>NC_092334.1:595172500-596655833 GCF_046630445.1 Rutidosis leptorrhynchoides
ACATACCGCATACATGCTAGCAACACAATTAGCTTATCATCTCAATTATAAACTATAAACTTCCAATATCACAAGCTAGCAATGCAATAGCATATATACAAACCGTACAATATAATATGCTTACACTACAACACAATAACCATGGTTAACCAATCGTACAAGGGATGGTACTCGAATTTCCCATTGGTGTTCATAACATCCATTAGTGTACTTAGCACCTCGTATCACTAACCCCCGGGTGGCATCTTAACACCTCGATACTTCACCCTCGGGTGGCGTCTTAACACCTCGACACTTCACCCTTTAACATGGAGTGGCGTCTTAACACCTCGACACTTCACTCCTAGGTGGCATCTTAACACCTCAATGCTTCACCTCGAGTGGCATCTTAACACCTCGATGCTTCACTCGTCACGTGAAACGTGGTGTCTTAACACCTTGACACTTCACATCTCACGCTACCACAAATAAATATATTATATACCTACGCATATAATTATTCCACTCACCTTAACACTTCGGTGGTGATTTAAATGCTTCCGAAGGCTTCAAAGCAAAGTACCTAATTACATAAGTACACATTCGATTACACAACTAGTGGAATTAACCACATTACACTTACTTGAGCATTTAATGACCCAATTCGTATTAAATGACTCAACCATACCAAAACCGCCCTTAAATGGCCAAGACCCGACTTTAATCACTAAAGCTAGTAAATTAAGTCTACTAACATCAACTAACACAAACTTAGGTTAATTCATACCCATTTCACCCAAACTAGGTCAACTAGCCCATTTTGGATCCATTTAACACTTTCACTACCAAACTTGTCAAACATGACCCAAATAACATCTCTTTCAACTTTAACAAGCGTGTTAGTGACTAAAAACGCCATTTAACATTTATAACCCCAAATCATAAGACCAAACCCTAGGTTATGGCCATTTGGGTTTTCTTTCCTCAACACAACCCAAGTTCGCCCATTTTAACCCCAAATGGGTCACATAAGTTCCAAATGAACAAAACCCTAGCATAAACTAATTAAAACTCAAAACTTAGAGTTAGAACTTACCGAGACTATCAACGCGTAGCTAGAGACACAAGGAACAAATTTAATTCTTGCTCCAAAGATCAACCCTCTATCCTTCACTCTCAAATCTTGCTTTTAATTCAATTGGGTTTTAAGTTTTGAGAGAGAAATTGGAAAGAAAAGGGAAAAGAAATAAATGAAATGGATGAGTGGTTGGGATTTAATGCTCCCATCTGATTTATACGCGAAATTACCAATTTGCCCCTTGAAGTCATTCAATTTGAGCTAAAATCGGAGTCAGAACTGCAGAGTTGTCGCGGCGCGGCGCTATATGTCGCGGCGCGACATTACGAAGGAAAAACAACCTCTCTTAACCCACTTTCTGAACCTGGTTCGCTTGAAATGCCGCGGCACGGACCCCTTTGTCGCGGCGCGACACATAAGGGGAAAATCGATCCTTCTTAATCAAATTGCTGATCTGGATTTGCTTTATATGCCGCGGCGCGGCCCAATGTGTCGCGGCGAAGCATTGGCCGTCACCTGGACACTTCGGCAACCTTAAACAAAATTTGATTTTATTTAATTCGTACACTTAAATCTCGCTTCCTATATTCGCCTAACCTTCAACAATAGTCTCATAAGACCTAACGCTAACAAAGCCCATGTATAAACTTGTATTCGCACACATTATCAAGTATATATATATAAATATCTAGACATTTACGCATAGTCTAGCAAGTTACAAACGTACAATGATTAAGTATGTACCTTTCAATATGTACGGGAAAAACGGGATGTTACAACTCTCCCCCACTTGAATCGGAGCGCGTCCTCGCGATCCAAGCCGCATGACAAGAGGGAAGATAAACCAACACAAATTCTTCGGGCTCCCAAGTAAACTCAGAACCTTTACTACGACGCCATTGAACTTTAAAAGTCCTAACCTCTTTATTTCTCAACCTTTTGACCTTCTCATCGAGTATAGCAATCGGCTTCTCAATATACTCTAACTTATTGTTTAGCTCGATCTCGTCTAAAGGCACCCATGAAGAATCATCCGCAAGACACTTACGGAGATGGGAAACATGAAATGTATTATGGATCCCCGCAAGCTCTTCGGGTAATTCCAAACGATAGGAAACTTCGCCAACACGAGCTAAAATCTTAAACGGACCGATAAACCGAGGAGCTAACTTTCCTCGTTTTCGAAACCGAATAACACCTTTCCATGGCGAAACCTTAAGCATCACCATGTCACCTTCTTGAAATTCGATCATTCGTCTACGTTTGTCAGCATACGACTTTTGTCTATCTTGAGCCTTTTTCAAATGCTCTCGAATCATATCAATCTTGCTATTCGTTTCTAAGACCAAATCGGTACTCCCGATTTCCCTTTGACCCACTTCACCCCAACAAATCGGGGTTCGACACCTTCGCCCATAAAGCATCTCATACGGTGGCATCCCGATACTAGTATGATAACTATTATTGTACGAGAATTCCACCAAAGGTAAGTGCTCGTCCCAACTACCACCAAAATCAATAATACACGCACGTAACATATCCTCCAATGTTTGATTCGTACGTTCGGTTTGACCGTCCGTTTGAGGATGGTACGCCGTGCTCAATTTCAATTGTGTACCCATATCTTCATGAAACTTTTCCCAAAACCGAGATGTAAAACGGGTATCTCGATCCGATATAATAGATATAGGAACCCCATGTCGAGCGACCACTTCCTTGATAAACAACTTAGCCAAGGTCTCCGACGATATCGCTTCTTTAATGGGAAGAAACAAAGCACTTTTCGTCAACCGGTCAACTATAACCCAAATCGAATCGAATTGGGTTCTCGCCGTTTTAGGTAACTTTGTAATGAAATCCATGTTAATGTGCTCCCATTTCCATTTCGGGATTTCTAACGGTTGTAATTTACCATATGGCTTTTGGTGTTCGGCTTTTACTTGCAAACACGTGACGCATTGCTCAACATACTTCACAACATCACGCTTCATGCCCGGCCACCAATAATCTTTCTTCAAGTCAAGATACATTTTCGTCGCGCCCGGATGAATGGAGTATTTTGACTTATGTGCTTCATCAAGTAGCACTCGTCGGTAATCACCCATCTTAGGCACCCACACCCTTCCTTGGAAGGACAACAAACCACGCGAACCCATAGTAATAAACTCCGTTTGACCCACGATTCGCTCCGTATGCTTGTTGTGAACATAAGCCTCTATTTGAATCTCACCAAGCTTTTCAAGAAAATCGTTGGTAATAATCAAACGTAACGACCCCACTTTTATCGCCGGATGTTGACTCTTTCGACTCAACGCATCCGCAACCACATTCGCCTTACCCGGGTGATAAAGTATCTCACAATCGTAGTCTTTCACCACATCCATCCACCTACGTTGGCGATAATTCAAATCTCGTTGATTAAAGAGATGTTTCAAACTCTTATGATCCGAATAAATCGTACACTTGACGCCATACAAGTAATGGCGCCAAATTTTCAATGCATGTACTACCGCCGCCAACTTAAGATCATGAGTCGGATACCTCGTTTCATGTTCCTTTAATTGTCGAGAGGCATAAGCGATGACTTTACCTCTTTGCATTAGAACACACCCGAGTCCATTTAAAGGCGCATCACAATAGACCGTCATGTCTTCTACACCTTCCGGCAACACTAACACCGGAGCTTGACACAACTTCTCTTTTAACAATTGAAAAGCAATTTCTTGCTCGTTCTCCCAATTAAATCTCGTGTTCTTTCTCGTCAACTTCGTCAATGGAGAAGCAATCTTAGAAAAGTCTTGGATAAACCGACGATAATACCCGGCCAATCCGAGAAAACTTCGGATTTCCGTAGGCGTAGTCGGTCGTCCCCAACTCTTTACCGTCTCTATCTTCCCCGGATCTACTTGAATACCGTCCATATTCACAATATGGCCAAGGAATTGAACTTCCCTTAGCCAAAATTCACATTTTGAGAATTTTGCATACAACTTCTCCTTCCGCAACGTCTTTAACACACACCGCAAATGATGTTCATGTTCCTTCATACTCTTCGAATAAACGAGTATGTCGTCAATGAACACAATTACCGACTTGTCCAACATAGGTTGGCACACTCGGTTCATAAGATCCATGAATGCCGCCGGTGCATTCGTAAGACCAAAAGGCATTACCACAAACTCAAAATGCCCATAACGCGTTCGAAAAGCCGTTTTCTCAATATCTTCCTCACGGACCCGCATTTGGTGATAGCCGGACCGTAGGTCGATTTTAGAGAAATACGTTGCACCTTGGAGTTGATCAAACAAATCGTCAATCCGAGGCAATGGATAACGATCCTTGATCGTCACTTTATTCAACTCCCGATAATCGATGCACATCCGCATACTACCATCTTTCTTTTTCACAAACAAAACCGGAGCGCCCCATGGAGAAGCACTCGGTCGAATGAAACCCTTTTCAAGCAACTCTTGGGTTTGGTTTAACAACTCTTGCATTTCCGTTGGTGCTAAACGATAAGGAGTTTTAGCAATGGGAGTAGCTCCCGGAACCAACTCAATACGAAACTCAACCTGTCTTTCCGCCGGAACACCCGGTAACTCATCCGGAAAAACGTCTTCAAATTCATTAACCACAGGGATTTCACGAATGGTTGGTGGCTCATCACGAGTATCAACAACATGGGCAAGAAAAGCCATGCCACCACTAACAAGGAAACGACGTGCCTGTGCAAAAGTGCATATCGGTACAAGTCTCCTTCGCTTATCGCCATGAATAATTAATTCTCCCCCACTTGGGGTCTTCACCCGAATGAATTTATCATGGCATGCAATATCGGCTCTATTAAGATCGAGCCAATCCATACCAATAACAATATCAAAATCACCCAAAGTCATCGGAATAAGATCGATCTTAAACGTTTCGGAACCAAATACAACATTACAATTCTTACACACATCAACCACTAGCGCCGTCTTGCCATCCGCTATTTCAACTTCTACCGGATGACTTAACTTAACTAGCGGTTTATTTAACTTAGGCACAAATCGAGGCGACACAAAGGACAAATTAGCCCCACTATCAAAAAGTATCCGTGCCGGATTAGAGTTAACTATGAAAGTACCTGAGACGACTTCATTGGATTGCTTGGCCTCATCATTGGTCATCAAATAGTTGCGACCCCTAGCCGTACCTGCCGCCTTCTCTAGATGCTTAACATTATCGTTGCGCAAATCGGGACACTCCGGCTTCTTATGCCCTTCTTTACCGCAATTAAAACAAGTGAGCTTGTTTCCGGAAGATGGTTTTGGACAATCACGAGCCATATGACCCGCTTGCCCACAATTATAGCACGTAAAAGTAAAACCACCAGAAGCGCCCTTCTTCACGCTATTGATACTTTCGGAACTTTTCTTGTTCTTTTTGTTCGAAAAGTTTGAATAGCTCGAACCTTCACTTTTTCTCTTGCCAAAAGTAAAACCACTCTTTCTTAAGATGAGCGACTCGAAACCTTTGGCCATGTCAAACAACTCATCAAAGCTTTTCACTACGTTCACACTAATCTTATCTTGATAGTTGTCGTTCAAGGTTCGATAGAAATCTTCCTTCAACATTTTATCATTCCCGACGTACTCCGGGCAAAATTGGGTCTTGGACAAAAACACGGATTTGAGAGTGTTCAAATCCATCGACCCTTGCCTCAAGGAACGTAACTCGTCCTTAAGCCTAGTAAGATCAGCCGAAGTTCGGTATTCCTTGAAAAATTCGGACTTGAATTCATCCCAAGTGAATTCCATGCATTGCTCTTCACCATAAACTTGGAGCTTTGCGTCCCACCACAACTTGGCATCGCCCCTCAACATACTACACCCGTACCTTGTCCTCTTATCGAGAGGACATTCACAAGTACGGAAGGCCCCCTCCATATCGGAGATCCAACGGGCGCTCTTAAGAGGATCTATTTCACCATCAAAAGAGGGAGGTTGAGAGTCCTTGAAATTCTTATAGAAAAAGTCCCGTCTTCCCACATTATCTTCGCGAAGAACGGCCTTAACTTGCTCCTTTACCACATTGACTAATTGCTCGTCAATCGTATCTAGGAACATCTTCTTAACGTCCTCGAGAAAAGCCTCATGATGCCTTTTCAAAATGGCCTCAACCTTGGCCGTAAACTCGACTTCTTCACTAGTACCTCCGTCGTTGATATCATGCCCGTTTCTCATCTTCATTCTATAAGACGGAATAGATTAAACAACGAGACGAAAAGGATTTAACACATAAGTATATACATATACACCACACTACCCCATCTTGCTCAACAATCGTCGTACATCGCTTGTTTGACACGATTTGAACCCGTAACAATGGTAGCTAATCATTGTTACGCGAGCACGTCGCATTAACTCGCTAGTACAACGTCTATCTTGCTTGACGATTGCTAACACCACACAAAACAATTAGCGCAAGGTTAGTTCACATAAACCTAAGCACTAATCAACTCCCGGTCCGACCCGTCTCCTACAAGTCCCGCATAATGCGCATACACAATAAAGTCTAAGTCTAGGCGCATATCTCAAGTCGCCTAAATCCCTTAGACCATGCTCTGATACCACTTGAAACAACCCAACCCGTATTCCATACGATAAAAATTTTTTTTTATACAACACATTTACGCGCCAATTAAATGTGTAAACCATTTCACACGTTTCGTTAAAACATACATCAAGTTTAGTGTTTACAAAAGGCACGAAGGCCATTAATAAATGTGATACAAGTTTGACCTACTACAAATGATAGTTTATAATCCAAACGACACATGAGCATGGTTTGGGACTAAACTACCCAAAACATTAGGCCAACTTCCAAGCTTCAACAAAACATCATCAAGGGCCACTTAATGCCCGATAACCCCTTTGCCCTTATCCGTACCTGCGACTAAAAAGATAAACAACGAGAGGGGTAAGCTAACGCTTAGTGAATGCAATAATTATACACGTACATATATAATATACTTACTTGCAAACACTTAAACACATACCGCATACATGCTAGCAACACAATTAGCTTATCATCTCAATTATAAACTATAAACTTCCAATATCACAAGCTAGCAATGCAATAGCATATATACAAACCGTACAATATAATATGCTTACACTACAACACAATAACCATGGTTAACCAATCGTACAAGGGATGGTACTCGAATTTCCCATTGGTGTTCATAACATCCATTAGTGTACTTAGCACCTCGTATCACTAACCCCCGGGTGGCATCTTAACACCTCGATACTTCACCCTCGGGTGGCGTCTTAACACCTCGACACTTCACCCTTTAACATGGAGTGGAGTCTTAACACCTCGACACTTCACTCCTAGGTGGCATCTTAACACCTCGATGCTTCACCTCGAGTGGCATCTTAACACCTCGATGCTTCACTCGTCACGTGAAACGTGGTGTCTTAACACCTCGACACTTCACATCTCACGCTACCACAAATAAATATATTATATACCTACGCATATAATTATTCCACTCACCTTAACACTTCGGTGGTGATTTAAATGCTTCCGAAGGCTTCAAAGCAAAGTACCTAATTACATAAGTACACATTCGATTACACAACTAGTGGAATTAACCACATTACACTTACTTGAGCATTTAATGACCCAATTCGTATTAAATGACTCAACCATACCAAAACCGCCCTTAAATGGCCAAGACCCGACTTTAATCACTAAAGCTAGTAAATTAAGTCTACTAACATCAACTAACACAAACTTAGGTTAATTCATACCCATTTCACCCAAACTAGGTCAACTAGCCCATTTTGGATCCATTTAACACTTTCACTACCAAACTTGTCAAACATGACCCAAATAACATCTCTTTCAACTTTAACAAGCGTGTTAGTGACTAAAAATGCCATTTAACATTTATAACCCCAAATCATAAGACCAAACCCTAGGTTATGGCCATTTGGGTTTTCTTTCCTCAACACAACCCAAGTTCGCCCATTTTAACCCCAAATGGGTCACATAAGTTCCAAATGAACAAAACCCTAGCATAAACTAATTAAAACTCAAAACTTAGAGTTAGAACTTACCGAGACTATCAACGCGTAGCTAGAGACACAAGGAACAACTTTAATTCTTGATCCAAAGATCAACCCTCTATCCTTCACTCTCAAATCTTGCTTTTAATTTAATTGGGTTTTAAGTTTTGAGAGAGAAATTGGAAAGAAAAGGGAAAAGAAATAAATGAAATGGATGAGTGGTTGGGATTTAATGCTCCCATCTGATTTATACGCGAAATTACCAATTTGCCCCTTGAAGTCATTCAATTTGAGCTAAAATCGGAGTCAGAACTGCAGAGTTGTCGCGGCGCGGCGCTATATGTCGCGGCGCGACATTACGAAGGAAAAACAACCTCTCTTAACCCACTTTCTGAACCTGGTTCGCTTGAAATGCCGCGGCGCGGACCCCTTTGTCGCGGCGCGACACATAAGGGGAAAATCGACCCTTCTTAATCAAATTGCTGATCTGGATTTGCTTTATATGCCGCGGCGCGGCCCAATGTGTCGCGGCGCGGCATTGGCCGTCACCTGGACACTTCGACAACCTTAAACAAAATTTGATTTTATTTAATTCGTACACTTAAATTCGCTTCCTATATTCGCCTAACCTTCAACAATAGTCTCATAAGACCTAACGCTAACAAAGCCCATGTATAAACTTGTATTCGCACACATTATCAAGTATATATATATAAATATCTAGACATTTACGCATAGTCTAGCAAGTTACAAACGTACAATGATTAAGTATGTACCTTTCAATATGTACGGGAAAAACGGGATGTTACAGGTAAGTGAGAGGATCGTTGAAGGTGTTTGGTATTGGAATTGGTCTCGTGAAATCACGTCAAGTAGACATACTGCAAAGCTAGGTTCATTACTTACTGACCTGGGTAACACGCAACTGTAGAGACTCGTGGGTTTGTAAGTTGGATGCGCAAGGTTCGTTTTATGTCAAGGCAATGAGGAACAACATTGATAACATGGCACTTGAATCCATTACGATCTCCTCCTGTGAAATTTTTTCATTCCTAGTGTTGATTAGTGATCCAATATTAATATTTAAATGCTAACCACTTTGTTTTAATGATGACATCAAGTCTTGTGTGATTAAATAAACGTATAGAACAACACAAGTTCACAAGCCTACACAATCTCTAGCACACGACCAATACACAAAACTGTTAAGTCAATAGAGTCATTTGAAAAAGACTGGAGGAAGCACGGCTGAGTCCAAAGTCGACTGCAGGACAGACCGTGGATACCATGTACCTTGATTCTTAGAAACAAGATACACGGTCGACTCCACGGTCAGCCGTGGGTCGATCGCAGTTTCTCCTGTCCGAATTTTTTAGCAAAAAATGTTTGGCTACTTCGGGGCATCTATAATTTACAAAACTTATTCAAACATGCTTAGAATAGTTGCCCCCTTCATATTCAAATGAGTTTTGGTCACGAAAACACTAATCTTGGTTAATCACACTTAATGATGCCTTAATAACACTTTTAGCTTATGACTAATGTTAAACACGCAAGTATGGCTAAAAGTTATTTTTTTAAGGAGTATCTTTTTAAGTCTAAATCAAAAAGCAATGAAACTTAAAGATGGTCATTAAGCCCCAATTAAAGAGATGATTTCCACTTGATTAACCATTAAGCACTAATCATGTGCTTAATGAGAGTTTAGTGTAAATTCCCAAAAGTCTTCATATAAAAGCAAGTTAGTCTAATTTGGAAGGTTGCAAGTAGCCAATGAGTGCACATACTTGCAAAACTAATGTTGACAAAAGAATTGAAGACTTGTGAGTTGAAGTTTGGAAGCTTGTGGTTCTCATGGGATCAAAATTCTGCATTTGCCTAAAAAGGAAATCAATGACACATGTATAGTACAATGTGACTTTCCTCTTTCAAGCCAATATCAACCTCAAAGAATGCTTCCAAGATAAAAGGGGTAATGTGTAGTGACCCGAACTTTTCCATGTTTTTATATATTAAATGAAATTGATATTTACATGATTAAATGTTTCCAACATGTTAAGCAATCAAACTTGTTAAGACTTGATTAATTGAAATAGGTTTCATATAGACAATTGACCACCCAAGTTGACTGGCGATTCACGAACGTTAAAACTTGTAAAAACTATATGATGACATATATATGGATATATATATAGTTAACATGATATTATGATAAGTAAACATATCATTAAGTATATTAACAATAAACTACATATGTAAAAACAAGACTACTAACTTAATGATTTTGAAACGAGACATATATGTAACGATTATCGTTGTCACGACATTTAATGTATATATATATATATCATATTAAGATATATTAATACATCATGATATCATGATAATGTAATAATTTAACATCTCATTTGATTTAATAAACAATGGGTTAACAACATTTAACAAGATCGTTAACCCAAAGGTTTCAAAACAATACTTACATGTAACGACTAACGATGACTTAACGACTCAGTTAAAATGTATATACATGTAGTGTTTTAATATGTATTCATACACTTTTGAAAGACTTCAAGACACTTATCAAAATACTTCTACTTAACAAAAATGCTTACAATTACATCCTCGTTCAGTTGCATCAACAATTCTACTAGTATGCACCCGTATTCGTACTCGTACAATACACAGCTTTTAGATGTATGTACTACTTGTATATACACTCCAATGATCAGCTCTTAGCAGCCCATGTGATTCACCTAACACATGTGGGAACCATCATTTGGCAACTAGCATGAAATATCTCATAAAATTACAAAAATATGAGTAATCATTCATGACTTATTTACATGTAAATAAAATTACACATCCTTTATATCTAATCCATATACCAACGACTAAAAACACCTACAAACACCTTCATTCTTCAATTTTCTTCATCTAATTAATCTCTCTCAAGTTCTATCTTCAAGTTCTAAGTGTTCTTCATAAATTCTACAAGTTCTAGTTTCATAAAATCAAGAATACTTCCAAGTTTGCTAGCTTACTTCCAATCTTGTAGAGTGATCATCCAACCTCAAGAAATCTTTATTATTTACAGTAAGATATCTTTCTAATACAAGGTAATACTCATATTCAAACTTTGATTCAATATCTATAACTTTAACAATCTTATTTCGAGTGGAAATCTTACTTGAACTTGTTTTCGTGTCATGATTCCGCTTCAAGAACTTTCAAGCCATCCAAGGATCCTTTGAAGCTAGATCTATTTTTCTCATTTCCAGTAGCTTTATCCAGAAAACTTGAGGTAGTAATGATGTTCATAACATCATTCGATTCATACATATAAAGCTATCTTATTCGAAGGTTTACACTTGTAATCACTAGAACATAGTTTAGTTAATTCTAAACTTGTTCGCAAACAAAAGTTAATCATTCTAACTTGACTTATAAAATCAACTAACACTGTAAAACCGGACATACGCCGTCGTAGTAACACTGCGGGCTGTTTTGGGTTAGTTAATTAAAAACTATGATAAACTTTGATTTAAAAGTTGTTCTTCTGAGAAAATGATTTTTCTTATGAACATGAAACTATATCCAAAAATCATGGTTAAACTCAAAGTGAAAGTATGTTTTCTAAAATGGTCATCTAGACGTCGTTCTTTCGACTGAAATGACTACCTTTACAAAAATGACTTGTAACTTATATTTCCGACTATAAACCTATGCTTTTTCTGTTTATATTCATAAAATAGAGTTCAATATGAAACCATAGCAATTTGATTCACTCAAAACGGATTTAAAATGAAGAAGTTATGGGTAAAACAAGATTGGATAATTTTTCTTGTTGTAGCAACGTGAAAATTGGTAACAAATCTATATTAATCATATCCTAGCTAACTTATATTGTATTATACATGTATTCTAATATATTATGTAATCTTGGGATACCATAGACACGTATTCAAATGTTTTGACATATCATATCGACCCATGTGTATATATTATTTGGAACAACCATAGACACTCTATATGCAGTAATGTGGGAGTTAGCTATACAGGGTTGAGGTTGATTCCAAAAATATATATACTTTGAGTTGTGATCTAGCCTGAGACGTGTATACACTGGGTCGTGGATTGATTCAAGATAATATATATCAATTTTTTTTCTGTACATCTAACGTTGGACAACTAGTTGTAGGTTACTAACGAAGACAACTGACTTAATAAACTTAAAACATCAAAATGTATTAAAAGTGTTGTAAATATATTTTGAATATACTTTGATATATATGTATATATTTGTTATAGGTTCGTGAATCGACCAGTGGCCAAGTCTTACTTCCCGACGAAGTAAAAATCTGTGAAAGTGAGTTATAGTCCCACTTTTAAAATCTAATATTTTTGGGATGAGAATACATGCAGGTTTTATAAATGATTTTCAAAATAGACACAAGTACGTGAAACTACATTCTATGGTTGAATTATCGAAATCGAATATGCCCCTTGTTATTAAGTCTGGTAATCTAAGAATTAGGGAACAGACACCCTAATTGACGCGAATCCTAAAGATAGATCTATTGGGCCTAACAAACCCCATCCAAAGTACCGAATGCTTTAGTACTTCGAAATTTATATCATATCCGAAGGGTGTCCCGGAATGATGGGGATATTCTTATATATGCATCTTGTTAATGTCGGTTACCAGGTGTTCACCATATGAATGATTTTTATCTCTATGTATGGGATGTATATTGAAATATGAAATCTTGTGGTCTATTGTTACGATTTGATATATATAGGTTAAACCTATAACTCACCAACATTTTTGTTGACGTTTAAAGCATGTTTATTCTCAGGTGAATATTAAGAGCTTCCGCTGTTGCATACTAAAATAAGGACAAGATTTGGAGTCCATGTTTGTATGATATTATGTAAAAACTGCATTCAAGAAACATATGTCGATGTAATATATTTCTATTGCAAACCATTATGTAATGGTCGTGTGTAAACAATATATTTTAGATTATCATTATTTGATAATCTACGTAATGCTTTTGAAACCTTTATTGATAAAAATAAAGGTTATGGTTGTTTTAAAAATGAATGCAGTCTTTGAAAAACGTCTCATATAGAGGTCAAAACCTCGCAACGAAATCAATTAATATGGAACTTTTATAATCAATATGAACGGGACATTTCAGTTGGTATCCGAGCGTTGGTCTTAGAGAACCAGAAAATTTACATTAGTGTGTCTTATCGAGTTTGTTAGGATGCATTAGTGAGTCTGGACTTCGACCGTGTTTTCTTTAAAAATGATTGCTTAACATTTTTGTTGGAAACTATATATTTTTAACATGTGAATATTATGTGATATATTAATCTCTTAACGTGTTTGATATTATGTGATAGATGTCTACCTCTAGAACAAGTCCTATTGACTCACCTAATAATAATGAAGAGTCAAATGTAAATTGGAATGATTCGTGGACTGATTCACAAGTTCCCGAAGAGGAACCGAAAGATGAGTCGGAACCGGAAGAAGAATCGGAACCGGAAGAAGAATCGGAACCGGAAGAAGAAATAGAACCAGTGGGGGAAATAATAAAACGGTTAAGTAGAAGAAAATCCTCAACCAACCGACCAAAGTTAATTATGGTCAATGGTATTTCCGCCAAGGAAGCAAAGTATTGGGAGGATTACCAATTCTCCGATGAATCAGATCCCGACAAAGATTCCGATGATGTTATAGAAATTACCCCAACACAATTTAATAAGGCAAAAGAGAACAATAAGGGAAAGGGCATAAAAATAGAGAAATTTGATTCCAAACACGATGAACTTTATATGTATCGTCAACACCCGTATTTCTTAAGTTGTGACAATAACCGGGGAACCTCTAAACCACCAGGTTTTTCTAAATCAATGTGGAAAACGACGGCTCGTATTAGGGGAACATCATATATCCCTAGAAACTTGGCAAAACGAACCAAAACCGAAGAAGAAGAAACGAGCGAGTCGGAATAAGATAATTTTATTCGTGTGGTGTAATATATGTAATATAGTGTGCTTATGCTTTATGATATATGTAAAAATTGCTTGTATTAATAAGTATTTTTTTATGAATCTAACTCTTGTCTATTTTATAGTATAAAAATACAAAATGGATAGACAACCCAATATTTTAAGAGACCTACCCGGAGACATGATTGATGAAATCTTGTCTAGAATCAGTCAGAATTCTTTGGCACAACTATTTAAGGCGAGATCAGTTTGTAAGACATTCGAAGAACGTTCCAAGAATGCCTTGATTTATAAAAGGCTTTCGTTCGAAAGATGGGGGATATCACATTGGGAAATCCATAAGTTACGATGTGTTTACTTTGACGCATATATTGCGGGGAACCCAAATGCTATTTTACGCAACGGGTTAAGAAATTATTTTGACTCAATATATCTGAATATAGGACTTCGTGATTTAGAAAAAGCGGCTAACATGCAACATAAAGAAGCATGTTATGCTTACGGGTTAGTAATCGCTTCTCACCAAAGTGAGAACAAGAACATTGGGCTACAACTATTAAACAAAACGTTCCCACAAGTGACGGAGTCGGTAATTGGGGTAAGAAATGAGGTTTTTAGGTTATTACGAGACTGTTGGTCATTACGTAACCTTCATCCTTTTGACAACGTTACAACACATTGTCTTACTATCGGTCACAACGGTTATGTTCCACAAAACCAAGGATAGGAAGTGGTATTAGTAAAACCAGAATGCATGACTTGTTTCTGGACGTATGAATTACGTGTCTTTATTGCCTTTGCTGAACGCCTTATTTATTAACTAGAATTATCTTCGCAACTACTTTGTATCAAAGTTTTATGTGCTATATTTCATGCTATATGTAAAAAAAAAGCGGTATTGTAAGTTTGCAAGTTATTGTATAAAGGTTTGAATATGTTTTTTTTTTTTTGTGATTAGTTTTTCATATAGAATTGTAGTAGTTGAAATGGTATGTTAGCTACTAAGTATGAACTTAACGGGTAGGTACTACCCGAATTAAAGAGTATAAAACGCTAATATGAAGAAAGAGCTTTTATAAATAAGTTCATATTACGCTACGAAATACTATTGACTACTCTTGATATTCTATATGATTAACTCGTTTCATTTGACTATTTTGAAGGAAATGGCACCGACTACTCGACACACCTTGAATATGAGCGAAGAGGAATTTCGTGCCTTTCTTACTTCAAACATAGCCGTAGTACATGTTGCGCTACATACCAACAATAACTCCGAATCTAGCAATGCAGCTAACAGCACAAGAAATCGTGTAGGATGCACCTACAAAGAATTCACTGCCTGCAAACCTTTGGAATTTGATGGAACCGAAGGACCGATCGAATTGAAACGGTGGACCGAGAAGGTCGAATCGGTGTTTTCCATAAGTAAGTGTACTGAAGAGGACAAAGTGAAGTACGCTACGCATACCTTCACAGGTTCTGCGTTAACATGGTGGAATACCTATCTAGAGCAAGTGGGACAAGATGATGCTTACGCACTACCGTGGTCAGCATTCAAGCACTTGATGAACGAGAAGTACGGTCCCAGAACCGAGGTCAATAAGCTCAAGACAGAACTTAGAGGGTTACGAACCCAAGGATTTGATATTACCACGTACGAAAGACGATTCGTAGAATTGTGCCTATTATGTCCGGGAGCGTTCGAAGATGAGGAAGAGAAGATCGACGCATTTGTGAAAGGATTACCGGAAAGAATCCAAGAAGATATAAGTTCACATGAGCCCGCCTCCATACAACAGGCATGTAGAATGGCTCACAAACTAGTGAACCAGATTGAGGAAAGAATTAAAGAACAGGCGGCTGAAGAGGCCAATGTGAAGCAAGTCAAAAGAAAGTGGGAGGAAAACGGTGATAAGAATCACCAATACAACAACAACAGCAATTACAACAATAATCGCAACAACTATCCCAACAATCGCAACATCAATCGCAACTACAACAAACGGCCCAACAACAACAACAACAACAACAACAGCAACTACAACAATCATCCCAACAACAATAACAACCGCAACAACAACAACGATCAGAAGCATCTATGCCAAAGGTGTGAAAAGTATCACTCGGGGTTCTGCACCAAATTTTGCAACAAGTGTAAAAGAAATGGTCATAGCGCGGCGAAGTGTGAGGTCTACGGACCAGGGGTTAACAGAACAAAAGGAACAAATGGTGTCAGAACGAGTAATGGCGGAGCAAGTAGTGTCGGAGCAAGTTATGCCAATGTAGTTTGTTATAAATGTGAAAAATTGGGCCACATTATTAGAAATTGCCCAAACCAGGAGAACACGAATGGACAAGGCTGTGGAGGAGTTTTCAATATTAATGCGGCAGAGGCACAGGAAGACCCGGAGCTTGTTACGGGTACGTTTCTTATTGACAATAAATCTGCTTACGTTTTATTTGATTCGGGTGCGGATAGAAGCTATCTGAGTAGAGATTTTTGTGCTAAATTAAGTTGTTCATTGACGCCGTTGGATAGTAAATTTTTACTCGAATTAGCAAACGGTAAATTAATTTCAGCAGATTATATATGCCGGAATCGAGAAATTAAACTGGGTAGCGAAATATTTAAAATTGATTTGATACCCGTAGAGTTAGGGAGTTTTGATGTAATAGTTGGCATGGACTGGCTGAAGAAGGTGAAAGCAGAGATCGTATGTTATAAAAATGCAATTCACATTGTACGAGAAGAAGGAGAACCCTTAATGGTGTACGAAGAAAAGGGCAACACGAAGCTACATCTTATTAGTAATTTGAAGGCACAAAAACTAATAAGAAAAGGTTGCTATGCTGTTCTAGCACACGTCGAGAAAGTACAAACTGAAGAAAAGAGCATCAATGATGTTCCCGTCGCAAAAGAATTTCCCGATGTATTTCCGAAAGAATTACCGGGACTACCTCCACATCGATCTGTTGAATTTCAAATAGATCTTGTACTAGGAGCTGCACCAATAGCTCGTGCTCCTTATAGACTCGCACCCAGCGAGATGAAAGAACTGCAAAGCCAACTACGAGAACTATTAGAACGTGGTTTCATTCGACCAAGCACATCACCATGAGGAGCTCCTGTTTTGTTTGTCAAGAAGAAGGATGGTACATTTAGGTTGTGTATTGACTACAGAGAGTTGAACAAACTTACCATCAAAAACCGTTATCCACTGCCGAGAATTGACGACTTATTTGATCAACTACAAGGCTCGTCGATTTATTCGAAGATCGATTTACGTTCTGGATATCATCAAATGCGAGTAAAGGAGGATGATATTCCAAAAACTGCTTTTAGGACGCGTTATGGTCATTACGAGTTTATGGTTATGCCGTTTGGATTGACTAACGCACCAGCTGTGTTCATGGACCTTATGAACCGAGTGTGTGGGCCATATCTTGACAAGTTTGTCATTATTTTCATTGATGACATACTTATTTACTCAAAGAATGATCAAGAGCACGAAGAACATTTGAGGAAAGTGCTAGAAGTATTGAGGAAAGAAAAACTGTACGCTAAGTTTTCAAAGTGTGCATTTTGGTTGGAAGAAGTTCAATTCTTCGGTCACATAGTGAACAAAGAAGGTATCCAGGTGGACCCGGCAAAGATCGAAACCGTTGAAAAGTGGGAAACCCCAAAAACTCCGAAGCATATACGTCAATTTTTAGGATTGGCTGGTTACTACAGAAGATTCATCCAAGATTTCTCCAAAATAGCAAAACCCTTGACTGCATTAACGCATAAAGGGAAGAAATTTGAATGGAAGGATGAACAAGAGAAGGCGTTTCAATTATTGAAGAAAAATCTAACTACGGCACCTATATTGTCATTGCCTGAAGGGAATGATGATTTTGTGATTTATTGTGACGCATCAAAGCAAGGTCTCGGTTGTGTATTAATGCAACGGACGAAGGTGATTGCTTATGCGTCTAGACAATTGAAGATTCACGAGCAAAATTATACGACGCATGATTTGGAATTAGGCGCGGTTGTTTTTGC
Organism: Rutidosis leptorrhynchoides; assembly: GCF_046630445.1. NCBI lineage: Eukaryota > Viridiplantae > Streptophyta > Magnoliopsida > Asterales > Asteraceae > Rutidosis > Rutidosis leptorrhynchoides. The sequence goes on from NC_092334.1 coordinate 595,190,682, forward strand.
ATTAAAGACTTGGAGGCACTACTTATATGGGGTCAAAAGTATTATATATACCGACCACAAAAGTCTTCAACACATATTTAATCAGAAACAACTGAATATGAGGTAGCGTAGGTGGATTGAATTGTTGAATGATTAAGACTTTGAGATTCGTTACCACCCGGGGAAGGCAAATGTGGTAGCCGACGCCTTGAGCAGAAAGGACAGAGAACCCATTCGAGTAAAATCTATGAATATAATGATTCACACTAACCTTACTACTCAAATAAAGGAGGCGCAGCAAGGAGTTTTAAAAGAGGGAAATTTAAAGGATGAAATACCCAAAGGATCGGAGAAGCATCTTAATATTTGGGAAGTCGGAACCCGGTATAGGGCTGAAAGAATTTGGGTACCAAAATTTGGAGATATGAGAGAAATGGTACTTAGAGAAGCTCATAAAACCAGATACTCAATACATCCTGGAACGGGGAATATGTACAAGGATCTTAAGAAACATTTTTGGTGGCCAGGTATGAAAGCCGATATTGCTAAATATGTAGGAGAATGTTTGACGTGTTCTAAGGTTAAAGCTGAACATCAGAAACCATCAGGACTACTACAACAACCTGAAATCCCGGAATGGAAATGGGAAAACATTACCATGGATTTCATTACTAAATTGCCAAGGACTGCAAGTGGTTATGATACTATTTGGGTAATAGTTGATCGTCTCACCAAGTCAGCACACTTTCTGCCAATAAGAGAAGATGACAAGATGGAGAAGTTAGCACGACTGTATTTGAAGGAAGTCGTCTCCAGACATGGAATACCAATCTCTATTATCTCTAATAGGGATGGCAGATTTATTTCAAGATTCTGGAAGACATTACAGCAAGCATTAGGAACTCGTCTAGACATGAGTACTGCTTATCATCCACAAACTGATGGGCAGAGCGAAAGGACGATACAAACGCTTGAAGACATGCTACGAGCATGTGTTATTGATTTCAGAAACAGTTGGGATCAACATCTACCGTTAGCAGAATTTTCCTACAACAACAGCTATCATTCAAGCATTGAGATGGCGCCGTTTGAAGCACTTTATGGTAGAAAGTGCAAGTCTCCGATTTATTGAAGTGAAGTGGGGGATAGACAGATTACGGGTCCGGAGATAATACAAGAAACTACTGAGAAGATCATCCAAATTCAACAACGGTTGAAAACCGCCCAAAGTCGACAAAAGAGCTACGCCGACATTAAAAGAAAAGACATAGAATTTGAAATTGGAGAAATGGTCATGCTTAAGGTTGCACCTTGGAAAGGTGTTGTTCGATTTGGTAAACGGGGGAAATTAAATCCAAGGTATATTGGACTATTCAAGATTATTGATCGTGTCGGACCAGTAGCTTACCGACTTGAGTTACCTCAACAACTTGCGAATGTACATAACACTTTCCACGTCTCGAATTTGAAGAAATTTTTTGCTAAAGAAGATCTCAATATTCCGTTGGACGAAATCCAAATCAATGAAAAACTTCAATTCATTGAAGAACCCGTCGAAATAATGGATCGTGAGGTTAAGAGACTTAAACAAAACAAGATACCGATTGTTAAGGTTTGATGGAATGCTCGTAGAGGACCCGAGTTCACCGGGGAGCGTGAAGATCAGATGAAGAAGAAATACCCGCATCTATTTCCAGAAGATTCGTCAACACTTTCAACAGCGTAAAATTTCGGGACGAAATTTATTTAATGGGTAGGTACTGTAGTGACCCGAACTTTTCCATGTTTTTATATATGAAACGAAATTGATATTTACATGATTAAATGTTTCCAACATGTTAAGCAATCAAACTTATTAAGGCTTGATTAATTGAAATAGGTTTCATATAGGCAATTGACCACCCAAGTTGACTGGCGATTCACGAACGTTAAAACTTGTAAAAACTATATGATGACATATATATGGATATATATATAGTTAACATGATATTATTATAAGTAAACATATCATTAAGTATATTAACAATGAACTACATATGTAAAAACAAGACTACTAACTTAATGATTTTGAAACGAGACATATATGTAACGATTTTCGTTGTAACGACATTTAATGTATATATATCATATTAAGATATATTAATACATCATTATATCATGATAATGTAATAATTTAACATCTCATTTGATTTAATAAACAATGGGTTAACAACATTTAACAAGATCGTTAACCTAAAGGTTTCAAAACAACACTTACATGTAACGACTAACGATGACTTAACGACTCAGTTAAAATGTATATACATGTAGTGTTTTAATATGTATTCATGCACTTTTGAAATACTTCAAGACACTTATCAAAATACTTCTACTTAACAAAATTGCATACAATTACATCCTCGTTCAGTTTCATCAACAATTCTACTCGTATGCAACTGTATTCGTACTCGTACAATACACAGCTTTTAGATGTATGTACTATTTGTATATACACTCCAATGATCAGCTCTTAGCAGCCCATGTGAGTCACCTAACACATATGGGAACCATCATTTGGCAACTAGCATGAAATATCTCATAAAATTACAAAAATATGAGTAATCATTCATGACTTATTTACATGTAAACAAAATTACACATTCTTTATATCTAATCCATATACCAACGACCAAAAACACCTACAAACACTTTCATTCTTCAATTTTCTTCATCTAATTAATCTCTCTCAAGTTCTATCTTCAAGTTCTGAGTGTTCTTCATAAATTCTACAAGTTCTAGTTTCATAAAATCAAGAATACTTTCAAGTTTGCTAGCTTACTTCCATTCTTGTAGAGTGATCATCCAACCTCAAGAAATCTTTATTATTTACAATAAGATATATTTCTAATACAAGGTAATACTCATATTCAAACTTTGATTCAATTTCTATAACTATAACAATCTTATTTCGAGTGGAAATCTTACTTGAACTTGTTTTAGTGTCATGATTCTGCTTCAAGAACTTTCAAGCCATCCAAGGATCCTTTGAAGCTAGATCCATTTTTCTCATTTCCAGTAGCTTTATCCAGAAAACTTGAGGTAGTAATGATGTTCATAACATCATTCGATTCATACATATAAAGCTATCTTATTTGAAGGTTTAAACTTGTAATCACTAGAACATAGTTTAGTTAATTCTAAACTTGTTCGCAAACAAAAGTTAATCCTTCTAACTTGACTATTAAAATCAACTAAACACATGTTCTATATCTATATGATATGCTAACTTAATGATTTAAAACCTGGAAATACGAAGAACACTGTAAAACCGGACATACGTCGTCGTAGTAACACCGCGGGCTGTTTTGGGTTAGTTAATTAAAAACTATGATAAATTTTGATTTAAAAGTTGTTCTTATGGGAAAATGATTTTTCTTATGAACATGAAACTATATCCAAAAATCGTGGTTAAACTCAAAGTGGAAGTATGTTTTCTAAAATGGTCATCTAGACGTCTTTCTTTCGACTGAAATGACTACCTTTACAAAAATGACTTGTAACTTATATATCCGACTATAAACCTATATATTTTATGTTTAGATTCATAAAATAGAGTTCAATATGAAACCATAGCAATTTGATTCACTCAAAACGGATTTAAAATGAAGAAGTTATGGGTAAAACAAGATTGGATAATTTTTCTTGTTGTAGCAACGTGAAAATTGGTAACAAATCTATATTAATCATATCCTAGCTAACTTATATTGTATTATACATGTATTCTAATATATTATGTAATCTTGGGATACCATAGACACGTATGCAAATGTTTTGACATATCATATCGACCCATGTGTATATATTATTTGGAACAACCATAGACACTCTATATGCAGTAATGTGAGAGTTAGCTATACAGGGTTGAGGTTGATTCCAAAAATATATATACTTTGAGTTGTGATCTAGCCTGAGACGTGTATACACTGGGTCGTGGATTGATTCAAGATAATATATATCAATTTTTTTTCTGTACATCTAACGTTGGACAACTAGTTGTAGGTTATTAACGAGGACAGCTGACTTAAAAAACTTAAAACATCAAAATATATTAAAAGTGTTGTAAATATATTTTGAATATACTTTGATATATATGTACATATTTTTTATAGGTTCGTGAATCGACCAGTAGCCAAGTCTTACTTCCCGACGAAGTAAAAATCTGTGAAAGTGAGTTATAGTCCCACTTTTAAAATCTAATATTTTTGGGATGAGAATACATGCAGGTTTTATAAATGATTTACAAAATAGACACAAGTACGTGAAACTACATTCTATGGTTGAATTATCGAAATCGAATATGCCCCTTGTTATTAAGTCTGGTAATCTAAGAATTAGGGAACAGACACCCTAATTGACGCGAATCCTAAAGATAGATCTATTGGGCCTAACAAACCCCATCCAAAGTACCGGATGCTTTAGTACTTCGAAATTTATATCATATCCGAAGGGTGTCCCGGAATGATGGGGATATTCTTATATATGCATCTTGGTAATGTCGGTTACCAGGTGTTCACCATATGAATGATTTTTATCTCTATGTATGAGATGTATATTGAAATATGAAATCTTGTGGTCTATTGTTACGATTTGATATATATAGGTTAAACCTATAACTCACCAACATTTTTGTTGACGTTTAAAGCATGTTTATTCTCAGGTGAATATTAAGAGCTTCCGCCGTTGCATACTAAAATAAGGACAAGATTTGGAGTCCATGTTTGTATGATATTATGTAAAAACTGCATTCAAGAAACATATGTCGATGTAATATATTTCTATTGTAAACCATTATGTAATGGTCGTGTGTAAACAATATATTTTAGATTATCATTATTTGATAATCTACGTAATGCTTTTGAAACCTTTATTGATAAAATAAAGGTTATAGTTGTTTTAAAAATGAATGCAGTCTTTGAAAAACGTCTCATATAGAGGTCAAAACCTCGCAACGAAATCAATTAATATGGAATGTTTATAATCAATATGAACGGGACATTTCATAATGCAGGTCTTTTCAGATGTTTTTGGTATCTAATTGCAGCCATCCAATAAGGGAAAAAGACAAAGTCAAATATCTCAAACGGCTACAAAATTCAGAGATCGGGGCTGCATGGTCGACCCACGGTCGACCGTGAGGTGAGCCGCAATCATCCGGGTTTGAATTTCTCATGCCTATAAAAGTCAAACCTTAGAGCACTTGAAGACTCACCTCTTGCACTTAAACTTCCATACATTTACTGATATCATTCAAATATTATTGTAATCTATTTAGAGTGATTCAAGCAAGAGTGATTGTAAACTTAGTCGTGAGTTTACTTGTAAATTATCTTCTTAAAGAGATCTAGAAGATAGGTGAGGTTTCACTTAGTGGTAGCATTAGGATCTTGTGGTAAGAGCATTTGGTGATTGTAAATCCTTGAAAGGGACGTAAGGGTTCATAAGTTGCGGCTTATTGAGGAGCTAATGTTGTATCCGGACACTCTACCGAGTTTGGAGCATCATAGTGAAACTAACTCTCAATTCGTTGTAATTAAGGAGTGAATTAAGGAAGATTAGTTAACTTTTTCCCGAACTACTATAAATCTCCGTGTTTGTTCTCTTATCCCTTACCTTTTCATTTATCATACTTGTGAACAAACTAATCAAATCACACTATAGAAATCTCAAGTTCTAAATTAAAAAAGTTTTTTTAAAATTGCACTAAGTAACTATTCACCACCCTCTAGTTACTTACACCTAGGAAAGTGAATATTTTTCTTTGAAGATTAGTTATAGACAGACTTCCTACTCGTCTAATTTTCTTAAAGAAAGGTCTTGAGATCGAGTCTAATTCGTGTCCTACTTGTGGTTCGTGAATTGAATCTTTTGAACATGTGATGTTACTTGTTCAACTTCGACTCAGATTTGGTCTATGATGCACGTATGGGTTGATTGTCAACTGCCTATTTTCTTATCATGGTTTGATTGGATTTCTTGTTATGATGAATGGTCAGAATAAAGTCTAAAGAAGGCCCGTTTGGAGATGATCGCCACTGCTCTGCTTTTGTGCATTTTGTATCTTAGAAATAGTTTACTCTTTAGCGTTAGTCCTTTGAAAAATGTTTACTTTTCGACTATGTACGCAATTATTATATTTATTAGAGTAGATATGGAGGTAAACATACCATTAGTTTAAATGAATAGTTTTTAAGGCCCTTATAATTTGTTGGTCCTGACTTCTCTAGTTTCTTGATAGAGCCTTCGGTTTATTTATGAAATCTCTGGTGTTAAAAAACAAAACTTGATTGGTAGATTCAGGACCTTTCTCGATCATTTTGTATTTCTTGGTAAAACTCTTAAATCATAAAATTTATTTTCAAAAGTAAATGTCTTCAACAACTTACTAGTTTGAAATTTTATGCTAAATAAGAATATGAATTTAGTCGGATACAAAGCAAGAAGGAAGCTTAGTGAGTGAAGGGAGGAGTTTTGGCCACCCTACAAAAATGAAATTTTAGTCTTTTGAGTTATGAGCGTATGAGATTTTCAATCAATTATACCGGAGTCTGTATGAAAAAGATATGATGAAAACAATGATAGCTTGAAGATTCAACGAACCTTCACCATTTTGTTTATATATTTTTCATACGGCCCCCGAGTTCTCTGATAAAAAATAGAAACGTTCGTAACTCAAAGAGCTTTTATACTCATATACATATTCATATAATTTTCAAAAGAACTTTATTAAAAATAATATTGACATACCCAATGAACAAGTTCAACATCAATTATATTATATAGTGATCTCGGCCCTGTCAATAAACAAGTTCAAGCTCCGTCTTAATTCACTCCCTAATCACTTGATCTTTTTTATCAACGGAAATATTTTAAATGAAATTATGTTATGAAAAGTCAGCACTACTCTTCTTATATCACAAAGAAGGTCACCTAGTAACTCTATCGTGTCCAACATAATTAGGACTGCATCTCTGATATTTACGATTAGATTGTTTGTGTTTTTATCACAACCCTAATTTACTCTAATGGACTGAGCCTATTGGATCATATGGTATGGGATAAAACAATCAAGTCGTAATTTTTCTTTAAAGAGAGAAAAAAGAATGAAGAAAGTTTAAGGATAGATAATTCGTGGACGGTTTATGCGAATATAAAGATGGAGAAGAACATGAAGGCGCAATTGGAACCATAAGCTCTGATACCATGTAAGATAATATAAAACCCGATAGGTTATTGAGTATTACATTTATCAATATTTATTAAGTACAAGATACATATTACAACCCTAATCTACTCCAATGGACCGAGCCTATTTGGCCGTCATAATATTATAATAGTTGTCTGGTTCACCCCAATACTTACGTGTTGGAAGGGGGGGAAAGGTCTCGAGTTCGAGCCCCCTTTACTTTAAAATACCCGTGGAATCTACTTCGGACCTGGAGAACGTGTGACGCTGAGTCGGGGTTTGGTGAACCAACAGGTCGCTCATCTAGTTGAAGTATCGGGCTTCCGATAAGCCGGGTTGCCCATGGGAGGTTTTACCGACCATATTCAGGATCCAGGTCCGACCCATAGGCCCCTCAAGATGGTTTAAGGTTCGGATCCCTGTAATATAGTTCAGGTTTCCGCACGAAAGCACGTGTGTATGTGGCAAATGAGAGTATTCAATGTCAACTATTGTTTTAAAAAAAATAGTTTTTCCATATGTTTCTCCAAGTTGTCCAATTTTTACATTCACTTTTGATTGACTTGTGTTGTAGTAAATGATATGGAATATCATTACGAACATATAATCAACATATAATCAATTTAAGAAAAAAAATACTTGAATAGTCTATGTGGTTTGTTTCATAATACTAGTATGGTCTCTATTGATGCTAATGGATCAGATGACACCATATTTATATTCATTTAATTTTGTTTATCCATATTCATATCTATTTAATCTCAGTTCATTCGTTTATACATATGTATAATGGATTATGTAGGTTAATAGATATTTAAAAAACGTTGATATATCATAATATGTAAAAAAAAACAAAATATTATTAATATAAAACTTAAATATGACGTGACATGATAAAAACTGAGCCACAAGAACATGTAATTTTGTTGTGAATAGAAGATAATTTGTTACGATTACTACTACATATTGATTTTTCAAATGTAAATATATTATCTGTATGTTTAATTGGTTAAATACCACTCCCTCCGTCTCAAATTAATAGTCATGCTTTGACTTTTGAAAGTCATTATTTCTTAGCTTTGACTTTAAATAACATTTTTTTGTTATATAATATTTGATTAAAATTATATCAAATTAAAGCACATATAAAACTTAACTTATTTATATAAATTTCACCATATATTATATACTGCGTAATATAAAAAGTTACTTAAAGTCAAATTTAAGAAATAAAGATGTTAAAAAAGGTTAAAACATGACTATTAATTTGTAAGGGAGTAATATTTTTATTGTAATACCGATTGCGAAATATGGTTGGATATAAAATTGAGTTTTACTCCATAAATGCATGCACTCAAGTTGTTTGAAATCCTAAATTAAAATGACTATCTAAATATTTTTTGAGTACATATAAAAGAAGTGAGATTACACGTATCCAAAAATATTCCACCATTTATATGAAACTAGTAAAAAGACCCGTGAATTCACGGGTTTGTTCAAGAAACTCGTGAATTCACGGGTTTGTTAAAAAAAACATATAAATAATCTAAATAGAAAAATTGTTATATGAAAACATATAAATAATTCACGGGTCGTTTACCTTGTTCACCGGTATCATCAGATTGTGCAATGCTAATGTGAAGTAAATCAAATTAAGTGCTACCTATAAATTAGAAATCATTGAATGGCTAGTTTAGTTAATATATTAGTAACATATAAAAAAAAGAAAATACATTAAATAATGGGAATCCTGTTTCAAGTCTATCATTGATTCATAAGAAAGGAACGAAGTTGCTTACGCAAAAATATTCTGAAAAGGTAATTGCAGTTGTATTTGGCATTTGATCAAACACGTTGTGTGCTGATATAAATAATAGGACAACCAAAATAGATGAACATATAAATTACCAAAACAAAAACATGAATTAACATCTTGTGTTCCAATTACAATCAAGAATGAAGTTGATGCTAGTATGAAGAAGTTGGCACATTTTATAAAGATTGAAACTTAATAAACTTGCACATTCAACAAAATTGAATATAAAAATATCCACAAATATGCACAAATCCTAGAATATCGAGAACACATACAATGTAAGAAAATAAAATCCTTACTAAAATCAAGCAAAATAAGAACCTAAAACAATCAAATTACCTGAAAGAACTTTGTGATGAATCATGAGAAATAGTTAAAAGAGGTAATCTGAATGTTGTGATATAAACAGAAAGAGCTCAAGGGCTGGAAATGCAGACTCACCAATCTATATAGACATCTGCAACCAAAAATTCAGTTAAAAATACCCATAAGGGTTATAGAATTTAAATAGATTTTTACCAAAAAATTAGTTGAGGCATCAAGTAACACGAAGTTTGAATCTGCCCCAAAGCACACTTCAATTCAACTAAGCAAAACTAAATCTGCGAATGGAACATGTTCCTGCAAGTTTATTAGATCATCAAGGTACAAATTTATTAGATACTATAAATTATGATGTAAAAAGTTAAAGCTAGGAAAAATATACTACCTCATCAAGAGTCTCTTAATCGTCTTCAAAATCAACTTCATCAAATTGAAGACTCGAGTGCTTTAACATTTCATTAACTCCTTATACCGACCATATAAAGTTACTTATTATAAACAACAAACCGAAATAAAAAAATTAACCTGCTTTGTATCCTCCGAACTTGAAAACTAACATAGTTTGAACTTAACGTAAGAAAAGTAATGATCAACTTATACCTTTTCATGCAAATGTATCCTCCGAACTTAAAAAATAACATAGTTTGAACCTTAACGTAAGAACAGTAATGATCAACTTAAATGTCATGCAAATGTATCAACACGAATGGAGATGTAATAAGGCTTTTACAATGTCAATATTAAACTAGCAAACATAGTTTTCATCCTTGAGTAAATTGACAGGTGCAAGGAAATGTTACTACAAATCCATCCGACTGAGATTTATAACACTACTGAATTAGATGTTAAAATATATGTGACCACCACTTTTCTTATATCTTTCTTCTTTAGTTAAACTTATATTTAAATTTAAAAGCTGAAAAGTAATAATTCAAATGTTTATTACGCAAAGAATAACACAACCTTTAATGATTTCATATAACTCACTAACACAAATGGACCTGTGTTTTTTTTTAAGGCAATAGAACCAACATATTTAAAAACTAATCTCAACACAAATTAAGTAATCAAGAAATAAAAATTGATGCAAGATTTATCATACCACGTAACTTTTCTCCCCTTGATCATTTCATCGAACACCTTCCATACACTTACATAATCATCATTTTGTTAAATCATACACCAACACTTTCTAAATCATTATAGAACAACGAAAATTCGAATTCACATAGATAAGTTAACTCCTTGTACCAAATACAAAGACATATAGATTCTAGTTTTTGAAAAAAAGATCGTAAAACCTCAAATGAGCAAAAACAAAATCCGACTTTTCATTTAGGGATTTCATCAAATAGTTGGTGTTCATATAAGAATCTAAATTTGATATACATGAAATGTTATACTTCATATAAATAAAACCACATATAAACTAAGTGATTGAAACTGCAACCTCCTTAAGCACAGTTCTTGATATAACATACAATCATTGTTTAAGTACAACCAAAAACAAAATCATAAACAGAAAGTTTAATCAATACCTTTTCGAAATGGGTTTGTTTATGGCTACTCTAAATGGGTTTATTACCTCGTATAAGAAATTTGAATTGCAAGTGACAGAGAATTGTATTCATGGAATATTTCTTGAAAAAATAAGAAAAACATTACCTGAATGAAATGTCCCGTTCATATTGATTATAAACGTTCCATATTAATTAATTTCGTTGCGAGGTTTTGACCTCTATATGAGACGTTTTTCAAAGACTGCATTCATTTTTAAAACAACCATAACCTTTATTTTATCGATAAAGGTTTAAAAAGCTTTACGTAGATTATCAAATAATGATAATCTAAAATATACCGTTTACACACGACCATTATATAATGGTTTACAATAAGAATATATTACATCAAAAATAAGTTTCTTGAATGCAGTTTTTACATAATATCATACAAGCATGGACTCCAAATCTTGTCCTTATTTTAGTATGCAACAGCGGAAGCTCTTAATAATCACCTGAGAATAAACATGCTTAAAACGTTAACAAAAATGTTTGTGAGTTATAGGTTTAACCTATATATTATCAAATCATAATAATAGACCACAAGATTTCATATTTCAATATACATCCCATACATAGAGATAAAAATCATTCATATGGTGAACACCTGGTAACCGACATTAACAAGATGCATATAAGAATATCCCCATCATTCCAGGACATCCATCGGACATGATATAAAAACTCAAAGTACTAAAGCATCCGCTACAACGGATGGGGTTTGTTGAGCCCAATAGATCTATCTTTAGGATTCGCGTCAATTAGTAGACTGGTTTACTAATTCTTAGGTTACCAAGTAAAAAGGGGCATATTCGGTTTCGATCGTTCAACCATAGAAGGTAGTTTCATGTACTTGTTTCTATTTTGTAAAACATTTAAAAAGCTGCATGTATTCTCATCCCAAAAATATTAGATTTTAAAAGTGGGACTATAACTCACTTTCACATATTTAATTCGTCGGGAAGTAAGACTTGGCCACTGGTCGATTCACGAACCTATAACAAATATATACATATACATATCAAAGTATGTTCAAAATATATTTACAACATTTTTAATACATTTTGATGTTTTAAGTTTATTAAGTCAGCTGTCCTCGTTAGTAACCTACAACTAGTTGTCCATAGTTAGATGTACAGAAATAAATTGATATATATTATCTTGAATCAATCCACGACCTCGTGTATACAAGCCTCAGGCTAGATCACAACTCAAAGTATATAATATTTTGGAATCAACCTCAACCCAGTATTGCTAACTCCAACATTACTGCATATAGAGTGTCTATGGTTGTTCCAAAATATATATATAGATGGGTCGATATGATATGTCAAAACATTGTATTCGTGTCTATGGTATCCCAAGATTACATAATATATTAGAATACATGTATAATACAATATAAGTTAGCTAGGATATGATTTGTATAGAATTGTTACAATATTTCCCGTAGCTACAACAATCAAAAAAATATCCAATCTTGTTTTACCCATAACTTCTTCGTTTTAAATCCGTTTTGAGTGAATCAAATTGCTATGGTTTCATATTGAACTCTATTTTATGAATCTAAACAGAAAAAGTATAGGTTTATAGTCGAAAATATAAGTTACAAGTCATTTTTGTAAGAGGTAGTCATTTCAGTCGAAAGAACGACGTCTTGATGACCATTTTTGTGATGCCCCGTACAAAACCATCGTGTACGAATCATCAACAACAGGATCATTACAAGGTTAAGTACTATATGCTGTAATAAAAGAAGTTGCATTCACGATAAAAAGATGACATCATAACCGACGTCAATTGTTTTACACCAACAGTATGCTTCTACGAATAGCAAGCATGAATAAATGTATGTGACCCTTAGGTCGTTACAAAACATAGTTTCAAATGTATTAAAGTTTGAATGTAAGATAAATAGTTTATGCGGTGATAACACTAGAGCAGCGGGTGTCTACGGCAAGACTAGCACGACAGCGGAAGCAAATAACCTTAAGCGCCTGAGAAAAACATGCTTAAAAATGTCAACACAAAGGTTGGTGAGCTATAGTTTAAGTATAACAGTATGTAAGGTAGGCCACGAGATTTCAGTGCTACAAAGAGCGTTTCAAAACAGTATGATAAAGTATATGTTAACCGTGGGCACTTGGTAACTAACTTAACGTTTATACCCCCTGAAAGTACACTTGGCAAGTGTGTATGTTTACGAAGTATTAAACACTCGTTAAATGCTAGCGCGACTAGCCCGAGTGGGGATGTCAAACCCTATGGATCCATATCTAAGATTCGCGTTCACCGGTTCAAAAACCAATGACTAAACGTTACCGAGCTAAAGGGAATGTTTCTGCCGTTGTATAACCCACACATATATAAGTTTAAGTACTCGTGCCTAGTATGTAAAACATAAAATCCGCATGCATTCTCAATTCCCAAAATAAGTTAAAGTAAAAAGGGAATGCTATAACTCACAATGATAAAGTAGCGGTAAAGTATGACTCGGAAAGTAAGCAAGTAATGAAGGTTGTCCAAACGGGTCCTCAACCTAAGTCAAATAGTACTAAGTCAGTAAATTGTCTGAATAGGTTTAAAAGTATGGAAATAAGGTCTTAAAGGTCATCATCACTCATCATTAAACAAAAGGTGTAAAGTAAGTTTCGTTCATGAAAGTAGTTTAAAACAAAGGCTGAGTTCGGTCAGTCACCACGGCCTCTATACCTACTGAAATAAGGTGAGACCAGTGGTCATGGCTCCGTATATGAGTCCTTTAGTTTTGGTAAAAATTACAGAAGCAAACTCGTCTTCATTTGACCGTGGCGACGGTCTAAGTGCGAGTAGGTCAGAATTTTCAGCACAACGTTAAATGGACATAGTGACGATCGGAGGGCCATAAATCCTAAACCGTAACTCGGATTAAGACGAGTCCTATATGAATTATCTACTCGAACAGAGCTATCTGAAAATCATAATTACAGTATCCCAGGTCGTACGGGTCAGACACAGAAACAGTAGAACAGTAGGGTCAGTAGGTTCCGGTGGTTCTTGGTGCTCGATGCTTATCATGGTTCTCATCCTTGATGCATATAGCTTCAAGTGTACAACTCGTTGATGTGTTTGCATCATTTTCACCAAGGTTTGACCATCATAACCCAAGTGTAAGTCTAAGACATGAAGCACAACTCACTTAAGTGTTGCAAGTGTTTTGATGAACCAAAGTTACATCAAAGTCTTAGATCTAACACATACATGAACTTTAAAACTAATAATAAGTTACAAACTTGAAAGTGAACTTATGAAATCAAGATCTTAAGTTGTAGAACATAGTTCTTAGTTTGATCTTGAAGATCCAAGACTTAAAAGTCTAGATCTAACATAAGTGTACAAAGTTATAATTATAGAAAGCTTACTTACATGTTCTTGAACTTTTAAAGTTAACTTTAGTTCAAGATTAATGAGATCAAAGTTAACTAGTAACATTTGACCAATATTAACCAACAAAATGAATTTAAAGTAAATAATATAAAGAAATAAACTAAGTGAACAAGTAGTTAGTTCAAGGTTGTTCATACTTTAAAGATTCAAGCCTAAGTCTTGATCTTTAGAAAGTAAACTTTAAAGTTTACTTCATGATCTTCAAGTATGATTTACAACCATGAACTTACAATCTTTAAAACTTTAAAAGTAGAACATAAATTAGTAAGTTTATGTTCTTGAGTGTTCTTGTAAATACAAGATAAATGAAGAATGAAACTAGGTAGTTTGATTCTTGTAACTAGTAAGTAAATAATAAATAACAACTAGTAAGTAAATAATAAATAACAACTAGTAAGTAAGTAATAACAACAACTAGTAAGTATCAAGTAATTAATCAACAAAGAATGATGATGAAGAGATGCTAGGCTTACGGTTTTAAGACAAAGAAAAGGGAAGAAAAGTCTTGCAAGAAACTCACAATTAGAGAGCAAAGATGAGAGGGAGAATGAGAGAAAAGTGCAAGTGTTTTTGTGTCTGTGAAGTGAGATGAACATGTGAAGACTACAAGTAAGAAGTTAACAAAGTTTGAAAGTAAAATCCACTCCCCCATGAGTGCTAGTCGACGGTCAGTAGCAAAAAGAAGGAGGGGGAGAAGTCCACAAGGTAATTGCATGTAAAAGCTAAAAAAGTTGGTTAAAATGGGTGCATGCATGGGGATAAGGTGATAACTAGATTCCTACAAGTATTTACTAACTAGTTAAGTTCTAAAGTGGTACTTACATGTTAGGTTGGGCTAGTTAAACCATTTAAGATGTAGGGTGGGCTTCCAAGCCCACTAATCACTAATAAAAGCCCATGTACAATTAAAAGCCCAAGTATGTATGTAATTAACAAGTTAATCCAATTAAAAGCCCAAGTAACTAACTAATAACCATAGTTAATTAAAATGATTAATAAAACTTAATCATGAATGTAAATAATACTCAAAAATATTATTCGTGAAACTTTCGTGTGTCACAAAGACGTTTCGGGTAATTAAAGTCAAGTACGGGCAATCATGGCAACATGTAAATGTAATAACATACATTCCTTAAATCATAAGTATTAATAATAATAATTATTAATAAATAAACGTTGGAAAATCCAGGGTCGTTACATTACCCACCCGTTAAAGAAAATTTTGTCCCGAAATTTAAGCTGAGGTAGATGGAGGAGTCGGGAAAAGGTGAGGATACTTCTGCATCATTTGATCCTCTCGCTCCCAAGTAAACTCTGGTCCTCGCTTGGCATTCCATCGTACTCGTACAATCAGAATCTTGTTGCGTTTCAAAGTCTTGACCTCACGGTCCATAATTTCAACAGGTTCCTCCACAAAGTGGAGTTTGTCGTCAATCGTAAGTTCCTCAAGTGGTATGATAAGTTCCGGTGTCGCAAGACACTTCTTCAGGTTTGACACATGGAAGGTAGGATGAACTGAGCTCAATTATGCTGGTAAATCCAAACGGTAAGCAATGGGTCCAACACGTTCCAAGATTTCAAAAGGACCAATGTATCGTGGGTTTAACTTTCCACGTTTTCCAAAACGGATCACACCTTTCCAAGGTGCAACCTTTAACATTACACGGTCGCCCACGTTGAATTCAAAGTCTTTACGTTTAAGATCAGCATAACTCTTTTGACGATCGCGGGCAGTCTTAAGTCTAGCTTGAATCTGAGCAATCTTCTCCGTTGTTTCATGGACTACCTCGGGTCCAGTGATTTGCTTTTCGCCTACTTCGGCCCAACAAATAGGAGATCGGCACTTACGACCATACAATGCTTCAAAAGGTGCGGCATTAATGCTCGAGTGATAACTGTTGTTGTACGAGAATTCAGCTAATGGCAAATGCCTTTCCCAGGCCTTTCCAAAATCAATGACACATGCACGCAACATGTCTTCCAATGTCTGAATCGTTCATTCACTTTGCCCGTCGGTCTGTGAATGATAAGCAGTACTCATGTCGAGACGGGTTCCCATGGCTTCTTGTAAAGAACGCCAAAATCTAGAAGCAAAACGGGGATCGCGATCCAAGATGATCGATAAAGGTACACCATGACGAGATACAACCTCCTTGATGTATAGTTGAGCAAGTCTCTCCATTGTATCTGTTTCCTTCATCGCTAGAAAGTGTGCAGATTTGGTAAGACGGTCAACGATAACCCAGATGGTATCGTATCCGCCCACCGTCTTTGGTAGCTTGGTGATGAAATCCATTGTGATCCTTTCCTACTTCCATTGTGGGATTTCCGGTTGTTGGAGTAAACCAGAAGGTCTCTGATGCTCGGCCTTAACTTTCGAGCAAGTTAAACACTTACCAACATAAGTCGCAACGTCTTTCTTAAGATTCGGCCACCAATACTATTCTTTAAGATCGTGGTACATCTTGCCTGCTCTAGGATGAATAGAATACCTCGATTTGTGTGCTTCATCAAGTATAAGGTTCCGTAGATCTCCATAAAGAGGTACCCAAATTATTCCGGCATAACATCAGAGTCCAGACTCCCTAACCTCAAATCGAGAGACAAGTATGTTCAAATGTTATGTTCTCCTTCTTGAGAGCCTCATCTTGGGCTACTCTGATCTGGCTGTTGAGGTTCGAATGGATGGTGATGTTCAGAGCTCTAACACGAAGAGGTGTCGTCCCCTCCTTTCGGCTTAAAGCGTCAGCTACAACATTGGCCTTGCCAGGATGATAACGTAGTTCACAATCATAGTCGTTCAGCGTCTCGATCCATCAACGCTGTCTCATATTCAGTTGCTTCTGGTCGAAGATGTGCTGGAGACTCTTGTGATCGGTGAAGATAGTGCTCTTAGTTCCATAAAGATAGTGTCTCCACAATTTGAGTGCAAAGACAACGGCTCCAAGTTCAAGATCGTGAGTAGTGTAGTTCCTCTCGCGAATCTTCAATTGGCGGGAGGCATAGGCAATAACTTTTGATCGTTGCATCAGTACACAACCAAAACCACTCTTCGATGCATCACAATAAACAATAAAGTCGTCACTGCCCTCAGGAAGTGATAGGATAGGTGCGGTGGTTAACTTCTTCTTCAAAGTTTTGAATGCTGACTCGTGTGCGGGTTCCCAAATGAACTTCTTGCCCTTGTGAGTCAGCGTGGTCAAAGGACGCGCAATCAGAGAAAATCCTTCGATAAACCTTCGGTAATAACCGGCGAGACCTAGGAATTGGCGAATATGCGTCGGAGTAGTGGGGGTTTCCCACTTGCTGATAGCTTCAATCTTGGCGGGGTCAACTTTGATACCCTGGTCGCTCACAACATGACCCAGAAACTGGACTTCCTTTAACCAAAATTCACACTTGGAGAATTTGGCGTAAAGTTGCTCTTGTCTCAAGAGTTCAAGTACTAGTCGGAGGTGTTGCCAATGCTCTTCTTCGCTCTTAGAGTAGATGAGGATATCATCTATGAAGACGATAACAAACTTATCCAAGTACGGCTTGCAGACACGATTCATGAGGTCCATGAACACGACAGGTGCATTTGTCAAACCGAATGGCATCACGAGAAACTCATAATGACCATAACGGGTCATGAATGCAGTTTTCATCACGTCACTTTCTTTCACCCTCAACTGGTGATAACCGGATCGCAAATCGATCTTTGAGTAGACACTCAATCCTTGTAGTTGATCAAAAAGATCGTCAATTCTAGGAAGAGGATACCGATTCTTGATTGTCAATTTGTTGAGTTCACGGTAGTTAATACACATACGAAAGGATCCATCCTTCTTCTTCACAAACAACACAGGTGCGCCCCAAGGCGAGAAGCTTGGTTGGATAAATCCTCGATCAAGTAGTTCTTGTAGTTGACTTTATAATTCTTGCATCTCGGAAGGTGCAAGTCTATAAGGTGCGCAAGCTACAGGTGCAGCTCCTGGCACTAAATCGATCTGAAACTCTACTGCTCTCTGCAGCGGCAATCCAGGCAATTCCTCTGGGAAGACATCAGAAAATTCGTTCACAATTCGAACGTCGTTCACATTCTTCACCTCGGTTTCTACCGTTTTCACATGCGCTAGGACAGCAAGACGTCCCTTCTTCTTAATCTTTTGCGCTTTCACGCAACTAATGAGGTTCAACTTCGCGGTACATCTCTCTCCATAGATAACCAGTGGCTCACCATCTCCTTGTGGTATACGAAGAGCTTTATATCCACAGATAATATCGACCCTTATCTTGCTCAACCAATCCATACCAACGATCACGTTAAAACTTCCCAGTTTGATAGGTATCAAATCAATTTCAAAATCTGCACCAGCTATGTTGATAATAGCTCCTCGACTAATATGGTCAACTTTCTCAAGTTTACCGTTGGTGACCTCGACAAGCATACTTTCTTTTAACGGGACTAACGACCAATTAATCTTATCGCAAAAATGTCTACATACATAACTTCTATCCGCACCAGTATCAAACAAGACAGAAGCTAAAAGATTGTTGATAGTGAATATACCTGTCACCAAGTCGGGATTTTCGCGTGCGTCCCTTGCATTAACATTGAAAGCTCTAGCGCGCGGTGGTCCGCCATCTTTTCACTTATTTGGACACTCATTTCTGAAATGGCCCGTTTGCCCGTATTCATAACACTTCTTCGACCCGTTGGTGTTCGGCTTCCCATTCAAAGTGGTGACCTTGCAGTCCTTCCCGATATGTCCAGTCCGTTGGCACTTTTCACAAACAACATTACAATACCCAGTGTGGTGTTTGTAGCACTGTTTGCATTTTGGTAAGGTTCCCTTGTAGTTCGGGTTGGAGTTGGTGTTGTTGTTGGGGTTGGGGTTTCCACCGTTGTTGTTTTGCCTCTTGGCGGGGGTTTGATCGTAGGTTCTCCCCCTGTTGTTGTTGTTGTTGTCCCACTTTCTCTTTTCACTACTACCAGCTTTAAACTTAGCCTTCTCCGGCTCATCAATGGTGATTTGATTCATGAGTGTATGCGCCATGCGCATTGCTTCGGGAACATTCGGTGGCTTGGACGAGGTGACGTTTCCCTTAATGCTCTTAGGGAGTCCCCAGAAGTATCTTTCTATTCGCTTGAATTCCGGAGTGACCATTGTCGGACACATCAGGGCTAATTCCAAAAATCTCCTGTTGTAACCATCAAGGTCGTTCCCAACAGCCTTTAACTGCATGAATTCCATTTCCATCTTTTGTATCTCGGTTCTCTAACAATACTCCTCAATCATGGCATACTTAAATTCTTCCCATGGCGTAGCATACGCCTCATCAATGCCTTGTGCCTATGCCATTGTGTTCCACCACGTGAGCGCGCCGTCAGACAGCGTGCAAGAAGCAAATTTAGTTTTGCTGTCCTCTGAACAGTTGCTAACTCGGAATTCTGATTCTAGCTTTTCGAACCATCTAGTGAGACCAACCGGTCCCTCAGTGCCGCTAAAGTTATGTGGTTTACAGCTCTGGAATTCCTTGTAAGTACACCCGTTACGAATGGGTTGAATAACCGGTGGTGGTGGCGGTGGCGGTGGAGCTTGGGGTTGCATTTCCGCAATGGCTGCGGCTACCCTTTCGGCAATCATCTCTTCGATTTGGGCGATGGTAGGTGTTGATCGTCCGTTGGCCATGATGTTCTAAACAAAAATTTTGACTCAAGTTAAAATCCAGTATTCAAATAGTAATAATACAGTATATAGTAACCAACATGGAATCAACACATCACATGTTATTAAATAACGCATCTAGGTACAAATACCACAGAATCATCGTACAGTAATGTAAATAGAACATCGTGCAAGAATTAAATAACGCAAAGTTCCATTCATTAAAAATTATAAGTTGCATACATCTGAATAAGTTCGTACAATACATAAGTGAAACATAAAACTTCAACTAGATTACATAATGAAATCTAAATACAAAAGCCCTACGGTGAATGTGGGTGTAGGATGTCCATAACATGGGACATCTGGTCCTCTAGCTCAGCTACCCGAGCACGGAGGGTTTCCACCTCCCTTGTCAATTCCTTGACAGTGGGAGCTGGTGGGGCGGGTGGTGCTGGTGGTGCAGGTGGTGCAGAGGGTCCGGCTCCAGACGTAGAGGCTGCAAGGCGGTAAGGCTTACGAATGAAGGGATCCGCAGGGTACGGCACAAGCTACTTACGGGCATTAACCCTACGACGCCGGCCAAATGCGTCAGTGAAAGCACGACCTCTATTCACCCCTGGAATGACGGTGCCATCAAAACGGTACCAATTCTACGGCGGGGTGGAGGGTGCCTGTATAGGTACATCAGCAGGGTCCTCATCATCACTGGAGTCGTCTGAGGAGGTGTCGTCGGATGAAGCATCAGTGGATGACGGGTCGTCCGAATCATGTGGTGGCTGTACAGGTGGCTGAACTGGTCGTCCTTGAGCGGCTATCATCTGTCTGTACCTAGCGGGTCCGATTGGAATGAGACGTCCATCAGGGGCGCGTCGGAACCAATGGCGATATCGGTTATGGAACGGACCTTCCCCGAACTCCGCGGGAATCACAATCTCACCGGAGCGGGGCTGTGATCCTGAGGGTCCGGGGGCAGATGGAGCTGGAATCTCCGAAGGGTCCTGGGCTCCGCTAGAAGTAACCACTGGAGCAGGCGCTTGGCTGCTAGTCCCGGAAGATGAAGCGCCGGGGTCACTCGTGGGTAGCGGGATCGGTGTTGGCAGCAGCAGCAGGTAGGGTGGCTGACGAGTCTGAACTTCCCAAAATGATAGCAGGTAGAGTATCCGACATCTGAACAAGGAAAAATAAATTTTTCCATGTCAGTAAGTCATAAAGCAAGCACGTATTAGGCCAACAGTTTAAATCATGTATAACAATAAGTAGCATGGCAATAATAACGAATCGTACAGAAGTAGCATGCAATCGAAAGCAAGTTGAAATGTCCCGTTCTTATTGATTAAAAACGTTCCATATTAATTGATTTCGTTGCGAGGTTTTGACCTCTATATGAGACGTTTTTCAAAGACTGCATTCATTTTAAAACAAACCATAACCTTTATTTCATCAATAAAGGTTTAAAAAGCTTTACGTAGATTATCAAATAATGATAATCTAAAATATCCTGTTTACACACGACCATTACATAATGGTTTACAATATAAATATGTTATAACAAAATAAGTTTCTTGAATGTAGTTTTTACACAATATCATACAAGCATGGACTCCAAATCTCGTCCTTATTTAAGTATGCGACAGCGGAAGCTCTTAATAATCACCTGAGAATAAACATGCTTAAAACGTCAACAAAAATGTTGGTGAGTTATAGGTTTAACCTATATATATCAAATCATAATAATAGACCACAAGATTTCATATTTCAATACACATCCCATACATAGAGATAAAAATCATTCATATGGTGAACACCTGGTAATCGACATTAACAAGATGCATATATAAGAATATCCCCATCATTCCGGGACACCCTTCGGATATGATATAAATTTCGAAGTACTAAAGCATCCGGTACTTTGGATGGGGCTTGTTGGGCCCGATAGATCTATCTTTAGGATTCGCGTCAATTATGGTGTCTGTTCCCTAATTCTTAGATTACCAGACTTAATAAAAAGGGGCATATTCGATTTCGATAATCCAACCATAGAATGTAGTTTCACGTACTTGTGTCTATTTTGTAAATCATTTATAAAACCTGCATGTATTCTCATCCCAAAAATATTAGATTTTAAAAGTGGGACTATAACTCACTTTCACAGATTTTTACTTCGTCGGGAAGTAAGACTTGGCCACTGGTTGATTCACGAACCTATAACAATATATACATATATATCAAAGTATGTTCAAAATATATTTACAACACTTTTAATATATTTTGATGTTTTAAGTTTATTATTTCAGCTGTCCTCGTTAGTAACCTACAACTAGTTGTCCACAGTTAGATGTACAGAAATAAATCGATAAATATTATCTTGAATCAATACACGACCCAGTGTATACGTATCTCAGTATTGATCACAACTCAAACTATATATATTTTGGAATCAACCTCAACCCTGTATAGCTAACTCCAACATTCACATATAGAGTGTCTATGGTTGTTCCGAAATATATATAGATGTGTCGACATGATAGGTCGAAAAATTGTATACGTGTTTATGGTATCTCAAGATTACATAATATACAATACAAGTTGATTAAGTTATGGTTGGAATAGATTTGTTACCAATTTTCACGTAGCTAAAATGAGAAAAATTATCCAATCTTGTTTTACCCATAACTTCTTCATTTTAAATCCGTTTTGAGTGAATCAAATTGCTATGGTTTCATATTGAAATCTATTTTATGAATCTAAACAGAAAAAGTATAGGTTTATAGTCGGAAAAATAAGTTACAAGTCGTTTTTGTAAAGGTAGTCATTTCAGTCGAAAGAACGACGTCTAGATGACCATTTTAGAAAACATACTTCCACTTTGAGTTTAACCATAATTTTTGGATATAGTTTCATGTTCATAATAAAAATCATTTTCTCAGAATAACAACTTTTAAATCAAAGTTTATCATAGTTTTTAATTAACTAACCCAAAACAGCCCGCGGTGTTACTACGACGGCGTAAATCCGGTTTTACGGTGTTTTTCGTGTTTCCAGGTTTTAAATCATTAAGTTAGCATATCATACAGATATAGAACATGTGTTTAGTTGATTTTAAAAGTCAAGTTAGAAGGATTAACTTTTGTTTGCGAACAAGTTTAGAATTAACTAAACTATGTTCTAGTGATTACAAGTTTAAACCTTCGAATAAGATAGCTTTAAATGTATGAATCGAATGATGTTATGAACATCATTACTACCTTAAGTTCCTTGGATAAACCTACTGGAAAAGAGAAAAATGGATCTAGCTTCAATGGATCCTTGGATGGCTCGAAGTTCTTGAAGCAGAATCATGACACGAAAACAAGTTCAAGTAAGATCATCACTTGAAATAAGATTGTTATAGTTATAGAAATTGAACCAAAGTTTGAATATGATTATTACCTTGTATTAGAATGATAACCTACTTTAAGAAACAAAGATTTCTTGAGGTTGGATGATCACCTTACAAGATTGGAAGTGAGCTAGCAAACTTGAAAGTATTCTTGATTTTATGAAACTAGAACTTTTGGAATTTATGAAGAACACTTAGAACTTGAAGATAGAACTTGAGAGAGATCAATTAGATGAATAAAATTGAAGAATGAAAGTGTTTGTAGGTGTTTTTGGTCGTTGGTGTATGGATTAGATATAAAGGATATGTAATTTTGTTTTCATGTAAATAAGTCATGAATGATTACTCATATTTTTGTAATTTTATGAGATATTTCATGCTAGTTGCCAAATGATGGTTCCCACATGTGTTAGGTGACTCACATGGGCTGCTAAGAGCTAATCATTGGAGTGTATATACCAATAGTACATACATCTAAAAGCTGTGTATTGTACGAGTACGAATACGTGTGCATACGAGTAGAATTGTTGATGAAACTGAACGAGGATGTAATTGTAAGCATTTTTGTTAAGTAGAAGTATTTTGATAAGTGTCTTGAAGTCTTTCCAAAGTGTATGAATACATATTAAAACACTACATGTATATACATTTTAACTGAGTCGTTAAGTCATCGTTAGTCGTTACATGTAAATGTTGTTTTGAAACCTTTAGGTTAACGATCTTGTTAAATGTTGTTAACCCAATGTTTATAATATCAAAAGAGATTTTAAATTATTATATTATCATGATATTATGATGTACGAATATCTCTTAATATGATATATATACATTAAATGTCGTTACAACGATAATCGTTACATATATGTCTCGTTTCAAAATCATTAAGTTAGTAGTCTTGTTTTTACATATGTAGTTCATTGTTAATATACTTAATGATATGTTTACTTATCATAATATCATGTTAACTATATATATAACCATATATATGTCATCATATAGTTTTTACAAGTTTTAACGTTCGTGAATCAACGGTCAACTTGGGTGGTCAATTGTCTATATGAAACCTATTTCAATTAATCAAGTCTTAACAAGTTTGATTGCTTAACATGTTGGAAACATTTAATCATGTAAATATCAATCTCAATTAATATATATAAACATGGAAAAGTTCGGGTCACTACAGTACCTACCCGTTAAATAAATTTCGTCCCGAAATTTTAAGCTGTTGAAGGTGTTGACGAATCTTCTGAAAATAGATGCGGGTATTTCTTCTTCATCTGATCTTCACGCTCCCAGGTGAACTCGGGTCCTCTACGAGCATTCCCTCGAACCTTAACAATTGGTATCTTGTTTTGCTTAAGTCTTTTAACCTCACGATCCATTATTTCGACGGGTTCTTCGATGAATTGAAGTTTTTCGTTGATTTGGATTTCATCTAACGGAATAGTGAGATCTTCTTTAGCAAAACATTTCTTCAAATTCGAGACGTGGAAAGTGTTATGTACAGCCGCGAGTTGTTGAGGTAACTCAAGTCAGTAAGCCACTGGTCCGACACGATCAATAATCTTGAATGGTCCAATATACCTTGGATTTAATTTCCCTCGTTTACCAAATCGAACAACGCCTTTCCAAGGTGCAACTTTAAGCATGACCATCTCTCCAATTTCAAATTCTATATCTTTTCTTTTAATGTCAGCGTAGCTCTTTTGTCGACTTTGGGCGGTTTTCAACCGTTGTTGAATTTGGATGATCTTCTCGGTAGTTTCTTGTATAATCTCCGGACCCGTAATCTGTCTATCCCCCACTTCACTCCAACAAATCGGAGACCTGCACTTTCTACCATAAAGTGCTTCAAACGGCGCCATCTCAATGCTTGAATGGTAGCTGTTGTTGTAGGAAAATTCTGCGAACGGTAGATGTCGATCCCAACTGTTTCCGAAATCAATAACACATGCTCGTAGCATGTCTTCAAGCGTTTGTATCGTCCTTTCGCTCTGCCCATCAGTTTGTAGATGATAGGCAGTACTCATGTCTAGACGAGTTCCTAATGCTTGCTGTAATGTCTGCCAGAATCTTGAAATAAATCTGCCATCCCTATCAGAGATAATAGAGATTGGTATTCCATGTCCGGAGATGACTTCCTTCAAATACAGTCGTGCTAACTTCTCCATCTTATCATCTTCTCTTATTGGCAGGAAGTGTGCTGATTTGGTGAGACGATCAACTATTACCCAAATAGTATCAAAACCACTTGCAGTCCTTGGCAATTTAGTGATGAAATCCATGGTAATGTTTTCCCATTTCCATTCCGGGATTTCGGGTTGTTGAAGTAGACCTGATGGTTTCTGATGCTTAGCTTTGACCTTAGAACACGTCAAACATTCTCCTACGTATTTAGCAACATCGGCTTTCATACCCGGCCACCAAAAATGTTTCTTGAGATCCTTGTACATCTTCCCCGTTCCAGGATGTATTGAGTATCTGGTTTTATGAGCTTCTCTAAGTACCATTTCTCTCATATCTCCAAATTTTGGTACCCAAATCCTTTCAGCCCTATACCGGGTTCCATCTTCCCGAATATTAAGATGCTTCTCCGATCCTTTGGGTATTTCATCCTTTAAATTTCCCTCTTTTAAAACTCCTTGTTGCGCCTCCTTTATTTGAGTAGTAAGGTTATTATGAATCATTATATTCATAGATTTTACTCGAATGGGTTCTCTGTCCTTCCTGCTCAAGGCATCGGCTACCACATTTGCCTTCCCCGGGTGGTAACGAATCTCAAAGTCGTAATCATTCAATAATTCAATCCACCTACGCTGCCTCATATTCAATTGTTTCTGATTAAATATGTGTTGAAGACTTTTGTGGTCGGTATATATAATACTTTTGACCCCATATAAGTAGTGCCTCCAAGTCTTTAATGCAAAAACAACCGCGCCTAATTCCAAATCATGCGTCGTATAATTTTTTTCGTGAATCTTCAATTGTCTAGACGCATAAGCAATCACCTTCGTTCGTTGCATTAATACACAACCGAGACCTTGCTTTGATGCATCACAATAAATCACAAAATCATCATTCCCTTCAGGCAATGACAATATAGGTGCCGTAGTTAGCTTTTTCTTCAATAACTGAAACGCTTTCTCTTGTTCATCATTCCATTCAAATTTCTTCCCTTTATGCGTTAATGCAGTCAAGGGTTTTGCTATAATGGAAAAGTCTTGGATGAACCTTCTGTAGTAACCAGCTAGTCCTAAAAACTGGCGTATGTGTTTCGGAGTTTTCGGGGTTTCCCACTTTTCAACAGTTTCTATCTTTGCCGGATCCACCTTAATACCTTCTTTGTTCACTATGTGACCGAGGAATTGAACTTCTTCTAACCAAAATGCACACTTTGAAAACTTAGCGTACAATTCTTCCTTTCTCAATACTTCTAACACCTTTCTCAAATGTTCACCGTGTTCTTGGTCATTCTTTGAGTAAATAAGTATGTCATCAATGAAAACAATGACAAACTTGTCAAGGTATGGTCCACACACTCGGTTCATAAGGTCCATGAACACAGCTGGTGCATTAGTTAAACCAAACGGCATGACCATAAACTCGTAATGACCGTAACGTGTTCTGAAAGCAGTCTTTGGAATATCATCTTCTTTCACCCGCATTTGATGATACCCGGAACGTAAGTCAATCTTTGAATAAACAGACGAGCCTTGTAGTTGATCAAATAAGTCGTCGATTCTCGGTAGTAGGTAGCGGTTCTTGATGGTAAGTTTGTTCAACTCTCGGTAGTCGATACACAACCTGAATGTACCATCTTTCTTCTTGACAAACAAAACAGGAGCTCCCCACGGTGATGTGCTTGGTCGAATGAAACCACGCTCTAAAAGTTCTTGTAATTGGCTTTGCAGTTCTTTCATCTCGCTGGGTGCGAGTCTGTAAGGAGCACGAGCTATTGGTGCAGCTCCTGGTACAAGATCTATTTGAAATTCAACGGATCGATGTGGGGGTAATCCTGGTAATTCTTTCGGAAATACATCAGGAAATTCTTTTGCAATGGGAACATCATTGATGCTCTTTTCTTCAGTTTGTACTTTCTCGACGTGTGCTAGAACAGCATAGCAACCTTTTCTTATTAGTTTTTGTGCCTTCAAATTACTAATAAGATGTAGCTTCGTGTTGCCCTTTTCTCCGTACACCATTAAGGGTTTTCCTTTTTCTCGTATAATGCGAATTGCATTTTTGTAACAAACGATCTCTGCTTTCACTTCTTTCAACCAGTCCATACCGATTATCACATCAAAACTCCCTAACTCTACTGGTATCAAATCAATCTTAAATGTTTCGCTAACCAGTTTAATTTCTCGATTCCGACATATATTATCTGCTGAAATTAATTTACCATTTGCTAATTCGAGTAAAAATTTACTATCCAAAGGCGTCAATGGACAACTTAATTTAGCACAAAAATCTCTACTCATATAGCTTCTATCCGCACCCGAATCAAATAAAACGTAAGCAGATTTATTGTCAATAAGAAACGTACCCGTAACAAGCTCCGGGTCTTCCTGTGCCTCTGCCGCATTAATATTGAAAACTCTTCCGCGGCCTTGTCCATTTGTGTTCTCCTGGTTCAGGAAATTTCTAATAATGTGGCCCGGTTTTCCACATTTATAACAAACTACATTGGCATAACTTGCTCCGACACTACTTGCTCTGCCATTACTCGTTCCGACACCATTTGTTCCTTTCGTTCTATTAACCCCTGGTCCGTAAACCTCACACTTCGCCGCGCTATGACCATTTCTTTTACACTTGTTGCAAAATTTGGTGCAGAACCCCGAGTGATACTTTTCACACCTTTGGCATAGCTGCTTCTGATTGTTGTTGTTGTTGCGGTTATTATTGTTGTTGGGATGATTGTTGTAGTTGCTGTTGTTGTTGTTGTTGTTGTTGTTGTTGTTGTTGTTGTTGTTGTTGTTGTTGGGCCGTTTGTTGTAGTTGCGATTGATGTTGCGATTGTTGGGATAATTGTTGCGATTATTGTTGTAATTGCTGTTGTTGTTGTATTGGTGATTCTTATCACCGTTTTCCTCCCACTTTCTTTTGACTTGCTTCACATTGGCCTCTTCAGCAGTCTCTTCTTTAATTCTTTCTTCAATCTGGTTCACTAGTTTGTGAGCCATTCTACATGCCTGTTGTATGGAGGCGGGCTCGTGTGAACTTATATCTTCTTGGATTCTTTCCGGTAATCCTTTCACAAACGCGTCGATCTTCTCTTCCTCATCTTCGAACGCTCCCAGACACAATAGGCATAATTCTGTGAATCGTCTTTCGTACGTGGTAATATCAAATCCTTGGGTTCGTAACCCTCTAAGTTTTGTCTTGAGCTTATTGACCTCAGTTCTGGGACGGTACTTCTCGTTCATTAAGTGCTTGAATCCTGACCACGGTAGTGCGTAAGCATCATCTTGTCCCACTTGCTCTAGATAGGTATTCCACCATGTTAACGCAGAACCTGTGAAGGTATGCGTAGCGTACTTCACTTTGTCCTCTTCAGTACACTTACTTATGGCAAACACCGATTCGACCTTCTCGGTCCACCGTTTCAATCCGATCGGTCCTTCGGTTCCATCAAATTCCAAAGGTTTGCAGGCAGTGAATTCTTTGTAGGTGCATCCTACACGATTTCCTGTACTGCTAGATCCAAGGTTATTGTTGGTATGTAGCGCAGCCTGTACTGCGGCTATGTTTGAAGCTAGAAAAGTACGGAATTCCTCTTCATTCATATTCACGGTGTGTCGAGTAGTCGGTGCCATTTCCTTCAAAATAGTCAAATGGAACAAGTTAATCATACAGAATATTAAGAGTAGTTAATAGTATTTCGTAGCATAATATGAACTCATTTATAAAAGCTTTTTCTTCATATTAGCGTTTTATAAGTTTAAATTCGGGTAGTACCTACCCGTTAAGTTCATATTTAGTAGCTAATATACAATTCAACTACTACAATTCTATATGAAAAACTGATTATAATAATATTTCGCGTTCAAACTTTTACACAATATTTTACAAACTTACAATACCGCTTATTTTACATATAGCATGAAATATAGCACACAATAAATTTGATACAAGATGGTTGTGAAGATAATTCTAGCTAGTACACAAGTCGTTCAGCAAAGGCAATAAAGACACGTAATTCATACGTCCAGAAACAAGTCATGCATTCTGGTTTTACTAGGATTACTTCCCATCCTTGGTCTTGTGGAACATAACCGTTATGGCCGTTGATAAGACAGCGTGTTGTAATGTTGTTAAAGGGACGAGGGTTACGTAATGTCCAACAGTCCTGTAACAATCTAAAAACCTCATTTCTTACCCCAATTACCGACTCCGTCACTTGTGGGAACGTTTTGTTTAATAGTTGTAGCCCGATGTTCTTGTTCTCACTTTGGTGAGAAGCGAACATTACTAATCCGTAAGCATAACATGCTTCTTTATGTTGCATGTTAGCCGCTTTTTCTAAATCACGAAGTCCAATATTCGGATATATTGAGTCAAAATAATTTCTTAACCCATTGCGTAAAATAGCATTTGGGTTCCCTGCAATATATGCGTCAAAGTAAACACATCGTAACTTATGAATTTCCCAATGTGATATCCCCTATCTTTCGAATGAAAACCTTTTATAAACCAAGGCATTCTTGGAACGTTCTTCGAATGTCTTACAAACTGATCTCGCCTTAAATAGTTGTGCCGAAGAATTCTGACCGACACTAGACAAGATTTCATCAATCATGTCTCCGGGTAGGTCTCTTAAAATATTGGGTTGTCTATCCATTTTGTGTTTTTATACTGTAAAATAGACAAGAGTTAGATTCATAAAAAAAATACTTATTAATACAAGCAATTTTTACATATATCATAAAGCATAAGCACACTATATTACATATATTACACCACACGAATACAACTATCTTATTCCGACTCGCTTGTTTCTTCTTCTTCGGTTTTGGTTCGTTTTGCCAAGTTTCTAGGGATATATGATGTTCCCCTAATACGAGCCGTAATTTTCCACATTGGTTTAGAAAAACCTGGTGGTTTAGAGGTTCCCGGGTCATTGTTACAACTTAAGGACTTCGGGGGTTGATGATACATATAAAGTTCATCGGGGTTGGAATTAGATTTCTCTATTTTTATGCCCTTTCCCTTATTATTTTCTTTTGCCTTTTTAAATTCAGTTGGGGTAATTTCTATAACATCATCGGAATTCTCGTCGGAATCCGATTCATCGGAGAATTGGTAATCCTCCCAATATTTTACTTCCTTGGCGGAAACACCATTGACCATAATTAACCTTGGTCGGTTGGTTGAGGATTTTCTTTTACTTAACCGTTTTATTATTTCCCCCACCGGTTCTATTACTTCATCTGGTTCCGATTCTTCTTCCGGTTCCGATTCTTCTTCCGGTTCCGACTCTTCTTCCGGTTCCTCTTCGGGAACTTGTGAATCAGTCCACGAATCATTCCAATTTACATTTGACTCTTCATTATTATTAGGTGAGTCAATGAGACTTGTTCTAGAGGTAGACATCTATCATATAATATCAAACGCGTTAAGAGATTAATATATCACATAATATTCACATGTTAAAAAAATATAGTTTCCAACAAAATTTGTAAAGCAATCATTTTTCAAGTAAACACGGTCGAAGTCCAGACTCACTAATGCATCCTAACAAACTCGATAAGACACACTAATGCAAAATTCTGGTTCTCTAAGACCAACGCTCGGATACCAACTGAAATGTCCCGTTCTTATTGATTAAAAACGTTCTATATTAATTGATTTCGTTGCGAGGTTTTGACCTCTATATGAGACGTTTTTCAAAGACTGCATTCATTTTAAAACAAACCATAACCTTTATTTCATCAATAAAGGTTTAAAAAGCTTTACGTAGATTATCAAATAATGATAATCTAAAATATCCTGTTTACACACGACCATTACATAATGGTTTACAATACAAATATGTTACAATAAAATAAGTTTATTGAATGCAGTTTTTACACAATATCATACAAGCATGGACTACAAATCTCGTCCTTATTTAAGTATGCGACAGCGGAAGCTCTTAATAATCACCTGAGAATAAACATGCTTAAAACGTCAACAAAAATGTTGGTGAGTTATAGGTTTAACCTATATATATCAAATCATAATAATAGACCACAAGATTTCATATTTCAATACACATCCCATACATAGAGATAAAAATCATTCATATGGTGAACACCTGGTAATCGACATTAACAAGATGCATATATAAGAATATCCCCATCATTCCGGGACACTCTTCGGATATGATATAAATTTCGAAGTACTAAAGCATCCGGTACTTTGGATGGGGCTTGTTGGGCCCGATAGATCTATCTTTAGGATTCGCGTCAATTAGGGTATCTGTTCCCTAATTCTTAGATTACCAGACATAATAAAAAGGGGCATATTCGATTTCGATAATTCAACCATAGAATGTAGTTTCACGTACTTGTGTCTATTTTGTAAATCATTTATAAAACCTGCATGTATTCTCATCCCAAAAATATTAGATTTTAAAAGTGGGACTATAACTCACTTTCACAGATTTTTACTTCGTCGGGAAGTAAGACTTGGCCACTGGTTGATTCACGAACCTATAACAATATATACATATATATCAAAGTATGTTCAAAATATATTTACAACACTTTTAATATATTTTGATGTTTTAAGTTTATTAAGTCAGCTGTCCTCGTTAGTAACCTACAACTAGTTGTCCACAGTTAGATGTACAGAAATAAATCGATAAATATTATCTTGAATCAATCCACGACCCAGTGTATACGTATCTCAGTATTGATCACAACTCAAACTATATATATTTTGGAATCAACCTCAACCCTGTATAGCTAACTCCAACATTCACATATAGAGTGTCTATGGTTGTTCCGAAATATATATAGATGTGTCGACATGATAGGTCGAAACATTGTATACGTGTCTATGGTATCTAAAGATTACATAATATACAATACAAGTTGATTAAGTTATGGTTGGAATAGATTTGTTACCAATTTTCACGTAGCTAAAATGAGAAAAATTATCCAATCTTGTTTTACCCATAACTTCTTCATTTTAAATCCGTTTTGAGTGAATCAAATTGCTATGGTTTCATATTGAACTCTATTTTATGAATCTAAACAGAAAAAGTATAGATTTATAGTCGGAAAAATAAGTTACAAGTCGTTTTTGTAAAGGTAGTCATTTCAGTCGAAAGAACGACGTCTAGATGACCATTTTAGAAAACATACTTCCACTTTGAGTTTAACCATAATTTTTGGATATAGTTTCATGTTCATAATAAAAATCATTTTCTCAGAATAACAACTTTTAAATCAAATTTTATCATAGTTTTTAATTAACTAACCCAAAACAGCCCGCGGTGTTACTACGACGACGTAAATCCGGTTTTACGGTGTTTTTCGTGTTTCCAGGTTTTAAATCATTAAGTTAACATATCATACAGATATAGAACATGTGTTTAGTTGATTTTAAAAGTCAAGTTAGAAGGATTAACTTTTGTTTGCGAACAAGTTTAGAATTAACAAAACTATGTTCTAGTGATTACAAGTTTAAACCTTCGAATAAGATAGCTTTAAATGTATGAATCGAATGATGTTATGAACATCATTACTACCTTAAGTTCCTTGGATAAACCTACTGGAAAAGAGAAAAATGGATCTAGCTTCAATGGATCCTTGGATGGCTCGAAGTTCTTGAAGCAGAATCATGACAAGAAAACAAGTTCAAGTAAGATCATCACTTGAAATAAGATTGTTATAGTTATAGAAATTGAACCAAAGTTTGAATATGATTATTACCTTGTATTAGAATGATAACCTACTTTAAGAAACAAAGATTTCTTGAGGTTGGATGATCACCTTACAAGATTGGAAGTGAGCTAGCAAACTTGAAAGTATTCTTGATTTTATGAAACTAGAACTTTTGGAATTTATGAAGAACACTTAGAACTTGAAGATAGAACTTGAGAGAGATCAATTAGATGAATAAAATTGAAGAATGAAAGTGTTTGTAGGTGTTTTTGGTCGTTGGTGTATGGATTAGATATAAAGGATATGTAATTTTGTTTTCATGTAAATAAGTCATGAATGATTACTCATATTTTTGTAATTTTATGAGATATTTCATGCTAGTTGCCAAATGATGGTTCCCACATGTGTTAGGTGACTCACATGGGCTGCTAAGAGCTGATCATTGGAGTGTATATACCAATAGTACATACATCTAAAAGCTGTGTATTGTACGAGTACGAATACGTGTGCATACGAGTAGAATTGTTGATGAAACTGAACGAGGATGTAATTGTAAGCATTTTTGTTAAGTAGAAGTATTTTGATAAGTGTCTTGAAGTCTTTCCAAAGTGTATGAATACATATTAAAACACTACATGTATATACATTTTAACTGAGTCGTTAAGTCATCGTTAGTCGTTACATGTAAATGTTGTTTTGAAACCTTTAGGTTAACGATCTTGTTAAATGTTGTTAACCCAATGTTTATAATATCAAAAGAGATTTTAAATTATTATATTATCATGATATTATGATGTACGAATATCTTTTAATATGATATATATACATTAAATGTCGTTACAACGATAATCGTTACATATATGTCTCGTTTCAAAATCATTAAGTTAGTAGTCTTGTTTTTACATATGTAGTTCATTGTTAATATACTTAATGATATGTTTACTTATCATAATATCATGTTAACTATATATATAACCATATATATGTCATCATATAGTTTTTACAAGTTTTAACGTTCGTGAATCACCGGTCAACTTGGGTGGTCAATTGTCTATATGAAACCTATTTCAATTAATCAAGTCTTAACAAGTTTGATTGCTTAACATGTTAGAAACATTTAATCATGTAAATATCAATCTCAATTAATGTAGTAAAATCATGTAGTAAAATCTCAATTAATGTAGTAAAATCATGTAGTAAAATCATAATATCATGTTAACTATACATGGAAAAGTTCGGGTCACTACACAAGTAATATCATACAGTAGTAAAATCATGTAGTAGCATACGGCATATAGCAGTAAAAGTAAGCAGCAGCATGTAGTAAGTTCAGCAGAAACACGTAAACTAGCAAGTTATAGATTAGTCCTATTAGTGAATCCTACTCGTGTCGGTCTTAGACTCACTAATGCAACCTAATTCCCTACAACCAATGCTCTGATACCAAATGTGATGCCCCGTACAAAACCATCGTGTACGAATCATCAACAACAGGATCATTACAAGGTTAAGTACTATATGCTGTAATAAAAGAAGTTGCATTCACGATAAAAAGATGAAGTCATAACCGACGTCGATTGTTTTACACCAACAGTATGCTTCTACGAATAGCAAGCATGAATAAATGTATGTAAACCTTAGGTCGTTATAAAACATAGTTTCAAATGTATTAAAGTTTGAATGCAAGATAAACAGTTCATGCGGTGATAACACTAGAGCAGCGGGTGTCTACGGCAAGACTAGCACGACAGCGGAAGCAAATAACCTTAAGCACCTGAGAAAAACATGCTTAAAAATGTCAACACAAAGGTTGGTGAGCTATAGTTTAAGTATAACAGTATGTAAGGTAGGCCACAAGATTTCAGTGCTACAAAGAGCGTTTCAAAACAGTATGATAAAGTATATGTTAACCGTGGGCACTTGGTAACTAACTTAACGTTTATACCCCCTGAAAGTACACTTGGCAAGTGTGTATGTTTACGAAGTATTAAACACTCGTTAAATGCTAGCGCGACTAGCCCGAGTGGGGATGTCAAACCCTATGGATCCATATCTAAGATTCGCGTTCACCGGTTCAAAAACCAATGACTAAACGTTACCGAGCTAAAGGGAATATTTCTGCCGTTGTATAACCCACACATATATAAGTTTAAGTACTCGTGGCTAGTATGTAAAACATAAAATCCGCATGCATTCTCAGTTCCCAAAATAAGTTAAAGTAAAAAGGGAATGCTATAACTCACGATGATAAAGTAGCGGTAAAGTATGACTCGGAAAGTAAGCAAGTAATGAAGGTTGTCCAAACGGGTCCTCAACCTAAGTCAAATAGTATTAAGTCAGTAAATCGTCCGAATAGGTTTAAAAGTATGTAAATAAGGTCTTAAAGGTCATCATCACTCATCATTAAACAAAAGGTGTAAAGTAAGTTTCGTTCATGAAAGTAGTTTAAAACAAAGGCTGAGTTCGGTCAGTCACCACGGCCTCTATACCTACTGAAATAAGGTGAGACCAGTGGCCATGGCTTCGTATATGAGTCCTTTAGTTGTGTTAAAAATTACAGAAGCAAAATCGTCTTCGTTTGACCGTGGCAACGGTCTAAGTGCGAGTAGGTCAGAATTTTCAGCACAACGTTAAATGGACATAGTGACGATCGGAGGGCCATAAATCCTAAACTGTAACTCGGATTAACTCGAACAGAGCTATCTGAAAATCATAATTACAGTATCCCAGGTCGTACGGGTCAGACACAAAAATAGTAGAACAGTAGGGTCAGTAGGTTCCGGTGGTTCTTGGTGCTCGATGCTTATCATGGTTCTCATCCTTGATGCATATAGCTTCAAGTGTACAACTCGTTGATGTGTTTGCATCATTTTCACCAAGGTTTAACCATCATAACCCAAGTGTAAGTCTAAGACATGAAGCACAACTCACTTAAGTGTTGCAAGTGTTTTGATGAACTAAAGTTACATCAAAGTCTTAGATCTAACACATACATGAACTTTAAAACTAATAACAAGTTACAAACTTGAAAGTGAACTTATGAAATCAAGATCTTAAGTTGTAGAACATAGTTCTTAGTTTGATCTTGAAGATCCAAGACTCAAAAGTCTAGATCTAACATAAGTGTACAAAGTTATAATTATAGAAAGCTTACTTACATGT
Source organism: Rutidosis leptorrhynchoides (assembly GCF_046630445.1). Lineage (NCBI taxonomy): Eukaryota > Viridiplantae > Streptophyta > Magnoliopsida > Asterales > Asteraceae > Rutidosis > Rutidosis leptorrhynchoides. Next base: position 595,227,078 of record NC_092334.1, read on the forward strand.
TCTTGAACTTTTAAAGTTAACTTTAGTTCAAGATTAATGAGATCAAAGTTAACTAGTAACATTTGACCAATATTAACCAACAAAATGAATTTAAAGTACATAATATAAAGAAATAAACTAAGTGAACAAGTAGTTAGTTCAAGATTGTTCATACTTTAAAGATTCAAGCCTAAGTCTTGATCTTTAGAAAGTAAACTTTAAAGTTTACTTCATGATCTTCAAGTATGATTTACAACCATGAACTTACAATCTTTAAAACTTTAAAAGTAGAACATAAACTAGTAAGTTTATGTTCTTGAGTGTTCTTGTAAATACAAGATAAATGAAGAATGAAACTAGGTAGTTTGATTCTTGTAACTAGTAAGTAAATAATAAATAACAACTAGTAAGTAAGTAATAACAACAACTAACAAGTATCAAGTAATTAATCAACAAAGAATGATGATGAAGAGATGCTAGGCTTACAGTTTTAAGACAAAGAAAAGGGAAGAAAAGTCTTGCAAGAAACTCACAATTAGAGAGCAAAAGATGAGAGGGAGAATGAGAGAAAAGTGCAAGTGTTTTTGTGTGTGTGAAGTGAGATGAACATGTGAAGACTACAAGTAAGAAGTTAACAAAGTTTGAAAGTAAAATCCACTCCCCCATGAGTGCTAGTCGACGGTCAGCAGCAAAAAGAAGGAGGGGGGAGAAGTCCACAAGGTAATTGCATGTAAAAGCTAAAAAAGTTGGTTAAAATGGGTGCATGCATGGGGATAAGGTGATAACTAGATTCCTACAAGTATTTACTAACTAGTTAAGTTCTAAAGTGGTACTTACATGTTAGGTTGGGCTAGTTAAACCATTTAAGATGTAGGGTGGGCTTCCAAGCCCACTAATCACTAATAAAAGCCCATGTACAATTAAAAGCCCAAGTATGTATGTAATTAACTAGTTAATCCAATTAAAAGCCCAAGTAACTAACTAATAACCATAGTTAATTAAAATAATTAATAAAACTTAATCATGAATGTAAATAATACTCAAAAATATTATTCGTGAAACTTTCGTGTGTCACAAAGACGTTTCTGGCAATTAAAGTCAAGTACGGGCAATCATGGCAACATGTAAATGTAATAACATACATTCGTTAAATCATAAGTATTAATAATAACAATTATTAATAAATAAACGTTGGAAAATCCAGGGTCGTTACAATTTTGAAAAACATACTTTCACTTTGAGTTTAACCATGATTTTTGGATATAGTTTCATGTTCATAAGAAAAATCATTCTCCCAGAAGAACAACTTTTAAATCAAAGTTTATCATAGTTTTTAATTATCAAACCCAAAACAGCCCGCGGTGTTACTACGACAGCGTATGTCCGATTTTACAGTGTTTTTCGTGTTTCTAGGTTTTAAATCATTAAGTTAGCATATCATATAGATATAGAACATGTGTTTAGTTGATTTTAAAAGTCAAGTTAGAAGGATTAACTTTATTTGCGAACAAGTTTAGAATTAACTAAACTATGTTCTAGTGATTACAAGTTTAAATCTTCGAATAAGATAGCTTTATATGTATGAATCGAATGATGTTATGAACATCATTACTACCTTAATTTTAGTAGGTAAACCTACTGGAAGTGACAAGAAATAATCTAGCTTCAAAAGATTCTTGGATGGCTTGAAAGTTCTTGAAGTAGAATCATGACACGAAAACAAGTTCAAGTAAGATTTCTGCTCGAATTAAGATTGTTATAGTTATAGAAATTGAATCAAAGTTTGAATATGAGTATTACCTTGAATTAAAGAGATAACCTACTGTAAGTAATAAAGGTTTCTTAATCTTGGATGATTACTTGGAATGGATTACAAAGCTTGGAAGTAATCTTGCAAACTTGAAAGTGTTCTTGGTTTTATGAAACTAGAACTTATAGAATATATGAAGAACACTTAGAACTTGAAGATAGAACTTGAGAGAGATCAATTAGATGAAGAAAATTGAAGAATGAAAGTGTTTGTAGGTGTTTTTGGTCGTTGGTATATGGATTAGATATAAAGGATGTGTAAGTTTGTTTTCATGTAAATAATTCATGAATGATTTATAATATTTTTTGTAATTTTGTGAGATATTTCATGCTAATTGTCAAATTATGGTTCCCACATGTTTAATGACTCACATGGGCTGCTAAGGAGCTGATCATTGAAGTGTGTATACCAATAGTATATACATCTAGAAGCTGTGTATTGTACAAGTACGAATACGGGTGCATAATAGTAGAATTGTTAATGAAAATGAATGAGGATGTAATTGTAAGCATTTTTGTTAAGTAGAAATATTTTGATAAGTGTCTTGAAGTCTTTCAAAAGTGTATGAATACATATTAAAACACTACATGTATATACATTTTAACTGAGTCGTTAAGTCATCGTTAGTCGTTACATGTAAATGTTGATTTGAAACCTTTAGGTGAACGATCTTGTTAAATGTTATTAACCCATTGTTTATTATATCTAAAGAGATGTTAAATTATTACATTATCATGATATATTAATATATCTTAGTATGATATATATATACAGTTAAATGTTGTTACAACGATAATCGTTACATATATGTCTCGTTTCGAAATCATTAAGTTAGTAGTCTTGTGTTTACATATGTAGTTCATTGTTAATACACTTAATGACATGTTTACTTATCATTTATCATGATTAGACATAGTGTATCAATATCTTAATATGATTCATATGTATATAGTAAGACGTTGTTATAACGATAATCGTTATATATATCGTTTCGAGTTTCTTAATTCAATAAACTCAATTTTATGTATATAAATCATTGTTAAAATACCTAATGAGATACTTACTTATCATAATATCATGTTAACTATATATATAATCATATATATGTCATCATATAGTTTTTACAAGTTTTAACGTTCGTGAATCACCGGTCAACTTGGGTGGTCAATTGTCTATATGAAACCTATTTCAATTAATCAAGTCTTAACAAGTTTGATTGCTTAACATGTTGGAAACACTTAATCATGTAAATAAAAATTTCATTTAATATATATAAACATGGAAAAGTTCGGGTCACTACAGTACCTACCCGTTAAATAAATTTCGTCCCGAAATTTTAAGTAGTTGGAGGTGTTGACGTATCTTCTGGAAATAAGTGTGGGTATTTCTTCTTCATCTGATCTTCTCATTCCCAGATGAACTTGGGTCCTCTACAAGCATTCCATCGAACTTTAACAATTGGTATCTTGTTTTGCTTAAGTCTTTTAACCTCACGATCCATTATTTCGACGGGTTCTTCGACGAATTGAAGTTTTTCGTTGATTTGGATTTCGTCTAACGGAATAGTGAGATCTTCTTTAGCAAAACATTTCTTCAAATTTGAGACGTGGAAAGTGTTATGTACAGCCGCGAGTTGTTGTGGTAATTCAAGTCGGTAAGCTACTGGTCCGACACGATCAATAATCTTGAATGGTCCTATATACCTTGGATTTAATTTCCCTCATTTACCAAATCGAACAACGCCTTTCCAAGGTGCAACATTAAGCATGACCATCTCTCCAATTTTAAATTCTATATCTTTTCTTTTAATGCCGGCGTAGCTCTTTTGTCGACTATGGGCGATTTTCAACCGTCGTTGAATTTGGATGATCTTATCGGTAGTTTCTTGTATTATCTCCGGACCCGTAATCTGTCTATCCCCCACTTCACTCCAACAAATAGGAGACATGCACTTTCTACCATAAAGTGCTTCAAATGGCGCCATCTCAATGCTTGAATGGTAGCTGTTGTTTTAGGAAAATTCTGCTAACAGTAGATGTCGATCCCAACTGTTTCTGAAATCAATAACACATGCTCGTAGCATGTCTTCAAGCGTTTGTATCATCCTTTCGCTCTGCCCATCAGTTTGTGGATGATAAGCAGTACTCATATCTAGACGAGTTCCTAATGCTTGCTGTAATGTCTGCCAGAATCTTGAAATAAATCTGCCATCCCTATCAGAGATAATAGAGATTGGTATTCCATGTCTGGAGACTACTTCCTTCAAATACAGTCGTGCTAACTTCTCCATCTTATCATCTTCTCTTATTGGCAGGAAGTGTGCTGATTTGGTGAGACGATCAACTATTACCCAAATAGTATCAAAACCACTTGCAGTCCTTGGCAATTTAGTGATGAAATCCATGGTAATGTTTTCCCATTTCCATTCCGGGATTTCGGGTTGTTGAAGTAGACCTGATGATTTTTAATGCTCAGCTTTGACCTTAGAACACGTCAAACATTCTCCTACGTATTTAGCAACATCGGCTTTCATACCCGGCCACCAAAAATGTTTCTTGAGATCCTTGTACATCTTCCCCGTTCCAGGATGTATTGAGTATCTGGTTTTATGAGCTTCTCTAAGTACCATTTCTCTCATATCTCCAAATTTTGGTACCCAAATCCTTTCAGCCCTATACCGGGTTCCGTCTTCCCGAATATTAAGATGCTTCTCTGATCCTTTGGGTATTTCATCCTTTAAATTTCCCTCTTTTAAAACTCCTTGTTGCGCCTCCTTTATTTGAGTAGTAAGGTTAGTGTGAATCATTATATTCATAGCTTTTACTCGAATAGGTTCTCTGTCCTTTCTGCTCAAGGCGTCGGCTACCACATTTGCCTTCCCCGGGTGGTAACGAATCTCAAAGTCGTAATCATTCAATAATTCAATCCACCTACACTGCCTCATATTCAGTTGTTTCTGATTAAATATGTGTTGAAGACTTTTGTGGTCAGTATATATAATACTTTTGACCCCATATAAGTAGTGCCTCCAAGTCTTTAATGCAAAAACAACCGCGCCTAATTCCAAATCATGCGTCGTATAATTCTGTTCGTGAATCTTCAATTGTCTAGACGCATAAGCAATCACCTTCGTTCATTGCATTAATACACAACCGAGACCTTGCTTTGATGCGTCACAATAAATCACAAAATCATCATTCCCTTCAGGTAATGACAATATAGGTGCCGTAGTTAGCTTTTTCTTCAATAATTAAAATGCCTTCTCTTGTTCATCCTTCCATTCAAATTTCTTCCCTTTATGCGTTAATGCAGTCAAGGGTTTTGCTATTTTGGAGAAATCTTGGATGAATCTTCTGTAGTAACCAGCCAATCCTAAAAATTGACGTATATGCTTCGGAGTTTTTGGGGTTTCCCACTTTTCAACGGTTTCGATCTTTGCCGGGTCCACCTGAATACCTTCTTTGTTCACTATGTGACCGAGGAATTGAACTTCTTCCAACCAAAATGCACACTTTGAAAACTTAGCGTACAGTTTTTCTTTTCTCAGCAACTCTAGCACTTTTCTCAAATGTTCTTCATGCTCTTAATCATTCTTCGAGTAAATAAGTATGTCATCGATGAAAACAATGACAAACTTGTCAAGATATGGCCCACACACTCGGTTCATGAGGTCCATGAACACATCTGGTGCGTTAGTCAATCCAAACGGCATAACCATAAACTCGTAATGACCGTAACGCGTCCTAAAAGCAGTCTTCGAAATGTCATCCTCTTTCACCCGCATTGTTGATATCCAGAACGTAAATCGATCTTCGAATAAACCGACGAGCCTTGTAGTTGATCAAATAAGTCGTCGATTCTCGGTAATGGGTAACGGTTCTTGATGGTAAGTTTGTTCAACTCTCGGTAGTCGATACACAACCTGAATGTACCATCTTTCTTCTTGACAAACAGAACAGAAGCTCCCCATGGTGATGTACTTGGTCGAATGAAACCACGCTCTAAAAGTTCCTGTAACTGACTTTGTAATTCTTTCATTTCGCTGGGTGCGAGTCTGTATGGAGCATGAGCTATTGGTGCAGCTCCTGGTACAAGGTCTATTTGAAATTCAACGGATCGATGTGGGGGTAATCCCGGTAATTCTTTCAGAAATACATAGGGAAATTCTTTTGCGACGGGAACATCACTGATGTTCTTTTCTTCAGGTTTAACTTCCTTGATGTGTGCTAGAATGACGTAACAACCATTTCTTATTAGTTTTTGTGCCTTCAAATTACTAATAAGATTTAATTTCACGTTGTTCTTTTCTCCGTACACCATTAAAGGTTTTCCTTTTTCACGCATAATGCGAATCGCATTTTTGTAACAAACGACCTCTGCTCTCACCTTTTTCAACCAGTCCATGCCAATTATTACATCAAAACTCCCTAACTCGACTGGTATTAAATCAATTTTAAACGTTTCATCCCCCAGTTTAATTTCTCTCTCCCGACATATATTATCTGCTGAAATTAATTTACCGTTTGCTAATTCGAGTAAAAATTTACTATCCAAAGGCGTCAATGGGCAACTTAATTTAGCACAAAATTCTCTACTCATATAGCTTATATCCGCACCCGAATCAAATAAAACATAAGCAGATTTATTGAAATGTCCCGTTGATAATGCTAAAAACGAACATATATTTCATAGCATTATTCCTCAAGAAAGACAAGATTTTAGTTGCAATTGTCCTATTTACAAGTGATATTCGTTTAAATAATAAAAGGTGAAGACAAAAGACAGATTCGACGAATTGAAGACTCAAACGACCAAAAAGCTCAAAAGTACAAAATACAATCAAAGAGGTTCCAATTATTGATAAGAAACGTATCGAAATTACAAGAGTACAAGATTCAAAACGCAAAGTACAAGATATTAAATTGTACGCAAGGACGTTCGAAAATCCGAAACCGGGACCAGAGTCAACTCTCAACGCTCGACGCAATGGACTAAAATTTACAAGTCAACTATGCACATGAATATAATATAATATATAATTAATTCTTAAAATTAATATATATATATATTATATTATATATAAACCGTCGGCAAATTAAAAGACAAAATGGTGTGAGCTGGTTTTACGAACTCCGCGACTTGCGGAGTTTGAAGAAGAAAAATCCCGCGACTCGCGGAGCCCCAATTTCAAAAACTGCCTATAAAAGCAAACGCAGTTTGATCGTAAAAAATATCCATAATCTATCTCTCTCTCAATATATACGTAAATATATATATATAATTTATATTTTAATTTTAATTTTAATTTTAAATCCTAATAATAAGGGTATGCTAGCGAATGTTGTAAGGGTGTAAGTCGAAATTCTGTCCGTGTAACGCTACGCTATTTTTAATCATTGTATGTTATGTTTATATTATTTTCATTAATGTCTCGTAGCTAAGTTATTATTATGCTTATTTAAGACGAAGTAATCATGACGTTGGGCTAATTACTAAAATTGGGTAATTGGGCTTTGTACCATAATTGGGGTTTGGATAAAAGAACGACACTTGTGGAAATTAGACTATGGGCTATTAATGAGTTTTATATTAACTAAACAATACCTTATTAATTTAATATACAAACTTATAATTTGACGTATTTATATATAACCACATACGCTTGACTGGGTACGGTGGGCGGGATATCTATAAATACCAATAATTATTCATTTTACCGGACACGGAACCGGATTAATTGTTAATAGACTTGTTGAAACAGGGGTGAATTATATTCAAGGGTAATTGGTGTAATTGTTAACAAAGTAGTAAAACCTTGGTTTACACGCAGTCGATAACCCGGTGTATTCATTAAACAAAGTATTAAAACCTTGTTACAATTTGAATCCCCAATTAGTTGGAATATTTGACTTCGGGAATAAGAATAATTTGACGAAGGCTTTCGCTCTTTATATTTATGACTGATAGACTATTATGGACAAATCCGTATGGACATATTAAATAATTCAGGACAAAGAACAATTAACCCATGGGCATAAAACTAAAATCAACACGTCAAACATCATGATTACGGAAGTTTAAATAAGCATAATTCTTTATTTCATATTTAATTTCCTTTATTTTATATTTAATTGCACTTCTAATTATCGCACTTTTATTTATTGTTATTGTATTGAATTGCACTTTTAATTATCGCATTTTTTAATTATCACAAGTTTATTTTATCGCACTTTTATTTATTGCAATTTCATTATCGTTATTTATTTTACGCTTTAAATTAAGTCTTTTATTTATTTAATATTTTACATTAGGTTTTAACTGCGACTAAAGTTTTTAAAATCGACAAACCGGTCATTAAATGGTAAAACCCCCCCTTTATAATAATAATATTACTTATATATATATTTGTATTTTTATAAAATAAAACTAATATAGCGTTAAGCTTTGTTTAATGATTCCCTGTGGAACGAACCGGACTTACTAAAAACTACACTACTGTACGATTAGGTACACTGCCTATAAGTGTTGTAGCAAGGTTTAAGTATATCCATTCTATAAATAAATAAATATCTTGTGTAAAATTGTATCGTATTTAATAGTATTTCCTTGTAAAATTTATAAGCTATTTTATATACACCTCGCATAACATCAAGTATTTTTGGCGCCGCTGCCGGGGAACTTAAAATCTAGCTTAAAAGCCGGAAGCGCAAAGCTAATAAAAAAAAAGATTTTTATTTTTAGTTTACTTTTATAAAAATACGTTTTTGTAAAAATACGTTTTAAATATTCGAAAATATAAAAAGAAAAACAAAAATATAAATATTTTTAAGAGTTTGTTAAATATTTAAGTTTTATAAAGTTTCTTTATTTTTATTTTATAAAAATATAAGTTTTATTTAAATATTTTGTTTTTATTTAAAACATAAAAATTAAAAATCCGAAAAAAATATACATATAAATCTAGTTTTAAGATTTTTATGTATTTCTATTTTTATTTTAGTTTTTAAAAAAAACATAAGATTTTATTTAATTAATATAAATATTTTATATAAATACTAAAAACAGAAAAATAAAAAAATATATATATAAATAAAAAACTGACCTGTCAAAATTTGAACCTGGTGCACGTGAACCTGTAACCTCCGCGACTCGCGGAGATATTGAACCGGGCCAACCGCGACTCGCGGAGCCACCCTGACAGGCCAGACCAGAACCCTAATCTCGTATTTAATACGGAGTAATTAATTAATTATTATTATTTAAACCCTAATTAGTGTATTATTAGTATAATATTTAGTTTTAATTTTCTTATTTTATTTAGTTTTAATTAGTTTAATTAATATAAAATTAATAGTTTTATAAAATAAATAATATAAAAATAATATTTTTATAAAAATTGAACTTTTTACAACTTTTAGTATATTTTTATATTTTGTCCCTTTTTATTTTTTTTAGCGTAATAATTTTTATTTTTCGCTCGTATTTAGTTTTAGATATAGTTTTTACCGTAGCTTATTTTTATTTCTAGATTTTTAGGCTTTGCCGTAAAATCCCTTAAGTGCTTTTTCTTTAGACTAAGATTTAGGTGCTTTAGAATTTTGCGACGCCTATCTAAGTTTTAGTACCTTTTTAAGTTATTGCCATTTGGGATATAGTTTTACTTGTAAGCTTTAATATTTTTAGACGCAACTTTTAATTTTTAGTTTTTAGTTCCTTTTTAAGTTTCAACGCGCTACTTTCTTACTTTCATTTTTCGACGCCTTTTACCTATGTATCAATTTTCACTCCAATTAGTAATCTCAATTTGCAATTTTAATTTTAAGTTAGTGATAGTAATAAGGTTGGGTTAGTCGAGTATTTTAAAGTTTTATAAGTCACTCTTTTTCTTTCTTATTTTTCGACGCCTTTTATTTTTCAACCCTTTTCTTTTTCGACCTTTTTCGACGCGCTCTTTTTCCTTCTTATTTCTCGCCATTCTAGTTTTTAGGACATAGATTTTTATTCTACTTCTTATCTAAAATTTCTTTAAATTACGAAAATTTATTTTAAGTGGTTAAATTGATAAACATCAAAATTTTCTGGTTCGTAGTAATAGTTGGATTTGTACGTGGACCGGGTTATTGGAGCCAAACAGTACTCAATTATATTGAGACCAAACGAATCCTGCCCCTCTGCTGCATCTTTTGGCTATTCGAAACGTGGGCAAAATCAGAAAAGTCTATTAATTGGATAACTTATATAATTTATCTTTCCTTTTAAAAACTAATAGAATATTCAGTGAATGCACCGAGCAAGACGTTCACCACCTGTTGTACGTTCACCACCTGTAACTAGATCAAGACATCTAGCAAATATTACCGCCGTTGATTTTTCTTTAGAATCGTCATCCAGTCGACCAAGTACTCCAATTCAAATTTCCGATAATCCATTTTTTGAACCCGACCTCACAATTGAGAATCCGGAGAATATTCAGGGACGATTCATAGATCCTGAACCATTAATTTTTCTTCCGGAACCACCAATCATTCAAACAGAGATTGTTGAGGAACGAACCATTAAATCAGAATCCTCTAGTGATTCAGATTTAACAAATTCAATTATGGAGAATCTGGAACCTTTAAGTATGGAAGACCGAATGAGAGCTAAACGCACTGGCCAAGGTCACGCAATTACTCATCCTGACATTAATGCTCCAGATTATGAAATCAAAGGACAAATTCTACATATGGTGACTAATCAATGCCAATTTAGTGGTGCGCCGAAGGAAGATCCAAATGAACATCTTCGTACCTTTAATAGGATCTGCACACTATTCAAAATCCGAGAAGTTGAAGATGAACAGATATATCTCATGTTATTTCCCTGGACTTTAAAGGGAGAAGCCAAAGATTGGTTGGAATCGTTACCTGAAGGGGCGATTGACACATGGGACGTTTTAGTTGAAAAATTTCTTAAACAATTCTTTCCTGCATCTAAAGCCGTAAGACTTCAAGGAGAAATTGTTACGTTCACACAGAAACCGAATGAAACTCTATATGAGGCGTGGACTAGATTTGGAAAGTTATTAAGAGGATGTCCGCAACATGGTTTAGACACCTGTCAAATAGTACAAATATTCTACCAAGGATGCGACATCACTACAAGGAAAGACATCGATATTGCAGCTGGTGGTTCTATTATGAAGAAAACCGAAACTGATGCTTACAAAATTATTGATAACACTGCTTCCCACTCATATGAGTGGCACCAAGAAAAAGATATCGTTAGATCATCTAAAGCAGCTAGAGCCGATTCTAGCCATGACTTAGATTCCATTTCCGCAAAGATAGATGCTGTCGAGAGACGAATGGAAAAGATGACTAAGGATATACACTCAATACGAATTAGTTGTGAGCAGTGTGGTGGACCACATTTGACAAAAGATTGTCTCAGTATTGAACTAACAATGGAACAAAGAGAGAATGTTTCATATCTAAACCAAAGGCCTGGAAATAATTATCAAAATAATTATCAACCGCCAAGACCGATTTACAATCAAAACCAGAATTAGAACCGAAATGTTCCATACAACAACCAACAAGGTCCAAGTAATCAACAAGTATCCAATAATACTTACAATCAGCAAAGGCCTAATTTTTAAAACAAACCACCACAACCCGATGATAAAAAGCCAAATTTAGAAGATATGATGACGAAGATAGTTGAAACTCAAACGCAGTTTTTCACATCTCAGAAACAAACCAATGAACAAAATGCTCAAGCATTTAGAAATCAACAAGCTTCTATTCAAAACTTGGAACAAGAAGTAAGTAACCTAGCAAGGTTAATAGGTGAAAGAAAACTGGGAAGTTTACCTAGTGATACAAATGCAAACCCCCGGAATGAAACAGCTAAAGCTATTACCACAAGAAGTGGTACAATGCTTAAACCACCTGAAATGCCTGAAATTTCTGATGAAGCTATTCCTACTCCACAAGAACCACAACCTGAACAAGATAAGGAAAAAGAACCGGTAGTTGAAAAGGTTAATGAAGATAACACAGTTAAGGCTAAACCTTATGTTAAACCATACCAACCACCACTTCCTTACCCGAGTAAAATGAAAAAAGAGAAACTTGAAGCCGAGCAATCCAAATTCTTGGATATGTTTAAACAGATAAATGTAAATCTTCCTTTCATTGATGTGATTTCAGGAATGCCTAGATATGCTAAATTTCTGAAAGATCTGATCACAAATAGAAAGAAAATGGAAGAACTCTCGGCCGTTACTATGAATGCTAATTGTTCTGCAGTGCTGTTGAATAAGTTACCAGAAAAACTATCTGATCCAGGAAGTTTCACAATTCCATGTTTTCTGGGTAGTCTTAGTTCAATAGAAGCATTGGCAGACTTATGTGCTAGTATAAATTTAATGCCGTATTCATTATACGCTAAAGTAGACCTTGGAGAATTGAAACCAACAAGAATAAGCATACAACTAGCCGATCGATCAATAAAATATCCTAGAGGGATAATGGAGAACATGCTAGTTAAAGTTGGTACTTTAGTATTTCCAGTAGATTTTGTTGTTCTGGACATGGAAGAAGATTCTCAAGTTCCTCTCATATTAGGAAGACCATTCTTAAACACGGCTAAAGCAATGATAGACGTGTTTGGTAAGAAATTAACCCTAAGTATAGAGGATGAGAGTGTTACCTTTTCAGTTGATATAGCAATGCAACAACCGCAATCTGCAGATGATACATGTTATTATATTCAAACTATAGATTCACATGCAGAATTATTAGAAGAATTTTCAAAATTACAAGGAACAGGAGAATGTTCTTTAGGAGAAGGTACTGAACCAATTGATGAAGTTGAAATGTTAGCTACACTAATGGCTAATGGATATGAACCAACAACAGAAGAAATTCAAATGCTAAAAGAAGAAGACAGATATCGATATAAATCATCGATAGAAGAACCACCGACATTAGAGTTAAAGCCACTTCCAAACCATTTGGAATACGCTTATTTACATGGTGAATCTGAATTACCTGTAATAATATCGTCTTCTCTTACTGACAATGAGAAATCACAACTCATTTCTGTGTTGAAAGCTCATAAACCAGCCATTGCATGGAAGATTCATGATATTAAAGGAATAAGTCCTTCGTATTGCACACATAAAATCCTTATGGAAGAAGGTCATAAAACGTATGTGCAACGCCAACGAAGACTAAATCCTAATATGCAAGATGTAGTTAAGAAAGAAATTATTAAACTGCTTGATGCAGGTTTAATTTATCCAATTTCTGATAGTCCATGGGTAAGCCCAGTTCAATGCGTGCCTAAGAAGGGTGGCATGACTGTTATTACAAATGAGAAAAATGAGCTTATTCCTACTAGGACTGTAACAGGATGGCGTGTGTGTATTGATTATAGAAAATTAAATGACGCCAGCAGAAAAGATCACTTTTCCTTACCTTTCATTGATCAAATGTTGGAAAGATTAGCCGGAAATAGTTACTATTGTTTTCTAGATGGTTTTTCCGGATATTTTCAAATTCCAATAGCACCCGAAGACCAAGAGAAAACCACATTCACGTGCCCTTATGATACTTTTGCTTACAAACGCATGCCATTTGGACTTTGCAACGCCCCTGCAACCTTTCAAAGGTGCATGATGGCGATTTTTCACGACATGATAGAAGAATGCATGGAAGTTTTCATGGATGACTTTTCAGTCTTTGGTGATACATTTGAATCATGTTTAGTTAATCTTGAACGAATGTTTATTAGATGCGAACAATCAAATCTAGTAGTTAATTGGGAGAAATGCCATTTCATGGTTAAAGAAGGCATCGTTCTTGGGCATAAAATTTCAAAGGAAGGAATTGAAGTGGATAGAGCTAAAGTAGATGTAATTGCTAAACTTCCACATCCCACCAATGTTAGAGGAGTTAGGAGTTTTCTAGGGCATGTCGGTTTTTACCGACGTTTCATAATAGATTTTTCTAAAATTGCCACTCCTATGAATAAACTCCTAGGAAAAGATGCTCCATTCATCTTTTCAGATGAATGCATCAAATCTTTTAATATTCTTAAAGAGAAACTCACTAATGCGTCGATCATGATGACACCAAATTGGAATCTACCGTTTGAACTAATGTGCGATGCAAGTGATTTTGCAATGGGAGCCGTTTTAAGACAAAGGATTGAAAAACGATTTCAACCTATATATTATGCTAGTAAGACGTTACAATTAGCACAAACGAATTACACAACTACAGAAAAAGAACTCCTTGCTATTGTCTTTGCTTTTGACAAATTTCGTTCATATCTCGTTCTAGCAAAAATGGTGGTCTATACCGACCATTCTACTCTTAGATACCTATTTTCGAAACAAGATGCTAAACCAAGATTAATCCGTTGGATCTTACTCTTACAAGAGTTCGATATTGAAATCCGAGATAAAAGAGGAGCAGAAAATCTCGCCGCTGATCATCTTTCTCGTCTTGAAAATCCCAAATTAGAAGTTCTAAATGAATCGGCCATACAAGACAACTTTCCTAATGAATATCTATTAAAGATAGATTATAATGAAATACCATGGTTTGCAGACTATGCAAACTACTTAGTATGTGGATTCCTTGAAAAAGGATTATCGTACCAAAAACGAAAGAAATTCTTTAGTGATATAAAACACTATTTCTGGGAAGATCCACATCTGTTTAAAAGTTGTCCAGATGGAATAATACGCCGATGTGTATTCGGGGATGAAGCTAGTAAAATCTTAAACCAATGTCACACAGGACCAACAGGAGGGCATTATGGGCCTCAACTCACAGCAAGAAAAGTTTATGATGCTGGATTCTATTGGCCTACAATTTACAAAGACGCACACCTTCTTTGCAAATCCTGTGATGCTTGTCAAAGGGCCAGAAAAATAAGTCAACGTGATGAAATGCCACAAAATGTCTTTCAAGTATGTGAAGTATTTGACATTTGGGGTATTGACTTTATGGGTCCATTTCCAAAATCTCATAATAATCTCTACATTCTCGTTGCCATTGATTATGTATCTAAATGGGCGGAAGCACAAGCTCTCCCAACTAACGATGCACGAGTTGTAGTCAATTTTTTAAAACGTATTTTTGCAAGGTTTGGAACACCGAAAGCTTTAATAAGTGATCGGGGAACTCATTTATGTAATAATCAACTTGAGAAAGTTCTCAAAAGATATGGAGTAACTCATAAAATCTCCACTGTACTGCATATCATCCACAGACTAGTGGACAAGTTGAAAATACCAACCGAGCATTAAAACGTATTCTAGAGAAAACCGTAGGATCAAATCCGAAGGAATGGTCCATTAAGTTGGAGGATGCACTCTGGGCTTTTAGAACAGCCTACAAAACTCCAATTGGAACCACACCTTTTAAAATCGTTTACGGAAAAGCATGTCATCTTCCAATAGAAATTGAACACAAAGCATTTTGGGCTTTGAAGACATGTAATCTTGATTTACATGAAGCTGGACGTCTACGGTTAAGTCAATTAAACGAATTAGAAGAATTAAGACATGAAGCATACGAAAATTTGTTAATCTATAAAGAAAGAACAAAGAAATGGCATGATAAAAGAATAAGAAGTTCAAAAGAATTCAAAGAAGGAGACAGAGTTCTTCTTTTCAATTCACGATTCAAGCTATTTCCTGAAAAATTGAAATCAAGATGGTCTGGACCATTCATAGTCAAAAGAGTTTTTCCATACGCAACGATAGAATTAATAAATTCAAATGGGATTGAATTTAAGGTTAATGGTCACAAAGTTAAACATTACATACATGGTCCGATGGAAGTTGACAACGAAGTTAATCACAATTTCGATACCACAGCTAACTAAGTGTGGGGAGAATCAAGTCTTTAAAGGATAATATGTATTTCTGTTAGAGTTAGATTTTCTGTTTTCGTGTAGTTCTAGAAAATGGAACCCGAATGGTCTTTCCCTAGCAGACCCTAAAGAACTAGTCTTCTCCCCCCATTCTGAATTTTTATTTTTTTTAGGTTTTTACGAAATGAAGACTTCCTGTGAACTAAACCATGGTCTAATGCTACACGCTTTGATCACTAAACGTAATAATGACACACTTCCGAGTGAAATAGTATCATTAATCAGAGGTAAATTGGACGGAGTAAGAAAAGAATCCAGATGCGAATATAATAAGTCACAATTTGGTAAAGGAAAATCAAAATCCGCAGCGAAAAGAAGAGCACGACACCTTGAAAAATGTCACAAATGCAGAAAATGGTCACACGAAGGTAAATGTTCAAATAATCAAACCTATTCAAACACCGAATTTGTTACTTTATGCAGAGATGGACCGTTCATATGTTTAGAAGAAAAAACATTAAATGCTCGAGGTTACGCCTATGTAGCCATGGAAAATCAATTAGTTCGACTATCTTATGAGTGGGCTAGAGCATATCACTAAGAAATATATTTCACAGGTAAGTCTGTACAGTTTTCATTTTTTATTTTTATTTTTATTTTTAACCTTTTGATAATAAACGCTAATTTGTTCGCTATAAAGTATTAAATTGGTATTCGATGAAATTAGGTCTCGCGACCGAAATTGTTAATATCATACAAAAATTTATTACATCACTGCGAAATTTAACGTTTATTCTTAAGGTATAAATATCTTTAATCAATCAACCCAAAATATTTCAAAAATTCGTCATGAGTTAAATTAGGTCATGGAATCGAAATTACTTTACCAAAAAGAGGGGCGCATATTTTTGATAATATTTGATTGATTAAAGTGGGATAAAAGCCAAAAAGATTTTTAATTTTATTTTTACCATGTTTTTAAAATTAATATATATTTAAAATTGTAAATATTTGAAAAAATTAATATTTTTAATATAAGTTTGTATGTATAAAAACAAAATTTAATTTAAGTTTGGTGTAAATTTTTTTTTTATTTTTAAATTTAAGTTTGGTGTGATTATAAAAACAAAAATTTACTTTATTTCGCTAAGTTAAAAATATGATTTTTAAAATTCGTCGTGAGTTGATGACTAGGTCTTTGATACCGAAATTGCTCTACCCGAGGGAGGGACGAGAACTTTTATTATCATTATTTTTAATCTTATTGAATTAAAGTATGCCAAAAAAACATTAAAAAAACCCAAAAATCTTTGCTTTTAAAACCGCGTTTTAAATAGACAAATTTTAAAATTTTGTCGAGGGACGGACTAGGACATCGATCCGAAACGACCTCGTCCTAAACAACAAGGGAAACGAAATTTTAAAATTAATTAATTAATTGTTGTATAAGTTAAGATTTTTATATATATAGAAAAAAAAAATGGGGCCGCGACTCGCGGAGTTTGTGAAGGTTATATGCCGCAAGTCGCGGAGGACAAAAAATACAGAAAAAAAATATAACGCATGAAACAGATCAGTATCCTTCCCCATCCACAAAAACTGCGAAAAAAAACCCGAAAAACACACACAAAAACCTCCGAAATTCACAAATTTTCACCATTTTTCATCACATTTTTTACTAAAATCATGTTGAGAAGGATGCTATCAAGGAATTACTCAAGGAAAACGACTGAAAGGGGTGAATCTTCATCCCAAGCTCGCAATGCTCCTCCTGAGAATGCGGAACAACAAGATGTTGATAACTATTACAAACAAGATATACCTCATCCAGTTATGACATTTTCAGATATGCACGTGGAAAATTTGCACCCGAACTTGAGATTAGACAGATGTTGGATAGATTATCCAAAATACCAAAGGGGCTTGCATACTCTTCATTCTAAAGCTGTTGAAGTACCTAGGGTAATAGAATGGGGACCATTAGAAGCTGTAGAATTGGCCGAGCCAATTAGAGAATTACTTACACAGAGGTATGGTAATTCTACTTTTAACGATTGGGTACGATTATTCAACATGCGTAGACCTGTATATAAAGTATGGTGTGAAGAATTATTGTGTAGTATAGAAATAAATGATCGGGTAGCTAGTTTAACCGATCGATCTTTTATTAGATTTTTGTTAGGAGGTTCGATGCGTCACATGTCTCTACTAGACATGGCTCAGGCCTTACGTATATATACGCCTGAGGAGCTAGCATCTGCCGATTGTAGAGGGTTGATATTAAATGGTAGAAAGATTGATGAAAATTTTGATACGCATGGTGTATGGAGTCAAATGACTAGCCATCACCGATTTAAAGGGGAAAATTACTCTTATTTGGATATAGATAGAGCTGAATTAAGAGTAATTCACAGGTTTTTAGCCAATTCGATTACACAACGAGGTAAGAATAAGGAAAAGGTAAATGAACAGGATTTGTTTTACCACATGTGTATTTGAGACCCACAAAGCGCTGTAAGTATACCTTATTGTGTGGGTTATTATTTATCAGCTATGGTTAAGGGGATGAGACCACATAGTATAATAGGAGGTGGTATATTTATTACATTAATTGCTGAGTATCTCAATGTGGATATAAGTCGGGGGAGATTATTAATCGAAGAACCAGAACCTCGTGATACAATTGGTTTAAATGTATATCATGGTGCTAAGGTTTTGAAGAGGTGAAATAACGCCGCAGTACAATACCATGGAAGACATCCACAGGTTGAGAGAAATCAACAGCCAGGTAATGTGTGGGGGGGGGGGGGAAATGAAATGACAGAAATGCAAAGGTTTATAGCTTCACAAGAGTATGAAAATGCTAGACATCGAACATTTGAAGATTGGCAAGTTCATCAAAACCAAATCATAGCTCATTGCCAACATGTAGGTAGAAACTATATTCCTACTCCAACGCCCATATTTTCTCCCTGGTCTATAGAGATGCAACCACCGTATCCTACTTATAACCCAGCTGAAGCATTTTATAACACATACGGTTATGCATGGAACCCCTACCGGTATCAGTAACAACCCTAGTTTATTTAGTTTTATTTATTTTATTTTTGTAATATTACTACATTTAAGCACTTATGTTGATATTGTAATAGTTTTTATAATTTTCTAACTTTTATTTTTAGATTTTAATAATTTTTGAATGTGGGGTAATATACCAAACTTCAAAAGTATGTATATATGTTTGCAGTTTATCTTATGTACACAACAGGGTAAAATAACGTATTTTCAAAGACTGGCATTAAGTTCAGCAAAAGCTACTAATTTTGACGACAAGATGCAAAATATATGTGAAATAACAACAAGACGGAATGAACAAATGATATGCACCATTTATCATTCAACACAAACAACAATATGTTTGAAAACTTTGGTAAAATTTAATCATTTTTATACGCTAATCACCCTCAATAATTTAAATTGTTACTGATTTCTTGCAAATGAGGGCATTGCAAGATCTTAAGTGTGGGAAGGGGTTAAATTCTTTCGGATTTTTAAAATTTTTATCTTAAACACTTGGTTACCATTAAAAATACTAGTAAAGCAGTAGTTGTATTAAAATCTAGTGCTCTCTGATAATAAAGAACAGCCATAGTCTTATATACTGACAACCCAATTCTAATAAAAAATTTTAAAATTTTCAATTAAATGAACTCAAAATCATGTTTATACATATTTATGAACGATAAAACTAGGTGTTAACACCGAAATTATTGTTACCTCGGAAAGGACATAAATTGAGAAACAAACCAAAATGTTAAAATTCATTTAAAATGGAATAGAGGACAATAAAAAGGAAAAATAAAAGCCAAGTGTGGGAAAATTTACCAAGTTATTTAAAACATATATCACATATTTTTGTACAAATAATTGAAAATACTTTTGTTTTGGATTAAACTAAAAAGTTTTACCCGATCTACTGTAAGAAAGATGGATCTACACGATGAATCAATTCCATCATTTAAAAGGAAGTAAAGTATTTCGAAAAAGAAACGCACTTTTTGATTTAGGTCTTGAAGTTGTCGTCCAGACCAGCTGTAGGTTGACAAAAAATCTAGAAAAGTCATCACTAAAATCAGCAGGAAATCCATGGACCTCAGCATAAAACAGGGTCGCCAAGTGGTTAGACTTATCCTAACCATGAGAGGATCTGTCTCGTAAAATGGGGAGGACGCCGTGCAAATTAGCTGGATAAGACTAATAAATCAGATCCCCAGAAAGGATAATCTCCTTAAAGATAAAAAAATTAGCTTTTAAGACTGATATTACTCAATCCTTGAGATTGACCTTAAAGATTGAGAATTCAAACTCATGGAATTCAATGATATCTAAACTCGAGCTTGAACGAGAAAATATTTTGATCAAAATTACAAACCGATTTGTTTTCTAAAAACCCATTTTAAATGCGTTCATTACCATTGAACGTAAAATCCTAGGAATTCACCTGGAATTCATTAGGTCATCTGAACCAAATCGGGTGTCAACCGTAAGAACGGTGGTTGCATAGCATGGTCAAAGACAGGACCTTGTTCCAGACCGAAAAATTATAAGGGTGAGCTTTACTATTGCTCCTACCAAGGATAGTAATTGCGTCCGACATGTTATAGACCATAATTAAAAGCATGTCAGGGGACATTGCCTTAACAGTTGCTTGTTCAACGCTTTCCTTTACAATCGGACGGTAGTTTATCGAAAGGTAATATACGGAACAAGTATACTGGATGTGTTGCTTTCCTAATACAAGGTTAGCAAGTGGGTGACATAAAACCGCAAGTTTTGAGCTAAAATTTTCAAATCTGAAACCCACTAAACCCACAAAAAGAATTTGCAAACACCGGTGAAGGGTTATTCCGGAAAACTTATCTAGGGTAAAAACTAGATTGAATTTTCGAAAAGTTCAAATGTTTTCATAAAGATCCAATTTCCTTAAAGGATCTAAATTTTTATAGTCATGTGAGACTGTAAACCATACCGTTACTACCATTGTTTATACCGCCGTAAAGAAATCACTGATGTACAAAGTGTGAAGAATAAATAAGTGATTCTAGTATTTCAAGACTATATTGCTTGAGGACAAGCAAAGCTCAAGTGTGGGAATATTTGATAATGCTAAAAACGAACATATATTTCATAGCATTATTCCTCAAGAAAGACAAGCTTTTAGTTGCAATTGTCCTATTTACAAGTGATATTCGTTTAAATAATAAAAGGTGAAGACAAAAGACAGATTCGACGAATTGAAGACGCAAACGACCAAAAAGCTCAAAAGTAAAAAAGACAATCAAAGAGGTTCCAATTATTGATAAGAAACGTCTCGAAATTACAAGAGTACAAGATTCAAAACGCAAAGTACAAGATATTAATTTGTACGCAAGGACGTTCGAAAATCCGGAACCGGGACCAGAGTCAACTCTCAACGCTCGACGCAATGGACTAAAAATTACAAGTCAACTATGCACATGAATATAATATAATATATAATTAATTCTTAAAATTAATATATATATTATATTATATATAAACCGTCGGCAAATTAAAAGACAAAATGGTGTGAGCTGGTTTTAAGAACTCCACGACTTGTGGAGTTTGAAGAAGAAAAATCCCGCGACTCGCGGAGCCCCAATTTCAAAAACTGCCTATAAAAGCAAACACAGTTTGATCGTAAAAAATATCCATAATCTATCTCTCTCTCAATATATACGTAAATAAATATATATATATATATATATATATATATATATATATATATATATATATATATATATATATATATATATATATATATATATATATATATATATATATATATATATAATTTATATTTTAATTTTAATTTTAAATCCTAATAATAAGGGTATTTTAGCGAATGTTGTAAGGGTGTAAGTCGAAATTCTGTCCGTGTAATGCTACGCTATTTTTAATCATTGTAAGTTATGTTTATATTATTTTCATTAATGTCTCGTAGCTAAGTTATTATTATGCTTATTTAAGACGAAGTAATCATGATGTTGGGCTAATTACTAAAATTGGGTAATTGGGCTTTGTACCATAATTGGGGTTTGGATAAAAGAACGACACTTGTGGAAATTAGACTATGGGCTATTAATGGGTTTTATATTAACTAAACAATACCTTGTTAATTTAATATACAAACTTATAATTTGACGTATTTATATATAACCACATACGCTTGACTGGGTACGGTGGGCGGGATATGTAACGACCCGCACTTTTTCGATCATTCTATACTTATAAGATTAATATTTACATAAATTAAACCTTGCCAACATGATAAGCAATCCAAATTGTCGAGATTTATATTTCCGAAAAGAGTTTTACACAACGTTTGACCGTCTAGTTTGACCGATGATATCACGAACTATACAATATATGATAATTGTACGTTTGTGTATATAAATGTATATATATACATATTTAACATGATTAATAAATGTTTTAATATCTCATTTTGTATTAATAACAACAAGTTATATGTGTATTTTGAAACTACTAACTTAAGTTTTCAAAACGATAACTATACGTAACGTTATTTGACATAAATACTTAAGACTTATAATGTTTATACATATATCGTATAAGTAATGTATTTAATCACTTTTAAGAACTTAAATACATAAAATCATATAAGTGTATTCACAAAAGATAGCTATATTTGAATCCTCATTCCATTTTTCACAAAATTTCTATACGTATACCTAGAGTATTTGTACTCGTATCATACCAAGCTTCTATACGTATTTACTAATAGTAAATACACATCAAAATCACCACCTAACCAGCCATTATTCATGCCATGAGGGCTAGGTAATTGAACTTGGAAGCAATTAGGACTAGATACATAAAATTATCACTTGAAATTTTGTCTCCATACTCCCCCATTCACGTTTTTTAAAGGGTTAGGAGTAACCCATTTTTGATTCATTTTACTCCAAGTATCTAGCCAAAACACACACATACTTATGAACCCTAAAACACCTTACCCACCTCAGCTCATAACCTTGAAGATCTAGCTTCAAAAACCATACTAAAACACCATAAGAAAACCATACAAAAACACTTCAAGAAAACCCTCCAAGAACACCAACTTACTTCCAATCTTTCATCCACTTCTATCACCCTTTTGATTCTAGCTTCTTACTTCTCTTTTACAGCAACTTCATCCAAGGAACTTGAGGTAGAATATATGTTCATAACCTTATTCGATTCATATATATATAGCTATCATATTTTGTGGTATACAAGTTTAACAACAAGAACATAGTTTGAATGTTTTCAAACTTGTTTGCAAACTAAATAGATCCTTCTAACTTAACTTTTAAAATACTTCAAGACCTGTAATATAACTTATGTATATGCTAATTTAACAAGGTAAAACTTGGTTTTTCAAAGTATAGGTATTTTTAGAAAAATGGTCATTAAATGATTTTGTTGTAACGAAAATGATTAACTTCATAAGTTTCACTAAAGTTTGACCTATGCCGTGTGATTTTGAATACAAACTAAGGTATTTACAGTTCATAGTCTTAAAGAGGGACTCGATCCAAGGAGATGGCAAGTTGAATCAACGAAAACGGACTTGTAACGAAGAAACTATGACCGAAACAAAATTGGTTATTCAAGGCTTAAATGACTTCGGGATTCATTGGAAAAATTTACATAAAATCACATACTTCTAAGATAACATGATATTTTATATATATGTACTCATAATTCAATTTCATATGGTTCAGGATCACCCGTAAGCAACACGAGAAGATCAATCATAAGATCCCATGATTGTACGCAACACGTCATTTGACAACACCGGTACCATGGGTCAAGATTAATCTCGACCAATACATTTATGATGGGGTTTTACGGGAGTTTTATTTATTTCGTTGGGGGTTGTATTTATTCATTGCGGGTATATTAAACATCTAAAAATGAACCATTAAAAATTGAATTGCTAACCTCGGACTGCTAACTTCGGACTAAGGAAATATTCAAAGTATTAAAAGTATAACAAGTATATATATATAACGTTTGTTTAAAATGAAAACATATTGATATATTATATATGGATAGGTTCGTGATATCAACCGGAAGACCGAGTCAAATTATTTATATCATCAAGACAAAAGTGAGTATATAGTCCCACTTTTAAACTCTAAATATTTCGGGATGAGAATACATGTACTTTATGTTTTACGCTATGGACACAAGTAACTGAAAAATATATTCTACGTTGAGTTGTACCACTGGCATACTTCCCTGTAGCTTGGTAACTAATATTTACAGCGGTATTGTAAACGCGAATCCTGTTGATAGATCTATCGGGCCTGACAACCCCAACCGGACTGGACGACCAGTATTCAACGGTTGCACAGTACTTCGTTTTGTGACTACACTTGGTACGGTGTAGTAAGATTTCATATTAAAGGGAATATGCGACGTGAAAATGTTAAGTATGGTTACCGAGTGCTCAACCACTTAGAATACTTTTATTAAACTGTTTATATACGAAATCTTGTGGTCTATATATATATATATTGCTGCCGGCATTAAACCTATATCTCACCAACTTTATGTTGACCTTTTTAAAACATGTCTATTCTCAGGTGATTTCTAAAGCTTCCGCTGTATCATGTTGGATCTAACCAGGATCTTGCGTACGCATGTTTGTGTCAAAAATAAAACTGCATATCCGAGATGTTGCATTGTAAAATATGCTAGAAACCGTGTTGTTGTCATCATTTGTAAAGTTTGTAAGTCGAAGATTATCGCTAAACGTTAATCTTCTTTTTATTGTCTTAAGCTTGTAACAAAAATAATGGTTATGGTTTGTAATGTATAATATATGCAGTTTTCTTTCAAAAATGTCTCATATAGAGGTCAATACCTCGCAATGAAATCATACGTTATCTAACGCGTTCTTATGGTTAAGGACGGGTTATGACATGTGGTATCAGAGCGTTGGTCTTAGCGAACCAGGTTTGCATTAGTGTGTCTAACCGATAAGTCGTTAGGATACATTAGTAAGTCTGGACTTTGACCGGGTCTGATTTAAAAACCATTGCTTATCATTGTTGGTTAAAATTTATATGTAAATATTATGTAGTACTAATGGGTTAGTTGTTATATGATAGATGTCGGGCTCAAAACTTGTTATCACATTCAGCGATTCCGAACCAGAATCTTCAGATTGTGTTTCAGTCATTAACATATCCGATGACGAAAATGGTATTTTTGGGGAAGACTCACAATTTCCAGATGAACCAACTATAGAAATATCGGAAAGTGAACCCGAGGAGGAAAGTGAACCCGAAGAGGAAAGTGAACCCGAAGAGGAAAGTGAACCCGAGGAAGAAATACTAGAAATTACGAAAGAAAAATTCGATCAAGGAAAGAAACGAAAAGCGAATGAATTAGAAAATTCAAATCCCGAACTTAGTAAGAATGACGTAGCACCAATTCCACTCAACACTACCACCCCTATTCCCGCTATTCCTATTAGTGCAATCCCCGCATCTAGTTCTTCGGCTCCTCAGCCAAAACGTAGGCAGACAGCTAGGATAAGCGTTAGGCCATTCATTGGAACTAAACGCCCTAGAAAATAGACCGAACGATGCACTGCCATATTAAGCCATGGAATCATATAATGTTTTGTATAATATTATTAGTGTGGTTTGCTTAAAGTTTGATGTAAGATAAGCATATGTAAAATAGCGAAGTATGAAATGCAATAATTTTCCATGGTTAAGTATTATTTAGATTGTAGTAATTGATTCTGTACTAAGCTATTAAGTATGAACATTAACGGGTAGGTACTACCCAAGATATAATTATAAAACGCTAATAAGAAGAAAAGGCTTTTATAATAATACCTGGTTCATATTATTAACAAGCTATAAATGTACTATAAATACACACTACATCTATAATAATCCATGTGAATAATTATTTTCTTTCATTAGGAAATGGCGCGATTGAACCGAATGACGGAACAAGAAGTCGAGAACTTCATCAACCAGCGAGTCAACGATAGAATGCTATGGGTCGAAGCTGCAAGAGCTACTGCAGTTAATCCAAATCCTCGCGTAGGATGCTCCTACAAGACGTTTCAAGCTTGCAAACCTTCATCATTCAGTGGAACGGAAGGACCTATCGGTTTAACCCGATGGATAGAAAAGATGGAGACGGTGTTCAAAATCAGCGGTTGTGATGAAAAAGACATGACCAAGTATGCATCGTGCACTTTACAAGATAGTGCACTCACATGGTGGAAGAATTATGTGAAGGCGGTAGGAGGAGATGCAGCTTATGATACTCCATGGGAAGAATTCAAAGCAATGATAATCACCGAGTATTGTCCAAGGAATGAGGTTATTAAGTTAGAAGATGAGTTACGAAGTTTGAAGGTGGTTGGTACTGAAATCACCAACTACAATCAGCGATTCATGGAATTGGTTTTACTATGTCCTGAATTGGTTCCAACCGAAGCACGGAAGATTGAAATGTACAAAGGTGGTTTGCCCAAAAAGGTCAAGGCAAACGTTACAGCATCGAAACCTAAGACAATTCATGAAGCTATAACCATGGCAAACGAGCTAATGGATCAGGTCATTTTGGACAAGAAAGCATTCAATACTGAGGTGAAGGTATTGGGGAACAAGAAAAAGTGGAATGGAGGTTATGATCGAGGTAACCAACAACAACCTTATAAGAAACAAGAAACCACGAAAGGTGCGGGTAGCGGTTCAGGCTTTGGTTACAAAGGACAAAGTCCTTTATGCAACCGTTGTCACAAACATCATTTTGGTTACTGTAGTGTGTTGTGCACTAAATGCAATAGACAGGGACATCTTGCTGAAGATTGTAAGGCTCTCGTTACAAATGCAAATGGTAACAAGACTCCTGCCACCAACGCAAATAGAACTGCTTTGGCTAACATTACTTGTTTTGGGTGTGGAAAACAAGGTCACTATAAGAGCCAGTGCCCGAATCAGAATGGCGGACCTGCACGTGGAAGAGCGTTTGTTATTAATGCTAGAGAGGCACGAGAAGACCCGGAACTTGTTACGGGTACGTTTACCATTAATAACTTATCAGCATCTATTTTATTTGATACTGGCGCCGATAGAAGTTACGTGTGTATAAATTTTTACACTAAATTGAATTGTTCATCATTACCTCTAGATGCTAAGTACTTGATTGAGTTAGCTAATGGTAAGCTAATTAAAGCCGATAAAATTTGTCGTGATTGTGAAATAAATCTAGCCGGAGAAACGTTTAAAATCGACTTAATACCCGTGGAATTAGGAGGTTTTGATGTAATAGTCGGCATGGACTGGATGTCCAAAATAGGAGCGGAAATTGTTTGTGCCAAGAAGGCAATTCGTATTCCTGGTAAGGATAAAATACCGGTGATGATTTATGGAGAGAAGGGTAAGTCAAAGCTAAAACTCATTAGCTGTTTGAAAGCCAAGAAGTGTTTAGAAAAGGGATGTTACGCTATTTTAGCACATGTTAATAAAGTCGAAAAGAAAGAAAAGTGCATCAACGACGTGCCTGTGGCAAGAGATTTTCCTGAAGTTTTTCCGGAAGAGTTGCCGGGATTACCTCCATTTAGATCGGTAGAATTTCAAATAGATTTAGTACCAGGAGCTGCACCAGTGGCTCGTGCTCCATATAGACTTGCACCGTCCGAGTTAAAAGAACTTCAAAGTCAGTTAAAAGAATTACTGGACCGTGGATTCATACGACCGAGTACTTCACCGTGGGGAGCTCCAATTTTATTTGTTAAGAAGAAAGATGGATCTTTTAGGATGTGTATAGACTATCGTGAATTAAATAAGTTAACTATCAAGAATCGGTATCCACTACCGAGAATTGATGACTTATTTGATCAATTGCAAGGATCATGTGTTTATTCAAAAATCGACTTAAGATCGGGCTATCATCAACTACGCGTCAAAGAAGAGGATATTCCGAAAACTGCTTTTCGGACACGTTATGGTCATTACGAATTTTTGGTTATGCCGTTTGGATTGACGAATGCGCCAGCTGTATTCATGGACCTCATGAATCGAGTTTGTAGTCCGTATTTAGATAAGTTTGTTATCGTTTTCATTGATGATATTCTTATCTATTCCAAGAATGAGCAAGAGCATGAAGAGCATTTAAGGTTGATACTGGAGTTGTTGAGAAAAGAACAACTTTATGCTAAATTTTCTAAGTGTGCTTTCTGGTTGAAAGAAGTGCAATTTCTTGGTCACGTTGTTAATAGCGAAGGAATTCAGGTTGATCCAGCAAAAACTGAAGCTATTGAAAAATGGGAGACTCCTAAGACACCAACGCAGATACGTCAATTTTTGGGTTTAGCCGGTTATTATAGAAGGTTTATTCAAGATTTTTCCCGAATAGCTAAGCCGCTGACAACATTAACGCAAAAAGGGAAGAAATACGAATGGACCTCGGAGCAGGAGAACGCATTTCAATTACTGAAGAAGAAGTTAACTACGGCGCCTATTTTATCGTTACCTGAAGGGAACGATGATTTTGAAATATATTGTGACGCTTCGCGACAAGGTTTTGGTTGTGTTCTTATGCAACGAAAGAAAGTAATTGCATTTGCATCTCGACAATTGAAGATTCACGAGCGGAATTATACGACGCATGATCTAGAATTGGGAGCAGTCGTGTTTGCATTGAAGATGTGGAGACACTACTTGTATGGGGTTAAATTCACTGTGTTTACTGATCATAAAAGCCTTCAACATATTTTTGATCAGAAACAGCTGAACATGAGGCAACGTAGGTGGGTCGAGCTGATAAACGACTATGATTGTGAAATTCGTTATCATCCCGGGAAGGCGAACGTGGTGGCCGATGCTCTAAGCAGAAAGGAACGAGAACCAATCCGAGTACGAGCGATGAACATAAAAATTCGCATGAATCTCAACTCACAAATCAAAGAAGTTCAACGAGAAGCACTTACTAAAGAAAATATAGGAAATGAAATAATGAAGAAGTATGAGAAGCAACTCGTTATGCGGGAAGATGGAATTCGATATTTTGCAAATCGTATTTGGGTACCGAAGTTGGGTGGATTAAGGAAGTTGATATTGAACGAGGCACATAAGACAAGATATTCGATACATCCTGGAGTTGGAAAGATGTACCAAGATCTTAAGACGCATTATTGGTGGCCTAATTTGAAGATAGACGTTGCAACATATGTTGGGGAGTGTTTAACTTGTTCTAAGGTCAAAGCAGAACACCAGAAGCCGTCAGGGTTACTTCAACAACCAGAAATCCCAGAATGGAAATGGGATGGTATTACCATGGATTTCATCACGAAGTTACCAAAGACTGCCTGGGGATACGACACCATTTGGGTGATTGTTGATCGTCTCACCAAGTCTGCACATTTCTTGCCTATAAAGGAAACGGATAGAATGGAGAAACTATTACGATTGTATATAAAGGAAGTTGTTTCAAGGCATGGGATACCTATTTCCATTATATCCGATCGTGATAGTAGATTTACCTCAAAGTTTTGGCAATCACTACAGGAGGCATTAGGAACTCGTTTGGATATGAGTACCGCATATCATCCGCAGACCGACGGGCAGAGTGAAAGAACAATTCAGACTCTTGAAGACATGCTCAGGGCATGTGTGATCGATTTTGGAAACGGTTGGGATAAATATCTACCGTTAGCAGAATTCTCGTATAATAATAGTTATCATGCGAGCATTGGAGCTGCGCCATTCGAAGCATTGTATGGAAGGAAGTGTAGATCTCCTATCTGTTGGAATGAAGTAGGAGATCGACAATTAACTGGTCCCGAGATCATACATGAAACGACTGAGAAGATAGTGCAAATCAAGGAGAGATTAAAAACAGCCCGCAGTCGCCAAAAGAGCTACGCCGATGTCCGAAGGAAACCATTAAAGTTTCAGGTCGGGGACATGGTTATGCTAAAGGTGTCACCTTGGAAAGGTGTAATACGTTTCGGCAAAAGGGGTAAACTGAACCCAAGATACGTAGGCCCGTTTAAGATCATCGAACGCATTGGACCGGTAGCTTATCGACTCGAGTTACCACAACAACTCGCCGGAGTACATAATACCTTTCACGTCTCAAACCTTAAGAAGTGTCTTGCAAAGGAAGACCTCACCATTCCTCTTGAGGAAATCCATGTCGACGAGAAACTACAATTCGTCGAAGAACCAATCGAAATCATGGACCGTGAAGTTAAACAGCTCAAACAGAGCAATATACCGATTGTTAAGGTTCGTTGGAATGCTAGAAGAGGTCCCGAGTTTACTTGGGAACGAGAGGATCAGATGAAGCAAAAGTATCCACACTTGTTTCTCGATGACGCAAAATAGGTACAATTTTAAAATTTCGGGACGAAATTTATTTAACGGGGAGGTAATGTAACGACCCGCACTTTTTCGATCATTCTATACTTATAAGATTAATATTTACATAAATTAAACCTTGCCAACATGATAAGCAATCCAAATTGTCGAGATTTATATTTCCGAAAAGAGTTTTACACAACGTTTGACCGTCTAGTTTGACCGATGATATCACGAACTATACAATATATGATAATTGTACGTTTGTGTATATAAATGTATATATATACATATTTAACATGATTAATAAATGTTTTAATATCTCATTTTGTATTAATAACAACAAGTTATATGTGTATTTTGAAACTACTAACTTAAGTTTTCAAAACGATAACTATACGTAACGTTATTTGACATAAATACTTAAGACTTATAATGTTTATACATATATCGTATAAGTAATGTATTTAATCACTTTTAAGAACTTAAATACATAAAATCATATAAGTGTATTCACAAAAGATAGCTATATTTGAATCCTCATTCCATTTTTCACAAAATTTCTATACGTATACCTAGAGTATTTGTACTCGTATCATACCAAGCTTCTATACGTATTTACTAATAGTAAATACACATCAAAATCACCACCTAACCAGCCATTATTCATGCCATGAGGGCTAGGTAATTGAACTTGGAAGCAATTAGGACTAGATACATAAAATTATCACTTGAAATTTTGTCTCCATACTCCCCCATTCACGTTTTTTAAAGGGTTAGGAGTAACCCATTTTTGATTCATTTTACTCCAAGTATCTAGCCAAAACACACACATACTTATGAACCCTAAAACACCTTAACCACCTCAGCTCATAACCTTGAAGATCTAGCTTCAAAAACCATACTAAAACACCATAAGAAAACCATACAAAAACACTTCAAGAAAACCCTCCAAGAACACCAACTTACTTCCAATCTTTCATCCACTTCTATCACCCTTTTGATTCTAGCTTCTTACTTCTCTTTTACAGCAACTTCATCCAAGGAACTTGAGGTAGAATATATGTTCATAACCTTATTCGATTCATATATATATAGCTATCATATTTTGTGGTATACAAGTTTAACAACAAGAACATAGTTTGAATGTTTTCAAACTTGTTTGCAAACTAAATAGATCCTTCTAACTTAACTTTTAAAATACTTCAAGACCTGTAATATAACTTATGTATATGCTAATTTAACAAGGTAAAACTTGGTTTTTCAAAGTATAGGTATTTTTAGAAAAATGGTCATTAAATGATTTTGTTGTAACGAAAATGATTAACTTCATAAGTTTCACTAAAGTTTGACCTATGCCGTGTGATTTTGAATACAAACTAAGGTATTTACAGTTCATAGTCTTAAAGAGGGACTCGATCCAAGGAGATGGCAAGTTGAATCAACGAAAACGGACTTGTAACGAAGAAACTATGACCGAAACAAAATTGGTTATTCAAGGCTTAAATGACTTCGGGATTCATTGGAAAAATTTACATAAAATCACATACTTCTAAGATAACATGATATTTTATATATATGTACTCATAATTCAATTTCATATGGTTCAGGATCACCCGTAAGCAACACGAGAAGATTAATCATAAGATCCCATGATTGTACGCAACACGTCATTTGACAACACCGGTACCATGGGTCAAGATTAATCTCGACCAATACATTTATGATGGGGTTTTACGGGAGTTTTATTTATTTCGTTGGGGGTTGTATTTATTCATTGCGGGTATATTAAACATCTAAAAATGAACCATTAAAAATTGAATTGCTAACCTCGGACTGCTAACTTCGGACTAAGGAAATATTCAAAGTATTAAAAGTATAACAAGTATATATATATAACGTTTGTTTAAAATGAAAACATATTGATATATTATATATGGATAGGTTCGTGATATCAACCGGAAGACCGAGTCAAATTATTTATATCATCAAGACAAAAGTGAGTATATAGTCCCACTTTTAAACTCTAAATATTTCGGGATGAGAATACATGTACTTTATGTTTTACGCTATGGACACAAGTAACTGAAAAATATATTCTACGTTGAGTTGTACCACTGGCATACTTCCCTGTAGCTTGGTAACTAATATTTACAGCGGTATTGTAAACGCGAATCCTGTTGATAGATCTATCGGGCCTGACAACCCCAACCGGACTGGACGACCAGTATTCAACGGTTGCACAGTACTTCGTTTTGTGACTACACTTGGTACGGTGTAGTAAGATTTCATATTAAAGGGAATATGCGACGTGAAAATGTTAAGTATGGTTACCGAGTGCTCAACCACTTAGAATACTTTTATTAAACTGTTTATATACGAAATCTTGTGGTCTATATATATATATATTGCTGCCGGCATTAAACCTATATCTCACCAACTTTATGTTGACCTTTTTAAAACATGTCTATTCTCAGGTGATTTCTAAAGCTTCCGCTGTATCATGTTGGATCTAACCAGGATCTTGCGTACGCATGTTTGTGTCAAAAATAAAACTGCATATCCGAGATGTTGCATTGTAAAATATGCTAGAAACCGTGTTGTTGTCATCATTTGTAAAGTTTGTAAGTCGAAGATTATCGCTAAACGTTAATCTTCTTTTTATTGTCTTAAGCTTGTAACAAAAATAATGGTTATGGTTTGTAATGTATAATATATGCAGTTTTCTTTCAAAAATGTCTCATATAGAGGTCAATACCTCGCAATGAAATCATACGTTATCTAACGCGTTCTTATGGTTAAGGACGGGTTATGACAGGATATCTATAAATACCAATAATTATTCATTTTACCGGACACGGAACTGGAATAATAGTTAATAGACTTGTTGAAACAGGGGTGAATTACATTCAAGGTTAATTGGTGTAATTGTTAACAAAGTAGTAAAACCTTGGTTTACACGCAGTCGATAACCTGGTGTATTCATTAAACAAAGTATTAAAACCTTGTTACAATTCGAATCCCCAATTAGTTGGAATATTTGACTTCGGGAATAAGAATAATTTGACGAAGGCTTTCGCTCTTTATATTTATGACTGATGGACTATTATGGACAAATCCGTATGGACATATTAAATAATTCAGGACAAAGAACAATTAACCCATGGGCATAAAACTAAAATCAACACGTCAAACATCATGATTACGGAAGTTTAAATAAGCATAATTCTTTTATTTCATATTTAATTTCCTTTATTTTATATTAAATTGTACTTCTAATTATCGCACTTTTATTTATTGTTATTGTATTGAATTGCACTTTTAATTATCGCATTTTTTAATTATCGCAAGTTTATTTTATCGCACTTTTATTTATTGCAATTTCATTATCGTTATTTATTTTACGCTTTAAATTAAGTCTTTTATTTAATTAATATTTTACATTAGGTTTTAACTGCGACTAAAGTTTTTAAAATCGACAAACCGGTCATTAAACGGTAAAAATCCTCCTTTATAATAATAATATTACTTATATATATATTTGTATTTTTATAAAATAAAACTAATTTAGCGTTAAGCTTTGTTTAAAGATTCCATGTGGAACGAACCGGACTTACTAAAAACTACACAACTGTACGATTAGGTACACTGCCTATAAATAAATAAATATCTTGTGTAAAATTGTATCGTATTTAATAGTATTTCCTTGTAAAATTTATAAACTATTTTATATACACCTCGCATAACATCACCCGTTCATATTGATTATAAACGTTCCATATTAATTGATTTCGTTGCGAGGTTTTGACCTCTATATGAGAAGTTTTTCAAAGACTGCATTTATTTTTTAAAACAACCATAACCTTTATTTTATCAATAAAGGTTTCAAAAGCATTACGTAGATTATTAAATAATGATAATCTAAAATATACTGTTTACACACGACCATTACATAATGGTTTACAATAGAAATATATTACATCGACATATGTTTCTTGAATACAGTTTTTACATAATATCATACAAACATGGACTCCAAATCTTGTCCTTATTTTAGTATGCAACAGCGGAAGCTCTTAATATTCACTTGAGAATAAACATGCTTTAAACGTCAACAAAAATGTTGGTGAGTTATAGGTTTAACCTATATATATCAAATTGTAACAATAGACCACAAGATTTCATATTTCAATATACATCCCATACATAGAGATAAAAATCATTCATATGGTGAACACCTGGTAACCGACATTAACAAGATGCATATATAAGAATATCCCAATCATTCTGGGACACCCTTCGGATATGATATAAATTTCGAAGTACTAAAGCATTCGGTACTTTGGATGGGGTTTGTTAGGCCCAATAGATCTATCTTTAGGATTTGCGTCAATTAGGGTGTCTGTTCCCTAATTCTTAGATTACCAGACTTAATAAAAAGGGGCATAGTCGATTTTGATAATTCAACCATAGAATGTAGTTTCACGTACTTGTGTCTATTTTGTAAATCATTTATAAAACCTGCATGTATTCTCATCCCAAAAATATTAGATTTTAAAAGTGGGACTATAACTCACTTTCACAGATTTTTACTTCGTCGGGAAGTAAGACTTGGCCACTGGTCGATTCACGAACCTATAACAAATATGTACATATATATCAAAGTATATTCAAAATATATTTACAATACTTTTAATACATTTTGATGTTTTAAGTTTATTAAGTCAGTTGTCCTCGTTAGTAACCTACAACTAGTTGTCCAACGTTAGATGTACAGAAAACAATTGATATATATTATCTTGAATCAATCCACGACCCAGTGTATACACGTCTCAGGATAGATCACAACTCAAAGTATATATATTTTTGGAATCAACCTCAACCCTGTATAGCTAACTCCCACATTACTGCATATAGAGTGTCTATGGTTGTTCCAAATAATATATACACATGGGTCGATATGATATGTCAAAACATTTGCATACGTGTCTATGGTATCCCAAGATTAAATAATATATTAGAATACATGTATAATACAATATAAGTTAGCTAGGATATGATTAATATAGATTTATTACCAATTTTCACGTTGCTACAACAAGAAAAATTATCCATTCTTGTTTTACCCATAACTTCTTCATTTTAAATCCGTTTTGAGTGAATAAAATTGCTATGGTTTCATATTGAACTCTATTTTATGAACCTAAACATAAAAAGTATAGGTTTATAGTCAGAAATATAAGTTACAAGTCGTTTTTGTAAAGGTAGTCATTTCAGTCGAAAGAACGACGTCTAGATGACCATTTTAGAAAACATACTTCCACTTTGAGTTTAACCATGATTTTTGGATATAGTTTCATGTTCATAAGAAAAATCATTTTTCCAGAAGAACAACTTTTAAATCAAATTTTATCATAGTTTTTAATTAACTAACCCAAAATAGCCCGCGGTGTTACTACGACGGCGTATGTTCGGTTTTACAGTGTTCTTCGTGTTTCCAGGTTTTAAATCATTAAGTTAGCATATCATATAGATATAGAACATGTGTTTAGTTGATTTTAAAATTCAAGTTAGAAGGATTAACTTTTGTTTGCGAACAAGATTAGAATTAACTAAACTATGTTCTAGTGATTACAAGTTTAAACCTTCGAATAAGATAGCTTTATATGTATGAATCGAATGATGTTATGAACATCATTACTACCTCAAATTTTCTGGATAAAGCTACTAGAAATGAAAAAAATGGATCTAGCTTCAAAGGATCCTTGGATGGCTTGAAAGTTCTTGAAGCAGAATCATGACACGAAAACAAGTTCAAGTAAGATTTTCACTCGAAATAAGATTTTTATAGTTATAGAAATTGAATCAAGTTTGAATATGAGTATTAACTTGTATTAAAAAGATATCTTACTGTAAATAATAAAGATTTCTTGAGGTTGGATGATCACTCTACAAGATTGGAAGTAAGCTAGCAAACTTGGAAGTAGTCTTGATTTTATGAAACTAGAACTTGTAGAATTTATGAAGAACACTTAGAACTTGAAGATTGAACTTGAGAGAGATTAATTAGATGAAGAAAATTGAAGAATGAAAGTGTTTGTAGTTGTTTTTGGTCGTTGGTATATGGATTAGATATAAAGGATGTGTAATTTTGTTTACATGTAAATAAGTCATGAATGATTACTCATATTTTTGTAATTTTATGAGATATTTCATGCTAGTTGCCAAATAATGGTTCCCACATGTGTTATGTGACTCACATGGGCTGATAAGAGCTGATCTTTGGAGTGTATTTACCAATAGTACATACATCTAAAAGCTGTGTATTGTACGAGTACAAATAAGGGTGCATACGAGTAGAATTGTTGATGAAACTGAACGAGGATGTAATTGTAAGCATTTTTGTTAAGTAGAAGTATTTTGATAAGTGTCTTGAAGTCTTTCAAAAGTGTATGAATAAATATTAAAACACTACATGTATATACATTTTAACTGAGTCGTTAAGTCATCGTTAGTCGTTACATGTAAGTGTTGTTTTGAAACCTTTAGGTTAACGATCTTGTTAAATGTTGTTAACTCATTGTTTATTAAATCAAATGAGATGTTAAATTATTACATTATCATGATATCATGATGTATTAATATATCTTAATATGATATATATACATTAAATGTCGTTACAACGATAATCGTTACATATATGTCTCGTTTCAAAATCATTAAGTTAGTAGTCTTGTTTTTACATATGTAGTTCATTGTTAATATACTTAATGATATGTTTACTTATCATAATATCATGTTAACTATATATATATCCATATATATGTCATCATATAGTTTTTACAAGTTTTAACGTTCGTGAATCGCCGGTCAACTTGGGTGGTCAATTGTCAATATGAAACCTATTTCAATTAATCAAGTCTTAACAAGTTTGATTTCTTAACATGTTGGAAACACTAAATCATGTAAATAACAATTTCATTTAATATATAAAAACATGGAAAAGTTCGGGTCACTACAGTACCTACCCGTTAAATAAATTTCGTCCCGAAATTTTAAGCTGTTGAAAGTGTTGACGAATCTTCTGGAAATAGATGCGGGTATTTCTTCTTCATCTGATCTTCACGCTCCCAGGTGAACTCAGGTCCTCTACGAGCATTCCATCAAACCTTAACAATCGGTATCTTGTTTTGTTTAAGTCTCTTAACCTCACGATCCATTATTTCGACGGGTTCTTCAAATAATTGAAGTTTTTCATTGATTTGGATTTCGTCCAACGGAATAGTGAGATCTTATTTAGCAAAACATTTCTTCAATTTCGAGACGTGGAAAGTGTTATGTACATTCGCAAGTTGTTGAGGTAACTCAAGTCGGTAAGCTACTGGTCCGACACGATCAATAATCTTAAATGGTCCAATATACCTTGGATTTAATTTCCCCCGTTTACCAAATCGAACAACACCTTTCCAAGGTGCAACCTTAAGCATGACCATCTCTCCAATTTCAAATTCTATGTCTTTTCTTTTAATGTCGGCGTAGCTCTTTTGTCGACTTTGGGCGGTTTTCAACCGTTGTTGAATTTGGATGATCTTCTCGGTAGTTTCTTGTATTATCTCCGGACCCGTAATCTGTCTATCCCCCACTTCACTCCAACAAATTGGAGACCTGCACTTTCTACCATAAAGTGCTTCAAATGGCGCCATCTCAATGCTTGAATGGTAGCTATTGTTGTAGGAAAATTCTGCTAACGGTAGATGTCGATCCCAATTGTTTCCGAAATCAATAACACATGCTCGTAGCATGTCTTCAAGCATTTGTATCATCCTTTCACTCTGCCCATCAGTTTGTGGATGATAGGTAGTACTCATGTCTAGACGAGTTCCTAATGCTTGCTGTAATGTCTGCCAGAATCTTGAAATAAATCTGCCATCCCTATCAGAGATAATAGAGATTGGTATTCCATGTCTGGAGACGACTTCCTTCAAATACAGTCGTGCTAACTTCTCCATCTTGTCATCTTCTCTTATTGGCAGGAAGTGTGCTGACTTGGTGAGACGATCAACTATTAGCCAAATAGTATCATAACCACTTGCAGTCCTTGGCAATTTAGTAATGAAATCCATGGTAATGTTTTCCCATTTCCATTCCGGGATTTCAGGTTGTTGTAGTAGACCTGATGGTTTCTGATGTTCAGCTTTGACCTTAGAACACGTTAAACATTCTCCTACATATTTCGCAATATCGGCTTTCATACCTGGCCACCAAAAATGTTTCTTAAGATCCTTGTACATCTTCCCCGTTCCAGGATGTATTGAGTATCTGGTTTTATGAGCTTCTCTAAGTACCATTTCTCTCATATCTCCAAATTTTGGTACCCAAATTCTTTTAGCCCTATACCGGGTTCCGTCTTCTCGAATATTAAGATGCTTCTCCGATCCTTTGGGTATTTCATCCTTTAAATTTCCCTCTTTTAAAACTCCTTGTTGCGCCTCCTTTTTTTGAGTAGTAAGGTTAGTGTGAATCATTATATTCATAGATTTTACTCGAATGGGTTCTCTGTCCTTTCTGCTCAAGGCGTCGGCTACCACATTTGCCTTTCCCGGGTGGTAACGAATCTTAAAGTCGTAATCATTCAACAATTCAATCCACCTACGCTGCCTCATATTCAGTTGTTTCTGATTAAATATATGTTGAAGACTTTTGTGGTCGGTATATATAATACTTTTGACCCCATATAAGTTGTGCCTCCATGTCTTTAATGCAAAAACAACCGCGCCTAATTCCAAATCATGTGTCGTATAATTTTGCTCGTGAATCTTCAATTGTCTAGACGCATAAGCAATCACCTTCGTTCGTTGCATTAATACAAAACCGAGACCTTGCTTTGATGCGTCACAATAAATCACAAAATCATCATTCCCTTCAGGCAATGACAATATAGGTGCTGTAGTTAGCTTTTTCTTCAATAATTGAAACGCCTTCTCTTGTTCATCCTTCCATTCAAATTTCTTCCCTTTATGCGTTAATGCAGTCAAGGGTTTTGCTATTTTGGAGAAATCTTGGATGAATCTTCTGTAGTAACAAGCCAATCCTAAAAATTGACGTATATGCTTTGGAGTTTTTGGGGTTTCCCACTTTTCAACAGTTTCGATCTTTGCCGGGTCCACCTGGATACCTTCTTTGTTCACTATGTGACCGAGGAATTGAACTTCTTCCAACCAAAATGCACACTTTGAAAACTTAGCGTACAGTTTTTCTTTCCTCAATACTTCTAGCACTTTTCTCAAATGTTCTTCGTGCTCTTGATCATTCTTTGAGTAAATAAGTATGTCATCGATGAAAACAATGACAAACTTGTCAAGATATGGCCCACACACTCGATTCATAAGGTCCATGAACACAGCTGGTGCGTTAGTCAATCAAAACGGCATAACCATAAACTCGTAATGACCATAACGCGTCCTAAAAGCAGTTTTTGGAATATCTTCCTCCTTTACTCGCATTTGATGATATCTAAAATGTAAATCGATCTTTGAATAAACCGACCAGCCTTGTAGTTGATCAAATAAGTAGTCAATTCTCGGCAGTGGATAACGGTTTTTGATGGTAAGTTTATTCAACTCTCCGTAGTCAATACACAACCTAAATGTACCATCCTTCTTCTTGACAAACAAAACAGGAGCTCCCCATGGTGATGTGCTTGGTCGAATGAAACCACGTTCTAATAGTTCTTGCAGTTAGCTTTGCAGTTCTTTCATCTCGCTGGGTGCGTGTCTGTAAGGAGCACGAGCTATTGGTGCAGCTCCTGGTACAATATCTATTTGAAATTCAACAGATCGATGTGGAGGTAGTCCCGGTAATTCTTTCGGAAATACATCGGGAAATTCTTTTGCGACGGGAACATCATTGATGCTCTTTTCTTCAGTTTGTACTTTCTCGACGTGTGCTAGAACAGCATAGCAACCATTTCTTATTAGTTTTTGTGCCTTCAAATTACTAATAAGATGTAGCTTCGTGTTGCCCTTTTCTCCGTACACCATTAAGGGTTCTCCTTCTTCTCGTACAATGCGAATTGCATTTTTATAACATACGATCTCTGCTTTCACCTTATTCAGCCAGTCCATGCCAACTATTACATCAAAACTCCCTAACTCTATGGGTATCAAATCAATCTTAAATATTTCGCTACCCAGTTTAATTTCTCGATTCCGGCATATATAATCTGCTGAAATTAATTTACAGTTTGCTAATTCGAGTAAAAATTTACTATCCAACGGCGTCAATGGACAACTTAATTTAGTACAAAAATCTCTACTCATATAGCTTCTATCCGCACCCGAATCAAATAAAACGTAAGCAGATTTATTATCAATAAGAAACGTACCCGTAACAAGCTCCGGGTCTTCCTGTGCCTCTGCCGCATTAATATTGAAAACTCTTCCGTGGCCTTGTCCATTCGTGTTCTCCTGGTTCGGGCAATTTCTAATAATGTGGCCCGGTTTTCCACATTTATAACAAACTACATTGGCATAACTTGCTCCGACACTACTTGCTCGGCCATTACTCATTCCGACACCATTTGTTCATTTCGTTCTGTTAACCCCTGGTCCGTAGACCTCACACTTCGCCGCGCTATGACCATTTCTTTTACACTTGTTGCAAAATTTGGTGCAGAACCCCGAGTGATACTTTTCACACCTTTGGCATAGTTGCTTCTGATTGTTGTTGTTGTTGTTGCGGTTGTTATTGTTGTTGGGATGATTGTTGTAGTTGCTGTTGTTGTTGTTGTTGTTGGGCCGTTTGTTGTAGTTACGATTGATGTTACGATTGTTGGGATAGTTGTTGCGATTATTGTTTTAATTGCTGTTGTTGTTGTATTGATGATTCTTATCACCGTTTTCCTCCCACTTTCTTTTGACTTGCTTCACATTGGCCTCTTCAGCCACCTGTTCTTTAATTCCTTCCTCAATCTGGCTTACTAGTTTGTGAGCCATTCTACATGCCTGTTGTATGGAGGCGGGCTCGTGTTAACTTATATCTTCTTGGATTCTTTCCGGTAATCCTTTCACAAACGCGTCGATCTTCTCTTCCTCATCTTCGAACGCTCTCGGACACAATAGGCACAATTCTGTGAATCGTCTTTCGTACATGGTAATATCAAATCCTTGGGTTCGTAACCCTCTAAGTTCTGTCTTGAGCTTATTGACCTCGGTTCTGGGACGGTACATCTCGTTCATCAAGTGCTTGAATGCTGACCACGGTAGTGCGTAAGCATCATCTTGTCCCACTTGCTCTAGATAGGTATTCCACCATGTTAACGCAGTACCTGTGAAGGTATGCGTAGCGTACTTCACTTTGTCCTCTTTAGTACACTTACTTATGGCAAACACCGATTCGACCTTCTTGGTCCACCGTTTCAATCCGATCGGTCCTTCGGTTCCATCAAATTCCAAAGGTTTGCAGGCAGTGAATTCTTTGTAGGTGCATCCAACACGATTTCTTGCGCCGTTAGCTGCATTGCGAGATTCGGAGTTATTGTTGGTATGTAGCGCAGCCTGTACTGCGGCTGTGTTTGCAGCAAGAAAGGTACGAAATTCCTCTTCGCTC
This sequence comes from Rutidosis leptorrhynchoides, assembly GCF_046630445.1. Taxonomy (NCBI): domain Eukaryota; kingdom Viridiplantae; phylum Streptophyta; class Magnoliopsida; order Asterales; family Asteraceae; genus Rutidosis; species Rutidosis leptorrhynchoides. Next base: position 595,268,775 of record NC_092334.1, read on the forward strand.
ATATTCATGGTTTGTCGAGTAGTCGGTTCCATTTCCTTCAAATACTCAAATGAAACAAGTTAATCATACAGAATATTAAGAGTAGTCAATAGTATCTCGTAGCATAATATGAACTCATTTATAAAAGCTTTTTCTTCATATTAGCGTTTTATAAGTTTAAATTCGGGTACTACCTACCCGTTAAGTTCATACTTATTAGCTAATATACAATTCAACTACTACAATTCCATATGAAAAACTGATTATAATAATATATCACATATAAATATTCTTCAAACTTACAACTTCGCTATATTACATATAACATGAAATATAGTACACTATGATACAGGACAGTTTTGAAGATAAATCTAGTTAATACGCAAGTTGTTCAGCAAAGGAAATAAAGACACGTAATTCATACGTCCAGAAACAAGTCATGCATTCTGGTTTTACTAATACCACTTCCCATCCTTGGTTTTGTGGAACATAACCGTTGTGACCGATAGTAAGACAATGTGTTGTAACGTCGTCAAAAGGATGAAGGTTGCGTAATGACCAACAGTCTCGTAATAACCTAAAAACCTCATTTCTTACCCCAATTACCGACTCCGTCACTTGTGGGAACATTTTGTTTAATAGTTGTAGCCCGATGTTCTTGTTCTCACTTTGGTGAGAAGCAAACATTACTAACCCGTAAGCATAACATGCTTCTTTACGTTGCATGTTAGCTGCTTTTTCTAAATCATGAAGTCCTATATTCGGATATATTGAGTCAAAATAATTTCTTAACCCGTTGCGTAAAATAGCATTTGGGTTCCCCGCAATATATGCGTCAAAGTAAACACATAGTAACTTATGAATTTCCCAATGTGATATCCCCCATCTTTCGAACGAAAGCCTTTTATAAATCAAGGCATTCTTGGAACGTTCTTCGAATGTCTTACAAACTGATCTCGCCTTAAATAGTTGTGCCGAGGAATTCTGACCGACTCTAGACAAGATTTCATCAATCATGTCTCCGGGTAGGTCTCTTAAAATATTGGGTTGTCTATCCATTTTGTGTTTTTATAATGTAAAATAGACAAGAGTTAGATTCATAAAAAAATACTTATTAATACAAGCAATTTTTACATATATCATAAAGCATAAGCACACTATATTACATATATTACACCACACGAATACAACTATCTTATTCCGACTCGCTCGTTTCTTCTTCTTCTTCGGTTATGGTTCGTTTTGACAAGTTTCTAGGGATATATGATGTTCCCCTAATACGAGCCATCGTTTTCCACATTGGTTTAGAAAAACCTGGTGGTTTAGAGGTTCCCGAGTTATTGTCACAACTTAAGAAATACGGGTGTTGACGATACATATAAAGTTCATCGGGTTTGGAATCAAATTTCTCTATTTTTATACCCTTTCCCTTATTGTTCTCTTTTGCCTTATTAAATTATGTTGGGGTAATTTCTATAACATCATCGGAATCCTTGTCGGGATCCGATTCATCGAAGAATTGGTAATCCTCCCAATACTTTGCTTCCTTGGCGGAAACACCATTGACCATAATTAACTTTGGTCGGTTGGTTGAGGATTTTCTTCTACTTAACCGTTTTAATATTTCCCCCACTGGTTCTATTTCTTCTTCCGGTTCCGATTCTTCTTCCGGTTCCGATTCTTCTTCCGGTTCCGACTCTTCTTCCGGTTCCTCTTCGGGAACTTGTGAATCAGTCCACGAATCATTTCAATTTACATTTGACTCTTCATTATTATTAGGTGAGTCAATGGAACTTGTTCTAGAGGTAGACATCTATCACATAATATCAAACACGTTAAGAGATTAATATATCACATAATATTCACATGTTAAAAATATATAGTTTCCAACAAAAATGTTAAGCAATCATTTTTAAAGAAAACACGGTCGAAGTCCAGACTCACTAATGCATCCTAACAAACTCGATAAGACACACTAATGAAAATTTTCTGGTTCTCTAAGACCAACGCTCGGATACCAACTGAAATGTCCCGTTCATATTGATTATAAACGTTCCATATTAATTGATTTCGTTGCGAGGTTTTGACCTCTATATGAGACGTTTTTCAAAGACTGCATTCATTTTTTAAAACAACCATAACCTTTATTTTATCAATAAAGGTTTCAAAAGCATTACGTAGATTATCAAATAATGATAATCTAAAATATACTGTTTACACACGACCATTACATAATGGTTTACAATAGAAATATATTACATCGACATATGTTTCTTGAATGCAGTTTTTACATAATATCATACAAACATGGACTCCAAATCTTGTCCTTATTTTAGTATGCAACAGCGGAAGCTCTTAATATTCACCTGAGAATAAACATGCTTTAAACGTCAACAAAAATGTTGGTGAGTTATAGGTTTAACCTATATATATCAAATTGTAACAATAGACCACAAGATTTCATATTTAAATATACATCCCATACATAGAGATAAAAATCATTCATATGGTGAACACCTGGTAACCGACATTAACAAGATGCATATATAAGAATATCCCCATCATTCCGGGACACCCTTCGGATATGATATAAATTTCGAAGTACTAAAGTATCCGGTACTTTGGATGGGGTTTGTTAGGCCTAATAGATCTATCTTTAGGATTCGCGTCAATTAGGGTGTCTGTTCCCTAATTCTTAGATTACCAGACTTAATAAAAAGGGGAATATTCGATTTCGATAATTCAACCATAGAATGTAGTTTCACGTACTTGTGTCTATTTTGTAAATCATTTATAAAACCTGCATGTATTCTCATCCCAAAAATATTAGATTTTAAAAGTGGGACTATAACTCACTTTCACAGATTTTTACTTCGTCGGGAAGTAAGACTTGGCCACTGGTCGATTCACGAACCTATAACAAATATGTACATATATATCAAAGTATATTTAAAATATATTTACAACACTTTTAATACATTTTGATGTTTTAAGTTTATTAAGTCAGCTGTCCTCGTTAGTAACCTACAACTAGTTGTCCAACGTTAGATGTACAGAAAAAAATTGATATATATTATCTTGAATCAATCCACGACCCAGTGTATACACGTCTCAGGCTAGATCACAACTCAAAGTATATATATTTTTGGAATCAACCTCAACCCTGTATAGATAACTCCCACATTACTGCATATAGAGTGTGTATGGTTGTTCCAAATAATATATACACATGGGTCGATATGATATGTCAAAACATTTGCATGCGTGTCTATGGTATCCCAAGATTACATAATATATTAGAATACATGTATAATACAATATAAGTTAGCTAGGATATGATTAATATAGATTTGTTACCAATTTTCACGTTGCTACAACAAGAAAAATTATCCAATTTTGTTTTACCCATAATTTCTTCATTTTAAATCCGTTTTGAGTGAATCAAATTGCTATGGTTTCATATTGAACTCTATTTTTTGAACCTAAACAGAAAAAGTATAGATTTATAGTCGGAAATATAAGTTACAAGTCGTTTTTGTAAAGATAGTCATTTCAGTCGAAAGAACGACGTCAAGATGACCATTTTAGAAAACATACTTCCACTTTGAGTTTAACCATGATTTTTGGATATAGTTTCATGTTCATAAGAAAAATCATTTTCCCAGACAAATAACTTTTAAATCAAAGTTTATCATAGTTTTTAATTAACTAACCTAAAACAGCCCGCGGTGTTACTACGACGACGTATGTCCGGTTTTACAGTGTTCTTCGTGTTTCCAGGTTTTAAATCATTAAGTTAGCATATCATATAGATATAGAACATGTGTTTAGTTGATTTTAATAGTCAAGTTAGAAGGATTAACTTTTGTTTGCGAACAAGTTTAGAATTAACTAAACTATGTTCTAGTGATTACAAGTTTAAATCTTTGAATAAGATAGCTTTATATGTATGAATCGAATGATGTTATGAACATCATTACTACCTCAAGTTTTCTGGATAAAGCTACTGGAAATGAGAAAAATGGATCTAGCTTCAAAGGATCCTTGGATGGCTTGAAAGTTCTTGAAGCAGAATCATGACACGAAAAACAAGTTCAAGTAAGATTTCCACTCGAAATAAGATTGTTATAGTTATAGAAATTGAATCAAAGTTTGAATATGAGTATTACCTTATATTAGAAATATATCTTACTATAAATAAGAAAGATTTCTTGAGGTTGGATGATCAATCTACAAGATTGAAAGTAAGCTAGCAAACTTGGAAGTATTCTTGATTTTATGAAACTAGAACTTGTAGAATTTATGAAGAACACTTAGAACTTGAAGATAGAACTTGAGAGAGATTAATTAGATGAAGAAAATTGAAGAATGAAAGTGTTTGTAGGTGTTTTTGGTCGTTGGTATATGGATTAGATATAAAGGATGTGTAATTTTGTTTACATGTAAATAAGTCATGAATGATTACTCATATTTTTGTAATTTTATGAGATATTTCATGATAGTTTCCAAATGATGGTTCCCACATGTGTTAGGTGACTCACATGAGCTGCTAAGAGCTGATATTTAGAGTGTATATACTAATAGTACATACATCTAGAAGCTGTTTATTGTACGAGTACAAATACGGGTGCATATGAGTAGAATTGTTGATGAAACTGAACGAGGATGTAATTGTAAGCATTTTTGTTAAGTAGAAGTATTTTGATAAGTGTCTTGAAGTCTTTCAAAAGTGTATGAATAAATATTAAAACACTACATGTATATACATTTTAACTGGGTCGTTAAGTCATCGTTAGTCGTTACATGTAAGTGTTGTTTTGAAACCTTTAGGTTAACGATCTTGTTAAATGTTGTTAACCCATTGTTTATTAAATCAAATGAGATGTTAAATTATTACATTATCAAGATATCATGATGTATTAATATATCTTAATATGATATATATATATACATTAAATGTCGTTACAACGATAATCGTTACATATATGTCTCGTTTCAAAATCATTAAGTTAGTAGTCTTGTTTTTACATAAGTAGTTCATTGTTAATATACTTAATGATATGTTTACTTATAATAATATCATGTTAACTATATATATATCCATATATATGTCATCATATTGTTTTTACAAGTTTTAACGTTCGTGAATCGCCGGTCAACTTGGGTGGTCAATTGTCTATATGAAACCTATTTCAATTAATCAAGTCTTAACAAGTTTGATTGCTTAACATGTTGGAAACACTTAATCATGTAAATAACAATTTCATTTAATATATAAAAACATGGAAAAGTTCGGGTCACTACATTTATCGTCAATAAGAAACGTACCCGTAACAAGCTCCGGGTCTTCCTGTGCTTCTGTCGCATTAATATTGAAAACTCTTCCACGGTCCTACCCATTAGTATTCCCCTGATTCAGGCAATTTCTAATAATGTGGCTCGGTTTTCCACATTTATAACAAACAGCGTTGGTATTACTTGCTCCGACACTATTTGTTTCGGCATTAATTGTTTCGACATTATTTGTTCCTTTAGTTTTGTTAAACTTTGGTCCGTAGACCTCATACTTTGTCGCGCTATGACCATTTCTTTTACACCTGTTGCAAAATGTCGTGCAAAACCCCTGATGATTTTCTTCACACCTATGATATGGCTGTTTTTGGTTTTTGTTGCCGTTGTTGTTATTGAGGTTGTTGTTGGGATTGTTATTGTTGTTGAAACGGTTGTTGTAGTTGTTGTTGTTATTGTTGTTGTTGTAGCGACCCGACCAAATCGTCATTGACGGCGCCGACTACTTAGGTCCCGTTGCGTGGTCGTAGTCCCTATATGAGACTCGTTTGACCAAAATTATGTCGCGTTCATTTGAAAGGTACAAAGTTTAGTTTAGCAAACGGATCGACAATAAGTTTAAGTTTACAAAGTTATAAGGTATGAATGAATAACTTGCGACATAATTAGTTTGAAACCACAGTTGCTAAAAATAGCGTAAGTATGTAAACAAAAGTTTGAATCCAAAGGTGCTATCACTAGCGTATGTATGTATGTATGTATCTTGACTCCAAGCAAATAATCAGAGTGTATGCATGTATGCTTGACCCCAAGCAAGTATGAGTGTACGCGGAAGCATGTATCAAATAGCCAAGTATGAACCTGAGAAACATATAGAAAACTGTCAACGCAAAAACGTTGGTGAAATCATAGGTGTATTAGTAAAAGTTATATTTTGAACCACAAGATTTAGTATTTCCATAAATTGATCATCCAAAAGTTGCATTCCAAAAGTTGGTTCGCGAGCACCCAATTATCAAGACTTAACGTTTCCTTCCATAGAACCCCATCACAATAGTGTTAGAACATACACTGTTTCCCGAAAATATATTTCATCCGTAGACGGTAGCGAACCGTCCGAAATGAGGGTTTGTCAAACCCGTATGGCCACACAATATAAGTTCTCGCTTACACCCTGCAAGTGTAACTAATGATAATCGAATTGAGGATTTTTGTTCTAACTCGCTGTGGAATGTTTGTTTTCCTTGTACTTGTGTTCAAAGTATAAAAGCAAGTAGTACAAAATGTAACAAAGTATATGTTTCTCAGCCCACAATTTAAAATATAAAAAGTTGTTGAAAAGGTGGGACTATGATCTCACCTCGAGTGCACGAGTATAAATGTACTTCACAAAGTAAACGTGTGCATGAAAGTTGCTTAGCCTTGACCTAAACAAATAAGTTGTATCAATTAACCGGTTACGACACAAGGTCGGGTGAAATGTGTTCAATTAGTCCTATGGCTCGTTACGACTCGATTAAGTATAGCATGTGAATCACGTTGTCAAGTTTCATACAAGAAACAAGTATAAAAGCATGTTAGAATGATTGTATAAAAGTTTGGTTAAGTTTGACTAAAAGTCAAACTTGGTCAAAGTCAACGAAAAAGTCAACACGTTCGGGTTCGGTCCCGAACTATTTTTCTGAGGTTTTTATTCATATATAAGCATATTAGAACAAGTTTCATGTGAATCGGAGGTCGGTAGCTAGTCAAACATTTCGCGTGAAATGTGACAAAGTGAGCAGAATCTGGCCAGGCCAATCCGCGCGCCGCGCGGGGGTGGGGCGCGCCGCGCCACTACCTGGCCAGAGAATTCTGGTCAGTTTTCAAAGTATGCACGAACCAAAACACAAACAATCACATTTTATGATCCGCAAACAATTAGAACATGTATTTTATATCATCGGAAAGCTATTTCGACAAGGAATACAACTAACCACATATCATTAATCAAAAACATCATTTACAATAACCGAAAACTCGTCAATTGATCAAGAAAGGTTTATTTTCAAAGTTTCAAGTTCGTAAAACGTATTTTATGATTCGGGAATCCAATTTACACATACGATATGCCGTTTCGAAGGTAATTAAGCATACATTACAACTAATCACTAACGATTAACATTCCATGGCATTCAAGCATCAAAAGTTCATGTCAAAAACTATCAAACCCTAGTCAAACATCACAAAATCATTAATCGGGTTTTTGAAGTTTTCTTAATCAACCTACACATCCAAATGTGGCTAATGATATTAGTAACACAATTAAAACATGCACTTTAACAATCTAACAACATTAACTCATCCAAAATCAAGGATTAAGCACACCCATTTCAAGTTCATGCTAGTTACTCCAAAAACAACAAATCGAGCAAACCAAACATATATTCATGTTACACACGAGCCATAGACACTAACTAACACAATTTCAAGTATATAAAACGAATTTAGAGAAATTTAGTGTTTTAGAAATGTTACCCAAAATGGATGAAATTGGTACCAAATCGAAGAGGATGATGAGAGGATCACGAATATGTAATTTGTTTTGAAGTTTGCTTCCCGATCCGAATTTAGATGATGAATTATGTTTGTGTTCTTGAGAGAAAAAAAGAAAGAAAGAGAGAGATGGAGGGATGATGGAAATGGTGGAAAAATGGGTTGACTAGTTGACCTAGTCAACTAGTTTGCCCATTTGGCAACTCCGGTCCCTCGAGTTTCAAAGCGGGTGCGGGATTTAACCGATCGAATATTTTTAAAACGCTCGAGTAAACGGGTGATGTCAAAATTAAATAGCGGGAATATAATGAACGTTACTCACGGAAACTATTAATTTAAATACGAAAGATTATGTTTTTAAAAAAAAAAAAAACGGTGTTAAAATTAAATTTAACGGAAAAACACGGGATGTTACATTATCCACACCTCAAAAGAAATTTCGTCCCGAAATTTAGTTGGAAGTAGTAGTTGTTGAATCTTACTCGAGACCTTGCGTTGTAAATTCTACGAATAAGTGAAGGTACGTCCTTGAGTATTTCCACGAATTTTGACGGTCGGGATCATATGTTGTTTTAAGGTTTGGCTTCCATGATTCATGGTTTCAACCGGTCCTCCTAGGAAGTGAGGGTTATCGTCGATAGTGAGTTCATCAAAGGAGATAACAAGTTCTCGTTTCGCAAAACACGTCTTTGAGTTGATACATCGAATGTAGGATAAACGGAGACCCAAAATGAGTCGGAAAAGTCTAAACGGCTAGCGACGGGTCCAAAACACCCCAAGAATCTAAAGGATCAAAATACCGCGGATTTAGCTTCCTACGTTTTCCCGAAACGGATTGCACCTTTCCAAGGTGCGACTCTTAACGTGACGCGGTTTCCCACGTGGAATTTGAAATGTTTACGTCTAACATCGGCGTAGCTCTTGGTGATTACGAGTCGCGTAGGGTTTTACCTGAATATGAATAAATTTTCTCGGTTGCTAATGAATAACCTCGGCCCCGGTGAATTGATCATCGTTTACTTGGTTTGACAAAAGGAGAATGACGTTTCCGGTCACATGTGGTTTCAAAAGGAGTGACGTTAAAACTTGAATGAAAATCATTGTAGTACGAGGATTCGGTTAAAGGAAAATACTTTTCTCAAGTAAATTTGAAGTTGGTAATACAAATTCGTATTATGGTTTTCAAGACTTAAATCGTATGTTTGTTCGGTCCGTCGGGTTATGGTTGATGTGCGGTACTCATGTCTAAACGTGGTCCCGAGACTTTTTGTGAGGCACTCCAAAATCTAGAAGTGAAACGAGGATCTCGGTCCGAAACGGAGTACATTCCGTATGGTATATTTGGACAAGTTTGTTAGGACAAGTTTCTCAAGAAAATTCGCGTCGCGGAAGATTTATCGGTTTCCAAAAACGTTCGTCGGGGCAAGTTCTTATCGGGTTTTGAAAACGATTGTTAGGACTATCCACCCTCGCGGCGAATACTTGTATGACGTGAAGAGTCGCTCTCCATTGAGATTTTAGAATAAGGACCTCCTGAACCGGAAGTACGAGGGTGATGCAAGAGAAGTTCCCGCCCCGATGTGAGCATAACGAGTAAATTGTAGTTAGTCAATAAGACTGCGCGAGGACGAGCTAGTATACCCGTGTGACATACGGTTGAAGTCGAATGGAATCGGTAATTCATTCGGAAGCATAAATATAATTTGACAATAACTGAAGGTGTGTCCCCGGTATGGTTGTTATAAATATTCTCGGAGTTTTCGGATGTCCAAACCTGAAAAGATGAAGTCATGTACATGGCACATGGTGGTGTTTAGGTTGATCGAGTCTAACCACCATCACGCGTCACTAGAACTTTGGTATGTCTTACCGTAATATAACCACGTTGATCGAGTGTCGTTATATTACGCTAACTCATACCTCCATTCCCACATCACTCTATAGATTCAAGTTCGTGTCATCGCGAAAATCTAAAATGAACAAAATGTAACGACGTCTCAAACGTGACTCATATTAAATCGAAAGAATTTCTGCAAATCTAAGGAAGCGTTCCCCGAGGGAAGTGTATAAATGATTGTTCACGTCATTGTGGTTCAAGTCAAGCGATAATGCCCTTAGGCACGAAAGGAGTAACGAATCATGATAACAAAAAGTACGCAACCGTAGTGATAAACGTTGATGACGATACTCACCTAGAGTAGTGATGGTAGTAACACCAAAAAGTAGATAGTAAGAAACACCAGTGGGAAACCGATAGTAAGTTGAAACGGTGGCAAATAACAATCCGGGAGACAGAGTTCCCGAACAAGTGTGACTAATGAAGTCGTCGTCATCCATACGTGTATGGATCATGAATTTGCGTGTGTTACCAAAAAGTGGCGGTATACGAGTTCGTATGATGAAGGTTGGGCATCATTAAAAAGTTTGCCTAAGAATGATTCAAGTATAATGCACAAGTAGTCAAGTAAGTGCTATCTATAGCAAATGTATGTCAGAATGCAAATGCTAACTATCCGGTTGTAGTCTAGAATCACTAATGCGTCCTAACGACTCTGTTAGACACACTAATGCACGTCCTAGTTCCCTACAACCAACGCTCTGATACCATCTGTAGCGACCCGACCAAATCGTCATTGACGGCGCCGACTACTTAGGTCCCGTTGCGTGGTCGTAGTCCCTATATGAGACTCGTTTGACCAAAATTATGTCGCGTTCATTTGAAAGGTACAAAGTTTAGTTTAGCAAACGGATCGACAATAAGTTTAAGTTTACAAAGTTATAAGGTATGAATGAATAACTTGCGACATAATTAGTTTGAAACCACAGTTGCTAAAAATAGCGTAAGTATGTAAACAAAAGTTTGAATCCAAAGGTGCTATCACTAGCGTATGTATGTATGTATCTTGACTCCAAGCAAATAATCAGAGTGTATGCATGTATGCTTGACCCCAAGCAAGTATGAGTGTACGCGGAAGCATGTATCAAATAGCCAAGTATGAACCTGAGAAACATATAGAAAACTGTCAACGCAAAAACGTTGGTGAAATCATAGGTGTATTAGTAAAAGTTATATTTTGAACCACAAGATTTAGTATTTCCATAAATTGATCATCCAAAAGTTGCATTCCAAAAGTTGGTTCGCGAGCACCCAATTATCAAGACTTAACGTTTCCTTCCATAGAACCCCATCACAATAGTGTTAGAACATACACTGTTTCCCGAAAATATATTTCATCCGTAGACGGTAGCGAACCGTCCGAAATGAGGGTTTGTCAAACCCGTATGGCCACACAATATAAGTTCTCGCTTACACCCTGCAAGTGTAACTAATGATAATCGAATTGAGGATTTTTGTTCTAACTCGCTGTGGAATGTTTGTTTTCCTTGTACTTGTGTTCAAAGTATAAAAGCAAGTAGTACAAAATGTAACAAAGTATATGTTTCTCAGCCCACAATTTAAAATATAAAAAGTTGTTGAAAAGGTGGGACTATGATCTCACCTCGAGTGCACGAGTATAAATGTACTTCACAAAGTAAACGTGTGCATGAAAGTTGCTTAGCCTTGACCTAAACAAATAAGTTGTATCAATTAACCGGTTACGACACAAGGTCGGGTGAAATGTGTTCAATTAGTCCTATGGCTCGTTACGACTCGATTAAGTATAGCATGTGAATCACGTTGTCAAGTTTCATACAAGAAACAAGTATAAAAGCATGTTAGAATGATTGTATAAAAGTTTGGTTAAGTTTGACTAAAAGTCAAACTTGGTCAAAGTCAACGAAAAAGTCAACACGTTCGGGTTCGGTCCCGAACTATTTTTCTGAGGTTTTTATTCATATATAAGCATATTAGAACAAGTTTCATGTGAATCGGAGGTCGGTAGCTAGTCAAACATTTCGCGTGAAATGTGACAAAGTGAGCAGAATCTGGCCAGGCCAATCCGCGCGCCGCGCGGGGGTGGGGCGCGCCGCGCCACTACCTGGCCAGAGAATTCTGGTCAGTTTTCAAAGTATGCACGAACCAAAACACAAACAATCACATTTTATGATCCGCAAACAATTAGAACATGTATTTTATATCATCGGAAAGCTATTTCGACAAGGAATACAACTAACCACATATCATTAATCAAAAACATCATTTACAATAACCGAAAACTCGTCAATTGATCAAGAAAGGTTTATTTTCAAAGTTTCAAGTTCGTAAAACGTATTTTATGATTCGGGAATCCAATTTACACATACGATATGCCGTTTCGAAGGTAATTAAGCATACATTACAACTAATCACTAACAATTAACATTCCATGGCATTCAAGCATCAAAAGTTCATGTCAAAAACTATCAAACCCTAGTCAAACATCACAAAATCATTAATCGGGTTTTTGAAGTTTTCTTAATCAACCTACACATCCAAATGTGGCTAATGATATTAGTAACACAATTAAAACATGCACTTTAACAATCTAACAACATTAACTCATCCAAAATCAAGGATTAAGCACACCCATTTCAAGTTCATGCTAGTTACTCCAAAAACAACAAATCGAGCAAACCAAACATATATTCATGTTACACACGAGCCATAGACACTAACTAACACAATTTCAAGTATATAAAACGAATTTAGAGAAATTTAGTGTTTTAGAAATGTTACCCAAAATGGATGAAATTGGTACCAAATCGAAGAGGATGATGAGAGGATCACGAATATGTAATTTGTTTTGAAGTTTGCTTCCCGATCCGAATTTAGATGATGAATTATGTTTGTGTTCTTGAGAGAAAAAAAGAAAGAAAGAGAGAGATGGAGGGATGATGGAAATGGTGGAAAAATGGGTTGACTAGTTGACCTAGTCAACTAGTTTGCCCATTTGGCAACTCCGGTCCCTCGAGTTTCAAAGCGGGTGCGGGATTTAACCGATCGAATATTTTTAAAACGCTCGAGTAAACGGGTGATGTCAAAATTAAATAGCGGGAATATAATGAACGTTACTCACGGAAACTATTAATTTAAATACGAAAGATTATGTTTTAAAAAAAAAAAAAAACGGTGTTAAAATTAAATTTAACGGAAAAACACGGGATGTTACAGTTGTTGGGATGTTTGTTGTAGTTATTGTTAGGATTATGGTTATTGTTGCGGTTGTTGGGATAGTTGTTGCGATTGTGGTTGTAATTGTTATTGTTGTTGTACTGGTGGCTCTTGTCACCGTTTTCCTCCCACTTTCTCTTGAGTTGTTTCGTGTTGGCTTCTTCGGCCGCCTGCTCTTTAATTCTTCCCTCAATCTGATTTATGAGTTTATGAGCCATTCGACTTGCCTTTTGTATGGAAGCGGGCTCGTGTGAACTCACATCTTCTTGAATCCTTACTGGTAACCCTTTTACAAACGCGTCGATCTTCTCTTCTTCATCTTCGAACGCTCTCGGACACAATAGGCACAACTCTGTGAATCGTCGTTCATACATGGTAATGTCGAACCCTTGTGTTCGTAACTCTCTAAGCTCTACCTTGAGCTTATTGACTTCGTTTCTAGGACGGTACTGCTCGTTCATCAATTGTTTGAATGCCGACCACGGTAGTGCGTAAGCAGCATTTTGTCCTACCTGTTCAAGATAGGTGTTCCACCACGTTAACACAGTACCTGTGAAGGTATGCGTAGCGTACTTAACTTTGTCCTCTTCAGTATACTTACTTATGGCAAACACCGATTCGACTTTCTCGGTCCACCGTTTCAATCCAATTGGTCCTTTGGTTCCATCAAATTCCAAAGGTTTGCAGGCAGTGAATTCTTTGTAGGAGCATCCTACACGATTTATTGCGCCGTTAGCTGCATTGATAGATTCAGAGTTATTGTTGGTATGTAGCGCAGCCTGTACTGCGGCTATGTTTACAGCAAGAAAGGTACGAAATTCCTCTTCGCTCATATTCATGGTGTGTCGAGTAGTCGGTGCCATTTCCTTCAAAATAGCCAACTGAATCGAGTTAATCATACAGAATATTAAGAGTAGTCAATAGTATTTCGTAGCATAATCTGAACTCATTTATAAAAGCTTTTTCTTCATATTAGCGTTTTATAAGTTTAAATTCGGGTACTACCTGCCCGTTAAGTTCATACTTAGTAGCTAATATACAATTCAACTACTACAATTCCATATGAAAAACTGATATAATATATCACATATAAATATTCTTCAAACTTACAACATCGCTATATTACATATAACATGAAATATAGTACACTTTGATACATGACAGTTTTGAAGATAAATCTAGTTAATACGCAAGTTGTTTAGCAAAGGAAATAAAGACACGTAATTCATAAGTCCAGAAACAAGTCATGCATTCTGGTTTTACTAAAACGACTTCCCATCCTTGGTCTTGTGGAAAATAACCGTTATGACCATTGGCTAGGCAGCATGTTGTAATGTCGTCAAAAGGACGAGGGTTTCGTAATGTCCAACAGCCCCGTAATAATCTAAAAAACTTGTTTCTCACCCCAACTACTGAATCCGTCACTTGTGGGAAGGTTTTATTTAAAAGCTGCAATCCGATGTTCTTTTTTTCACTTTGGTAAGAAGCGAACATCACTAACCCGTAAGCATAACATGCTTCTTTATGTTGCATGTTAGAAGCTCTTTCTAATTCACGAAATCCTATGTTGGGATATGTTGAGTCAAAATAGGTTCTTAACCCGTAGCGTAAAATTGCATTTGGGTTCCCCGCATTTAACGCTTTAAAGAAAACACGGCGTAACTTACGGTCTCCCCAATGTGATATACCCCACCTATCAAAGGAAAGTCTTTTATAAACTAAGGCATTTCTGGAAAGTCTTTCAAATCTTTGACAAGTTAATTTTGCCATAATTAATTGTGCTGATGAATTCTGACCGACTCTAGACAAGATTCCCTCAATCATATCCTCTGGTAGATCTTCTAAAATATTCAGTTGTCTACCCTTAACGTCCATTTTGTTTTTATACTGTAAAATAGACAAGGATTAGATTCATAAAAGATAATTAACAAACAATACAAGCAATTTTTACATAGAACATAAAAGTACAAGCACACTACAATATATATAATACACAACATGATTATAACCCTCTAATCTGAATCACTGGTTTCTTCTTCTTCGGACTTGGTTCGTTTTCCTAATTTTCTAGGAATATATGGTGTTCCTCTGATATGAGCCGTCGTTTTCCACAATGGTTTAGAAAAACCTGGTGGCTTAGAGGTTCCCGGGTTATTGTTACAACTTAAGAAATACGGGTGTTGACGACACATATAAAGTTCATCGGGGTTGGAATCAGGTTTCTCTATTTTGATGCCCTTTCCCTTATTATTTTCTTTTGCCTTTTCAAATTGGATCGAGGTAATTTCTATAACATCATCAGAATCCTCATCGGGTTTTGATTCATAGGAAAATTGGTAATCTTCCCAATATTTTTCTTCCTAAACGGAAACACCATTGACCATTTTTAACTTTGGTCCATTGTTTGAGGATTTTCTTTTATTTATCTGTTTTTCTATGGTTCCTAATATTTCCTCCTCCAGAACCTCTTCCTCCGGTTCCTCTTCTTCCGGTTCCTCCTCTTCTGGTTTCTCCTCTTCCAGTTCCTCCTCTTCCGGTTCCTCTTCGGGAATTTGTGAATCTTCCCAAACTATATTCGACTCTTCATTATTATTAGGTGAGTCGATGAGATTTGTACTAGAGGTAGACATCTAACACACAATATCAAACACGTTAAGAGATTAATATATCACATAATATTCAGAAGTTAACAATATATAGTTTCCAACAAAAATGTTAAGCAATCATTTTTCAAGTAAACACGGTCGAAGTCCATATTCACTAATGCATCCTAACGAACTCGATAAGACACACTAATGTAAATTTCTGGTTCTCTAAGACCAACGCTCGGATACCAACTGAAATATCCCGTTCATATTGATTATAAACGTTCCATATTAATTGATTTCGTTGCGAGGTTTTGACCTCTATATGAGACGTTTTTCAAAGACTGCATTCATTTTTAAAACAACCATAACCTTTATTTTATCGATAAAGGTTTAAAAAGCTTTACATAGATTATCAAATAATGATAATCTAAAATATACCGTTTACACACGACCATTACATAATGGTTTACAATAAGAATATATTACATCAAAAATAAGTTTCTTGAATGCAGTTTTTACATAATACCATACAAGCATGGACTCCAAATCTTGTCCTTATTTTAGTATGCAACAGCGGAAGATCTTAATAATAACCTGAGAATAAATATGCTTAAAACGTCAACAAAAATGTTGGTGAGTTATAGGTTTAACCTATATATTATCAAATCATAATAATAGACCACAAGATTTCATATTTCAATATACATCCCATACATAGAGATAAAAATCATTCATATGGTGAACACCTGGTAACCGACATTAACAAGATGCATATAAGAATATCCCCATCATTCCGGGACATCCATCGGACATGATATAAAAACTCGAAGTACTAAAGCATCCGCTACAACGGATGGGGTTTGTTGAGCCCAATAGATCTATCTTTAGGATTCGCGTCAATTAGTAGACTGGTTTACTAATTCTTAGGTTACCAAGTAAAAAGTGGCATATTCGGTTTCGATCGTTCAACCATAGAAGGTAGTTTCCTGTACTTGTGTCTATTTTGTAAAACATTTAAAAAGCTGCATGTATTCTCATCCTAAAAATATTAGATTTTAAAAGTGGGACTATAACTCACTTTCACAGATTTACTTCGTCGGGAAGTAAGACTTGGCCACTGGTCGATTCACGAACCTATAACAAATATATACATATACATATCAAAGTATGTTCAAAATATATTTACAACATTTTTAATATATTTTGATGTTTTAAGTTTATTAAGTCAGCTGTCCTCGTTAGTAACCTACAACTAGTTGTCCATAGTTAGATGTACAGAAATAAATTGATATATATTATCTTGAATCAATCCACGACCTCGTGTATACAAGCCTCGGGCTAGATCACAACTCAAAGTATATAATATTTTGGAATCAACCTCAATCATGTATTGCTAACTCCAACATTACTGCATATAGAGTGTCTATGGTTGTTCCGAAATATATATATATATATATATATATATATAGATGGGTCGATATGATATGTCAAAACATTGTATTCGTGTCTATGGTATCCCAAGATTACATAATATATTAGAATACATGTATAATACAATATAAGTTAGCTAGGATATGATTTGTATAGAATTGTTACAATATTTCCCGTAGCTACAACAATCAAAAAAATATCCAATCTTGTTTTACCCATAACTTCTTCATTTTAAATCCGTTTTGAGTGAATCAAATTGCTATGGTTTTATATTGAACTCTATTTTATGAATCTAAACAGAAAAAGTATAGGTTTATAGTCAGAAATATAAGTTACAAGTCGTTTTTGTAAGAGGGAGTCATTTCAGTCGAAAGAACGACGTCTTGATGACCATTTTGAAAAACATACTTCCACTTTGAGTTTAACCATAATTTTTGGATATAGTTTCATGTTCATAAGAAAAATCATTTTCCCAGAAGAACAACTTTTAAATCAAAGTTTATCATAGTTTTTAATTATCAAACCCAAAACAGCCCGCGGTGTTACTACGACGGCGTATGTCCGGTTTTACGGTGTTTTTCGTGTTTCCAGGTTTTAAATCATTAAGTTAGCATATCATATAGATATATAACATGTGTTTATTTAATTTTAAAAGTCAAGTTAGAAGGATTAAATTTATTTGCGAACAAGTTTAGAATTAACTAAACTATGTTCTAGTGATTACAAGTTTAAATCTTCGAATAAGATAGCTTTATATGTATGAATCGAATGATGTTATAAACATCATTACTACCTTAAGTTTAGTAGGTAAACTTACTGGAAGTGACAAGAAATGATCTAGCTTCAAAAGATTCTTGGATGGCTTGAAAGTTCTTGAAGTAGAATCATGACACGAAAACAAGTTCAAGTAAGATTTCTGCTCGAATTAAGATTGTTATAGTTATAGAAATTGAATCAAAGTTTGAATATGAGTATTACCTTGAATTAAATAGATAACCTACTATAAGTAACAAAGGTTTCTTGATCTTGGATGATTACTTGGAATGGATTAGAAAGCTTGGAAGTAATCTTGCAAACTTGAAAGTGTTCTTGGTTTTATGAAACTAGAACTTATAGAATATATGAAGAACACTTAGAACTTGTAGATAGAACTTGAGAGAGATCAATTAGATGAAGAAAATTGAAGAATGAAAGTGTTTGTAGGTGTTTTTGGTCGTTGGTATATGGATTAGATATAAAGGATGTGTAAGTTTGTTTTCATGTAAATAATTCATGAATGATTTATAATATTTTTTTGTAATTTTGTGAGATATTTCATGCTAGTTTCCAAATGATGGTTCCCACATTTTTAATGACTCACATGGGCTGCTAAGGATCTAATCATTGAAGTGTATATACCAATAGTATATACATCTAGAAGCTGTGTATTGTACAAGTACGAATACTGGTGCATACGAGTAGAATTGTTAATGAAAATGAATGAGGATGTAATTGTAAGCATTTTTGTTAAGTAGAAATATTTTGATAAGTGTCTTGAAGTCTTTCAAAAGTGTATGAATACATATTAAAACACTACATGTATATACATTTTAACTGAGTCGTTAAGTCATCGTTAGTCGTTACATGTAAATGTTGATTTGAAACCTTTAGGTTAACGACCTTGTTAAATGTTTTTAACCCATTGTTTATTCTATCCAAAGAGATGTTAAATTATTACATTATCATGATATTATGATATATTAATATATCTTAGTATGATATATATACAGTTAAATGTTGTTACAACGATAATCGTTACATATATGTCTCGTTTCGAAATCATTAAGTTAGTAGTCTTGTTTTTACATATGTAGTTCATTGTTAATACTCTTAATGACATGTTTACTTATTATTTATCATGATTAAACATAGTGTATCAATATCTTAATATGATTCATATGTATATAGTAAGACGTTGTTATAACGATAATCGTTATATATATCGTTTCGAGTTTCTTAATTCAATAAACTCAATTTTATGTATATAAATCATTGTTAAAATACCTAATGAGATACTTACTTATCATAATATCATGTTAACTATATATATAATCATATATATGTCATCATATAGTTTTTACAAGTTTTAACGTTCGTGAATCACCGGTCAACTTGGGTGGTCAATTGTCTATATGAAACCTATTTCAATTAATCAAGTCTTAACAAGTTTGATTGCTTAACATGTTGGAAACACTTAATCATGTAAATAAAAATTTCATTTAATATATATAAACATGGAAAAGTTCGGGTCACTACACTGAAGAACTTCATTTCAACACTTCAAAGATCAAGATGCAAATCCCTTACAACAATTCAAAGATAAAGATGCAAATTTGCTGTCAATAACAGAAAGCAAGAATCGATTTATTGTAGGGATTTTAAAATTGTTTTAGAACCTTAACTGTTAAGACTGCTGGTGTGAGATCTGTTGCAGATATCTGTTTCGATATTTAGGTAATGAACAAATGAAGGCGTCGATTTTAGGGAGGAGAAGGAAAAAAAAAGTGAAGGTAACCGCTACAGTATAACAGGAAAAATGGAATATGTGGCATATATTGATTGGAGTTCATTTACACCAATTACTATATAGTATAATGTTATATAACACTTTAATAGTTTATGGTTTGGGTGACCATGGTCATCCATAATGGTCCATGTGTTTTTTTTACTCAAATGGTCCCTATACTTTTTGTACTTGGATAGTTCCCATGCTTTTTTTTACTCGGATGATCCCCTAAATTTTCAATTGTAACACCGGTGGTCCCTATAAATAAAGCCCGTAAAAGTTATGTTGAGTCCGCTCACATGGAAAACACAAGAGGTTATTTTATGCTTTACCAATGTTATCTATCTTTTGTCTACCGTTTTAACTACGTGCTTCATTTCTCTCCACACCATAAATCATGTGATCTTATCCACTTCCAAAATCTAAACAAGCTCTGATTCACCTTTACTATTTGCTCCAAAAACAAGATTTCAAAAACAAGATTCGAAAAATTATGCCAGTTTAGCTATGTTTACTCGACTAGAGTGTGATATCGCTAAAATAGTTAGTTTGCGTTGTCATTAGATGTGGCTGACGACAGTCTTTGGAGGGAGGATTTGTTTATTTATTTTTGTTAGGGCTTAAATCTATTCTTGCTTAGGTTAGTAAGAGCAAATGTGACCTAGGGTCATTATTTAGAAGTTCGTGAATGGAAAATAGGTATCAGTTGGCTTTAGAAATTTAACTGGATAATCAGTGGGTTATTCTATTTTCTAGATGCAGAAAAGTAAATGATTAGTGGCATACTCGGAAAATGAAGATTCAGAAGTGTGACTATATTATATGTCTAGGTCATGGAAAGATAACTATGTTTTAAAAAGCATTAACAAAAATATGACTTATCTGTTTCAGGTGAGTCACTCTTACAAACTCACCGGTCTCTTATCCTAAAGGTGTTTAGTTTCAGGAACAAGTATATCACTCGAGTTGTAGAAGTGGAGTGGTACCATACTTCGGATGGTTTCCTAAGTGTAGTCATGAAGTTAGGTGTAGATTATATTCTAGTCTTATTTTCCATTCTCATGACCAATTACTCAATCGAATAAGGGTATGCTATGGCGAGTAAACTTGAGCATGGATAGGGATACTACTGAAATAGTTGATATAATCTTGTGTTCTTAACTAACTTTTCATCATTTTATGAGATTGAACTGTCATAGTTATTACAAGTATTCAGGGTTATGTTGATGCCAGTTATAAATGGCAATATAATGCTCACATGCAATTATGATGCAATTATGAGTACGTAAATCTTAGAGTAACAATCAAACAAGAACATGCAATAAGATTAAATATACAATTAGATGTGCTCAAGTAAGTTGTGAATGCTTCGAGATGTCTCTCAAAAACATTCACTATGTAATATAGGTCATTTTTATCTCTTTCGTAGGTTCCATGTCTCAGAAGCGTAAAGACACCTCCTGGGAACACCATCAATACCGTGTTCAGTGATGCTTCAAGTATAGTATAATTTAGTGCTTTACATAATTTATTGTGACCTAAGTTTCTATCATAGCAATATACACACTTTTAAGCTAGCATGACGATTCTAACAATCATATTTAAATAAGCATGTGACAGGTCCGAGATTCAAACCTGCACCATCTTTACAAATGTATTCCATGTGACGGGCTTCTAGTATCAAAGACACTGGTTCCACTGAGCTACAAGCTCATTGGTATAAAGATGAGAATTTTATCTTTAATCTTCGTATCACATATTTGAAAATATAGTAAAGTATATTAGCCCTTTCACTTGTAAAGTAGCAAATGGGTCGGACCCGCTTCCCTGGGCCTGATAGAGATGATCATTGTTATACAAACTATGTGTTACGCTTAACAAAAAAAAAAAAAAATAGTTAAACCTATCAAATTAGCATAGTTAAATTTTCTAAAATTTAATCAATCAAGCCCACATAATTTAGTTGTTTAAAATGCTTTCACAAAAGAATAATTATTAAATAAAAGTCAATAATTGTTATGTCAACTGATTTACGTACGTTAACAACATCTAATTACATTATCGTAACATTATTAAAAATCAAATTTGTAACTAAAAGTAAAAAAAAAAATGCAAAAGTATAAAAGTAAGTCTTTTATAAAATTATTAAGAATAAACACATTTAAAAATATCATAAAATGTTTACCTTTTTTAAATTTTAAAGAATAAACACATAAACAACTATATATACTTCTGAAAGCCAAAAACAAAATCTCACGTGAAAATCACGTGGATAAACCAAATCATAAATTAAATTCACACTGTGACTATTAGAAAAAAAGAGGTGATACTCACACACCCACTTTTGATATATACACACTTTTGATCATATAATTTATAACTATATTACTAAGTTATGTAAGGAGTTCAACTTTCATTATTATAGGTAACTTTACGAGTATCACCTCTCTTAACAAAAATTCAAATTGCCTCGGATTCTACAATAGAAAATGACATCAGATTTGCTGCTTTTTAAGATTTGCTGCTTTTTAAGGAAAATGACGCTTGTAATTTTTAACAATAGTAATTATAGTAATGACGATTGGAATGTGATTATAACATAAAAAATGATTGTTTGAAAATTATTATTTGCTTTACGTTGTGTACTTGTGTTAAAGTAACTTTTGTTAGAACATCTATAACCATGTCTAAAAAATATAACGTTTCTGAAGGTTAGTATGTTAACACCGAAAAATTTTATTTTATGTTTGCTAAATGTACTTTAAATGTGCGAATTTATCCCATTAGTAATTTAGCCTACCCAAATTTGTGTCAATAATCCAATGGCTTATGTGATTCTGTGTCATTAATATATAAGTACATTAATGACTAAATGTGATTCGGGTGTTTAATAGTTAAGAGAGTGTTTCATCTCCGAATGGTTCATCACTGAATGTTGAACCCTTCAGCATCATATGTCATTCAGATGTCAGAAACAAACGCACTGAATGTTATTAGGATTTACATACAACGTTGAACCATTCAATTAAGTTGTAAACAAACACACTCTAAGAGCAACCGGAGTGGGAGCCCGTCTCCAGCTAGTCACCCACCCCGTCCCCAGTCGCCCCACTCCCCTTGCTCGTTCCAAACTGCCGTCGGGGTCATGTCAGTCGCTGTGGCGACGCGTTTGAGGTCATCGAAAAAAAAAAAAATTCACTTCTAACGGCTTGTTTTTGGACCGTTGGGCATTTTTTATTTTTTTTTTCCTTTTTTAATGCTATATATACACAACACATATACAAACACAAACACAAACACATATCATTTTACATCCATTTTACTCAACATATACTCCCACAATCAAATTCAAATTCTATCCTCAAAATAATAATATTTCTTTAAAAATGAGTAGTTCCGACGAAGAAAGTTTGGTTAACGCAATGAAAAGTATATTTGCTTATCGAAATAACGTGGTAATACGTAGAGAGGTCGAGGAACAAAATGAGGCTCAAAGCTCAAGACGAAAACGTCGCTACATTCATCGTGATCGTGTAGAAGCGCACAATCGTTTGATGAAAGATTATTTTGTTCAAGATCCGAAGTATCCCCCTGAATATTTCAAACGGCGTTATCGAATGTCACAAAGTCTTCTTGAAAAAATAATTGAAGGTATACTTTCTTACTCTACTCGTCCCAATGCACCAAAGTGGTTTACTTATTTTCAACAACGTCCCGATGCATGTGGTGTTCTCGGAGTATCCACTATTTTAAAAATCACTTCTGCAATTCGTCAACTAGCATACGGTGATTCACCGGATCTATTTGACGAATATTTACAAATTTCAGAGAGAACATCACGTGAGTCTTTGCAAAATTTTACAAGATGTATTATAGACTTGTATGGTAATGTATACATGAGAGAACCGACCGAGGACGATATACGTCGGTTGTATCATAAACATGAAGAACTTCACGGCTTTCCTGGAATGCTTGGAAGCATTGATTGTATGCATTGGACTTGGGGTAAATGTCCAAATGCATGGAAAGGGCATTTCACCCGAGGCGATCACGGTTACCCCACAATCATGTTGGAATCCGTTGCATCGTATGACAATTGGATTTGGCATGCATATTTTGGAATGGTCGGTTCGAACAATGACTTGAATGTCCTTAATGCATCTCCATTGTTTGATAGTTTACTAACTGACACAGCTCCTCAAGTTCCATACAAAATTGGGGACGTTGATTTTGATCGAGGCTACTATCTTGCCGATGAGATTTACCCTTCGTGGGCTTCTTTCGTTAAGGGATTCTCAAGTGTTGTTGACGCAAAAAAGGAAATACTTTACAAAGAAACAATCTGCAGCTCGTAAAGACGTTGAGAGGACATTTGGAATTTTGCAAGGTCGTTGGGGTATTTTAAGACAACCTGCTAGGGCATATTGCGTAAACAAAATCAAAAGAATCATGTATGGTTGCATCATATTGCACAACATGATAATTGAAGACAATGGTTTTAACATCGCTGAAAATAAATCTTACTACTTGCATGTCAACAACCTACAAGGATCAACTTGGTACGAAAGGTGTGATGTATATGCCGAGAAGACAAAAGAGCTGCGTGACAAAGACGAGCATGAGTATCTTCGACATACTCTAGTTTCGCATCTATGGCATAATCGCGATGACGAAATAGTTAACGAATTGTAACTTTTTAATCGCGATAACGTATTGTTTTTTTTTTAATTTTTAGGAAATGTAATGTTTTTTTTTTTTTTTTTTTTTTTAGGAATTGTAATGTTTTTATTTTATTTTAATGGAAGTTATTTTTATTTTTGTTAATTTTTTATAATTATATTCATTTATGTTATATTTAAAATCATAAAAAAATAATAAAAATATAAACTGACATGCCTAACTGACAGAGGTCACCACTCCCCACTTTTTCTGACTCAGCAAGTCAGGCCTGACATGCCAAGTGACCTCAGTCACCACTCCCAGTGCTCTAAGTCTTGAATAGAATCTAGTGTGACCATTATGGTCAACACTTTAATGTATTTGAATGAAAACTCGAGGACAAGTTTTTTTCAAAAAGGGAAGAATGAGGTACGGAACAAGATAAAACTTGATGTACAAGGAATTATATGAGATTACTTGAGGAACAAGTAATTTTCATGAAAGTTTTAATAGGAAAATTACTACTATTTGTTTATTACGAAACTCAATCAGAATTTATGCACGATTAGGATTTATAGGCCTATATATATATGGACGCAGTTTATCTTATTTGGGATTTAGTTCTATTCTATTAATACAATTTCTTCTTTTGCTTATTCTCTTTAATATTTTTGAAGTTTATATTTCAGTAAATCACGTTTGCAAATTAATTCTAGTTTACGTCGTGTTTGTAAATGAATCATATCTTGTCTTACATCTCAAGCGTTCACCAAGTTTTTATATGTATTTTAAGGTTATCTATATGAATAATTAATAAGACATTTAAAGGGATTTAAACACAACGTTGATCTAAAAGGAAATTGATGGTTGGAGATGTGAAACCCAGATCTTGCAGCGGTCTTTGTTACGGTGCACAAATTTTTTGATTACATTTGTCAGAATTTATAGCGATGGCAGTGGTGGGTTTAGCAGATATTAGTTTGTGAAATTGATGGCAGAAAACGTAGGATGCAGTTAATAAATCATCGGTTTTAGTGGACATAATATGTTTGTATTTACCGGTGTAAAAAATAAG
Source organism: Rutidosis leptorrhynchoides (assembly GCF_046630445.1). Taxonomy (NCBI): domain Eukaryota; kingdom Viridiplantae; phylum Streptophyta; class Magnoliopsida; order Asterales; family Asteraceae; genus Rutidosis; species Rutidosis leptorrhynchoides. Next base: position 595,293,968 of record NC_092334.1, read on the forward strand.
CTTATGGCTTCATGTCCCAAATAATACCCAAAATAACCACCATTGTCGCCCCCTCTGTCTTCAACCATCATTTCTGATCGTAACCACCACCAGCAAACTGCTCGCACCATTTATGAAAATTGAAAACAAATTTATCGAGAAACCAATATCCTTAAGATGAACTTTAAAATGAGGGTTTGTGGTGGTGGACAGAGGACGAGATGGCGGGTAGTGGTAGTGGGTGCTGATAGTATCGGTGATCAATGAATGATTTATGGGTTAGGGAGAAGATGGTGAATTTGAAAGGGGAGTGAGTGAGGTTTAGAAGAGAGAACGAGAGTCAGCTACATATAACAAACTACGAGGAAATGAATATGGAATGGAATTGACAGTATTACCCTCACATACGTGGCACGTGTCAAAATTTAAATGAATATTTTAAAGATTGTTACTAACAAGGATCATCGGTGTTATAAGTGAAATTACAGGGATCATTCGAGTAAAAAAAAATCACAATGCTGGTAATCCTATACAAAAACCACGAGAATCATGGTGTAGTTTTATATTTCAATTTCATGAAACATGTAATTATATGTTAAATTATTTTGTATATATATAAAAATAATATAATAGTATATTAACACTGTCTGACAAAAAATAACATTTTGAAAGAAAAAAAAAGGGGGCAAATGACCTAAAAAGGTAACATAAGTTACCAAATTTGACAATCAAGGTAACCCCCAAATCGTGTAAGCCCGAAAAGGATTTCAATTTAATTTTTGCGCAAGAAAAGGATTGCGTGTTTAAAATTTTAAATTTGAGGTAATATGCGTTAAAAAAATTTAAAATTGAGGTAATCGTCGTCAAATGCATTAACGGTCGTTAGTCAAAAATATAAAATTAGTCCCTGAAGTTTAAGAAACAATTGCACCATATGTCCTGTACTCAAATTTGTCCTTGTACAAAATTGGTCCGTGTACAATACAAAAATACATATCAGATCTGCAACCACTTATATCACTCATCTTCATTACTCCGTCAAGTTCACGAAAATCACAACTGAAAATCACAACTCAAAGTTTACTCCAATCTGTTCAAACATTTCTATTTTTTTCCCAATCAAGTTTTGTTAAATTTCATAATTTCTCATTCGGGTTTTGTTAAATTCATGTTAGGAATTGAAGGGTTTGTTAATTCATATTGATGGGTTTGTTAAATTCATCATCGTAACCTTTAAATTCATATTAGGAATTGATGGGTTTGTTAATACTGTGTATTCTTCAACTGGGTTTTGCTTAATCATCATCAATTGATATGTTTTTTTTTTTTTTTTTTTTTTTTTTTTTGCTTTCTCAGATCTGAAAATTATTTTCGAGTTCAACAGATCGATCGAACAAGATGATGACGAATAACCATTGATTGTTGGTGTTGGTATTCAAATACTTCAACAGGTGAATCGTTATAGTTTATATCTGTGTAAATTTTGTTTTTGAACTGTTTGTGTTTAATTATTTATTTATTTATTTATTTTAATTAAAATACTCTGATTATAATCTGGGTTGCTAATGTTCACAAATCCAATTAAAGGTTACGATGATGATGATGATGCAGATCTGCTGCTACTGCTGTTTTCAGATCCGGTTGGCGGTGGTGGTGGTGATTTCCGACGATGATGATGAAGATGGTGGGGGTTGAAGATGAAGATGGTGAAAGGATTAGGGGTTAAATTTTTAAGAAATTTAAGGGACCAAACATGTATTTTTTCTAACGATCGTTAATGAATTTGACGAAGATTACCTTAATTTTAAAATTTTTAAACACGCAATCCTTTGCTTGCGCAAAAATTAAATTGAAATCCTTTTCGGGCTTACACGATTTGGGGTTACCTTGATTGTCAAATTTGGTAACTTATGTTACCTTTTTGGGCCATTTGCCAAAAAAAAAAAAAAAAAAAAAAAATAGATTAGCACAAGTCCATTTCATTCTAACGTTGTTGTAAACCTTTAGTATATTTACTAATAAACAATTATGTAATATGTTGTTTTGTGTTGACGAAATGAACCTGCAACCTAAATAAACAAAATAACTTGTAATATATACTATCACTTGTCTTGTCCCATACGAAATGGCAACATAAATAAACATATAAATAAAAAAAGTACAGAACATATTTAGTTGTAAGTAAAAGTTTTAAATACACAAAAAAGCGTTTGATGAAAACATACATGCTTATCATAGTAGTTCACCAAATTGAGTTTGACTTTAATGAAACGTTTCTTGGTACATAGATTTGGAAAAGATTTCGTGTTGCAGATTATCAGCAAATAGTTAATCCAAAACAGCTCAAGTATTCCTAGCAACCATTTTATTATAATTGGTCAATTTAGATTTAGATATGTAATTGACCCAAATAGGTGAATATGAGGTGACATGTGATATGAAGCTCTAATGTTTACTATCCAATCATCTTTAAAATTGAAATCATCGTTTAAACCAGTTAGTATCTTGAAAGATAATTGGAAAGACACATATGAATGTGATTTAGAACAAATTGTAGTGTCATTATTGTTGGGGTAAAATCCCTTTAGTATGATTTAACGATGACAATTGTCACAGGCGAGGCTACTAAAGTAGCTAACGTATTGATAACTCCTGTTAATAGAACGGAGTTATGTGTGGCCATCATAGGCTTAGAGTTCGATATTTCGTTAACAACGTTGATGTTAAGTCTGGTGTTAAAGATTGTGTTAGGCAGGTTAGGCAACAAAAAGCTAGTAAACAACATCAATTCTTATATTATATGCGGAGGTGAAGCCAACACATTGGAGAGCCATCACAACTAACACGTAGATATATTATGTACATTGAACTAAAATGAATAATTTGTTTCTCATGATGTCTATTAAGATACATTCTACGAAGTCGAAGATGAAGTTGAAGACAATACGACCAATGCAGATCAAGGTGCATGTGCAGATAACGCAGTTTGATAATCAACGCTTTGATGTACATCCATGCTTATGACCAAAATACTATTGTTAAGATGAAGTTTACATTAATGCAACAAGTCAGAAAACCGTCTTCTATGAAATGTCCCGTTCATATGGATTATAAACGTTTCATATTAATTGGTTTCGTTGCGAGGTTTTGACCTCTATATGAGACGTTTTTCAAAGACTGCATTCGTTTTAAAAATAAACCATAACCTTTATTTTATCGACAAAGATTTAAAGGACATAGCGTAGATTATCAAATAATGATAATCTAAAATATAGCGTTTACACACACGACCATTACATAATGGTATACATTAATATGTTACAACAAAAGGTAATTCCGAATGCAGTTATTAAACAATATAATACAAGCATGCTGACTCCAAATCTTGTCTTTAATTAGCATGCAACAGCGGAAGCTCTTAATAATCACCTGAGAATAAACATGCTTTAAACGTCAAAAAAAATGTTGGTGAGTTATAGGTTTAATCTTTATCATAAATCATAATAATAATAGGCCACAAGATTTCAATTATAACTGCACACGTAACCCGTGTACAAAATAATACGCGTAACCCGCGAATTAAAAATCATTCATATGGTGAACACCTGGTAACCGACATTAACAAAAATGCATCTAGAATATCCCCATCATTCCGGGACTCTCATCGGACATGATAAAATCGAAGTACTAAAGCATCTGTAACCCGGATGGGGTTTGTAAGGCCCAATAGATCTATCTTTAGGATTCGCGTCAATTAGGATTTCTGTTCCCTAATTCTTAGATTACCAGACTAAAAAGGGTGATATTCGGTTTAATAATCCAACCATAGAATGTAGTTTCAAGTACTTGTGCCTATTTTGTAAAACATTTATAAAACTGCATGTATTCTCATCCCGAAAATATTTGGTAGTAAAAATGGGACTATAACTCTCTTTCACAGATTTTTACTTCGTCGGAAATAAGACTTGGCCAAGGGTCGATTTACGAACCTATAACAGATATATACATATATATCAAAGTATGATCGAAATATATTCACAACATTTTTATTACGTGTTGACGTTGTAAGTTGTTAAGTTAGCAGTCCATCGTTAGTAGTCCACAATTAGTAGTCCACAGTTAGTAGTACATAAATAAATATATTTTCTCGAATCAATCCACGACCCAGTGTATACAAGTCTCAGACTCGATCACAACTCAAAGTATATATATATATATTATTTTAGAATTAACCTCAACCCTGTATAGCTAACTCGAGCATTACCGCATATAGAGTGTCTATGGTTATTCCAAATAATATATATAGATGACGTCGATATGATATTTCAAAACATTGTATACGTGTCTATGGTCTATCAAGATTACATAATATATATTAGACTACATGTATAATACAATACAAGTTAGTTAAGTTATGGTTAGTATAGATTTGTTATAAAATTTTCGTAGCTAAACCAGTAAATCTAACCAATTTTGTTTTGCCTATAATTTCTTCATTATAAATCTGTTTTGAGTGAATCAAATTGCTTTGGTTTCATAATGAATTGAAATTTATGAAACTAAATAGAAAAAGTATAAGTTTATAGTCGGAAATACAGGTTACAAGTCGTTTTTAAAAGAGGTAGTCATTTCCGTCGAAAGAACGACATCTTGATGACCATTTTGAAAAACATACTTCCACTTTAAGTTTAACCATGATTTTTGGATATAGTTTCATGTTCATAAGAAATATCATTTTCCCAGAAGAACAACTTTTAATTCAAAGTTTATCATAGTTTTTAATTATCCAAACCAAAACAGCCCCCGGTTTTACTACAACGGCGTATGTCCGGTTTTACGGTGTTCTTCGTGTTTTCAGGTTTTAAATCATTAAGTTAGCATATCATATAGATATAGAACATGTATTTATTTGATTTTAAAAGTTAAGGTAGAAGGATTAACTTTGTTTGCGAACAAGTTTAGAATCAACTAAACTATGTTCTAGTGATTACAAATTTAAATCTTCGAATAAGATAGTTTTATATATATGAATCGAATGATGTTATGAACATCATAACTACCTCAAGTACAGTAGGTAAACCTACTGGAAGTGACAAGAAAGGATCTAGCTTCAAAGGATCTTGGATGGCTTGGAAGTTCTTGAAGTAGAATCATGACACGAAAACAATTTCAAGTAAGATTACTACTCGAATTAAGATAGTTATAATTATAGAAATTGAATCAAAGTTTGAATATGAATATTACCTTGAATAAGATAGATAACCTACTGTAAATAACAAAGGTTTCTTGATCTTAGGTGATTGCTTGGAATGGATTAGAAAGCTTGGAAGTAATCTAGTAAACTTGAAAGTGTTCTTGATGTGTTCTTGAGTAGTTGTTTTGTAAGTTGTTTTATGTATGGATTTATGAGCTAGATTGATGTAGATTTTGATGAAGATGATGAAGAACACTTAGAACATCAAGAGTGAACTTGATAGAGATGTGTTTGATGCAAGAAAATTGAAATGGGAATGTGTTTGTGAGAGTGCTAGTTCACGTGAATTAGAGGAGTCAATATAGGCTCCATTAGTTTGTAATTTTGTGAGATATTTCATGCTAGTTGCCAAATGATAGTTCCCACATGTTTAGGTGACTCATTAAAGCTACTAAGAGTTGATAAGTGAAGTGTATATACCAATAGTATATACATCTAGGAGCTGTGTATTGTACGAGTACGAATACGGGTGCATACGAGTAGAATTGTTGATGAAAATGAATGAGAATGTAGTTGTAAGCATTTTTGTTAAGTAGAAGTACTTTGATATGTGTCATGAAGTCTTTCAAAAGTGTATTAACACATCTTAATACACTACATGTATATGCATTTTAACTGAGTCGTTAAGTCATCGTTAGTCGTTACATGTACATGTTGTTTCAGAACCTTTAAGTTAACGATTTCGTTAAATGTAGTTAATCCCATTGTTATTATATCTAATGAGATATTGATAATGCTAAAAATGAACATATATTTCATAGCATTATTCCTCAAGAAAGATAAGCTTTTAGTTGCAATTGTTCTATTTACAAGTGATATTCGTTTACATAATAAAAGGTGAAGACAAAAGACAGATTCGACGAATTGAAGTCGCAAACGACCCAAAAAGCTCAAAAGTACAAAATACAATCAAAGAGGTTCCAATTATTGATAAGAAGCGTCTCGAAATTACAAGAGTACAAGATTCAAAATGCAAAGTACAAGATATTAAATTGTACGCAAGGACGTTCGAAAATCCGGAACCGGGACCAGAGTCAACTCTCAACGCTCGACGCAACGGACTAAAAATTACAAGTCAACTATGCACATAAATAAAATATAATATTTAAATAATTCTTATAATTATTTATATATTATAATAAATAATAAAAACCGTCGGCAAGAAAAACTCCAAACTGGACTGAGCTGTAATTTCAATCTCCGCGACTCGCGGAGTTTGAAGGCCAAAAATGCCGCGAGTCGCGGAGCCCCAAGTTTTGAAAGTCCCTATAAAAGCAACCGAATTCTGAGCATTTTTCATCTTTTTCTTCTTCTCTCATAATACTACGTAAATATTTATATTTATATTTTAATTTTAATTTTAATTTTAATTATAATTCTAATAATAAGGGTATGTTAGCGAATATTGTAAGGGTGTAAGTCGAAATTCTGTCCGTGTAACGCTACACTATTTTTAATCATTGTAAGTTATGTTCAACCTTTTTACATTAATGTCTCGTAGCTAAGATATTATTATGCTTATTTAATCCGAAGTAATCATGATGTTGGGCTAATTACTAAAACTGGGTAATTGGGCTTTGTACCATAATTGGGGTGTGGACAAAAGAACGACACTTGTGGAAATTAGACTATGGGCTATTAATGGGCTTTATATTTGTTTAACTAAATGATAGTTTGTTAATGTTAATATAAAGATTTACAATTGGGCGTCTCTATAAGTTACCATATACACTCGATCGGACACGATGGGCGGGGTATTTATATGTACGAATAATCGTTCATTTAACCGGACACGGGAATGGATTAATAACCACTAGAATAATTAAAACAGGGGTGAAATTATGTACAAGGACACTTGGTATAATTGATAACGAAATATTAAAACCTTGGGTTACACTCAGTCGACATCCTGGTGTAATTATTAAACAAAGTATTAAAATCTTGTTACAGTTTAAGTCCCCAATTAGTTGGAATATTTAACTTCGGGTATAAGGATAATTTGACGAGGATACTCGCACTTTATATTTATGACTGATGGACTGTTATGGACAAAAACCAGACGGACATATTAAATTATCCAGGACAAAGGACAATTAACCCATGGGCATAAAACTAAAATCAACACGTCAAACATCATGATTACGGAAGTTTAAATAAGCATAATTCTTTTATTTCATATTTAATTTCCTTTATTTTATATTTAATTGCACTTCTAATTATCGCATTTTTATTGTTATTGTATTTAATTGCACTTTTAATTATCGTACTTTTTAATTATCACAAGTTTATTTTATCGCACTTTTATTATTCGCAATTTCATTATCGTTATTTACTTTACGCTTTAATTTAAGCCTTGTATTTATTTTTAACATTTAACATTTAGGTTTTAACTGCGACTAAAGTTTTAAAATCGACAAACCGGTCATTAATCGGTAAAAAACCCCCTTTATAATAATAATATTATTTATATATATATATTTGTATTTTTATAAAAGTAAACTAATATAGCGTTGAGCTTTGTTTAAAAAAGATTCCCTGTGGAACGAACCGGACTTACTAAAAACTACACTACTGTACGATTAGGTACACTGCCTATAAGTGTTGTAGCAAGGTTTAAGTATATCCATTCTATAAATAAATAAATATCTTGTGTAAAATTGTATCGTATTTAATAGTATTTCCTGCTAAAATTTAATAGTATTTTATATGCACCTCGCGAAACATCAAGTTATTTTTGGCGCCGCTGCCGGGGAAAGTCTTAAAAGCCGGAAGCGCAACGCTATATAAAAAAAAAAGATTTTTACTTTTAGTACGCTTTTGTAAAAATACGTTTTAAATATTCAAAAATATTAAAAGAAAAACAAAAATTTAAATATTTTTAGGAGTTTTATAAATATTTAAGTTTTATAAAGTTTCTTTAGTTTGTAAAAATATAAGTTTTATTTAATTTATTTTATAAATATAAAAAACCGAAAAAAAATATAAATATATATAAATCTATTTTTTTATTATAAAGTATTTTATTTTTATCTTAGTTATTAAAGACAAGTTTTATTTAAATTATATAAATATTTTAATTAGATAATATAAACAGAAAATATAAAAATAGAAAACAGAAAATAAAAAAAATAAAAAATAAAGAAAAACACGTCGAATTTTAAACCTGTCAGTTGAATTTCTGAACCCCGCGACTCGCGGGGTTTGGTGCCTTGAATACCGCAACTCGCGGAGGGGACCTGACACCAACAGGAAGCCCTAATCCTGCATTTATTACGGAGTATTATTAATTATTATTAATTAATTTGTAATTAGGGTTAAATATTTAATTAATTTAGTATTTAATTTAAGTTTTAATTAATTTGTATATTTAGTTTATTAAGTTTAATTAAATTGTAAAATTAATAGTTTTAATAAATAAATAATATAAAAATAATATTTTTATAAAAATTGTACTTTTTACAACTTTTTGTATATTTTTATATTTCGTCCCTTTTTAATCGTTTTAGCGTAATTTTTGTATTTTTCGCTCGTATTTAATTTTAATTCATAGTTTTTGCCATAGTTATTTTTACTTCTAGATTTTTAGGTTTTGCCGTAAAATCCCTTAAGTGCTTTTTCTTTAGACTAAGATTTAGGTGCTTTAGAATTTTGCGATGCCTTTTTAAGTTTTAGTTTCTTTTTAAGTTATTTCCATTTGGGATATAGTTTTTCCTATAAGCTTTAATATTTTTAGACACCTTTTACTATGTACCAATTATCATTCCAATTAGTAATCTTAATTTGCGATTATAATTTTAAGTTAGTTGTAGTAATAAGGTTAGGTTAGTCAAGTGTTTTTAAGTTTTATAAGTTTCTTTTATTTTTCCGTCACCTTTTATTTTTCAACCATTTTTCTTTTTCGACCTTTTTCGACGAGCTCTTTTTCTTTCTTATTTCTCGCTATTCTAGTTTTAGGACATAGATTTTTATTCTACTTCTTATCTAAATTTCTTAAAAATTACGAAAATTTATTTTAAGTGGTTAAATTGATAGACATCAAAATTTTCTGGTTCGTAGTAATAGTTGGATTTGTACGTGGACCGGGTTATTGGAGCCAAACAGTCCTCAATTATATTGAGACTAAACGAATCATGCCCCTCTGCTGCATCTTTTGGCTATTCAAAACGTGGGCAAAATCAGAAAAGTCTATTGATTGGATAACTTATTATAATTTTTCTTTCCTTTTAAAAACTAATAGGATATTCAGTGAATGCACCGAGCAAGACGTTCACCACCTTTTGTACGTTCACCACCTGTAACTAGATCAAGACATTTAGCAAATATTACCGCCGTTGATTTTTCTTTAGAATCGTCATCCAGTCGACCAAGTACTTCAGTTCAAATTTCCGATAATCCATTTTTTGAACCCGACCTCACAATTGAGAATCCGGAGAATGTTCAGGAACGGTTCGTAGATCCTGAACCACTAAACTTTCCTCCGGAACCACCAATCATTCAAACAGAGATTGTTGAGGAACGAACCATTAAATCAGAATCCTCTAGTGATTCCGATTCAACAAATTCAATTATGGAGAATCTGGAACCTTTAAGTATGGTAGACCGAATGAGAGCTAAACGCACTGGCCAAGGTCACGCAATAACTCATCCAGACATTAATGCGCCATATTATGAAATCAAAGGACAAATTCTACACATGGTGACTAATCAATGCCAATTTAGTGGTGCGCCGAAGGAAGATCCAAATGAACATTTACGTACCTTTAATAGGATCTGCACACTATTTAAAATCCGAGAAGTGGAGGATGAACAGATATATCTCATGTTATTTCCCTGGACTTTAAAGGGAGAAGCCAAAGATTGGTTGGAATCGTTACCTGAAGGGGCGATCGATACATGGGACGTTTTAGTTGACAAATTTCTTAAACAATTCTTTCCTGCATCTAAAGCCGTAAGACTTCAAGCAGAAATTGTTACGTTTACACAGAAACCAAATGAAACTCTATATGAGGCGTGGACTAGATATGGAAAGTTATTAAGAGGATGTCCGCAACATGGTTTAGACACCTGTCAAATAGTACAAATATTCTACCAAGGATGCGACATCACTACAAGAAAAGACATAGATATAGCAGCTGGTGGTTCTATTATGAAGAAAACCGAAACTGATGCTTACAAAATAATTGATAACACTGCTTCCCACTCACATGAGTGGCACCAAGAAAAAGATATCGTTAGATCATCTAAAGCAGCTAGAGCCTATTCTAGCCATGACTTAGATTCCATTTCCGCAAAGATAGATGCTGTGGAAAGACGAATGGAAAAGATGACTAAAGATATTCACTCAATACGAATTAGTTGTGAGCAGTGTGGAGGACCACATTTGACAAAAGATTGTCTCAGTATTGAATTAACAATGGAACAAAGAGAGAATATTTCATACATAAACCAAAGGCCTGGAAATAATTATCAGAATAATTATCAACCGCCAAGACCGATTTACAATCAAAACCAGAATTATAACAGAAATATTCCATACAACAACCAACAAGGTCCTAGCAATCAACAAGTATCCAATAATACTTACAATCAGCAAAGACCTAATTTTTAAAACAAACCACCACAACAAACCGAGGATAAAAAGCCGAATTTAGAAGATATGATGACGAAGCTAGTTGAAACTCAAACGCAGTTTTTCACATCTCAAAAACAAACTAATGAACAAAATGCTCAAGCATTTAGAAATCAACAAGCTTCTATTCAAAATCTGGAACAAGAAGTAAGTAACCTAGCAAGGTTAATAGGTGAAAGAAAACCGAGAAGTTTACCTAGTGATACAAATGCTAACCCCCGGAATGAAACAGCTAAAGCTATTACCACAAGAAGTGGTACAACGCTTAAACCACCGGAAATACCTGTAACTTCTGATGAAGCTATTCCTACTCCACAAGAACCACAACCTGATCAAGATAAGGAAAAAGAACCGGTAGTTGAAAAGGTTAATGAAGATAACACAGTTAAGGCTAAACCTTATGTTAAACCATACCAACCACCACTTCCTTACCCGAGTAAAATGAAGAAAGAGAAACTTGAAGCCGAGCAATCCAAATTCTTGGATATGTTTAAACAGATAAATGTAAATCTTCCTTTCATTGATGTGATTTCAGGAATGGGTAGATATGCTAAATTCTTGAAAGATCTAATCTCAAATAGAAAGAAAATGGAAGAACTCTCGGCTGTTACTATGAATGCTAATTGTTCAGCAGTGTTGTTGAATAAGATACCAGAAAAATTATCTGATCCTGGAAGTTTCACAATTCCATGTTTTCTGGGTAGTCTTAGTTCAATAGAAGCATTGGCAGACTTAGGTGCTAGTATAGATCTAATGCCGTATTCACTATACGCTAAACTAGACCTTGGAGAATTGAAACCAACCAGAATAAGCATACAACTAGCCGATAGATCAATAAAATATCCTAGAGGGATAATGGAGAACATGCTAGTTAAAGTTGGTACTTTAGTATTTCCAGTAGATTTTGTTGTTTTAGACATGGAAGAAGATTCTCAAGTTCCTCTCATATTAGGAAGACCATTCTTAAACACGGCTAAAGCAATGATAGACGTATTCGGTAAGAAACTGACCCTAAGTATAGAGGATGAGAGTGTTACCTTTTCAGTTGATAGAGCAATGCAACAACCACAATCTGCAGATGATACATGTTATTATATTCAAACTATAGATGCACATGCAGAATTATTAGAAGAATTTCCAGAATTACAAGGAACAGGAGAATGTTCTTTAGGAGAAGGTAATGAACCAATTGATGAAGCTGAAATGTTAGCTACACTTATAGCTAATGGATATGAACCAACAACAGAAGAAATTCAAATGCTAAAAGAAGAAGACAGATATCGATATAAATCATCGATAGAAGAACCTCCGAAATTAGAGTTAAAGCCACTTCCAAACCATTTGGAATACACTTATTTACATGGTGAATCTGAATTACCTGTAATAATATCGTCTTCTCTTACTGAAAATGAGAAATCACAACTCATTTCTGTGTTGAAAGCTCATAAACCAGCCATTGCATGGAAAATTCATGATATTAAAGGAATAAGTCCTTCGTATTGCACACATAAAATCCTTATGGAAGAAGGTCATAAAACATATGTGCAACGCCAACGAAGACTAAATCCTAATATGCAAGATGTAGTTAAGAAAGAGATTATTAAACTGCTAGATGCAGGTCTAATTTATCCAATCTCTGATAGTCCATGGGTAAGCCCAGTTCAATGCGTGCCTAAGAAGGGTGGCATGACTGTCATTACAAATGAGAAAAATGAGCTTATTCCTACTAGGACTGTAACAGGATGGCGTGTGTGTATTGATTATAGAAAATTAAATGACACCACCAGAAAAGATCACTTTCCCTTACCTTTCATAGATCAAATGTTGGAAAGATTAGCCGAAAATAGTTACTATTGTTTTCTAGATGGATTTTCCGGATATTTTCAAATTCCAATAGCACCCGAAGATCAAGAGAAAACCACATTCACGTGCCCTTATGGTACTTTTGCTTACAAACGCATGCCATTTGGACTTTGCAACGCCCTGCAACCTTTCAAAGGTGTATGATGGCGATTTTTCACGACATGATAGAAGAATGCATGGAAGTATTCATGGATGACTTTTCAGTCTTCGGAGATACATTTGAATCATGTCTAGTTAATCTTGAACGAATGCTAATTAGATGCGAAAAATCAAATCTAGTACTTAATTGGGAAAAATGCCATTTCATGGTTAAAGAAGGCATCGTTCTTGGTCATAAAATTTCAAAAAAAGGAATTGAAGTGGATAGAGCTAAAGTAGATATAATTGCTAAACTTCCACATCCCACCAATGTTAGAGGAGTTAGGAGTTTTCTAGGGCATGCCGGTTTTTACCGACGTTTCATAAAAGATTTTTCTAAAATTGCCACTCCTATGAATAAACTCCTAGAAAAAGATGCTCCATTCATCTTTTCAGATGAGTGTATCAAATCTTTTAATATTCTTAAAGAAAAACTCACTAATGCGCCGATCATGATAACACCAAATTGGAATCTACCATTTGAACTAATGTGCGATGCAAGTGATTTTGCAATGGGAGCCGTTTTAGGACAAAGGATTGAAAAACGATTTCAACCTATATATTATGCTAGTAAGACGTTACAAGGAGCACAAACGAACTATACAACTACTGAAAAAGAACTCCTTGCTATTGTCTTTGCTTTTGACAAATTTCGATCATATCTCGTTCTAGCAAAAATGGTGGTCTATACCGACCATTCTGCTCTTAGATACCTATTTTCAAAACAAGATGCTAAACCAAGATTAATCCGTTGGATCTTACTCTTACAAGAGTTTGATATTGAAATCCGAGATAAAAGAGGAGCAGAAATTCTCGCCGCTGATCATCTTTCTCGTCTTGAAAATCCCGAATTAGAAGTTCTAAATGAATCGGCCATACAAGACAACTTTCCTGATGAATATCTATTGAAGATAGATTATAAAGAAATTCCATGGTTTGCAGACTATGCAAATTACTTAGTATGTGGATTCCTTGAAAAAGGATTATCGTACCAAAGACGAAAGAAATTCTTCAGTGATATAAAACACTATTTTTGGGAAGATCCACGTCTGTTTAAAAGTTGTCCCGATGGAATAATACGCCGATGTGTATTTGGAGATGAAGCTAGTAAAATTTTAAACCATTGTCACACAGGACCAACAGGAGGGCATTATGGGCCTCAACTAACAGCAAGAAAAGTTTATGATGCTGGATTCTATTAGCCTACAATTTACAAAGACGCACACCTTCTTTGCAAATCCTGTGATGCTTGTCAAAGGGCCGGAAAAATAAGTCAACGTGATGAAATGCCACAAAATGTCATCCAAGTATGTGAAGTATTTGACATTTGGGGTATTGACTTTATGGGTCCATTTCCAAAATCTCATAATAATCTATATATACTCGTAGCCATTGATTATGTATCTAAATGGGCGGAAGCACAAGCTCTCCCAACTAACGATGCACGAGTTGTAGTCAACTTTTTAAAATGTCTTTTTGCAAGGTTTGGAACACCGAAAGCTTTAATAAGAGATCGGGGAACTCATTTCTGTAATAATCAACTTGAGAAAGTTCTTAAAAGATATGGAGTAACTCATAAAATCTCCACCGTATATCATCCACAAACAAGTGGACAAGTTGAAAATACCAACCGAGCTTTAAAACGTATTCTAGAGAAAACCGTAGGATCAAATCCGAAGGAATGGTCCATTAAATTGGAGGATGCACTATGGGCTTTTAGAACAGCCTACAAAACTCCAATTGGAACCACACCTTTTAGACTTGTTTATGGAAAAGCATGTCATCTTCCAGTAGAAATTGAACACAAAGCATTTTGGGCTTTGAAGACATGTAATCTTGATTTACATGAAGCTGGACGTTTACGATTAAGTCAACTAAACGAATTAGAAGAATTAAGACATGAAGCATACGAAAATTCGTTAATCTATAAAGAAAGAACGAAGAAATGGCATGATAAAAGAATCAGAAGTTCAAAAGAATTTAAAGAAGGTGACAGAGTTCTTCTTTTCAATTCACGATTCAAGCTATTTCCTGGAAAATTGAAATCAAGATGGTCTGGACCATTCATAGTCAAAAGAGTTTTCCCATACGGAACGATAGAATTAATAAATTCAAATGGGATTGAATTTAAAGTTAATGGTCACAGAGTTAAACACTACATAGATTGTTCGATGGAAGTCGACAACGAAGTTAATCACAATTTCGACACCACAGCTAACTAAGTGTGGGGAGAATCAAGGGATAATATGTATTTCTGTTAGAGTTAGATTGTCTGTTTTCGTGTAGTTCTCGAAAATGGAACCCGAATGGTCTTTCCCTAGCAGACCCTAAAGAACTAGTCTTCTCCCCCCATTCTGAATTTTTATTTTTTTTTAGGTTTTTACAAAATAAAGACTGCCTGTGAACTAAACCATGGTCTAATGCTACACGCTTTGATCACTAAACGTAATAATGACATACTACCGAGTGAACTAGTATCAGTAATCAGAGAAAGAATGGACGGAGTTAGAAAAGAATCCAGATGCGAAGATAATAAGTTACAATTTGGTAAAGGAAAATCAAAATTCCGCAGCGAAAAGAAGAGCACGACACCTAGAAAGATGTCACAAATGCGGAAAATGGTCACATGGAGGTAAATGTTCAAATAATCAAACCTATTCAAATACCGAATTTGTTACTTTATGCAGAGACGGACCGTTCATATGTTTAGAAGAAAAGACACTAAATGCTCGAGGTTACGCCTATGTAGCCATGGAAAA
The DNA here is from genome assembly GCF_046630445.1 of Rutidosis leptorrhynchoides. Classification (NCBI taxonomy): domain Eukaryota; kingdom Viridiplantae; phylum Streptophyta; class Magnoliopsida; order Asterales; family Asteraceae; genus Rutidosis; species Rutidosis leptorrhynchoides. The sequence goes on from NC_092334.1 coordinate 595,309,590, forward strand.
CCAATTAAACCGACTATCTTATGAATGGGATAGATCATATAACTAAGAAATCTATTTCACAGGTATGTCTGTACAGTTTATATTTTTTTTTTAACCTTTTGATAATAAACGCTAATTTGTTCGCTAAAAAGTATTAAATTGGTATTGGATAAAATTAGGTTTGGCGACCGAAATTATTGATATCATACAAAAATTTATTACATCACTGCGAAATTTAACGTTTATTCTTAAGGTATAAATATCTTTAATCAACCAACCCAAAATATTTCAAAAATTCATCATGAGTTAAATTAGGTCTTGGAACCGAAATTACTTTACCGAAAAGAGAGGCGCGTATTTTTGATAATATTTGATTGATTAAAGTGGGATAAAAAGCCAAAAAGATTTTTAATTTTATTTTTACCATGTTTTTAAAATTAATATTTAAATCTTAAATTAATATTGTAAACTTTTTAAAAACAATATATTTAAAATTGTAAATATTTGAAAAATTAATATAAGTTTGGTGTGAATTTATAATATGAATTTCTAAAATTAAGATTGGTGTGAATTTTTAATTTTATGCATTTTAAATTTTAGGTTTGGTGTGAATTTTTAATATTAATTTTGAATTTTATATTTAAATTGTGTGAATTTAAAAACAAAAATTTACTTTATCTCATTAAGTAAAAAAAATATGATTTTTAAAATTCGTCGTAAGTTGAAGACTAGGTCTTTGAACCGAAATTGCTTTACCCGAGGGAGGGACGAGAACTTTTATTATCATTATTTTTAATCTTATTGAATTAAAGTATGCCAAAAACATTAAAAAACCCAAAAATCTTAGCTTTTAAAACAATCGCTACAAAAAGACAAATTTTAAAATTTTGTCGAAGGACGGACTAGGACATCGATCCGAAACGACCTCGTCCTAAATAACAAGGGAAACAAAATTTTAAAATTAATTACTTAATTCTTTTATAAGTTAAAGATTATAAAAAAAAAAAAATAGCAAACTCCGCGAGTCGCGGAGTTTGAAGGGGAAATCTCCGCGAGTCGCGGGAGGACCGAAATACAGAAAAAAAATATAACGCAAAAACTGATCAGTTCACTCCCCACAAAAACACACTGCGAAGAACACAGCGAAAAAACCCCGAAAATACACGCAAAAACACCCCCAAAATCACAATTTTTAACCGTTAATCACCAAATCTTTTACTAAAATCATGTTGAGAAGGATGCTATCTAGGAATTACTCAAGAAAAACGGTAAATTTCTACACCTAAACACCATTTAATCCGAAATTTGGTGTTCTTGAGCAATTTTTTCCCCAATTTGATTTTGATGTTTTTTAGTGTAATTAGGCTTAAATTGTTTATGTATTATGCTTGTATAACCTAGATTGATGATGTTTAACATGATTAGAAGCCTTAAACTTCAAATTTTGAGTAATCTAGGGTTTGTGTTCTTGAGCAAATTTGGGGCTTTTTTGATATAAACAGGTTATGGCCGATTTTTATCATGAATTGTTGCTGAATTAAGAAGTGTAACATGTCTAGGTAGTTAAATGATCCAAACTTTGAGCCTAAACATGATTTTGAGAATTAAAGTGGACTTTTTCAAGTCTAAAATTCATGAACTTGATTTTTGAGAGATAATGCCATTTGAAACTTGTTTAATTGCTAGTAATGATTATTTTGACATGTTATTTGAGTTGAATGCTTATGAACTTGACGAACATTTTCGTATATGCTTATTTAAAAAAGTGTAGATTTGATGAAAATATGAAAATGAGCTTAAGTTTGATATAAATTGATCATGTCATTGTAATTATCTTGATTGATGATTTTGCTGACACTAATGCATATTTAGATGCACAAAAATTATGTTTGATGTGTTTTGCAGACTGAAAGGGGTGAATCTTCATCCCAAGCCCGCAGTGCTCCTGCTGAGAATGCGGAACAACAGGAGGTGGATAACTACTACAAGCAGGATATACCTCATCCAGTCATGACCTTTTCTGATATGCACTTGGAAGAGTTGCACCCGAACCTGAGATTTGACAGACTTTGGATAGATTATCCAAAATATCAAAGGGGTTTACATACTCTTCATTCTAAGGTTGTTGAGGTACCGAGGGTCATAGAATGGGGACCCTTAGAAGCTGTAGAATTGGCCGGGCCAATTAGGGAATTACTTGCACAGAGGTATGGTAATTCTACTTTTAATGACTGGGTACATTTATTCACCATGCGTAGACCTGTATATAAAGTATGGTGTGAAGAATTGTTGTGTAGTATAGAGTTGAATGATCGGGTAGCTAGTTTAACCGATCGTTCTTTTATTAGATTTTTGTTAGGCGGTTCGATGCGCCACATGTCTTTACTAGACATGGCTCAGGCTTTACGTATATATATGCCTGAGGAGTTAGCATCTGCCGATTGTAGAGGGTTGATACTAAATGGTAGAAAGATAGATGAAAATTTTGATACACACGGTGTGTGGAGTCAAATGACAAGCCATCACCGTTTCAAAGGGGGAAATTACTCTTATTTGGATATAGATAGAGCTGAATTAAGAGTAATTCATAGGTTTTTAGCTAATTCGATTACACAAAGGGGTAAGAACAAGGAAAAAGTAAATGAACAGGATTTGTTTTACCATATGTGTATTCGAGACCCACAAAGCGCTGTAAGTATACCGTATTGTGTGGGTTATTATTTATCAGCTATGGTTCGGGGGATGAGACCGCATAGCATAATAGGAGGTGGTATTTTTATTACTTTGATTGCTGAATATCTCGGTGTGGATATAAGTCCGGGGGGATTATTAGTAGAAGAACCAGAACCCCGCGATACTATAGGTTTAAATGTATACCATGGTGCGAAAGTTTTGAAGAGGCGAAATAACGCCGCAGTACCATACCATGGTAGACATCCACAGTTTGAGAGAAACCAACAGCAAGGTAATGTAGGAGGGGGAAATGAGATGCAAGAAATGCAAAGGTTTATAGCTTCACAGGAGTACGAAAATGCTAGACAGAGAGCATTTGAAGATTGGCAAGTTCATCAGAACCAAATCATAGCTCATTGCCAACATATAGGTCGAAACTATATTCCTACACCAAAACCCATCTTCCCTCCCTGGTCTATAGAGATGCAACCACCGTATCCTACGTATAACCCTGCCGAAGCATTCTATAGCACCTATGGTTATGCCTGGAACCCCTATTGGTACCAGTATCATCCCTAGTCTACTTAGTTTTTTATTTAATTTTTTTATTTTGTAATTTGTAATGATTGATACGTTTAATACTTATGTTAATATTGTAATAGTTTTTATAATTTTCTAATTTTTATTCTTAGATTTTAATAATTTTTGAATGTGAGGTAATATACCAAACTTCAAAAATATGTATATATGTTTGCAGTTTATCTTATGTACACAACAGGGTAAAACAACGCATTTTCAAAGACTGGCATTAAGTTCAGCAAAAGCAACTAATTTTGACGACAAGATGCAAAATATATGTGAAATAACAACAAGACGGAATGAACAAATGATGTGCACCATTTATCATTCAGCAAACAAACGCCAATATATTTGGAAACTTTGGTAAAAATTTAATCATTTTCACACAAATCACCCTCAATAATTTAAATTGTTACTGATTTCTTGCAAATGAGGGCATTGCAAGATCTTAAGTGTGGGAAGGAGTTAAATTCTTTCGGATTTTAAAATTTTTACTTTAAACACTGGGTTACCATTAAAATACTAGTAAAGCAGTAGTTGTATTAGAATCTAGTGCTCTCTGATAATAAAGAACAACCCTAGTCTTATATACTGACTACCCAAATCTAGTAAAATTTTTCAAAATTTTCAATTAAATGAACTCAAAATCATGTTTATACATATTTATGAACGATAAAACTAGGTTTTAACACCAAAATTATTGTTACCTCAGAAAGGACATAAATTAAGAAACAAACCAAAATGTTAAAATTCATTTAAAATGGAATAGAGGACGATAAAAAGGAAAATAAAAGCCAAGTGTGGGAAAATTTACCAAGTTATCTTAAACATATGTCACATATATCTATAACAAATAACTGAAAATACTTTTGCTTTGGACTAAACTAAAAAGTTTTACCTGATTTACTGTAAGAAAGATGGATCTACACGATGAATCAATTCCATCATTAAAAGGAAGTAAAGTCTTCCGAAAAAAAAACACGCGCTTCTTGATTTAGGTCATGAAGTTGTCGTCCAGACCAGCTGTAGGTTGACGAAAAATCTAGAAAAGTCATCACTAAAATTAGCAGGAAATCCACGGACCTCAGCATTAAACAGGGTCGCCAAGTGGTCAGATTTATCCTAACCATGAGAAGGATTTATCTCGTACAATGGGGGGCACCATGCAAATTAGCTGGATAAGACTAATAAATCAGATCCCCAGAAAGGATAATCTCCTTAAAAGATCAAAAATCAGCTTTTAAGACTGATATTACTCAATCCTTGAGATTGACCTTAAAGATTGAGAATTCAAACTCATGGAATACAATGATATCTAAACTCGAGTTTGAACGAGAAAATATTTTGATCAAAACTATAAACCGATTTGTTTTCTGAAAACCCATTTTCAATGCGTTCATTACCATTGAACGTGAAATCCTAGGAATTCACCTGGAATTCATTAGGTCACCTGAACTAAATCGGGTGTCAACCGTAAGAACGGTGGTTGCATAGCATGGTCAAAGACAGGACCTTGTGCCAGACCGAAAAATCATAAGGGTGAGCTTTACTATTACTCCTACCAAGGATAGTAATTGCGTCCGACACGTTATAGACCATAATTAAAAGCATGTCAGGGGACATTGCCTTAACCGGACGGTAGTTTACCGAAAAGTAATATACGGGACAAGTAAACTGGACGTGTTGCTTTCCAAATACAAGGTTAGCAAGTGGGTGACACAAAACCGCAAGTTTTGAGCTAAAATTTTCAAATCTGAAACCCACCAAACCCACAAAAATATTTTGCAAACACCGGTAAAGGGTTATTCCGGAAAACTTATCTAGGGTAAAAACTAGATTTAATTTTCAAAATATCAAATGTTTTCATAAAGATTCAATTTCCTTAATGGATCTAAATTGTTATAGTCATGTGGGACTGTAAACCATATCGTTACTACCATTGTTTATACCGCTGTATAGAAATCACTGATGTACAAAGTGTGAAGAATAAAGAAGTGATTCTAGTATTTCAAAACGATATTGCTTGAGGACAAGCAACGCTCAAGTGTGGGAATATTTGATAATGCTAAAAACGAACATATATTTCATAGCATTATTCCTCAAGAAAGACAAGCTTTTAGTTGCAATTGTTCTATTTACAAGTGATATTCGTTTAAATAATAAAAGGTGAAGACAAAAGACAGATTCGACGAATTGAAGACGCAAACGACCAAAAAGCTCAAAAGTACAAAATACAATCAAAGAGGTTCCAATTATTGATAAGAAACGTCTCGAAATTACAAGAGTACAAGATTCAAAACGCAAAGTACAAGATATTAAATTGTACGCAAGGATGTTCGAAAATCCGAAACCGGGACCAGAGTCAACTCTCAACGCTCGACGCAACGGACTAAAAATTACAAGTCAACTATGCACATAAATAAAATATAATATTTAAATAATTCTTATAATTATTTATATATTATAATAAATAATAAAAACCGTCGGCAAGAAAGACTCCAAACTGGACTGAGCTGTAATTTCAATCTCCGCGACTCGCGGAGTTTGAAGGCCAAAAATGCCGCGAGTCGCGGAGCCCCAAGTTTTGAAAGTCCCTATAAAAGCAACCGAATTCTGAGCATTTTTCATCATCTTTTTCTTCTTCTCTCATAATACTACGTAAATATTTATATTTTAATTTTAATTTTAATTTTAATTATAATTATAATTCTAATAATAAGGGTATGTTAGCGAATATTGTAAGGGTGTAACTCGAAATTCTGTCCGTGTAGCGCTACGCTATTTTTAATCATTGTAAGTTATGTTCAACCTTTTTACATTAATGTCTCGTAGCTAAGATATTATTATGCTTATTTAATCCGAAGTAATCATGATGTTGGGCTAATTACTAAAACTGGGTAATTGGGCTTTTTACCATAATTGGGGTGTAGACAAAAGAACGACACTTGTGGAAATTAGACTATGGGCTATTAATGGGCTTTATATTTGTTTAACTAAATGATAGTTTGTTAATGTTAATATAAAGATTTACAATTGGGCGTCCCTATAAGTTACCATATACACTCGATCGGACACGATGGGCGGGGTATTTATATGTACGAATAATCGTTCATTTAACCGGACACGGGAATGGATTAATAACCACTAGAATAATTAAAACATGGGTGAAATTATGTACAAGGACACTTGGTATAATTGATAACAAAATATTAAAACCTTGGGTTACACTCAGTCGACATCCTGGTGTAATTATTAAACAAAGTATTAAAATCTTGTTACAGTTTAAGTCCCCAATTAGTTGGAATATTTAACTTCGGGTATAAGGATAATTTGACGAGGATACTCGCACTTTATATTTATGACTGATGGACTGTTATGGACAAAAACCAGACGGACATATTAAATTATCCAGGATAAAGGACAATTAACCCATGGGCATAAAACTAAAATCAACACGTCAAACATCATGATTACGGAAGTTTTAATAAGCATAATTCTTTTATTTCATATTTAATTTCCTTTATTTTATATTTAATTGCACTTCTAATTATCGCATTTTTATTGTTATTGTATTTAATTGCACTTTTAATTATCGTACTTTTTAATTATCACAAGTTTATTTTATCGCACTTTTATTATTCGCAATTTCATTATCGTTATTTACTTTACGCTTTAATTTAAGCCTTGTATTTATTTTTAACATTTTACATTTAGGTTTTAACTGCGACTAAAGTTTTAAAATCGACAAACCGGTCATTAATCGGTAAAAAACCCCCTTTATAATAATAATATTATTTATATATATATTTGTATTTTTATAAAAGTAAACTAATATAGCGTTGAGCTTTGTTTAAAAAAGATTCCCTGTGGAACGAACCGGACTTACTAAAAACTACACTACTGTACGATTAGGTACACTGCCTATAAGTGTTGTAGCAAGGTTTAAGTATATCCATTCTATAAATAAATAAATATCTTGTGTAAAATTGTATCGTATTTAATAGTATTTCCTGCTAAAATTTAATAGTATTTTATATACACCTCGCGAAACATCAGATGTTAAATTGATACATTGTCATGATAACATGATGTACTAATATATCTAAATATGATATATAAATATTAAGACGTTATTACAATGATAATCGTTACGTATAAATATCGTTTTGAATTCCTTAAGTTAGTAGTTGATAATGCTAAAAACGAACATATATTTCATAGCATTATTCCTCAAGAAAGACAAGCTTTTAGTTGCAATTGTTCCATTTACAAGTAATATTCGTTTAAATAATAAAAGGTGAAGACAAAAGACAGATTCGACGAATTGAAGACGTAAACGACCAAAAAGCTCAAAAGTACAAAAGACAATCAAAGAGGTTCCAATTATTGATAAGAAACGTCTCGAAATTACAAGAGTACAAGATTCAAAACGCAAAGTACAAGATATTAAATTGTACGCAAGGACGTTCGAAAATCCGGAACCGGGACCAGAGTCAACTCTCAACGCTCGACGCAACGGACTAAAAATTACAAGTTAACTATGTATATAAATATAATATAATATATAATTAATTATATTAATTATATATATATTATATATATATATATTATAAACCGTCGGCAAGAAAGACTCCAAAAGGGACTGAGCTGTAATTTCAAACTCCGCGACTCGCGGAGTTTGAAGGCAAAAATGCCGCGAGTCGCGGAGCCCCAAAAGTCGAAAATCCCTATAAAAGCAAACGAATTCTGATCGCAAAAATAACCAAATATATCCATCTCTCTATCTATATCGTATATATTTATATTTATATTTTAATTTTAATTTTAATTTTAATTATAATTCTAATAATAAGGGTATGTTAGCGAATGTTGTAAGGGTGTAAGTCGAAATTATGTCCGTTAACGATACGCTATTTTTAATCATTGTAAGTTATGTTCAACCTTTTTACATTAATGTCTCGTAGCTAAATTATTATTATGCTTATTTAATCCAAAGTAATCATGATGTTGGGCTAATTACTAAAATTGAGTAATTGGGCTTTGTACCATAATTGGGGTTTGGACAAAAGAACGACACGTGTGGAAATTAGACTATGGGCTATTAATGGGTTTTATATTAACTAAACAATACCTTGTTAATTTAATATACAAACTTATAATTTGACGTATTTATATATAACCACATACGCTTGACTGGGTACGGTGGGCGGGATATCTATAAATACCAATAATTATTCATTTTACAGGACACGGAACTGGATTAGTAGTTAATAGACTTGTTGAAACAGGGGTGAATTACATTCAAGGGTAATTGGTGTAATTGTTAACAAAGTAGTAAAACCTTGGTTTACACGCAGTCGATAACCTGGTGTATTCATTAAACAAAGTATTAAAACCTTGTTACAATTCGAATCCCCAATTAGTTGGAATATTTGACTTCGGGAATAAGAATAATTTGACGAAGGCTTTCGCTCTTTATATTTATGACTGATGGACTATTATGGACAAATCCGTATGGACATATTAAATAATCCAGGACAAAGGACAATTAACCCATGGGCATAAAACTAAAATCAACACGTCAAACATCATGATTACGGAAGTTTAAATAAGCATAATTCTTTTATTTCATATTTAATTTCCTTTATTTTATATTTAATTGCACTTCTAATTATCGCATTTTTATTGTTATTGTATTTAATTGCACTTTTAATTATCGTACTTTTTAATTATCGCAAGTTTATTTTATCGCACTTTTATTATTCGCAATTTCATTATCGTTATTTACTTTATGCTTTAATTTAAAGTCTTGTATTTATTTGGTTTTAACTGCGACTAAAGTTTTAAAATCGACAACCCGGTCATTAAATGGTAAAAAAAACCCCCCTTTATAATAATAATATTACTTATATATATATATATGTATTTCTATAAAAGTAAACTAATATAGCGTTAAGCTTTGTTTAAAAAGATTCCCTGTGGAACGAACCGGACTTACTAAAAACTACACTACTGTACGATTATGTACACTGCCTATAAGTGTTGTAGCAAGGTTTAAGTATATCAATTCTATAAATAAATAAATATCTTGTGTAAAATTGTATCGTATTTAATAGTATTTCCTGCTAAAATTTAATAGTCTTTTATACCCCTTAGCTTTGACATCAAGTATTTTTGGCGCCGCTGCCGGGGACTCTCTTAAACGCCGGAAGCGCAACGCTATATATATAAAAAAAAGGATTTTTAGTTAACTTTTATTAAAATTCGTTTTTGTAAAAATACATTTTAATTATTCAAAAATATAAAAAGAAAAACAAAAATATAAGTATTTTTAAGATTTTGTTAAATATTTAAGTTTTATAAGTTTCTTTATTTTTATTTTAGTTTATAAAAATATAAGTTTTATTCAAATATCTTTTATTTATATAAAAATAGAAAACAGAAAATAAAAAAAATAAAAAAAAAACGCGTAAATTTCCTATTCCAGAGTTGAAAACTGGAACCCCGCGACTCGCGGGGTTTGAAGCTTTGAGAACCGAGACTCGCGGAGTTTCTCTGACACCGACAGAAACCCTAAACTGCATTTATTACGGATTATTATTAATTATAATTATTATTAACCCTAATTATTATTATTATTATAATTAGTTTTATTTTAATTTAAGTTTTATTTAATTTATATTTTAGTTAAATTAGTTTAATTAAATTGTAAAATTAATAGTTTTAATAAATAATTAATATAAAAATAATATTTTTATAAAAATTGTACTTTTTACAACTTTTTGTATATTTTTATATTTTGTCCCTTTTTAATTGTTTTAGCATAATATTTGTATTTTTAGCTCATATTTAGTTTTAAACTTAGTTTTTGCCATAGTTATTTTTATTTCTAGATTTTTAGGCTTTGCCGTAGAATTCCTTAAGTGCTTTTTCTTTAGACTAAGATTTAGGTGCTTTAGAATTTTACGACGCCTTTTTAAGTTTTAGTTTCTTTTTAAGTTATTTCCATTTGGGATATAATTTTTCCTGTAAGCTTTAATATTTTAAGACACCTTTTTCTATGTATCAATTATCATTCCAATTAGTAATCTCAATTTGCGATTATAATTTTAAGTTAGTTGTAGTAATAAGGTTAGGTTAGTCAAGTACTTTTAAGTTTTATAAGTTTCTTTTATTTTTCCGTCAACTTTTATTTTTCAACCATTTTTATTTTTTTTTCCGACGAACTCTTTTTCTTTCTTATTTCTCGCTATTCTAGTTTTTAGGACATAGATTTTTATTCTACTTCTTATCTAATTTTCTTAAAATTACGAAAATTTATTTTAAGTGGTTAAATTGATAGACATCAAAATTTTCTGGTTCGTAGTAATAGTTGAATTTGTACGTGGACCGGGTTATTGGAGCCAAACAGTCCTCAATTATATTGAGACCAAACGAATCCTGCCCCTCTGCTGCATCTTTTGGCTATTCGAAACGTGGGCAAAATCAGAAAAGTCTATTGATTGGATAACTTATTATAATTTTTCTTTCCTTTTAAAAACTAATAGGATATTCAGTGAATGCACCGAGCAAGACGTTCACCACCTTTTGTACGTTCACCACCTGTAACTAGATCAAGACATTTAGCAAATATTACCGCCGTTGATTTTTCTTTAGAATCGTCATCCAGTCGACCAAGTACTTCAGTTCAAATTTCCGATAATCCATTTTTTGAACCCGACCTCACAATTGAGAATCCGGAGAATATTCAGGAACGGTTCGTAGATCCTGAACCATTAAACTTTCCTCCGGAACCACCAATCATTCAAACAGAGATTGTTGAGGAACGAACCATTAAATCAGAATCCTCTAGTGATTCCGATTCAACAAATTCAATTATGGAGAATCTGGAACCTTTAAGTATGGAAGACCGAATGAGAGCTAAACGCACTGGCCAAGGTCACGCAATTACTCATCCAGACATTAATGCGCCAGATTATGAAATCAAAGGACAAATTCTACACATGGTGACTAATCAATGCCAATTTAGTGGTGCGCCGAAGGAAGATCCAAATGAACATTTACGTACCTTTAATAAGATCTGCACACTATTTAAAATCCAAGAAGTGGAGGATGAACAGATATATCTCATGTTATTTCCCTGGACTTTAAAGGGAGAAGCCAAAGATTGGTTGGAATCATTACCTGAAGGGGCGATTGATACATGGGATGTTTTAGTTGACAAATTTCTTAAACAATTCTTTCCTGCATCTAAAGCCGCAAGACTTCAAGCAGAAATTGTTACGTTCACACAGAAGCCGAATGAAACTCTATATGAGGCGTGGACTAGATATGGAAAGTTGTTAAGAGGATGTCCGCAACATGGTTTAGACACCTGTCAAATAGTACAAATATTCTACCAAGGATGCGACATCACTACAAGGAAAGACATAGATATAGCAGCTGGTGGTTCTATTATGAAGAAAACCGAAACCGATGTTTACAAAATTATTGATAACACTGCTTCCCACTCACATGAGTGGCACCAAGAAAAAGATATCATTAGATCATCTAAAGCAGCTAGAGCCGATTCTAGCCATGACTTAGATTCCATTTCCACAAAGATAGATGCTGTGGAGAGACGAATGGAAAAGATGACTAAGGATATTCACTCAATACGAATTAGTTGTGAGCAGTGTGGAGGACCACATTTGACAAAAGATTGTCTCAGTATTGAATTAACAATGGAACAAAGAGAGAATATTTCATACATAAACCAAAGGCCTGGAAATAATTATCAGAATAATTATCAACCGCCAAGACCAATTTACAATCAAAACCAAAATTATAACCGAAATATTCCATACAACAACCAACAAGGTCCTAGCAATCAACAAGTATCCAATAATACTTACAATCAGCAAAGACCTAATTTTCAAAACAAACCACCACAACAAACCGATGATAAAAAGCCGAATTTAGAAGATATGATGACAAAGCTAGTTGAAACTCAAACACAGTTTTTCACATCTCAGAAACAAACCAATGAACAAAATGCTCAAGCATTTAGAAATCAACAAGCTTCTATTCAAAATCTGGAACAAGAAGTGAGTAACCTAGCAAGGTTAATTGGTGAAAGAAAACCGGGAAGTTTACCTAGTGATACAAATGCTAACCCCCAGAATGAAACAGCTAAAGCCATTACCACAAGAAGTGGTACAACACTTAAACCACCGGAAATACCTGTAACTTCTGATGAAACTATTCCTACTCCACAAGAACCACAACCTAATCAAGATAAGAAAAAAGAACCGGTAGTTGAGAAGGTTAATGAAGATAACACAGCTAAGGATAAACCTTATGTTAAACCATACCAACCACCACTTCCTTACCCGAGTAAAATGAAGAAAGAGAAACTTGAAGCCGAGCAATCCAAATTCTTGGATATTTTTAAACAGATAAATGTAAATCTTCCTTTCATTGATGTGATTTCAGGAATGCCTAGATATGCTAAATTCTTGAAAGATCTAATCTCAAATAGAAAGAAAATGGAAGAACTCTCGGCTGTTACTATGAATGCTAATTGTTCAGCAGTGCTGTTGAATAAGATACCAGAAAAACTATCTGATCCAGGAAGTTTCACAATTCCATGTTTTCTGGGTAGTATTAGTTCAATAGAAGCATTGGCAGACTTAGGTGCTAGTATAAATTTAATGTCGTATTCACTATACGCTAAACTAGACCTTGGAGAATTGAAACCAACTAGAATAAGCATAAAACTAGCCGATAGATCAATAAAATATCCTAGAGGGATAATGGAGAACATGCTAGTTAAAGTTGGTACTTTAGTATTTCCAGTAGATTTTGTTGTTCTGGACATGGAAGAAGATTCTCAAGTTCCTCTCATATTAGGAAGACCATTCTTAAACACGGCTAAAGCAATGATAGACGTGTTCGGTAAGAAATTGACCCTAAGTATAGAGGACGAGAGTGTTACCTTTTCAGTTGATAGAGCAATGCAACAACCACAATCTGCAGATGATACATGTTATTATATTCAAACTATAGATGCACATGCAGAATTATTAGAAGAATTTCCAGAATTACAAGGAACAGGAGAATGTTCTTTAGGAGAAGGTAATGAACCAATTGATGAAGCTAAAATGTTAGCTACACTTATAGCTAATGGATATGAACCAACAACAGAAGAAATTCAAATGCTAAAAGAAGAAGACAGATATCGATATAAATCATCGATAGAAGAACCTCCGAAATTAGAGTTAAAGCCACTTCCAAACCATTTGGAATACGCTTATTTACATGGTGAATCTGAATTACCTGTAATAATATCGTCTTCTCTTACTGAAAATGAGAAATCACAACTCATTTCTGTGTTGAAAGCTCATAAACCAGCCATTGCATGGAAGATTCATGATATTAAAGGAATAAGTCCTTCGTATTGCACACATAAAATCCTTATGGAAGAAGGTCATAAAACGTATGTGCAACGCCAACGAAGACTAAATCCTAATATGCAAGATGTAGTTAAGAAAGAGATTATTAAACTGCTAGACGCAGGTCTAATTTATCCAATCTTTGATAGTCCATGGGTAAGCCCAGTTCAATGCGTACCTAAGAAGGGTGGCATGACTGTCATTACAAATGAGAAAAATGAGCTTATTCCTGCTAGGACCGTAACAGGATGGCGTGTATGTATTGATTATAGAAAATTAAATGACGCCACCAGAAAAGATCACTTTCCCTTACCTTTCATAGATCAAATGTTGGAAAGATTAGCCGGAAATAGTTACTATTGTTTTCTAGATGGATTTTCCGGATATTTTCAAATTCCAATAGCACCCGAAGACCAAGATAAAACCACATTCACGTGCCCTTATGGTACTTTTGCTTACAAACGCATGCCATTTGGACTTTGTAACGCCCCTGCAACCTTTCAAAGGTGTATGATGGCGATTTTTCACGACATGATAGAAGAATGCATGGAAGTATTCATGGATGACTTTTTAGTCTTCGGTGATACATTTGAATCATGTCTAGTTAATCTTGAACGAATGTTTATTAGATGCGAACAATCAAATCTAGTACTTAATTGGGAGAAATGCCATTTCATGGTTAAAGAAGGCATCGTTCTTGGTCATAAAATTTCAAAAGAAGGAATTGAAGTGGATAGAGCTAAAGTAGATGTAATTGCTAAACTTCCACATCCCACTAATGTTAGAGGAGTTAGGAGTTTTCTAGGGCATGCCGATTTTTACCGACGTTTCATAAAAGATTTTTCTAAAATTGCCACTCCTATGAATAAACTCCTAGAAAAAGATGCTCCATTCATCTTTTCAGATGAGTGTATCAAATCTTTTAATATTCTTAAAGAAAAACTAACTAATGCGCCGATCATGATAACACCAAATTGGAATCTACCATTTGAACTAATGTGCGATGCAAGTGATTTTGCAATGGGAGCCGTTTTAGGACAAAGGATTGAAAAACGATTTCAACCTATATATTATGCTAGTAAGACGTTACAAGGAGCACAAACGAACTATACAACTACTGAAAAAGAACTCCTTGCTATTGTCTTTGCTTTTGACAAATTTCGATCATATCTCGTTCTAGCAAAAACGGTGGTCTATACCGACCATTCTGCTCTTAGATACCTATTTTCGAAACAAGATGCTAAACCAAGATTAATCCGTTGGATCTTACTCTTACAAGAGTTTGATATTGAAATCCGAGATAAAAGAGGAGCAGAAAATCTCGCCGCTGATCATCTTTCTCGTCTTGAAAATCCTGAGTTAGAAGTTCTAAATGAATCGGCCATACAATACAACTTTCCTGATGAATATCTATTGAAGATAGATTATAAAGAAATTTCATGGTTTGCAGACTATGCAAACTACTTAGTTTGTGGATTCCTTGAAAAAGAATTATCGTACCAAAAACGAAAGAAATTCTTCAGTGATATAAAACACTATTTCTGGGAAGATCCACATTTGTTTAAAAGTTGTCCAGATGGAATAATACGCCGATGTGTATTTGGAGATGAAGCTAGTAAAATATTAAAACATTGTCACACAGGACCAACAGGAGGGCATTATGGGCCTCAACTAACAGCAAGAAAGGTTTATGATGCTGGATTCTATTGGCCTACAATTTACAAAGACGCACACCTTCTTTGCAAATCCTGTGATGCTTGTCAAAGGGCCGGAAAAATAAGTCAACGTGATGAAATGCCACAAAATGTCATCCAAGTATGTGAAGTATTTGACATTTGGGGTATTGACTTTATGGGTCCATTTCCAAAATCTCATAATAATCTATATATACTCGTAGCCATTGATTATGTATCTAAATGGGCGGAAGCACAAGCTCTCCCAACTAACGATGCACGAGTTGTAGTCAACTTTTTAAAACGTCTTTTTGCAAGGTTTGGAACACCGAAAGCTTTAATAAGTGATCGGGGTACTCATTTCTGTAATAATCAACTTGAGAAAGTTCTTAAAAGATATGGAGTAACTCATAAAATCTCCACCGCATATCATCCACAAACAAGTGGACAAGTTGAAAATACCAACCGAGCTTTAAAACGTATTCTAGAGAAAACCGTAGGATCAAATCCGAAGGAATGGTCTATTAAATTGGAGGATACACTCTGGGCTTTTAGAACAGCCTACAAAACTCCAATTGGAACCACACCTTTTAGACTTGTTTATGGAAAAGCATGTCATCTTCCAGTAGAAATTGAACACAAAGCATTTTGGGCTTTGAAGACATGTAATCTTGATTTACATGAAGCCGGACGTCTACGATTAAGTCAACTAAACGAATTAGAAGAATTAAGGCATGAAGCATACGAAAATTCGTTAATCTATAAAGAAAGAACGAAGAAATGGCATGATAAAAGAATCAGAAGTTCAAAAGAATTTAAAGAAGGAGACAGAGTTCTTCTTTTCAATTCGCGATTCAAGCTATTTCCTGGAAAATTGAAATCAAGATGGTCTGGACCATTCATAGTCAAAAGAATTTTCCCATACGGAACGATAGAATTAATAAATTCAAATGGGATTGAATTTAAAGTTAATGGTCACAGAGTTAAACATTATATAGATAGTTCGATGGAAGTCGACAACGAAGTTAATCACAATTTCGACACCACAGCTAACTAAGTGTGGGGAGAATCAAGTCTTTAAAAGATAATATGTATTTCTGTTAGAGTTAGATTGTCCGTTTTCGTGTAGTTCTCGAAAATGGAACCCGAATGGTCTTTCCCTAGCAGACCCTAAAGAACTAGTCTTCTCCCCCCATTCTGAATTTTTTATTTTTTTAGGTTTTTACAAAATAAAGACTGCATGTGAACTAAACCATGGTCTAATGCTACACGCTTTGATCACTAAACGTAATAATGACATACTACCAAGTGAAATAGTATCAGTAATCAGAGAAAGAATGGACGGAGTTAGAAAAGAATCCAGAAGCGAAGATAATAAGTTACAATTTGGTAAAGGAAAATCAAAATCCGCAGCGAAAAGAAGAGCATGACACCTAGAACGATGTCACAAATGCAGAAAATGGTCACATGGAGGTAAATGTTCAAATAATCAAACCTATTCAAATACCGAATTTGTTACTTTATGCAGAGACGGACCGTTCATATGTTTAGAAGAAAAGACACTGAATGCTCGAGGTTACGCCTATGTAGCCATGGAAAACCAATTAAACCGACTATCTTATGAATGGGATAGATCATATAACTAAGAAATCTATTTCACAGGTAAGTCTGTACAGTTTTTATTTTTTTTTTTTTTTTTTAACCTTTTGATAATAAACGCTAATTTGTTCGCTAAAAAGTATTAAATTGGTAATGAATAAAATTAGGTTTGGCGACCGAAATTTTTGATATCATACAAAAATTTATTACATCACTGCGAAATTTAACGTTTATTCTTAAGGTATAAATATCTTTAATCAATCAACCCAAAATATTTCAAAAATTCGTCATGAGTTAAATTAGGTTTTGGAACCGAAATTACTTTACCGAAAAGAGGGGCGCATATTTTTGATAATATTTGATTGATTAAAGTGGGATAAAAAGACAAAAATATTTTTAATTTTATTTTTACCATGTTTTTAAAATTAATATTTAAATCTTAAATTAATATTGTAAACTTTTTAAAAACAATATTTTTAAAATTGTAAATATTTGAAAAATTAATATAAGTTTGGTGTGAATTTATAATATGAATTTTTAAATTAAGTTTGGTGTGAATTTTTAATTTTTAAAATATGAAATTTTAATTTTATGCATTTCAAATTTTAAGTTTGGTGTGAATTTTTAATATTAATTTTGAATTTTATATTTAAGTTGTGTGAATTTAAAAACAAAAATTTACTTTATCTCATTAAGTTAAAAATATGATTTTTAAAATTCGTCGTAAGTTGAAGACTAGGTCTTTGAACCGAAATTGCTTTACCCGAGGGAGGGACGAGAACTTTTATTATCATTATTTTTAATCTTATTGAATTAAAGTATGCCAAAAACATTAAAAAACCCAAAAATCTTTAGCTTTTAAAACAATCGCTACAAAAAGACAAATTTTAAAATTTTGTCGAAGGACGGACTAGGACATCGATCCGAAACGACCTCGTCCTAAATAACAAGGGAAACAAAATTTTAAAATTAATTACTTAATTGTTTTATAAGTTAAAGATTATAAAAAATATATATATATATATATATATATATATATATATATATACCAAACTCCGCAATTACTTAATTGATTTTGATGCTTTTTAGTGTAATTATGCTTAAATTGTTTATGTATTATGCTTGTATAACCTAGATTGATGCTATTTGACATGATTAGAAGCCTTAAACTTCAAAATTTGAGTAATCTAGGGTTTGTGTTCTTGAGCAAATTTGGGGCTTTTTGATATAAACAGGTTATGGCCGATTTTTGTCATGAATTGTTGCTAAATTAAGTAGTGTAACATGTTTAGGTAGTTAAATGATCCAAACTTTGAGCCTAAACATGATTTTGAGAATTAAAGTGGACTTTTTCAAAGTCTAAAATTCATGAAATTGATTTTTGAAAGATAATGCCATTTGAAACTTGTTTAATTGCTAGTAATGATTATTTTGACATGTTATTTGAGTTGAATGCTTATGAACTTGACGAACATTTTCGTATATGCTTATTTGAAAAAGTGTAGATTTGATGAAAATATGAAAATGAGCTTAAGTTTGATATAAATTGATCATGTCATTGTAATTATTTTGATTGATGATTTTGCTGACACTAATGCATATTTGGATGCACAAAAATTGTGTTTGATGTGTTTTGCAGACTGAAAGGGGTGAATCTTCATCCCATGCCCGCAATGCTCCTGCTGAAAATGCGGAACAACAGGAGGTGGATAACTGCTACAAGCAGGATATACCTCATCCAGTCATGACCTTTTCTGATATGCACTTGGAAGAGTTGCACCCGAACCTGAGATTTGACAGACTTTGGATAGATTATCCAAAATATCAAAGGGGTTTGCATACTCTTCATTCTAAGGTTGTTGAGGTACCGAGGGTCATAGAATGGGGACCCTTAGAAGCTGTAGAATTGGCCAGGCCAATTAGGGAATTACTTGTACAGAGGTATGGTAATTCTACTTTTAATGACTGGGTACGTTTATTCCCAATGCGTAGACCTGTATATAAAGTATGGTGTGAAGAATTGTTGTGTAGTATAGAGTTGAATGATCGGGTAGCTAGTTTAACCGATCGTTCTTTTATTAGATTTTTGTTAGGCGGTTCGATGCGCCACATGTCTTTACTGGACATGGCTCAGGCTTTACTTATATATACGCCTAAGGAGTTAGCATCTGCCGATTGTAGAGGGTTGATACTAAACGGTAGAAAGATAGATGAAAATTTTGATACACACGGTGTGTGGAGTCAAATGACAAGCCATCACCGTTTCAAAGGGGGAAATTACTCTTATTTGGATATAGATAGAGCCGAATTAAGAGTGATTCATAGGTTTTTAGCTAATTCGATTACACAAAGGGGTAAGAACAAGGAAAAGGTAAATGAACAGGATTTGTTTTACCATATGTGTATTCGAGACCCACAAAGCGCTGTAAGTATACCGTATTGTGTGGGTTATTATTTATCAGCTATGGTTAGGGGGATGAGACCGCATAGCATAATAGGAGGTGGTATTTTTATTACTTTGATTGGTGAATATCTCGGTGTGGATATAAGTCGGGGGGGATTATTAGTAGAAGAACCAGAACCCCGAGATACTATAGGTTAAAATGTATACCATGGTGCGAAAGTTTTGAAGAGGCGAAATAACGCCGCAGTACCATACCATGGTAGACATCCACAGGTTGAGAGAAACCAACAGCAAGGTAATGTAGGAGGGGGGAATGAGATGCAAGAAATGCAAAGGTTTATAGCTTCTCAGGAGTACGAAAATGCTAGACAGAGAGCATTTGAAGATTGGCAAGTTCATCAGAACCAAATCATAGCTCATTGTCAACATATAGGTAGAAACTATATTCCTACACCGAAACCCATCTTCCCTCCCTGATCTATAGAGATGCAGCCACCGTATCCTACGTATAACCCTGCCGAAGCATTCTATAGCACCTATGGTTATGCTTGGAACCCTTATTGGTATCAATATCATCCCTAGTCTACTTATTTTTTTTTTATTATTTTGTAATTTGTAATGATTGATACGTTTAATACTTTTGTTAATATTGTAATAGTTTTTATAATTGTCTAACTTTTATTCTTAGATTTTAATAATTTTTGAATGTGGGGTAATATACCAAACTTCAAAAATATGTATATATGTTTGCAGTTTATCTTATGTACACAACATGGTAAAACAACGCATTTTCAAAGACTGGCATTAAGTTCAGCAAAAGCAACTAATTTTGACGACAAGATGCAAAATATATGTGAAATAACAACAAGACGGATTGAACAAATGATGTGCACCATTTATCATTCAGCAAACAAACGCCAATATATTTGGAAACTTTGGTAAAAATTTAATCATTTTCACACAAATCACCCTCAATAATTTAAATTGTTACTGATTTCTTGCAAATGAGGGCATTTCAAGATCTTAAGTGTGGGAAGGGGTTAAATTCTTTCGGATTTTAAAATTTTTTACTTTATACATTTGGTTACCATTAAAAATACTAGTAAAGTAGTAGTTGTATTAGAATCTAGTGCTCTCTGATAAAAAAGAACAGCCCTAGTCTTATATACTGACTACCCAATTCTAGTAAAATTTTTCAAAATTTTCAATTAAATGAACTCAAAATCATGTTTATACATATTTATGAACGATAAAACTAGGTTTTAACACCGAAATTATTGTAACCTCGGAAAGGACATAAATTGAGAAACAAACCAAAATGTTAAAATTCATTTAAAATGGAATAGAGGACGATAAAAAGGAAAATAAAAGCCAAGTGTGGGAAAATTCTCCAAGTTATTCAAAACATATATCACATATTTCTGTAACAAATAACTGAAAATACTTTTGCTTTGGACTAAACTAAACTGTTTTACCCGATGAAAGAAAAGAAAAGATGGATCTACACGATGAATCAATTCCATCATTAAAAGGAAGTAAAGTCTTCCGAAAAAGACACGCGCTTCTTGATTTAGGTCATGAAGTTGTCGTCCAGACCAGATGTAGGTTGACGAAAAATCCAGAAAAGTCATCACTAAAATCAGCAGGAAATCCACGGACCTCAGCATTAAACAGGGTCGCCAAGTGGTCAGATTTATCCTAACCATGAGAAGGATTTATCTCGTACAATGGGGGGCACCATGCAAATTAGCTTGATAAGACTAATGAATCAGATCCCCAGAAAGGATAATCTCCTTAAAAGATCAAAAATCAGCTTTTAAGCCTGATATTACTCAATCCTTGAGATTTACCTTAAAGATTGAGAATTACAAACTCATGGAATTCAATGATATCTAAACTCGAGCTTGAACGAGAAAATATTTTGATCAAAATTACAAACCAATTTGTTTTCTGAAAACCCTATTTTCAATGCGTTCATTACCATTGAACGCAAAATCCTAGGAATTCACCTGGAATTCATTAGGTCACCTGAACTAAATCGGGTGTTAACCGTAAGAACGGTGGTTGCATAGCATGGTCAAAGACAGGACCTTGTGCCAGATCGAAAAAATCATAAGGGTGAGCTTTACTATTGCTCCTACCAAGGATAGTAATTGCGTCCGATACGTTATAGACCATAATTAAAAGCATGTCAGGGGACATTGCCTTAACAGTTGCTTGTTCAACGCTTTCCTTTACAACCGGACGGTAGTTTACCGAAAAGTAATATACGGGACAAGTAAACTGGACGTGTTGCTTTCCAAATACAAGGTTAGCAAGTGGGTGACACAAAACCATAAGTTTTGAGCTAAAATTTTCAAATCTGAAACCCGCCAAACCCACAAAAATATTTTGCAAACACCGGTAAAGGGTTATCCCGGAAAACTTATCTAGGGTAAAAACTAGATTTAATTTTCAAAAGATCAAATGTTTTCATAAAGATCCAATTTCCTTAATGGATCTAAATTTTTATAGTCATGTGGGACTGTAAACCATATCGTTACTACCATTGTTTATACCGCCGTATAGAAATCACTGATGTACAAAGTGTGAAGAATAAAGAAGTGATTCTAGTATTTCAAGACGATATTGCTTGAGGACAAGCAACGCTCAAGTGTGGGAATATTTGATAATGCTAAAAACGAACATATATTTCATAGCATTATTCCTCAAGAAAGACAAGCTTTTAGTTGCAATTGTTCTATTTACAAGTAATATTCGTTTAAATAATAAAAGGTGAAGACAAAAGACAGATTCGACGAATTGAAGACGCAAACGACCAAAAAGCTCAAAAGTAAAAAAGACAATCAAAGAGGTTCCAATTATTGATAAGAAACGTCTCGAAATTACAAGAGTACAAGATTCAAAACGCAAAGTACAAGATATTAAATTGTACGCAAGGACGTTCGAAAATCGGGAACCGGGACCAGAGTCAACTCTCAACGCTCGACGCAACGGACTAAAAATTACAAGTTAACTATGTATATAAATATAATATAATATATAATTAATTATATTAATTATATATATATATATTATATATATATATTATAAACCGTCGGCAAGAAAGACTCCAAAAGGGACTGAGCTGTAATTTCAAACTCCGCGACTCGCGGAGTTTGAAGGCAAAAATGCCGCGAGTCGCGGAGCCTCAAAAGTCGAAAATCCCTAAAAAAGCAAACGAATTCTGATCGCAAAAATAACCAAATATATCCATCTCTCTATCTATATCGTATATATTTATATTTATATTTTAATTTTAATTATAATTATAATTCTAATAATAAGGGTATGTTAGCGAATGTTGTAAGGGTGTAAGTCAAAATTCTGTCCGTGTAACGCTACGCTATTTTTAATCATTGTAAGTTATGTTCAACCTTTTTACATTAATGTCTCGTAGCTAAATTATTATTATGCTTATTTAATCCAAAGTAATCATGATGTTGGGCTAATTACTAAAATTGGGTAATTGGGCTTTGTACCATAATTGGGGTTTGGACAAAAGAACGACACTTGTGGAAATTAGACTATGGGCTATTAATGGGTTTTATATTAACTAAACAATACCTTGTTAATTTAATATACAAACTTATAATTTGACGTATTTATATATAACCACATACGCTTGACTGGGTACGGTGGGCGGGATATCTATAAATACCAATAATTATTCATTTTACCGGACACGGAATTGGATTAGTAGTTAATAGACTTGTTGAAACAGGGGTGAATTACATTCAAGGGTAATTGGTGTAATTGTTAACAAAGTAGTAAAACCTTGGTTTACACGCAGTCGATAACCTGGTGTATTCATTAAACAAAGTATTAAAACCTTGTTACAATTCGAATCCCCAATTAGTTGGAATATTTGACTTCGGGAATAAGAATAATTTGACGAAGGCTTTCGCTCTTTATATTTATGACTGATGGACTATTATGGACAAATCCGTATGGACATATTAAATAATCCAGGACAAAGGACAATTAACCCATGGGCATAAAACTAAAATCAACACGTCAAACATCATGATTACGGAAGTTTAAATAAGCATAATTCTTTTATTTCATATTTAATTTCATTTATTTTATATTTAATTGCACTTCTAATTATCGCATTTTTATTGTTATTGTATTTAATTGCACTTTTAATTATCGTACTTTTTAATTATCGCAAGTTTATTTTATCGCACTTTTATTATTCGCAATTTCATTATCGTTATTTACTTTATGCTTTAATTTAAAGTCTTGTATTTATTTGGTTTTAACTGCGACTAAAGTTTTAAAATTGACAACCCGGTCATTAAATGGTAAAAAAAACCCCCCTTTATAATAATAATATTACATATATATATATATATATATATATATATATATATATATATATATATATATATATATATATATATATGTATTTCTATAAAAGTAAACTAATATAGCGTTAAGCTTTGTTTAAAAAGATTCCCTGTGGAACGAACCGGACTTACTAAAAACTACACTACTGTACGATTAGGTACACTACCTATAAGTGTTGTAGCAAGGTTTAAGTATATCCATTCTATAAATAAATAAATATCTTGTGTAAAATTGTATCGTATTTAATAGTATTTCCTGCTAAAATTTAATAGTATTTTATACCCCTTAGCTTTGACATCAGTAGTCTTGTTTTATGTATATAGTTTGTTGTTAATATATATAATGAGATACTTAATTATCATTTCATCATGTTAAACATATCTATATGTCTATATATATCATCATTTCATATACAAGTTATAACGTTCGTGAATCATTGGACAAACTAGGTGGTCAAAGGTTAACACAAAATCCGTTTTAATTAATCAAGTCTTAATAAGTTTGATTGCTTAACATGTTGAAAATATTTATTCATGTAAATATTAATCTCACATAATATATAATCATGGAAAAGTTCGGGTCACTACAGTACCTACCCATTAAATAAATTTCGTCCCGAAATTTTAAGCAGTTGAAGGTGTTGTCGCATCTTCTGGAAATAAGTGCGGGTATTTCTTCTTCATCTGATCTTCACACTCCCAGGTGAACTCGGGTCCTCTACGAGCATTCCATCGAATATTAACGATTGGTATTGTGTTTTGCTTAAGACCTTTAACCTCACGATCCATTATCTCGACGGGTTCTTCAACGAATTGTAGTTTTTCGTTGATTTTAATTTCGTTTAAAGGAATAGTGAGATCTTGTTTAGCTAAGTATTTCTTCAGATTCGAGACGTAAAAGGTATTATGTACGCCAGCTAATTGTTGCGGTAATTCAAGTTGATAAGCTACCGGTCCGACACGATCAATAATCTTGAATTACCCAATGTATCTCGGGTTTAGTTTTCCCCGTTTTCCAAAACGAACAACACCTTTCCAAGGTGATACTTTAAGCATGACCATGTCACCAATTTCAAATTCTATATCTTTCTTTTACTGTCAGCGTAGCTCTTTTGTCGACTCTGGGCAGTTTTCAACCGTTGTTGAATTTGAATAATTTTGTCGGTAGTTTGTTGGATAATCTCCGGACCCGTAATTTGTCTATCTCCCACTTCACTCCAACAAATCGGAGACCTGCACTTTCTACCATAAAGTGCCTCAAACGGTGCCATCTCAATACTCGAGTGGTAACTATTGCTGTAGGAAAATTCTGCTAACGGTAGATGTCGATCCCAACTGTTTCCAAAATAAATAACACATGCTCGTAGCATGTCTTCAAGGGTCTGTATCGTCCTTTCACTCTGCCCATCAGTTTGTAGATGATAGGCAGTACTCATGTCTAGACGAGTTCCCAATGCTTGTGGTAATGTCTGCCAAAATCTTGAAACAAATCTACCATCCCTATCAGAGATAATAGAGATTGGTATTCCGTGTCTGGAGATGACTTTCTTCAAGTATAGTCGTGCTAACTTTTCCATTTTATCATCTTCTCGCATTGGTAGAAAGTGTGCTGATTTGGTGAGACGATCGACTATTACCCAAATAGTATCATAACCACTTGCAGTCCTTGGCAATTTAGTAATGAAATCCATGGTAATGTTTTCCCATTTCCATTCCGGGATTTCAGGTTATTGAAGTAGACCTGATGTTTTCTGATGTTCAACTTTTACCTTAGAACACGCCAAACATTCTCCTACGTATTTAGCAATATCGGCTTTCATACCCGGCCACCAAAAATGTTTCTTGAGATCTTTGTATATCTTTCCCGCTCCGGGGTGTATTGAGTATCTGGTTTTATGTGCTTCCCTAAGTACCATTTCTCTCACATCTCCAAACTTTGGTTCTCAAATTCTTTCAGCTCTATACCGGGTTCCGTCTTCCCGAACATTAAGACGTTTCTCCGATCCTTTGGGCATTTCATTCTTCAAATTTCTCTCTTTTAAAACTCCCTGTTGCGCCTCCTTTATTTGAGTAGTAAGGTTAGTACGAATAATTATATTCATAGCTTTTACCCGCATAGGTTCTCTGTCATTTCTACTTAAAGCGTCGGCTACAACATTCGCCTTCCCCGGGTGGTAACGAATCTCAAAATCGTAATCATTTAACAACTCAATCCACCTACGCTGCCTCATGTTCAGTTGTTTCTGGTCAAATATATGTTGGAGACTTTTGTGGTCGGTATATATAATACGTTTGACCCCATATAAGTAGTGCCTCCATGTCTTTAATGCAAAAACAACATCACCCAATTCCAAATCGTGAGTCGTATAATTTTGCTCGTGAATCTTCAATTGTCTGGACGCATAGGCAATTACCTTCGTTCGTTGCATCAATACACAACCGAGGCCTTGCTTTGAGGTGTCACAATATATCACAAAATGATCATTCCCTTCAGGCAATTACAATATAGGTGACGTAGTTAACTTTTTCTTCAACAACTGAAATGCTTTCTCTTGTTCATCCTTCCATTCAAATTTCTTCCCTTTTGTGCGTTAATGCAGTCAAGGGTTTTGCTATTTTGGAAAAATCTTGGATGAATCTTCTGTAGTAACCAGCCAATCTTTGTCGGATCAACCTAAATACCTTCTTTGCTCACTATGTGACCGAGAAATTGAACTTCTTTCAACCAAAATGCACACTTTGAAAATTTGGCGTACAGTTTTTCTTTTCTTAACAATTCTAGCAATTTTCTCAAATGTTCTTCGTGCTCTTGATCATTCTTTGAGTAAATAAGTATGTCATCGATGAAAACAATGACAAACTTGTTAAGATATGGCCCACACACACGGTTTATGAGGTCCATGAACACAGCTGGTGCATTAGTTAATCCAAACGGCATAACCATAAACTCATAATGACCGTAACACGTTCTGAAAGCAGTCTTTGGAATATCATCCTCCTTCACCTGCATTTGATGATACCCGGAACGTAAATCAATCTTCGAATAAACCGACGAGCCTTGTAGTTGATCAAATAAGTCATCAATTCTCGATAGTGGATAACGGTTCTTGATGGTAAGTTTGTTCAACTCTCTGTAGTCGATACACAACCTAAATGTGCCATCTTTCTTTTTGACAAACAAAATAGGAGCTCCCCATGGTGATGTACTTGGTCGTATGAAACCACGCTCTAAAAGTTCTTGTAATTGGCTTTGGAGTTCCTTCATTTCACTGGGTGCGAGTCTGTATGGAGCACGAGCTATTGGTGCAGCTCGTGGTACCAGATCTATTTGAAATTCAACAGATCGGTGTGGAGGTAGTCCCGGTAATTCTTTCGGAAATACATCGGGAAATTTTTTTGCGACGGGAACATCATTGATGTTCTTTTCTTCTGGTTTGACTTCTTCGATGTGTGCTAGAATGCATAGCAACCTTTTCTTATTAGCTTTTGTGCCTTCAAATTACTAATAAGATTTAATTTCGCGTTGCTCTTCTCTACGTACACCATTAAGGGTTTTCTATTTTCGCGCATAATGCGAATCGCATTTTTGTAACAAACGGTCTCTGCTTTCACCTCTTTCAACCAGTCCATGCCAATTATCACATCAAAACTCCCTAACTCTACTGGTATCAAATCAATCTTAAACGTTTTGCAAACCAGTTTAATTTCTCGATTCCGACATATTTTATCTGCTGTAATTAATTTACCGTTTGCTACTTCGAGTAAAAATTTATTATCCAAAGGCGTTAATGGACAACTTAATTTGGCACAAAAATCTCTACTCATATAGCTTCTATCTACACCCAAATCAAATAAAACATAAGCAGGTTTTTCATCGATAAGAAACGTACCCGTAACAAGCTCTAGGTCTTCCTGCGCTTCTGCTGCATTAATATTGAAAACTCTTCCTCGACCTTGACCATTATTATTCTCCTGGTTGGGACACTTACTTTTGTAATGGCCCTTTTTCCCGCATCCGAAACAAGTAATGTCGACATTTTCTGTTCCATTAACCCCTGGTCCGTAAACTTCACACTTTGCTGCACTATGTCCCTTTCTATTACACTTGGTACATGATATTGAACAGTAAGTAGTCGGATGGTACCCTTCACACCTTTTGCACGGAATTTTCTGATTTTGGTTGCCATTTTTGTTATTGAGATAGGTGTTGGGATTGTTGTTGTTTTGGCATTGCAGCCTGTACTGCAGCTATGTTTGTAGCAAGGAATGCACGAAAATCTTCTTCACTCATATTCAAGTTCTGTCGAGTAGTCGGTGCCATTTCCTTCAAAAATAGCCAAAAGAGTTAAGTTAATCATAGTTAAGTTAATCATATAGAATATTAGGAGTAGGCAATAATATTTCGTAGCATAATATGAACTTATTTATAAAAGCCTTTTCTTCATATTAGCGTTTTATAATTTTAGTTCGGGTAGTACCTACCCGTTAAAGTTCATACTTAATAGCTAGCGCAAAAATTAACTACTACTATCGAAATAATATTCTATCATGAAAAACTTAATTCATTAACACTTCACGCTTAAACTTTTGATACAATATTTTACAATCATACCATACCGCTATTTTACATGTAGCATAAAAGTACAAGCATGTTATCATACATATATTACACAGTATGATTACAACTCTTTATTTCGAATCACTTGTTTCTTCTTCCTCGGACGCTGTTCGTTTTGCTAATTTCCTAGGGATACATGGTGCTCCTCTAATACGAGCCGTCCTTTTCACAAATGGTCTGGAAAAACCTGATGGCTTAGATGTTCCCGGGTTATAGTTAAAATTTAAGAAATACGGGTGTTTACGGTACACCCCATCAGGGTATTTCATGTTAACATAGAGTTCATCGGGGTTAGGATCAGGTTTCTCTATTTTGATGGCTTTTCCCTTATTGTTTTCTTTTGCTTTATTAAATTGGGCCGGGGTAATTTCTATAACATCATCGGAATCCTCATCGGAATTCGATTCATCAGAAAATTGATAATTTTTCCAATAATTTGCTTCCTCGGCGGAAACACCATTAACCATTTTTAACTTTGGTCCATTGGTTGAGGATTTTCTTTTATTTATCCCTTTTTTGTGGTTCTTAATATTTCCTCCTCCGGAACCTCATCTTCCGGTTTCTCTTCTTCCGGTTCCTCTTCTTCCGGTTCCTCTTCTTCTTCCGGAATTTGTGAATCTTCCCAAAATACATTTGACTCTTCATTATTATTAGGTAAGTCGATGGGATTTGTACTAGAGGTAGACATCTATCATACAATAGCAAGCACATTAAGAGATTAATATAACACATAATATTTACATGAAAAAGTATATAGTTTCCAACAAAAGTGTTAAGCAATCGTTTTTAAAGTAAACACAGTCGAAGTCCAGACTCACTAATGCATCCTAACAAACTCGGTTAGACACACTAATGCAAATTTCTGGTTCTCTAAGACCAACGCTCGGATACCAACTGAAATGTCCCGTTCATATGGATTATAAACGTTTCATATTAATTGGTTTTGTTGCGAGGTTTTGACCTCTATATGAGACGTTTTTCAAAGACTGCATTCGTTTTTAAATCAAACCATAACCTTTATTTTATCAACAAAGGTTTAAAGGACATAGCGTAGATTATCAAATAATGATAATCTAAAATATAGCGTTTACTCACACGACCATTACATAATGGTTTACATTAATATGTTACAACAAAAGGTAATTCCGAATGCAGTTTTTAAACAATATAATACAAGTATGCTGACTCAAAATCTTGTCTTTAATTAGCATGCAACAGCGGAAGCTCTTAATAATCACTTGAGAATAAACATGCTTTAAACGTCAACAAAAAAATGTTGGTGAGTTATAGGTTTAATCTTTATCATAAATCATAATAATAATAGGCCACAAGATTTCAATTATAACTGCACACGTAACCCATGTACAAAATAATACGCGTAACCCGCGAATTAAAAATCATTCATATGGTGAACACCTGGTAACCAACATTAACAAAAATGCATCTAGAATATCCTCATCATTCCGGGACTCTCATCGGTCATGATAAAATCGAAGTACTAAAGTATCCGTAACCCGGATGGGGTTTGTTAGGCCCAATAGATCTATCTTTAGGATTCGCGTCAATTAGGGTTTCTGTTCCCTAATTCTTAGATTACCAGACTAAAAAGGGTGATATTCGGTTTAATAATCCAACCATAGAATGTAGTTTCAAGTACTTGTGTCTATTTTGTAAAACATTTATAAAACTGCATGTATTCTCATCCCAAAAATATTTGGTAGTAAAAATGGGAATATAACTCACTTTCACAGATGTTTTACTTCGTCGGAAATAAGACTTGGCCACGGGTCGATTCACGAACCAATAACAGATATATACATATATATCAAAGTATGATCGAAATATATTCACAACATTTTTATTACACGTTGACGTTTTAAATTGTTAAGTTTGCAGTCCATCGTTAGTAGTCCACAATTAGTAGTCCACAGTTAGTAGTACATAAATAAATATATTTTCTCGAATCAATCCATGACTCAGTGTATACAAATCTCAGACTCGATCACAACTCAAAGTATATATATTATTTTGGAATTAACGTCAACCCTGCATAGCTAACTCGAGCATTACCGCATATAGAGTGTCTATGGTTATTCCAAATAATATATATAGATGACGTCGATATGATATGTCAAAACATTGTATACGTGTCTATGGTCTATCAAGATTACATAATATATATTACACTACATGTATAATACAATATAAGTTAGTTAAGTTATGGTTAGTATAGATTTGTTATAAAATTTTCGTAGCTAAACTATTAAATCTAACCAATTTTGTTTTACCCATAATTTCTTCGTTATAAATCCGTTTTGAGTGAATCAAATTGCTATGGTTTCATAATGAATTGAAATTTATGAAAATAAACAGAAAAAGTATAAGTTTATAGTCAGAAATACAGGTTACAATTCATTTTTGAAAGAGGTAGTCATTTCCGTCGAAAGAACGACATCTTGATGACCATTTTGAAAAACATACTTCCACTTTAAGTTTAACCATGATTTTTGGATATAGTTTCATGTTCATAAGAAATATCATTTTCCCAGAAGAACAACTTTTAATTCAAAGTTTATCATAGTTTTTAATTATCCAAACCAAAACAGCCCCCGGTTTTACTACAACGGCGTATGTCCGGTTTTACGGTGTTCTTCGTGTTTTCAGGTTTTAAATCATTAAGTTAGCATATCATATAGATATAGAACATGCATTTATTTGATTTTAAAAGTTAAGTTAGAAGGATTAACTTTGTTTGCGAACAAGTTTAGAATCAACTAAACTATGTTCTAGTGATTACAAATTTAAATCTTCAAATAAGATAGTTTTATATATATGAATCGAATGATGTTATGAACATCATAACTACCTCAATTACAGTAGGTAAACCTACTGGAAGTGATAAGAAAGGATCTAGCTTCAAAGAATCTTGGATGGCTTGGAAGTTCTTGAAGTAGAATCATGACACGAAAACAATTTCAAGTAAGACTACTACTCGAATTAAGATAGTTATAGTTATAGAAATTGAATCAAAGTTTGAATATGAATATTACCTTGAATAATATAGATAACCTACTGTAAATAACAAAGGCTTCTTGATCTTAGGTGATTGCTTGGAATGGATTAGAAAGCTTGGAAGTAATCTCATAAACTTGAAAGTGTTCTTGATGTGTTCTTGAGTAGTTATTTTGTAAGTTGTTTTATGTATAGATTTATGAGTTAGATTGATGTAGATTTTGATGAAGATGATGAAGAACACTTAGAACATCAAGAGAAAACTTGAGAGAGATGTGTTTGATGCAAGAAAATTGAAATGGGAATGTGTTTGTGAGAGTGCTAGTTCACGTGAATTAGAGGAGTCAATATAGGCTCCATTAGTTTGTAATTTTGTGAGATATTTCATGCTAGTTGCCAAATGATGGTTCCCACATGTTTAAGTGACTCATTAAGGCTGCTAAGAGTTGATAATTGAAGTGTATATACCAATAGTATATACATCTAGGAGCTGTGTATTATACGAGTACGAATACGGGTGCATACGAGTAGAATTGTTGATGAAAATGAATGAGAATGTAGTTGTAAGCATTTTTGTTAAGTAGAAGTACTTTGATATGTGTCATGAAGTCTTTCAAAAGTGTATTAACACATCTTAATACACTACATGTATATGCATTTTAACTGAGTCGTTAAGTCATCGTTAGTCGTTATATGTACATGTTATTTCAGAACCTTTAAGTTAACGATTTCGTTAAATGTAGTTAATCCCATTGTTATTTTATCTAATGAGATGTTAAATTGATACATTATCATGATAACATGATGTACTAATATATCTAAATATGATATATAAATGTTAAGACGTTATTACAACGATAATCGTTACGTATAAATATCATTTTGAATTCCTTAAGTTAGTAGTCTTGTTTTATGTATATAGTTTGTTGTTAATATACATAATGAGATACTTAATTATCATTTCATCATGTTAAACATCTCTATATGTCCATATATATATCATCATGTCATATACAGGTTATAACGTTCGTGAATCATTGGACAAACTGGGTGGTCAAACGTTAACATAAAATCTGTTTCAATTAATCAAGTCTAAATAAATTTGATTGCTTAACATGTTGGAAACATTTATTCATGTAAATATTAATCTCACATAATATATAATCATGGAAAATTTCGGGTCACTACATTCTATTAGATTTTTCCTTAATTTAGCTACACACATGAAATGATAGAATACGTTTAGGCGAAAGTCCCTGAAAGCTTTTCGCCTAATTATTAACCCTTATATACTAAAAGAGATGGGGAATTATATAGTTTTAGTTATATGTGATTGTAGTTTTGAGTTTATGTTCACATTATAAACGGTCCCTCAACTTCGGCTATATTTACTCAACAACCCCACAAGATTACACTTTCTCAGGGGTTAAAAGTGTAAATATATACTTTTATTAAAATAAAAGAAACTAATTCCACCCGAATTTATAACCGGCCCTATCTTCTCGCTCGGTGCGAGTTAAATTTTTCCAACACCACTTTTCAATTCGGAAAAATCTTACGAACCCAACGGGACTAACTATATACGAAAAGGACAATTTTTAAAAAGACGCTAAACACAACGACAACCTTTATCTTCCCGCTCGTCACGAGTTAAATTTTTATGACGGCAGCGTCAGACTCGAAATAATTTTATGAACGAAACGAAACTAACCACGTTCGAAACGGAAACTTTTTAAAATACGCTAAACACAACGATAGCCCGTATCTTTCTGCTCGCCGCGAGTTAAATGTTTCCGACAACACCGTTACACTCGAAAAAAATTATTGAACAAAACAAAACTAACTACGTTCGAAACGGATAGTTTTTAAAAAAATGCTTAACACAACGACATCTAAAACGGCGTTTAACACATTGACCGTGTTCCCCTCTGTAAATACACAACGCTATGTTAAATATGAATACGCAGCCCGAAAGCCCCCGCCGCAACGCGCGGGCCGGTCCGGACTAGTTGTTAACTCTAGTACAAATGTTCTGTTTGGTCAGAAATTTTATTAAATAACATGAAACTATACAAGTAGTAAACAATCAAGAACAACCCCATCACAGATTCCGCGACAACTTAAAACTAAAACTACAAGCAAAAGTAAAAACAAAGTAAAAGAAAACACATACTTAAAAAAGTCCTGATAGGTGATCAATCAGTAGATAAACATACAACAAGGGTGCATAATCTAGCCGCGCACATGAGCCTATACTGAGACTTAAGAACAAGCAGGGTTTGATCAGACCTCAGTACTAACACAAGCAACAATAAAGAGACCCGAGACAAACCCATTTAACCCCATCCCAGGTGCCCATTTGGATAGTATGTACTTGTGACCAAACTGCAGTAACCGATTATGAACAGGGGTTTGATTGTTGCGAGGTGGGTGAGTATAAAATCGATCGACATGCATAACTTTTTAGAATAATCACTTGATCAATTCCTTAGCCTATCCCCATTCTGTTTGTAGTATCGGAGTGTAGGGGGTTTGTGATCAAAACGTGATTTAACCTGCAGTTATTATAGTTACATCGAGGATCTTGAAGACCTTATAGATTGAAGACATATATTCACATATTGAGGTGTGAAATCAGAGTACTTAATTACAACTTAGTCAATTGTAATTTTTGTATCTTATGTCATACCCCCCAAATAGGGCTGGGGGTAAATATGACTTTTCCAATATCATCACACATTTATATAAACGAGAACGACTCTAAATGAGACGTTTAATAAAATTAGAAATTTAATTGCAGCGGAAAATGAATTGTTTTACATGGTAAACCCAAATGTAATAAATGTTTAACAAATGATTAGATATAATAAATGCGGACTTCAATGCAACAGCAGGCAAGCAACATAGGGCAGCACATAAGCTATTCTTCACCTGAGACAAACATGCTTAAAATGTCAACACAATGGTTGAGTGAACATCATAGGTTTAATAATTAATATGTTTTAGACCACAAGATTTATTTCAAAACATCAAAATATTCAATATGCCATGAGTTATAATATCGAGCTAAACATAAACCCCTGACACTGTACGGGTGTCGGTAATCATTATTATGTACCCCCTTGACGATCGGTCAATGGGTAGAGACGTCACTTTCAATAGGCCTACTCACAATAATTAAGCTTGCAACATTTCAATTCCAGCAATTAACGATATTATGACGGGGAATTGCATGTAAGAATACAAGTTAACAAAATCTCACGAAGTTGCATATCAAAAAGTTTAGGCACTTGTGTCTAAATTGTAAATCATTTAAAAGCAAGCATGTGTCTCACCCCAAGATTTATAAAATACATTAAAACATGTAAATGCGGGGCTATGAGTTCACCTTAGTAGCACAGAAGAGTTATTCCACAAGAGAAATGAATTGAACGGAAGAACGTGATCAGGATCTCAACCTAGAGATAGAATGTACGATCTGAGATATAGCCTAAAAGACTTAAGTGTAATACTTATACAAATGATGATGGTTTTCTAAATTAATTTCCATTTTTGGAAAATTACCATTTATGGAAAGTTTCCACTTATAGTATCTTTCTAATTATAGAAAGTTCGGGGTATAGTCTATAACAAGACGTTGTACACCTTTATCCAAATCTCGTTGCTATCATACAAGTCACTCTGATGGTCAGTTGTTACCGGGCGCCCAGGATTCTTGACTAGAATCTATGTCATGGCATTCAAAATCCACAAGCGCTTCCCATTAGGCAACAAGGACCACCCTAGGCTATATGTAGCGGTGAGGTTCGTATACAGTGCACGTCATCTTAATTATAACCTTCACATATTATAGGTGTATAATCTTTTATTATATAGTTAAGTTAATTATATGTATATAGTTATTTTGGTATTATATAACTATTAATAGTTTAATAATTATATATGTATTATTATCCAAGCTAATATTACTAACTTATCATGGATTAATTAATATTTATAATTTACTAATCATTATCTAATACAATACATATAACATAAATGTGTTATATTATTTATTACTTAATTTACAAGATACTTAATAATATAGTATTTTATTAACTCAATATTATCCATAAATACTTAAATAATTAATTAAATACCTAATAATCATATACATAATTTTTATAGACTTAGTTAATTATAAAAATCAGTAGAAAAATTTAAGAAAGTAATTTTATTACTATTTTGCATTTATATTTGTTTCCATTCTTAATTTAATCACAAAACAAGTTTAATTCTATATAAAATACTAAATAAACATAAATAATTATTTTTAAAATTTTTTATAAGTTTCTTACAGTCAATTAATCTGTAGAAAATTATTAAATAAAATATTTCTTTATTTTTACAATTATTTCCTTATTTACCTCCTATTTACATAATAACAGTGTTTAATTACGTAATAATTATTAATTCGACTCATAAATTAATTTTTATATTTTTCTCAGGTCTAAACAATTTTTAAGAACACAGAAAAATTATTTATTATATTTTATTTACTGTACATATTTTTATTATAAATTTCCCCTAGTTTCCATTATTAAATAACACATAATTCGTATTTAATTTTTATAAATTATATTCTGACCTAAATAATTAACTTACATATCATAATTTACTAGAAAAATATTTATATAGCTTAATTAGCCTTTTTCCTAATTTTTTTTATAAATTTATATATATACCGTATATATATATATATATATATATATATATATATATATATATATATATATATATATATATATTAATAAATTGTTTTAATTAAAGAAAATATAAACACGCATTATATATCAGAATTTTTTTTTTCCTAGATCTATTATTACTTATTAATAATTAACATGTATAATAAATAATTTAATAAACTAAATACATAATTATTAGTTATTTTCAAATGGTTCAGCTGAAAAATACAAACAAAAATTTTTAAAAATACAAAAAACAAACTAATTTTCTGAAAATTCAATTTTTATAAATCCTATTCATCATGTAAAAAGTTGTATTTAATTAAGCTTGTAACAAATTAAAAAAAATTATTGTTGTTGTAGTTTTCGGCCGAAAGAAAAAAAAAGAAAAAGAAAAACCGAAAAAAATAAAAAGAATGAGAGAAAAGACTTACAAAAAAATTAGGGTTTTGTGTGTTCTCCCAGTTTTGTGAATGAAAAATAATGAAGCCTTGGGTGTATATTTATAGTTGAAAATTACTTGGAGAACAAGAATAATACATTCCTTTTTAAAAAATACAATTTAATTTTCCCCCTTTTTTCGGCCGACTAGGCCTTTTTATTTTTTATTTTTATTTAATGGAACATTCTAGATTAGTTTGCATTTTATTTTTCTTTATTTAATTAACATGATTTATTATATATTTATTTATATTTTCGGTATATATATATATATATATATATATATATATATATATATATATATATATATATATATATATATATATATATACATATATTTTTATATTTAAATCACAAATTTACATTTATAACCTATTACTTAGTTATTTTATATGTATACCCATATTTGCATTTTATTTACATTTTATTTACACTAATATAAAATAAATACGTTTTAATACGTATTATAGACATTTAATAATAATAATAATAATAATAATAATAATAATAATAATAATAATAATAATAATAATAATAATAATAATAATAATAATAATAATAATAATAATAATAATAATAATAATAATAAGGTTAGGGTTACATTAAATAATTAGGGTTTACATTTAATGATTAGGTTTAGGGTTTAGTTCATTAATAACGAGTATTAATTACTTCATTTATTATGTCCGGATAACAACCCTAATAGTTATAACACAGAAATGAAACTCTAGGGGTATTATAGTCATTTTAGTGTGGAAAAATGAGGGTTGTTATATCTTAGCTTTAAGTTTGTTCTTACCTAAACAAAGTGTATCAACCGACTAGCGTTTCGCTTAAGTTAGTAGTGTAATTCTTTTTCCGTAAATCAATAAATGAATTAAATTAAAACTTACGTACCTTAACTAATATTTAAACTGAAATTATAAAAACAATTGTATTTTTTCTAAATGTGATATTGACATCAACTGCTCCCATTTGTCACCCACTTTCACTACAATTATAAAAACAATTGTATTAACCCCACCTTCTCTACAACTTACTGTTGTTAGTTTGAGATCAACACGTATCAATGTCATTACCTTTAAACATTTTAATCATCTCTTGATTTACACTACTCCCCAACTTTGATCTAAGTCCACTATGCTATTGTTGACTTCATTTTCATGTTAAATTCCATATCAAATGGTGTGTAGTTTTGGATGTAAGCACCAAAAACTGAAACAACTTGAGCATCATGTTTGATGACAAGGAAAATTTAATCTTACTGCATATTTTTGAGTCATTCTTTGAATTCTTGAAAAACAATAGAACATACCTCACGATCATCCACTGAATTTATTGGTGCATATTGTTAGTCCCAAGTTCATTATATTATGTGGTGTGTAATAATATATGAATGGTTATACGTTAATGTTCAATTTACACACCTGGAGTGCAACCGCACGGATGCAGAATGCATCCGTACGGGTCCATTGGGCGACCGTACGATTGCATCCTGCAACCACACGGTTGCACGTGCTGAATGTATTTAATGGCCGATTTGGGTTCATTGTTAGGGTTACGTATCCTAAACCCTTTTAAGCATTGTATCTGAATCCTTGGTCATCTAGCACTCTTGTGGATTGATCTTAATCATTCCAAAGTCAATCATATTGCTAAGATCATTGTTTCGATTAGTTGTTTTGATATAAAACCCACTATTGAGTTATTCCGTACTTGATATTGAAGTATTGATCGTTTAATCCTGTTTACACGATCCTATAAGTGGTATCAGAGCCATAGGTTTAATTAATCGATCGGATTTTGTGTCAAAGTCATTTTTGAAAGTGTGGGTTTGGTGTTATTCTGAAGAAATCACCAAATCTTGAATTTTTAACGTGTTAATCCGTGTTATTGTTGGTTATAAGTGTTAATCTGGTCAAACTAGTTGTTTTGGACGTAATAAAATCAATCTTTTTGATCCAGATCGAGTGCTAGATCCCATCAAACCCAAAACCCTAATTTCGGTGCAGTTTTCTGCCCAGAATTCGTCAAGAACACAACCGTACAGTTACACACTGCAACCGTACGGATATACAACCCGAATACATCAACTGTACGGATACACCCTTGTAACCGTGTAATACTCCACCCATTTACACTCAAACGTGAGACTATACAACCGTACGGATACATATTGTAACCGTACGGATACATATTGCAACCGTGTAATTTTCACCTTGTTACACCTGCATCCGTGTAACCTTACAACTGTGTTATGCATCCGTGTTAGACCTGCAACCGTACTCTTTTTGTGTAACCGTGTATTACAACCGTACGATTACAATGTCAGACCAATTTGAAACTTTCAAAACACAATTCCCTTTTGTTGGGGCCTGTTCGTCTGGTCTTCATAAATTGGTTCAAACTGAAAATGAGATAGAGAGATCATATTGAGTACCTAGGCTTGAATCTCTTGATGACTATGCTGAATGGAAACCTAGGTTCTTAATTTTGCTGAATGGAATTGATTCTCGACTCTATAACAGTTTAAAGATCGAATATAAGTTCCCTCTCCAGGATCATGGTGAACCAAAGACTCCTATAGAACTTTCTGCTCAAGAAAGAGAGGACTATAATTTGGAATGTAAGGCTTACAGTCATCTCACTCAGGCTCTTTCTAATGAGATTTTCCAACAGTTTGAGACTCAAACAACCATGTATGGGGTTTGGAATGCAATTGAGAGTGGCGTTGAGGGTAGTGCAGAGTATTGGAAAACTAAGGGTAAAGTGTTGAAGAATGAATGGAAGAATTTTGCGGTATAGCCTGATGAGACTTTAGAGGCTCCTGTTGCTAGGTTCCGTCATTTGATGACAGAACTAAAGAGGTTTGTCATCACCTTCATGAATAATAAAATTATGCAATGCTTTCGTGAAGGTTTGCTCGTTAAGTGGGATCCAATAGTTATCAAATTGAGCAGTCTTGTGTTATTTTAGATAACTCTTTTAGCAGTTTTGTTACTAAGTTGCAGGCTAAGGAACTTGATTTGCAGGAACGTTTGAAAAGATTGGAAGTGGTTCAAAACCCAGTGGTTTACAAAGCTCCAGCAATTGGTTCAACAAACAAGAAACATGCACCATTGCAGATTGCTTTCACTTCCAACAACCAGAAATTGACGTCTAGTTATGTCTCTTCAGCTCCACAAAGTGTTCTTCATCATACCACGTCAAGCAAAGACGAGAGTTCTGAGTTTCTTAAAATGGATAACATTCGTTTGCGTACTATTCAAGGGATTGAGGAGGATATGGTGTTACTTGCTATGGTTGTGAACTCATACAATGATCTGCTGAATGGACACATTGGGAACTGTCACTTGGAATAAGAGGATTATGATCAAATTGATGAGAATGAAATGGGTAGTGTGATTCGTAGAGATAAGAGGTATTTACAGAAAACTGGTGGGAAGAATCTAGGTTTCAATAAGAACACCAAGTTTGGCTTCGATAAGAACAAAGTAAGATGTCACAATTGTAATGAGTTGGGGCATTTCAAGAGAAACTGTAGTAAGCCAAAGCATCCAGGGTGTCATAATCCATTTCACAATCAGAATCGAGAACCTAAAGCTAAGATCAACATACCTATTGTAGAAGAGTCTTCCAAAGCCTTGGCTGCCATGTATGAAGATGAAGTGTATGACTGGTCTATTGATGTGACTGATACATATGATCATCATGCAAATGTTGTGAGGGTTCAGATGACTGAGGAGGAAGTTGAGAAAGAGAAAGCTGAGAGAGAAAAGATGGGATGCATTGGTAGAGATAAGTTTTGCAAATGCCTTGGATGCAAAATAGAACAAAGAATTGAACGAGCGTGGTACTGGGCTAATTACTTGCTTCGAGGGATTGTGAACAAAAAGGTGGAAGAGAAGTTTAAGTGGGCCATTCATAATGATGGTGATGTGTGGACTGACAGTGAGTCTTCATCCTCAGATGACGAATCGCGGAAATCTTGTGAGAATGGAAGTCAGTCATCTGGAAGCTATTTTGGAGATGATGAGTTTAAGGCTGATAATGTTGCTGATAAGGTTAATGTGGAAAAGATGGGTAATATGAATATTAGGTCAGATAACTTGAGTTCAAAATTCGAATCGGAGTCAGAATCAGAATCTGGTCAAGCTGATGAAAAAGTCACGCGTCTCTATGCTTTCATGGTAGATTCCTCAAAAAAATCAAAGGTACCATCAGATGCTAATATTGTTTGTGAAAATTGTGTTAGTTTAGAATTGAAACTTAAAGAACTTAGAGAATCTGTTACTTTACCTGTCCTAAATGTGTTAAACTAGAAGAACAGTTTAAGAAGTTGACTGACATTTGCCTAAACTACAATAATTATACTGCCTTAGAATAGGAAATTGATTTACTTAAAAAAGGTAATGAGACTCTTAAGAGACAGTATGAGGATAACATGTTCTATAGGAGTAGGGAGAAAGAGTTTAGGGAGATCATTAAAACTCTAGAAGACCAAGTCACTGATTTGAAGTCTAATGTGATGTTGAATACTCAGACCATAATGAGGCAGATAGCTGAAATAGATGCTCTTAAGAGAGAAAAAGAATCATTAAGGATTAGCTTTGAAACTGAAAGAGATAAGGCATATATCTTTAAGAGGTCTGTTTTTGTGTTAGAGTATTTTCAGAATGTAGGAGGAAAGGAATTAAGTGTAGACTACAAGCAGTGTCCTCCACCTTTTGAGCATGATTATAGTTTCTCACCACCCGAGAAACAGTTCGGAGAGGACTATGTTCCGATTCAACCCATTGAGACGGAACAAGATAAGGGTAAAGGGATAGATGGTTCTGAGACTCCTAAAGTAGGAGTAGAAAAGACTGATAAGGTAGAAACCTCGAAGAGGAATAGTACTGACACGTCAAATCCCAAGCCAGTGACTATTTTGAAAAACCCTGCTAATCAGAGACCAATCAGAATTAGGAACCGTTCACCAATTAAGTTTGTTAAAGGTTCTAGTTTTGAGGAGGAAGATTTCTTGAGACCTGCGTGTAATTCACCACCAAAGTATGTTCCTCCACCTAAAATGTCACCGGTCAGGACTCCTGAAAGATCGCCTGTGAACAGAACGTCTCCACCCAGACCCCAAAAACCTAGGTCCCCAATTGGGCATAACCCTAGGTTTGACTTGTATTACAGGGGAGATAATTTGGAAACACATTCATGTTTTCATTATGGATTGGGAGGTCACAGGGCCCTAAATTGTCCTAAAATGTTTACTGCACCCAGTAGGAGAATTGAGCTGAGTCCACCCAAACAATTTTATAATAGTAGATCAGCTTCTCCTCCAAAGAATCATGTGTCTTCCAGATCTTCATCTAGGAAGTCTGAAAAACATGTGATTCCTCCACATCCGTCCAAATCTGTAAATGATTTAAAGGTTGAACAAAATAATGTTTATTTTAAGAAACCTTTGCATAAAAATCAAATGTGGAAAACAAAGGATGGATTTAATGGGGCTAGCAGCTCGGGTGCTGCTAAGGATAGGGAAGATGAAAAGGTTGTTAATGTCAACAAAAAACTCATTGCTGACAAAGAATGGTATCCCCCTTAAACTAATCATTTTTCTCTACTTGTGCAGGTCGCCTACAATTCTAATAAAAATACTTGGACTATTGATAGTGGGGCATCCCGACACATGACAGGAAACATGTCCTTGCTACAAGATGTTAAATCTATCAAAGGAGGACCAGTTTCTTTTGCAGGTGATCAAGGAGGTTTTATTACTGCTCAAGGGATAATTTCAAATTCCTCGATCAGTTTTGATAAAGTGAGTTATGTTAAAGAGATGTTGAATAACCTGCTGTCTGTTTCTCAAGTTTGTAATAAAAGGCATAAAGTTCTATTTGACAAGCAGCATTGTTATATCATGAGAAAAGAGTATAAAGTCCCTGAAAATATGATTCTTATGACGGCACCATATGACAGCACCGAGAAGTCAAAACCTGTGTATTCTAGATATGTCAAAGGCTTATGTTAAAGCAGCTACTAGGCAATAGGCTTTCGTGACCAAAGCTACTGAACAGGAGACTACACTATGGCATAAACGGATGGGTCATTTAAGCTACAGGAAGATGAACCACTTAGTACACAATAATTTGGTTGAAGTGGTAAATGTTTAAAGGTTTCATGTTCCTGAAGGATGTTTGCCGTGTCAGAAAGGGAAGTAAACTAAAAGGCCACATCAAGTTAAGAAACATCATTCCATTGATACTCCTCTTGAGCTTCTTCATATGGATATTTTTGGTCAAATCAACAAGATGAGTATTACTGGTCATTCCTATTGTTTGGTGGTTACTGATGAGTACTCGCGTTTCACGTGGGTAGTTATGCTGAAGAGTAAAGCTGATACTTTTGATCAAATCAAGTTGCTGATCACGAGACTGGAAACTTTGTACGAGTTGAGAGTAAGAAGGATCTGGACAGATAATGGGACCAAATTTAAAAATTAGAAGATGGAAGAGTTCTGTAATGAAAGAGGTATTCAACAGCAGTTCAGTTCACCTTATACTCCACAAATGAATGGTGTAGCTGAGAGGAAGAATAGAACTCTAATTGAGACTGCCAGCTGACTCAAAATTACCTGTTACTTTTTGGAGTGAAGCAGTTTTAAATGAATAGGGTTCATTTTGTGAAACGTCACGGCAAGACAAGTTATGAGTTGCTACTAAAAAGAAAACCGAATATCAAACATCTGGAACCATTCGGCGCTCTTTGTAGCATTATGGTTCAGGATACTGGTGGGAAATTTAATCTGAAAGCAGTTACAAGAAGACTCTTGGGTTATGGGAATGCGTGTAAAAGGGTATATAATTTGGATTCTCGGTGTATTGAAGAACGTACTGAAATCGATATTCAAAGGCATGCTTTTGTTCCATTTGGTAAAAGGTATTCGTGGTAGTTTGATTATGATACTCTGTTTGAGTCATTCCATCTACCTGAGGAGAACTATGAGGACGAAGAGATTGTAGCACAAATGATGTATAACATGCGTATCTTCGCTGAACGCATGTCTGATGTGCAAGTGCAAATAAATATTCCGATTGTATCTTAAGAGAGTGCTCCAGAAACTGGACCAAATAATGATGAATCAGACTCTGATGATTCTATTCCACAATTAGAGGAGACAATG
The DNA here is from genome assembly GCF_046630445.1 of Rutidosis leptorrhynchoides. NCBI lineage: Eukaryota > Viridiplantae > Streptophyta > Magnoliopsida > Asterales > Asteraceae > Rutidosis > Rutidosis leptorrhynchoides. The sequence continues at coordinate 595,353,293 of NC_092334.1, forward strand.
TTACAATCTAAGGGGGAGGAAGTATTTGATGAAGTGGTGGATGAGGAACCAATTCAGAACACAACTGAGGAACCTATTTATACCACAACAGAAGAACCTACTGAAACCGACGAACTATGACGGTCTAGTAGAATGGTATCTCTCCCTAAACATTTTGATGTTTATGTAGTTGACCCTGCAGGAGTTTCAGGTGCTGAAGGGAATGGATGTTCTACATCATATGAGCATGTCACACCCTCTGCAAATGTTGTTACTGCTTTTTATACTCATTTGAATCAGACCGAAAGAATCTTCAGGAATGCGTACTGTTGATTCGTGTTGCAGTAGAACCTGAGGATGTCAAAGAGGCATTGTAGTATGATGAGTGGGTTTCAGCTATGCAGGAAGAAATACAATAATTCAATCATTTGGGTGTTTGGCGACTAGTGATTCCACCATTAGGCTGTAAACCGTATGGCCTGAAGTGGGTTTTGAAAAATAAGAAAGATGACCAAGGTATCGTGATCCGAAACAAAGCAAGATTGGTTGTCAGAGGTTATCAGCAAATTTTAGAAATTGATTATGATGAGGTTTATGCTCCGGTTGCTAGACTGGAGGCTATTCAGATGTTTTTGGCGTCTGCCTCGTTTAAAGGATTTAAGGTTTTTCAAATGGATGTTAAGAGTGTATTCTTGTATGGTGCTCTTCAAGAAATAGTGTATGTGACACAACCACTGGGTTTTGTTGATCCACATCATCCAGAAAAGGTGTATCTCTTAAAAAAACCGATGTATGGTCTTCACCAAGCCCCGAGAGCTTGTTATGCAACTCTGTCAAACTATATGATAGAGAAAGGTTTTAGGAGAGGAGTCATCGATCAACTCTGTTTATGAAGGAAAAGGGTGACGATATTATGCTGATACAGGTTTACGTAGATTACATCATCTTTGGATCTATAGATCAGAAAATGGTAGATAAATTTCAGGATGTTATGCAAAAAAGATTCAAGATGAGTTCACAGGGTACAATTAGTTTCTTTTTAGGGCTGCAGGTTGATCAAACGGAAAAAGTCATCTTTTGACATCAAACGAAGTATGTAGCTGACATCTTGAGCCGGTTCAAGATGGAAGATGAAAGAGTTGCTAAGAATACTCTATCGGTGAATCACTGGATTACACCGGAGAATACAGGGGAGCTAGTCAACCCGACCCTCTATAGAGCTATTATTGGTTCATTGATGTTTATAACAGCATCACGCCCCGATATAATGTTCGCAACTTGTTTATGTGCTCGTTATCAAGCACATCCGAATGTGAATCATATGTTAGCTGCAAAGAAGATCATGCGTTATCTTAAGGGAACTCCAAGTTTGGGCTTATGGTATCCAAGAATGGATGGGTTTGAGTTAACAGCATATAGTGATTCTGACTATAGCGGCTATAAAAGAGATTTCAAATCTACCTCTGGTGGTTGTCAGTTTTTGGGCAGTAGGTTAGTGAGTTGGCAGTGTAAGAAACAAACAGATGTCGCACAATCAACGTGTGAAGCCGAGTATATTGTTGCTTCAAGTTGTACGTCTCAGTTTGTCTAGATTCAACAATAACTACGGGATTATGGTTTGCATATTCCTAACACTCCTATCTATGTTGATGATACTGCAGCTATTACTGTGACTAAAAATCCTGTTAACCATTCAAAGACCAAACACATAGCGATCAAGTACCATTTTATTAGGGATTGCTATGAAAAGAAACTAATAGATGTCCAACAAATAGGTACAACAACCCAACGGGCTGATTTGTTTACAAAGTATTTTGACCGACCATGTTTCCTATTTTAGTTGAAGGTGCTAGGAGTGAAAGATAGGGCGGAGGTTGTGTCCGATAAGGAGTATTGAAGTAACCATCCATTCTGTAACATTTGTATATTTGTATCTGCATGTTGCTTCATTTAGCATGATTAGTTAGCTTATTTTCTGGTTTGCATGATCCTTTATTTTTTGTTATGCATTTTAAAATGAAGACCCAAAAAGATTGTGTTATTTAGCTTTTTGTTTTGGTAGTTTAGTAGAGAAAATGGCATCACCAGAAAATGCAAAAACATTGGTAAAATGAAAAACCATAAAAATATGAAAAACCAGAAAATGAGAAGTAGTTATGTGAAAATGGGAAATGATTGTATTACTGAACTTGCATGTTAATCATTCTGCGGATAAAGTAAGTAATGCATGATTAGTTGATGATAAATTGATCAATTTTGACGATTGAATTTTGGAATGAGATGATCACACAAACATAAAGTAAATAATCTTGACAAGGAAATCATGGAAAGATTTACAGCGATTGACAGTAGTCACCTAACTATCACTGAGAATGTATTGAGAAACAATTGTTCAGGAACTCAACAGATGGTTGAGGTCTCCCCTACTACGATTTATACTCTAGTGAAGGATTTCTAAGTAAGTCCACAAGATGAGTTTACTCTGTTAGAATGCATAGCATTTTCTATTAACCTTTATTGCTTGGGCCTAAATGCACCGGTAGATCAGTCAGGTATCCAAAGGGGGTGTCTCACTATGAATGGGTTGAAAAGTGCAATTCCGTATCACAAACAATTATTGATTTGAGATTTTGTCAATGACGAAAGGAGACTACTTCAACACCAAAGATTGAGGCTGTAGTGTGATTCATCTTCATTGAAATCAATGGTGCATCATCATCCAAGTTGTAATTTTTATTTCATTTTGTGTTATTTAATGTTAGCAAAAGTTAAAGCACAACATCAGAAAATAAAAAAACAAAAAATATGTTACTATGTACTTGAATAAAGATGGTGCACCACATCAATAACAAAGAATCTGGGATATCAATTGGTAATCAATGTCTATTCATCCAATGTATTCAGAGATTGAATGAGAAAGGTGATCAAACAATGTGCTGATCAGAACGAATTTCGTTATCTATATCCAAGGGGGAGAAGTGATAGAGTTTCAGATTTAGAGAACTTAAATCATTCTGTTCATGAAGTTATCAGTTAGCAGGACTTTGCTTCTATTGTTTGTGGTATGGGTTGTACCGATTGACCTAGATAGCTTGGGATATCTTCTAGAGGGTATTCTGACCTAAAATTCCATCACTCCCAAAAACATATTATCATTCCATCATTATAAGATTTTTGCTCAAGCATGGGGTTTATATCCGCTGGTACCTAATGCGTTCTTTCGAAGTATGCAATAAAATTGAGACAAGCAAAGCTCTCTGAATCGAAAGGTATAAGTTTAAGGTAGAAGTTGATGGCTGCCAGGGTTGCTAGAAACACCGTGAGAACCTTCCTGTCAGATTAAATCAAAAGTACATCGAGGTGATAGCGGACAACTTTAATATATTGTGCTCAATTGACTACCTAATAAATTGTGCGATCTCAAATGAGGACTGAGTCTATGATTTAAGTAGACATAGAAATATGTTCAAGTAATTAAATGCTAATGTGATCTTCAAAAAGTCTGGAAGGAAAATATGACGAGTTTATTGATTTTCAAAAGCTAAAAGTGTAGATACTTAAAAATCTGAACAAAAAGGAATGAACGATGTGTTAATTGCAAATTAAAGTTTAGTTCTGATCCCAGAAAAATTGATTAATTTATTGATATTTCTCTAATTATACACGTTTTATCTCATAATATCTCCCTCATTTCATTCGGTTTTGAGGATCATTGGGCCAAAAAGTAGTTTATTTGCGCTAAAGTGTCGGTTCAAGGCTAAAACTTGATTTGGTGCAAAATTGACCAAGTCTTAATCAAAAGGGGAAAGAAAATGACAAGTGCAGAAATGAGCTACAAAAGCGCCGCTCTTAATAGAAAAGCGCCGTGCCTAGTTGTCAAAAGCATTGCACCTTACAGAATAGGGACGTTCTTGTAAAAGTTTTGGCACCATTTTTCACCAGTAGACAAAAGCGCCGTAATTCACTACAAAAGCGCCGCTCCTGAAGAAAGCCAAAAGCGCCGCTCCTGAACCAAAAGCGGCGCTCCTGTCACTGTTCAGCCCAGAATTTTCAGCACTATAAAAGAAAAGAGATTAGGTCATTTCAGGAGAGAGCTGCAATTCCAAGTCCGATTTTCACTTCCAAAACCCTAATTTCATCATCTATTGGAGTTTGAAGGTGATTTGAAGGAGACAAGATGATATCGCTCGAATTACACATATTTATCCTCACGATATCTTTCTTCATCTGTTTGTTTTGAATGATTTATCGATCATAAGTGATGGATTGTTAGTTAGAGGAAGGTTCAAGGCAAAAATAGTCCAAAAGTCCAAATTTATGCAAAATATTCAAGATTTGAGCCTAAGAAATGAACCAAGTGAAGTTTTGCAGTGCAAATGAAGTTCCTAGGTCAAAAGTGGCGCTCCTAAGATCAAAAGCGGCGCTCTTATGTGCTAAAATGAGAATTAAAAAGTCAATGACCAAAAGCGACGCTCTCAACCTCAAAAACGGTGCTCTTATGTCAAAAGAGGCGCTCCTGCCTATTGTGGCGCTTTTGACCCTATAGCGGCGCTCCTGACGCGGATTCAGGCAAAAAATTCAGCCGACTTATAAATAGAAAATGAGGGGTTTTTGAGTGGGAGAGCTGCAATTGGAGTCTGAAATGGAACCCTAAAAGGGTCCATTTCATGATTCTAGTCTCAATTGAAGATCTAAGTTGAAGACTCATGAAAGTATAAGCTAGATCTCCATCATCTTCTCCATTTCATTTGTATTTCCTACCATTTTGGTACTTTGCTTTTCTCAATTAGTTGTAATGATGAATGCTTGTAATTTCTTTGATTTTGTTCTTGTTTATCTTATGATGTTAGCTTAAATTTGTTTATGTTCACTTGATTTGTAAACTTGATTCTTGGATTTTGCCCTAATCTATGAATTGGGTGTTTGAGTGAGTTGATAATTATTGTGCTTAATTGATGATCCATTGCTATGCATTTGTTTTAGGCTTTACTTTGATTGTATAGATTGTGTAGCTCTCTTAGTGATTTGAAAAGTGAATAAATTTGTGCTTCACCACTTATAATGATCTAGACAACTAGATTAAGGATTTCAAGTGATTGTGTTCTTGATTTATGTTGGTTTTCAATTGGTCTTTAGTCAACATAGTGGTGTTCGATTATCTTATGTGATTTTGATAATTAAATAATTTTAAGTGATTTTAATCCAAAATCAAGTCTCAATGATCTTACTCAAAACATAGTTTGATCTTTTGAAATGAGTCTACGTGAGTTAATGAATTTCATTTGATTGAGGTTTTATGGAAGTTGACGAATGGAAATGAAACTATATGTGTGAACATTGTCGTGTAATGAATGAATTGGGTAAACCATGGCAAAAGGTGAAACAATAAAGTGGACACGTTTTTATCTTATTTGTTAATCTCTTTTAGTTTAAGTTTAGCTTAATCAACACTTTATCAGAACCCCCCCAATCAACTTAGGATAATTACTAGTGTTTTAAGATTCATGTAAATTGCTCCATGTGGAACGAACCTTGCTTGAATACTTGCTAGTTGCTATAATGATCGGGTTATTATTGCCCGGGCGTTTGTGTTAATTGGTTAAGTGTTTGATCATTATTTTTATATTATTATAAGTTGAACACGAAACGTCTACACAAATCAACTTTTTGGTGCCGCTGCCGGGGAGCGGTTTTAATTGGATTTTGAAATATTTTTAATTGGATTTGGAAAAGTTACTTTTTGTTTATATTTTCTTGTATTCGAAAAACACTTGCTTGTTTGTGGTGTGATTAATCTAGATGGCGGAGTATGATGCTTTGTGTGACTACTTGATGTCAAGAATCGCGAATTATGATCAACAATTGATGGGAGACTCAAGTCACATAGGTTTGGATAATGGTTATATGGGCATGAACAATGAGTATGAAGGCCTGAACGATGATAATGGTTATTTGGGCAACAATGGTGATTATTTGGGTATGAATGATAGTTATTGATATATGAATGATGGTTACCTGGGTATGAATGATAATGGGTATATGGATTTGGGTCAAGCTAATGGTGATACGAATGGTTATTGTGGTGCTTATGATGGTTGTTATCGAGATGGGGGTTATGATGATAGTTACATGAATGATTTTGCCCCCATTGATCAACCTTATAATAATGGTCGTATTTCCAATTTTGACTTTATGAGTCAACCAATGGACTATTGTTATGAGGGGGATGACTCGACATGGGATTCTTCTCAACATCAATTTCAAAATCAACAACAAGAGGAGATCGATCCAAATTTACTAGAGTTATTCTCAAACGTTGTGAGAACCCACCTTAACCATATGGAGGCTCTAATTCAAGAGAAAATAGATTTGAGGGAAATTCTAGAAATTCAACGAGCCTCAATTCAAAGCTTAGAGAAAACTGTGAGTTCCATGCTTCCTTTAGTTGAAGATTTTGTATCCACTACCATTTCACCACCCACCTAACCCGTAGTCTCTACTTCTCGGTTAAGAAGTTGGGTCTTTTATGATGATGATGATGATGATGATGATGTATGCTTTTATGCCAAGACCGAAGTAGTGGAGATTGCACAAGTACCCGAGTCTTTGATAACCAATGATGAAGATAAGGATGAAGATGATGAGAAGAGTAACGATGAATGTGAGGATAGTGAAGACGATGAATATTATGAGGATGATGAACTTGATGAAGATGATGAAAGTGATGAGGAAGATGACGAATTGATTGAAGCTTTACCAACGCCCAATGTTTTTAAAGTCTATGATAATCTACTCGGGGTTGGTGAAGATGTTAGTGATGATGATTGTAAAGATGATGATGATGAAGGAGATGAGGTTGAGAATATCATACCCGAAACTTTCAAATTGTATAAAAATCCTCTCGGGTATGGTATTGATGATTTTAAGGAGGTTTTGAAACCCGAGGTTGATGATTCGTGTTTGTGTGAGCCGATTAAGAAAGCAAACCGAGTGTTCAAAATCGTGTTTGGAAGAGAGTAAATTGTTGACTCTTGGGTTGGTTCAATCTTCTTCATGCTAATGAAGAAGATTCTCTTAGATTTCATATACACCACCCGAGGGGTTAATGATTGGCTCACTCACTTGATTCATGGAACTTTTTCCATCGATTTCACATGCCTTCCGATAAAGTGTGGGGGAGGACTACCCCGATAAGGAATGTTAAGAAGACGGGGATGAGTCAAGATAAAGACTTGTTAATCAAAATCAAAGTAAAAGGGAAGTTTGGTGATGCGGTTTTGATAAGATAACTTCATGCAATTTGATAATCACTTGTGGAAATGGCCTTTGTTCTCGGGTATCTCTATTTCTCTTCCACTTTTCATTTTGTCCTCTCGAATTTATAAGCTATTTCGATTCATGTAATGAGGGCATTACCTGATCTTAAGTGGGGGGAGAGATTAATTCTCGTGGACTTATTTTTATAAAATTATCACAAAATTTTAAAATTTTCTCAAGTAACTTGTTGAATTAAGTGAAAATTTTCGATCAAAGTTAGCCATAACTTACCTTTAGGGTGAATCAACTCCACCCTTTTTGAGGAAGTAAAGTCTTCCTTTTTTTTGCAAAAGTTCAAGTGGGAGTAAAGTCTTCCACTTTCAAAGTGATTCATGGGTTTAAAGTTGAAATTTTTAAAGAGAATCAAAATTGTTGCATGGAAGTAAAGTCTTCCATGTTTGCTTCAAAAACCAAGTGTTTAAAGCTTCAAGCTTTAACACTTCCGGATGACTCAAGTCCATCCACTAAAGGGAGTCAAGTCTTCCGAATGTCGCATTACTTGGTGTGGGATACTTCCTAATCCACACCATTTTATATTGACATTGGTTGTCTCATCATTTCACGATGTTTCAACTGATGTATCATACCGTGGGAAGAGGAGCCACCGAGCTTCACAATGTGCTATCCCTTTTAGGAGCAATGGCTTCGTGCTAGTTTTGCTAGACAATACATGCCATAGCCAAAATCTATGGCACCCTTGTTCGATCAATTATGGAAGGGTAGTTTCTACTTCCTACCCTTTCTCAAAATAAGCATAAAAGCTTGTTATGTGGGAAGTAGCCGAGTGAATAAAATCCTTGAGCTTTGACACTCCTGGGAGAGTCAAGTCCTCCCATTTGTCATTTTGAAAGTCAAGTCTTCCAAACTTGGAAGTAAAGTATTCCAAGTTATGTTGTGTTCCAAGCTTGGGAGTAAAGTCTCCCAAGTTAAGTTTATTCCAAAAAGACCTAAGCTTGGGAGTAAAGTCTCCCAAGTATCGCGCAATAGACCCACCGCCAATCTTACACCCAAGGTAGTTGCTTTCTCATCACTTTCGACACTGGAGGGTAGTTCACTTTGGTGATATACCGGGAAAGTAGCTACCCGTGCGGCCATCCCACCACCAGGGTGGCTTATATGCACATCGCCTTTATGAGCCCAAGATAGTTAGTGTCTCATCACTTTCGATACCGGAAGGTAGTTCACTTCGGTGATATACCGGGGCATTAACTATCCGTGCGGTTGTAACCGGGATGGCTTTGAAATGCACAAAGCTTTTAAACCATAAAATTTTTGGAAAACTTGTCTAGTTTCACAACTTGACTCGTTTTCCCTTTTCAAAAACAAAAATGGTTTTCTTAAAGCCTTGTCTTCCTTAAGGCTTAAATGATTTTCTTGGGTAACTCATGAGACTTGGTGCTCCATTGTTCCAAAATGAAGCGCGCGGGCAATCCTTGACTTGGTGGTGATGCATTTAGGGTGAAAAGGTGAAGTCTTTGCTTGTGATGATCTATAGAATGCTCCTAGAAAGGTTTGTACTAAAAAGCTCGAATCTTGATATGATTATTCTTAAATTGCGAAATCTTGTGGATATTTGAGCCTTTCTAGGGACCATGTTTGTTTGTTTGATTGTTGAGTTGGAATAAATGAAGAGTTTAGTGGTTTAGGCTTGAATTGTGATTGATTTAGAGGATGCTTGAAGAAATGAAGTTTAGGCTTGAATTTGATTGATTATTTGATTTGAGTTTGTTGAAGAATTCAAGAAGATTATGGTTTGTTAAGTTTTGGTTGGTATTGGTTGAAATGGCTTGAAGACAATTCCTTGAAAGTCAAAGTTGATCAAAGTTTTGAAAGTCATAGTTGAAAGTTGAAAGGATTGATGATTGATGAAACTTTGTGAAGAAAGTATTTGAATGATGAATTGATTTAAAGATTGTGAGGTTTTGAAAAATTGACAAATGTTAATGAGGGAATTCATTGAAGTTTGTCAAGTCTTTTGGGATTGTGCTTGAAGATTGAATGATGAAAATGACCATACTTGAAATTGAAAATATATATTAGTCATAGTAGGTAAACATTTGTGAAGTGGTAGTTTAGTTTAGGCTTGCTTGAGGACAATCAAGGTTTAAGTGTGGGGGATTTGATATCGCTCAAATTATACATATTAATCCTCGCGATATGTTTCTCCATTTGTTCGTTTTGAAGGATTTATCGATCATAAGTGATGGATTGTTGGTTAGAGGATGGTTCAAGGCAAAAATAGTCCAAAAGTCTAAATTTATGCAAAATATTCAAGATTTGAGCCTAAGAAATGAACCAAGTGAAGTTTTGGAGTGCAAATGAAGTTCCAGGGTCAAAAGCGGCGCTCCTAAGATCAAAAGCGGTGCTCCTATGTGCTAAAATGAGAATTAATAAGTCAGTGACCAAAAGCGGCGCTCTCAGCCTCAAAAGCGGCGGTCTTATGTTAAAATCAGTGCTCCTGCCTATTGCGGTGCACCCTATTGCGGCGCTTTTGACCCTATAGCGGCGCTCCTAACGCTAATTCAGCCCAAAAATTCAGCCGACCTATAAATAGAAAATGGGGGGTTTTTGAGTGGGAGAGCTGCAATTGGGCTCCGAAATGGAACCCTAAAAGGGTCCATTTCATGATTCTATGAAGATAAAGGCTCAATTGAAGATCTAAGTTGAAGACTCATGAAAGTATAAGCTAGATCTCCATCATCTTCTCCATTTCATTTGTATTTCCTACCATTTTGGTACTTTGCTTTTCTCAATTAGTTGTAATGATGAATGCTTATTATTTCTTTGATTTTATTATTGTTTATCTTATGATGTTAAATTAAATTTGTTTGTATTCACTTGATTTGTAAACTTGATGCTTGGATTTTGCCCTAATCTATGAATTGGTGTTTGAATGAGTTGATGATTATTGTGCTTGATTGATGATCTATTGCTATGCATTTGTTTTAGGATTTACTTTGATTACATAGATTGTGTAGATCTCTTAGTGATTTGTGAAGTGAATCAATTTGTGCTTCAACACTTATAGTGATCTAGACAACTAGATTAAGGATTTCAAGTGATTATGTTCTTGATTTATGTTGGTTTTCAATTGGTCTTTAGTCAACATAGTGGTGTTTGATTATCTTAAGTGATTTTGATAATTAAAGGATTTTAAGTGATTTTAATCCAAAATCGAGTCTCAATGATCTCACTCAAAACATAGTTTGATCTTTTGAAATGAGTCTACATGAGTTAATGAATTTCATTTGATTGAGGTTTTATGGAAGTTGACGCATGGAAATGAAACTATATGTTTTAACATTGTTGTGTAATGAATGAATTGGGTAAACCATGTGATATTGCTTTAAACATACATATATTCCGACGCAATATCATTTATATTTCATCAGCTTTTACCGAAACGAAAACATTCAAAGGTATTATTCACGAGAAAAACGACAAAAGTAAACACGAGCTTGAAGTTTGATAAAACAACGATAAAAACGACGGATTTAAACCAAATATGTATCAAGATAATGTTTACCCGAATGCAAGTTCAAGATGATCGAAGAGAAGAGTTCAAATAAAAAGTTCCAAGTCGATATACGTAAACAGAGAACAAAACATAAAATAAAAATAATAAAAAACTGTTGGATATTCTTACGCGAAACGTGTGAAGGTCTACGCGAAACGCGTAGTATTTAAGCCTTACGTGGATCGTGTGGGTATCTACGCGAAACGCGTAATAGTCTGTCCAGATCCAGATTCAAATGCAAATGGGACGGTTGCTTTTATGTTTTAATATCGATTCTTTTTCAAGTGGTACAGCAAAGATGATACTTTTGACCTACTACACAAACTCTCAAATGCTATAATACTGATACTAGTTCAAGACAGAGATACTACACCAATTACTTTACATCACAATTTATTACTTTAGTTACTATTTTGTATTTTCAAGTACTCCGTATAATTTAGTTCTGTACCAAATTAATTTTCAAGTTTGAAGAATTAGGTTAGTTTCAAATATTAAGGGTGTATTGTTCGTGATTAAGGGTATTATTGTACGCGCTAAAGGGGTGTTATTATTGTAATTTTCTACCGTTTAAAGTAAATGAGAGTGAAGATTTTCGTAAGTATATTCTATTAAAATTATCGTTATCAATTTTTATCGTTATTATTATGTTTGTATATTTATATTTTACGTTTTCCCTAGTATAATGAGTAGCTAATTTCCCTAGTGTTTGCTTAGATGTAGAGCCCCTAGTGAAATGGATTGTTATCATTTGTAAAAATTAAAATGTAACTTTAGTATTTTTAACATTGAGCCTAATTAAAAGAACCATTATTATGTATTTGGATATTTAACCCCTGTCACTTAATTTGTAAGATTAAAATAACGAAAGTTATTTTTATTTATATAAATTAAGCTTCAACACTAAAAGTGATCTAGACGAACTTATGACTAATTTACTAACACTAAATTAAAAGTAAGGTTCGGTGGTTTGGGTAATATCACTAGTCATATAATAGTGAAATTGTAAAAAGGGAAACCGTTATGATTTGGGTTTTGGCGAAGGTCAAAACTGGGTTGGGTCTCAATTTAAATACTTAAGGACTAGTAACTATCTAAATATAATCCAATGAAAATTAGATTTAATTAGTTAGTCAAAACTTATTATTTATTCGAAAGGAAAATATAAGTTTTATACTAAACATTTTAATACGAGCTTAAACTTAAAACAATTCATGGATCTAGAGGTGACACATTTAAGTAAACACTCCCTATTTATATATTGCTAATTATTATTATTATTATTATTTACGTTTATTTATTCAGTAAAGTAAAACTAAAAAAATTATTACACAACATTATAATTCAGTTTATTCGTCACTGTTTTGTCACATCGATCAAATCATACGCGGATCGCGTACAACTCTACACGATACGCGTATATTTTAAATCATACGCGGAACGCGTATAATACTACGCAAAACGCGTAACTATAAATATGAATACTGTAGCGAATTAGGTTAAAATTTAGGGTTTTAAATACTTTATTATTATATTTAAGTTTTTAATTTATAATTAGTATTAATTATTATAATTTTCTTTTATACATGTTTTAATCTTACTAATTAGTATTAATTATTATAATTTATAGTTAGTAATTAGTTTATACTTAGTTAATTATTATAATTCCTATTAAATTATATTAATTTAGTTAAAACATGTTATTTAGTCAATTTAAATAAATTTATAATATAATTGCTCAAAACAAAATTCTAATCAATTAGTTTTATTAAAAGTTATTACTCTATTAACTATCATTTAGTAATAAACTTATTAGAATAACTTCAATTAATTCACTTTTAAGTTAATAATTATAAATAATGTATTCGTATAAATTAATAAGTAGTTAAATTAAATTAAGATTAAGTTATATTTTATTATTATGTAGTATTATCAATTCCTAATCCAAAACCCCCTTAAAATAAGTTTAACTTCAAAGACTATTAAAAACCATTGAACACTGTCTCCCTGTGAAACGAACCGGATTTACCAACAAACTAAACTACACGGATAGGACCAGTTGCCTATATATGTTTGAAACCAACCTAAAATCGTTAAAACACCATATAAACAATAAAACAATTCGTGTAACAAAACAACTCAAATCCGTTCATAAATAAAGGTACTGTTTCAAAGCATCAACTTTTTGGCGCCACTGCCGGGGAGAAATTGTTCATTCAGGAATTTAATTACTTTTAGTTATTTGATCCTTTCGTCGGGATTTATTTTCCTACGAAAGTTCTATTTTATTTTTCTCTTTGTTCTTTTTAAATTTTAACTAGGTTCTAGTCATACTGTAATATGGATGATTTTGAGAATATGACCATGGAAAAACTTTTTAATGCCCAACAATTTAATCAATACTCTCAAATAAGTTTTAATGATAATTGGTGCAATTCATCTATGTTTAATAGGGTTGAAACTACATATATTTGTGAAAATTGTGGAGGTTACCATTTGACTTAGGAATGTGATTATCATATTTCCATGGATCAAATGGAGAGTTATGAACCCATGAACTATATATGGAATGAATATCAAGAGAATAACTCGAATCCAGATTTTTATTATCCAAACCAACCTTATTACGATTCCCCACAAAATTATCAACAATACCAATTTTCTAACCAAATGCCACAAAATTTTCAACAAACTCAAAATGAAGAAAATTACTCGTATGATTTTCAAAATATTATGATGAGTTTTATTGAAAGTCAAACCGAAACTAGGGATGTACTAAATCAACAATGGCAACAAAATCAAACATCTATTCAAAATCTAGAAAGAGAAATGGAGCGTTTGTTTACTATTCTTTCGGAAAGACAATCGGATGATTCATCGGTTGAGTCTTCATATTGTTATTCTAACCCTATTTTACAGGTTCCAAATGAACAAACAGTTGAGGACAAGGTGCAAATTGAAATTGTAAAAATAAATTCACATGAACCTCTTGAATTAAAAGAATATGAAACCTCTATGAAATATATAAATAGGATAAGTCAAAATGAATATGTAGTGAATGGAAAGAATAATAATGAGGATTCTAATTCCGAGGTCGAAGTGGTAGGATCGGTTATTCATACACCCGAGAACTTTTCAGTTTATAATAATTCACTCGGGTATAATTGTGATAATGAGGAGGTCGAGTTGATGAAATCATCAGGGATCATTGAAGATGAGGAGTTTAATATATTAAAATTACTTGAGGAGTCACCTTGTCATGTTGAATTCGTATATCCTCAAGAGGTTAACACTTGGAATACCTTGAAAGATGATCCATTTGGGCAGGATCTACCTAGGAGAATAAAATTTTTATTGCAAGCCACACTTAGAGAAGAGTTGTGCGTTGACTCTCGGGTTGAGTCATCCTTTTTCGGTCAACTGAAAAAGGATTTATCTGATATATTATATACCACCCGAGATGTAAATGAGTGGCTCACTCTTCTAATTCGTGGAACTTTCTCCATTGATTTTACATGTCGTCCGATAAAAATAGAGAAATTTGACCTCGCTAGGCAATAAAGTGGGGTCGAGTCGAGAAAACGATTTGTTAAAAAAATCATTTTTTTTGTGCCTTTTATTCATTATGTGTTTTATAAAATAAAAGTAAAAAAATAATATAGAGTGCATTTAATTCTTATTAAATTTGTGTGATTTTTAAAAAAATCTAAAAAAATATTTTTTTTATATACATTAAATTTTAAAAATTGAATTTTAAAATTTATAAACAAATAAAGACTAGGTTTTACAACCGAACTTTCCGTTATGAGAAATATAAATTTTATAAATGATATTTTAAAAATTTTAATAGTTACTAAGTTGAAAAAAAAATTGTATTTTTTGTTTATTATATTTTTGTTTATTTATATATATACAAAAATTTTAAATGTGGGGTAAAATTTTTGTACTACTACAATACAACCCCATCTTTTGTGTGATTAACATGTTTGTTGACAGGTACTTATGATGATGATGCATTTGACATAACGAAACACTACATTTATATTGTGATATGAGGATTGGATATGTTCATATGATAAGCATTTTACAATGTCCAATTACTTAACAAAGGAAGTTCCAAATACTTTACACTTTTTGTCCTCTCAAATTTATACATTTAATCTGATTTTATGTAATGAGTGCATTACATAATCTTAAGTGTGGGGTGAGAATATATAAATTTTCGAGAACTTTTAACTTGGTGGTTTTTATGAAAAAATTTGAAAATTTTTAAACAAATATATCTAGTCAATTTTTAAGGTAATTACGAGCAATTAAAGATTAGGTGTCAAAAACCGAAATTATTGTCTCCATACAAGAAAAATACATAAGTTTATTTGATTAAAACATATAAAAAAAACCAAGTATAACAAAATTTATAAACCCATATGTTTATGTTTAAAACCATTTATCACGTGTTTCTACGAAGTCTATTGCAGATATCATTGTTTTGGAATGTATAAACCTGAGTATCCCATTTATTACGACGGAAGTCAAGTCTTCCAAAATGACACACTTGCTAACCTATGTTAGAAGATGTAGTCCAGAACAGCTGTAGGTTGATGAAAAATCTTGAAAAGTCATCTCTATCATCGGCTGGAAATTCACCTCACCTCAGCATCAAACAGGGTTTTTGGTGGTCAGACTTATCCTAACCATGAGATGCATCTGTCTCGTACAATGGGGGGCACATTGCAAATTAGCTTTTAAGACTAATGAATCTAATCTCCAGATGGATGATCTCCGTAAAGATCAACCGCATCTATGTTTGACCGCGGTCAACATACATATGCCATAACAAATTGAGGTGTGCAAACTCATGGTTCACCGATGATATTTGAACACGATATAATTTTATTCTAAAACTTATGCTATTTTATGAATTATATTGTGTAAAACCATTTTTAGGACATTCAGTTTCAAGTTCCATGATACTTCAATCATGGGGGCGGATAGCTTGCTAATCGCCGACTGAGACTACGGTTTTCAGTTACCCTCGACCGGAATTTGAGGTTAAAATCGGAAAACGTGTCTAGTGTAAAAACTAGCATGACATTTTATAAAATCTTAAAACGTTTTCACAAGGTCCGATTTTCCCTAAGGATCCAAATTTTTAAAACCTTAATCACGAGATTTCTACTTTGTTTCTGTTGTCAGAATTTCATTTCGTGTAGTGTGCGTTTGCTCCAATAAAAATTGCGTAGTGGTTCCAACTTATTCCATATAGCGTGTGTTTCATTTCGTGTAGTGTGTGTTGTGTGATTTAATGTTCGATATGGAAAAATATATAATGTTCCGATTCTATTTAGAAGATGTAATTGCTTGAGGACAAGCAACGTTCAAGTGTGGGGTATTTTGATATTGCTTTAAACATACATATATTCCGACGCAATATCATTTATATTTCATCAGCTTTTACCGAAACGAAGACATTCAAAGGTATTATTCACGAGAAAAACGACAAAAGTAAACACGAGCTTGAAGTTTGATAAAACAACGATAAAAACGATGGATTTAAACCAAATATGTATCAAGATAATGTTTACCTGAATGCAAGTTCAAGATGATCGAAGAGAAGAGTTCAAATAAAAAGTTCCAAGTCGATATACGTAAACACGGGATCAACAGAGAATAAAACATAAAATAAAAATAAAAAAAATTGTTGGCTATTCTTACGCGAAACGTGTGAAGGTCAACGCGAAACGCGTAGTATTTAAGCCTTACGCGGATCGTGTGGGTATCTACGTGAAATGCGTAATAGTCTGTCCAGATCCAGATTCAAATGCAAATGGGACGGTTGCATTTATGTTTTAATATCGATTCTTTTTCAAGTGGTACAGCAAAGATGATACTTTTGACCTACTACACAAACTCTCAAATGCTATAATACTGATACTAGTTCAAGACAGATATACTACACCAATTACTTTACATCACAATTTATTACTTTAGTTACTATTTTTGTATTTTCAAGTACTCCGTATAATTTAGTTCTGTACCAAATTAATTTTCAAGTTTGAAGAATTAGGATAGTTTCAAATATTAAGGGTGTATTGTTCGTGATTAAAGGTATTATTGTACGCGCTAAAGGGGTGTTATTATTGTAATTTTCTACCGTTTAAAGTAAATGAGAGTGAAGATTTTCGTAAGTATATTCTATTAAAATTATCGTTATCAATTTTTATCGTTATTATTATGTTTGTATATTTATATTTTACATTTTCCCTAGTATAATGAGTAGCTAATTTTCCTAGTGTTTTCTTAGATGTAGAGCCCCTAGTGAAATGGATTGTTATCATTTGTAAAAATTAAAATGTAACTTTAGTATTTTTAACATTGAGCCTAATTAAAGAACCATTATTATGTATTTGGATATTTAACTCCTGTCACTTAATTTGTAAGATTAAAATAACGAAAGTTATTTTTATTTATATAAATTAAGCTTCAACATTAAAAGTGATCTAGACAAACTTATGACTAATTTACTAACACTAAATTAAAAGTAAGGTTCGGTGGTTTGGGTAATATCACTAGTCATATAATAGTGAAATTGTAAAAAGGGAAACCGTTATGATTTGGGTTTTGGCGAGGGTCAAAACTGGGTTGGGTCTCAATTTAAATACTTAAGGACTAGTAACTATCTAAATATAATCCAATGAAAATTAGATTTAATTTAGTTAGTCAAAACTTATTATTTATTCGAAAGGAAAATATAAGTTTTATACTAAACATTTTAATACGAGCTTAAACTTAAAACAATCCATGAATCTAGAGGTGACACATTTAAGTAAACACTCCCTATTTATATATTGCTAATTATTATTATTATTATTTACGTTTATTTATTCAGTAAAGTAAAACTAAAAAAATTATTACACAACATTATAATTCAGTTTATTCGTCACTGTTTTGTCACATCGATCAAATCATACGCGGATCGCGTACAACTCTACACGATACGCATATATTTTAAATCATACGCGGAACGCGTATAATACTACGCGAAACGCGTAAGTATAAATACAAATACTGTAGCGAATTAGGTTAAAATTTAGGGTTTTAAATACTTTATTATTATATTTAAGTTTTTAATTTATAATTAGTATTAATTATTATAATTTTCTTTTATACATGTTTTAATCTTACTAATTAGTATTAATTATTATAATTTATAGTTAGTAATTAGTTTATACTTAGTTAATTATTATAATTCCTATTAAATTATATTAATTTAGTTAAAACATGTTATTTAGTCAATTTAAATAAATTTATAATATAATTGCTCAAAACAAAATTCTAATCAATTAGTTTTATTAAAAGTTATTATTCTATTAACTATCATTTAGTAATAAACTTATTAGAATAACTTCAATTAATTCACTTTTAAGTTAATAATTATAAATAATGTATTCGTATAAATTAATAAGTAGTTAAATTAAATTAAGATTAAGTTATATTTTATTATTATGTAGTATTATCAATTCCTAATCCAAAACTCCCTTAAAATAAGTTTAACTTCAAAGACTATTAAAAACCATTGAACACTGTCTCCCTGTGGAACGAACCGGATTTACCAACAAACTAAACTACATGGATAGGACCAGTTGCATATATATGTTTGAAATCAACCTAAAATCGTTAAAACACCATATAAACAATAAAACAATTCGTGTAACAAAACAACTCAAATCCGTTCATAAATAAAGGTACTGTTTCAAAGCATCACCATGACAAAAGGTGAAACAATCAAGTGGACACGATTTTATCTTATTTGTTAATCTCTTTTAGTTTAAGTTTAGCTTAATCAACACTTTATCAAAACCCCCCAATAAACTTAGGATAATTACTAGTGTTTTAAGATTCATGTAAATTGCTCCCTGTGGAACGAACCTTGCTTGAATACTTGCTAGTTGCTATAGTGATCGGGTTATTGTTGCCCGGGCGTTTGTGTTAATTGGTTAAGTGTTTGATCATTTTTTTTATAATATTATAATTTGAACACGAAACGTTTACACTAATCACAAGCTCAAGTTCTATCATAGTTTAGCTCTAGATCTTCTTCTCATTCAATTTAGGTTGTAATCTCCACCTTTATTTCTCTAGTTTTGAATTGAATACTTGTAATAGATTAATATGATGATTATTTGTATTTCAATGCTTATGATTAGTGTAATCTTAGCCATGCTTGACTAATTTGATTATGTTTGATTATCTATGAATCTCTAGTGTAAGGATTTGCCCTAAATCAATTGAATAAAGTTGTTTGAATGAAATATATGAGCAAGTGTTATTGTGTTAGCTATGAGGTCTATTGTTATGCATTGTTTTAGGCTTTACTTTGATTACATAGATTGTGTAACTCTCTTAGTGATTTGAGAAGTGAATCAATTTGTGCTTCAACACATCAAGTGATCTAGACAACTAAATTAGGGATCTCAAGTGATTGTGTTCTTAATTTAGATTGGTTTTCAATTGGCCTTTAGTGAACATAGTGGTGTTCTATTATCTTAAGTGATTTTGATAGTTGGAGGATTTTAAGTGATTTCAACCCAAGCATAATCTAAATAACCGCTCATACTTAACTTGATCTTAGGATACAATGCTTATGTGCGTTTGCAAAGTGTAATATGATTAAGGTTTGGTAGTAATGCTATACATTCAATAGTTCAACAACTAATGCGATAACAAATTGGGTAAAACGGGGCAATCCAAGCATAGAGAGGATTAGGTAAGTGTCATTTATTCTACTTACACCGCTCTCTCAGGACGTACTTGAAATGAATACTTACATAAAAAGTGTTATAATAACCGGGTTCTAAGTGATCTTTAGTTGTGTGTGCTTATTTGTAGTGTTTGAATCTTGTATAAATTTTAGGGTAATTGATGTATTGTTCCACATGCATTACACTTTCTTGGCGACGCTGTCGGGGAGCGGTTAGCTAGTGGAATATTTGGTTTAAGCTTTTGATTGTTCGATCCTTTTGTAAGGGTTTACCCTTTCAAAAGTTACTTTTCTTGTTTTTATATTTTATTTTGTGTTTGGAAAACTGTTTGTGTCTGTGTTGTGATTGAAGGATAGGTACTTTGGTGTATGAAAACAAGATCCTAAAAGGATCAAGAGTTTACACATCCATTTTCCGATCCAGAGAAACACGTGCACGGGGTTTACGAGCTTAGAGTAGCAAGGGTATTAAAAAGAAATTTTGAAGCTTTACCATTTTGTTTAGAAAAGATGGATCCTAACGGTAAACCAATTCACAATGAAGAGGGTGATCCAATCAACCAAATACCAGTTAATCAAGAGCAACAAGATGATCCAAATGACACGCCGATGTGGAATGCTAGGTTAGTTGCGCATACCGTGGTGCCTCCGGCTATTACAAAACCACCAACTGGAGCCTATAATTGGAAGACAGAGGGAAACTTCTTCACAATGATCAAAGATATGTTCTTCCATGGGTTAATAGAAGAAAATCCGTTCGAACACATTCAACACTTTAACGATATTTGTGATATCTACAATACCAAAGATGTTACCGATGACGCTTTTAAGTTAAGGGCATTCCCCTTTACACTTCAAGGAGATGCGAAAGCTTGGTTAAGGAATATACCACCCGATTCTATTAGATTTTTCCTAGATTTAACCGATGCTTTATCAATCAATTCTTTCCACCATCAAAGGTGGAATGGCTTAGGATGGAAATTAATGGGTTCACTTAACGGGGTGATGAGACTTTGTATGATGCGTGGGTATGTTTCAAGAAGATGCTAAGAGCTTGCCCACCACATGGTTTGACTTAAAAGGAGTACATCAACACGTTCACCTAAACACTTGATTAATCTTCAGGTGGAGTGTTTATGTATAAATTGCCAAATTCGACCTAAACTTTGCTAGATGACATCTCGGTTAACACATACGAGTGGGCACCTTCACCTCTAGATTTACCAAGGAAAAGTGTAGCACAAGTAGAGAGTGATAATGGGCAAGTCACACTTGCAAGCTCAAATAATCAATTTCAAATGTATGGGAAAGAGTTGAAAGAGCTACAACAATCGATCGTCGTGATGCAAGTAGGTTGTCAAAGGTGCGAAGGGCCACATCTCACCAAGAATTGTCCCCAAATTAGTCAATGCAACCATATTGATCTATATGACATTCCCATAAATTCGGATGCTCATTTCAACTACGTGAGTAATCAAAACTATCAACGGGGTGGAACATCAAACCAAGGCTACTACAATCCTAACCAAAAGCAAGTCTCGTTCAACAATCAAACCAATACACCACCCGAATTTACAAACTAAAACAAACACCGAAGCCAAAGTTACAACAACAACTATAACCAAAACCGAAACAACAACTTCCAATACCAAAACCAACAACCTTACAACAATCAACCTTATAATAACCAACTCAATCCGAATTATCAAAACAACCAAGGTTATAGTCAACCTCAAAATAATCAAGGTTACAATCAACAACCTCAACAACACACTCAACAATCCCAACCTTCAAAGAGCCTAGAAGAGATGATGCAAAATTATATCAAGAAGGTGGAAACAATCGAAACATTTTTGTTAAAGGAGAACGAGTTCTTAAAGCAACAATTGAAGCACCAACAAGCTTCATTTCAAAAACATGAAAGCACCGTGGGGAGACATTCCAACCAAGTCGCCGAAAGACCACAAGGAACTTTACCTTTAAATACTCAAGTCAACCCAAATAACAACTATAATAACAACCGGAGCAACCAACAATCTCAACAACACCAACAAAACCAAAACCACAATAAGACGAGAGTTATACCTATCGAGAGCAACACTCCCAATCAACACAACAACCAAGCAAGTTCATCAAATCCCAATAATAATTATGCTCAAGTGAATTCGATTGCTTCAATTGAAGAGGAGGATCAAACCGATTGTCCTCATGTTTTTGTGTTCAATGTTGAAGAAGAAAATATTGATTGGGATGGAGCATTGGAAATCGATACGATGGCTCTTGGAGTATTTAAGTTTTTGGAAGACTCAGAAGTGGCTAGGTTTATCACGTATCAAGTGAAAAGTTTAATGTCAATGGACACTCCCGAGTTGACATGCAAATAATTAGAGGGTGATTTTGAGAAAATCAAATTGGGAAAGGTAGAAAAGGTCTTAAATGCAAAGGAGCAAAGGAACGAGGTCGAGGTTTTTGCTACATCAACCAAGGAGAAATATGAGACACCGGTTTCACATCCTCAACCACTGCCTCCTACACATCCAAAGGATGTGGATTGTAAGTCAACTCTAACCAATAACGAAAACATTTATGTTAAAATCCCCTTGGCGGAGGTGCTTGAGAATATGCCCAATTATGGAAAATTTTTGAAGACACTCATGGACAAAAGGGGAGATGTTGAGCAAGCATCCACCACTTTCTTGAAAAAGGAGTGTGATGGGATTTAAAGAAGTGTAACCTACCACCAAAAATGGATGATCCCGGACCTTTCGTTGTCCCTTGTAATGTGAACGGGTCGGAGATGTTTACATCCTTAGCCGACTCGGGGGCTAGTATTAATCTTATGCCCTATTCTATTTACTAAAGATTAGACCTAGGTGACCTTTCACCCACTACAATGGGAGTTAAGTTAATTAACCAATCCATTAGATCTAGTGTGGGGATCGCCTAGGACCTAATAGTGAAAGTAGGGGACATGGAATTTTCAATTGATTTTGTCATTGTCGATATTAAGGAAGACCCGGTTGTACCCCTTGTTTTGGGAAGGCCATTCTTGGCAACCCCGGGTTCTTTCTTTGACTTTAGAACCGGGAAATTAACTCTTAGAGACAAGGGCAAATGCATGAGCATACGAAGCAAATAGGTTAAATCTTCATCAACACCCTTGACCACACCACAAATTGTTGCTAGTGTGCAATGCATCACAAGCACAAAAAAAGTTGATTCATCAACTAAATGTGGTGGGGGATTGATCAAAGGAACCCCAAGTAAGTCCAAAGATCAAATTGACGTTATTGATAAGTCCATGAGAAAATTGTATGGGAGGGTACATCGGGCTTTATCCAAAAAGGATGAACATTTGAGAGAATGCCTAGTTTCAAACTTCTCAAAACATGAAAAAGTCAAACTCAAGGAGTTAATTAATGAAGCTAAAGTAACAAACGATTGGTTAGTGTTAATGCTAGATGAAGGTCGTCATGAAAATGTTTCCCTTAGTTCAAAGGGAGGGGAGGTTTACCACCCCGGTATTAGTTGAAATTTCAAGAGGATGAGAGTCGGGTGATAGACTCGTTAAGAACTTTCTGCAATCGTGTACATAACTTCTTTTAGTTGCACTAAATTTAGGATTGTATGATATTCCTTTTATTAGTTGCATTTGCATGTAGTTGCATTTCATGCATATGGGTAAACTGGAAAATACCAAAAATAGTTTGTGAACGGGCCAAAATGGACTTAAAACTGAAAAAAAAAACTGCATTCAGGTACAAAAGCGGCGCTTTTGCTCTAAAAAATGGTGCTTCTGTTTTGAAAAGCGACGCTTTTGATTGTGATTTGGGACCAAAAATGGACAGTAGGAAAGAGCGACGCTCTTGTCTACAAAAGCGAAGCTTTTGTTTTCCAGGAACGGCGCTTGGGACGCCCCGTACAAAACCATCATGTACGAATCGTCAACAACAGGTCCATTACATGATATAATACTACATTCTATTTTAAAATGAGTTTTGCATTCATTAAAAGATAACGTTTTTACAAAAGATAACGTGACACAAAGGTCGTTACAAAGTCATTATTCAAAATAACATAAGTTGCGAATGCAAAATAAAAGTTCCATGATTGAGACATCTGTAAGTAATGCAGCGGAAGTCTAACACAGCGAGTCTGTAAAGTCTAAAACGCCAAGACAGAAAGTCTAACAGCTGAAGCAACAACGTCTAAGCACCTGAGAAATACACGCTTAAAAGTCAACACGAATATTGGTGAGCTATAGTTTGTATTCAGTAACGTAATGTAGACCACAAGATTTCGTATTCAAAACAGTATGAAAAGTATATGCTTATCCGTGGGCACCCGGTAACTAACTTAACGTAATAATAATACCACCCCCTAAAAGTACACTTGGCGAGTGCGTATGTTCTCGAAGTATCAAACACCCGTTAAATGCTAGCACGACTAGCCCGAGTGGGGATATCAAACCCTATGGATCCATATCTAATATTCGCGTTCACCGGTTCAAAAACCAATGATTAAACGTTACCGTGCTAAGGGGAATCTTTGTGCCGTTATATCACCCATACATATATAAAGTTTAAGTACTCGTGTCTAGTATGTAAAACATAAAAAGCGCATGTATTCTCAGTCCCAAAAATAGTAAAGTAAAAAGGGAAGCTATAACTCACAGTGAATGTGCAGTAAAAGTCGATATGAAAAGTATGCAAGTAGTAAGTCGGTCCGAAAGGTCGTCAACCTAAGTCAAAGGTCACTAAGTCAGTATATTGTCCCCAAAAGTTTAAGGGTGAATAAATTAAGTATTAAGTATCGTCATCATCATCATCATCATCATCATCATCATTATCATCATTATCATCATACGTAAAAGATAAAGTAAGTTTTCAACAAGAATAGAGATCGAAACAAAAGGCTGACTTCGGAGAGCTGCTACGACCTTTATAAACAACGAAAAGACACGTGGTCAGTGGCCAAGGCTCTATATGTGAGTCCTCTAACCGCTATCCAATTTTTAGATCCTAACTCGATATCATTTGACCGTGGCGACGGTTCAAGCGCGAGTAGGTCAGAATTTTCAGCACGTCGTTATAACGGCGTAGTGACTTTCGAAAGGCTATAAATCCTAAACCGTATATCGGATTTAGGCGAGGCCTAAACGAAAAGTCATCTACTCGAAACGAACTATCTGAATATAAATTTTCCAGAAGTGGTAGGAATCAGATCAGACCCCGAAAAATAGCAAACAAGTGCTCCTGTGGGTTTCTTGGTGCTTGATGCTCAGCACGGTTCTCATCCTTGATGCGTGTAAGCTTCAAGTGTACAACTCTTTGATGTTTTAGCATAACTTTGACCAAGTTTCAACCATAAACACACAACTAAGAGTGAAAGCTAACATTCTACAAGTTTTGAACATCAAGGTTGCCTCTTTATTGCATAAACCCAATAAAGCTTCAACCTTTGTCCTTTTTACACAAGTTTATGCATCTTCATCATATGACATGATGAAGACTTGATCTTTATCATCACAACAATCACAAAAAGGTTCCAAGTAAGTGAGATCTACAATGATAACTTAGATCTCAAGTATTAAGAAAACCCTAAGCTAGAAAGCATGGATCTTTACAAGATTAATGAGACCATAAGCTAGAAAGCTAAGATCTAGTAAAAGTAATGAGACCATAAGCTAAAAAGCTAAGATCTTTAACAAAATAATGAAACCCTAAGCTAAAAATCTTGGATCTTTAATGTTCTTGAATATCCTTAAAGCAAAAGACCAGATCTTCAAGTTACATGAAGATCATAAACACAAGTTTTGATCTTTTTAACAAAATAAAGGAATCATAAGCTAGAAAACTTAGATCCAACAAAATAATGAAGATTCAAAGCTAGAAAGCTTGAATATTTCATGTTCTTGAAGGATTCAAATCAAAGTTTGAATCTACAAGATATAACAAGATCAAGAAGCTAAAAAGCTTGATCCTTGCATGATGATGATGTCGAAAATGAGAAGAGAAGAAGAAGAAGAATAAAATTTAAAACTTACACTTTTTAGAGTGAGAAAGACTAGAGAGAGAATTAGAGAGTAAGTGTGTGTAAAATGTGAATGAGATTAAGTGTGAAATGGGTGAGATTTGCTTGGTATTTATAGTGAGTAGGGGTGGTGGTAGCCGTAGGTTTCAAGGGGGGACAAGGGGGACACATTTTTGCTTTTTGGTTAATGGTGGTCTAAAGTTGGTGCTTATGTTGGGATCTTATGCAACAATTGTGATTATGGTTAACAAAAATGCTAGTATGTTCCCTCTAATTAATGGGTATTTGTCTTACATTTATATGGATCATAAACTTATTAAAATTGGGCTAATTAAATAGTCCATTAGTTAGAGTAGGGTGGGCTTGAGTCCAACAAGGTAGAAAGTCCAACAAGACTAACTAGTGAGCACAAG
This sequence comes from Rutidosis leptorrhynchoides, assembly GCF_046630445.1. NCBI lineage: Eukaryota > Viridiplantae > Streptophyta > Magnoliopsida > Asterales > Asteraceae > Rutidosis > Rutidosis leptorrhynchoides. The sequence goes on from NC_092334.1 coordinate 595,379,313, forward strand.
TAAATTACTAAGCGTAATTAAGCAACCAAAAGTCCAAGTAATTGTTATTAGAAAATAATAATTAGTATTTCGTAGTCGTAATATTCCAATTACGACAAAAGTTAAACGTATACCAAAACACATAGCTCGTTCTCAACGTCAAGTGACACTAACGGTCGTAAAAGCATTCGGGGATCAAGTTAAGTAACTAAGTACTTAATGGCACGTTGTATGGTAATAACCAAAGTAATTAATCATGAAATAAGATCCCAGAATATAAACCAACACAGTACGCACAAATACGCAGTTTCGCAGAAAGTAACATGCACAAAAGTAAGTCGAAAAAGTCGGGTCGTTACATTACCCACCTGTTAATGAAAATTTCATCCCGAAATTTTAAGCTGAGGTAGACGGTAGAGTTGTGAAGAGGTGAGGATACTTCTGCATCATCTGATCCTCTCGTTCCCAAGTAAACTCGGGTCCTTATTTAGCATTCCAATGGACTCTGACAATTGGAATCTTGTTACGTTTCGAGGATTTGACCTCACGGTCCATAATTTCAACAGGCTCTTCCACGAAGTGGAGTTTGTCATCAATCGTAAGCTCCTCAAGTGGTATGACAAGTTCTGGTTCCGCAAGACATTTCTTCAGGTTCGACACGTGGAAAGTGGGAGGAACAGCATTCAACTGAGTCGGAAGATCCAAACGTTAAGGAACGGGTCCAATACACTCCAAGATTTCGAAAGGACCAATATATCGCGGATTTAGCTTCTCACGCTTTCCGAAATGGATTACACCTTTCCAAGGTGTGACTTTCAACATCACTCAGTCACCTACATGGAATTCGCGATCTTTACGCTTAAGATCGGCAATGCTCTTTTGACGATCACGGGCCGTCTTGAGCCTCGCTTGAATTTGAACAATCTTCTCAGTTGTTTCGGTGACGAGTTCGGGTTCGGTGATTTGTTTTTCACCTACTTCGGCCCAACAGATAGGAGAACGACATCTGCAGCCATATAAAGCTTTGAAAGGTGCGACCTTAATACTCTCGTGATAGCTATTGATGTAAGAGAATTCGGCCAGCGGCAAATGCTTCTCCCAAGCCTTTCCGAAATCAATTACACAAGCATGCAACATGTCCTCCAGGGTTTGAATCGTGTGTTCGCTCTGTCCATCGGTTTGTAGGTGATACACAGTGCTCATATCTAAACATGTTCCCAAAGCTTCTTGTAAAGAACGCCAAAATCTAGAAGCGAAATGGGCGTCTCGGTCTGAAATAATCGATAAGGGTACACCGTGTCGAGATACAACTTCCTTTATGTATAGTTGCGCGAGTTTCTCCATCGTATCAGTTTCCTTCATGGCTTGGAAGTGTGCAGATTTGTTAAGATGGTCAACGATAACCCAGATGGTATCATATCCGCCTACCGTCTTTGGTAGCTTCGTGATGAAGTCCATTGTTATTCCTTCCCACTTCCATTGCGGGATTTCGGGTTACTGAAGTAACCCAGACAGCTTCTGATGTTTGGGTTTGATCTTGGAACAAGTTAAACACTTTCCGACTTAAGTCGCAACATCTTTTTTGAGGTTCGGCCACCAATATTGAACCTTGAGATCGTGGTACATTTTACCAGCTCCTGGATGAATCGAATACCTTGACTTATGAGCTTCATCTAGAATAAGGCTTCGTAAATCCCCATAACTAGGCACCCAGATTCTTTCAGCAAAGTATCGGAGTTCAGTCTCCTTAACCTTGAATCGAGTAACAAGAATGTTCAAGTGCTCTTGAGCAATATTCTCCTCCTTGAGAGCTTCCTCTTGAGCTACACGGATTTGGCTATTAAGATTCGTGTGAATGGTGACGTTCAAGGATCAAACACGAAGAGGTACCATTCTTTCCTTTCGGCTCAAGGCATCAGCTACAACATTTGCCTTGCCAGGGTAGTAGCGGAGTTCACAATCATAATCGTTCAACATCTCAATCCATCGACGCTGTCTCATGTTCAATTGCTTCTGATCGAATATGTGTTGGAGGCTTTTGTGGTCGGTGAAGATAGTGCTCTTGGTTCCATACAGATAGTGTCTCCACAGTTTGAGTGCAAAGACAACGGCTCCAAGCTCAAGATCGTGAGTAGTGTAGTTTCGCTCGTGAATCTACAGTTGTCGGGAGACGTAAGCAATAACCTTCTTCTATTGCATCAATACGCACCCAAAACCTTGTCGGGAGGCATCGCAATACACAACGAAGTCATCACTACCTTCGGGAAGGGGCAGAATAGGAGTGGTGGTTAACTTCTGCTTCAGGGTTTGGAATGCCGACTCTTGCTCGGTTTCCCAAACGAACTTCTTCCCTTTGTGAGTTAACGCAGTCAAAGGACGGGCAATCAAAGAGAAACCTTCGATGAATCTATGATATTAACCGGCGAGGCCTAAAAATTGACGGATATGAGTTGGAGTAGTGGGGGTTTCCCACTTGTTGATGGCTTCGATCTTTGCGGGATCGACCTTGATACCCTGATCGCTCACAATATGACTAAGAAATTGGACTTCCTTCAACCAAAATTCACACTTGGAGAATTTGGCATAGAGTTGCTCTTGTCTCAAGAGTTCAAGCATGAGTCGAAGATGTTGCTCATGTTCTTCTTCGCTTTTGGAATAGATTAGGATATCATCTATGAAGACGATAACGAATTTGTCCAGGTACAGCTTGCATCATGAGATCCATAAACATGGCAGGAGCGTTGGTTAACCCGAATGGCATCACCAGAAACTCATAGTGACCATAATGAGTTCGGAACGCAGTCTTCAGCACATCGCTCTCCTTCACCCTCAACTGGTGATAACCTGATCATAAATCGATCTTGGAGTAAACGTTGGATCATTGCAGCTGATCAAAAAGATCGTCAATTTTAGGAAGGGGAACTTGTTCATTTCATGATAATCGATACACATGCGGAAAGATTCGTCCTTCTTCTTCACGAACAAAATAGGTGAGCCCCAAGGCGATGAACTCGGTCGGATAAATCCACGGTCTAGCAGTTCCTGCAGTTGACTCTGCAACTCTTACAGTTCGGAAGGTGCAAGTCGATAAGGTGCGCGAGCTACAGGTGCAGCTCCTGGCACTAGATCGATCTGAAACTCCACTGATATCGGCGGCGGTAATCTCGAAAATTCTTCTGGAAAGACGTCGGGAAATTCGTTCACAATTCGTACATCATCCACGCTTTTATCCTCAGTTTCTAGTTTCTTCACGTGCTCCAAAACAGCAAAACGCCCCTTTTTCATAACCTTTTGTGCATTCAAGCAACTAATAAGGTTTAGCTTCGGGCTACATCTCTCTCCGTAAACAATTAGTGACTTACCATCTTCGTGTGGTATACGAAGAATCTTCTCTTCATAAATAACTTCTGCTCTTACCTTGGACAACCAGTCCATACCGACTATCACATCAAAACTCCCCAACTTAATGGGTATCAAATCAATCTCAAAATCCACACCAGCTAAGTTTATAATACCTCCTCGGCCAATTTGGTCAAGTTTCTTAAGCTTTCCATTGGCTACCTCAATAAGTATACTCTCATCCAAAGGCATTAACGACCAATCTAGCTTAGAGTAAAAGTGTCTACATACATAACTCCTATCGGCACCGGTAACAAATAGGACAGAAGCTAATAGTTTATTGATAGTGAATGTACCTGTAACCAAGTCAGGATCTTCACGGGCATCTCTGGCATTTATGTTGAAGACTCTTCCACGTGCTGGCCCGCCATCCTTCTTCTTGTTGGGACATTCATTCTTGAAGTGGCCCTGCTGACCGCACTCAAAACACTTCTTTGGTCCATTTGGGTTTGTCCTCACAGATGGGGCGGTGATCTTACAATCTCTGCCGATGTGTCCAGTCCTTTTACACCTCTCACACACAACATTGCAGTATCCAGTGTGATGCTTGTAGTATCTCTTACACTGAGGAAGGGTACCTTTGTAGTTAGGGTTAGAGCTAGGGTTCGGGTTAGGGTTCCTCCTGTCGTTGTTTCCCTTAAAATTCTCATACCTCTTAGCTGGGTTCTGGTCAAAACCTTTTCCCTTACATCCATCCCACTTACGTTTCCCATTACTAGCTCCCGATTCTGATTTCACCTTCTTTGGCTCTTGGCGGGTAATTTGATTCATTAGGGTGTGCGCCATGCGCATAGCTTTTGGGATATTTGCTGGTTTCAAAGAAGTGACATTTCCCTGAATGTCCTTGGGGAGTCCCCACAGATACCTCTCTATCTGTTTGTACTCAGAGTAACCATTGTGCGGCACATTAAAGCTAACTCCAAATACCTTCGATTATAGCCATCAAGGTCCGTTCCTACAACTTTCAGTTCCCAAAATTTCGCTTCCATTTTCTGAATTTCGATTCTGGGGCAGTATTCCTCAATCATAGCCCTCTTAAACTCCTCCCATGGTGTAGCATAAGCTTCGTCAATTCCTCGCGCCTGGGCGAGAGTATTCCACCAAGTCAAAGTGCCATCCGACAAAGTGCAGGATGCGAACTTAGTCTTATTCCCTTCGGAGCAGTTACTTACACGGAACACAGATTCCAACTTCTCAAACCATCTCGTCAGTCCAACTGGCCCTTCTGTTCCACTGAAATTGTGGGGGCTTACAACTCTAAAATTCCTTGAAAGTACACCCATTCCGAATGTTCTGGTTAGCCGGTGGAGCTTGGGGGTTGGCATTCGCCATGGCTGTGGCTACTCGAGCGGCTATCATCTCCTCAATCTGTGCTGCTGTGGGCATTTCCCTTGGACCTCATCCGTTAGCCATCAATCTTCCAAACAAAAAATTCGACTTAAGTCAAAAGCCATTGACCAACAACGTCACGGCATACGGTAAACAACATGGAAACAACGCAGTACACGATAACTAAGCATGGCAAACAAGCAGCAGATAGCACAAAAGCCAACATGTAATAAAGCGCCATATAATAGATCAACAACAGTAGTTCCATTCATAATAATAAAATTGCATACAACGGCATAAGGTTCGTACAATACATAAATGGAAAACAGGAAACTACAAACGGAATACATAAAGAAATCTAATACAACACTCCTAGGGCGAGGGTGGGTAAATGATGTCAATCAGGTGGGTCATCTGATCCTCGAGCTCAGTTACCTGATCACGGAGGGCATGCACTTCTCTCGTCAGTTCCTCGACGATAGGAGATGCTGGTGGGGTAGGTGGTGCAGATGGTGCAGATGATGCGGATGTAGTACTAGAAGTAGACAGCAGCACAGTGTAGGCGACCTTACGCACAAATGGATCGGCTGGATATGGTACAACCCTCTTACGGGTGGTGACCGTAACCAACTATCCATGTGCATTCACGAACGGCTTTCCTCCATTAACCCCTGGAATAACAGTACCATCAAAGCGATACCACTTCTTCAGCAGGGTAGAGGGTAGCTACACGGGCTCCTCCTCGGGGTCCTCCTCAGAATCCTCCTCGAGATCCTCCTCGCTGGTGTCATCGGATGATAATCCGTCTGAATCGTCTGAAGGTAGTGCAGGTACATCAAGGGCGGGAGAAAGCGTCTGGCCGGTGGTCATAAGTTGATATCTGCCATGTGTAATCAGTACGACTTGTCCGTCAGTGGTGCGTCTAGCCCAATGTCCATGCTCGTTACGGAAGGGACCGTCTCCATTTCCCCCAGGGATCACAGTACCATCGGAATGGTGCTGTGGCCCTGGGAGTCTAGGGCTGGGTGGAGCTGGAATCTCCTCGGGATCCTCGTCTCTGTCTGAGATGTCCATCAGGTCAAGCGCGTGTCCACTATCTCCAGAAGACGAATCGCCAGAGTCACCCGAGGGTAGTGGTGAGTCAGCAACAATAGTAGGCGAGGTAGCAGACGTATCTGAGTCGCCTTCAAAGTCAAAGGTCATGGGCAGCATGTATGACATCTGAACAAGGGAAAATAACTTTTTCCATGTCAGTAAGACATATAGCAAGCACGTAATCAGGCACTACAGCATCCTAGCAGTACATAGCATGGCAATCGTAACAGTATTAAACAAAAGTAACATGCAATCAAAGACAGATAGTAGCATGCAGTAGCGAGAAAGTAGCAGCATACAGCAAGTTCACATAGCAGTAAAGGTAAGCAGTAGCATGCAGTAGTAGTAAGCAGTAACAAGTAAACGAGCAAGTTATAGATTAGTCCTATTAGCGAATCCTACTCAGCTAGGTCAAGACTCACTAATGCAACCTAATTCCCTACAACCGATGCTCTGATACCAAATGTGGCACCCCGTACAAAACCATCATGTATGAGTCGTCAACAACAGATCCATTACATTGTATAATACTACATGCTGTTTTAAAACGAGTTTTTCATTCATGAAAAGATAACATTTTTACAAAAGATAACATGACACAAAGGTCGTTACAAAGTCATTATTCAAAATAACATAAGTTGCGAATGCAAAATAAAAGTTCCATGATTGAGACATCTCTAAGTAATGCAGCGGAAGTCTAACACAGCAAGTCTGTAACAGCAAGTCTAAAACACCAAGACAGCAAGTCTAACAGCGAAAGCAACAACGTCTAAGCACCTGAGAAATACATGCTTAAAAGTCAACATGAATGTTTGTGAGCTATAGTTTGTATTCAGTAACGTAATGTAGACCACGAGATTTCGTATTCAAAATAGTATGAAAAGTATATGCTTATCCGTGGGCACCCGGTAACTAACTTAACGTAATAATAATACCACCCCTTAAAGTACACTTGGCGAGTGCATATGTTCTAGAATTATCAAACACCCATTAAATGCTAGCGCGACTAGCCTGAGTGGGGATGTCAAACCCTATAGATCCATATCTAATATTCGCATTCACCGGTTTAAAAACCAATGATTAAACGTTACCGTGCTAAGGGGAATCTTTGTGCCGTTATATCACCCACACATATATAAAGTTTAAGTACTCGTATCTAGTATGTAAAACATAAAAAGCGCATGTATTTTCAGTCCCAAAAACAGTAAAGTAAAAAAGGGAAGCTATAACTCACAGTGAATGTGCAGTAAAAGTCGATATGAAAAGTATGCAAGTAGTAAGTCGGTCCGAAAGGTCGTCAACCTAAGTCAAAGGTCACTAAGTCAGTATATTGTCCCCAAAAGTTTAAGAGTGTATAAATTAAGTCTTAAGTATCGTCATCATCATCATCATCATCATCATACGTAAACGATAAAGTAAGTTTTCAACAAGAATAGAGATCGAAACAAAAGGCTGACTTCAGATAGCTGCTATGACCTTTATACTAAACGAAAAGATGTGTGGTCAGTGGCCAAGGCTCCGTATGTGAGTCCTCTAACCGCTGTCCAATTTTCAGATCCTAACTCGATATCGTATGACCGTGGCGATAGTTCGAGCGCGAGTAGGTCAGAATTTTTAGCACGTCGTTATAACGGCGTAGTGACTTCTGGAAGGCTATAAATCCTAAACTGTATATCAGATTTAGGCAAGGCCTAAATGAAAAGTTATCTACTCGAAACGAACTATATGAAAATCAATTTTCTAGAAGTCCTAGGAATCTGATCAGACCCTGAAAAACAGCAAACAAGTGCTCCGGTGGGTTTCTTGGTGCTTGATGCTCATCACGGTTCTCATCCTTGATGCGTGTAAGCTTCAAGTGTACAACTCTTTGATGTTTTAGCATCACTTTGACCAATTTTCAACCATCAATACACAACTAATAGTAAAAGCTAACATTCTGTGACGACCCGGAAATTTCCGATCAAATTTAAACTTAATCTTTATATGATTTCGATACGATAATCAATGTCTTTAATGTTGAGTCTCTAAAAATTTTTGAACTGTTTCATATGTTCAATTGACCTTCGACCAATCCCGACGATTCATGAACCACTATTTGTAAATATTTATGTGTGAATATATATATATATATATATATATATATATATATATATATATATATATATATAATAATTGGAAATATAATTCGAAACATTATATGTTGTTGTTATTAAAACGAATTATGTAAAATAAAATAAAAATAGAATATTATAATAATTATTATTTACAACATAACTATATATAAATAAAGTATAGTAAAAATAAATATTAAATGATTGTAATACTCGTTTGATGTTCCGATTGATATTGAGCAAACTAAATTCAAACTTATATGATTTTAAAATAAACGGTAATTCGAAAATGAGTTCTATAAATTATAGACTTATTAAAAATGCATTTAGGAGCTGTTTGTTAAATTTTAGAACTTTTTATATTTTACCCAGAATTGAGAGGGACAGTTGATGTAATTTTTATTTAATAAATTAATGATCAAATTTTATACCATAATGACCAAAATAAATAAAACTATTTAATTTAAAAATATGGGATTTTTCTGAAGACTTTTTATTCCGCCACTGAATTAACAACGGGCATATAGCATTACGTAAGAAAACTGTCGGTAATAAACTTACAAAACATCGATGTCTTCACTATTCTTAATTGGTACCTTTTCTTATCTTTTCATCCCACTTGACTCAATTATTTTCCTACGATTGAATTAGAAATGTGATTACTAGTGTGTTGTTTTTAATATATTAATATATTTATATAATACTTCATCATGTATCAAAATTCACAGGCATCTCAATATTATTTCTATCTTTCATTCTTGTTCACATAACCAAACACTTTTTATATTTTTCACTACTAGTGAACCTTTTCTGATTTACATTCGATCACCATGAACTTCATACACACAACCGTTAACCATAAATCAAACACCATCGAACTCACCACCATCGAGTATCACCACACCTGCCACTACTTTCAACCTTGGTTCACCACCCCCATCGCCACCATCTCTTCCTCTTCTATTTCTGTTTACATTAGAACCACCTACTATTTGTCTACTTCGGGTTAAACCCATGAACAACTACACAAAACCGTCTAAACCGTCACCCTGCAAACCATTATCAACTCACCTGCACAAAACCCATTTGCAAAATTTCTATTTATTTTCATTCGAAACCCACTTATTTTTTTCGTTTATGTTTATGATCGTGAACCATGACCCTCATTCCGAGCCACCACTTTCTTTGAACCGCCACACTATAATCTCCTAAAACACCTTCACAAATCACCCTTAACACCATTAAACCACCATACGCAGCATGTTTTCCTGTCTTCTGTTGCGTTGTAAACCCAGAACCGACAATCATTATTACGCTACTATAGTTGTCTTTCTGTTTCTATTGGCGTGAAACACCACAATAATCAACGCGAACCTGCTACTGCAGCTGCAGCCGACTATCTGTTTTCCTGATTTAATTGAACCCTACACGCCACAACCTGCAACTATTTGTGTTTACCGCTATCTTTAACTCTTTTTTGATTTCTGTTTTAAATGAAGAAGGAGAAAGAAATACTATGACTATTGTACTCGTTTTATTTTTTTATTCATTATAGATCATCTCAAAAACCAAATCCACATATGATCTCAATGATTGCATCGACTACTGTACCCTTTTGCTTTTTGTCTCCTGTGAACATTCGATCAGAACCCAAACATTTATTACCTGGACTTCTTTTATTTAATTAATGGACTAAAGGTAGTGTGGGCTTCTTGTTAGATTGGGTTTTTGATGCAACTTGGGCCACTACCTCCACTATCCTTGGTCCAATACTCAATCCATACTGCTACTTCTATTTCGTTTTAAGAATCCAACAAATAACCCTCCAATGTCGACTACTACTGCTGCACCTTCTGATTATGTTTCTGTGTTAAACCATCGACAAACACCACCTCTGAAAACCGTTAACCTGCAGCTGTGCAGCTAATTTAATTCCAGTTTCTATTGCTTCTGCTCGTAAAAACAGTCAGGAAGACTGCTACGGTACAGCTGCAAACACTGCTACTATTACAGTAAGTTTCTGTTTATATTCTCGATAAAATAATGGAGATAATGGAATGATGTATAAGGTTGGAGCGTTTGTTGTTTCTTCTTCCAGACAAAACCCCAAAAACCATCGGTATATTTAAATGAAGCAAGTTAACGGGCCTTGAATCCATACACTTATTAACGTGGGCTTCTAATTTGTTGTGTTGGGTCATTTAGTTTTTAGGATGATTTAAAATTTTAGGTCGTGTTTGTTTATGTTGTGGGTCGAATGATATGTATATTGATGATGGGTTAGAGATGATGATCATATAATGATAATTAGATAATGATGGTGTTATATACGATGATACGTGTTTCGTTATGATGTGAAAATAATAATAAGCGAATGAGTTTTGATGGTTATGATCACGATAAGAAAGTGATAAAGATGATGATGATGATGTTAGTTTGAATGATGATGATATTATGATGAGGGTCACGAATAAGATGTTACATGGTGATGACGATAAATATGTTAATCGAACGACGATGATGATTAGGATGGTATAATCTCATCATCCTTATTATTACATATTATTATTATTATTATTATTATTATTATTATTATTATTATTATTATTATTATTATTATTATTATTATTATTATTATTATTATTATTATTATTATTATTATTATTATTATTATTAAGCTAACATTAATACTATATTTATTATTATTAGAATTATTATCATTAATATGAGTATTAAGATTATTATCACTATTATTATTATTATTATTATTATTATTATTATTATTATTATTATTATTATTATTATTATTATTATTATTAATCATTATTATTAGGGATAAGTTAATTATTATTGTTACCGTCATCAACACAGTTAAATATTATTATCGTTATTGCTATTACTAAGTATTATCATTAAGTATTAGGAGTATTATTAATATTATTATTATTAACATGAGTATTATGATCATTATTATGATTACGATTATTATTATTATTATTATTTTGAAAACAATACAAATTATTATTATTTTCATTAACATTAGTATTAGTATCATTTTTATTATTAGTATTATTATTATTATTATTATTATTATTATTATTATTATTATTATTATTATTATTATTATTAACATAAGTATCATTATTAACAATATCATTTTTATTATTAGTATTATCATTATTAATAAGGTTATTATTATTATTATTATTATTATTATTATTATTATTATTATTATTATTATTATTATTATTATTATTATTATTATTATTATTATTATTAGTAAATTATCATTTTCAAAACTACCATTTTAACAAATAAATATTTTGTACATAAAAAATATACTTATCACATATACTATAACTATATTAATATTACATATACATATATATTAAACCTAATAACATTGTTTACACAAATATTTACATATAACAAATTTTTAATTTAACAATATAATACTAATTATATAGATATATATGTATTAGTATAACTATATGTATAAATATTAAAATAATATATATATATATATATATATATATATATATATATATATATATATATATATATATATATATATATATATATATATATATATAACCTTTGAAATAACAAATATATTACTAAATTAAATAAGTAATATACATAAACTGGTTTGATTATTATTACATGTTAATTATACGTGTTAATATATATACTTGATATAGGTTCATGAATCCGAGGCTAACCCTGCATTGTTCAGTATCGTCGTATGAATATATTTACTACAAAATATTCGATAGTGAGTTTCATTTGCTCCCTTTTTAAATGCTTTTGCAATATATATTTTTGGGACTGAGAATACATGGGCTGCTTTTATAAATGTTTTACGAAATAGGCACAAGTAATCGAAACTACATTCTATGGTTGAATTATCGAAATCGAATATGCCCCTTTTTAGTCTGGTAATCTAAGAATTAGGGAACAGACACTCTAATTGACGCGAATCTTAAAGATAGATCTATGGGTACTAACAAGCCACAGTCAGAGAATTTGAACTGCTTTAGTACTTCGAATTTATCATGTCCGATGGGAGTCCTGGAATGATGGGGATATTCTATATGCATCTTGTTAAGGTCGATTACCAGGTGTTCAATCCATATGAATGATTTTTGTCTCTATGTATGAGACGTATATTTATGAGAAATGAATATGAAATCTTGTGGTCTATTAAAATTATGGAAATGATCGATTATGATAAACTAATGAACTCATCAACCTTTTGGTTGACACTTTAAAGCATGTTTATTCTCAGGTATGAAAGAAATCTTCCGCTGTGTATTGGCTCATTTTAGAGATATTACTTGGAGTCATTCATGAGATATTTCAAAAGACGTTGCATTCGAGTCGTTGAGTTCATCAAGATTATTATTAACTCAATTATAGATTGGATATATTCTGAAATGGTATGCATGCCTGTCAACTTTCGATGTGATGAAAGTATGTCTTTTAAAAACGAATGCAATATTTGTAAAATGTATCATATAGAGATTAAGTACCTCGCGATGTAATCATATGTTATTGTATTCGTTCTAATGGAAACGGGTCATGACATGTGGTATCAGAGCGGTGGTCTTAGCGAACCAGGTCTTGCATTAGTGTGTCTAACTGATAGTTGTTTAGATGCATCAGTGAGTCTGGACTTCGACCGTGTCTGCATGTCAAAAGTTTTGCTTATTATTTCGTGTTGAAAATTACATGCTTATCATCCTTAAAGTCTAGACACATCTTACTGAATTGATTGCATGAATAGTGTATAGATAAAATTCATATCTTAGCGTATCTGATAATTCATATCCTAGCGTATCTGTTACTGTAGATTTTCCAGACATATGCCGTAAATTCCTCTGTAATCTACGAAATCTTTTGTTCTATATATATAGATATTCTATGTAATTAGAATACCATCCAATAGCCGAAAATCATTTCATATTGAAAAATCCTTTATTCGAAAGTACGAAATGGGACTCGTCACTAGTTCAAGTTCTTCGGAACCCGACAGCTATTCCGACATGGATGTTCACCTAAGCTCCAGAGGCAGCGTCACTAGAATGAATCAACCAATCAACCATCCCCAATTCCTCTGATGGGTTAATAGTCTACTTAATCAATGGAGACGCGAAGAAGGCGATCCCTTCCACCAACCGAATTTACCTCTTGGCGAAGAACCTGATGCACTTACCGGCGAACCAGTTCGAAACACCATCTTCACTTTCATTTCCAGAGTATCTCGCCACGACTATATCATAACTCAGATTCTAAACCTTATTCATTCGCTCATTCCTACCGACAATCATCCCGGAGTAATCGAAGAAGTCAATGAGCTTCGCTCTCGAGTAATTAACTTTGAAAACATGGTACAAAACCTACCAGCTTCAACAACAGTACCGACAACACCAGTTCCACCAATAACATAAGCCTTAACATCACACGCCTCAATATCACCATCTGTACTTCGAGTATGATCTTCGTTCTACGTATCGTTCTACCTCATTTATCTTCGTTCGACATGGCGATTATGTAATCTCTAAAGTTTTAGAGATTATTCATTCTAGTTCCAACCGAAAACCAAATGAGTTTAATATCATATTAACTCATTAAATCCATGATTACATCTGAAAAAAATATATATGTATATATGTTTTTTTAAAGATTGTAATTAAAAAAAAATTCCCCTGTACAAACTGTTAATGGTGAAAATATTTTAACGGGTAGGTAATACCCGAGGAATATTTAGATTTACATCAATAAGCTACACTGTACATTCTTCGAATCTGATTCAATAGTCATTTACTATCCTACTTACATCCACAGATATACGTATCCATTTACCGCATAATAACCATTTTCATTCAATTTCATATTTGGATTTTGATCTTTCAGAATCCAACAAGTGGCATAATAAAGAAAACATTGGACAAAATAAAATTTGTTAGAAACAAACAAATTAATTATGAGAAATTTTGTTAAGAATCCACGCTAACTATTCCTAGCTAACTGTTCCTAGCTAACTGTTAATTCCGTATTACATTTTATTTATCGCAATTTATTTATCGCAATTTAAATTCTCGCAATTTTATTTATCATCATTTAATTTCTGTTATTTATTTTTCGCACTTTAAATATCGGGACACGTATACAATGTTTTGACATATAATATTGACGTCATCTATATATATTATTTGGAATAACCATAGACACTCTATATGCAGTAATGCTCGAGTTAGCTATACAGGGTTGAGGTTGATTCTCAAATAATATATATACTTTGAGTTGTGATCGAGTCTGAGACATGTATACAATGGGTCACGACATGTATTAATTAATTCGAATATAAGATATTAAACTATATATGAATTATTGAACTGCTAACTGTGGACTATTAACTGTGAACTACTAACATTGGACAATTAAAATGAATTAAAATATTGATTATAACATATAAAACTAAACATTTCTTCAAGTTTGCCACTTGATTTCATCTTAAACCTCATTTGTATCTTGACAATTACAATCTGTGTTCAAACCTTTCATGATTCTTGAAAACACCTCAATCGAGAGGATGAACCAACCGCACTTCATCTACGGAAGATAAGATTGATGCATATAGTCATGCACCTGAAAACACTCGGAACCTAAGTAAACGTTTAACAGGTATCTGTGCTAGCTCCTTTGGCATTGCTATTACCGAAAATAACATTGCAATTTTTTTCAGATTAGCCAATTTTGTCACAGCTCCAGCAAATCAACTTTGACTTTCATTCGGATTAGCTTTATTATAACCTTGATATATAAGTTTGCTTTTCGTCATCGTTATCGGGGAACCGTTTATATCCCACCGCATTAACAGTAAACGTACCAACAACTTCATTACTCTTTGACTTAATTCTCTCCGAAAAACCACTATATTTATTGAAACCCTATAATGTAACCATCTACATCTTGTAACGATAACTGCCATACCAATTACCGAGAATCAGCAATCAGTATTTCGAATCTCGCAACGTTTCTACATCAACAGTTATATGTATAACATTTATCTCTTAGAATTATGATCTTCAATTCTGAAATTTTGAAAAGCATCTAGTCTACGAATCAATAAACTGAATGTTGAAAAAGCTGAATGAAGTAGCAGAAACTGCAAACAATCGTAAAAAGTTTGATGATAAAGAACGGTATGTTGGTAAAGCTCAGAAAAGTTAATACTAAAAAATGAATTGAGCAAACCATGAAGGAGACTCTGAACAAATTACAAGAACTAAACTTGTACATAAAGAATCCAGATGATTCTGTTTCTGATGAAATCTTTAGCGAATACCTTGCTCTTTAATCGCTCTAAATCATCGTGAATGAATTTCTTCATCACAATTTGATTCTTAAATTCTAAGATATTATCGTATCTTTCATTATTAATATCCTAAATATTTCTGAAGATATCTTCATAAATATTCTTGTCTGATATTATTTATCTCTCCGCGTTATCTGTATTACATCATAGAAGAAACTGTTTCAGTTTCTAAAATTCTAAAAATTTCAAGTTTAAAATATGAATGTTATTGAAGTAGTGTTGGGAACTGAAGCATGATTTAGTATAATATAATGACACTTGATCAACGTGATTATATTACAGTAAGTCATGCTGAGTTTCTAATGACACTTGATGATTCACAGACCATAATGTCATCATGTGCCATGTTACACGACTTTTACATTCTATCTAATCTATAATTATGTCAAGAACATATTTCCTTGATAGTTCTATCTTTTCTCGTGACTTCTGATAATTTGACAAGTCAAATCGAGTTGTGAAAATAATAGAACGAAAGAGGTTCATTTATAGTAAGATATCAGACAGAGTAATCAAGACAGATGACCACATTTAATTAAAAAGATCCTAATTCCCTTAAATCTCGAAGAACCAGATCTTATAGATTTCGAAGATTTTCTTTAAATCCTTGAATTCCAAAAATCAACCGTGACTACGTCACCGGTTAAGACGAACCTGCATTTACTCATTTCATTCTTCTGTGATAGCTTCACTCGTACTCTTCGAGTAATCGAATTATCTTATCCATATTACTCAACGGTAATAAAACTCTAATTATCAGCTCATATTCTTCAGGAAAACATTCTTATTGTTAGCCATGACGATCTCGATCAAATTTTGGGGACGAAATTTCTTTAACGGGTAGGTACTGTGACGACCCAGAAATTTCCGACCAAATTTAAACTTAATCTTTATATGATTTCGACACGATAAGCAAAGTCTGTAATGTTGAGTATCTAAAAATTTTTGAACTGTTTCATATGCTCAATTGACCTTCGATCAATCCCGACGATTCACTAACCACTATTTGTAAATAGTTATGTGTGAATATATATATATATATATATATATATATATATATATATATATATATATATATATATATATATATATATATATATATATATATATATATATATATATATATATATATAAATAATAATTGGAGTTATAATTCGAAACATTATATGTTGTTGTTATTAAAATGAATTATGTAAAATAAAATAAAAAATAGAATATTATAATAATTATTATTTACAACATAACTATATATAAATAAAGTATAGTAAAAATAAATATTAAATGATTGTAATACTCGTTTGATGTTCTGATTGATATTAAGCAAACTAAATTCAAACTTATATGATTTTAAAATAAACGGTAATCCGAAAATGAGTTATATAAATTATAGACTTATTAAAAATGCATTTAGGAGCTGTTTGTTAAATTGTAGAACTTTTCATATTTTACCCAGAATTGAGAGGGACAGTTGATGTAATTTTTATTTAATAAATTAATGATCAAATTTTATACCATAATGACTAAAATAAATAAAACTATTTAATTTAAAAATATGGGATTTTTCCGAAGACTTTTTATTCCGCCACTGAATTAACAACGGGCACGATATAGCATTACGTAGGAAAACTGTCGGTAATAAACTTACAAAACATCGATGTCTTCACTATTCTTAATTGGTACCTTTTCTTATCTTTTCATCCCACTTGACTCAATTATTTTCCTCCGATGGAATTAGAAATGTGATTACTAGTATGTTGTTTTCAATATATTAATATATTTATATAATACTTCCTCATGTATCAAAATTCACAGGCATCTCAATATTATTTCTATCTTTCATTCTTGTTCACAGAACCAAACACTTTTTATATTTTTCACTACTAGTGAACCTTTTCTGATTAACATTCGATCACCATGAACTTCATACACACAACCGTTAACCATAAATCAAACACCATCGAACTTACAACCATCGAGTATCACCACACCCGCCACCACTTTTAACCTTGGTTCACCACCCCCATCGCCACTATCTCTTCCTTTTCTATTTCTGTTTACATTAGAACCACCTACTACTTGTCTACTTCGGGTTAAACCCATGAACAACTACACAAAACCGTCTAAACCTTCACCCTACAAACCATTATCAACTCACCTGCACAAAACCCGTTTGCAAAATTTCTATTTATTTTCATTCGAAACCCACTTATTTTTTTTCGTTTATGTTTATGATCGTGAACCATGACCCTCCATCCGAGCCACCACTTTCTTTGAACCGCCACACTATAATCTCCTAAAACACCTTCACAAATCACCCTTAACACCATTAAACCACCATACACAGCATGTTTTCCTGTCTTCTGTTGCATTGTAAACCCAGAACTGACAATCATTATTACGCTACTATAGTTGTCTTTCTGTTTCTGTTGGCGTGAAACACCATAACAATCAACGCGAACCTGCTACTGCAGCTGCAGCCGGCTATCTATTTTCCTAATCTAATTGAACCCTACACGCCACAACCTGTAGCTATTTGTGTTTACCGCTATCTTTAACTCTTTTTCGATTTCTGTTTTAAATGAAGAAGGAGAAAGAAATACTATGACTATTGTACTCGTTTTATTTTTTTATTCATTCGAGATTATCTCAAAAACCAAATCCACATATGATCTCAATGATTGCATCGACTACTGTACCCTTTTGCTTTTTGTTTCCTGTGAACATTCGATCAGAACCCAAACATTTATTACCTGGACTTCTTTTATTTAATTAATGGACTAAAGGTAGTGTGGGCTTCTTGTTAGATTGGGTTTTTGATGCAACTTGGGCCACTACCGCCACTATCCTTGGTCCAATACTCAATCCAGACTGCTACTTCTATTTCGTTTTAAGAATCCAATAAACAACCCTCCAATGTCGACTGCTAATGCTGCACCTTCTGATTATGTTTCTGTGTTAAACCATCGACAAACACCACCTCTGCAAACTGTTAACCTGCTACTATGCAGCTAATTTAATTCCAGTTTCTATTGCTTCTGCTCGTAAAAACAGTCAGGAAGACTGCTACGGTGCAGCTGCAAACACTGCTACTGTTGCAGTAAGTTTCTGTTTATATTCTCGATAAAATAATGGAGATAATGGAATGATGTATAAGGTTGGAGCGTTTGTTGTTTCTGCTTCCAGACAAAACCCCAAAAACCATCAGTATATTTAAATGAAGCAAGTTAACGGGCCTTGAATCCATACACTTATTAACGTGGGCTTCTAATTTGTTATGTTGGGTCATTTAGTTTTTAGGATGATTTGAAATTTTGGGCCGTGTTTGTTTATGTTGTGGGCCGAATGATATGTATATTGATGATGGGTTAGAGATGATGATCATATAATGATAATTAGATAATGATGGTGTTATATACGATGATACGTGTTTCGTTATGATGCGAAAATAATAATAAGTGAATGAGTTTTGATGGTTATGATCACGATAAGAAAGTGATAAAGATGATGATGATGATGTTAGTTTGAATGATGATGATGTTAGTTTGAATGATGATGATATTATGATGAGGGTCACGAATAAGATGTTACATGGTGATGACGATAAATATGTTAATCGAACGGCGATGATGATTAGGATGGTATAATCTCATCATCCTTATTATTACATATTATTATTATTATTATTATTATTATTATTATTATTATTATTATTATTATTATTATTATTATTATTATTATTATTATTATTATTATTATTATTATTACTATTACTATTATTATTATTATTATTATTATTATTATTATTAAGCTAACATTAATACTATACTTATTATTATTAGAATTATTATTATTAATATGAGTATTAAGATTATTATCACTATTATTATTATTATTATTATTATTATTATTATTATTATTATTATTATTATTATTATTATTATTATTATTAATCATTGTTATTAGGAATAAGTTAATTATTATTGTTACCATGATCAACACAATTAAATATTATTATCATTATTGCTATTACTAAGTATTATCATTAAGTATTAGGAGTATTATTATTATTATTATTATTATTATTAACATGAGTATTATGATCATTATTATGATTACGATTATTATTATTATTATTATTATTTTGAAAACAATACAAATTATTATTATTTTCATTAACATTAGTATTAGTATCATTTTTATTATTATTATTATTATTATTATTATTATTATTATTATTATTATTATTATTATTATTATTATTATTATTATTATTATTATTATTAACATAAGTATCATTATTAACAATATCATTTTTATTATTAGTATTATCATTATTAATAAGGTTATTATTATTATTATTATTAGTAAAGTAAATCATTATTTTCAAAACTACCATTTTAACAAATAAATATTTTGTACATAAAAAATATACTTATGACATATACTATAACTATATTAATATTACATATACATATATATTAAACCTAATAACATTGTTTACACAAATATTTACATATAACAAATTTTTGATTTAACAATATAATACTAATTATATAGATATATATGTATTAGTATAACTATATGTATAAATATTAAAATACAAAATAAATATATATATAATCTTTGGAATAACAAATATATTACTAAATTAAATAAGTAATATACATAAACTAGTTTGATTATTATTACATGTTAATTAGACGTGTTAATATATATACTTGATATAGGTTCGTGAATCCGAGGCCAACCCTGCATTGTTCAGTATCGTCGTATGAATATTTTTACTACAAAATATTCGATAGTGAGTTTCATTTGCTCTCTTTTTAAATGCTTTTGCAATATATATTTTTGGGACTGAGAATACATGCGCTGCTTTTATAAATGTTTTACGAAATAGACACAAGTAATCGAAACTACATTCTATGGTTGAATTATCGAAATCGAATATGCCCCTTTTTAGTCTGGTAATCTAAGAATTAGGGAACAGACACCCTAATTGACGCGAATCCTAAAGATAGATCTATGGGCACTAACAAGCCCCAGTCAGAGAATTTGAACTGCTTTAGTACTTCGAATTTATCATGTCCGAAGGGAGTCCCGGAATGATGGGGATATTCTATATGCATCTTGTTAAGATCGATTACCAGGTGTTCAATCCATATGAATAATTTTTGTCTCTATGTATGGGGCGTATATTTATGAGAAATGGAAATGAAAATCTTGTGGTCTATTAAAATTATGGAAATGATCGATTATGATAAACTAATGAACTCACCAACCTTTTGGTTGACAATTTAAAGCATGTTTATTCTCAGGTATGAAAGAAATCTTCCGCTGTGTATTGGCTCATTTTAGAGATATTACTTGGAGTTATTCATGACATATTTCAAAAGACGTTGCATTCGAGTCGTTGAGTTCATCAAGATTATTATTAAGTCAATTATAGATTGGATATATTCTGAAATGGTATGCATGCCTGTCAACTTTCGATGTGATGAAAGTTTGTCTTTTAAAAACGAATGCAATGTTTGTAAAATGTATCATATAGAGGTCAAGTACCTTGCGATGTAATCATATGTTATTGTATTCGTTCTTATGGATTAGGACGGGTCGCGACACATTCTACAAGTTTTGAACATCAAAGTTGCCTCTTTATTACATAAACCCAATAAAGCATCAACCTTTGTCCTTTTTACACAAGTTTATGCATCTTCATCATATGAAATGTTGAAGACTTGATCTTTATCATCACAACAATCACAAAAAGGTTCCAAGTGAGTAAGATCTACATTGATAACTTAGATCTCAAGTATTAAGAAAACCCTAAGCTAGAAAGCTTGGATCTTTACAAGATTAATGAGACCTAAGCTAGAAAGCTAAGATCTAATAAAAGTAATGAGACCATAAGCTAAAAAGCTAAGATCTTTAACAAAATAATGAAATCCTAAGCTAAAAAGCTTGGATCTTTAATGTTCTTGAAGATCTTTAAAGCAAAAGACTAGATCTTCAAGTTACATGAAGATCATAAACACGAGTTTTGATCTTTTTAACAAAATAAAGGAATCATAAGCTAGAAAACTTAGATCCAACAAAGTAATAAAGATTCAAAGCTAGAAAGCTTAAATCTTTCATGTTCTTGAAGGATTCAAACCAAAGTTTGTATCTACAAGATATAACAAGATCAAGAAGCTAAAAAGCTTGATCCTTGCATGATGATGATGATGTCGAAAATGAGAAGAGAAGAAGAAGAAGAAGAAAATTTAAAACTTGCACTTTTTAGAGTGAGAAAGACTAGAGAGAATTAGAGAGTAAGTGTGCGTAAAATGTGAATGAGATTAAGTGTGAAATGGGTGAGATTTGCTTGGTATTTATAGTGAGTGGGGATGGTGGTAGCCGTAGGTTTCAAGGGGGGACAAGGGGACACCTTTTTGCTTTTTGGTTAATGGTGGTCTAAAGTTGGTGCTTATGTTGGGATCTCATGCAACAATTGTGATTATGGTTAACAAAAATGCTAATATATTCCCTCTAATTAATGGGTATTTGTCTTACATTTATATGGGTCATAAACTTATTAAAATTGGGCTAATTAAATAGTCCATTAGCTAGAGTAGGGTGGGCTTGAGTCCAACAAGGTAGAAAGTCCAACAAGACTAACTAGTGAGCATAAGTAAATTACTAAGCGTAATTAAGCAACCAAAAGCCCAAATAATTGTTATTAGAAAATAACAATTAGTATTTCGTAGTCGTAATATTTCAATTACGATAAAACTTAAACGTGTACCAAAACACATAGCTCATTCTCAATGTCAAGTGACTCTAACGGTCGTAAAAGCATTCGTGGATCAAGTTAAGTAACTAAGTACTTAATGGCATGTTGTATGGTAATAACGAAAGTAATTAATCATGAAATAAGATCCCAGAATATAAACAACACAGTACGCACAAATACGCAGTTTCGCAGAAAGTAACAAGCACAAAAGTAAGTCGAAAAAGTCGGGTCGTTACAGCGCTTTTGTATTAAAAGCGGCGCTCCTGGACCTGTGTAATTAAAATTTCTGCACGACCAAAAACTTTACTTTTTCACCCACAACTCATATTTTCTCTCTAATAGCAGCATTTCTCAAGCCCTAATCGACCCTAATCACTATCAAACTTCAAATTTCTTCAATTTTCTTGCATATCTTCAATCATTAACATGGGAAAAGTAAGAATCCATCACTTACATTCAATCTTTAACATGATTCTTGTGATTTTTACTAATTTTCTCTTTATGCTTGATTTATTGATTATGCTTGATTAATGATGTTAATGGCCGAATTATTGATGAATCTAGGTTACATTGATGTTTATTAACATGATTTGCATGATTATTTACATCGATTTTGACTTTGAAATTCTAGGGTTAATCCCAATTTGGGGGCTTTTGATTCGGAGTCAAATTGGAGTGATAATTGATGTTATTGATGCTTAATTGATAGGTTGCCATGATTATCTTGCTTTGAATCCATCTTTCATGCTTGTATGAATTAAAATTGAAAATTAGGGTTCATAAGTTTAAGGTTTGACTTGGTTTGACCAGTCTAAGCATGTGATTAGTGATATTGTACTTGTTTGCAGCATATGAATGTTATAACATGAAGAATTGTGATAATTTGATGCATACTCTTTGTCTTAGCCAACTTTTGAATGAATTAGACTTCGACTAGAGTTGTCTTTTTGTAATTAAGTTGTATTGTCCATAGTTGCATGTTGTAAAGCTTTTGCTCCGAAATTAAATGTAGGGGGAATGTTGCCCCATCAATGTTTGAATGCGAGATATTAGATTTGTACTAACATTGAGAAACCATCCTTGCGTTTGTTGTTTGTTGAATCGATTTCAGGGTCACTAAAAAGGGGAGAGACTTGCAAAGTCCACCGAAGTTCATGATTGGTTGCAAGTGATTTTGCGTGATGAAACTTTGAGATCTAGGATGATGAATAGGATAAATATGCCGGTGTGCCAGGCCAAGTACATTTATTGGACTCAATTGGAATTAGCAGAGTTAGGTCATGAGATTCGAGATGTGTTTAAGGTTGAGTACTTCCATAAAGTCATGTACCCTTGTGAGACATTACTTTACATCCAAGAGGAGGTTTATCCTTTGTTAACCCGTGAATTCCTAACAACTTTGAGGGTTCATTTCAAAGTCCGTTCTCCATGGTTAGACACTTACCTCACATTTAGGTTAGGGGGAGAGGAAAGGCGATTAAACATGAGCCAATTTATGGAGTGTCTAGGTCTATACCATGATTCCTCGCCTAATGTTACCATCATGTACTTGGCCAAGTGCGAAATGTTCAATCCAAGCTAGTTTGATCCAAGGAGGGTGTGGCAAAAAATTAGTAACGTCGAATTCACACCCACCAATCAAGTTTCTAGTGCACTCGCAACTCCCACACTTAGGTGCATCCAAAGGTTCTTTGCTAAATCGGTTTTTCACAGCACATAAGATGTTGATAAGATGACATTGCTTGATATTTGTTTGGTTCATCGAGTTCACAAGCACAAGCATGTTCACATCCCCAACCTCATTGCAAGTTATCTATTTGATGTAAGTGGATAAAAGTCTACGCTTCCAAGTGTTGGTGGTCACTACGTGACAAAAATTGCAAAGTTCTTGAGGGTGAAATTCAATGAGTCAGAGAAACTTCAGATGCCTCGTTTTGGTTATGATGACTATCAAGGAGGGAACATCTAGATGGCACATCCGACACACAATGGGTAATTGGTTATAATTTATGAAAAAATTTATCTTTATGATTTGGCATGTAACATTAATTGATTTACTCATTGTGTGTGACAACTTGGGATTATTGATTTGGTGTGAGGTAGTACGCTTGTATTGCTACTCTCACACATTATCACACTCATGTTTGTAATAATTCGACAATTGTGCGTGCGTGGATAATATTGTGAAAGTTTGTGTTTTTCTCTTGTTTGTTGTGGCTCTTAGTGGCAGGATACATTTTTTGATGATTGATCCAAGCCTGGCATTAAGTTCAGGCATCAAGCTCATCGACTTGCATTCTTTGGTGATTAAGTTTATCCGAATAGTGACAACAAAGATCATTTAATCTAATCCGGTTTTTATTTTCTCCTCTCTCATCTATTCTATTTTCAAAATGCCCCTCATTTTTACTTATTCTATCATTTCAATGTAATGAGGGCATTGCATCAAACTAAATGTAGGGGGAGAGTTAAAATATCGGGTCATTTTGAACATTTTCGGTTAAACTTGTCACATATACTTTTCAAAGATTAAAACTTGCAAGGTTGATCAATTTTTAGAACAAGTTTTTAGCCATTACATTAATTCAAATCATGATCACTAAAATGGTTAAAACTTGTAAATTTTTGGAAAAGTAAAGTCTTTTCCTTGCTTTTGCATGGAAGTAAAGTCTTCCATGTGTTATTCCAAAAACTAAGTGTTTAAAAGCGTTGTGCTTTAACACTTCTGGATGAGTCAAGTGAAATGTCCCGTTCTTATTGATTAAAAACGTTCCATATTAATTGATTTCGTTGCGAGGTTTTGACCTCTATATGAGACGTTTTTCAAAGACTGCATTCATTTTTAAAATAACCCATAACCTTTATTTCATAAATAAAGGTTTAAAAAGCTTTACGTAGATTATAAAATAATGATAATCTAAAATATCCTGTTTACACACGACCATTACATAATGGTTTACAATACAAATATGTTACATCGAAATCAGTTTCTTGAATGCAGTTTTTACACAATATCATACAAACATGGACTCCAAATCTTGTCCTTATTTTAGTATGCAACAGCGGAAGCTCTTAGTATTCACCTGAGAATAAACATGCTTTAAACGTCAACAAAAATGTTGGTGAGTTATAGGTTTAACCTATATATATCAAATCGTAACAATAGACCACAAGATTTCATATTTCAATACACATCCCATACATAGAGATAAAAAAATCATTCATATGGTGAACACCTGGTAACCGACATTAACAAGATGCATATATAAGAATATCCCCATCATTCCGTGACACCCTTCGGATATGATATAAATTTCGAAGTACTAAAGCATCCGGTACTTTGGATGGGGTTTGTTAGGCCCAATAGATCTATCTTTAGGATTCGCGTCAATTAGGGTGTCTGTTCCCTAATTCTTAGATTACCAGACTTAATAAAAAGGGGCATATTCGATTTCGATAATTCAACCATAGAATGTAGTTTCACGTACTTGTGTCTATTTTGTAAATCATTTATAAAACCTGCATGTATTCTCATCCCAAAAATATTAGATTTTAAAAGTGGGACTATAACTCACTTTCACAGATTTTTACTTCGTCGGGAAGTAAGACTTGGCCACTGGTTGATTCACGAACCTATAACAATATATACATATATATCAAAGTATATTCAAAATATATTTACAATACTTTTAATATATTTTGATGTTTTAATTTTATTAAGTCCGTTGTCCTCGTTAGTAACCTACAACTAGTTGTCCGCAGTTAGATGTACAGAAATAAATCGATAAATATTATCTTGAATCAATCCACGACCCAGTGTATACGTATCTCAATATTGATCACAACTCAAACTATATATATTTTGGAATCAACCTCAACCCTGTATAGCTAACTCCAACATTCACATATAGAGTGTCTATGGTTGTTCCGAAATATATATAGATGTGTCGACATGATAGGTCGAAACATTGTATACGTGTCTATGGTATCTCAAGATTACATAATATACAATACAAGTTGATTAAGTTATGGTTGGAATAGATTTGTTACCAATTTTCACGTAGCTAAAATGAGAAAAATTATCCAATCTTGTTTTACCCATAACTTCTTCATTTTAAATCCGTTTTGAGTGAATCAAATTGTTATGGTTTCATATTGAACTCTATTTTATGAATCTAAACAGAAAAGGTATAGGTTTATAGTCGGAAAAATAAGTTACAAGTCGTTTTTGTAAAGGTAGTCATTTCAGTCGAAAGAACGACGTCTAGATGACCATTTTAGAAAACATACTTCCACTTTGAGTTTAACCATAATTTTTGGATATAGTTTCATGTTCATAATAAAAATCATTTTCCCAGAATAACAATTTTTAAATCAAAGTTTATCATAGTTTTTAATTAACTAACCCAAAACAGCCCGCGGTGTTACTACGACGACGTAAATCCGATTTTACGGTGTTTTTCGTGTTTCCAGGTTTTAAATCATTAAGTTAGCATATCATATAGATATAGAACATGTGTTTAGTTGATTTTAAAAGTCAAGTTAGAAGGATTAACTTTTATTTGCGAACATGTTTAGAATTAACTAAACTATGTTCTAGTGATTACAAGTTTAAACCTTCGAATAAGATAGCTTTATATGTATGAATTGAATGATGTTATGAACATCATTACTACCTCAAGTTCCTTGGATAAACCTACTGGAAATGAGAAAAATAGATCTAGCTTCAAAGGATCCTTGAATGGCTTGAAAGTTCTTGAAGCAGAATCATGACACGAAAATAATTTCAAGTAAGATTTCCACTCGAAATAAGATTGTTATAGTTATAGAAATTTAATTAAAGTTTGAATATGATTATTACCTTGTATTAGAAAGATAACCTACTATAAGTAACAAAGGTTTCTTGATCTTGGATGATTACTTGGAATGGATTTAGAAAACTTGAAAGTAAACTTGCAATCTTAGAAGTATTCTTGATTTTATGAAACTAGAACTTTTGGAATTTATGAAGAACACTTAGAACTTGAAGATAGAACTTGAGAGAGATCAATTAGATGAAGAAAATTAAAGAATGAAAGTGTTTGTAGGTGTTTTTGGTCGTTGGTGTATGGATTAGATATAAAGGATATGTAATTTTGTTTTCATGTAAATAAGTCATGAATGATTACTCATATTTTTGTAATTTTATGAGATATTTCATGCTAGTTGCCAAATGATGGTTCCCACATGTGTTAGGTAACTCAAATGGGCTGCTAAGAGCTGATCATTGGAGTGTATATACCAATAGTACATACATCTAAAAGCTGTGTATTGTACGAGTACGAATACGGGTGCATACGAGTAGAATTGTTGATGAAACTGAACGAGAATGTATTTGTAAGCATTTTTGTTAAGTAGAAGTATTTTAATAAGTGTATTGAAGTCTTTCAAAAGTGTATGAATACATATTAAAACACTACATGTATATACATTTTAACTGAGTCGTTAAGTCATCGTTAGTTGTTACATGTAAATGTTGTTTTGAAACCTTTAGGTTAACGATCTTGTTGAATGTTGTTAACCCATTGTTTATTATAAAAAATGAGATGTTAAATTGTTATATTATCATGATATTATGATATATAATATATCTTAGTATGATATATATACAGTTAAATGTCGTTACAACGATAATCGTTACATATATGTCTCGTTTCGAAATCATTAAGTTAGTAGTCTTATTTTTACATATGTATTTCATTGTTAATACACTTAATAATATATTTACTTATCATTTAACATAATTAACCAAGTGTATCAATATCTTAATATGATTCATATGTACCTAGTATGACGTTGTTATAACGATAATCGTTATATATATCGTTTTCGAGTTTCTTAAATTAATAGTCTCATTTTTATGTATATAACTCATTGTTAAAATACGTAATGAGATACATACTTATAATAAAATCATGTTAACTATATATATAACCATATATATGTCATCGTATAGTTTTTACAAGTTTTAACGTTCGTGAATCACCGGTCAACTTGGGTGGTCAATTGTCTATATGAAACCTATTTCAATTAATCAAGTCTTAACAAGTTTGATTGCTTAACATGTTGGAAACACTTAATCATGTAAATAACAATTTCATTTAATATATATATATATAAACATGGAAAAGTTCGGGTCACTACATCAAGTCCATCCATGATAGGGAGTCAAGTCTCCCTAATGTCATTTCACTTGGTGTGGGAGACTTTCTAATCCACACCATTTTATATTGACATTGGTTGTCTCATCATTTCACTATATTTCAATCGATGTATCATACCGTGGGAAGAGGAGCCACCAAGCTTCATCGTGTGCTATCTTCTTGATGAAGAGTAATGGCTTTGTGCTAGTGTTGCTAGACAACACACGCCATAGTCAAAAGCTATGGCACCCTTTATGTTCGATCAATTATGGAAAGGTAGTTTCTACTTCCTATCCTTTCTCAAAAAAGCATAAAAGCTTATTATGTGGGAAGTAGCTGAGTGAATAAAAGCTTTGAGCTTTGACACTCCCGGGAGAGTCGAGTCCTCCCAACGTTTCATTTTGGAAGTCAAATTTTCCAAACTTGGAAGTAAAGTCTTCCAAGTTTTATTGTGTTCCAAGCTTGGGAGTAAAGTCTCCCAAGTTAAGTTCGATCCCCAAAAGACCTAATCTTGGAAGTAAAGTCTTCCAAGTATCGTGCAATAAACCCAACGCCAATCTTACACCCAAGGTAGTTGCTTCCTCATCGCCTTCAATACAAGAAGGTAGTTCATTTCGATGATATACCGGGGAAGTAGCTACTTGTGCGGTCGTCCCATAGTCGGGATGGCTTGTATGCACATCACCTTATGAGTCCAAGGTAGTTGCTTACTCATCGCCTTCAATATAAGAAGGTAGTTCATTTCTGTGATATACCGGGGAAGTAGCTACCCATGCGGTTATCCCAAAACCGGGATAGCTTTGGAATGCACATAGCTTTAAACCAAAATTTTTAGAAAACTTGTCTCATTTTGCTATTTGACTCGTTTTCCCTTTCTTAAACGAAAATGACATTCTTTGAAAAGCCTGTCTTTCCTAAGGCTTAAACGTTTTTCTTGGGTAACTATGCAAATTGGTGCTCCATTTAACCAAAGTAAAGATTGTGGGTAGTTTTTGTTCGATTGAGGTTCGAAGAATGAGATGGTGGAGATGAAAACTCGTTGATCCTATGTTTTTAAGAAGCTCCTAAGAAGGTTTGCACAAAAAAGCTCGAATCTTGGTATGTTTACTCTTAAAGTGCACAACTTGTAGATAATTGAACCTTCTTAGGGAGCATATATATGTGTTTGTTTGCTTGATTGTTTGAGGAGATTGAGAGGATGCGGAGATTGTTAGTTTAGGCTTGAATTGTGGTCGATTTTGATGGTATTTGAAGATTGTTTGAAGCATTGCATTGAGTTTTTTTTAGTAGTAGAAGAAGAAGAGATGATGTATGCTTGGTTCTTAGCAAATGTAAGTGTTTGGAGTTCATTCTAGCCATCAAAGTGCTCATCTATGGAGGTACCATTTTGCCCAAATATTGCACTTTGGCTTTGATCACTGAATGCTTTTTATCTCCAAGTCTTGTTTTGTTGATTTGCTTGCTTGAGGACAAGCAAGGTTCAAATGTAGGGGGTTTGATATTGCTCTAATTATACACGTTTTATCTCTCGCAATATCTCCTTCATTTCATTCGGTTTTGAGGATCATTGGGTCCGAAAGTAGTTTATTTGCGCTAAAGTGTCGGTTCAAGGCTAAAAACTTGATTTAGTGCAAAATTGACCAAGTCTTAATCAAAAGAGGCAAAGAAAATGACAAGTGCAGAAATCAGCTCCGAAAGCGTCGCTCTTAATAGAAGAGCGCCGCGCCTAGTTGTCAAAAGCGCCGCACCTCACATAAAAGCGACGTTCTTGTATACGTTTTGGCACCATTTTTCACCAGTAGACAAAAGCGCCGCTCCTGAAGAAAGCCAAAAGCGCCGCTCACGAACCAAAAGTGACGCTCCTGTCGCTGTTCAGCCCAGAATTTTTAGCACTATAAAAGGAAAGAGATTAGGTCATTTCAGGAGAGAGCTGCAATTCCAAGTCCGGTTTTCATATCCAAAACCCTAATTTCATCATCTATTGGAGTTTGAAGGTGATTTGAAGGAGGCAAGCTTAAGTTCCATCATAGTTTAGCTCTAGATCATATTCTCTTTCAATTTGGGTTGTAATCTCCACCTTTATTTCTCTAGTTTTGAATTGAATATACTTGTAATAGATTAATATGATGTTTATTTGTATTTCAATGCTTATGATTAGTGTAATCTTAGCCATGCTTGGCTAATTTGATTGTGTTTGCTTATCTATGAATCTCTAGTGTAAGGATTTGCCCTACATCAATTGAATGAAGTTGTTTGAATGAAATATATGAGCAAGTATTATTGTGTTAGCTATGAGGTCCGTTGCTATGCATTGTTTTAGGCTTTACTTTGATTACATAGATTGTGTAACTCTCTTAGTTTTAATCTTAGTGTAATCTTAGCCATGCTTGGCTAATTTGATTTGTGTTTGCTTATCTATGAATCTCTAGTGTAAGGATTTGCCCTACATCAATTGAATGAAGTTGTTTGAATGAAATATATGAGCTAGTGTTATTGTGTTAGCTATGAGGTCCATTGCTATGCATTGTTTTAGGCTTTATTTTGATTACATAGATTGTGTAACTCTCTTAGTTTTAATTGTTAAGTTTAAGTTTTTTTACCTGCGCACGTTTTAGTTGTTAATTAAAATCAATCAAAACCCCCCCAATCAAACAAACCCTAGGACAATTAATAGTTTCAATTATTCCACATACACCGCTCTCGTGGGACGAACTTGAAATGAATACTTACATAAAAAGTGCTATAATAACTGGGTTCTAAGTGCTCGTTAGTTGTGTGTGCTTATTTTTAGTGTTTGAATCTTGTATAAATTTGAGGGTAATTGATGTATTATTCCACAAGCATCATTCATCTTCTCACAAAAATATGTGTTTATGTTTCGATAAGTTGCTAAATCTGTTATTGATTATGTAATATTGATAGCGAGTTGATTTGTTCTCAATGTATGCTTGTAATGTTCACTATGCAGATAGTTTATCGTTTTATTTCACCATGTTGTATAGGTTTGCATTTGCAGATAGATTAAATGCATTTAAATATGAAAAATACAAAAAGATTTTAGTGTGTTTTAGCATTTTTTTAATGATTAATTCTGTATAGTGTTGCATAACAGTTGGTGGTTACTTCTTAAACTCCGTATGTGTGGACTAGGGGGAGTTAGTAAGTGTGAAAGATCTGAAATAAATGGAAAAATCAATGATCGAGTATTAGGTTACTTGATCCATTCATAATTGGAGTGGGATCTTGAGAAATTGATAAGTTTGAGAATTTTGAGTAAGAGTTTGTTTTAGATTCGAAGGTTGAATTGAAACTGGAGATTAACAACACGAGAAAGATTGGACTTAAAATTTTAAAATTTTAATTTTGGATTGTACATCTGTACGGTTACACTATGCAAGCGCACGGATACACTATTTAACCACACGGTTAAAAAGGGGTTAAGAGTATGTGAACTTAATCTGCACCCGTGCGGGTACAAAATGCACCGGTTATGACCTTGCAACCGCACGGTTGCAAATGGGTATAAATACCCAAAAACAGATCCGTGTTTGGTTTATACTTTCAAATTGTTTAAGTGCAAAAATCATCCAAAATTCACAAGTGTAGAAACAAGCTTTTGCTGTTGTTTTGTTTTTCCTGCTTTCGATTGTGATCTTATTCCTCATAACAGGTACTAGATTCGTGCATTAATTTTCAAGTTATGATTAGTTTTTTAATTTTATGAACTTTGAATCATTAGGTGTAGAATAAGGTTGTTTTGATTGAAATTGTTGATTAATACATGTTATTCGGAGGTATATGAAGCTATTAGAACAGGTTTTTCAATGATCAAAACAGTTTTAAGTGGATTTAGGTTTCAAAAACCCTAACAGGCTCGATGAACACAACCGTATGGTTGCACCCTGCAACCTCACGGTTGAGCATGCAACCGGGTTACTATCTTGTGCAACCGCACGGTTACACACCAGAGTCAATTAATAAATTCAAGTGTGTATCCGTGTAGTTTGGCTTTGCACCCGTACGGTTACAACTGCAACCGTGTTAAATCATCATGCAACCATACGGATGCAACTCGAAAACCCTAATTTTGAATGTTTGATTTTTTATGCTTGTGTTTGCGATATTGTACTTATTTTTCAGATTTAAAGATGTCTGGAACTCCTGTTGCTAATGTTCCAACTGCTGAGGGTGCCGACTCTGGTTCCGGCAGACAAAGAGCTGAGAAACGTTCGAAACCAAAGCGTGTCACTAAATCTCGCTCCAAGAAAACATCTGAGCACAACAATGAGCTACAGGTTAGCGGTAACAACAATATGCTTGCCAATTTGAACAAGTCCGAGTATCTGGCTGATTATCACGGGATTATGGAGTTTCGGGAAAGGTCCCGCATCTACAAGGCTATCTCTCACGATGTGCCTTCATATATCTAGCACCAGCGTGAGTTCTGGAAATACGCTACTCTTTTAAAGACGATGGATGGTGATCGTCGAGTTGATGTTGTAATAGTAAGGTGCAGGGGAAGCCCATTGTTGTTACTAAAGGGCATATCAGGAGGTTATGGAACTTCAGCGACTCGGCTGAGATGAAGAGTAGGTTGAGCATGGGACTGGTTAAAGAATGTCTCCAATGGTGCAAGTACACTGGGGATTTAACTATGTCTAAGGTACTGAAGTCGGGTTTCTGTTCAACATTTCGTTATCTGGCTTATGTTATCGTGCACTGTCTGAGTTCAAGGAGAGAAGGTCACGATGAGCTTAACACTGTTATGCAATCTCTGATGGTTGCTTTGATTCTGAATCTGCCATTCAACTTCTCTGGCGTGATCTTTGATTATATGGTGGATAAATGAAATTCAAATCTGATCCATATCTGTTTTATCCTCACTTTCTTCAGCTCATCATTGATTCACAGCATAATGAGCTTGTTAAGGAGGACCAGGATCATATCAAGCTAAACATCATGACCGACGAGGTCGTGAGACGAATGATCTTTTACAAGGGTAAGACCTCTCCTCCTAACCGTCCGCTGTTTGGACATTTGCTTAAGGCCGACTATGTGGCTCGAAATCCAAGGATGTGGAGGAACAAGGATAGTGACTCGGGTAAGGAGGATATTGCTCCGGTTTTGACTGAGTCATAGGAAGAAGTAGATGATCAAGCTACTGGTTCTTACTCAGCTCGAACTGGTGATAATATGGACAACTACAATTTGGAAGATGAAGTTGAGGTTAATGAGAGTGGCGATATCTTGTTATCTTTGAAACGAAGAGAGGTGGCAGATGATGAACCATTAAGGAGGCCGAAGAGGACAAGGTTCAATGTCAAGAAGAGGACTGATGTGTCTTCGTCCGGTGCTGCTGTTGCTAATACTGAATCATCTACACCGAGACCTGAGGTCCAGCCAA
Source organism: Rutidosis leptorrhynchoides (assembly GCF_046630445.1). Classification (NCBI taxonomy): domain Eukaryota; kingdom Viridiplantae; phylum Streptophyta; class Magnoliopsida; order Asterales; family Asteraceae; genus Rutidosis; species Rutidosis leptorrhynchoides. The sequence continues at coordinate 595,412,962 of NC_092334.1, forward strand.
CTCAAACCTCACAGGCACCTCCAGTACAACCGACTCAACAAGCACCACCACCACCGGCTGTTACTACTGAGGCTGGCAGTTCTACAGCTCTTTTTGTTCCCAATTCAGCTTTGGTGAGCCTTTAGACAATGGTGCTAAGCCTCGTGAATAAGTATGAGAAGATTAAGGCTAATAATAAGTTGAAGAATAAGGTGGTGAATGAGTTGGAAGCTAAGGTGAATAATTTGACAAGCGATCTTAAGAAGTCAAAGAAGGAAGCTGCTGGTCTCAAGAAACTCACTGAACAACAAGCTAATAGGATAAGGCACTTGGATCGTCGTGAGCATAGATTTAAGAAAAAACTGGAGGCAGATCCTCAAGACGGTACTATTCTTCAAAAGCCTAAGCATATCGGTGATGATCTGGTCTCAATCGAAAGTGAATTCTTCTCAGACTCGTCTTCTTATGGTCCTGAGAACGTAAGTCAAATCCAGGAGGTAAATTTTCCTAAACCTCTATCTGTTGATATTCATAAGTTAACGTATTTTTCGGACAATTAAGGTACAGTGATCAGCTCGCTTAACTATGATGTCGAAGAGGGAGAAATTGTAAATACTGTGACTGATGAGGAGATAGCTAAGATGTTTGGTATAGAGATGGAACATTTGATTGTTGCTGAGAAAACACCGAATACAGCTGGTACACGTGAAAATAGACATACTTGTGACGATAGTGCTGAGGAAGTAATCATTGAAGATGCTTCTGATGATGAAGAAACTATGAATAATGCTGATGAGGAAGACTTACCAGAGTTTGCGGATCTATTTAAACAACATAGTGATGATGTTTTGAATCGGAAAGTTGATGAGAAGCGAACTGCTGAGGAGGGTGAGTCTTCGGGTGTAAATAAGGATGGTGAGGATCTTGAAACGGTGAATAAGTAAAAGAATAAGGAATGAAGGGAGTATCAGAAAACAACTAAGTCCTGGTTTAAGAAACTGATGCTCGAACCAAAGTAAAAATTGTTTTATGATTGAACTGGAAAGGTTACTGGTGGTAACATTCTCAGTTGGGCTTTCTTGAAGGATTTGAATTGCTTCGCGGTGAGAAGGGAAAACGGCGTTGACTACTTTAAACATGTCGTTGATTTCAAAACCCTGCCTTATTTTGAGATGATGGAAGTTGCACGCTTACCATTATTGTACTGGGAAGACGATAGTTGGGGTGAGTGGATGCAGTTCAAGATCAAGAAGGAATTCATGAATAGTTGGTCAGTGTTGGCTCCGCAGTTTCCGAAGATCTCGTATCGTATTGATCAAGAAACTGGAAGAAGAATAAAAGTTATGAAGTATAAACGTGCAAAGACGATGAAATATGCTCCGGTTCGCAAGATGCTACAAAATTTTGGTAAAAGATTCAAATGGTGGTATTATGACGGGCGAACTGAGGAAGCTGTGATTTTGATGGAATCTGGTGGTAATTTGAACCATATTAGGATTATCGATCCGAGGTGGATCAGGAATCTCTACAGGGCGGGTATCAAGGTGTTGCGACGACACCTGATTTTTCACGAATTACAGAACATGGAACGGGCCATTCTATTCAATAGGGCCGTTCGCACTTGTTATGCATATGATCTTTGCACCTAATGTTTTTCTTTAGATCATAAACTTTTGAACTCTGGACTTGAACGTTTATTTTGTTTTAATTTCCATTTGGTTGTAATAACGTGACGTAAACGTATGAGCTATTTGTTATTTGAATCGATTGATTGCATGTTTGTTTGTTTAATGCAGGTAAATGTGATTTTGTTTGTTAAATAATGAACTGAGTCCTATGGGGAGTTTGTTGGTGCATATTGTTAGTCACAAGTTCATTATAGTATGCGGTGTGTAATAATATATGAATGGTTATACGTTAATGTTCAATTTACACACCTGGAGTGCAACTGCACGGATGCAGAATGCATCCGTACGGGTCCATTGTGCAACCGCACGGTTGCATCCTGTAACCGCCCGGTTGTATGTGCTGAATGTATTTAATGGCCAATTCGGGTTCATTGTTAGGGTTACGTATTCTAAACCCTTCTAAGCATTGTATCTGAATCCCTGGTCGTCTAGCACTCTTGTGGATTGATCTTAATCATTCTAAAGTCAATCATATTCCTAAGATCATTGTTTCGATTAGTTATTTTAATATAAAACCCAATATCGAGTTATTCTGCACTTGATATTGAAGTATTGATCGTTTAATCATGTTTACACAATCTACAGAATTGAAGCACGGTATCAAAGGATAGTCACAACTACTTAAGAATTAGTTTGATTGACATCCATGTTGAAAGATTTGCACATTCATTCATGTTCAAGTTCCAGTTACTCTACTTTGTGATAACAAAGAAGATTAACATAACGTTAAGTTGTAGCTCAACTGGTAGCAGTTTGTCTCTCTTAGCGAGAGGTTATGAGTTCGACTCTGCTGGGCTGCAACATTGCACTCAATATTATCTCCGACCTCAAGTATCCACCCATGTCACCTTTCTCTTAGTGCGGGGGCAACGGGGAGGGGATTTTACCGACCATGCCCTCAGATTGGTCCGGATTTCTTCCAGGGCAGTAGTTGGGGGCGGGTTATTCAACTACAGGAGATAAACATGTGGGTGGTTTAGTCCTCCATGAGTGATCTCAAACTGATGTAAAAAAAACAAAGATGATTAACAAATAGCTGCTAATCCATATTTTCATAAACAAACATAACAGTAGATATTTATTCATTTGGCTCAAAATAACTTTCTTTAGACGACTTATATTCCTAGGAACTTGAAACTTGTGAAAATAATAACAAAAGCTTTAGGTCAACCAAATAATATTTCCTTTTCTTTTTGCTTTTAAGGTGGTTTTTCAAGATCTTTGGTTGAGGGATGATGTAGAATATCATGAATAGGGATGCCATCGGGTCGGGTTTAGTTAATCCCGGACCCGAACCCGATTAACAAACCCCGCCTCAAATCTGGTTCGAAACCTGTCGGGTCCCTATTTACTTACATATTATCGGGTTTTGGGTTTTCTCACGGATAAACGGGTATATCCGATTAGTTCTTCTGTGTCTATCTTTTAATAGGTTACCAAATCAAAATATGAAAAAATAACTTAACTACTTCATGTTTAAAGTATTATAAAATATCACATACAAAAAGTTGATTGAAAAGTTTCTAAAATACTCAAATACGCAAAGTATATAAAATATCACATCTCGAAAACTTGTTCTATATGATTATATTGAATAAACTTATACTCGTTTTCAAAACAAATAATATTACTCCTTCCGTTCCAAAATAATATTAATACTAAAATTTTACATAAAAATTATTACTCCATCCGTTCCAAAATAATTGTCCTGTTTTGACTTTTTGAGTCTTTTTACTTCAACTTTGACTTTAAATATCTTTCTTTATGTTATAAAATATCGAATGAAAGTTATATCGAATGAAAACACATTCGAAAATCAATCTATTCATATAAATTTCATCAAATATTCTATAGTAAAAACGAACAAATATCTAAAGTCAAAAGTTAATAAATTGACTTTGAAAAGTCTAACATGACAATTATTTTGAGACGGATGGAGTATTAAAATTCCCCGGGCCGGGTATACGGGTATGCGAGTCGGGTATACGGGTCGGGTAAACGGGTTTGTATCCAAAACCATACCCGAACCTGAACCCGAAAATTTTTTTGTAACCATCCCCATACCCGGCCCATGACCCTACGGACTCGGGTCAGACCCGGCCCAATTATAACGGGTTTGAGTTTTCCCATCGAGTACGGGTCATTTTGCCATCCCTAATCATGAAATAGAAAGTTTAGGGGTTGCATTTGTAAATATGTAACGTAGAAGGGCATAAGATGTAACTTATCTCCTTTGGAAGTTAGTTAATAGTTACTTTGTTTGTCAGTAGTTACATACGTAAGATGCGCTTGATAAAACTGAATGATTTAGCTTTGAATGATTCATAATATGAATGATTCAAATGTTCTGAATAACTTGCTTCTGAATAAAAATACATTGTTTGATAATCATATTGAACAAATAATGTGAATGATGTAAATTTAACATATTAACATTTAACATGAATAAACACTACAATATAGTTGTTTAATAAGTGTTCTTGATATAATTTAAAGAAGATATTACCTAAAATTTAAGTGTTTAATGGTTAAGATCATTCAACACCGAATACTGATCATTCAACACCATCTGTCATTCAGAGATCATAGACAAACGCGCTAAATGTTGAATGGTTCAGCATTCAGTGCTAAACCATTCAATTAAAAGTTAAACAAACGGACCCTTACATATGAACTAATTAGTCTTGTATTCAATAACTATAACTTGTTATCGTTAACATTTTCCAATCAATTTCAATTTTCTCTTTCGTTTTTAGAATTGCAAATTGTGTGTATACTGTATATAAATGAGATGAAGATTTTGTTGCGTAAGAATTTGCTTTGTTGAACTTCATAACTAGTTTTAAGAAAATCTGTTAAATTTTATCACTCTTTTTGAAATGGTTTGACCAAGATTCAAGTTTGTAGATAAATTCAAATATCATGAATTAGTTGGATAATGATATTAAAATTTAATTATAAAAAAATACGGAATAATAAATTATTTGGGTAATTATTACCTTTTAAGAAAGTATAGTTCTCTTTACACCACTGATTATACCTTATATCTAAAAGCCATAGCTCAAATGAATAGTACCTTTAAAGGTTTCGCAAACTACCCCCACTCTTTTACTTACTTACATTTTAACCCCAAAAAAAATATATAACATCTAAGTTTTTGTTTCTTACAAACTTAGCACAAACTTTTAACATTTTATTACGCTTTTTACAAACTTATCAAAAACTTTTAACATTTTATACTTTAACCATTAAACTTCTCATTCATTATCAATCGACTACATACTTTATATACTACCTAATAGACAAAAACGATTAATAGTCACCAGGGGTACTTTCGTTCTTTCACTTTTTTCCCTCCTTTTCCACCTTTTTTTTTAAAAAAAAAGCCCCCATAGTTTGTTCAAATATTAAAATCGACCCCCCAAACAGGGGGTAAAGTGTCAAATACTCATTTTCATAAAAAAAATTTTAAAAAACTACACCCAAATATTCAACGGGCCATATCTTCTCGCTCGCACCGAGTTAAATTTTTCTGAAACCATCGTTAAACTCGAAACAATTTTAGGAGCACACTGTCACTAACTATACGCAAATCGGACGCTTTTTAAAAAACGCTAAATATTTGAGGTACTTTTCATACACGTCGATTTTGCGTTAAATTTTTAAAAGTCGACAATTTCATAGTGAAACGCGGAGATGTACATATATTGTTAATTTAAAATAACATTTAAATCTTTCACGGATTATACCTTTTAGTTCGACTCGAGTTGCGCTTCAATAATATCATCGTTAGCCACAAAATAATTTTACAAACTAAACGCAATATAACACATTGAAAACCGAACCCCGGCGCGAAGCGAGGGTTCGAACACTAGTTTTAACTATATATCACTAATTCAGTAAATATACTTTAAAGAATTACCTCCTTGAAGTACATAAATATTTAAAATTGTCGCGTTTCTTATTAACCCTTGAAAAAGACCGAAAAAAAGAATATATCCCCTTGAAAAAGACCAACAAAAAAATCTTATATAAGTATCTAAAGTCAATAGTTGACTGGTTTTTGATAGGCATATGGTATTTAATTGACAATAGTTATCCAGGTCATACCAACTGTGACTGTGACTGTGACTGTGACTGTGACTGTGACTGTGACATTCCTGTATCATATATCTTGTAGAATTTTAATTTGAATTCTCTTTTCAAGTTATAGATAAATAATATATGTGTGTTTTACGACTACACGAAACAATATTACAGATACAGTTGTTTTGAGGAAAATTAGATAATTCGTATTAATAATCACATATACAACCTGACTTCATTTGTTTTGGGATGAAATAACTGAAGTTTATAAACTACAAACAAAACATACATTACATCAAAAATATCATACTAAAAGTTACGGGCCACCAAATAATGTCACTTTCTACCGGGTCCTATCACCATATGTGATTATGCTATTCATAACCTATTCATACTTATAGATGGTAAGATCATTTAATTCGAGATGTGATACTCACACACATCAATTTTAATCCATATACACCTAATTTACTAATATGTCTTTACTTACAATAATAGTATTTCAACTCCCTAAATGAATTTAAGGATATAATTGTAAGTTTTATGGAAAAAAGTGTGTATGGATCAAAAACTGGTGTGTGAGTGTCACTTCCCATTCAATTCTCATACATGACAATTTTTAAAAATAAAAATCAAAAGTTTGTCATATCAGTACAATTTTATCATTTTCTTCTCATCACTAACTCATGAGATTTCACTTACGTTGATGACATATTCATTACATGGATCACATCTATCTTTTTTTATTTTTATTTTTAAAAGCAAGTAAAATTTTATTATATTTTGAGATACAATGGTACAAGTGTGCTTGGTCACAAGAAAAGACCCAATATCAAAATCACGACCTTGTACCACATCTGGAACACGAATGAAATATCAGCGATTAGAAGTAAACTTGTAGAGGGTGCAGCTACATCACGAAGATACATGAAAGAATACATTAAAACGCATACGAACTCATGTTTGTTAGCCATTCTTGCATAGGCGGATATTGGGACGTGCGAGGCGTGCAGTCGCACAGTGCCCATTATATTTAAATGCCCAAAAATTTTAGCCTAATCTTTCGTACGTAGGTTCATTTCTTAATTATGAGTTAGTAAATTAAATAATAAAAAACTTAATCAACGTCGAATACAAAAAAATAAATAGGGTGAATGAAAATTACAAAAATACCCTTTTCAAATAAAATAATCGAGTAAATAGTAAAAACATATTTTTTGTTGATATATTATTAAATGATCCACTTTTATTCATTGAACATATTAATTATATATGAACAAATTTCGTATGTAAAGGGCTCACTTTTGTTTATTGAACATGACCCATAAAATTGATAGGACAACCCTGCATTCTTGCAATCGAGCCGTTTTTGCCATCAATTATTTTATTATTCAATATATTAATAATTATTAATATTACATTATATCATTTATAACTAATATATTATTGTTTCTTATATTTTATTCTAAAAAAAATATTATTATTACTATTATTGTTGTTGTTACTTAAAATACAAATATTTAAATAAAATATTTCATTAAGTCAAAATAGTATTACATGAAACTTAAAAACAATACAACTAAATTAAAATACAATGACATAAACATAATGAAAAATATAAAACAACTCTTCGTCTTTATCTTCATCTTCATCAATTACATGTTCGGCAGTATTGGAAGGTCCCGCTTCTAGATGCATCGATGTTTGAGTCTGTCTTATAACAATTGTTCAAGGGGTGGTTGCCAAGAGTGACTATACGTAGAGCCTGTATTATGGTAGTTATTTGGTGGAAGATCATTGATACGTGGAAAGGATATGATCGGGTGGTTGGAACTCCTTTGGTGATCCCTAGTCAATGACTCCAATCTCGATGTTAAAAAATGACCTTGAAGTATACCTAAAGTTCTTTCAATATCGTTTTTCCAAACGCATAGTACATATTAAATTTCTTAGTCTTTGTTATAATCGTACTTTAAACGATTTAACAAATGTTTTCCAAACTGAATAAATTCCATCAGCTAGCTAAACAGTGCTGATTCTTGAATTGTTTCTCATTCAACGTATAGTTACACGGTGGTGTTCTATTTTTTAATAAGTTGTTATATAATTTAGACTGATTTAGTACGTTGATGTCATTGTTTGAACATGCGGGGACAAAAAAAATGTCAAATCCATATATCATACGAGGCCACCGCATCTAACATTACTATTGGGTGACCATCATCACCTCGTGTAAATTAACTGTAACATCCCGTTTTTCAGTTACGCATTATTGTGAACGTCGTTTGAATTATGAGGCATGTAATCATATATTTTGACCCTAAGTAAAGTTTGAGTTGAAGTTTTATAACCTTACCATTGGAAAGTACACGTTATTACGTTTTCAAAGATATCTGATTCATCAAAAACGGAGTTACGGTTTGAAAGTTACGACCAAAACAAGTGTCAAAAAAATGCGAAAAAGGGCCCAGGAGCAAATTGCGGCTGGTAGGCGCAATTTGCGGCTGGCTGGGGTTCTTCAGCGCCCAAATGGGCGTATTCTTGCGGCCACTTTTGCGGCTGGCCGTAATTTGCGGCCAGTAGGCGTAAATTGCGGCTGGAAACGTATTTTTGTTGATTTTCTTGATATTTTGAGTTTTAATGAGGGGTATTTGTATCTTTTCACTTTGGGGTCGGTATGGGATCATCAAAACTGATCCAAGGCTCTTTCAAGCCTCATTTTTCACCCACACAAAACAGTCCCATCTTATTTTAGAGAGAGAGTGACTTTTAGAGTGAGAAAGCTTGATTTGGAGAAGAAGAAGTGGAAATCTCACCAAAGTGCTAGTGTTAAGGTTGTTCATCTCGTTCTTGGCTATGTTTTGGTTGTAGTGGTAAGTTCTAACTCCGAATTTCATTGTTCGATTTTACATTCAAAGTTAGGGTTTGAACTTGGTTTGTTAAGAAACCCATTAAAACTCAAGAAGTGAGTTTAGTGTTGCTAGTAATCGGGTTTTATAGTGTCGTTGGTGGATTTTGGGTTGGTTGATGTTTTGGTCAAGTTTAAGGCTTGCAAAATGAGTTTAATCACTAGGTTTACTGATTATGGGAGTATTGAAACACATTTGGGTTTATTTGGTTGACTAATTTTGAAATGGGTCAAAATTAGGGTTTATGTGTCAAATTGGGTAAGATAAGTGTTTAACACTTGTGATTTGGTTTAATTGGTGTATTAGGGGCATTTTCACTTGTGTTAGTGATTATTGGTTAGTTTGGGCATTTTTGGGACTTTGGTCAAAATGGGTTGACTTTGATTGGGCTGAATTTTGGTAATGACGCTAATTTTGGATAAATGGATGTTAAACACTTTTGTTAAGTGTTAAATGACGTTTTTGAATGAAAGAAATCGTAGGAAGTGATTTTGGGTTAAAATGGTATTTTAACATAATTCAAATGTGGTCAGAAGCAATATGGGTCAATATTGCACGTGTTGAGGTTTTTGGTGTAATTGGCGTTTGAAATGATTACTACCTAAGTAGTAATTTAGTGTTAAGACCTAGGTTTGGTCTAATTGGTGTAAAGTATGATTTGGGTTAAATTGTACTTTGTTGTGTTGGTTTGAATTACCACCCGAAGTGGTAATTGGTTTGTGTCCATTAGGTGTTAAATGGGCGGGGTTTGGCGAGCAAGGTGTGGTCCCTCGGCTAAGGGATGTTTGTGTCGAGTTCTCTTTTAGAGAATGGCTATTTATGTGTATATTGTACCTATGTGTGATATAGGTGATTACTTGCTCAGAGTTGAGGACGGAGATCATGTTGTACATGACTTGTGCGGGCATTCCATGGTGAGTGGAATAATTATACGTGTATGTATATAATGTATTTATTTGTGTGGGATGCGATGTGGGATTTAAGTTCGGGCGTGCGATACCACATCGTGTTGGCATGGGATGAGGGTTTAAAGTTCGGGCGTTTGATACCTCATCATCATGTGTGGCATGTGATATGGGTTTAAAGTTCGGGCGTTCAATACCATATCATATGTGTGAGTGGGAGTGAATTGTGGGTTTAAAGTTTGGGCTTTCGATACCACATTTCACGTGACGGGTGGGTTTAAAGTTCGGGCGTTCGATACCACCTAAGGGACTAGTGATGCATACTAGTGGCGTCTGTGTGGCTAACGGTTCATTCGCGAGAATCGTTCCCTTTGGATTTTGGATAACCATGGTTATGTGTTGTAGTTTTAGCATATTATATTGTGAACTATATGCTATCGGTGATGCTAGCTTATTGTAAATTGCGGGTACTTTAGTATGCATTGTGATTGCATGGTTGTTGAGTTGCTAGCTCGTATGCGATATTTGTGTAAGTGTATGCAAGTAAGTAGATTATATATGTATATGTATAATTATTGCATTCACTAAGCTTTATGCTTACCCCTCTCGTTGTTTACCTTTTTACAGGGATTGTGATTGTGAAGCTAGCTAGTTGTTAGACTAGATTCGTAGGAGTGCTTGGGCTCGATGGGGTGGCTTTTGGATAATTGGACGCGGATTGGGGATTTGGTAGTCCCCGGGATTATGCTTTTGGTATCGGGTTGGGTTATTGAGTATTAACCCGTAATTCGTATGATTGAGTCATTATTACAATTGATTTTGTAATATGTCATTTGTGTACCAAGAGTCATATTAAAATGTTAAATGTGTCATTATGATAATGCATTTTAGGTAAAAACTATTTGGAATGGTTTATGTAAAGTGGATGTTTAATGGGACCTAACTTATAAAAAAAAATGTTCTTGTTTTTGGTAAACGGGTTGCGGTCGTTACAAGTGGTATCAGAGCATAGTCTAAGGGAATTAGGTGACCTTGGAATAGGTACCTAGTCTTAGACTTATTGACGGTTGTGCGTTATTTGTGGGACTTGTAGGAATACAGGTCGGATTGAGATTTGTTAGTGCCTTAGAGTAGGTGACTAACTAGGACTTGTATTTGTCCAAAGTGTGATTATGTGGGGCCTTATTTCGTGTGTAAATTAGTGCCTTAGATAGCTAGTGCCTAATGTAAGTAGGCGAACTTGGACATTGTTATAGTGGTAGTCACCTAGGTTGTAGGTTGACTTATTGTTGCGGTGTACTTGTGTATATTTATTATTATATTGTATAAAGGTGTATATATACAGGCATCTATTGGTGCGGTGTCCTAGAGACGAATCTATTAGAGAGATTCGGATGTTTGGCAGTTTTGAGTGATCGAGGTTCACCGTAAGGACTTTGGTCATTCGGGTACTAGGAGTTATCGCGTGTTATTTTGTGTGAATGTTGCGTCAGTCCGGGTAAAGTACTTTGCGTGACCATGTGGAAATGGTAAGGTACACAATTGTAATAGTGACTGATCACCATTATTACAACCGTGTATCTTTACACCAAGCATGACATGACCAGTATCGAGTGGAGGAAACGTGGCATGGTTGGGGTAGAATCGGGACGAGTTAGGAATCTTTTATTGGTTCCTAGGATATAGTGGTCGCCGGTGATGTGCTTGTTGTCACATCGGGTTCTTTGTGAGTCAGGAAGTGTTACGGTGGCTTCAGTTAGCTCAGGTGAGTGAGCGAACTCACGATTTTGGTGCGTGCTTAGTCACCCTAGGTAGTGGGTGCACTGTTGAGATTGTCATTGGTTGTAGTTACCCATCGTAACTTGGATGATCGATTAATGTGTGTGTGTGCGCGTCGAGGAATTGAATTCCGTAATTGGATGCAACAGGTCTAATGATGGTGGTATTGGGTTACACTTGGTGGAGTGTGTGGTTAGGGAACCGTGTGGGGATTCTAGTTGTGATTCGCATTGGAATTGGCGAGACGAGGAGTCTTCGGGTCGTTTCAAGTATGGGAGTGGGACCCATATGACAATGGTTGCGTTAGTGTGTTATGGATTATAGGGTAACATTCCTAACGGAATACCCCTTGTTGCGGTATTGGTGACGTGTGGAAGGGTGTAAGACTTGGTGTTCTTGAGCATCTCCTTAGTGTTAGATGAAGGGCTTCATTAGGCTATATCGTTTGGCCTTGTGGAATTGTGGGTAGCGTGTGATCGCTAGGAACTTTCAATAAGACAATCAACCGTAAGGTTTGTCGGGTAGGTATGATTTCGGGTCATTATTGTGGAGAAATGGGTGACATCGGGTGTATGGAACCCAAGGATCGAGTTTCTAAATCTCGGTAGATTGTGGTGGGAATCTGCATGACACTGCGTCAGGTGCCCCCTTATACCTGCTAGTGTAATGATCAACTCCGGTGATGGTGTGATCACTTTTAGCTTAGGGTGTCCGTGAGATATCCTTGGAAGCAGCGGAGATTACAATAGTGATCGACGGGTGATGGTAATTCGACGGTGGCGAAAGTCGAAGTTAAAGAGCATTGCGGTCAATACTTCTTATGAAGTGACGGATGAGCGAATCTTGCTGCTCTTAAGTGTTAGACGAGTAAAGATGACCGGTGAGCTGGTGATGGACTTAATGGTCGGTTAGGCCGAAGGTTACGATGAAGTGACGATATTGTGGTAGACACAATTATGGTGTCAGATTTGGTCACTCTTCTCCATGAGAGTAAGCAATTGTTGATAAAGGTTCGTTGTGTAGAAGGTCGGGTGATCTCGAATGAGAAGCACGACTAATAAAGCGGAGTGGCGTATGCCTAGGCTTAGAGGCATACGTAGGTTTTTGGTGGAGTTCGCTTTGTGAATGATTAAGGTAGTTGATTGTGAATTGGGGTATGAAGGTGCGATGTAGTCGTGTGTACAACATCTCAAGTGATTGTGTATGACGGCTCTAAGATCCTAAGGTGAATTTGCGGTGATTTGGTGTGTATGACCAACGATGAGAATGGTCATGTGTGACGTGGAATTACGATTCCGCGGGATGTTATCATCTTGGCGGTGAGAATGTGGAGATGAATCCTAAGTGGGGGAGTTTTTACTGCCGCCCGAGGAAGCTCAGGTGGTGTTAAATTTAGTGATGTATCGGGGTGTACAATGCTAGGCCTCAATAGGGATTTGGAGTTTCTAACGAGGAAGAGTGACGGGTTGTTGTTGTTAACTCGAGATCGTGTGTTACGATTGTGAGTTACGATTCCGAGATGTTATGTGTAGAGTTGTGATGACGGGATCAAGTGAAGCGTAAGTCTTCTGGTGTAAGGTGGTCGTGCAATACCAAGTGCGGTATGAGACCAAGTGTGAAGTTTGAGATCACGGACGTGAGAGAATGTAACTGTCATTGCGGGTGCTCTTGTGATATAAACTAGGGTTGGTGGGAACTTGGATAGTACTATTGAGTGAGTACGAGTTCGACATTGTGGTGGATACTGTATTTTCCCTGTCGGGAAACGTGATCGTGGAAATTGTCAGTGGATTATTCCACTTTATGGATGATTGTGAGGCGCAGACTGTCGGTTTCGATTGTTTCGTTTAAGAGACACGCGGATGTTGTTTGTTTGTGAGGGTGCATTCCCTAGTAATGCGACCCGTTGTTTGCATTGAAATGTCGAGGCCATCCTTAACGGACGGTCTAAGTTGGAGGATTCACCCAGCATTGGTGAATATTTTTGTAGGTTGTGTGGTGAATTGCGAATTTGTTGTGATGATAATTTGTTGTTGACGGAATTCTTGTACACTAATGGTTTACATGCTAAGTACTAGGAAACCGTCTTGCGTGGTTGTGTTGTAGGATTTGGAGGAAAAACCTGTGTCGAGTGTTGACGTGTTGTCTAGCTCGTGGTGTATGATTGTCGTCCTGGATTAATCCAGTGGCTGATGGTTGTGTGCAGATCGATTGATGGGAAAGTTGTGTCCCGAGTGTGATTATTTGGTGATACCGAAATTTCTTCGTTGAAGGAATGACCCGGTTGTGGAGACGGGGGAAGTTGGTTCTTGAATCGATGAACATTCATGATTGAACGGTTGAGTGTGCGTTTATGAACCGGTGAAGCACAGAGTTTTAACGCGGTATGAATCCTTTTGGATTTGGATTAATGCAAGACTTGGTTCACGGTGTAGTGGACCTAGTAGATCGCGTTGGTGCTATATAGTTATGGACGTAGCTTGTTGCAGGTTGTAGCCCACGAGAACCGGTAGGGATACATGGTGTTTTCCGTTTTTCCTAAGTGGGCATTGTGGACATTGAATGTATGAGATACCGCTGGTTGCGGTGATGCACATTAGTGATTATTAGCGTGTGGTGGGATCTTTGGATTAGCGGAAGATATTATGGATGTTGGGCTTGGTTGAGTTTCGTAGGATCGTAGGACGTGGTTCCTATTGTATGTAAGGGTAGAGGCATTGAAGCACTTACTTCTTGGTAAATGATGCGAATCACGGGGACGTGATCCAGGCTAAGTGGGGGAGAGTTGTAACATCCCATTTTTCAGTTACGCGTTATTTTGAACGTCGTTTGAATTACGAGGCATGTAATCATATATTTTGACCACAAGTAAAGTTTGAGTTGAAGTTTTATAACCTTACCATTGGAAAGTGCACCTTATTACATTTCCAACGATATTTGATTCATCAAAAACGGAGTTACGGTTTGAAAGTTACGACCAAAACAAGTGTCAGAAAAATGCGAAAAAGGGCCCAGGCGCAAATTGTGGCTGGTAAGCGCAATTTGCGGCTGGCTGGGGTTCTTCAGCGCCCAAATGGGCGTATTCTTGCGGCCACTTTTGCGGCTGGCCGTAATTTGCGGCTAGTAGGCGCAAATTGCGGCTGGAAACGTATTTTTGGTTATTTTCTTGATATTTTGAGTTTTAATGAGGGGTATTTGTGTCTTTTCACTTTGGGGTATGGAATCATCAAAACTGATCCAAGGCTCTTTCAAGCCTCATTTTTCACCCACGCAAAACTGATCCAAGGCTTATTTTAGAGAGAAAGTGACTTTTAGAGTGAGAAAGCTTGATTTGGAGAAGAAGAAGTGGAAATCTCACCAAAGTGCTAGTGTTAAGGTTGTTCATCTCGTTCTTGGCTACGTTTTAGTTGTAGTAGTAAGTTCTAACTCCAAATTTCATTGTTTGATTTGACATTCAAAGTTAGGGCTTGACTTGGTTTGTTGAGAAACCCATTTAAACTCATGAAGTGAGTTTAGTGTTGCTAGTAATTGGGTTTTATAGTGTCGATGGTGAATTTTGGGTTGGTTGATGTTTTGGTCAAGTTTAAGGCTTGCAAAATGAGTTTAATCACTAGGTTTACTAATTATGGGAGTATTGAAACACATTTGGGTTTATTTGGTTGACTAATTTTGAAATGGGTCAAAATTAGGGTTTATGTGTCAAATTGGGTAAGATAAGTGTTTAACACTTGTGATTTGGTTTAATTGGTGTATTAGGGGCATTTTCACTTGTGTTAGTGATTATTGGTTAGTTTGGGCATTTTTGGGACTTTGGTCAAAATGGGTTGACTTTGATTGGGCCGAATTTTGGTAATGACGCTGATGATGTAGCGTGAGGGTACGAAATAGTATTATTTTTACTAGGAAATACTACAAAATATGACACAAGTTTTATTAATTTACGGATGGGATATACCTAAACCTTGCTACAACACTATAGGCAGTGTACCTAATCGTAGAGTAGTGTAGTTTTTAGTAAGTCCGGTTCGTTCCACAGGGAGCTAGTGATTACGTACTATATTTTTATAAAACTATATTTATATAAATATATATATATATATATATATATATATATATATATATATATATATATATATATATATATATATATATATATATATATATATATATATATATATATATAAGTAGTAATATTATTATAAAAGGGGGGTTTTTACCGTTTAATGACCGGTTTGTCGATTTTATATTTTTAAGCGTAAAGATAAATGACAATAATTAAAGTGCGTAAAATAAATAAATGACGATAAATAAAATAACAATAAATAAAATTGCGATAGAATATGAAATAAAAGGATTATGCTTATTTAAACTTCCGTAATCATGATGTTTGACGTTTTGATTTTAATTAATTGTTACTCGGGTTAATTGTCCTTTGTCATGGTTTATTTGATACCTATCTGGTTTTTATCCATAATAGTCCATCGGTCATAAATATAAAGTGCGAGTGTCCTCGTCAAATTACCCTTATACCCGAAGTCAAATATTCCAACTAATTAAGGATTTAAACTGTGACGCAGTTATCACTTCTGTCAACAATTACACCAGTTATCACTGTATGTAATCTACCCCTGTTTTGATTAGATATGAATATTAATTTACCCACTTGGTCAGTTTGAATAATCAATTACCCAACCCGAATAATTAATTAAATGATTATAATAGATTCCATATGAACGTCACTAAATAGGACAACCATAATCATTATTAATTATTAGGATAATTAATTTGAAGATAGGTTCGACAGACTCCAATGAGTTGTCACTCAATTAGACAATACCCCCCATCTATTAATAGTCAATAGTCCAATTTCCACAAGTGTCGGTCTTTTGCCCAAATCTTAATTATGGTACAAAGCCCAATTACCCAATTTTAGTAATTAGCCCAACATCATGATTACTTCGTTTTAAATAAGCATAATAATAACTTAGCTACGAGACATTAATATAAAAAGGTTGAACATAACTTACAATGATTAAAAATAGCGTAGCGTTACACGGACAGAATTTCGACTTACACACTCAAACGATCTCTATCATAAATCTTATTATTATCATAATTTAAAATTAAAATTAAGATTATTGTTATATCTTATTACATTAACATTATGATAGAGATTTTTAGATATTGATATTGATAATAGATTTTTAGGATAGAAAAAGGGATGCCTAAAATACATCGACAATCATCGCCTTTTATAGGCAAAATATGAAATTGAATTTTCATTTACGACCCCTGAACTATGCTCAATTAACAACTTTTTATTATTTAATATTATTCTTATTATGAATTATTTAAATATTATATTTTATTCTTGTGCATAGTTGACTCGTAATTTTTACACCGTTGCGTCGAGCGCTGAAAGTTGGTTCATGCCCCGGTTTCGGATTTTCGAACGTCCTTTCGTACAATTTTATATCGTGTACTTTGCGTTTTGTAACTTGTACTCTTGTCATTTTTAGACGTTCTTCATCAATAATTTGAACCTTTTTGATTGTATCTTGTACTTTTGAGCTTTTTGGACCTTTGCGTCTTCAAATCTTCGTTTTCGCCTTTTGTCTTCGCACTTATTTAAAATAAATGAATATTACTCGAAAATGGAACAATTGCAACTAAAATCTTGTCTTTCTTGGGGGATTTTGCTATGAAATATATGTTCCTTTTTAGCCTTATCAATATCCCCACACTTGAGCGTTGCTTGTCCTCAAGCAATACAGTCTTGAAATAATATAATACATCACACGAATCACTTCTTTATTCTTCACACTTTGTACATCAGTGATTTTGATAGAGCGGTATAAACAATGATATTAACAATAGAACCATGGTTAAAGGTGGGTGTGTCATCCACAGTTGCCTTGGGTTTAGGTCAACGACACTTGCAATCAAATAGCCGATTTACTTTCGGTTTCCAAAGCAAAGTGCACATTTGAAAGGCGGTTTACAGTCCCACATGACTATAAAAATGTAGATCCTTTAGGAAATTGGATCTTTATGAAAACATTTGATCTTTTAAAAATTCAAGCTAGATTTTACCCTAGACAAGTTTTCTGATTTGACCCACCATCGGTGTTGCAAAATATATTTGTGGATCAATATTTTGGCTAAAAACATTTAGGTTCGTGTAATCCACTGCTATCCCGGTATCGGAAAGCACACATCCAATTTACTTGTTCCGTATAGTACCTTTCGGTAAACTACCGTCCGGTTGTAAAGGAAAGCGATGAACAAGAAACTGTTAGGGCAATGTCCCGTGACATGCAGATGATTATGGTCTTATTAACGTGTTGGATGCTAGAACTATCCTTGGTAGGAGCGATAGTAAAGATCATCCTATAATTTTTCGGTCTGGCACAAGGTCCTGTCTCCGACCATGCTATGCAACCACCGTTCTTACGGTTGACACCCGATTTGGTTCAGGTGACCTAATGAATTCCAGGTGAATTTCTTAGGATTTTACGTTCAATGGTAATGAACGCATTGAAAATGGTTTTTCAGAAAACAAATCGGTTTGTATTTTTGATCAAAATATTTTCTCGTTCATGCTCGAGTTTAGATATCATCGAATTCCATGAGTTTGAATTCTCAATCTTTAAGGTCAATCTCTAGGATTGAGTATTATCAGTCTTAAAAGCTGATTTTTAATCTTTAAGGAGATTATCCTTTTCTGGGGATCTGATTCATTAGTCTTATCAAGCTAATTTGCACGGTGCCTCCCCATTGTACGAGATAAATCCTTCTCATGGTTAGGATAAATCTGACCACTTGGCGACCCTGTTTGATGCTGAGGTCCGTGGATTTCCTGCTGATTTTAGTGATGACTTTTCTAGATTTTTCGTCAACCTACAGCTGGTCTGGACGACAACTTCATGACCTAAATCAAGAAGCGCGTGTCTTTTTCGGAAGACTTTACTTCCTTTTAATGATGGAATTGATTCATCGTGTAGATCCATCTCTCTTTCAAATGTATTACAGTAAACCGGGTAAAACTGATTAGTATCGTCCAAAGCAAAAGTACCTGCAATAATCTTGTACAAAAATATGTCATATATGTTTTAAATTGAATAACTTGGTACATTCTTCCCACACTTAGTTTCTTTCTTTGCCTTTTTATTTTCTTCTATTTCATTTTAAATGAATTCAAGCGTTTTAGGGTGTTTCTCAATTTATGTCCTTTTCGATGTAACGATAATTTCGGTATTATCACCTAGTTTTCATCGTTCATAAATATGTATAAACATGATTTTGAGTTCATTTAATTGAAAATTTTTCAAATTTTCACAAAATTTGGCAAATAAACTAAGTGTAAACCCGAGAGAATTTATAACCCTTCCCCACACTTGAGATCATGCAATGCCCTCATTTGCATGAAATCAGACTATAATTATAAATTCATGAGGGTGATTAGTGTAGAAAAGTGATTAAAAATACCCAGTTTGTAAGCATATTATTTTACATCACATTTGATATTTTGCGCCTTGTCATCAAAATTAGTAGCTTTTTGTTGAACTTAATGACAGTCTTTGAAAGTGCGCTGTTTTACCCTGTTGTGTACATAACATAAAATACAAACATATATACATATTTTTGAAGTTTGGTATATAACCCCTACGTTCAAAAATTAATATAATATTTTTTTTTTTGCATACTTTAGATCAATAAAATTAAATGATAACAAAATTTGTCGCCCCGCCCTCGGGTAAAGCAATTTCGGCTCAACGACCTAGTCTTTAACTCACGACGAATTTTAGAAATCATTTTTTAAACTTAATGAATTAAAGTAAATTTTGTTTTTTAAAAACTTAAATTAAAATGCATATTAATTTCATAAAAAAAACCTACAAAACAAAAATTCAGAATGGAGGGAGAAAACTAGTTCTTTAGTGTCTGCTAGCGGAAAAGACCAATCGGGTTCCATTCTCGGAACTACACGAGAACAGAACAACTAACTCTAGATAGCATTTTCTTTTTAGAACATTTGAATCTCCCCACACTTAGGTAGCCGTGGTGTCAAAATTGTGATTAACTTCATCGTTAATTTCTCTTGGTCCATAATCAACTTGCATATCTGTGACTTTTGCTTTAAGCCAGCGACAAGCTTTTTCCGTAATATCCACAAATTCAACTAGCTTCGCCTTTTCTTTAGGCGACAGATTGGATACTAACCGGTTATATAACTTAAAGTTTCCCTTACTTTTAGCATCAATAACCTGTTTAAAAAGTTTCTTCATTGAACTGTTAATAACGGGGTCATTTAATTTCGTATCAACAACGGGGTTCTTTGTTATCAGGTCATCATTAGGTGTTACTTCATTTTCCCCACACTTAGGCGTTTTATTATTATTAAGCACTACCGTTGGAGTTGGTAAAACAACATGGTTGTTACCAATCGTTTTTGCTGGTTCAATGGTTTTGGTTGGTGGAGATTTAGACTTTCGAATCATAAAGGTGATCGATTTGTTACCACTACTAAGTGTCATTCTTCCATTTCCTACATCAAATAACGCCCCGGTGGACGCAAAGAATGGTCGACCTAAAATTAGAGGAACGTTTGGGTCCTCTTCTATGTCAATGACAATAAATTCGACTAGAAAGGTTAAATTACCTACTTGAACGGGTAGGTTGTCAGCAATTCCAACTGGGTGCTTAATGGTTTGATCAAAGAGTCGAACACTCATATCCGTTGGACTTAACTTACCTACACCTAATCTCTTATATAAGGAAAGAGGCATAACACTCACACTTGCACCTAAATCTGCCAGTGCATCATACATGACACAATCACTAAGTAGACAAGGAACAATAAATTCACCCGGATCACCTACCCTAGGTGGAGGTTTTGGTGGAACTGTATTCACCGGGTTTACTTCTACGGCTTTTGTTTCTTGTACTTTCTTATTCTTTTTCTTCTTCTTCTTTCCAGAGGTATCACAATCTTTATTACCTATTACTTGCTCATACTCAACTCCTTTTCTTGAAAACGGGATGGGTGGTTTGTATGGTGCCACCACTGGCTTTACATACTCGGGTGGTGGTGGTGTTGTAACTTCTTCATTGTTACTCATATCTAAAACCTCCCCAACTTCTGGAGCTGGTTTTTCAGAATTCGTGGACACCATATTAACATTCTCATTCCGAGGATTTACTTCAGTATCACTCGGTAGCTTTCCTTGTTCCCTCTCACTCATCATGCTAGCAAGAGTACCTACGTGTTTTTCTAGATTCAAAATGGAAGCTTGTTGAGTTCTTAATGACTGATCAAACCTCTCGTTCGTTTGGGTTTGAGACGTAATAAATTGTGTTTGAGATTCCATTAGCTTTGCCATCATTTCTTCTAGATTTGGCTTTTTCTCTTCGGTTTGATGTGGCGGTTTATACAAGCTAGGTCTTTGTTGATTGAAAGTGTTGTTTTGAGTTGGTTGGTTATTCGGACCTTGTTGGTTGTACGAATTATTGTTGGGTCCATTTGGATTGTAAAGAATGTTTTGATTTCGATTAAAGTTTAGCTTTGGCGGTTGATAATTATTTTGATAATTATTTCCCGGCCTTTGGTTCATATAGGAAACATTCTCACGTTGTTCCATCGTTAGTTCAATGTGACAATCTTTCAATAAGTGTGGTCCACCGCATTGCTCACAACTGATTCGTATTGCGTGAATATCTTTATTCATCTTTTCCATTCGTCTTTCGAAAGCATCTATTTTTGCGGAAACGGAATCAAAGTCATGGCTAGAATCGGCTCTAGCCGCTTTAGATGAACGATATATATCTTTCTCTTGGTGCCACTCATGAGAGTGGGAGGCTGTGTTATCAATAATTTTGTAAGCTTCAGTTGCGGTTTTCTTCATAATGGAACCACCAGCTGTTATGTCGATGTCTTTTCGTGTAGCAACGTTGACACCTTGGTAGAATATTTGTACTATTTGGTAAGTGTCTAAACCGTGTTGAGGACATCCTCTCAACATCCTTCCGAATCTTGTCCACGCCTCATATAATGTTTCATTTGGCTTTTGCGCGAACGTAACAATTTCTCCTTGAAGTCTCACGGCTTTAGATGCCGGAAAGAATCTTTGAAGAAAATTTTCAACTAAGACATCCCATGTGTCAATCGCCCCTTCAGGTAACGATTCTAACCAATCTTTGGCTTCTCCCTTTAAAGTCCAGGGAAACAACATGAGATAGATCTGCTCATCTTCCACTTCTCGGATTTTGAATAGTGTACAAATTCTTTTAAACGTACGAAGGTGTTTGTTAGGATCTTCATTCGGTGCACCACTGAATTGGCATTGGTTAGTTACCATGTGTAGAATTTGTCCTTTGATTTCATAATCTGGCGCATTAACTTCTGGCTTAATAATGGCGTGACCTTGACCCGTGCGTGTGGCTCTCATTCGGTCTTCCATACTTAGAGGTTCTAGATTTTCCATGATTGGAAGTGTTGTATCCGAATCACTAGAGGTTTCTAATTTAATGGTTTCTTCCTCAACAATCTCTGTTTGAATGATTGGTGGTTCTGGAGGAATAATTAGTGGATCAGGGTCTCGGAATTGTCCCTGAGTATTCTCCGGATTCTCAATTGTGAGGTTTGTTTCAAAAAATGGATTATCGGAAATTTGAACTGAAGTACTTGGTCGACTGGATGACGATTCTAAAGAAAAATCAACGGCGGTTATATTTGCTAAATGTCTTGATCTAGTTACAGGTGGTGAATGTACAAAAGGTGGTGAACGTCTTGCACGGTGCATTCACTGAATATCCTATTAGTTTTTAAAAGGAAAGAAAAATTATAATAAGTTATCCAATCAATAGACTTTTCTGATTTTGCCCACGTTTCGAATAGCCAAAAGATGCAGCAGAGGGGCAGGATTCGTTTGGTCTCAATATAATTGAGTACTGTTTGGCTCCAATAACCCGGTCCACGTACAAATTCAACTATTACTACGAACCAGAAAATTTTGATGTCTATCAATTTAACCACTTAAAATAAATTTTCATAATTTAAAGAAATTTAGAGAAGAAGTAGAAAAAATTCTAAGTCCTAAAAACTAGAATGGCGAGAAATAAGAAAGAAATAGATTGCGCGTCGAAAAATGTCGAAAAATAAAAGGTCGAAAAATAGGCGTCGAAAAATAAAAATAAGAAAGTAGCGCGAAAAACGGCGTCGCAAAATTCTAAAGCACCTAAATCTTAGTCTAAGGAATAAGCACTTAAGGGATTTTACGGCAAACCTAAAAATTCTAGAAATAAAAATAACTATGACAAAACTAAACTTAATACTAAAAATTGTAACTAGAGTCTAAAAATCTAAAGGTAATAAAACTTAAAAAAAATTATTATTTATTATTTTTTTTTTTTTTAAAAAAAATTTTTTAAATTTTTTTTTTTTTAAAAAAAGCGAATTTTTTTTTTTTTACAAATTTTTTTTTTTTTTTTTTAAAAACGAATTTTTTTTCTTAAAAAAAAACATTTTTTTTTTACAACTTTTTTTTTTTTTTTAAAAACGATTTTTTTTTACAAATTAATAAATTTTTTTATAATTATTATTTTTTTTTCAAAATTTTTTTTTTAATTCATTTACTATTCATGAATAGTAAATGAAAAGAAATTAATTAATTTACTATTCACATGAAAGCGACATGATAGAAATTATTAATTACAAGTTACATAATATACCCCTGAAGTATTTAATAAATACGACTTTTTAAAACTTTACGTATCATTTTCATTCTAAAATATTATTATATTATTATATTCTATTTCAATATTATTATATTATTATATTCTATTTCAATATTATTATATTATTATATTTTATTTTAATATTATTATAATTAAAAATATAGCGTTTTAGCGCTCCCCGGCAGCGGCGCCAAAAACTTGATGATGTAGCGTGAGGGTACGAAATAGTATTATTTTTACTAGGAAATACTACAAAATATGACACAAGTTTTATTAATTTACGGATGGGATATACCTAAACCTTGCTACAACACTATAGGCAGTGTACCTAATCGTAGAGTAGTGTAGTTTTTAGTAAGTCCGGTTCGTTCCACAGGGAGCTAGTGATTACGTACTATATTTTTATAAAACT
Source organism: Rutidosis leptorrhynchoides (assembly GCF_046630445.1). NCBI lineage: Eukaryota > Viridiplantae > Streptophyta > Magnoliopsida > Asterales > Asteraceae > Rutidosis > Rutidosis leptorrhynchoides. The sequence continues at coordinate 595,436,456 of NC_092334.1, forward strand.
ATATTTATATAAATATATATATATATATATAAGTAGTAATATTATTATAAAAGGGGGTTTTTACCGTTTAATGACCGGTTTGTCGATTTTATATTTTTAAGCGTAAAGATAAATGACAATAATTAAAGTGCGTAAAATAAATAAATGACGATAAATAAAATAACAATAAATAAAATTGCGATAGAATATGAAATAAAAGGATTATGCTTATTTAAACTTCCGTAATCATGATGTTTGACGTTTTGATTTTAATTAATTGTTACTCGGGTTAATTGTCCTTTGTCATGGTTTATTTGATACCTATCTGGTTTTTATCCATAATAGTCCATCGGTCATAAATATAAAGTGCGAGTGTCCTCGTCAAATTACCCTTATACCCGAAGTCAAATATTCCAACTAATTAAGGATTTAAACTGTGACGCAGTTATCACTTCTGTCAACAATTACACCAGTTATCACTGTATGTAATCTACCCCTGTTTTGATTAGATATGAATATTAATTTACCCACTTGATCAGTTTGAATAATCAATTACCCAACCCGAATAATTAATTAAATGATTATAATAGATTCCATATGAACGTCACTAAATAGGACAACCATAATCATTATTAATTATTAGGATAATTAATTTGAAGATAGGTTCGACAGACTCCAATGAGTTGTCACTCAATTAGTCAATACCCCCCATCTATTAATAGTCAATAGTCCAATTTCCACAAGTGTCGGTCTTTTGCCCAAACCTTAATTATGGTACAAAGCCCAATTACCCAATTTTAGTAATTAGCCCAACATCATGATTACTTCGTTTTAAATAAGCATAATAATAACTTAGCTACGAGACATTAATATAAAAAGGTTGAACATAACTTACAATGATTAAAAATAGCGTAGCGTTACACGGACAGAATTTCGACTTACACACTCAAACGATCTCTATCATAAATCTTATTATTATCATAATTTAAAATTAAAATTAAGATTATTGTTATATCTTATTACATTAACATTATGATAGAGATTTTTAGATATTGATATTGATAATAGATTTTTAGGATAGAAAAAGGGATGCCTAAAATACATCGACAATCATCGCCTTTTATAGGCAAAATATGAAATTGAATTTTCATTTACGACCCCTGAACTATGCTCAATTAACAACTTTTTATTATTTAATATTATTCTTATTATGAATTATTTAAATATTATATTTTATTCTTGTGCATAGTTGACTCGTAATTTTTACACCGTTGCGTCGAGCGCTGAAAGTTGGTTCATGCCCCGGTTTCGGATTTTCGAACGTCCTTTCGTACAATTTTATATCGTGTACTTTGCGTTTTGTAACTTGTACTCTTGTCATTTTTAGACGTTCTTCATCAATAATTTGAACCTTTTTGATTGTATCTTGTACTTTTGAGCTTTTTGGACCTTTGCGTCTTCAAATCTTCGTTTTCGCCTTTTGTCTTCGCACTTATTTAAAATAAATGAATATTACTCGAAAATGGAACAATTGCAACTAAAATCTTGTCTTTCTTGGGGGATTTTGCTATGAAATATATGTTCCTTTTTAGCCTTATCACGCTAATTTTGGATAAATGGATGTTAAACACTTTTGTTAAGTGTTAAATGACGTTTTTGAATGAAAGAAATCGTTGGAAGTGATTTTGGGTTAAAATGGTATTTTAACATAATTCAAACGTGGTCAGAAGCAATATGGGTCAATATTGCACGTGTTGAGGTTTTTGGTGTAATTGGCGTTTAAAATGATTACTACCTAAGTAGTAATTTAGTGTTAAGACCTAGGTTTGGTCTAATTGGTGTAAAGTATGATTTGGGTTAAATTGTACTTTGTTGTGTTGGTTTGAATTACCACCCGAAGTGGTAATTGGTTTGTGTCCATTAGGTGTTAAATGGGCGGGTTTTGGCGAGCAAGGTGTGGTCCCTCGGCTAAGGGATGTTTGTGTCGGGTTCTCTTTTAGATAATAGCTATTTATGTGTATATTGTACCTATGTGTGATATAGGTGGTTACTTGCTCGAATTTGAGGACGGAGATCATGTTGTACATGACTTGTGCAGGCATTCCAAGGTGAGTGGAATAATTATACGTGTATGTATAATGTATTTATTTGTGTGGGATGCGATATGGGATTTAAGTTCGGGCGTGCGATACCACATCGTGTTGGCATGTGTGACAACCCGGAAATTTCCGAACAAATTTAAACTTGATCTTTATATGTTTCCGACATGATAAGCAAAGTCTGTAATGTTGAAATCTCAAAAAAAAAAAAAAAAAAAAAAAAAAAAAAAAAAAAAAAAAAACTTTGAACTGTGTTCATATATTCATTTACCCTTCGACTGCTCTAGACGATTCATGAACAATTATGTGTAAATAGATATGTATGAATATATACATATGTGTGATTATTAAATTGAGAAATATTAATGAAACATTAAACTTTTGATTAATATGAAAATAAGTTATGAAGTTTATTATATGACTTGAGAACGTTAATAAAGTATTAGATGAATAATACTTTACATGAACGTAATTATTTCAAGATATATATCAACGGAATTAGAAGATAATATCAAATGATTGAATTATCAGATACATTGTGATATGATTACGGGTCTCTGTTGAGAGGTCCACTTTGATTTAGGAAACCTTTCCTTTTTAACGATATTCGAAATAAATGGTAAATTGATCTCCGAGTAAGGACAAAGTGTCAAGTAGCGAGAACTAGACAGATTGCTGGAAATTTCTGTTGAATTCCAATACATGCCTTACAATAATTGCCTCGTGACTTTTGATAAGATAAACTATTTAACCTTCATATTATTTAATGTAAAAGTAAAATTGAGGAATATAGATAACTTAGAAAATGAATATCGATAAGTTAAGTAAACGATTGTAACACTTGTTTATTGATTCGATTGATTTATAGATATGTTAATTAGAACGTTTGAGAAGTTAAATTAAATGTTGGCGCATAAATGAATCATATCAAATTATGTACTAGAGCGTAAAACGTAAGGTGATATAATAATATCTAATATTTAAACGATTTAAATATAATTATTTTTTGAAAAACTAAATATTATATTAGTAAGTAACTATTTCTAAAATATATAAGTTTATATTTTTAAATAATAATATCATTATTTTACAAAGTGATAAAATATAATATTAAGTTAGTCGTAAAAAGTTTTGGATTTAAAATAGTATTATTATAATATATATTGGTAAATAACGAGACGTCGATTTATAGAAGCAAATGACCAAAACACTCAAATGAATAAGTTATACTTTGAGTGGGATAATTTTTCATTGATTTAAGTCTTGTTATTGATAAAGGTACATTACACAAAACGTAAAGTACCAGTTTTCTAAGCGTACGAAAGTGCGTTCAAAAAACCGGAACCGGTACGTAAGTCGAGCGTCAACGTACAACACATCGGTGTAAAAATTACAAATCAACTATGCACGAGAATATAATATAATATTTAATTAATTCTAAAGATTAAATATATTATATATTAAATAATATATATACATAATTATGTTAAGTAAAAGAGTGTCGGTAAGGGAATTTGTGGGATTGAGATGCCATAGTGTGCCATGCAATCGCATGAGCAACACTCTTATACCTCATGCGATCGCATGAGGTGTTTAGCCAAAGTTTTTGTATAAAGCTCGATCGAGATCTGTTTTGAGGCACGCACACTTTCATTCATTACTCCCTCTGTTATCTATCTATATTATTATTATTTATAAGATTAATATTAATATTATTATTAATCTTATTATTATTAGTATTAGCATTATTATTAGTATTATACATAAAATACTACAACGAGGTCATGAGCGAGTTATTTCAAACGGGTTTTTCGAGTGAGATAGAGCTAAGGAAATTATGGGTTATAAGCTATGGAAGTTATGGGTATGGTTTGGAGGGTGTAGCTCGTGAGGTCAACCTAGTGTTTATCGTCTCCGTTGCGTCTACGTACTTTCCTGCAATATTGAATCACAATATTGATACGTGAGCACTCATAACTTAACTTTTGTATATTAATAGTGTATCCCTGACTAGTGCTCGAGTATATATGATTATGCATGCTTGTATGTTTAATTTCGTCGTTAAATAGTTTATAATAGATCATGGATTTGATACATATGAGATTGAGATAAGGTATATGATATGCATGTCGTTGGAAAGCTGGCGAAAAATTAATAACTTTTCATTTAGGAATCGTGTGGTTTCGATGAACGGATTAAAAGATATAGTCAACTGAATTATTATTAATTTCAGTATTATTATTGTTAAAATGATTATTATTACTATCGTCGTTACTATCGTCATTATAATTATTAACTAATAATTATTATTACTATTATTATTATTATTATCATTATCGTTATAAGTATTATAATTAAAATTGTCATTGTTATTAGTATTACTATCATTATTATGAATGCGGTATAAAAGAGGATTTAAAAGCTATTAAACAAGTCAATTAGGAAATAATGTGTATGAGTATCATGGTGAAATTAAAATATTGTAAGATATTGGTTTAGATAAAATTATCGTTTTTATTATTATTAAATGTGTCGTTAATATTAAAACTATCATTTTATCAAAAATTATCATTTTAATAGAAATATCATTGTTATTATAAAATATCATTATTATAATCATTTTAGTATTATTATTATTAAAAATTATCATTTTTAATAGAATTATGATTTTTATAAAATATTATTATTACTGTTAATATTAAAAAGTATCGTTATTATTATTAAAATTATCATGTTTAGAATTACCATTTTATCATAATTAATATCATCATTAGTAAATATAAATATTGTTATTATTATTAGTAGAATAATAATAATTATTATTATTATTACAAAGTAACAACTTTTATTTATTATTATTATCAATATTATTTTATCAAATGAATATGTGATACAAAGATATTTTACCACATGTAAAATAATTACATTAACAACACATGCCATTATATTTTTATGATATTAAATGAACTTTATGAATTTTATTACTTAAGATATATAAAAGTATATTTTTATTATATAAAAATTTTAATATAAATTTTTATTTATTAATAGATGATTTATATTATTTACTCTAATAAAATCCGTTAAATATATTTAAATATATATAAACGACTATATTTAAGTTATATTTTAAACATGTATAGATTTTGTAAGTCATTTTGGGTCAATATGATTTTTTTGTTGACTTTTGCATATCAATCTCGAGCATTAGGATTGTGATACACTACGACTTGACCTAAATTGTTAGACAGATATTGACCAATATATAAATATATATAACTAATATAGGTTCGTGAATCCGAGGCCAACCTTGCACTTGTTCAATGCCGTCATATGTATTTTTACTACGGGATACAGTATAGTGAGTTTCATTATTCTCTTTTTAAATGCTTTTGCAATATATATTTTTGGGTCTGAGAATACATGCGCTGCTTTTATAAATGCTTTACGAAATAGACACAAGTAATCGAAACTACATTCTATGGTTGGATTATGGAATCGAATATCACCCTTTTTAGTCTGGTAATCTAAGAATTAAGGAACAGACACCCTAATTGACGTGAATCCTAAAGATATATCTATTGGGCCTAACAAACCCCATCCGGGTTACGGATGCTTTAGTACTTCGATTTTATCATGTCCGATGAGAGTCTCGGAATGATGGGGATATTTTAGATGCGTTCTGTTAATGTCGGTTACCAGGTGTTCAATCCATATGAATGATTTTTATCTCTATGCAGTTTTTGCGAAATGCCTAATATGAGATGATGTTTATGAAAAATGGAAATGAAAATCGTGTGGCCTATTAAAATGATGGAAGTGAATGTTTATGATAAACTAATGAACTCACCAACCTTTTGGTTGACACTTGAAAGCATGTTTATTCTCAGGTTTGAAAGAAATCTTCCGTTGTGCATTTGCTCATTTAGAGATATCACTTGGAGTCGTTCATGGCATATTTCAAAAGACGTTGCATTCGAGTCATTGAGTTCAACAAGATTACTATTAAGACATTTATAGTTTGGATATATTATGAAATGGTATGCATGCCTGTCCACTTTCGATGAAATGAAAGTTTTTCTTTTAAAAACGAATGCAATATTTGTAAAATGTATCATTTAGAGGTCAAATACCTCGCGATGTAACCAAATGTAATGTATTCGTCCAGATGGATTAGGACGGGTCGTTTCAGGTGGTATCAGAGCGGTGGTCTTAGCGAACCAGGTCTTGCATTAGTTTGTCTAACGGATAGTTGTTAGGATGCATTAGTAAGTCTGGACTTTGACCGTGTCTGCATATCAAAAGTTTTGCTTATCATTTCTTGTCGGAAATTATCTGCTTATCATTCTTAAGTCTAGACACGTTTTAGTGCAACTATTGCATAGATATTGTATAGACAAAATTCATATCTTAGCATATCTATTACTATAAACTCTGTCTGACAGCTTCCGAAAGTTCCTCCGTAATCTATGGAATCTTTTGGACTATATATAGGTATTCTATGCAATCAGAATATCATCCAAAAATTACTTCATATCAAAAATCCTTTAGCTGATCGTGTAAGACGGATCCTGAACGAAATTCAAATTCATATAAATCCGAAGGCGATTCTGAAGACTCTGAAGGTAGTGTGACCGAAGTGCCCCAACAGGTTGATTACACTTCTTTCTGGAGGAGATGGAGATGGGTTCGAGACATACTCACTCACTGGAGAAATGAAGAGGGAGAACCCTACCGCGAACCAAATTTACCTCCCGACATCAGAGAACTTGACGCGCTCACCGGTCAACCAGTTCGCAATACTGTTTTCACACTCTTTGCCCGAATATTCCGTCTCGAAGAACGCATTCATAGAATTATGTTGGTGATTCAGCCTCTACTCCCGACTACTAATCAAGTAGGATTAGTGGAAGAAGTTAGAGAGCTTCGTGCTAGGTTTGAAGAAAGAGTGGAGTTTCTGGAGAGTACAGTACGCAGTTTTGAAGATAGACTTACATATACAGCAACAACACAAGTACCAGCAGCATCATGGCATCAACAGTACCACCATCATCAATGTCAATAGTACCATTACCACCACCAACGACAACCGCATCATAAAGCCTCAACTTCACAATCTGTCCCACAAGCATCAACGTTATACGTCCTGTAGATATCAAGGAATACCAACAACAATAACCGATGAAGTATTGATTCATAACTTTAACGGAGAAATATTCTACGGCGATTATGTAATTTCTAAAGTTTAGAGATTATCTATTCTAGCCTTAACCATAAATCAGATAGAGTAGAAACCCTGACCGGAATAGTGCGTGAATTGCAAACAACACATGTTACACAAGCATTAACAACAGTACCATCAGCATCATCAGCACTGATGTGCGAGCGGAGGTGTACGAAATACTATTATTGTTTATTACGAAATACGACAAAATTACACAAGTTTTTTATTTATTTATAGAGTGGATATACCTAAACCTTGCTATAACACTTATAGGCAGTGTACCTAATCGTACAGTAGTGTAGTTTTTAGTAAGTCTGGTTCGTTCCGCATGGAACTAACCAAGTTTAACGCTATATTTTTAAAACTATATTTGTATTAATATTATTATTATTATAAAAGGGGGGTTTACTGTTTAATGACCGGTTTGTCGATTTTAAATAAAGCGTAAAGATAAATGACGATAATATAAATGACAGAATTTAAATTACAATAAAGTAAATTGCAGTAATTAAAATGACAGTATATAAAGGTATGATGAAATATGAAATAAAAGTATTATGCTTATTTAAACTTCCGTAATCATGATGTTTGACGTTTTGATTAATTGTTACCCGGGTTAATTGTCCTTTGTCCTGGATTATTTGATACCTATTTGATTTTTGTCCATAATAGTCCATCGGTCATAATTATAAAATGCTCGTCAAATTAACCTTATTCCCGAAGTCAAATATTCCAACTAATTAGGGATTCGAACTGTAACAAGGTTTTAATACTTTGTTTAATGATTACACCAGGTTATCGACTGCGTGTAATCCAAGTTTTTATTACTTTGTTAACAATTACACCAATTATCCTTGTATGTAATCCACCCCTGTTTTAATGAGATATGAATATTAATTTACCCACTTGATCAGAATGAATAATTAATTACCCAACCCGAATAATTAAATAAATGATCGTAAAAGATGTCGTATAAACGTCACTAAATAGAACATACATAATCATTTTAATAATTATTAGATTAACTAATTTGAAGATAGGTTCGACAGATTCTAATGAGTTGTCATTCGATTAGACAATACCCCCTATCTATTAATAGTCAATAGTCCAATGTCCACAAGTGTCGGTCTTTTGTCCAAACCTTAATTATGGTACAAAATCTAATAACCCCGTCTTAATATTTAGTCTAACATCACGATTACTTTGGCTCAAATAAGCATAATAATAACTTAGTTACGAGACATTAATTGAAAAAGGAAGAACATTGCTTACAGTGGTGATTAATCGCGTAGCGTTACACGGACAGAGTTTCGACTTTAAAACCCGTAAAAAATTTCTTACAATAACCCAACTAAACCATAACTTTATTATTAAAATTAACTTAAATTAACATTATATAATATAAATATATATTATGTTTAAATAGAATGAAAAAAAGAAATGAAAAATGGTGTGTACATCGAGCAGAATTCGCTGGCTTTTATAGATGTGAACTGATCCTGAGGGCCATGCGATCGCATGAGATTTGTGCTTCCAGGCCATGCGATCGCATGGCCAGCTGGGACAACTCACATTATTTTGTTTTCTTGCTTGTCGACGTTATATAATAATATATATAATTATATATAATTATATATATATTATATTATATTCTTGTGCATAGTAGAGTTGTAATTTTTGGTCCGATGACTCGCGCGTTGATGCTCGATTTATGTCCCGGTTCCGTATTTCATTAAATTGAACCACTTGAATTATATCTTGTACATTTGAGCTGTTTGGTCATTTGCGTCTTCAAATCGTCGTTTTCTTCTTTTGTCTTCGCACTTATTTATTTAAACGAATATTACATAAAAATAGAACAATTACAACTAAAAGCTTTACATATTGGAAGGATATTGTGCCTAAATATATGTTCATTTGTAGCACTATCAAATATCCCCACACTTGAGTGTTGCTTGTCCTCAAGCAATACAGAACTTAAAATAAAATCACACTTCACTCGAATCACTTTTTTATTCTCACACTTTATACATCAGTGATTTTGATACGGCGGTATGAACAATGATAGTAACGATGTGGTTTGCAGTCCCACATGACTATGAAAATTTAGATCCTTTAAGAAAATTGGATCTTTATGAAAACATTTGATCTTTTTGAAAATTCAATCTAGTTTTTACCCTAGATAAGTTTTTCGGAATAACCCTTCACCGGTGTTTGCAAAATATTTTTGTGGGTTGCGTGGTTTTCATATTTAAAATTTTAGCTCAAAACTTACGGTTTTGTGTCACCCACTTGCTAACCTTGTATTAGAAAAGCAACATGTCCAGTATACTTGCTCCGTATATTACCTTTCGGTAAACTACCGTACGGTTGTAAAGGAAAGCGTTGAACAAGCAACTGTTAAGGCAATGTCCCATGACATGCTTTTGATTATGGTCTATAACGTGTTGGATGCAATTACTATCCTTTGTAGGAGCAATAGTAAAGATCACCCTATAGTTTTTCGGTCTGGCACAAGGTCCTGTCTTTGACCATGCTATGCAACCACCGTTCTTACGGTTGACACCCGATTTGGTTCAGGTTACCTAATGAATTCCAGGTGAATTCCTAGGATTTTACGTTCAATGGTAATGAATGCTTTGAAAATAGGGTTTCAGAAAACAAATCGGTTTTAATTTGATCAAAAATATTTTCTCGTTCAAGCTCGAGTTTAGATATCATCGAATTCCATGAGTTTGTAATTCTCAATCTTTAAGGTCAATCTCAAGAATTGAGTAATATCAGTCTTAAAAGCTGATTTTTAATCTTTAAGGAGATTATCCTTTCTGGGGGTCTGATTTATTAGTCTTATCAAGCTAATTTGCACGGCGCCCTCCCTATTTTACGAGACAGATCCTCTCATGGTTAGGATAAGTCTGACCACTTGGCGACCCTGTTTGATGCTGAGGTCCGTGGATTTCCTGCTGATTTTAGAGATGACTTTTCTAGATTTTTTGTCAACCTACAGCTGGTCTGGACGACAACTTCCTGACCTAAATCAAGAAGTGCGTGTCTTTTTCAGAAGACTTTACTTCCTTTTAATGATGGAATTGATTCATCGTGTAGATCCATCTATTCTTTCAAAGGTATTACAATAAATCGGGTAAAACTAATTAGTTTAGTCCAAAGCAAAAGTACCTGCAATAATCTGTACCAAATATGTGATATGTGTTTTTAAAGAACTTGGTAAATTCTTCCCACACTTAGCTTTTATTCATTCTTTTCTTTGCCTTTTTATTCTCCTCTATTCTATTTTAAATGAATTCTAACGTTTTGGATTGTTTCTCCATTTATGTTCTCTCCGAGGTAACAATAATTTCGGTATTATCACCTAGTTTTATCGTTCATAAATATGTATAAACATGATTTTGAATTCATTTTATTGAAAATTTTTCAAATTTTCACAAAATTTGGCAAATAAACTAAGTGTAAACCCGAGAGAATTTATAACCCTTCCCCACACTTAAGATCATGCAATGCCCTCATTTGCATGAAATCAGTAAAAATTTAAATTCATGAGGGTGATTAGTGCAGACAAATGATTAAAAATACCGAGTTTGCAAACATATTATTTTATATCACATTTGATATTTTGCGTTTTGTCGTCAAAATTAGTAGCTTTTGCTGAACTTTAATGCCAGTCTTTGAAAGTGCGTTGTTTTACCCTGTTTTGTACATAAGATAAACTACAAACATATATATAATATTTATATATTTTTTTTATAAAACCTTTATTTATTAAAACAATTTAAATAAATAATTTTTTTAAAATTTTGTTTTCTTTTACTTTAGGTAGTTTCGGTACGTTTACCTAGTACGTCCCTCGACAAAATTTAAAATTTGTCGTTTTTAAAGCGATTGTTTTAAAAGCAAAGATTTTTGGGTTTTTTTTTTATTATACTTTAGATCAATAAAATTAAAAATAATGATAACAAAAATTTTCGCCCCGCCCTCGGGTAAAACAATTTCGGTTTCATAACCTAGTCTTCAACTGACGACGAATTTTAGAAATTATTTTTTTAAACGTAATAAAATAAAGTAAATTTTATTTTTAAATTCACACAAAACTTAAATTTAAAAATGCATATTAATTTCATACAAAACCTACAAAACAAAAAAATTTAGAATGGAGGGAGAAAACTAGTTCTTTAGTGTCTCCTAGTGGAAAAGACCAATCGGATTCCATTCTCGGAACTACACGAGAACAGAACAACTAACCCTAGACAGCATTATTTCTTAGAACATTTGAATCTCCCCACACTTAGGTAGATGTGGTGTCGAAATTGTGATTAACTTCATTGTCAATTTCTTTTGGACCATAATCAACTTGCATATCTGTGACTTTTGCTTTAAGCCATTGGTTAGATTCCTGTATAATGTCCACAAATTCAACTAGTTTCGCATTTTCTTTAGGCGATAGATTGGATACTAACCGGTTACATAATTTAAAGTTCCCCTTGATTCTAGCATCGCGAATCCGTTTAATAAGTTTCTTCATTGAACTATTAATAACGGGGTCATTTAATTTCGTATCAATAACGGGGTTCTTTGTTATCAGGTCATCATTAGGTGTTACTTCATTTTCCCCACACTTAGGCGTTTTATTATTGCTAAGCACTACCGTTGGAGTTGGTAAAACAACATGGTTCTTACCAATCGTTTTTGTTGGTTCAACAGTTTTGGTTGGTGAAGATTTAGACTTTCGACTCACAAAGGTGATCGATTTTTCATCATCACTAAGTGTCATTCTACCCTCACTTACATCAAATAACGCCCGGGTGGACGCTAAGAATGGTCGACCTAAAATTAGAGGAATGTTTGAGTCCTCTTCTATGTCAATGACAATAAATTCGACTAAAAAGGTTAAATTACCTACTTGAACGGGTAGGTTGTCAGCAATTCCAACTGGGTGCTTAATGGTTTGATCAAAGAATCGGACACTCATATCTGTTGGACTTAACTCACCTACTCCTAATCTCTTATATAATGAAAGAGGCATAACACTTATACTCGCACCTAAATCTGCTAGTGCATCATACATGACACAATCACTAAGTAGACAAGGAACAATAAATTCACCTGGATCACCCAAACTGGGTGGAGGTTTCGGTGGAACTGTCTTCACCGGGTTTACTTTTACAGTTTTTGTTTCTTGTACTTTCTTATTCTTCTTCTTCTTTCCAGAGGTATTACAAACTTTATTACCTATTACTTGCTCATACTCAACTCCTTTTCTTGGAAACGGGATGGGTGGTCTGTATGGTGCCACCACTGGCTTTACATACTCGAGTGGTGGTGGTGTTGTAACTTCTTCATTGTTACTCACATCTAAAACCTTCCCATCTTCTGGAGCTGGTTTTTCAGAATTTGTTGACACCATATTAACATTCTCATTCCGAGGATTACTTTAGTATTACTCGGTAGCTTTTCTTGTTCCCTCTCACTCATCATGCTAGCAAGAGTACCTACGTGTTTTTCTAGATTTAAAATGGAAGCTTGTTGAGTTCTTAATGATTGATCAAACCTCTCATTTGTTTGGGCTTGAGATGTAATAAATTGTGTTTGAGATTCTATTAGCTTTGCCATCATTTCTTCCAGATTTGGCTTTTTCTCTTCGATTTGTTGTGGTGGTTTATACAAGCTAGTTCTTTGTTGATTGAACGTGTTGTTTTGAGTTGGTTGGTTATTCGGACCTTGTTGGTTATACGAGTTATTTTTGGGTCCATTTGGATTGTAAAGAATGTTTTGATTTCGATTGAAGTTTGGCCTTGGCGGTTGATAATTATTTTGATAATTATTTCCCGGCCTTTGGTTCGTGTAGGAAACATTCTCTCGTTGTTCCATCGTTTGCTCAATGTGATAATCTTTCGTTAAGTGTGGTCCACCGCATTGCTCACAACTGATTCGTATTGCGTGAATATCTTTAGTCATTTTTTCCATTCGTCTCTCGAAAGCATCTATCTTTGCGGAAACAGAATCAAAGTCATGAATAGAATCGGCTCTAGCCGCTTTAGATGATCGAAAGATATCTTTTTCCTGGTGCCACTCATGTGAGTGGGAGGCTGTGTTATCAATAATTTTGTGAGCTTCGGTAGCGGTTTTCTTCATAATGGAACCACCAGCTGTTATGTCAATGTCTTTTAGTGTATTAATATCGCATCCTTGGTAGAATATTTGTAATATTTGATAAGTATCTAAACCGTGATGAGGACATCCTCTCAACAATTTTTCAAATCTTGTCCATGCCTCATATAGAGTTTCGTTTGGCTTTTGTGTGAACGTAACAATTTCTCCTTGAAGTCTCACGGCTTTAGACGCCAGAAAGAATTGTTTAAGAAATTTTTCAACTAAAACATCCCATGTATTAATCGCCCCTTCAGGTAACGATTCTAACCAATCTTTGGCTTCTCCCTTTAAAGTCCAGGGAAATAACATGTGATAGATCTGTTCATCCTTAACTTCTCTTATTTTAAATAGAGTACAGATCCTATTAAAGGTTCGAAGATGTTCGTTTGGATCTTCTTTTAGCGTACCACTATATTGGCATTGATTAGTTACCATGTGTAGTATTTGTCCTTTAATTTCATAATCTGTCGCATTAATGTCTGGTTTAATAATGGCATGACCTTGGCCAGTGCGTGTGGCTCTCATTTGGTCTTCCATACTTAGAGGTTCCGTTACTTCCATAATTGAATTTGTTGAATACGAATCACTAGAAGATTCTGATTTAACGATTTGTGGTTCAGGAGGAATGATTATTGGTTCAGGATCTTGGAGTTGTCCTTGAATATCCTCCGGGTTTTCAATTTTGAATTCGGGTACAAAAAATGGATTATCGGAAATTTAAATTGGTGTACTTGGTCGAATTGATGATGATTCTAAAGAAAAATAGACGGCGACAATATTGGCTAGATGTCTTGATCGAGTTACAGGTGGTGAACGTATGAAAGGTGGTGAACGTTTTGCTCGGTGCATTCACTGAATATCCTATTAGTTATAAAAGATAAAAATTATATAAGTTATCAAATTAATAGACTTTTCTGATTTTGCAAACGTTTCGAATAGCCAATAGATGCAGCAGGTAGCCAGGACCCTTTAAATGGGAAGCCCACAACTCGCCACTAACAAATCTAACTATTACTACGAACCAGAAAATTTTGGATGTCTATCAATTTAATCGCTTAAAATAATTTTTTGTTTTGAAATTTTAGAGAAGAAATAGAAAATTCTATGTCCTAAAAACTAGAGCGTCGAGAAATAAGAAAGAAAAAGAGTGCGTCGAAAAACGTCGAAAAATAAAAGGTCGAAAAATAAAAAGAACGTAGCGCGTCGAAACTTAAAAGTCTAAAAACTAAGAATTAAAAGTTGCGTCTAAAGGTACTAAAGCTTAAAAAGAATTCTATATCCAAAAAGGCAATAACTTAAAAATTACTAAAATCTTAAAACGGCGTCGCAAAATTCTAAAGCGCCTAAGTCTTAATCTAAAGAAAAAGCACTTAAGGGATTTTACGACAAATCTTAGAAATCTAGAAATAAAAATAAACTACGGCAAAATACTAGTCTTAAAACTAATTACAAATGATAAATACAAATTACAAATTAAACTAATACAAAAGATATAAAAATAAAAATAAGCTTAAAGTTATAAAAATGCAATTTTTATATAAATATTATTTTTATATTATTTATTGTATAAAAGTATCAATTTATAATTAATAAAACTACTTTAAAATAAATATTACAAATTAAATAAAACTAAAACTAATTATTATTAGATTAAAAACCCTAATTATAATTAATTAATAATAATTATTATTATTAATTAATACACCGTAACCCTAATTCGTTGGCTGAGGTTCCTGGGCTGTCAAATCAATCCATACGATCGCATGGATTGTGTGTTGGAATCCCATGCGGTCGCATGGCTTCGGATACCAGGCCAATTGTTGGGCTGCTACAGTGTAGCCCGTTTACTTTTACTTATATTTTTTTTTTCTGTTTTTAATTTATTTATATAAAATAAATAAAAACTTAATTTTTTTTAAAAACTAAAATAGAAATAGAAAAACTTTATATTTTAAACAAACTCTTAAAAATATATAAATTTCGTTTTTCTTTTTATATTTTTGTATATTTAATATTTAAAACGTATTTTTATAGAAAGAAAATAAAACTTAATAAAAATCTTTTTTTTTATATCGCGTTTCGCTTCGGCGTTCCCCGGCAGCGGCGCCAAAAACTTGATGTGCGAGCGGAGGTGTACGAAATACTATTATTGTTTATTATGAAATACGACGAAATTACACAAGTTTTTTATTTATTTATAGAGTGGATATACCTAAACCTTGCTACAACACTTATAGGCAGTGTACCTAATCGTATAGTAGTGTAGTTTTTAGTAAGTCAGGTTCATTCCGCAGGGAA
This sequence comes from Rutidosis leptorrhynchoides, assembly GCF_046630445.1. NCBI lineage: Eukaryota > Viridiplantae > Streptophyta > Magnoliopsida > Asterales > Asteraceae > Rutidosis > Rutidosis leptorrhynchoides. The sequence continues at coordinate 595,452,221 of NC_092334.1, forward strand.
CTAACCAAGTTTAACGCTATATTTTTAAAACTATATTTGTATTAATATTATTATTATAAAAGGGGGGTTTACCGTTTAATGACCGCTTTGTCGATTTTAAATAAAGCGTAAAGATAAATGACGATAATATAAATGACAGAATTTAAATTACGATAAAGTAAATTACAGTAATTAAAATGACAGTAAATAAAGGTATGATGAAATATGAAATAAAAGTATTATGCTTATTTAAACTTCCGTAATCATGATGTTTGACGTTTTGATTAATTGTTACCCGGGTTAATTGTCCTTTGTCCTGGATTATTTGATACCTATTTGGTTTTTGTCCATAATAGTCCATCGGTCATAATTATAAAATGCTCGTCAAATTAACCTTATTCCCGAAGTCAAATATTCCAACTAATTAGGGATTCGAACTGTAACAAGGTTTTAATACTTTGTTTGATGATTACACCAGATTATCGACTGCGTGTAATCCAAGGTTTTATTACTTTGTTAACAATTACACCAATTATCCTTGTATGTAATCCACCCCTGTTTTAATGAGATATGAATATTAATTTACCCACTTGATCAGAATGAATAATTAATTACCCAACCCGAATAATTAAATAAATGATCGTAAAAGATGTTGTATAAACGTCACTAAATAGAACATACATAATCATTTTAATAACTATTAGATTAACTAATTTGAAGATAGGTTCGACAGATTCTAATGAGTTGTCATTCGATTAGACAATACCCCCTATCTATTAATAGTCAATAGTCCAATGTCCACAAGTGTCGGTCTTTTGTCCAAACCTTAATTATGGTACAAAATCTAATAACCCCGTCTTAATATTTAGTCTAACATCACGATTACTTTGGCTCAAATAAGCATAATAATAACTTAGTTACGAGACATTAATTGAAAAAGGAAGAACATAGCTTACAGTGGTGATTAATCGCGTAGCGTTACACGGACAGAGTTTCGACTTTAAAACCCGTAAAACATTTCTTACAATAACCCAACTAAACCATAACTTTATTATTAAAATTAACTTAAATTAACATTATATAATATAAATATATATTATGTTTAAAGAGAATGAAAAAAAGAAATGAAAAATGGTGTGTACATCGAGCAGAATTCGCTGGCTTTTATAGATGTGAACTGATCCTGAGGGTCATGCGATCGCATGAGATTTGTGCTTCCAGGCCATGCAATCGCATGGCCAGCTGGGACAACTCACATTATTTTGTTTTCTTGCTTGTCGACGTTATATAATAATATATAATATAATATATATAATTTTATATAATTATATATATATATTATATTATATTCTTGTGCATAGTAGACTTGTAATTTTTGGTCCGATGACTCGCGCGTTGATGCTCGGTTTATGTCCCGGTTCCGGATTTCATTAAATTGAACCACTTGAATTATATCTTGTACATTTGAGCTTTTTGGTCCTTTGCGTCTTCAAATCGTCGTCTTCTTCTTTTGTCTTCGCACTTATTTATTTAAACGAATATTACATAAAAATAGAACAATTACAACTAAAAGCTTTACATATTGGAAGGATATTGTGCCTAAATATATGTTCATTTGTAGCACTATCAAGCACTAACAGTACCATCAGCACCACCAGTACTAGCAGTACCGTCGGCATCACTAAAAGTATCACCGGCACCAACAACGCCTGTAACACCACAAACTCCGTAAACTCTATAACCACCACAGATAATGACACCACTATCATCAATGAATACATCATGAGTTATGAGGTATTAACTCATTTCCACTGAAGGATTTATATGTATATCTTATATATATAAATTTTGAAACTATAATAAATCTTTTCATACTAAGCTATTACGTGTGAATCTTAACTACTCGGTTAATTCATATTACTAATATGCTATGATGTACATCCTTCGCCAGCAACTTAACCATCGTTAACTACAATCTCTATTTCAACTCAATGAATTCTATTTCATAATAGACCAAGTGTATTATTCAAATACATGTTTGATTGTACACTTTCATTTTCGATATATTCGAAATATTCTGGAAAACATCATTCGTATCTTGCGAAGTTCACAAGAATCCCACGAACACCAATATCATTCATCGACAAATAACGAAGTATTGATTCCTAATTTCATTTATGTTGAAGAAATAATCCACAAAGGTTACGTAATTTCTAGAGTTTTAGGGATTACTCACTCTAGCTCCAACTTTAAATCAAATGAGTTTAATAGTATATTAACTCATTAAATCTGTATTACATCTGAAGAAAATATATATACATATATTTTCATAAAGACTGTAATAAAATTCATTTGTACAAAAATATTACTTGTGAATTTTTTTAACGGGTAGGTAATACCCGAGATATATATAAATTCACAATTAATATGTTACATTCTTCGATTCTGATTCAGTAAATCATCAACTTTACTCACTACTTTCACAACAATATACATTCTTTGATAGAAATCAAAACAACCATACACATTCAAATCCAATTACATATTTTGATTTTGAAATCTCGGAATTCAATTCGAAATATAACCGGTATCATCACTCTTAGATTCCTACATCTTTCAAAGGCATACTTTGAATTCAAAACTGTGCTAGAACATCACTATTATTCACAACACTCATAAAGATATTCGTATCATTCAAGATCCACGAAGATTTCATACGAATATTGACGATGACAACCTACAAAATTCTTGAAAACACCTCAACTAAGGAATAATCGATAGAGTCAACCAATCTCATGATATCAACGGAAATAAAGATTTACGCGTATAGCGCTGCCCCTGGAAAACTCTCAAAATCTAAGTAAAAGTTTAACACGTACCCGTGTCAGATCCTTTGGCATTTATTAGCAAAAATAACTTTGCAATTCCTTTTCAAAGTAGCAAATTTTGTCACAGCTCCAGCAAGTCAACCTCGATTTTTCATCCGGGGTAGTCTTATTATAATTCTGATATATACGATTACCCTTTTGTTATCGGGGAACCTTTTATATCCCATTACATTAGCAGCAAACGTACCAACAACTTCACTACTCTTTGGCGTAATTCTCTCCGAAGAATCACTATGTGTATTCATTGTAATCCCACCATCTACTCATCTGCATCCTGTAACAATACTTGCCATATCAACTATCGAAAATCATCAATCATCAATCTCAAATCTCGCAGCGTTTTCATTTCAACAGTTATACATATATACATATAACGTCTATCTCCTAAACTTACATACTTCGAATGTGAAGTTTCTGAAAAACACCCCAGCTTACGAATCAGTACTATGAAGTTTTGAAAAGGCTGATAAAGTGGCAAGGACTGTAGACAGAAATTACGGTCAGAAGTTTGATAATAAAGAATAGTGTGTTGGCAAAGCTCAGAAAAAGAGAAGGTTTGGAACTGGAAAACGGATTGAGAAAACTATGAAGGAGGCTGTGGACAAATCACAAAGACTAAACCTACCTTCAAAGAATCTAAATGATTCAGTATCTACTGATATCATTAACAAATACCTTACTACTGATTCTAAACCCTTGCGGACAATATTCTTCATCATCCTCTGATCTTAGATACCATCATATCTTTCATTATAAATATCTTTGATATTTCTAAAGATATTTTCATAACTATTATTATCTGGAATAATTTATCTCTTCGTGCTATCTACGTTACATCATAAAAGAAACTGTTTTAGTTTCTAAATTCTGAAAAATTTGAATTTAAAATATGAATGCTTTTGAAGTAGTGTTGGGAACTGAAGCATGAGTTAGTATAATATAATGACACTTGATCAACGTGATTATATTACAGTAAGTCATGCTGAGTTTCTAAATGGAGCATGATGATTCACAGATCATAATGTCATCATGTGCCATGTTACACGACTCTTGTATTCTACTTAACCTCTAAACATATCAAGAATATTTTTTTTTGATGATTCGGCCTTTTCCAAGGTACTCTGGTAATTTGACAAATCAAGATCGTGTCATTACAATTTCCTTCTTAGAACATTAATTATGTTCATTCGAATCTCCATACCTACGAATTCTGGACCATTACTTGCTGTGCTTAATGGATAGAAAAGAAAACAGAACATGAACCTCCGAAACAAAAATGGGAAGTATAAATCGTAGCAAATAGGAGAAAACACTAACTGTGGATGTCAATGATTATAGAAAGACAGAAGCAGAGACATCGAAATATAAGGGAAGATACAAAACCTAACAACAAACCAGAAATTACAAACCGTATATATCGATGCATATAACAATATAAAGACACGGGAGAACTAAGAACACTATAAAACCAAGAGTATAGTAGAAGTAAATAGATTCTTCCGGCGGAAGATGAAAAAGAAGAATGACAGATATGAAAGTTAAGAATATATCAAGAAGCAGAACTGGATGGAGCATATTGACGAATGCCTTGAAGTATGAGTTGAGGGAGAAAGAATAGAAAGTATGAGTTGGGGAAATAAGGAATCGAAGGAGGTGGATTTATAGTAAAATATCCGACAGAGCAATCGAGACAGATTACCACATTTAATTAAAGAGATATTAATTTCCTTATTCACCGAAGAATCAGATCTTATAGATTATGAAGATTTTCTTTAAATTCCTTGAACTCCAGAAATCAACTCTATCTACGTCAAAAGATATGACGAATTTTTTTTTCCATTTCACTCTTTTGTGATAACTTCACTCGTATGCTTCACTTAAGAAAATTTTTTTATCCATATTACTCGCTGATGATAAAACTCTAATTTTCAGCTCGTATGCGTCATGAAAACATACTTATTGTCAGCCATGACCATCCCAATCAAATTTCGGGACAAAATTTCTTTAACGGGTAGGTACTGTGACAACCCGGAAATTTCTGAACAAATTTAAACTTGATCTTTATATATTTCCGACATGATAAGCAAAGTCTGTAATGTTGAAATCTAAAAAAAAAAAAAAAAAAAAAAACTTTGAACTGTGTTCATATATTCATTTACCCTTCGACTGCTCTCGACGATTCACGAACAATTATGTGTAAATAGATATGTATGAATATATACATATGTGTGATTATTAAATTGAGAAATATTAATGAAACATTAAACGTTTGATTAATATGAAAATAAGTTATGAAGTTTATTATATGACTTGAGAACGTTAACAAAGTATTAGATGAATAATACTTTATGTGAACGTAATTATTTCAAGATATTTATCAACGGAATTAGAAGATAATATCAAATGATTGAATTATCAGATATATTGTGATATGATTACGGGTCTCTGTTGAGAGGTCCACTTTGATTTAGGAAACCTTTCCTTTTTAACGGTATTCGAAATAAATGGTAAAGTGATCTTCGAGTAAGGACAAAGTGTCAAGTAGCGAGAGCTAAACAGATTGGTGGAAATTCCTGTTGAATTCCAATATATGCTTTAAAATAATTGTCTCGTGACTTTTGATAAGATAAACTATTTAACCTTCATATTATTTAATGTAAAAGTAAAATTGGGGAATATAGATAACTTAGAAAATGAATATCGATAAGTTAAGTAAACGATTGTAACACTTTTTTATTGATTCGATTGATTTATAGATATGTTAATTAGAACGTTTGAGAAGTTAAATTAAACGTTGGCGCATAAATGAATCATATCAAATTATGTACTATAGCGTAAAACGTAAGGTGATATAATAATATCTAATATTTAAACGATTGAAATATAATTAGTTTTGAAAAACTAAATATTATATTAGTAAGTAACTATTTCTAAAATATATAAGTTAATATTTTTAAATAATAATATCATTATTTTACAAAGTGATAAAATATAATATTAAGTTAGTCAGAAAACGTTTTGGATTTAAAATAGTAATATTATAATATATATTGGTAAATAACGAGACGTCGATTTATAGAAGCAAAAGACCAAAAACACTCAAATGAATAAGTTATTGATGTTATGCGAGGTGTATACGAAATAGTTATATTTTTATTGCGAAATACTATTAAATATGATACAATTTTACACAAGTTATTTATTTATTATTAGAGTGGATATACCTAAACTTTGCTACAACACTATAGGTAGTGTACCTAATCGTACAGTAGTGTAATTTTTAGTAAGTCCGGTTCGTTCCGCAGGGAGCTAGCCAAGTTTAACGCTATATTTTTAAACTATATTTGAATATATATATATATATAATATATATATATATATATATATATATATATATATATATATATATATATATATATATATATATATATATATATATATATATATATATATATATATATAAGTAGTATTATTATTATTATAAAAAGGGAGGTTTTACCATTTAGTGACCGGTTTGTCGATTTTATGTCTTAAGTCACAATTAAAACCTAATGTAAAATATTAAAAATAAATAGAATTTAATTTAAAGCGTAAAGTAAATGACGATAATTAAAGTACGATAAATTAAAGTGCGATAAATAAAATGACGGTAAATAAAATTGCGATAATTAAAAGTACGATAATTAAAATGACGATAAATAAAAGTGCGATAATTAAAAAGTACGATAATTAAAAGTGTGATAAGATATAAAATAAAGGAATTATGCTTATTTAAACTTCTGTAATCATGATGTTTGACGTGTTGATTTTAATTTATTACCATGGGTTAATTGTCCTTTGTCCTTGATTATTCAATATGTCCATACGGTTTTTTTTGTCCATAACAGTCCATCAGTCATAAATATAAAGTGCGAGTGTCCTCGTCAAATTATCCTTATACCCGAAGTCAAATATTCCAACTAACTGGGGACTTAAACTGTAACAAGGTCTTAATACTTTGTTTAATAATTACAACAGGATATCGACTGCGTGTAATCCAAGGTTTTAATACTTTGTTAATAATTACGCCAAGTGTCCTTGTACGTAATCCACCCATGTTTTAATGAGTCCATTGACTATTAATCCATCCTCGTGTCCGGTTAAATGAACGATTATTAGTACTTATAAATATCCCGCCCATCGTGTTCGATCGAGTGTATGTGGTTATTTATAGGTACGTCCAATTGTAAATCTTTATATTAAATTAACAAACTATCATTCAATTAAACAAATATAAAGCCCATTAATAGCCCATAGTCTAATTTCCACAAGTGTCGGTCTTTTGTCCAAACCCCAATTATGGTACAAAGACCAATAACCTCGTCTTTAATATTTAGCCCAACATCACGATTACTTCGATTTAAATAAGCATAATAATAACTTAGCTACGAGACATTAATTTAAAAAGGTTGAACATAACTTACAATGAGTATTAATCGCGTAGCGTTACACGGACAGAATTTCGACTTACAAACTTAAAACATTCGCCACTATAACCTTATTATTATTAAACTTAAATTAAAATTAAAATTAAAATATAAATATAAATATATCGTAGATAGATAGATAGAAAAAGGTGTGTTATATTTCGGCCAGAAAACTTGAGATTTATAGGACTTGACATGCTACAGGAAGCCATGCGACCGCATGGTTTTTGTGTCTCCAGGCCATGCGATCGCATGGCCAGCTGGATCAGACCACATTCACTTGTTTGCTAGTTTGCCGACAATTTTTAATATATAATATAATATATATATAATTTTAAGAATTATTTATATATTATATTATATTCATGTGCATAGTTGACTTGTCATTTTAGCTCCGTTGCGTCATGCGTTGATAGTTGGTTCATGTCCCGGTTCCGGATTTTCGAACGTCCTTTCGTACGATTTAATATCTTGTACTTTGCATTTCGCGGCTCGTACTCTTGTAACTTTTAGACGTTTCTCATCAATAATTTGAACCACTTTGATTGTACTTTGTACTTTTTAGCTTTTTGGTCGTTTGCGTCTTCAAATCATTGAATCTGTCTTTTGTCTTCACCTTTTATATTTTAAACGAATATCACTTGTAAATAGAACAATTGCAACCAAAAGCTTGTCTTTCTTGAAGGATAATGCTATGAAATATATGTTTGTTTTTAGCATTATCAAATATTCCCACACATGAGCGTTGCTTGTCCTCAAGAAATATAGAACTTGAATAAAAACATACTAGAATCACTTATTTATTTTTCACACTTTGTACATCAGTGATTTCAATACGGCGGTATGAACATTGGTAGTAACGATGTGGTTTACAGTCCCACATGACTATAAAAATTTAGATCCTTTAAGGAAATTGGATCTTTATGAAAGATTTGATCTTTTTGAAAATTCAATCTAGCTTTTACCCTAGATAAGTTTTCTGGAATAACCCTTCACCGGTGTTTGCAAATTATTTTTGTGGGTTTCAGATTTGAAAATTTTAGCTCAAAACTTATGGTTTTGTGTCACCCACTTGCTATCCTTGTATTAGGAAAGCAACACGTCCAGTTTACATGCTCCGTATATTACCTTTTGGTAAACTACCATCCGGTTGTAAAGGAAAGCGTTGAACAAGCAATGCTAAGGCAATGTCCCGTGACATGCTTTTGATTATGGTCTATATCGTGTCGGATGCAATTACTATCCTTTGTAGGAGCAATAGTAAAGATCACCCTATAGTTTTTCGGTCTGGCGTAATGTCCTGTCTTCGACCATGCTATGCAACCACCGTTCTTACGGTTGACACCCGATTTGGTTCAGGTGACCTAATGAATTCTGGTGAATTCTTAGGATTTTACGTTCAATGGTAACGAACGCATTGAAAATGGGTTTTCAGAAAACAAATCGGTTTGTAATTTAATCAAAATATTTTCTCGTTCAAGCTCGAGTTTAGTTATCATCGAATTCCATGAGTTTGTAATTCTCAATCTTTAAGGACAATCTCAAGGATTGAGTAATATCAGTCTTAAAAGCTGATTTTTGATCTTTAATGTAGCGACCCCAACAAATCGTCAATTTGACGGCGTCGACTACTTAGGTCCCGTTGCGTGGTCATAGGTCTTTAACGTGACGTTTGACCAAAGATATGTCGCATTCCTTTCAAAAATAAAGATTGTTTCAAAGTTTACAATAATTGTTCATCCAAAAGTTACGTTACAAAGTTATAGTTACATGTGAAACCTATGCGACACAGTTTTAAAGAAAGTCAAAAGACGCTCCATGAAATGCATGTATACTCGACATCCAATGCAAGTATCAAATAATGAGCGGAAGCATGTTTCACATATCGTTCAAATACCTGAGAAAAACATAGAAATCTGTCAACGAAAACGTTGGTGAAATCATAGGTTTAAGTAAGTAAGTGAGTAAAAGTAAGTGAGCAAAAGTAAGTCGAACCACAAGATTTGCAACATTGATAAAATAATAGTACATTCTAAAAGTTAATATTCACGAGCACCTAATTATCAAGGCTTAACATTCCGTCCGTTGAACCCCATCATAATAGTGCTAGAACAACACTGTTTCTCGAAAATATATTTCATCTATGGACGGTAGTGAACCGTCCGAGATGAGGGTTTGTCAAACCCATATGGCCATACAACATAAGTTCACGCCTACACTTACACCCTGCAAGTGTAACTAATGATAATCGAATTGAGGATTTCGTTCTAAACTCGTATGTAGAATGTTTGTTTTCCGGTACTTGTGTTCACTTAGTTAAAAAGAAACGTTTATGTTTTCTCATCCCAAATACAAGTTCAAAAAAAGTAAAAGTGGGACTATGATCTCACCTGGAGTGCGAGAGTAAAAAGGTACTTCAACAAGTAACGTGCAAAGTACGAACGCTAGTCTTGACCTAAACAATTAGGGTTGTATCAATAACGGTAAACACGATCGGTCAAAGATGTTCAATTAGTCCTATGGCTCGTTACGACTCAATTAAAAAGCATGTGAATCAAATTGTCAAGTTTCATGCAAGATACAAGTAAAGAATCATGTTAGAGAGATTGCATAATCATTTGTTTAATTTTGACAAAAAGTCAAACTTTGGTTGGTCAAAGTCAACGAAAAAGTCAACACGTTCGGGTCGGGTCCCGAACTATTTTTCTGAGGTTTTTATTCATGTATAAGCATGTTAGAACAAGTCTCATGTGAATCGGAGGTGCGTAGCATAGCAAACATTTTCCAAAAATGGACAAAGTTGGACAGCCTACTTTGGCGCGCCGCGCGGGTATATGGCGCGCCGCGCCATTACCTGTGCAGAGAAATCTGGCAGTTTTTAAGTTTTATGCACGAACCTAACTTCAAACAATCACCATTTATGACCCGCAAACAACCAAAACATGTATCTTATATCATCGGAAAGGTATTTTGACAAGGAACACAACTAACTACTTTTCATCAAGCGAAAACATCATTTACAATAACCGATTTCTCGCCAAGTGGTCATTCAAGGTCCATTTTCAAAGTTTCAAGTTCTTGAAATGCATTACATGATTCGGGAATCCAATCCACACATATGATATGCCGTTTCGAAGGTAATTACTCATGAAATACAACTAAACACTTACTAACAACATTTCATGGCATCCAAAGTATCAAAAGTTCATTTCAAGTTCATCAAACCCTAATCAAAATTCACAAAAATCACAAATCATGTATTTGAAGTTTTCTTAATCAACCTACGCATCAAAACTAAGCTAGTGATACTAGTAACACAATTAAAACATGAACTTTAACAATTTAACAACATTTAATCTTCCAAAATTAAAGATTAAGCAAACCCATTTTCAAGTGTTCAAACTAGTTACTCAAATCAACAAATCGAACAAACAAAACATATATTCATATTATACACGAGCCATAGACACTAATTAACACTTTTATAATTCAAAAACATCAAGAACACAAAATCTAGTGATTTTAGAAAGTTACCCAAATGAGATGAAATTGGTATCAAGTCGAAGAGGATGAAGGGAGGATTCCAAATATGTAATTTATTTTGTGAAACACTTGCTAGATCATGAATGGATGATGAATTCTTTGTTTGGAGAATTTAGAGAAAATGTGAAAGTATGAGAAGAAAATGAAAATGAAAATGAAAATAATGAATGGAGGAGGTGGTGTTTGACTCCTTTGACCTAGTCAAATCTTTGATACTTTGGCAAGTTTAGTCCCTCAAGTTTGTAATCGGGTGCGGGAATTAACCGAACGAATATTTTTAAATTACACGAGAGAACGAGAGATGTTATAATCCAATGACGAAAATATTTTAAGAATGTAAGCTAATGGAGGATACGAATCGAGATACTGAGGATATTATTAAAATAAAAAGACGGGCGTTAAAATAATTTAACGAAAAAATGCGGGATGTTACATTTAAGGAGATTATCCTTTCTGGGGATCTGATTCATTAGTCTTATAAGCTAATTTGAACGGTGCCCCCCATTGTACAAAACAGATCCTCTCATGGTTAGGATAAGTCTGACCATTTGGCGACCCTGTTTGATGCTGAGGTCCGTGGATTTTCAGCTGATTTTCGAGAAAACTTTTCAAGGTTTTTCTTAGACTCTACAACTGGTCTGAATGACAACTTCCTGACCTAAATCAAGAAGCGCGTGTCTTTTTCTCTCGGAAGACTTTACTTCCTTTTAAATTTCATTTATATTACAATAAACTGGGTAAAACTAATTAATATCGTCCAAAACAAATGTATCTTCAATTATTTGTACAAAAATATGTGATATATGTTCTAAATAACTTGGTAAATTTTTCCCACACTTGGCTTTTATTTTTCTTTCTTTGCCTTTTTATTCTCCTCTATTCCATTTTAAATGAATTCAAGCATTTTGGGTTGTTTCTCAATTTATGTCCTTTCCGAGGTAACAAAAATTTCGGTGTTAACACTTAGTTTTATCGTTCATAAATATGTATAAACATGATTTTGAATTCATTTATTTGAAAATTTTTAAAAAATTTACTAGAATTGGGTAGTCAGTATATAAGACTAGGGCTGTTCTTTATTATCAGAGAACACTAGATTCTAATACAACTACTGCGTTACTAGTATTTTTAATGGTAACCAAGTGTTTAAATTAAAATTTTAAAACCCGAAAGAATTTAACCCCTTCCCACACTTAAGATCTTGCAATGCCCTCATTTTTCAAGAAATCAGTAACAATTTAAATTATTGAGGGTGATTAGCGTAGAAAAATGATTAAATTTTACCAAAGTTTCCAAACATATTGTTGTTTGTGTTGAATGATAAATGGTGCACATCATTTGTTCATTCCTGCAGTTGTTATTTCACATTTATTTTGCATCTTGTTGTCAAACTTAATAGCTTTTGCTGAACTTAATGTCAATCGTTGAAAATGCGCTGTTTTTACCCTATTGTGTACATGAGATAAAATACATACAATACAAATATAAACATGCATGGTAATTTGAAATGGGACTTAATATCCCACTTTCAAATTACAAAAATAAAATATTAGTACAAAATAATAAAAATATTAAACATTACATTAAAGTATCAAAATGTTAAATGTTTAACATAAATAGATAAAATAATAAAAGAGAAGACATCACCAATGGAACACTATTGATTTGGATAGGGGTTCCAGTTCATATCATCGTTTGGGTTCCATGGTTGGTGATAGGTGTTCTGGTATGCTTTATTGGGGTCGTACAGGTCATAGGGTGGTCGCATGTCGGGCTGATGCGGTGGATAGTAAGCAGGCCGAGTCGGGATGTAGTTATTTGGTACCTGATATGATAGTTGGCTCATGATTTGGTGCTGATGAACTTGCCATCTATCGTGTTGGCGTCACCTGGAAGTCTCATACTCATTCGCGGCTTGCCACTGCTCATACCGACGATGCCTATCCTCATTAGTCATTTCTACCTCATCTATACGCTGGAAAACGTCAGTAGCACTATCCCTAATGACATCCCTAATGTCATCCGCTTCCTCCATCTCCTCATCCGAACCCCTCTCTACCTGTGGATGGCGGCCCTGATATTGTACTGCCTGATTGCGTCTCCTAGTCAATACCTTTACACCTTAATAGACTTGCAAACCTAAAGTCTCGTTCTGTTCCCTACATACCATCATCGAACCCCCTTGATCCCTATCTACACCTAAATACTCTTCAATGAGAGTAACAAAAATGCCTCCTCCTATTATTCCCCCTTCCTGTATTCCTTCCACCATTTTGGACAGACAAAAACCAACACAGTAGGGGATATTAACAAAGCTTCTAGTGTTTCGAAAGCACTTAAGGTAAAATAAATCGTGTAAGATCATTTTCTCCTTGTTGTTACCTCTTTGTGTAATCGAGTTTGCTAAGAATCTATGTATTATACGAATCTCGGCTTTATTAATATCTAAATAGGAGTGTCTTCCTCCCCGCGTAAACACATTAAAATTTGACATACGCCTCCAGATGGCGTTAGCGTCAAAATTTCTATCAACCCTCTCACCATGATAAATAAAATTTGTACAATCGGGTGATAGTAATTCAGCGGGAGTGTAAATCTGTAAAGCCCTGGCCATGTCCAGCATGGACATTCTGTACATCCTACGGCCAAGTAAAAATCTAAGAAAACACTTATCGTCTAACCTATCTACATCCTTATTAAAATCTATAGTACTCATTAGCTCAACACACCACTCTTTATATACAGGCCTACGAGTGGTAAATAAACGTTCCCAATCAGAAAAAGAAGAGCTGCCATACCTTTAGATTAGATGCTGCCTAACTGGGTTAGCTAGGTAGACCCTTTTCAAAGGCTCCCAATCTATTACCCTTGGAACTTCTACATTTTTGGTCCAAAGCTTAAATTTGTTACTTTGGTACGTCGGGTAATCTCTCCAACTTCTATCAATCCTTAAATTGGGATGCAACTGTTCTTCATGAATTGTTGGGTGTTCTATTATATGGTGAACAGGAAATACAACGTAGGCAATAAAAAATTGTGGGTCTGGTTCATAGTATGGTACGTGTTGATCATAATGTTGTTGTTGTTGTTGTTGTTCCTGTTGTTGCTCCAGTTCGTGATATTGCATCTCTGGCTGTGGTTCCGGATCAGGTTGCCTAGATGATGATGATGCTCCATCAGTATCGGTATTTCTCTGCAAAACACATAAAAACAAAATTTGTGCATCCAAATATGCATTAGTGTTAGCAAAATAACAAATTAAAATAATTACAATAACATGTTTAATCCATATTAAACTTATACTCATTTCCATATTTTTATCAATTCTACACTTTTTCAAATAAGCATATATGAAAATGTTTACAAAGTTCATAAGCATTCAACTCAAATAACATGTCAAAATAATTATTACTAGCAATTAAACAAGTTTCAAATGACATTTATATCAAATTAATCAAATTCATGAATTTTAGACTTAAAAAGTCCACTATAATTCTCAAAAATCATGTTTAGGATCAATGTTTGGATCATTTAGCTACCTAAACATGTTACATTACTTAATTTAGCAATAATTCATGACAAAAATCGGCCATAACCTGTTTATTTCAAAAAGCCCCAAATTGCTCAAGAACACAAACCCTAGATTTCTAAAAAATTTGAAGTTTTTTGCTTCAAATCATGTTAAATAGCATCAATCTAGGTTATACATGCATAATATACTAACAATTTAACTCTAATTACACTAGAAATTAACAAAATCAAATTAGGTAAAATTTAGCTCAAGAACACTAAAATTCAATTTTAAAGAGTTTTAGGGGTGTAATTGTTACCTTCTTTGAAAAACTTCTGAACAAACGCATGATTAGAGTGGATTATAGCAAGAAATTTGGTTGAATTTGGTGAAAAATTGGGAATTTTTGAGAGTGTTTGTGTGTGTGTTCGTGTTTATGTGTGTGTATTTTGTGTGGATACAGAGCATCTCGCTGGAATTATGTTCCTGCCCAGATTTTCTGTCCCATGAGATCGCATGGCTACCCCGTGCAATTCCCATGCGATCGCATGGAGTCCAGGGTTTTTTTTTATAAAACCTTTTACTTATAAAACAAATAATTAATTTTAAAATTTTGTTTCTTTTAGAATGAGGGCGTTTCGGATAGTTGTCCTAGTCCGTCTCTCGACAAAATTTTAAAATTTGTCATTTTTAAGTGTTGTTTTAAAAGCTAAGGTTTTTGGATTTTTTAATGTTTTTGCATACTTTAGATCAATGAGATTAAAAATAATGATAATAAAATTTCTCGTCCCGCCCTCGGGTAAAGCAATTTCGGTTCAACGACATAGTCTTCAACTCACGACGAATTTTTAGAAATCACATTTTTAACTTAATGAAATAAAGTACATTTTTGTTTTTAAATTCACACCAAACTTAAATTTAAAATGCATAAAATTAAAAATTCATATTAATATTATTAATATTTTTATACATTAATTTTACAAACTTATATTGAAAATATTAATTTTTAAAATATTTAAAAAACTTAAATATATTGATTTTAAAAATTTACAATAATAATTTAATATTAATTTAAAAACAAGGTAAAAATTAAAATTAAAAATCTTTTTGGTCTTTTATCCCACTTTAATCAATCAAATATTATCAAAAATATACGCCCCTCTTTGGGTAAAGTAATTTCGGCTATTTTACCTAGTTTTACTCCTGACGAATTTCTGAAATATTTTGGATTGATTGATTAAAGATATTTATACCTTAAGAATAAACGATAAATTTGGCAGTGATGTAATAAATTTTTGTATGATATCAATAATTTCGGTTTCGCATACCTAATTTTATTGAATATCAATTTAATACTTTATAGCGAATGATTCAGCGTTTATTATCAAAAGGTTAAAAGCAATAAAATAAAAATAAAAACTGTACATACTTACCTGTGAGAAAGAATTCTCGAAGACCTGCTTTAGCCGACTCATAGGAGAGTCGTGTGATTTGGTTCTCCATAGCTACGTAAGCGTAACCTCGATTCTTCAATAACTTTTCTTCTAAACATATGAACGGTCCTTCTCTGCATAGAGTAACAAATTCGGTATTTGAATATGTTTGATTGTTCGAACATTTACCTTCGTGTGACCATTTTCCGCATTTATGACATCTTTCAAGGTGTTGTGCTCTTCTTTTTGTTGCGGATTTTGATTTTCCTTTACCAAAATGTGTCTTATGATGATCTTTCCTGAGTTCTTTTCTTACTTCGTCCATTTTGCATCTTATGAATGATACCAGTTCACTCGGGAAAGTGTTATTATTACGTTTAGTAATCATAGCGTGTAGTAGTAGACCATGGTTCAGATCAAATGAATTCTTCATCTTGTAAAACCTAAAAGAAATAAAAATTTAGAATGGAGGGAGAAGACTAGTTCTTTAGGGTCTGCTAGGGAAAGACTATTCGGATTCCATTTTAGAAAACTACACGAAAACAGAGTATCTAACTCTAACAGAAATACATATTACCCTTAAAAGATTCGAATCTTCCCACACTTAGTTAGCTGTAGTGTCGAAATTGTGATTAACTTCATCTTCAACTTCCATTGGATTATCTATGTAATGTTTAACTCTGTGACCATTAACTTTAAATTCAATCCCATTTGAATTTATTAACTCTATTGTTCCGTATGGAAAAATTCTTTTGACTATGAATGGTCCAGACCATCTTGATTTCAATTTTTCAGGAAATAGCCTGAATCGTGAATTGAAAAGAAGAACTCTGTCTCCTTCTTTAAATTCTTTTAAACTTCTGATTCTTTTATCATTCCATTTCTTCGTTCTTTCCTTATATATTAACGAATTTTCGTATGCTTAATGTCTTAATTCTTCTAATTCGTTTAGTTGACTTAACCGTAGACGTCCGGCTTCATGCAAATCAAGATTACATGTCTTCAAAGCCCAAAATGCTTTGTGCTCAATTTCTACTGGAAGGTGACATGCTTTTTCGTAAACAAGTTTAAAAGGTCTGGTGCCAATTGGAGTTTTGTAGGCTGTTCGAAAAGCCCAGAGTGCATCCTCCAATTTCATGGACCATTCCTTCGGATTTGACCCTACGGTTTTCTCTAGAATACATTTTAATGCTCGGTTGGTATTTTCAACTTGTCCACTTGTTTGTGGATGATAAGCGGTTGAGATTTTATGCGTTACTCCATATCTTTTGAGAACTTTCTCAAGTTGATTATTACAAAATGAGTACCCCGATCACTTATTAAAGCTTTCGGTGTTCCGAACCTAGCAAAAAGACGTTTTAAGAAGTTGACTACAACTCGTGCATCGTTAGTTGGAAGAGCTTGTGCTTTCGCCCATTTAGATACATAATCAATGGCAACGAGAATGTAGAGATTATTATGAGATTATAGAAATGGACCCATAAAGTCAATACCCCAAACGTCAAATACTTCACATACTTGAATGACATTTTGTGGCATTTCATCACGTTGACTTATTTTTCCGACCCTTTGACAAGCATCACAGGATTTACAAAGAAGGTGTGCGTCTCTGAAAATTGTAGGCCAATAGAATCCAGTGTCATAAACTTTTCTTGCTGTGAGTTGAGGCCCATAATGCCCTCCTGTTGGTTCTGTGTGACAATGGTTTAAGATTTGACTAGCTTCATCTCCGAATACGCATCAGCGTATTATTCCATCAGGACAACTTTTGAATAAATGTGGATCTTCCCAAAAATAGTGTTTTATATCACTAAAGAATTTCTTTCGTTTTTGGTACGACAACCCTTTTTCAAGGAATCCATATACTAAATAGTTTGCATAGTCTGCAAACCATGGAATTTCATTATAATCGATTCTCAATAGATATTCATCAGGAAAGTTATCTTGTATGGCCGATTCATTTAGAACTTCTAACTCAGGATTTTCAAGACGAGAAAGATGATCAGCGGCGAGATTTTCTGCTCCCTTTTTGTCTCGGATTTCAATATCAAACTCTTGTAAGAGTAAGATCCAACGGATTAATCGTGGTTTAGCATCTTGTTTTGAAAATAGGTATCTAAGAGCAGAATGGTCAGTATAGACCACCGTTTTTGCTAGAACGAGATATGAACGAAATTTGTCAAAAGCAAAGACAATAGCAAGGAGTTCTTTTTCAGTAGTTGTGTAGTTCGTTTATGCTCCTTGTAACATCTTACTAGCGTAATAAATAGGTTGAAATCGTTTTTCAATCCTTTGTCCTAAAACGGCTCCCATTGCAAAATCACTTGCATCGCACATGAGTTCAAATGGTAGATTCCAATTTGGAGTTATCATGATCGGTGCATTATTGAGTTTTTCTTTAAGAATATTAAAAGATTTGATGCATTCATCTGAAAAGATGAATGTAGCATCTTTTTCTAGGAGTTTATTCATAGGAGTGGCAATTTTAGAAAAATCTTTTATGAAACGTCGGTAAAAACCGGCATGCCCTAGAAAACTCCTAACTCCTCTAACATTGGTGGGATGTGAAAGTTTAGCAATTACATCTACTTTAGCTCTATCCACTTCAATTCCTTCCTTTGAAATTTTATGACCAAGAACGATGCCTTCTTTAACCATGAAATCGCATTTCTCCCAATTAAGAACTAGATTTGATTGTTCGCATCTAATAAGCATTCGTTCAAGATTAACTAGACATGTTTCAAAAGTATCACCGAAGACTGAAAAGTCATCCATGAAAACCTCCATGCATTCTTCTATCATGTCTTGAAAAATCGCCATCATGCACCTTTGAAAGGTTGCAGGGGCGTTGCAAAGTCCAAATGGCATGCGTTTGTAAGCAAAAGTACCATAAGGGCACGTGAACGTGGTTTTCTCTTGGTCCTCAGGTGCTATTGGAATTTGAAAATATCCGGAAAAACTGTCAAGAAAACAATAGTAACTATTCCCTGCTAACCTTTCCAACATTTGATCAATGAAAGGTAAGGGAAAGTGATCTTTTCTGGTAGCGTCATTTAATTTTCTATAATCAATACAAACACGCCATCCTGTTACAGTCCTAGTAGGAATAAGCTCATTTTTTTCATTTGTGATGACAGTCATGCCACTCTTCTTAGGTACACATTGAACTGGGCTTACCCATGGACTATCAGAAATTGGATAAATTAAACCTGCATCTAGTAGTTTAATAATTTCTTTCTTAACAACATCTTGCATATTTGGATTTAGTCTTCATTGGCGTTGCACATATGTTTTATGACCTTCTTCCATAAGGATTTTATGTGTGCAATACGAAGGACTTATGCCTTTAATGTCATGAATCTTCCATGCAATAGCTGGTTTATGAGCTTTTAGCACAGAAATGAGTTGAGATTTTTCATTTTCCGTAAGAGAAGACGATATTATTACAGGTAATTCAGATTCACCATGTAAATAAGCATATTTCAAATGGTTTGGAAGTGGTTTTAACTCTAATGTCGGTGGTTCTTCTATCGATGATTTGTATCGATATCTGTCTTCTTCTTTTAGCATTTGAATTTCTTCTGTTGTTGGTTCATATTCATTAGCCATGAGTGCGGCTAACATTTCAGCTTCATCAATTGGTTCAGTTCCTTCTCCTAAAGAACATTCTCCTGTTCCTTATAATTCTGAAATTCTTCTAATAATTCTGCATGTGAATCTATAGTTTGAATATAATAACATGTATCATCTGCAGATTGCGGTTGTTGCATGGCTCTATCAACAGAAAAGGTAACACTCTCGTCCTCTATACTTAGAGTTAGTTTCTTACCGAACACGTCTATTATTGCTTTAGCCGTGGTTAAGAATGGTCTTCCTAATATAAGAGGAACTCGAGAATCTTCTTCCATGTCCAGAATAACAAAATCTACTGGAAATACTAAAGTACCAACTTTAACTAGCATGTTTTCCATTATCCCTCTAGGATATTTTACTGATCGATCGGCTAGTTGTATGCTTATTCGTGTTGGTTTCAATTCTCCAAGGTCTAGTTTAGTGTATAATGAATATGGCATTAAATTTATACTAGCACCTAAGTCTGCCAATGCTTCTATTGAACTAAGACTACCCAGAAAACATGGAATTGTGAAACTTCCTGGATCTGAGAGTTTTTCTGGTAGTTTATTCAACAGTACTGCAGAACAATTAGCATTCATAGTAACAGCCGAGAGTTCTTTCATTTTCTTTCTATTTGTGATTAGATCTTTTAGGAATTTAGCATATCTTGGCATTCCTGATATCACATCAATGAAAGGAAGATTTACATTTATTTGTTTAAACATATCCAAGAATTTGGATTGCTCGACTTCAAGTCTTTCTTTTCTCATTTTACTTGGGTAAGGAAGTGGTGGTTGGTATGGTTTAACAAAAGGTTTAGCCTTAACTGTGTTATCTTCATTAACCTTTTCAACTACCGGTTCTTTTTCCTTTTCTTGATCAGATTGTGGTTCTTGTGGAGTAGGAATAGAGTCATCAGAAATTACAGGTATTTCAGGTGGTTTAAGTGTAATATCACTTCTTGTGGTAATGGCTTTAGCTGTTTCATTCTGGGGGTTAGCATTTGTATCGCTGGGTAGACTTCCCGATTTTCTTTCACCTATCAACCTTGCTAGGTTACTCACTTCTTGTTCCAGATTTTGAATAGAAGCTTGTTGATTTCTAAATGCTTGAGCATTTTGTTCATTAGTTTGTTTCTGAGATGTGAAAAATTGCGTTTGAGATTCAACTAGCTTCGACATCATATCTTCTAAATTTGGCTTTTTATCATCGGTTTGTGGTGGTTTAATTGGAAAAATAGGTCTTTGCTGGTTGTAAGTATTATTAGATACTTGTTGATTGCTAGGACCTTGTTGGTTGTTGTATGGAACATTTCGGTTATAATTCTGATTTTGATTGTAGTTTGGTCTTGGCGGTTGATAATTATTCTGATAATTATTTCCAGGCCTTTGGTTCATGTATGAAACATTCTCTCTTTGTTCCATTGTTTGTTCAATACTGAGACAATCTTTTGTCAAATGTGGTCCTCCACACTGCTCACAACTAATTCGTATTGCATGAATATCTTTAGTCATCTTTTCCATTCGTCTCTCAAAAGCATCTATCTTTGCGGACATGGAATCAAAGTCATGGCTAGAATCGCCTCTAGCCGCTTTAGATGATCTAACGATATCTTTTTCTTGATGCCACTTATGTGAGTGGGAAGCAGTGTTATCAATAATTTTGTAAGCTTCAGTTGCGGTTTTCTTCATAATGGAACCACCAGCTGCTATGTCGATGTCTTTTTGTGTAGTAATATCACATCCTTGGTAGAATATTTGTACTATTTGATAAGTGTCTAAACCATGTTGCGGACATCCTCTCAACAACTTTCCAAATCTTGTCCACGCCTCATATAGAGTTTCATTTGGCTTCTGTGTGAATGTAACAATTTCTCCTTGAAGTCTCACGGCTTTAGATGCCGGAAATAATTGTTTAAGAAATTTTTCAACTAAAACATCCCATGTATCAATCGCCCCTTCAGGTAACGATTCTAACCAATCTTTGGCTTCTCCCTTTAAAGTCCAGGGAAATAACATGAGATATATCTGTTCATCCTCAACTTCTCTGATCTTAAATAGAGTACAAATCTTATTAAAGGTTCGAAGATGTTCATTTGGATCTTCCTTCGGTGCACCACTAAATTGGCATTGATTAGTTACCATGTGTAGGATTTGTCCTTTGATTTCATAATCTGGCGCATTAATGTCTGGTTGAGTAATTGCGTGACCTTGGCCAGTGCGTTTAGCTCTCATTCGGTCTTCCATACTTAGAGGTTCCAGATTTTCCATGATTGAAATTGTTGAATCTGAATCACTAGAGGATTCTGATTTAATGGTTTCTTCCTTGACAATCTTTGGATGAGTAATTTGTGGTTCAGGAGGAATGATTAGTGGTTCAGGATCTCTTAATTGTCCCTGAATATCCTCCGGATTCTCAATTGTGAGGTCGGGTTCAAAAAATGGATTATCGAAAATTTGAATTGGAGTACTTTGTCGACTAGATGAAGATTCTAAATAAAAATCAACGGCGACAATATTGGCTAGATATCTTGATCGAGTTACAGGTGGTGAACGTATGAAAGGTGGTGAACGTTTTGCTCGGTGCATTCATTGAATATCCTATTATTATAAAAGATAAAAATTATATAAGCTATCAAATTAATAGACTTTTCTGATTTTGTCCACGTTTCAAATAGCCAATAGATGCAGCAGGTAGCCAGGACCCTTTAAATCGGAAGCCCACAACTCGCCACTAACAAATCCAACTATTACTACGAACCATAAAATTTTGGATGTCTATCAATTTAACCGCTTAAAATAATTTTTTGTTGAAATTTTGTAGATAAAATCTATGTCCTAAAAACTAGAGCGTCGAGAAATAAGAAAGAAAAAGAGTGCGTCGAAAAACGTCAAAAAATAAAAGGTCGAAAAATAAGCGTCGAAAAATAAGCGTCGAAAAATAAAAGTCGGAAAACTAAGAATTAAAACTTACGTCTAAAGGTATTAAAGCTTAAAAGGAATTCTATATCCAAAACCGCAATAACTTAAAAAGTACTAAAATCTTAAAACGGCGTCGCAAAATTCTAAAGCACCTAAATCTTTAGTCTAAAGAAAAAGCACTTAAGGTATTTTACGGCAAAGCTTAAAAATCTAGAAATAAAGTAACTACGACAAAATACTAAGTTACGAACTAATTACGAACGATAAATATACAAATTACTATTAAACGATTCAAAAGATACGAAATATAAAAATAAAACTTAAAGTTATAAAAATACAATTTTTATAAAAATATTATTTTTATATTATTATTTTATAAAAGTATTAATTTTAAAACTAATTAAAACTTAAAATACAAATTAATTAAAACTAAAACTAACTAATATTAAATTAAAACCCTATTTAATATTAATTAATAATAATAATTATTAATAACCTAACCCTAATCGTACCAGTTTAAGGATCAGAGCTGTCTTTTCAACTCATGCGATCACATGAGTTGTATGTTATATGTCCATACGGTCACATGGATCCGGATACCAGGCCAGTTCTTGGGCTGCTACAGTACCTTGGCCCGATTACTTTTTATTAATTTTTTTTATATTTTATAGAAAATAAAATGTAATAAAAACTAAAAAAAAATTATTTATTAGTTTTAATTTTTAACAAAAGAAATAAAAAAAATATAAACTTTTTAATTTAAACACTTAAAAATATAGAAATATATTTTTCTTTTTATGTTTTTAAATTTTTATATTTTTACAAAAATAGTTTAAAACACTTAATAATTTTTTTTATAGCGTTTCGCTTTCGGCGTTGTTGAAGTCCCCGGCAGCGGCGCCAAAAATACTTGATGTTATGCGAGGTGTATACGAAATAGTTATATTTTTATTGCGAAATACTATTAAATACGATACAATTTTACACAAGTTATTTATTTATTATTAGAGTGGATATACCTAAACCTTGCTACAACACTATAGGCAGTGTACCTAATCGTACAGTAGTGTAGTTTTTAGTAAGTCCGGTTCGTTCCGCAGGGAGCTAGCCAAGTTTAACGCTATATTTTTAAACTATATATATATATATATATATATATATATATATATATATATATATATATATATATATATATATATATATATATATATATATAAGTATATATAAGTATATATATAAGTATATATATATATATATATATATATATATATATATATATATATATATATATATATATATAAGTAGTAGTATTATTATTATAAAAATGGGTTTTTACCGTTTAGTGACCGGTTTGTCGATTTTATGTCTTAAGTCACAATTAAAACCTAATGTAAAATATTAAAAATAAATATAACTTAATTTAAAGCGTAAAGTAAATGACGATAATTAAAGTGCGATAAATTAAAGTGCGATAATTAAAATGACGGTAAATAAAATTGCGATAATTAAAAGTACGATAATTAAAATGACGATAAATAAAATTGCAATAATTAAAAAGTACGATAATTAAAAGTGCGATGAGATATAAAATAAAGGAATTATGGTTATTTAAACTTCCGTAATCATGATGTTTGACGTGTTGATTTTAATTTATTACCATGGGTTAATTGTCCTTTGTCCTGGATTATTCAATATGTCCATACGGTTTTTTTTGTCCATAACAGTCCATCAGTCATAAATATAAAGTGCGAGTGTCCTCGTCAAATTATCCTTATACCCGAAGTCAAATATTCCAACTAATTGGGGACTTAAACTGTAACAAGGTCTTAATACTTTGTTTAATAATTACACCAGGATATCGACTGCGTGTAATCCAAGGTTTTAATACTTTGTTAATAATTACGCCAAGTGTCCTTGTACGTAATCCACCCCTGTTTTAATGAGTCCATTGACTATTAATCCATCCCCGTGTCCGGTTAAATGAACGATTATTAGTACTTATAAATATCCCGCCCATCGTGTTCGATTGAGTGTATGTGGTTATTTATAGGTATGTCCAATTGTAAATATTTATATTAAATTAACCAACTATCATTCAATTAAACAAATATAAAGCCCATTAATAGCCCATAGTCTAATTTCCACAAGTGTCGGTCTTTTGTCCAAACCCCAATTATGGTACAAAGCCCAATAACCTCGTCTTTAATATTTAGCCCAACATCACGATTACTTCGATTTAAATAAGTATAATAATAACTTAGCTACGAGACATTAATTTAAAAAGGTTGAACATAACTTACAATGAGTATTAATCGTGTAGCGTTACACGGACAGAATTTTGACTTACAAACTTAAAACATTCGCCACTATAACCTTATTATTATTAAACTTAAATTAAAATTAAAATTAAAATATAAATATAAATATACCGTAGATAGATAGATAGAAAAAGGTGTGTTATATTTCGGCCAGAAAACTTGAGATTTATAGGACTTGACATGCTACAGGAAGCCATGCGACCGCATGGTTTTTGTGTCTCCAGGCCATGCGATCGCATGGCCAGCTGGATCAGACCACATTCATTTGTTTGCTAGTTTTCCGACGATTTTTAATATATAATATAATATATATATAATTTTAAGAATTATTTATATATTATATTATATTCATGTGCATAGTTGACTTATCATTTTAGTTCTGTTGCGTCGTGCATTGATAGTTGGTTCATGTCCCGGATCCGGATTTTCGAACGTCCTATCGTACGATTTAATATCTTGTACTTTGCGTTTCACGGCTCGTACTCTTGTAACTTTTAGACGTTTCTCATCAATAATTTGAACCACTTTGATTGTACTTTGTACTTTTTAGCTTTTTGGTCGTTTGCGTCTTCAAATCATTGAATCTGTCTTTTGTCTTCACCTTATATATTTTAAACGAATATCACTTGTAAATAGAACAATTGCAACCAAAAGCTTGTCTTTCTTGAAGGATAATGCTATGAAATATATGTTTGTTTTTAGAATTATTAGTTATACTTTGAGTGGGATAATTTTTCATTGATTTGAGTCTTGTTATTGATAAAGTTACATTACACGAAACGTAAAGTACCAGTTTTCTAAGCGTACGAAAGTGCGTTCGAAAAACCGTAACCGGTACGTAAGTCAAGCGTCAACGTACAACACATCGGTGTAAAAATTACAAATCAACTATGCACAAGAATATAATATAATATTTAATTAATTCTAAAGATTAAATATATTATATATTAAATAATATATATATATACATAATTATGTTAAGTAAAAGAGTGTCGGAAAGGGAATTTCTGGGATTGAGCTGTCATAGTGTGCCATGCGATCGCATGAGTAACACTCTTATACCTCATGCGATCGCATGAGGTGTTTGGCCAAAGTTTTTGTATAAAGCTCGATCGAGATCTGTTTTGAGGCACACACACATTCATTCATTACTCCCTCTTTTATCTATCTATATTATTATTATTTATAAGATTAATATTATTATTAATCTTATTATTAGTATTAGTATTATACATAAAATACAACAACGAGGTCATGAGCGAGTTATTTCAAACGGGTTTTTCGAGTGGGATAGAGCTAAGAAAATTATGGGTTATAAGCTTTGGAGATTATGGGTATGGTTTGGAGGGTGTAGCTCGTGAGGTCAACCTAGTTTTTATCATCTCCGTTGCGTCTACGTACATTCCTGCAATATTGAATCACAATATTGATATGTGAGCACTCATAACTTAACTTTTGTATATTAATAGTGTATCCTTGACTAGTGCTCGAGTATATATGATTATGCATGCTTGTATGTTTAATTTCGTCATTAAATAGTTTATGATAGATCATGGATTTGATACATATGCGATTGACATAAGGTATATGATATGCATGTCGTTGGAAAGCTGGCGAAAAATTAATAACTTTTCATTTAGGAATCGTGTGGTTTCGATGAACGGATTAAAAGATATAGTCAACTGAATTATTATTAATTTCAGTATTATTATTGTTAAAATGATTATTATTACTATCGTCGTTACTATCGTCGTTATAATTATTATCTAATAATTATTATTACTATTATTATTATTATTATTATTATTATCATTATCGTTATAAGTATTATAATTAAAATTGTCATTGTTATTAGTATTACTATCATTATTATGAATGCGGTATAAAAGAGGATTTAAAAGCTATTAAACAAGCCGATTAGGAAATAATGAGTATGAGTATCATGGTGAAATTAAAATATTGTAAGATATTGGTTTAGATATAATTATCGTTTTTATTATTATTAAAAGTGTCGTTAATATTAAAACTATCATTTTATCAAAAATTATCATTTTAATAGAAATATCATTGTTATTATAAAATATCATTATTATTATCATTCTAGTATTATTATTATTATTAAAAATTATCATTTTTAATAGAATTATGATTTTTATAAAATATTATTATTACTGTTAATATTAAAAAGTATCGTTATTATTATTAAAATTATCATGTTTAGAATTACCATTTTATCATAATTAATATCATCATTAATAAATATAAATATTGTTATTATTATTAGTAGAATAATAATAATAATTATTATTATTACAAAGTAACAACTTTTATTTATTATTATTATCAATATTATTTTATCAAATGAATATGTGATACAAAGATATTTTACCACATGTAAAATAATTACATTAATAACACATGCCATTATATTTTTATGATATTAAATGAACTTTATAAATTTTATTACTTAAAATATATAAAAGTATATTTTAATTATATAAAAATTTTAATATAAATTTTTATTTATTAATAGATGATTTATATTATTTACTCTAATAAAATCCGTTAAATATATTTAAATATATATAAACGACTATATTTAAGTTATATTTTAAACATGTATAGATTTTGTAAGTCATTTTGGGTCAATATGATTTTTTTGTTGACTTTTGCATATCAATCTCGAGCATTAAGATTGTGATACACTACGACTTGACCTAAATTGTTAGACAGATATTGACCAATATATAAATATATATAACTAATATAGGTTCGTGAATCCGAGGCCAACCTTGCACTTGTTCAATGCCGTCATATGTATTTTTACTACGAGATACAGTATAGTGAGTTTCATTATTCCCTTTTTTAAATGCTTTTGCAATATATATTTTTGGGACTGAGAATACATGCGCTGCTTTTATAAATGTTTTAAGAAATAGACACAAGTAATCGAAATTACATTCTATGGTTGGATTATCGAATCGAATATTACCCTTTTTAGTCTGGTAATCTAAGAATTAGGGAACAGACACCCTAATTGACGCGAATCCTAAAGATAGATCTATTGGGCCTAACAAACCCCATCCGGGTTACGGATGCTTTAGTAGTTTGATTTTATCATGTCCGATGAGAGTCCCGGAATGATGGGGATATTCTAGACGCGTTCTGTTAATGTCGGTTACCAGGTGTTCAATCCATAAGAATGATTTTTATCTCTATGTAGTTTTGCGAAATGCCTGATATGAGATGATGTTTATGAAAAATGGAAATGAAAATCTTGTGGTCTATTAAAATGATGGAAATGAATGTTTATGATAAACTAATGAACTCACCAACCTTTTGGTTGACACTTGAAAGCATGTTTATTCTCAGGTTTGAAAGAAATCTTCCGCTGTGCATTTGCTCATTTAGAGATATTACTTGGAGTCGTTCATGGCATATTTCAAAAGACGTTGCATTCGAGTCGTTGAGTTCAACAAGATTACTATTAAGACATTTATAGTTTGGATATATTATGAAATGGTATGCATGCCTGTCCACTTTCGATGAAATGAAAGTTTGTCTTTTAAAAACGAATGCAATGTTTGTAAAATGTATCATTTAGAGGTCAAATACCTCGTGATGTAACCTAATGTAATGTATTCGTCCAGATAGATTAGGACGGGTCGTTTCATCATGAGATGAGGGTTTAAAGTTCGGGCGTTCGATACCTCATCATCATGTGTGGCATGTGATATGGGTTTAAAGTTCGGGCATTCGATACCATATCATATGTGTACGTGGGCGTGAAGTGTGGATTTAAAGTTCGGGCGTTCGATACCACATTTCACGTGACGGGTGGGTTTAAAGTTCGGGCGTTCGATACCACCCAAGGGACTAGTGATGCATACTAGTGGCGTCTGCGTGGCTAACGGTTCATTCGCGAGAATCGTTCCCTTTGGATTTTGGATAACCATGGTTATGTGTTGTAGTTTTAGCATATTATATTGTGAACTATATGCTATCGGTGATGCTAGCTTATTGTGAATTGCGGGTACTTTAGTATGCATTGTGATTGCATGGTTGTTGAGTTGCTAGCTCGTATGCGGTATTTGTGTAAGTGTATGCAAGTAAGTAGATTATATATGTATATGTATAATTATTGCATACACTAAGCTTTATGCTTACCCCTCTCGTTGTTTACCTTTTTACAGGGATTGTGATTGTGAAGCTAGCTAGTTGTTAGACTAGATGCGTAGGAGCGCTTGGGCTCGATGGGGTAGCTTTTGGATAATTGGACGCGGATTGGGGATTTGGTAGTCACCGGGATTATGCTTTTGATATCGGGTTGGTTTATTGAGTATTAACCCGTAATTCCTGTGATTGAGTCATTATTACAATTGCTTTTGTAATATGTCATTTGTGTACCAAGAGTCATATTAAAATGTTAAATGTGTCATTATGATAATGCGTTTTCGGTAAAAACTATTTGGAATGGTTTATGTAAAGTGGATGTTTAATGGGACCTAACTTATAAAAAAAAAATGTGCTTCGTTTTTGGTAAACGGGTTGCGGTCGTTTCATTAACTTTTCCAATCAACTTGATAATTTTTCCAACCCCATGTATCTATTCATGTTTTAAAATTAAATGCCGAAGACCCTGTGTGTTTTGTTTTCTTATATACTCGATCGAGTAAAAGTGTAATACACCTTCATAAAAGTTGTCCAAACATAGATAGGATGTTTGGTACCCATTTGTGAATACTCACAAAAATTTCTGGTACACAACTGTATGATAAATGTTGTATAACGGATGTGCATTTTTGTTCGGCATATACTAAAAATAACAAAGATTTGCTCATCCAGAAGCGTCTTCAAAAACATCAATTGGGAAAGTTGGTGTATCGGCAAAATAATCATCGATCAAACTTTTAGTCGCTTCTCTCGAAAAAAATATGCTAGGAACCCTAGGTATAGATTCGATTACATTCTCATCATCATCTTATTCTAGAAAATTAATAAAGTCGAGTCGTTGAGAATTCATGTAAGTATTTTCTAGTGATACAATTTTTATAATTGGGATAATCGTTATGCATTTTAAGCAACAATAATTTTTAAAAATATAAGTATATGGAGAGAGTTTGTATTATGTAAAAAAATGAGTGAAATAAGGTAGTATATATAGATTAAAATATGTTAATTAAATAATAGTAATAATAATAATAATAATAATAATAATAATAATAATAATAATAATAATAATAATAATAATAATAATAATAATAATAATAATAATAATAATAATAATAATTAACCATTGAATAGGCTCTCTCTTTAAATTTATTTAATTATATTTATTTTGAAATGGCGCTTTTTTGATTTCAAACAATATCTTTCTTGTTCTCAAAAATGGTAACTAATTCACGATTTGAAATGCGAGTTAAAATTGGCGAAAAGTAGACTATTTGCTAATATCGACGCCAACGATGACTATTTGCTAATATCGACGCCAACGATTGGCGCAATGGTTAGCGAGGGACCGGTGTAAACCGGTGTCAATGGTCTAAGTAAACCCGAGTTTCAATATTTCTAAGTGATACGCTTGATGTGAAATCCTCCTCAAGCGATAAGTAAAGTTGCAGTTGATAAAACAAAATGATTAAGCGATTAATTATTTATAATCTCAATTATTCAGAGGTTATGAATGAATATGGTTCTGAACGACAATAGGATGACTGATAATTATTCTGAATGAACAATATGAATAATGTAAAGTTACGTTATTAACCTTTTACATGGATAAGAATATTCAATTGAGTTGTTTAATATATATTCTTGATATAATTTAATGGATTAAGATGCAAAGATCAAAAGAAAAAGGTGATAGGAGAGTTCACAACTGGTTGCAAAGTGGTCCAAAGAAGTAAATCCATACAATTTTCAATCGGCGATTGGCGATTCACAGTACAACTCCAATCGATCAAACGCCTGTTTTCTCCATTCTTCGACAATTTCTTTCATTATACACCCTAATCACGAATATATGTGGAAGATTGGTAACCTTAAACACCTACAGAAATCAAACCCTAATATCGATTTAGAAAACATCACTGACTCTTTTTTTGTCATGAATTTTCCAAACCACATTGATAGAAAAGATTTATGGAATATCTTTGAACCAATGGGAATAATTGCTGACGCCTTCATAGCATCAAAACTTGCAAAAACCGGTAACCGATTCAGTTTTGTGCGATTTATTGGAATCAAGGACGTGGACACTTTTGCAAGATCATTATCAAACATTTGGGTTAGTAATTACCACGTCTTTGTAGCACCTGCTAGATCTAATCGGGTCATTGCTAGATCGAATCGTAACCGTAACCAGCAAAACTATGCTAAACCTACTACTACAGTAAGCATCTCCTATGTAGCTTCAATCCCCACTCCTGCAGAATCCGTGAAGAATAATTATGAGCCATCCAATTCGAAGGCTGAACCGGTAAAAAAAAAACATCCCACTCTTCATCTTCTAAACGGAAGATTTCATTATAGGAACATGACTTGGTTTCCTTTGAAGATGGTTCCAAAGCTTTGCTTGTAAAGGTTCGTTCACTTGATACTCTTGGAATTTTATTTAGAATTTGTAAAAGTGAAGGCTTCTGTGATATTTCTATCAATCATGTTGGTGGTTTTTGGGCCTGACTACAGTTTAATGATGCTGATTCGTGCTCCAGTTTCGAAAACAATAACAACCTCAAACCTCTGTTCAGCTACATAAAGACTCCATGTAGTAACTTTGTCATCGACGAAAGAGTTATTTGGGTCTAAATTCAAGGCCTTCCAGCGGGGGCTTGGGGTCCATGTGCTTATAAAAAAATTGCTTCTGCATTTGGCAAATTCATTTATGCAGATATTAACCCTTTTGGGCCATCGAGTATAGAACGTGTTTGTATTGCTACTATGTGTCGTGATACTATTATGGAAGATGTCGAAGTAACCATAAAAGGAAACACTTTTGTAGTTCACGTGAATGAGGTTGCCTCTTGGTCCATTAACATTTCAGATGATATTTCTGAGACATCATCTGATGAGGACGAAGATTGTGTAGATACGAACATCATCGATGACGAGGTTATTCGTAATGTAGAGGCCGGGGAAAAATATTTTGAACCTTGTGTTCATGACAATTATAAGGTAAGAACGGAGAATTCACCAGCTAGTATTGTTGATGATGTTATGTTTGTTCCAGAAACTACTTTAAATCAAACCCGGTCGGATCGTTGTGAAGAGCAATCACCTAATGTTACACCGCTGTCATCATCTGGTACTATTTCCCCTTCTTCTTATAATAAAAAAGACTACCATGGTATCTCAATTCTACACGAAATGTCCAGATTAGTTGCAATCGGGGATACCTTGGGTTATGATGTAAAAGGTTGTAAAAGAAACATTTCAAGATTCATTAACCGATTTAGTGAAGCTATTGTTGATCAATGAATGTCCTCTCTCTAAACATTTGCGGAACTAAGTTAAGAGGTAAATGTGAATGGGTAAAAGGAATTTGCTTTAAGAATAATGTTCTTTTTCTTGCACTTCAGGAAACAAAAATGACTAGGCTTGATACTTTCCGTATCAAGTCTATGTTGGGAAATTACCAATTTGATTTTGCGTGTAGTCTTGCTCGTGGTAGATCGGGTGGTTTACTTTCGGTTTGGGATCGTAACTCTTTTCGCAAAAAAGAAATATGGTGCCAACAGAGTTATATTATAGTTAAAGGTTTCTGGAAAAATTGCACTGATCCTTACTTTATGGTAAATATTTATGGTCCTCAAAGCTAAGAAGATAAGTCATTATTATGGTCCGCGCTTTTTGATTTCATTCGAAACAATGTTGGTAGATTTATTCTCTTTGGTGATCTTAATGTGGTTAGAAGTGATGCTGAAAGATACGGTTCTATTTTTAACAGAAATGATGCGGATATATTCAACTCTTTTCTGAATAATACATCTCTAATTGATCTTCCTTTGTATTGAC
Organism: Rutidosis leptorrhynchoides; assembly: GCF_046630445.1. Taxonomy (NCBI): domain Eukaryota; kingdom Viridiplantae; phylum Streptophyta; class Magnoliopsida; order Asterales; family Asteraceae; genus Rutidosis; species Rutidosis leptorrhynchoides. The sequence continues at coordinate 595,484,908 of NC_092334.1, forward strand.
GATCCTTCACTTATATGAATACTCCTCGAAAGAAGATGAGTAAACAAGACCGTTTTCTTTTCTCTCCTAATGTCCTGGATGATCATCCTAATCTTCGTGTTACTGTGCTTGATAGACGACTATCAGATCACAACCCTTTACTACTTCACGTTTTGAAGACTGATTTTGGACTGACTCCTTTCATGTTTTTTAAATCTATTACTTAAACCTAATGTAGATAATGTCATAATTGATGCTTTAGACTCTTATGCTGGTCTTCCCATTCACTTGAAACTAATAAATTTAAAAGTAAACATCAAAGATTGGATCGCAGGTTGTCGTTCCAACGATAATTCAAGGCTAAACGAGACTGAACTTCTTTTAAAAGAGATTGAGGAGAAACTTGATAACCATTTGGTTACAGAAGAAGAGAGATTAAATCACTTGTCCCTCTTAAAAGAAAGACAAGAAATTCTCAAAGATAGAGACTTGGATATTTCTCAGAAAGCTCGCAATAAGTGGGATCTTGAAGGTAATGAGAATTCAGGTTTCTTTCACTCGATTCTTAAACGTAAAGACACACTCATTCTATCCAGAGTATTATGCTGAATGGAGACTGGATTACTGCCCCAAATGACATCAAGAACGCATTTCTTATGTTTTTCAAATCCAAGTTTCAAAACCAAATTACACATGTTCCTTTACATAACTTAGAAGGTGTTACGATTCTTTCTGATACAGAGCATGACGGGTTAGAGTCCCCGATCACTCTTGAAGAAATCAAAGAGGCAGTTTGGAATTATGGTAACGATAAATCTCCTGGACCGTATGGTTACTCTTTCGCATTCATTAAACACTTTTGGGAAGTTTTAAAAAATGATATCTTTAATTTTGTTGACAACTTCATGAAATCTGATTTGTTGCCTCACGGTTCTAATTCCTCATTCATTACTCTAATCCCAAAGGTTGACAACCCGGTGGACGTCAAAGATTATCGACCCATCACCTTAATCGGTGCCATGTACAAGATTGTGGCAAAAATACTTGCAAATAGACTCGCAAAGGTAATTGAGCAGGTTATCAGCAGTGAACAAACAACATTCATAAAGGCTAGACGGACCTCTAATTCTCAGCGAGCTCATCAATTGGACTAGAAAACAAAAAAAAAACTCTTCCTTTTTAAAGTTGATTTCGAAAAGGCTTTCGATTCGATTGATTGGAGATATCATGATTTTATGTTTGCTCAACTTGGTTTTGGAGTTAAATGGAGATCTTGGATCAAGGCTTATTTATCATCTGCCAGAATTTCTGTATTGGTTAATGGGAGTCCCACTTCGGAATTTAAGATAAAAAGTGGTTTAAGGTAGGGAGACCCATTATCACCATTTCTTTTTATCATTGTTATGGAGGGATTACATCTAACCATGAAGAGTGCAGTCAAAAATAGTCTGATAAAGGGGGTAACCATTGGTAATCTCAATATTTCTCATTTTCTTTTTGCAGATGATATCGCCATTATTTCTGAATGGAACTCCCAAGATCTTGACAATATTTTAATGGTGCTCAAATATTTCCACCTTGTCTCGAGGTTGAGAATAAACTTACAAAAATCTAAATAGTACGGGATTGGCGTTGAGATGGACCAAGTTGATCTTATGGCGTCTAGATGTGGATGCGAAGCAGGTATTTACCCTTTCAAATTTTTTGATCTTCCGATTGGCTCTAATTCTAATCGAAGGGCTCATTGGCAATCTCTTATCGAAAAATTTGATTCCAAACTCGCTTTGTGGACTGCCAATCTTTTATCTATTGGAGGTAGATATACTTTGATTAAATTCGTATTGGGTAGCCTTGGCATTTACTACTTATCCTTATTTCGTGCACCTATCTCCATCATCAAATCACTTGAAAAAAAAAAAGCACAATTCTTTTGGGGAGGATGTAAAGAAAAGAGGAAGATGGCGTGGATAAAATGGGATCAAATTTTAGCTTCTCGTGAAAAAGGCGGTCTTGGCATAGGTAGTCTTCTTTCGTTTAACCTCTCGCTTCTCTTGAAATGGAAGTGGCGTTTGGTTTGTTGCACCAACTCTCTTTGGGCTCGTACACTTGTTGCAATCCATGCTATTAATGAAGGTTTTGGGGATCGTGGATGCAAAACTTCGAGAATTTGGAGTAACATTGTTGCTTCGATTAAATCTCTTCATGACTCAGGAAGTATCCCAGAAGAAACGCTTAAGGTAAAACTTGGAAATGGCCGAAAGATAAAATTTTGGAAGGACAAATGGTTGGGTAACTTCACTCTAGAAAGAAAGTTTAATCGTTTATACCGTCTTGACAACAATCCAGATTGCTTGATATATGAAAGAATAAGTGAAGAAAATGGATTGACATGTGACTAGTCTCGTACCCCTTCAAATTGGACAAAATTATTTGATCTCATAACGGACTTGAGATTGGTTTCTCGTAGCAACACTGATGATTCATGGACACGGAATCTTGGGGACGATGGGAACTTCTGTGTCAGATGAGCGTAAGTTAATAGATGATCTCCATCTCCCGAATTCTAGCTACCATACTCGTTGGTCCAAATTTAAACCCTTGAAGATTAATATTTTCATTTGGCGTTTAATAATAGATCGTCTCCCTTCAAGAATTAATCTTGCTTTTAAAGGTTCGATATCGACACTATTATTTGCCCTATTTGTGGTGTTGGTGGAGACTCAAGGGATCACACGTTTATTTTATGACGCATTGCTAACTCATATCTGGAGACGTATTAGAATTTGGATGGCTATTCCTTGGCCTGATTCGTTTATTACCATTGAAGATGCTTTCGACTGGATGGATTCGTTAAACGGTTCTTTGTCCAAGAAGACCCGCATATATAGCATTATAGCCGCTACTCTTTGGTGGTTATGGAGATTTAGAAACGACACGCTTCATGGAAACAGCACTATTAAAGAAAGAGACTTATTTTATAACATAATATTATCGTCATTCTCATGGCTTCAGGCAAGATCCTGATTTGCACCCACGTGGACCACTTCGCTTTGTAATCCACTGTAATTTTATTTTATTTTTCTCCTTTTTCGGTTTTATTTTCGCTGCTTTTGTAATGTCTTTTTCTTGGCTTTAGCTCCTTGCTAGCCTTTAATAAAATTTGCTGCTGTTCCAAAAAAATAATTGGTTGCAAGAAGATTTAACAGGACACATTCTGAGCTTTTCACTAAACTCACACAATATTAATCGATAATTTATGTACTATTTAAGAAATTGAAATTATGTACTTTATAATTTTTAGGAATTAAAATTATGTACAATTTATTTTAATGTTTTAAATTAATTATATGTTTATATTTTGTTAAAAAGTATGTTTAATTTTATTATTTATAACTTATTTATAAAAACAATAATTTATATAATTATTTAATAGCAAAAAAATGTTACATCATAACCACACATGCCCGCGACTCCCGCATAACACAATATTTTCAACTCACACCGTCCCGTAAAAAAAAAAAAAAAATCAGCTCACACGAGTCACGTACATCTACTATCACAAATGGTCTTAAGAACAAAACCGAGATATGTATAATCAGCTCACACGAGTCATTTTTATTTTCAGTCATTTGCAGTCTTTAATAGAGTATCTGAGTATGCCTTTAATATCTCCATTTATGTTTGTCCGTTGATACATTTCGTATTTTTGATATCCTTTATAATTAAATATAGATATAGATAGTTTTTAAGAGACACAAGTACAAATTTAATTTCATCTACGGGAGTACTTGTTCAAATTTAAACAATTAGTCAATAGATTTCACGTACAGTTCCAATTTTCCATCCTTCAATATCTATATCATGTGTATGTTATGTGTTCTATTGAGTTGCTATACGTTCATTTAACATATTAACAATTAAATAAAACGAAACAATGTGTTAATAATAATTCATATTCTGGTTGATAAGTGTAACGCGGAGACGTATTTGGCAAGCAGTTAATCCTGAAAAGCGAGGTCTACTGACGTGTGCATGCCAATCCAGTTGTTCATTTCACTCACTCTTGCAATTTCATGTTTAACAAAGAAGCTTCCATGCGTTGCACACAACCACACCTACTATACTATACACACATTCTCAGCAAGGACGAAGTAAGCAGAGGCGAAACTAAGATTTTTTCACCGGGAGCAACAAAAAAAAAAAATTTAAACCGTAGCAATTTTTTTGGACAAAATTTGAAGATTTTGAGGCAAAAGTTGAAGAATTTGGGGCAAAATTTTGAAGGTTTTTGGGCAAAATTTGTAGGTTTCGGGGCAAAAAAAAATCCACCGGAGGCAAAAGTCGAAAAACCCAAAATTTTTACACTGAAAAAAAAATTCACTGGGGGCGGCCGCCTCCCTCTGCCCCTACACACTTTCGCCCCTGATTATAAGGGGAAAAGAGGAGTTGTGGCCCCAATAAAAATGAAATTTGTACCTTTTTTTCACATAGACCAGCCGATATTACGGGCGTTATATTCACAAAATGTCTCTCATGTGCTACCATTGTCTACTTATGGCAGTTGGGAAAAAAAAAACACCATGAGCGTCAAAATTGGGTGGCAATTTTAAAATGAGAGAAACAAAGACGTTAAACTTTACACTATCACATTAATAAATCATATTTTGTCACATCACTTAAATCTTTCAAAAATCTCTAAAATGACTTTCACGATAGCACACCATACAAAAATGACACTAACAAACTCTAAAATGTCTCCAGGCAAGAGTCATTGTACTGAGTAGTCGTAGGAGCGTTTGCGCTCAAACTTAATTGATGTTCATATAAAAAAGATATAATCAAAATGGTGACATCACTAAATTTGTAATATTAATTAAAAGTTAACATATTCTTAATCTCTCTAACTTAATTAAAGATAAGTTTCAAACAAAAATCTGTATCAAAATTTTATGAAATCAATCTAGACAAGAATATATGTGTATTCATATATTTTTAAACAATTTAATTATTTAATTATATACGAAGTAGTATGATGATCCTAACTTTCTCAATAAATAAATTATATTTAATATAATTTCTTGATTATATATAGGTATGGTTTGCTAGGAATCTAGGATAACTTTGTTCAAGGCCATTATACGACGAATTGCATTTCTATTTCCATTTCTATTCTAATTTATCAAAACGATTCGTTAATTGTTAGAATATCAACGAAGGTTGTTGGGAATAATAATCTGATGAATCAAAAGTATTTTGCAGATTTTAGAATCTGGAGGTTTAGAGTCTGAAGTTGCAGACTCTGGAATTTAATGAAGTCAAAGGTTGAAGTTTTCTTTAAGCCAAAGCTAAAGATTATTCTGGAGATATGCTTAAAGTTTAAGAAGATATGTTTTGAAGATTCAGTTTTATCTCCAGAATTGACTTTTGAATTAATAGCTAATTTGTTTGATTTTTAGTTTATATTTTCCTTATTTATAGCGAAGTAGTTTTGGAAACCAAATCTCCAGATTTGGTGTTTATCTGTATAAATAGGGACGTATGGTTTAGTTTGAAGATGCACTTGACACGATTAATATTATCAATCCTTTATTTCAATATCGTGTTCTCTCATTTTCTGCACTTAAATTCTTATTTATTGTATAAATTGAGAGTCTGGTGTTCATAGTTGTATTACTGTGAACTAATAACTAGTATCAGAGCGGGTAAGGTGTAAATCCTATTACGGTGATCTTTACAAACGATCCATATTTTTATCAATATGTCTACCAGTACCATTCCTACCCCAGTTATGGCTGAAAAAGGTGTGCCAATATTCGATTGCACAGACTTTGCAACTTAGAAATTGAAAGTCCTATGATTTTTAGGATCTATTCAAGAAGAAGCTGAGCACGTTCTTACAACAGGACCCATTATTCCTGGTTCAATGATAGCTGCTGTTACTGCCACAGATACTGTTGCTGCACAACCTGCTTATTTTCGTGAAACACCAAGAGAAAGGTGGACCGAAGCACAAGCCATAAAGTTCAAACTGGATAGCAAAATAAGGAGTATTATTGGAAATGCTGTTACCGTTCCAATTCTCAGAAAGATCAGTCATGCCAAGACTGCTAAAGCTATGTGAGATCTGTTGCTTAATGACTATGAAGGAGTCACTGTTGTTAAGACTCAGAAGAAGAAGAATCTGATTAGATGCTATGAAAATTTTGCTGCTGAGCCTAAAGAATCTTTAAGTGATCTTCATTCAAGATTTCAGGTTCTGATAAATGATCTTGAAAGTGTTGGTGTAGAGAAAACACAACAAGTGTTATGTCAAAAGTTTATTGAATTGTTACCTTCGAACTTTGAGTGTGTAATTACATCTATGGTAATTAGTGAAAAGATAGATAACTATGAGTTGAGTGAATTGTTTGGTATACTGTCAAACTTTGAGGAAACACAACTGAAGAACAAGATCAATGCTAAAAAAACTGCTAAAGATCCAGAAGCTGCATTGGTGGCTACCACAAAGAAGAATAAGCAGTTATTCTTTAGTTACTCTAGCAAGGTTGAATCTGAGAGTGATGAAACTTCTGATGATGATAGTGAATCTGATGAAGATGAGGAGATTAAAGATTTGGAAGTCCAGATGGCTCTTTTGACTCAAAGGATTCAGCAGAAAAAGTTTAGTTATAAGAAGGGTAAAGGCAAGGGTACTTTTGATCCAAAGAAAGCTAAATGCTTTAAGTGTGGCAAGTTAGGACACATAGCTGCTGACTGCTGGTCTAAGGGTGAAGAAGGTGCTAACTCCAACAAGTCTGTTGACAAAGCAAGAAAGTACAAACTTAAGTACATGAAGTTAAAGAGTGAAGCAGAAAGATCTAAGAACAAAGAACATAAGAAAACTTTGTACACAGAAGCATGGGAAGATGAAGACTCATCATCTGATGAGGAGGAGGATAAGTGTCTTATGGCTATAATTGATGGTGGTTCTAGCAAGTTTGAGGAAGATCTGAAAGCTATTGAGAAGATGGATAAAGACTCTACTTGTAATAAAATTTCTGCTTATAAGGTACAAAACTTTGTGAACTATCTTGATAATGAAAAAGTGAGAATGTTTCAGTACATGCTGCTTGACTTTCAATGGTGTTTAGATGATATTGATAGGTTAAGAACACAAATTTTTTATCTTAAAAACACTATCAAAGACAAAGATGCTGAAATTAAAATTTTGAAAAAATGTGAGGTAGAACTTGACACATATAAAATGGCATACACAGAAGAAACTAAAAGGTTAAATATTGAATTAGGAAGATCAATTAAAAGGTCAAAACATTATGAATCAATTTGTAAATCTTGGTGTGTATCTTCCAAAAAGAATTCTGATGCTATTGCCAAACAAATTCCAAATGATGTCAAAGCTATACTAGGTGAAAACTACATATTAGATAATAATGTGGAAGTTGATCCAAGTGTATTCAAACCTGACATTCTACCAAACACTTTTGTAAAATTTGATGGTGATAAAAAGATTTTAACCAATGCTTTTGTAAGGTCATTAGATCCTGTTGAACCTTCTGAGTCTATAATACTTGAAAGTAAAAATCCATTAGAGTCTGAACTTTTGAAACCTTCAGACTCTAGCATTTTAGTCTCTCAAAATAATATTGTATGTTCTGACCTAGAGTCTGACACCCAAGAGTCAAGTTGCAAGAACAACTCTGAATCATCCTCTGACACTGACACTTGTCCAGATCCAAAAGGGTTAACAAAAAGAAGGTCAAAGTCAAAACAAGTTAAACCTATTCAAAAACTCAAAAAGGAAATTTCTAAGCTCAATGAAAAAATCAAGAGTCAAGAAAAACCTTCAGTTAAAAGAACATTTTGTTTTCCTAAGGAAATTAAGAAGGTATGGAAACCCAAAGTTTGTGAAAATAAAAGTGTCTTAAAATCTGTTAAGGACAAGTTGATCTGGATTGGAAACAAAGCTTTTGTTTGGAGAGTGAAGAGCACTCCAATTGAACCCACTGAAAAGTGGGTTCCCCTTAAAAACTAATCATTCTCTTTTGTTTGTGTCTTGTGTAGCAAGGTAATATGTGGTATCTGGATAGTGGTTGCTCAAGACACATGACTGGATGCAAAGAACATCTAGTAGGGTTTGTTGAAGAAAAGGGTCCCTCTGTAAGATATGGAGATAATTCTGTTGCAAAGACTATTGGTTATGGTACTGTTAAAGCTGGAAGTGTTACATTTAAGAAAGTTGCTTTAGTTGAAGGACTAAAACATAATCTGCTGAGTGTGAGCCAAATTGCTGATGAAGACTGTGAAATCAGAATTAGGAAGAAAGCTGGTAGTATTTATGATCTTAAAGGAAGGCCAACACTTGTGGCCTGGAGATTTCAAAATGTGTATATGTTGGATCTAGAATCTGTTGATGCTGGAATTGAGACATGTCTGTACTCTCAGATTGTCCCAGAACTCAATTGGCTTTGGCACAAAAGGCTTTCTCATCTTAATTTCAAAAATATAAATGAGCTTTCCAAAAAGAAGCTTGTAAGAGGTCTTCCATAACAACCTTTCAAGAAAGATAAACCTTGTTCTGCTTGTATTATGGGTAAACAGACCAAAACAAAGTTTCCCTCAAAAACCCTAGCTACCATTAGTGTTCCACTTCACATGATTCACATGGATCTGTTTGGTCCAATGAACACTAGTAGTCTGGGTGGAAAAAGATATACTTTGGTAATTGTTGATGAGTATTCCAGATTTACATGGGTTATTTTCTTAGCTGCAAAGAGTGATGCTCCTGAAGAAATTATCAACTTGATCAAGAAAGAGCAGGTGCATAAGGGTGTTCTTGTCAAACAGTTGAGAAGTGATCGTGGTACTGAGTTCAAAAATGTCACATTAATTGATTTTTGTGTAGAGTCTGGAATTGGTCAAAATTTCTCTGCTGTTAGAACTTCACAACAAAATGGAGTTTCTGAAAGAAGATATAGGACACTCATTGAAGCAACCAGAATCATGCTATGCCAATCAAATGTTGCCCTAAGGTTCTGGGCTGAAGCTGTCAATACAGCATGTTACACTCAAAATAGGTCCTTGATTGTGAAGAAACATGGTAAAACTCCTTATGAGTTATATCATAAAAAGGTGCCTACTATTCATTACTTCCATGTATTTGGGTGTAAATGCTATATTTTAAATCAAAGAGATCAGCTTGATAAGATGAGGCCAAAGTCTGATGAAGGTATATTTATGGGATATTCTTCTGTATCCAAAGCTTATAGAGCATATAATCAGAGGAGAATGAAGATTGAAGAATTCATTAATGTTTCCTTTGATGAAAGTTCTTTGGAAATGGATCAGTCATGTAGTACTGAGCTATCTGCACTTAGTGAATTATCTAATTTAATTTCAGGGAATAGTGTTCAGACTCTGGATTCAGAGTCTGAGTCAGATGAACCAAATTTGTCTGGATTGAGAAATGAAGTTGCAGATAATACTCACACAGAAGAACCTTCACAGGAAGAAGAATCTGTTGTCAATCAAGAAAGTGGTGATCAGTCATCAAATACCACTTTGGATCTCATTGTTCCTACTATAAAATCATCTAGAAACATAGTTCCTCCAAAGCATCTTGAGAATTATGTTGTGGATCCTACAGGTCTGCCTAAACCTAGTTCTTCTTCTCAGACACCTGTGTCTGATTTTGCTATAGCAAATTACTGCTTCTTTTCTTGTTTTCTTTCACTAATTGAGCCTAAAGAAGTAGATGAAGCATTGACTGACAATGATTGGGTTGAGGCTATGACTAAAGAATTGACAGAATTTGAAAGGAATGATGCTTGAGAATTGGTTCCAAAGCCTGCTGATAAAACTGCAATAGGCACAAAATGGGTTTTTAGAAACAAGGTTGATAAAGATGGTATTGTAATCAGAAATAAAGCAAGGTTGGTTGCTCAAGGGTATAGACAAGAAGAATGAATAGACTATGATGAGACTTTTGCTCCTGTTGCTAGAATTGAAGCTATTAGACTGTTTCTGGCATATGCTGCTCACAAAGATTTCAAGGTATTTCAAATGGATGTGAAAAGTGCTTTCCTGAATGGTAAATTACAAGAAGAGGTTTATGTAAAACAACCTCCTGGTTTTGTAATAAGAAATTTTCTAAGCATGTCTACAAACTGAAGAAAGCATTGTATGATCTGTAACAAGCTCCCAGAGCTTGGTATGATACCTTGTCAACATTTCTTCTAGAAAAGAATTTTTCCAGAGGAGCCATTGACAAGACTTTGTTTATCAAAAAGGACAAAGGTGATGTGTTACTTGTTCAAATTTATGTTGATGACATTATTTTTGGGTCTACAAATCCACACTTAAGAAAATGATTTTCTGACATTATGTCTGAAGAGTATAGAATGAGTAATTTATGTACTTTAAACTATTTTCTTGGGTTGCAAATAAAACAGAGTTCTGAGGGCATTTTTATTAATCAAAGTAACTACATTTCTGACATGTTAACTAAATATGGTTTTCAAAATTGTTCTTCTTTAAGAACTCCAATGAGTGTTTCTGAAAAGCTTGATAAAGATGAATCTGGAAAACTCATTTGTCAATCAACCTATAGAGGTATGATTGGATATTTGCTATATTTAACTGCAAGTAGACCTGATATAATGTTTGCTACATGTCTTTGTACACGTTACCAATCTGATCCTAGGGAGTCTCATTATAAAGTTGTGAAAAGAATTTTTAGGTACTTAAAAGGTACCCCTAACCTGGGTCTTTGGTATTCTAAAGACTCAGGATTTGATCTAATTGGTTACACAGATGCAGACTATGCAGGTTGCAAATTAGACAGAAAAAGCACTTCTGGTGGATGTCAATTGCTAGGTGGAAAATTGGTCAGCTGGTCTAGTAAAAAGCAGAATTATGTGGCCACTTCCACAGCAGAAGCTGAATATGTTGCTGCAGGAAGTTGTTGTGCTCAGTTACTTTGGATGCAACATCAACTCCTGGATTTTGGGTTAACATTGACCAACACTCCAATAATGTGTGACAATGAAAGTGCAATTGCTATTACTGAGAATCCAATGTTTCACTCAAGAACCAAGCATATTGAAATCAGGCATCATTTTATAAGGGATTGTGTTGAAAAGGGCAAAGTGTTTTTAAAGCATATTGGCACTAAAGATCAATTGGCAGATATTTTCACTAAAGCACTTTCTGGGGAAAGACATTTTTATTTTTTTGGGCAACTTGAAATGTCAAATCTATCAATTGAAATGTTGTCCAGTGATGATACTCTCTAAACTGTTGTTGTAAAAAAAATTAAATAAAAAAAAATTAAATATTAGAGTCTGGATTACGTCATATTCAGAGTCTGGATGACATCATGTTATTTAGAGTCTGGAAAGGTTTACTCTGCTGGTGTATTTTTACTGTAAACTTGTTTCCTTATTTGGTCAATAAAGGTTTTCTTTAATCGGTTTTCTAAAGTAAAAAGTTAAATTTTGAAGGGGGTTAATGGTAACTTTTTAAAATTTTTATGTCAGGGGTATTTATATCTCCCCTAATTTTTCTTCTTCAAAATCTTCTTCAAATTAATCTTCAAACATAAACCCTAATTCCTCTCATTCGATCATCATCTTCTTCAAAACCTCTCTCGGTTTTCATTATTCACTCGTGTTCTTGAAAGTTTTTTATTGAAGCCAATGGCAAATACGAAGTTCATTCCTTTTGTTCTTGTTCCCACAGATAACATGATTAGGGCTAAAGAAATCAGATGAGAGAAGGATGTGCAGGTTTCGGCTAACAATAGGGTTGATTGTGATACTATTCCTGCAAATTTTGCTAATGAAGGGTATGAGGATCTGGTATTGTTCATGCGAAATCACCCTTTGAAGGATGATTTCTTCAAGACAATGATCATGTTTCCAGAGATGTTAGGAGAATTTTGGTATACTTGCATTGGGAACAGAGAAGCTAGATCTATCACTGGTACTTATAGAGATGGTAACAATTCTTTAACTCTTACTGAAAATCATTTAAGAATTGCTTTGAATCTTCCTGTTCAAGATTAATTTGTTAGAACTGTGTCAAAGTCTGCAGTAAGATCTTGTTTTCCTATGGTTGGTCAACCTTTAACTGATTTTTCTGTTAAGATTAGTATGTTCTCTCCAAGGTGGATGTTTTTGTTGTCGAATGTCATTAGAAGTTTGAGCTTCAAGTGTGGTAGTCTGACTGAGATTAATGATTTTGAGGCACATCTGTTTCATGCTATAGTCACAGGGAGGAATATTGATTTTGCACGTTTATTCTTCAATGAACTCTTGGTTCTCACTGAAAAAACTCCAAGAGATCATAATGTGCCTTTTATCAGGTTCTTAAGTTTAATGTTTGAACAAGCTATGACTCCTGCTTTATATGATGGGCTTAAAGTGTTTCGTGTGTATGAGTATACCTTTATTCCAGAATGTAGTGTCAGAATGTTTCACATCCACATTGTGAATGATCAAGAAGTTGCTCTTACTCCTGCTATGATGCATTGGGTCAATCTTGGCTGTGCAGACCAACCTACAGATTCTGAGCAATCAGAGTCTGCAGGGGCATCTTCTTTAGAATCTGAGCAATCAGGGTCTGCAGAAGGTCACAACAATGGTCAACAATATTTAGAATCTGAGCAATCAGATTCTACCCCCACACAAACTCCATCCCATGTTGTTACACAAACAGAGCAGACTGAAGACATGGATGAGGACATCCCACCTCATTCTAACACATCTTCATCCACTGCAACTGAGCAAATTTCCCACTCAACCCACCTTATGAACCCACCAGTTCATACAGAGAATACCACCATAATTAAAACCTTAGATAATACAGCACTTGTGGATTCACCTCAAAAATTCACTAGGAAGAGTGATGCACGCACTACTCCATCACCTCTGCTAGAGGTTGGTGAGAGGAGTGTTTTGACCCAACCTGAACCTGGTAGGATAGTTAACTTGGATACCCACATTACAGTCACTGAAGAAACCCACTCAGTTGACTTACATGAAGAAGTCCCAATCCTAGACTCAAATAACCAAATCCAAAAATCAACTGAAATGGCCAAGCCAACTTTTACCCCAGACTTGAGTCTTCCACTACCCATCCAAAATGTTCCATCCTTACACATTCTTGCACAGGCTGCCAATATCACACTCATGTCACAGGGTGAGATACAGGCCTCAAAACCTTCTATGTCCAAAGATCAGTTTTCTTTACAACGGGAAGGCTGTGAGGACATACCAACCCTACCCTCATCCATTGGCACTACTTCTCAGACTGAGGCACCAGTCACCATGGTTGGCCTACATCAGGCTTTGACCAAGTTGACTAAGGAGTTTGATGATAAGCTTTCTATTGTGCAGTCTAAGATTAATAATCTTAACTTTAATAATAATTTTGTTTCTAAAGATGAGTTGATGGAAGTGAGGAGGTTGGTTGGGGATATGCAGGGGTTGACTAGTATAAGAGGTTCAGGGTCTGTAACAGAAATTAATCAAAGGTTGACTGAGCTGGAGAAAAAAATGGTTGGTGTTGATGAACTGAGATAATATTTTACTGGGTTTGCATCTGATATTTGTTCCCTCAAGAATCAACAGACTGAAATTTGGAAGTTCATATCTTCTCTGCCTTTAGATGATGTCAAAAAGGGGGAGAAAAGAAAGAGATCAGATGATGCAGGTATTGCAGATGCAGGTATTGCAAGTGTTGAGGGGGAGCAATCTAAGAAGACTCACATTGAGGGGGAGCAACAAATTAAGGGGGAGGATATTGTTGATAAGGGTACTGGTGGTAAACAGGGTAATTCTAGTGGTGTTTTGGTTGCTGCTACACAAAGAGCAGATGGTGATCTCAGGGCTCAGATGAACAAGAGGTTCAGATTCAGAAGATATGATGGTGATGTTGTGAAAGTTGAGGTTGAAAAATCTGAGTTTGAAGGCGTGATTTTGCTGTTAACAATGGCTCATCTGCCAGACAGAAGGTTAAGAGTTAAAATGAATCAAATTGTTCGTTTAGGTTTTTGTGAATGGAGAGGCATAGCTGTTTGTATCAAGGAGTATGCAGGGGATCAAGTTATTGTGAATGAAGTGTTAAAGAGAGTGTGCATGTTGGTTCACTTGGTGTTTGAAGAAGGATTCATTAGTACTAAATATTATGAAGTGTTTTGTGAAACTTTTAACCTGGGAATGAAAAAGAGAAGAGTTAAGGGACATATTGAAAGATATGCTGTTCCTGAGCATTTGGAGTTTGTTGATGACAAGTATGTTGAATACTTGGATGGCTTGATGATAAAGACTACTGAAAATCAAAAGATGTTGATTAGATGTGATCAGTTTGAAGGGGCAAGCATTGATATATTGATTAATCTTTTGTCCAGGTGTGAAACAGAGCAAACATTTCCTTTCAGGGTGCAATTGTTGAAACACTTGTATAGTAAGCTGAACATGTTGAAGAAAATTCATCATATGAAGAGCAAGTGTAAGCTTATTGAAAAGGAGTATGCTAAGGTGGTTAAGTAGGTGAACAGGTTGTTTTGACATCATCAGATAGGGGGAGATTGTTGAGAATAATAATCTGATGAGTCAAAAGTATTTTGCAGATTTTAGAATCTGGAGGTTTAGAGTCTGAAGTTGCAGACTCTGAAATTTGCTGAAGTCAACGGTTGAAGTTTTCTTTAAGCCAAAGCTAAAGATTATTCTGGAGATATGCTTAAAGTTTAAGAAGATATGTTTTGAAGATTCAGTTTTATCTCCAGAATTGACTTTTGAATTAATAGCTAATTTGTTTGATTTTTAGTTTATCTTTTCCTTATTTATAGCGAAGTAGTTTTGGAAACCAAATCTCCAGATTTGGTGTTTATCTGTATAAATAGGGACGTATGGTTTAGTTTGAAGATGCACTTGACACGATTAATATTATCAATCCTTTATTCCAATATCGTGTTCTCTCATTTTCTGCACTTAAATTCTTATTTATTGTATAAATTGAGAGTCTGGTATTCATAGTTGTATTACTGTGAACTAATAAAGGTGGTCAAAAAGTATCTTTTGATACTATTTCAACTATGTAGTACGTTCTCCATGACACTTGATTTGCCACGTTAATTTGATAAAAGATTTATACTCTCTTCGTTTCAAATCTATTGTTCCCGGACAAAAAACATACAATTTAAGAAAAAGTATCTGGCACATGTACTTTTCTGTTAACTTTTCAGTTTTACCCCTTATTTTTTTACCTATCCTTTTGTTTTATATGTATAAAATAGGGGTACAAAAAAACTTTCACATTTTTTTCACTTATGGAAGTAAACAATTAATTTGAGATATTCAGAAAAATGAACAATATATATGGGACACAGAATATATCTTTAGCTGTTTTCGAAAATCACAATCATGTGATATAAGTATATTTGTAATTTGTCATAGGAAACTGTAGTTTTTATTTTATACGGAGTATTTTATTTAACGGCTCCCAATATTGTACATGGGCTCAGGGCCGGCCCAAAGGTAGTGCAGCCCGCGCAACTACACAGGGCCCATACTTTTTGGGGGCTCAATATTTCCCAATTATATTTTAATAAACCCACATAAAAGGCTAATTAGTTAGAATCAGGCCCAACTTTCATTTATTTGCAATTGATACAAGGCCCTTTAATTTTATAGAGGGGTTTTATTACATCACCTGTCGATATGGGATGAAATATCCAACCTATGGGTCTCACATAACACATGTAGGTAACGTGCACATTGAAAACAACCCCAGCTCTTGTTCTTCTTCTGCATAACAAAACAAAAACAAGTTGAAATTCTAAAGTCTAAAGAATCTTATTTTTTTTAAACCATTTAACCTTGACTAAGTACCCAAAATCGAATAATCAAACATCATTTATCTCTAATATGTACTCCGTAAAACATTGTGTGAGACACGTCTAGGGGCCCCTTTTTTCACCTCGCTCTAGGCCCTTAGAATCTCGTGACCGGCCCTGCATGGGCCTATCTAGTTTATTTATAAATTTATAATCTGCACTATCAACTTAACTTTTAAAGTTTCACACAATTATGATGTTGGCATGGAGAGAATTCTAAAATATGGTACAATATATACATGATTACATCTATAAGTTTAATAAGGTGTTTGAAGTTCATATATACAATCACATGAAAGTTACTTTACACTTTTTACATAAGATAAATTTGAATGAATCTATATCAAATCTTATACCTTACATGACATATATAATTAAAGGTAAAAAGGCAAACTAGGTGGAGTTGTGGTTGGTGGTCAAGAATTTGAGGATATATAATAGGTTAAAATTATTTTATATATGCGTAGGTCACTTTCATCTTTATAAGCACTTACATAGTTACTACATATATGACGTGCATTCGATATGAAATGCTTGTTTTCATGGGTGGATATATTCAAGGTACGATATAGATGACGTTAATTTTACCTAAGTAGTACCACTATATTATCTACTCGATCTTCCATTACTCGCTCGGACATCGTCATATTCAATTATCCAATTCCAATTAATAATTCAAATGAATGTTTAATAATCAAAAGACATTAGGAACACATCGTATCACTTCTACTTTAGAGGTGTAAATTAACCGAGCTATTTGAACTTGACCCCTGAAAATCTCGATTCAAGCTGAATTTTACTGAGCTCAAGCTCGAACTTGAACGTAATTTAAAGATCGTTGTAAACGAGTTCGGGTTGAATAACTAGGCTCGGTCATATACTCCACAACTTATGCTTTAAGAAAATGGGCCCTCTATACATGGGCGAAACTACATAGGGGCAGGGGTGGCACCCGCTCCCAGTGCATTTAAAATTTTACTGTTAAAAGTTTGGATTTTTTTATTTTACCATAATGGATTTCAAATTTTTAGGTTTAAATTTTGATTTGCCTAAAATTTTTTTTCATATTTTGCCCAAAAGCTTCCCGATTTTATAGCCAACATAAATGCCCATGACCTAAAAGGTTATATTTTCATGAAAGAATAGAAGGAAAAAATGTATAGTGAATCTGAACACTTTTTAAAAAAATTCGCCCTTAAAGAAAAAAAATTCTGATTCCACCACTGCCTCAATATATTCTCTAACTAGAATTCAATAGACATGATCATCATCTTATTAATACTGGGATCACACCTAAAATTCTATTTTATTTTCAATAAAAATAATCACGTGAAACTTAATAAACAGATCTGGAGATTGAACAAAGTACGACAGATACAATCAAGATTAAGCCAAACTAGCCTAAATCAAATAAAACCGCAATAAGCGGTTATAACAAAACTAACTAAACTAAATGAAGGCCATCAATATGGTGTGTTAACATTTAAACTTGAAAACTGACAAGCGACCTAGGCTAACCAAACTAGAGACTCGAAATACCGGAAGGGCCTAAAACCCCTACCACTAACGCCCAACGCCACCGGAAGAACTTCGAAATTGGGAAATCAGAAGAAACGGCGTGAGATGACCAGGAGAAAGCCGGTCACCACCCCGACATAACTTAAAAACAACCAGACCGCCGGCAGACCACCGACGGCCACCAAAAAATATGCCGGCTACTATATAAAATCCAACACGCAATCTGAAAGACACCAACAAGACAACCTAAATGCACCACCATTTGAGCCTGTAAGAAATCCGGTGAATAGATCCAGTCATTACCACCTTAAGTCGCTTCAAAACGCCAAACCACCATAAAACATCTTGTGACAAACTCACCGAATTCTGGTCTCCAACGGGGAGATCGTCGTCTGGAAAAAGAGGAGAATGCCTACCGGAAACATGATTCAGGCGAGAACTCAACAAATCTGGTGAGCACAAGGAACAAGAACTCAAATCTTCACGACCGAACAACAACAAAATCAACCCGGAAACCAAAAATAGATGAGGCAAGACGAGTACAATAACTCTTGTCCAAGCCACATCAGTGAAGGCTGCCGTAATACCGGCGACATCTCCCATAAATGAATCGAATGAACATAATATAAGAGTAAATACACATTGGTACAACTGATTAATAAAACAAATGAACCGAATAAGAGTAGATATGCTTATAGAAATAAAAGAGAGACTAATTACGTCTGTTTGAAAAGTTTAATTAAAGGATGATATATATGTAAACCTTCTTTTTAAAAGACAATTCTCACAATTGTAACTTACGATTATTCAACTTGGATCTCCATTAAAAAAAATTTGTCTCAACCACCAACCTAATATACTCCTTTGCATTTGTAAATATGTATTTAATGTTGCATCAACCAAACTTGAATTAGGGTTGGGAAATTCAACATAAAGCGGAAGTCATGATTCAGTTACAGCTGTATGTCCCTAAAAATATGACTTATAAAATTTTGTTCACATGTTAGCCATAGAACCGGTTGGTTGGTGGCCGCCTAAGAGTTGATTTTACATTTTTTTTAAATGTGCACTAGATAAGTAGTTTCTTTAAACAAAAAATTAAATAGTATCATAGCTTTTTATCAAAGAGATTAAAAAGCTAGAAAAGATTATAAATGCAAAGCAGGACAAAACCTGAAGAGAGATGATATAGCCACTCAAATATTTCACCCAAAAACTCTCACCGTCTGAGTTGGTATGGACACGTATATAATCTAATTGCCTCCATATATTTTTTAGTTATTATTATTATTACTATTTACTATATACTATATATATATATAAGTAATTAACTAGTTTTCGAACCCTCGCTTCGCGCCGGGGGTTCGATTTTTAATGTATTTTATTGTGTTTAGTTACAGAGCCTGCGAGTGAAAAATCAACATATATGAAAAGTACCCTAAATATGTAGCTTTTTTTAAAAGTGTCCGTTTTGCGTATAGTTAGTGACATTGTGTTCATAAAATTATTTCGAGTTTAAGGATGGTGTCGGAAAAATTTAACTCGTTGCGAGCGAGAAGATATGATATGTTAAATATTTGAGTGGAGTTTATTTAAGATATTTTATGAAAATTTTGATTTGACGCTTTAATCCCCTGTGTTGGGGGTCGATTTTAATTTTTGAACAAAGTGTGGGGCTTTTGTGGTGTTACTTGAAAGAAAGAAGGGGAAAAAAAGTGAAAAGACGAAAATACCCCTGGTACTATTCATAAGTTTTGTCTAATAGTTAATATGGTAATTTAAGATATTTTATGAAAATTTTGATTTGACGCTTTAACACCCTGTGTTGGGGGCCGATTTTTAATTTTTGAAAAAAATGTGGGGCTTTTGTGGTGTTACTTGAAAGAAAGAAGGGGAAAAAAGTGAGAAGACAAAAATAACCATGATACTATTCATAAGTTTGGTCTAATAGTAGTTAAAACTAGTTGTGGAGCCCTCGCTTCGCGCCGGGGCTCCGTTTTGAATGCGAGTTAAAAAAAAGTCTTGATCTATTTTGTAAAAAAAAAAAAATTTCGACATAACATTGAAGGGTACGTTGTTCCTTTTGTGAAAGTTGCTGCTTTTAGCGTTCGGGTTTTTATTTAAAAAAAAAGTTAGTAAAGTGGGGGTTCGATTTGTATTTTAATAAAAGGTAGTGGGTTAAGTTTGTGAAATTTGAAAAAACTTTATGTATAAAGTGGGGGTTCGATTTGTATTTTAATAAAAGTTAGGGGGTTAAGTTTGTGAAAACTGAACATTAGTAAAAAACAAAAAAAAAAGTTAGTAAAGTGGGGGTTCAACTTGTATTTTAATAAAAGTTAGAGGGTTAAGCTTGTGGAATTTTGGGAAAAATATACGTATAAAGTGAGGGGTTCGATTTGTATGTTAATGAAAGTGAAGGGTTTAAGTTTAGATAAAGCGAAAGAAGTTAAGGGGTTAAGTTTGGATAAAGTGGAAAAAGGAATAGAACTATTCATTTTCACTTTAAGGGGTTAAGTTTGGATAAAGTGGAAAAAGGAATAGAACTATTCATTTTCACTTTATCATTTAGATATAGGTATAATTACTCCGTATTAATTATGATCATATTAAACCCACTTCAAGCCGTGAATCTTTTTATTTTATTCTTTTATTAGATCCCACCCAAAATTAACAAAACAGACGAATGTTTATTAACCATATGAATGTTTATCAATCCTATAGATGTTTATTCCCCACTTCAAGCGGTTAATCTTTTTATTTGGTTTTCATATTCTGAGATTCTCTGTATTCCATATTTTGGGTTTTTTCAAATTCCATAATAATGTGAGTTTCTGAATCATCATCATCCAATGAAAAAGTAAAAGAAGATGATTCATCTATGCATGTGGTGAAGAAGATAAGGATGAATATTGATCCATATTGATGAAAAATATGAAGTTACAGGCGCTAGGTTTTTTACGAGAGATGCTAGATAATATTTTAATAAAAAATAAATTCAATCTTAATTTGAGATTTGTTACGTATACAAGCATTATAGATGAGTTAAAATTGTGAATTACGTAGTATTGTTTTTTTATATGAAAAATATAATTATAATCAGTTATAAAACAATAAATAAGCAAAAACATATGGAAGGTAGTTAGAATCTACGTGTCCATGCCAACTCAGCGAGTGAGAGTTTTTGAGTGAATTATTTTGGTGGCTAAATCATTTCTGAAACCTGAAACTACAACTCTTAAACTGAAGAAACCAAAACAATACTGTCACAAACTCGAACACACGACGAGTACCCAACATTGAAAATTGACCGCCTCATAACCAGAACCTATATCGTAACCTAAAACCTATTGAAATCCGATTGACTAAACTCACGCCTTCTTACTGCCAGATTAAATAAAACTATCCCAATCCGTCGATATAATTTTAACATTCTTAGGTCTGATCAATTTATCGGTGACCTTTTCAAAACAAAAAGCAAACGAGTGAATCTTGCGTAAGTGAACGGAATGTTGTTGGCATGTTCGAGCTAAGCAAGTAAACTATTTCTTCTTAATGCATAGGCGAAGTGGTCATGTTTCAGGAAAGAAGCTCAACGCGATCATCAAAATCCAAGGATCATCAATATTGTAGGGATATTGATGTTGAGACAGAACATAAGATATATGAAAACATTGAGTCCCTACAATTTTGATGTGAAAGATTAGGATCCGTACGTAGACATGATAGAAGTACATACCTAACTTTGAGTAACGATAGCGATGAAGCTAGTTGATCACTTCAAGGTGGGGAATTTAGTGGCGACATCACCATCCAAGTGGTTACAATCGTACAAATGGTGGGGCCACAATATCGGATGGTTCCTATTTTCTCAAATCTTCCCTAGATTCTCGATTGCTTTATGAAGTTTTACCGTCTCGAAAAACGTACACATTGTAATTATTCGAGTTTCAGTAAGAAAAAAGCTAGTTACCCGGGTGTAACTTAAGAGTTCACTATACAAATCTTGTTTTTTTCCCGTAACAACAGTGTAATACAAATATTACTAGTAGAATACAAGATCGTCTATACACTTTTGAATATGTGATCAATATTTTATATAAAACCGATTAATCTGAAAACATAATTGAATTCAAACCAATTAGAAACAAACTGAGGTTATGAATCGGGTTTCGGATGGATTAAAATGGAAGATGAATCTACTATTCAGTTTTCAGTTCGGTATTGAATTCTTCAGATTTGAATTCTTCAAATTCAAAATGAATCTATTATTCGGTTTTTATTAAATGATCTATTATCGGTTTTTAAGTTCGGTTTTCGATTTTGAATAACATTAGCTATTATAAGAAAATGTCTTTAAATTGTTAATAATTGTGAAATTTGTTCAATTTTCGTAACTAAATATTACTATGATGATAGATTATTTCTATAAAAATATTTTAAGTATATGTTGTTCGTGTATTGTTCGGGGGTTCTTAAAAACGCCGTAGTATCTTTTTGTTCCTTGTCGTTTCATAACGAGGTACAGGTTATTCGTGCGTTGCGGCGGACATTAGCTCTTCAAATTCTTAATCGTCTTCACATATTTTTTATGCTCAATCGTCCAGATGTCATCTTCCTGGTCATCACTAAGGGTTAAAACAAGTTTATGTTGAATGTGCTACTTAAAATAGTAATGGTATTATTTTTTGAAGAATTGGTATGTAATGAGCATTGAGCAACACATGGCAGGTTGAAACAGTTGATTATGTGATGAACTACACTCAACCCTTCCCTTTTAATTGAGTATGCAGTTGAATCAATTAGAATTAGAATATAACCAACCTTTTTAATTAGCTTTTACCCATAACAATTGTAGTATTGAATAATAGTGAATAACTTCTAAAACATAGAAAACATAAAAACTTACGTTGAACAACTATAGTTCCCGTTGCATTTGTAAGCCGGTCCTAGAACGATCATCAACCTATCCGCTGAGTGCAGCCATATGCAATACGTTGTTATTACATATATCTTCATTTACATTTTGACTGATATTATACATAAATAGTGTACAGGTAACAAAAATTTGATTTAAGGTAAATAAATAGTAGCTTCATATATATATTTTTACTTTCAAGAAACTGTTCTTTTGTTATTTAAAAAAAAAAAAAGTTTTTGTAGACTTTCTCATGCTCGCCTGACTAATTAGAGATGATGCGAGTATGATACATCGACACCACGATAAAAAGGGTCTCAAATCTATTGTAATTAGGGTATACTTATATGAGTTGCAACATTTCAATATTATTATATGCTACACATAATTCGATTGTTAGTTAAAAATATATAAAAATGTTAATTACAATTACAAAGAACTTAAAAAATAAATTCAAATCAATCCCAAATACCTCACCACTTGAACACCCGTACACAAATTCCACCTCCTTCACATCACCATTCTTTGATGTTAGTGGACTTCTAAAACTGCAACTACCCACTCAATAAAGCATTTATATGCAAAACTAAAATAAAGACCAAAACCAAAATAATCCATTAAATCGACACTTGTTAAATTATAACTATACTTTGAACTTGAAGAATACCCTGTTATTGATATAACACGTCGTTAGAATATAAAAAAGCTACGGAAACATAATCTGAAAAAGAATAAATGCAGAGAAATACCAAACAAATTTGAAAAGAAAGTCAAACATATATATCTAAATTTGCAGATACATACAGATCTTTTCAAATCTAAACTTTTTATTTATAGATAAGTTATTGCCCCTATAATAAATAGTTATACCAAGCTTAAATAACATATCATATAAATAGTTAATACTTACTAATGGTTCGGTGTTTGTACAACTATTATACTAATCGTATAGTTGATTAAATTAACTGCTCCAATCATAAAATGGATCAAGGCTTCTGTTGAAGAATGGCTTATTATGTAAGCTGAGTAAATCAAAAGATCTCCATTTTCCCATCACACAATTCGAATAACGACATAATAACTATAGTCTAAGAACACTCGTTTTACCAATGATATAGTAATAATGTCATTATAATAGAACTTTCAATCACATTCATATTTTAAGGAATAATATATCAATAGCAATTAGCAACAGTGGTGAATAGTAGGATAAATTGACTCAGGCTGCTGTACTTTATGGGTCAATATTAACACCCAACTACATAGTGAGTTTTGCTTTTGGTCATTGCAAGTGTGTTTTGCTTTTGGCTCCAACATGTTCAGCAACCTCCTAAATGGGTCAATATTAACACCCAACTACAAAGTGATGTTTGCTTTTGGTCATTACAAGTGTGTTTTGCTTTTGGCTCCAACATGTTCAGCAACCTCCTAAATGGGTCAATATTAACACCCAACTACAAAGTATATTATAGTAATTCAGGTATCTATTTTATTAGGATTAGGATGCACATTATAAAACTTGTACACAATGTCAACATCCATAAAATTCCAATTATACCGCATGGTCATACTAATATTAATTCTGCAACACTTCCAAATTCGAAAAAAATCAAATGACCAATAAATAAAAAGCCTCAATAATGAAAGAACGGGATATTCATTCGTTGGTCAGTCTATATGGCCAAAAAGTCTACGTTATCTTTTGTTATCAAATGTACTAAACTTTAAACAATAAGATATCAAACTTCGACATACTCCTTATCAAACGACAATCATTAAGTATATCTCCAAAGTTACACACCTTGTCTTCCAAAATTTGATTTGAAAGCACTATATGAAGCATCTAAAGCAAAACAAAAACCATAACCAAAATAATCTATTACATCAACCCTCGAATCAAAACCATAGATTAAATTGAAGAAAAATATACTATTAATATAAACACTTATCTTCCTGTACACCTACTAATCAAAGATCTTAATATTCATGTCAAGCCTAAAATCTTGATAACAGAGAAGATAACTACCTTCCTTTATTACAAATCGTTTGATGCTTCTAATATTTCCTTTTTAATTATTAATGACAGGGAAACTATTTCAACCTTTTACAACAACTTTTGTTTAACATGAGGTAATGTGGCCATGTGGGATATACATTATTATGAATAGATGCAATCTATTAAGATCAATAAAAAAAAAAAAAAACTAAAACTTAAAGATAAAATCAGGATTTTAAATTGCAGAATGACCTGTTCATCCATGTTGATGAGCTCGATAATGTCGGATTGCATAAACCTCCATAGCCTTATGTTGCCACAAACGAACAATTTATACCTTGATTTCAAAATTTGACTCTGCTGGTGTTATTTCGGACAAAGGTGAAACTGGGTATCCAAGAACTGTGAACAGCAACAGTAAGTCTTAGTATCAGGAAAAATAAAGTGACCTTTAATTATAACATATGTTATTAACGGTAAAAACAATGATATTACTATGCACATATGTTAGTGTTACTTAGGCTTGAAAAGTCACATTAACATATTATATAAATGCGACTGTCACTTTATCATGTTGTTCTATGCTTATATAGGCTACATTTTTCTTACTATCAATTGACCACATTAAAATTAATATTTATAATCCTTCAACAGCAGGTAGTATCATTCTCTTATATATAACTATAACTATAACTATAACATGACTATATATGTTAAAAGAGAAACAACAACAGCCATTTGCTAAATCCTTATTGAAAACTATCTATTACATAAACTAGTAAGCAGGATGCAAAGATTATCAAACAAAACATAGCAAAAGCAATAATAGTTATATAAACATCAACTTCAACAACTCAATACAACTTCAGTAAGGACCATTCCAATGCAAATATACAATCATGTAACAAAATTAACAACTTAAAGACCTAATTTGACCAAATTTGATGAATGTAAAATGACTGCAAAATATCAGTACTTTAGCATCAGGCATGAGTCTAGCTTCTTCATCGCACAACAAACAACTACTACTGGTTATCTTTATGTCATATAGTTAGATAGATAAAAGATAGATAGATACAACACATTCACTACTATAACAGCAAAACATAATATATAAGCAAATGCATATCAACAAGCCCCCTTTTATATAAACATCAAACTTACCTTGAAGCTGCCATTTCAAGCACAAATAACTTCATCATTCTTGATGCTTTGATTTTATGGCTCTACATTATATCCATTGCTGACAGAAACTGGTTTTTACTAATTGATATTCATAGTGATGGTGGAAGGGTTAGTTAGTCGATGATGCTTGTAGACGGATTTACTGGACCTTAGAATCAATCTAGACTCGATCTAGAGACGGAAAACACTAGACGTAGACTTAATCGAATAACGGTTTTTTTAAGGGACCGGATTAGTCAAACCTAAACCTTAATCTAGATTAGAACGGTGCCTAGAAGGTGTTATTCGGTGGGTCGGAGGTCTGGGAACAATAAAAATCAACAACAATCGGCTAGGGTTACGTAGGAGTGTGTAAATTATCAAAGAAACCCAAAACCCGTATTTATACTGTCTGCGGTGACATTCGGCCAACTGACTCTGTCCGTCGGTCGACTGTCGCGGTTAGTCGATCAATGATCACACCGACCTTCCATTGTCGACCGACAGTGTCCTCAGTCGGTCGACTGTCTGGTCAGTTTAACTATTGATTAATCATTCACGCACAATATCACACGATCAATCGTCACGACAATACAAAGTTCAATATTACATGACTGAGATACAAGATAACGTTAATAGAATTAGGAATTACAATTATGCACTAACAATGTTGAACGGTGTTAGTTGCATATATCATGATAAACAACATATATCACATAAGTAACATATATCAGGAGAAACAATAGCACATATGTTGAAGTTGATAAGTTTAGTATCATAACATCAACAAAAGCAGTCGGTTAACAATGATAACATACAATATTAGTAAAACATACTTAACATTTTTATCAATCAAAGAATTTTCTTAAATCATGTACCAATATATCATTCCGAGTCAGTTAGCATCATATTTATGGTTAACGGAAGGAGGGTTTCACTTATTGCTATTGACAATTGACAATAATGATAAAAAAAAAAAAAAAAAATTCTGAATCAGAGAAACATGATCATAGCTGAAAAGTTACCTTTACACTATAACCTTAAACTTCCAAATCAAGGTACACTTGCGTAAATATATAAAACAAGAAGTAATATGTATTAACATTGCCAAAACTTTCCAAACTATAGCAACAGTCATATAGTGATATACACAATTGAAGTGTTCGCTAATGTTTTATATACAATGTTTGTGATCTATAGGTTTACTAAAACCCTATTGTAACGTTTAGAACCTAATGAATGCAAATCTAATTGCTAAAAAGGAACTCAGCCAAATATTTTCAAATGACAAAATTTATATTTTATACAGAGCTAATTACAGCATAAATCAGAACACATATGAAAATCATACAGTAAAACAACTAACTTAGCTACAACACAAATAGAACTAAGGTAGCATAAGTAATTGATTTTGTATATAAATATAAAAAATTTAGTGATTGAAATCATACAGCTTTTGGTCATCGTCAATTTCGAGCTTCTTCTGGCATCCAGTGGTTGAATTTGCAATGTTGAACTACAAAAATTAAAATTGAATTAACAAACCAATTTTTGCATTTTAATGATATTAGGGCTAAATAGCCCTGACAAGGTTGTAAAACTCGCGAGGTGATTCGGGTAAAACTAGGAGGAGAACTCGGATACTTTTTAGTTTTTTAATATATATATATATATATATATATATATATATATATATATATATATATATATATATATATATATATATAAATATATGGTGAGGATCCATGGAGAACTTATGGTAGTAGAGAACTCATGAAACTCGTGCAGATTCACTAAATCTGCGTGCAGATTCACATATTTTTTTTTTCTGTTCAGATTTTTTTTTTTGCAGATTCAGTCAATCTGCGTGCAGATTGACGATTTTTTCCAGTTTTTTTTTTTTTTTACAGATCAACTTTTTTCAGTTTTTTTTTATGCAGATTGAGTCAATCTGCGTGCAGATTGAGTCATCTGCGTTTTTTTTTTTTGCAGTTTTTTTTTTGCAGATCGACTTTTTTCTATGCTGATTTGACTTTTTTTTTGTGCAGATTGACCTTTTTTTGCAGTTTTTTTTTTTTTGCAGATTCACTTTTTTTTTCGGTGCAGATTCGTTGTTTTTTTTTTTTGCAGTTTTTTTTTCCCAGATTGTATTTTTTTTTTCATAGATTGAAGCTCAATCTCCACATATATTGAAGTTCAATCTATGAGTTCTATGGGTTCTCTACATACTCTAGTTCTCTAGGGATCCTTTCACTATATATATATATATATATATATATATGGGCAAGATCAATGGGAAAGTAATCAATCGGGGGAGCGGGGGGAAGCAATTTTTTTTTTTCGTTTTTTTTTTGAAATTTTTTTTCCGGCATCAAGATCACACGAAAATATGAACATTTAGAAGAGACACTTCGTGATGAATGTTATTATTTAAGCGGGAAAACGATCGACAAAAATAACATTCAAGATAATATTGTTCGTGAAGAATATGAACGTTTTTTTTCTTAATGTTTTGTGAAGTAAAATTTAGCCCGATTTAGAGTTTAGGGTTTAGGGTTTGGTGTTTTGGGTTTATTCCATAAACCCAAAACACCAAACCCTAAACCCTAAACCCTAAACACTAAACTCTAAACCGTTCGTGTTAAAAACTCAATCTAAATCCTAAATCTAAACCCTAAATCTAAACCCTAAACCCTAAATTTCTAAACCCTAATATCTAAACCCTATAAACCCTAATATCTAAACCCTAATATCTAAACCCCAATAGCTAAAACCTCAATATACGCTCGAAAAACACGATAATTGTTATATATATTACTTTTTCGAGCGTTTTCCCGCCAAAATAAAAACATTTATCACAAAGTGTCTCTACTAAATGTTCATATTTTCATCTCATCTATAATGTTCGTGAACAAAGTTTTTTCAAAAAACGGAAGAAAAAAAAATTGCTTCTCTCCGATTGGTTACTTCCCTCTTGATCCTACCACTATATATATATATATATATATATATATATATATATATATATATATATATATATATATATATATATATATATATATATATATATAATCAAGAGTGGAGCACTTTTTTGGGAGAAGTGGCGAGAAGTAATTTTATTTCATTTTTTCGAATTTTTTTTTTTTCAGGCATCAAGATCACATGAAAATATGAACATTTAAAAAATACACTTTGTGATTAATGTTATTATTTTGACGGTAAAACGCTCGAAGAAAAAAATGAAAACATTCAATGCATTGAATGTTTTGATTCTGAATTTTTTTTAAGGGGTTAGAAATTAGGGTTTAGAAATTAGGGGGTTAAAAATTTGGGTTTAGCTATTAGGGTTTTGGGTTTAAAAATTAGGGTTTAGAAATTAGGGGGTTAAAAATTAGGGTTTAGCTATTAGGGTTTAGAAATTAGGTTTTGGGTTTAGAAATTAGGGTTTAGGGTTTAGATTGAATATTTTAACACGAACGTTTTAGAGTTTAGGGTTTTGGGTTTAGGGACTAAACCCAAAACACTAAACCCTAAACTCTAAACCCTAAACTCTAAATCGGGCTAAATTTCGAAAAAAAAACACATCACACAAGATGAAAACAAAACGATGCAAATAAACTCATAATCAATACATTCAATGCATTGAATGTTTTCATTTTTTTCGAGCATTTTACCGCCAAAATAATAATATTCGTCACAAAGTGTCTTTTTTTAATGTTCATATTTATACCTAATTTTGATGTCTGAAAAAAAATCTCGAAAAAAACCAAAATTTAAAAAAAAATTACTTCCCTCCAAAAAAGTGCTTCCCTCTTCATTATGACTATATATATATATATATATATATATATATATATATATATATATATATATATATATATATATATATATATATATATATATATATGTGTGTGTGTGTGTGTGTGTGTGATGTTGTAATATATGTTACAAAAGTGTATATATGTTGCTTATATGCTTGATTCAATACAAATTGACTTTGAATGAAACTTAAATAAACATTAATAGCAATTTTAAACATCAAAAAACATCAAATAACATCAAATAGCAAATACATGATACAAAGTTTGAAAGTTACAAACAACGGGTCATAATAGAGAATGTCATTCTTGATCAATCTTCATCAATGTCGAAGTCCTTATCATGTTCATAATGTTGTTCACGAATTTCAACTTCATCTGACTCATACTCAATCTCTTCATCTACTTCCAGTTCCTCCTCACTCGCCGACTCGAAATTATCTTCGAAAAGTTCCCGCGGCCTTCTACTACTTCTCCGAGGTTCATTAGCTACCTTCAAACCCATAGCCTCACTAATCACCTCATAGGTCAATCCTTCATCAATAATCCAATCTTGCACCTCAGTTGCAACATCATCATGCGATACAAGTACATCACGCCCTGCTCGTTCCTTTCTTCTTTCGTCTTTTTTTTCATTAGATTAGCATTGAATTGAACATAGACAAGACTGTTCATTGTTTCTGCCTCGAGCCTATTTCTCTTTTTCGTATGGATCTACAAAGTTAAAATAAGCCAACAAATAGTTTAAGTAAAAAATATAACTTAAAAATAAATAGATTACTAAACACTAAAAGTCACTAACCTCTTCGAATGTGCTCCAGTTTCTTTCGCAACCCGATGAGGCGGTGGTTAAAGAAAGTATCTTAATTGCAACTTTTCTCAAATTAGGAGTGCCCACCAACTCGCTACAATTAAAGATATATTTAACTTGGCACTAGCAAACAATAGCAAATATTAAATCTACAAAAAGAGTAGCAAATATGAAATGAATTCATGATTTCTGATACAAAAACAGTAGCAAACATACACTCATTAAATCTACAATTCAAGAAAATAATCAAATAATGCATTACCTGGATTGAATTTAGATTCGTTCACCTCACATCCTTTCATTGCAATTGTCCGACCAAACTTCCCTTATTTACTCCTGTAAATTGGCAACTCCAAACTACATATTGTATCTTGTATCTCTTGATATTCAGGATACATTTGCTCAAAAACTTCAACAACCGCATCATTGGCACGTTCATCAAATAGGATATTTACATAGTAATAAAGATAAAACGGGTTCAAAAAATAAGCCTCCAAGTGTAGGCATGTATCAAGTCTACCTTCCATCTTAGTTGATATGACTTCCATTATGGGATTATATTATTCGTAATTATTGTTGAAAACTTTTTTGATTTGTTGTTGTGCCATCTTAAGCTCACCATGTAAGAAACCCATGGAAGGCTTCCAATCGGCATCTACCATCCTTAAGACTTTGACTAAAGGTTCAAAAATACTTAGGCATCTTGCCACACCGGCCCAAGTTTTGTCGTCCATCACCAAATATTTAACGTCTGTCCCTTTCTTTGTCTTTGCTATGCTACACTTTTCCCATTTCTCACTCAAAAACATGTGTCTTAGTTGTGTCTTCTTTTCAAGTAGACTTTGCAAAGTAAAAATTGAGGAAGCAAATCTTGTAACTCCTGGTCTTACAATATTCCTCTTCTTGGTGTATTTCCGCATTAAAGCCAATGACATATGGTGGAAATAGATGAACACCGTTATTTTTCTTGCTTCTTCTAGTGTCTTTTTGAAGCCTTTTTTCCCCCAATACCTTCAAGAATAGAAACTTTTAGCTTTAAATTGTTTTATACACATATAAACATATGCACATATATAATATATATACTTTAATACTTTAATAATTATAAACTTATTACCTTCAAGCATAAGATTAATTGTGTGCGCCGAACATGATGTCCAAAATATTGTAAGTCGTTTCACCTTCAACAACTTTGCCGCTCCCATATTATTAGCGGCATTGTCAATCACAAATTGAACCACATTTTCAGGACCAACTTTTTCGATGCACATATCAATATATTTGTATATGTAATCGCTTGTGTGAGCTTCATCCGAACACTCTTTTGAAGTCAAGAACACGGTATCCAAACTCGAATTTACACATAAGTTCATGATGCTCCTTCTGTTTATATCGGACCATGCATCCGTCATAATGGAACATCTACTTATTTTTCAATCATCTTCATACATTTGCATGCGGGTTTTTGTTCTATCAACATCTTTCTTTAATAGAGGTTCTCCTAACTGGTATCTTGATGGAGGTCTGCCATTAGGTCCATGATGACCAGCCGCCTCTAATATACATACGAATTCATCATTATCAACTGCATTAAACGGAACCGCAAGCCCATCTAGCAATATAAGCATCTAAACGATCCCCATTATCAAAAGTTGTAAACCTATCAATGGGATCGTAAGAACGTTGTGGCTTCGATCCTCTAACTAATTCTTCACTCTCATCAAGGTCAATGGGGCTTGTCATATCATTCCTTACCTCCATTCTCACATATACATCATTAGCTTGTTTAGCTTTCTTTTTGGCACCAATATCGTTAATAGCTTTTTGACATTCTGATATATCATCTTTGTTGGCTTTAGATCATGATGAGATATTTCCTGTTATCTGAGCAACATGTTGTTTCAATCTATGAATACCACCCTACACAACCTTGCCGCAAAGCATGCATTTCACTTTCTGAAAATTATTCTTGTCAATCAAAATTTCATAATCCCACCCAACATCACCCGATTTCCTCTTGAGTTAATAAATAGCAGCAGTAGAGTTCGTTGATTGATCCGTAGATGCTCCTGCCATTCTATACAAACAGTAGCAGTAACAAGTGAGTAGCAGACTAAAATTGTACAAGTGACTAAGTGACCAAGTAAACAAAATTCCATATAGCAGTAGCATTAACAAACAAATATCATTTATATTTATATGTAACATTGTACAAGTGACCAAAATTTCATATAGCAGTAGCAGACTAGCAGTTTCACATATCATTTATATTCCAAAATTCACAAAATATTGAGTATCCACATTATAGCAGTAGCAGAATAGCAGTAGCAGACCAAAATTCACATTATAGCTGTAGCAGACTAGCAGATTATTGAGTATTCACATTGAATTCCAAAATTCACAAAATATTCACAAATATGCACTATTTATTCACAAGCAACTAATTTATTAGTAATATTAGCTCAACAGTAGTCGACTATGTTGATTGTTGAGTGACAAATTGGAAGAAGAGTATCAGCCAGAGAATAAGAGGAAGAAGAGGATAGTAGCGGCCAGAGAATAAGATAGAGAAGATGGAGAAGAGTAGCGGCCATAGAATTGAAAAGAAACCAGACAAATTGGAACGAAACCCTAGAAATCGAACGTAGTCGCTGTAGTCGCCTGTAGTCGCTAAAGAAGAAGAAAAAGTGATACCGTTGAAGAAACCCTAGAAATTGAACGTATATTACCTTTTTAGAGTCGTTGACTTTTGTTGACCGATTTATAAGAGATTATGTGACCAATTTATCGTTTTGCTCTTTAAATCGATTAGTCGGCAATTACTCGGTCGAGTAGGCCAAGTTTTGCAACACTGAGCCCTGATATCATTAAACGAAGATGGAAGCATTGTTTAGGAGATGAAAGGGTTTGGAATAGCGAAAAGAATTCGGCCGACAACTCCGGCCACCTACCGCCACCGTCACCACTGCTAATCTGCTTTCATGAAAATGGTGAAAATACAAAGACAACCTTTTTATTAATCAACATTACCAAACGACAGTATATATGCAATATGCAACAAAAAACAACACATTCTCCTTTTGCTATTCTATGACATCATCTGTTTTTTTAAAGTGAAGTTGTTGGCATCGAATACTTTCATCCGCCACGCACGCACGCACTTTCAGACAGGAAATCCGAACCGTATTACAGGGATCCGAATCTTATACCATCTCGGGGGCAGACGGTCGGACCATAGTCCTGAATACGGGTCAGTAAAACCTTCCCGGTCTAGTGTAACATGGACAAAAGACCACAAAACTCGCAAACAGAATTGAACTCTGTATATCAATATAAATATAAATCAATGATAAAAATAAAATTATAGTTATCTAATTAATCTATAAGTCATAATTTCATTGAAAATTGGGTGAAACTCACAATCCTTGTTCACTAACCAAACGCAAGTGAACCATCCTTGTTTAGTAATCAAAGGTTAGTGAACCAAACTGGGTTTTGTACTTACGTAGAGCCCAGATTATTCAAGCCCAAAATAGGATAATAAAGTTCAACCCAAATACCGTTCGGTCATGATTCAGATATATATGACACATAAATGAAAATGGACCGATGATCGATCCACGTGGATCACATTTATTTTTACAAAGACATAAATTTTGTAAGACATATATTAAACACTACATTAATATGACACTCTAAGATATTTTACAAGATTTGAGCGAGAAGTGTATGTTATGAAAACATGTAGACTTATATGGACGAATTCGAATGACAAATTCCGCCATAATAATTCATGCATTATTAAAGCCTAAATGTTAACGCTTTATTTAGGTAACATTTTTAACAGAAGGGCTAACACTTTTGACTTTAAGAAAAGATCTTTTTTTTTTGGCAAAAAAAAACGATAACATATAACGGATCCGAAGATCAATAACATTACAAATGAGTCCTCGGGCTTCCAACCTAGGCTAAAACTATCAACATAAATCCAACACCAAAGCAAACGGTCCCACCTACAGGGTGGACAATACGCACTTTGCTAATGGTCTGAATATGTCTAACTAAGCCAAACAACGAAAAACCTAAAAACACACAAGTACAAAATAAGACAAAACAAACGTCCAAACTAAACAATGGAGACGATCGGTAAAAACGCCGGAAGCAGCAACCTATCCAAACCGTCACATACAGATCTCATCCGCAAAAAACCAGCTCCACCCTCGAAGCTAAGCCCAGATCTCCATGTAGGAGATCGTCGCCTGGACCAAACCTAAGAGTGCCACCAGACAAGGAAAGGACCTCCGCTATAAAACCACGGCAGCAAAATCGCCCAATCCGCCACCGAACCACGCCCGCCTACACCAAAAAACCCCTGATCCCTCGCCAAATACCGCCACCCACATGCCGTCATAGAGAACTGATAATGCTAAAAACAAACATATATTTAATAGCATTATCCCTCAAGGAAGACAAGCTTTTAGTTACAATTGTTCTATTTACAAGTGATATTCGTTTAAATAATAAAAGGTGAAGACAAAAGACAGATTCGACGAATTGAAGACGCAAACGACCAAAAAGCTCAAAAATACAAAGTACAATCAAAGTGGTTCCAATTATTGATGAGAAACGTCTCAAAATTACAAGAGTACAAGACGCGAAACGCAAAATACAAGATATTAAATTGTACGCAAGGACGTTCGAAAAACTGGAACCGGGACCAGAGTCATCTCTCAACGCTCGACGCAACGGACTAAAAATTACAAGTCAACTATGCACATGAATAAAATATAATATATAATTAATTCTTAAAATTAATATATATATTATATTATATATTATAAACGTCGGCAAACAAGAAAACAAACTTATGTGAGCTGGTACCTACCTCCATGCGATCGCATGGCCTGTAGGCTTGTTTTCCATGCGATCGTATGGGCCACTTTTTGTGGCCACATGCCTATAAATTTCGCGGTTTTGCTCGAACTTTAACACATCTTTTTCCTTTCATCTATCAACGTATATATATTTATATTTATATTATAATTTTAATTTTAATTTTAAATTCTAATAATAAGGGTATGTTAGCGAATGTTGTAAGG
The DNA here is from genome assembly GCF_046630445.1 of Rutidosis leptorrhynchoides. Taxonomy (NCBI): domain Eukaryota; kingdom Viridiplantae; phylum Streptophyta; class Magnoliopsida; order Asterales; family Asteraceae; genus Rutidosis; species Rutidosis leptorrhynchoides. The sequence goes on from NC_092334.1 coordinate 595,520,103, forward strand.
ATATAAGTCAAAATTCTGTTCGTGTAACGCTACGCTATTTTTAATCACTGTAAGTAATGGTTAATGTTATTTTTAATTTAATGTCTCATAGCTAAGTTATTATTATGCTTATTTAATGCCGAAGTAATCGTGATGTTGGGCTAAATATTAAAATTGGGTAATTGGGCTTTGTACCATAATTGGGGTTTGGATAAAAGAACGACACTTATGGAAATTAGACTATGGGCTATTAATGGGTTTTATATTAACTAAATGATACCTCGTTGATTTAATATATAGACTTATAATTTGACGTATTTATATATAACCACATACGCTTGACTGGATACGGTGGGCGGGATATCTATAAATACCAATAATTGTTCATTTTACCGGACACGGAACTGGATTAATAGTTAATAGACTTGTTGAAACAGGGGTGGATTATATTCAAGGGTAATTGGTGTAATTGTTAACAAAGTAGTAAAACCTTGGACTACACGCAGTCGATAACCTGGTGTATTCATTAAACAAAGTATTAAGACCTTGTTACAATTCGAATCCCCAATTAGTTGGAATATTTAACTTCGGGAATAAGAATAATTTGACAAAGACTTTCGCACTTTATGATTATGACTGATGGACTATTATGGACAAATCCGTATGGACATATCGAATAATCCAGGACAAAGGACAATTAACCCATGGGAATAAACTAAAAATCAACACGTCAAACATCATGATTATGGAAGTTTAAATAAGCATAATTCTTTTATTTCATATTTAATCGCACTTTTATTTATTGTCATTTTATTTAATTGCATTTTTAATTAGCGTACTCTTTAATTATCGCAATTTTATTTTATCGCACTTTTATTTATCGCAATTTCATTATCGTTATTTACTTTACGCTTTAAATTAAGTTATATTTATATTTTACATTAGGTTTTAACTGCGACTAAAGTTTTAAAATCGACAAACCGGTCGTTAAACGGTAAAAACCCCCTTTATAATAATAATACTACTTATATATATTTTTATATTTTTACAATTATAAGTTAAAACTAATATAGCGTTAAGCTTGTTTAAAAGATCCCTGTGGAACGAACCGGACTTACTAAAAACTACACTACTGTACGATTAGGTACACTGCCTATAAGTGTTGTAGCAAGGTTTAGGTATATCCATTCTATAAATAAATAAATATCTTGTGTAAAATTGTATCGTATTTAATAGTATTTCGTTGTAAAAATAATACTATTTCCTAGCACACCTCGCACACATCAAGTATTTTTGGGGCCACTGCCGGGGAACGCTAAAACGCCGAAAGCGCAACGCTATAAAAAAAGATTTTTTATAAAGTTTTTTTTTTGTAAAAATATACGTTTTAATTATTAAAAACCGAAAATATAAAAAGAAAAGAAAAACAAAATATTTATATATTTTTAATAGTTTGTTATATATATATATAATTATAAAGTTTCTTTATTTTTATTTTAGTTTTTAAAATACAAGTTTTTATTTATTTATATAATTATTTATTAAAACAGAAAAAAAAATATATAACTCTCGGCCTGGTACTGTAGCAGCCCAACACCTGGCCCGAAAACCTAGCCCATGCGATCGCATGAGCCCGAAGGCAAAAATTCATGCGATCGCATGAGGGCACCTGACACGCCAGGTTTGACCATTCAACAGCAATCATTACGGAGTATTAATTATTAATTATAATTAATTAAAACCCTAATTAGGTTTTTATTTATTTATTATTTAAGTTTTAATTTTATTATTTAATTTGTATTATTTAGTTTATTTAGTTTTATAAATTATATAAAAATTAATAGTTTTATAAAATAAATAAAATAAAAATAATATTTTTATAAAAATAATATTTTTACAACTTTAAGTTTATTTTTATATTTTGTATTTTTTTGTTTGTTTTAGCATAATATTTGTATTTTCGCTCGTATTTAGTTTTAAGTTATAGTTTTTTCCATAGTTATATTTATTTCTAGATTTTTAGGCTTTGCCGTAAAATCCCTTAAGTGCTTTTTCTTTAGACTAAGATTTAGGTGCTTTAGAATTTTGCGACGCCGTTTTTATATTTTAGTACCTTTCTAAGTTATTGCCATTTGAGATATAGTATTTCTTTTAAGCTTTAGTATTTTTAGACGCAACTTTTAATTCTTAGTTTTTAGTTCCTTTTCAAGTATCGACGCGCTACTTTCTTATTTTTATTTTTCGACGCCTATTATTTTTCGACCTTTTATTTTTTGACGTTTTTCGACGCGCTCTTTTTCTTTCTTATTTTTCGCCGCTCTAGTTTTTAGGACTTAGAATTTTCTATTTCTTCTCTAAAATTTCTTTAAATTTCAACGAAAAATTATTTTAAGCGGTTAAATTGATAGACATCCATTTTCTGGTTCGTAGTAATAGTTGGATTTATACGTGGACCGGGTTATTAGAGCCAAACAGTACTCAATTATATTGAGACCAAACGAATCCTGCCCCTCTGCTGCATCTTTTGGCTATTCGAAACGTGGGCAAAATCAGAAAAGTCTATTAATTTGATAACTTATATAATTTTTCTTATTTTTATAACTAATAGGATATTCAGTGAATGCACCGAGCAAAACGTTCACCACCTTTTGTACGTTCACCACTTGTAACTCGACCAAGACATCTAGCAAATATTTTTGCCGTTGATTTTTCTTTAGAATCGTCATCTAATCGACCAAGTACTCCAATTTCAATTTCCGATAATCTATTTTTTGAACCCGACCTCACAATTGAGAATCCGGAGAATATTCAGGGACAATTCAGAGATCCTGAACCATTAATCTTTCCTCCGGAACCACCAATCATTCAAACAGAGATTGTTGAGGAACCAACCATTAAATCAGAATCCTCTAGTGATTCAGATTCAACAAATTCAATCATGGAAAATCTGGAACCTCTAAGTATGGAAGACCGAATGCGAGCTAAACGCACTGGCCAAGGTCACGCAATTACTCAAACAGGCATTAATGCGCCAGATTATGAAATCAAAGGACAAATCCTACACATGGTAACAAATCAATGCCAATTTAGTGGTGCGCCGAAGGAAGATCCAAATGAACATCTTCGAACCTTTAATAGGATCTGTACTCTATTTAAAATCCGAGAAGTGGAGGATGAACAGATATATCTCATGTTATTTCCCTGGACTTTAAAAGGAGAAGCCAAAGATTGGTTGGAATCGTTACCTGAAGGGGCGATTGATACATGGGACGTTTTAGTTGAAAAATTTCTTAAACAATTCTTTCCGGCATCTAAAGCCGTGAGACTTCAAGGAGAAATTGTTACGTTCACACAAAAACCAAATGAAACTCTGTATGAGGCATGGACAAGATTTGGAAAGTTGTTGAGAGGATGTCCGCAACATGGTTTAGACACTTGGCAAATAGTACAAATATTCTACCAAGGATGCGACATCACTACAAGAAAAGACATAGATATAGCAGCTGGTGGTTCCATTATGAAGAAAACCGCAACTGATGCTTACAAAATTATTGATAACACTGCTTTCCACTCACATGAGTGGCACCAAGAAAAAGATATCGTTAGATCATCTAAAGTAGCTAGAGCCAATTCTAGCCATGACTTAGATTCCATTTCTGCAAAAATATATGTTGTCGAGAGACGAATGGAAAAGATGACTAAAGATATCCACTCAATAAGAATTTGTTGTGAGCAGTGTGGAGGACCACATTTGACAAAAGATTGTCTCACTATTGAACTAACAATGGAACAAAGAGATAATGTTTCATACATAAACCAAAGGCCTGGAAATAATTATCAGAATAATTATCAACCGCCAAGACCAATCTACAATCAAAACCAGAATTATAACCGAAATGTTCCATACAACAACCAACAAGGTCCAAGCAATCAACAAGTATCCAATAATACTTACAACCAGCAAAGACCTATTTTTCAAAACAAACCACCACAAACCGATGATAAAAAGCCAAATTTAGAAGATATGATGTCAAAGCTAGTTGAATCTCAAACTCAGTTTTTCACATCTCAGAAACAAACGAATGAACAAAATGCTCAAGCATTTAGAAATCAATAAGCTTCTATTTAAAATCTGGAACAAGAAGTGAGCAACCTAGCAAGGTTGATAGGTGAAAGAAAACCGGAAAGTTTACCTCGTGATACAAATGCTAACCCCCGGAATGAAACAGCTAAAGCCATTACCACAAGAAGTGGTATTATACTTAAACCACCTGAAATACCTGTAATTTCTAATGAAGCTATTCCTACTCCACAAGAACCACAACCTGAACAAGATAAGGAAAAAGAACTGGTAGTTGAAAAGGTTAATGAAGATAACACAGTTAAGGCTAAACCTTATGTTAAACCATACCAACCACCACTTCCTTACCCGAGTAAAATGAGAAAAGAGAAACTTGAAGCCGGGCAATCCAAATTCTTAGATATGTTTAAACAAATAAATGTAAATCTTCCTTTCATTGATGTAATTTCAGGAATGCCTAGATATGCTAAATTCTTGAAAGATCTAATAACAAATAGAAAGAAAATGGAAGAACTCTCGGCTGTTACTATGAATGCAAATTGTTCTGCAGTGCTGTTGAATAAGATACAAGAAAAATTATCAGATCCAGGAAGTTTCACGATTCCATGTTTTCTAGGAAGTCTTAGTTCAATAGAAGCATTGGCAGACTTAGGTGCTAGTATAAATCTAATGTCGTATTCACTATACGCTAAAATAGACCTTGGAGAATTGAAGCCAACACGAATAAGTATACAACTAGCCGATAGATCAGTAAAATATCCTAGAGGGATAATGGAGAACATGCTAGTTAAAGTTGGTACTTTAGTATTTCCAGTAGATTTTGTTATTCTGGACATGGAAGAAGATTCTCGAGTTCTTCTCATATTAGGAAGACCATTCTTAAACACAACCAAAGCAATAATAGACGTGTTTGGTAAGAAACTGACCCTAAGTATAGAGGACGAGAGTGTTACCTTTTCTGTTAATAGAGCAATGCAACAACCGCAATCTGCAGATGATACATGTTATTATATTCAAACTATAGATTCACATGCAGAATTGTTAGAAGAATTTCCAGAATTACAAGGAACAGGAGAATATTTTTTAGGAGAAGGAACTTAACCAATTGATGAAACTGAAATGTTAGCTACATTTATGGCTAATGGATATGAACCAACAACAGAAGAAATTCAAATGCTAAAAGAAGAAGACAGATATCGATATAAATCATCGATAGAAGAACCACCGACATTAGAGTTAAAGCCAATTCCAAACCATTTGGAATACGCTTATTTACATGGTAAATCTGAATTACCTGTAATAATATCGTCTTCTCTTACTGAAACTGAAAAATCTCAACTCATTTCTGTGTTAAAAGCTCATAAACCAGCTATTGCATGGAAAATTCATGATATTAAAGGAATAAGTCCTTCGTATTGCACATATAAAATCCTTATGGAAGAAGGTCATAAAACCTATGTGCAACGCCAAAGAAGACTAAATCCTAATATGCAAGATGTTGTTAAGAAAGAAATTATTAAACTACTTGATGCAGGTTTAATTTATCCAATCTCTGATAGTCCATGGGTAAGCCCAGTTCAATGCGTACCTAAGAAGGGTGGCATGACTGTCATCACAAATGAGAAAAATGAGCTTATTCCTACTAGGACTGTAACAGGATGGCGTGTTTGTATTGATTATAGAGAAAAATGACTGTCATCACAAATGAGAAAAATGAGCTTATTCCTACTAGGACTGTAACAGGATGGCGTGTTTGTATTGATTATAGAAAATTAAATGACGCCACCAGAAAAGATCACTTTCCTTACCTTTTATTGATCAAATGTTGGAAAGATTAGCCGAAAATAGTTACTATTGTTTTCTTGATGGTTTTTCCGGATATTTTCAAATTCCAATAGCACCCGAAGACCAATAGAAAACCACGTTCACGTGCCCTTATGGTACTTTTTCTTACAAACGCATGCCATTTGGACTTTGCAACGCCCCTGCAACCTTTCAAAGGTGCATGATGGCGATTTTTCACGACATGATAGAAGAATGCATGGAAGTTTTCATGGATGACTTTTCAGTCTTCGGTGATACTTTTGAAACATGTCTATTTAATCTTGAACGAATGTTTATTAGATGTGAACAATCAAATCTAGTACTTAATTGGGAGAAATGTCATTTCATGGTTAAAGAAGGCATCGTTCTTGGTCATAAAATTTCAAAGGAAGGAATTGAAGTGGATAGAGCTAAAGTAGATGTAATTGCTAAACTTCCACATCCCACCAATGTTAGAGGAGTTAGGAGTTTTCTAGGGCATGCCGATTTTTACCGACGTTTCATAAAAGATTTTTCTAAAATTGCCACTCCTATGAATAAACTCCTAGAAAAGGATGCTCCATTCATCTTTTCAGATGAATGCATCAAATCTTTTAATATTCTTAAAGAAAAACTCACTAATGCGCCGATCATGATAACTCCAAATTGGAATCTACCGTTTGAACTTATGTGCGATGAAATTGATTTTGCAATGGGAGCCGTTTTAGGACAAAGGATTGAAAAACGATTTCAATCTATTTATTACGCTAGTAAGACGTTACAAGGAGCTCAAACGAACTATAAAACTACTAAAAAAGAACTCCTTGCTATTGTATTTGCTTTTGACAAATTTCGTTCATATCTCGTTCTAGCTAAAACGGTGGTCTATACTGACCATTCTGCTCTTAGATACCTATTTTCGAAACAAGATGCTAAACCAAAATTAATCCGTTGGATCTTACTCTTACAAGAGTTCGATATTGAAATCCGAGATAAAAAGGGAGCAGAAAATCTCGTCGCTGATCATCTTTCTCGTCTTGAAAATCCTGAATTAGAAGTTCTAAATGAATCGGCAATACAAGACAACTTTCCTGATGAATATCTATTGAAGATAGATTATAATGAAATTCTGTGGTTTGCAGACTATGCAAACTACTTAGTATGTGGATTCCTTGAAAAAGGATTATCGTACCAAAAACCAAAGAAATTCTTTAGCGATATAAAACACTATTTCTGGAAAGATCCACATTTGTTTAAAAGTTGTCTCGATGGAATAATACGCCGATGTTTATTCGGAGATGAAGCTAGTCAAATATTAAACCAATATCACACAGGACCAATAGGAGGGCATTATGGGCCTCAGCTCACAGTAAGAAAAGTTTACGATGCTGGATTCTATTGGCCTACAATTTTCAAAGACGCACACCTTCTTTGCAAATCCTGTGATGCTTGTTAAAGGGCCGGAAAAATAAGTCAACGTGATGAAATGCCACAAAATGTCATTCAAGTATGTGAAGTATTTGACATTTGGGGTATTGACTTTATGGGTCCATTTCTAAAATCTCATAATAATCTCTACATTCTCGTTGCCATTGATTATGTGTCTAAATAGACGAAAGCACAAGCTCTCCCGACTAATGATGCACGAGTTGTAGTCAACTTTTTAAAACGTCTTTTTGCAAGGTTTGGAACACCGAAAGCTTTAATAAGTGATCGGGGTACTCATTTTTGTAATAATCAACTTGAGAAAGTTCTCAAAAGATATGGAGTAACTCATAAAATCTCAACTGCTTATCATCCACAAACAAGTGGACAAGTTGAAAATACCAACTGAACTTTAAAACGTATTCTAGAGAAAACTGTAGGATCAAATCCAAAGGAATGGTCCATGAAATTGGAGGATGCACTCTGGGCTTTTAGAACAGCCTACAAAACTCCAATTGGAACCACACCTTTTAAACTCGTTTACGGAAAAGCATGTCATCTTCCAGTAGAAATTGAACACAAAGCATTTTGGGCTTTGAAGACATGTAATCTTGATTTACATGAAGCTGGACGTCTACGATTAAGTCAACTAAACGAATTAGAAGAATTGAGACATGAAGCATACGAAAATTCATTAATCTATAAAGAAAGAACGAAGAAATGGCATTATAAAAGAATCAGAAGTTCAAAAGAATTTAAAGAAGGAGATAGAGTTCTTCTTTTCAATTCACGATTCAAGCTATTTCCTGGAAAATTGAAATCAAGATGGTCTGGACCATTCATAGTCAAAAGAGTTTTTTCATATGGAACAGTAGAGTTAATAAATTCAAATGGGATTGAATTTAAAGTTAATGGTCACAGAGTTAAACATTAAATACATGTCCGATGGAAGTTGACAATGAAGTCAATCATAATTTCACCACCCAAGAAAACCTTTAAAATGAAAACATAAATATGTTATCAACAACATATGAAAAATCAAAATTGAAAAATAGGGAGGATTCAAATTGGAGTGATGAAGAAGAATTCTTATACAAACCTCCCATTCCAAGAAATGAAGAAAAATGTGAACAAGAAGTTCAAATAGAAGTGAAAGAACTAAGAAAAGAACACCCGAAAAAGGTTTACAAACCAACTCGGCTTACTAAAGCAGGAGACCCGGGTGAATTTATCATTTCTTGTTTGCTTAATGATGGTGCTGTATATAATGGACTCGCAGATTTAGGAGCAAGTGCAAATATTATGCCTCTTTCCTTATACAAAAGATTAGGTATGGGTAAATTAAAACCAACCAAAATAGGGGTTCAATCATTTGACCTAACTATTAAACACCCGGTTGGAATAGCAAATAATTTACTTGTTAACGTGGGAAGTCTGACCTTTGTTGCAAACTTCATAGTGATTAATATGGAGGAAAACCTTGATATTCCTCTAATCTTAGGTCGCCCATTTTTAGCGACCACCGAGGCATTCTGTGATAACCCGAAAATTTCCGAACAAATTTAAACTTTATCTTTATATCATTAGATAAATATTTCAAACATATATATATTGTAAAAATTTACAATTCTAAATAAAAATATATATATATTTTAACTTAGTCATAAAACGCCCTGATATAAAATAATATATTTTGATAAACAACGAGTCACTGATTTATAGAAGCAAATGACCAAAACACTCAAATGAATAAAGTTACACTTTGAGTGGGATTATTTTCATTGTTTAAATCTATTGTTTTTATAAGGGTACGAGTCACTAAACGTAAAAGGCCAGTTTTCTAAACGTACGAAAGTGCGCTCGAAAAACCGAAAGTGGTACATGAGTCGAGTGACAACGTACGAGTCATTTGAGTAAAAATTACATTTTTACTACGCACGTAAATATAATATAATATTTAATTAATTCTAAAAATTCAATATATTATATATTAAATAATATTATTTATTTTACTCATATGACAAATGAGTGTCGGCAAGCAATTGTGAACTGTATTTTCAGTCCATGCGATCGCATGGACATATAGGCAAAATCCCATGCGATCGCATAGGGGTAGGTGGGCTTGACATCCCTTTAAATATCGAGCAATTTCAGTTTCTAATTCATTTCATCACACACTTACGCAGCACACAATATATATATATATATATATATATATATATATATATATATATATATATATATATATATATATATATATATATATATAATTAATATATATATATATATATATATATATATATATATATATAATTAATATTATTATTATTAATATTAAGTTTATTAATATTAATCTTATTATTATTAGTATTATTATTATTATTATTATTATTAATTATACATAAAATACTACGACGAGGTTCTGCTCGCGTGTTTTCAAAAAGGGTTTTATGAGAGGGATAGAGCTAAGGAAATTATGGGTTATAGCTATGGAGGTTATGGGTATAGATCAGGGGTGTAGCTCATGAGGTCAACCTTGTGTTTATCGTCTCCGTCGCGTCTACGTACTTTCCTGCAATATTGAATCACAATATTGATACGTGAGCATTCATATCTTATCTTTTATATATTAATAGTGTATACATGTCTAGTGCTCGAGTATATATGTTTATGCATGCTAGTATGCTAAATTTCGTCGTTAAGCAGTTTATGATAAATCACGAATTAAATACATATATTACTGATAAAAGGTATATGATTTGCATGTTTTTGGAAAGCTGGCGAAAAATCAATAACTTTTCATTTAGAAATCGCGAAATTTCGATGAACGAATTAAAAGATATGGGCAACTGAATTATGATCAACGTTAATTGAAATTGCTTTTGAATCTGAAATTAATATTTAAACAACTTGTCTATGAGATTGATAAATTGGAATTTTAGATATTACTAATCGAGTGAATGAATTTCTATATAAGGCACGCCTCGTTTTGTTGAACAATTGTCAAAATTGATTGTTTTATCATATTTTAAAGTCTTATAAAAACTATAGTTTAATTTTACAAGAATTGGGAAACTATGTGAAATGTTAAAATGTTTCGATTGCCCTGATCATTCAACTATAGTATTGAGTCAGATTGACTTTTTGAAACGACTTTTGATAACTTTTGTATGTCGATCTCGAGCATTAGGATTATGATACACTATGACCAGACCTAGCTTGATAGACATTTATTGACCAACATATGTTCTCTAGGTTGAGATCTACGGTTATTTGGTATTCCGAGTTTCGGTCACATTTCGGTGAACGACTTTATGTGCTGCTAAGGTGAGTTTCATTTGCTCCCTTTTTAATTGCTTTTAAAATCTATATTTTTGGGCTGAGAATACATGCACTTTATTTTTAAACGCAATGGATACAAGTACATACTAAATTCTATACTGAGTTTGAACCGAAAATCCCTTAGCTTTGGTAACTAGTAACTGCCGGTTATAAGAACTGGTGGGCGTGAGTAGTAGTATATGGATCCATAGGGCTTGATATCCCCGTCCGAGCTAGAGCACTAGCCTTTTAACGGACGTATGCTATTTGAGAAGCGTACACGTTGATTTGCGTGTATTATTAAGATGATTATACAAAGGGTATAAATTATATATACGTTAAGTTTAGTTACCAGGGTGCTCAATTTCGTAGAATATTTTGATAAACGTTTCTGGATGAAACAACTGGAAACTTGTGATTCACCTTTATATACAGATTATGCGCAACATTAAAACTATGAACTCACCAACCTTTGTGTTGACATTTGTTAGCATGTTTATTCTCAGGTTCCCTAGAAGTCTTCTGCTGTTTGCTTATATGTTAGACAAGCTTTGTGCATGGAGTCATACATGTTTTATTCAAGAAAACGTTGCATTCACAAAACCATCATCATGTATCTATTTTAACTGCATTGTCAACGGAAGTATTATTGTAAACTATTATTTACGGTGATTGTCTATATGTAGAAATCATCAGATGTCGAAAACCTTGGATTTAAATATTCAGTATGGTATACCTTTTCCAAAGAATGCAATGTTTATAAAACGTATCATATAGAGGTCAAATACCTCGCAATGAAATCGATGAGTGACGTATTCGTCCATATGGATTTGGAGCGATCGTCACACATTCATTGATGTAAGAGAAGGTAGAATGACACTTAGGGATGGTGATACATCGATCACCTTTGTGAATTGAAAGTTTAGATCTCCACCAACCAAAACTGTTAAACCAATAAAAATGCATAAGTGTGGGGAAGATGAAGAAACACTTAATGATGATCCGATCACAAAGAACCCCGTTGATGATAAGAAATTAGATGAACCCGTTTTTAACAGTTCAACGAAGAAACTTTATAAACGGATTCACGATGCTAAGATTAAGGGAAACTTTAAGTTATGCAACCGATTACTATCCAATTTATTGCCAAAAGAAAAGGCAATGTTAGTTGAATTTGTGAAAGTTACGGAGGAAATCAACAATTGGCTTGAAGCAAAAGTCAAAGATATACAAGTTGTTGATAGTCCAATTAAAAACGAAGTTAATCACAATTTCAACACCACATCTAACTAAGTGGTGGGAAAAATCAAGTCTTTAAAGGATAATATGTATTTCTGTTAGAGTTAGATGTTCTGTTTTCGTGTAGTTCTCGAGAATGGAACCCGAATGGTCTTTCCCTAGCAGACCCTAAAGAACTAGTCTTCTCCCCCCATTCTGAATTTTTATTTTTTTTAGGTTTTACGAGATGAAGACTTCCTGTGAACTAAACCATGGTCTAATGTTACACGCTTTGATCACTAAACGTAATAATGACACCCTTCCAAGTGAATTGGTATCATTAATCAGAGGTAAATTGGACGGAGTAAGAAAAGAATCCAGGAACGAAAATAATAAGTTACATTTTAGTCAAGGAAAATCAAAATCCGCAGCTAAAAGAAGAGCACGACACCTTGAAAGATGTCACAAATGCGGAAAATGGTCACACGAAGGAAAATGCTCGACGAATCAGACATATTCCAATACCGAATTCGTTACTTTATGCAGAGATGGACCGTTCATATGTTTCGAAGAAAAAACGTTGAATGCTTGAGGTTACGCCTATGTAGCTATGGAAAACCAATTAGTCCAACTATCTTATGAGTGGGCTAAAGCAGTGTGATGACCCGGGAATTTCTGACTAAATTTAAACGTTAATCTTTATATGTTTCCGACACGATAAGCAAAGTCTGTAATGTTGAGTCTTAAAAATTTTGGAAACTATGTTCATATATTCAAATTACCCTTTGACTAGTACCGACGATTCACGAACAACTATTTGTAAATAGGTATGTATATATATATATATATGATTTGAATATAATTTATGATATAATTGTTAGAAATTAATTATGTAAAAATAATAATTATTATTTAAAACATATTTATATACAAATAAAGTATATTAAAAATAAATATTAAATAATAGTAATACTCATTGATGTTCCGAGTGATATTAAGCAAGTTAAATTCAAACTGATATTATTTTAAAATGAACGGTGATCCGAAAATGAGTTATATAAATTATAGGCTTACTAAACATATAATTAGGAGCTATTTGTTAAATTTTAACAATTAGTATTTTTACTTGGGGTTGGGGACTAAGACTTAATCTAATAATTTTTGTTTAATAATATTAAACAATTAATAACCAAATTTCTTTACAATAATGACTAAAATAAGTAAACATAATTACTGTAAAAATTTGGAATTTTTCTAAATACTTCTATCCACCACTGATTAGTAACGGAGCACGAAATAATACCTTAAAACTTGTGTCGACAGAGTAATCAAATTATTATGGCTGCTGGACTGTAACACTAACACGTTTACTCATTTTATCGTATTTTATTCTACTAACTTGCCTATATTATGAGATTAGACATATGATACTTTCATATTAAAATAATTCACACACCCATCTTATTCGATTACAGTTTTTGCACAATCAATGATTCAACTTGATATTATTATAATTCATTCTTATCTATCCTTCTTTAAATATATACATATACTTGCACTATGGAGTTATCACCACCACTTGCTCGAAAAAGACCACCACTTGCTCGAATCTTTTTCTTTCCAATTAACAAAGTGACAATACATAACAATCATGTACCTTATCATCTATCTTTAATCATATAATAATAATAAATAATAAAAAAAAAACCATCACTACCATTAATACCACACATCATACAACAAACCAACTCCTTTTCTGTTTCTAATTGACAACTACTATTTCTAATTGACAATCACACATTTTATATGCTTTATAATAAACTATTATTTGTTATTAATTATTAGTATTATAATTTACATATATACACCTGGCGAGAAAAAGAAAATCACCATTCCATACTTTTTGGCTCCCTTCCATCTTTCTATTTATCTCTCGAGCATCACCTATATACACCTACAACAACCTTTCTCCATCTTTCTCCTCTCTTTCTCTATTAAACTTGAATCGCCACCACCTGTATCTGGTTTACTGCAGCTGCCAACCACGATTTGAACATCGAGGTTTCTGTTGCAAAACTTCATGAAAGACTGCATATGTTGTTTAGGTCGAACCTACGAAAGCAAGAACACCATACTGTTGTTGCTACTCTTTAATCGCTGCTATTTAATCGTTATTCGTTACTGCTACTGTATTTGAAGCCGGGAACCACCATCAAACAACTTCCATCACCACCCACTTCAACCCATTAACCGCCCTAATTATTTGCTGCTGCCGCCCTTTTATTAATTCTATTTTCTGTTCCAATAGACGACGGCCAAAAAGAGCGAACAAGAACTGTTATTAATTATTTTTTTTCTTCTTTCGAACATCATTTTTCCGCTGCTGGTTCGCGGTTGACTACAGCTACTACTGATTTAAATACAATGAGAACGAAGGTGATGATGACAATATTAATGATTCGTACGGTTAAGAGGATGATATGTTGATCGAGAAGATGACGATATTAAATGATGTGGATGATGATAAAGATAATATTATAATTAAGATAATGATCGTATTTTATAATTATGGTTAGGATACTAGTTTAAAGATGATGATGTTATGATAATTCAAGATGAAGAGAATGATGATATTAAGTTTAGATGATAATGATAAGGTTATGTAAGATGATGATGAAGGAGGTAAATATTGATGAATTTAAATAAGGGTAATAAATAACTAAGATGGGTATAAATCAGATAAACAAGCTTGGTAGAATGGTTTGCGAGTGTGGATTTAAACTGGAGGTCTGAGGTTCGAAACTTGGCTACAGCATAATTTTTTTTGGTTTTGGTTAACCACAGAAGCTGGGCTATTGTTAGGCTGGAAATCCATGTTGGGCTGTAAATTATGGCTGGGCCGAAAATAATAGGATAGATAAATATGGGATATGAATTGTAACAGAAAATTAGATTAGCAGATTGGTTTAAGGGTGTTGCGGTTGAGCGGGAGGTCATGGGTTCGAGCCCGAGCAAGGGCGATTTTTTTTAAAAGCTTGTTCCATGAAGGTAGCAATTTTATTATTATTATTATTATTATTATTATTATTATTATTATTATTATTATTATTATTGTTATTATTATTATTATTAATATCAATATCAATATTATTATTATCACTATATATTGTTGTTACTATTATTATTAACTTTATCATTTTTATTATTAAAATAAGTATTATTATTATTATTATTATTATCATTAAAAACTATCATTTTTATATTTTTTTCAAAACTATTATTGCTGTAGTATTATTTCAACATACGATTGATATCTATATAAAAATAGATTACAAGTAAACTAATAATACATACTAATATGTTTTAATATACCAACTAATATAATAGTATTCATATTGATATAACATAAATTATATATCATATATATATTATGACAAATTATAAGCAATAATGTAATTAAATATATATAAAGATATTAATCTTAACACATTATAAAATATAAATAAATCAGTTGATTAAATGAAATATATATTAATATATACATAAATGATATAGGTTCGTGAATCCGAGGCCAACCCTGCATTGTTCAATATCGTTATATGTATTTTTACTACAAAATACAGTATGGTGAGTTTCATTTGCTCCCTTTTTAAATGCTTTTGAAATATATATTTTTGGGACTGAGAATACATGCGCTGCTTTTATAACTGTTTTACGAAATAGACACAAGTACTTAAAACTACATTCTATGGCTGGATTATTAAACCGAATATGCCCTTTTTATTAAGTCTGGTAATCTAAGAATTAGGGAACAGACACCCTAATTGACGCGAACTCTAAAGATAGATCTATCGGGCCCAACAAGCCCCATCCAAAGTACCGGATGCTTTAGTACTTCGAAATTTATATCATGTCCGAAGGAGGATCCCGGAATGATGGGGATATTCTTATGCATATTGTGAATGTCGGTTACCAGGTGTTCAATCCATATGAATGATATTTTTGTCTCTATGCATGGGACGTATGTTTATGAGAAATGGAAATATGAAATCTTGTGGTCTATTAAAATTATGAAATGATTATTTATGATAAACTAATGAACTCACCAACCTTTTGGTTGACACTTGAAAGCATGTTTATTCTCAGGTATGAAAGAAACGTTCCGCTGTGCATTTGCTCATTTTAAAGACAGTATTTGGAGTCGATCATCGCAATGAAACCAGTTGTTGGTGACTTCGTCCAGATGGTTTAGGACGGGTCCTTTCAGTTGGTATCAGAGCGATGGTCTTAGCGAACCAGGTCTTGCATTAGTGTGTCTAACTGATAGTCGTTAGGATGCATTAGTGAGTCTGGACTTCGACCGTGTCTGCATGTCAAAAGTTTTACTTATCATTTTTATCGAAAATCATCTGCTTATCATCCTTAGAAAATTACCTGCTCATTATTCTTAGTCTAGACACATCTTACTGCATTGATTTCATGAATAGTGTATAGATAAAATTCATATCTTAGCGTATCTGACAATTCATATCTTAGCGTATCTGTTACTGTAGACCTTGTCTGATATCTCTCGTAAATTTCTCCTTAATTTAAGGGATCCTGGTACTATATATATCTATGTAAATTATGCATTAAGAATAGCATCCAGCTATCAATTACTGTCACTAAACTCTTCATATCAAAAATCCTTCCTGAAATCGCGTAAGATGGCCTCTACGAATCGACCAAGTTCCTCTGACTCCGAAGACAGCGTGACAGGAACACACCAATCAATCAACTATCGTGATTACTGGAGAAAATGGGGGTGGGTTCGCGACATACTCACCCTATGGAGAAGGGAAGAAGGTACTCCATATCATGAATCGAATCTACCACCTAACCTTGGAGTACTCGACCCGCTCACCGGCGAACCTGTTCGCAACACCGTTTATACCCTTTTTGCCAGAATTTTTCGTCTTGAGACTACCATTAACGGAACTAGAGAAGATATCCAACCTCTACCCCACACTGATAACCAACCAGGGTTAGTAGAAGAAGTTAAAGAACTCCGAACTCGAGTGTTAACTTTAGAGAGCACGGTACACAGTTTGCAAGCATCAGCAGTATCATCAACAGCACTAGTACCACCAACAACAACATCCGCATCACCAGCTTCGACACCTCATTCTGTGCCTCGGGTATAATCATCGTTCCACATGACGTTCTACATCATTTATCTTCGTTCGACATGATGATTATGTAAACTCTAATGTTTTAGAGATTATATCTACTTGTTCAAACGGTAAATCAAAAGAGTTTAATATCATATTGACTCATTAAATCCATGGTTACATCTGAAGAAAATATATATGTAAGTATATATGTTTTCATAAAGATTGTAATTAAAAATTCTCTTGTACAAACTGTTAATGGTGAAAATATTTTAACGGGTAGGTAATACCCGAGGACTATTTAAATTTCACATTAATAAGTTACATTGTACGTTCTTCGAATCTGTTTCAACAGTCATATACTATCCTACTTACATCCACCGATATACAAATCCGTTCACCACAGAATAAACATATTCATCCAATTACATATTTGAATTTTGACCTATCAGAATCCAACAAGTGGCATAATGAGGAAATAATGGACACAATAAAAATTGATTAGAAATAGATTAATTAACAATATGAAATTCTATTAAGAATCCACGCTAACAAAATCTTAGCTAACTGTTCCTAGCTAACTGTTAATTCCGTATTACCATTTAATTATCGCAATTTATTTATCGCAGTTTATTTATCGCAATTTACATTCTCGCAATTTTATTTATCGTCATTTAATTTCTGTTATTTACTTTACGCACTTTATTGATCGTCATTTAATTTCTGTTATTTATTTTACGCACTTTAAATATCGGGACACGTATACAAGGTTTTGACATATCATATCGACGCATCTATATATATTATTTGGAATCACCATAGACACTCTATATGCAGTAATGATCGAGTTCTCTATACAGGGTTGAGGTTGATTCTCAAATAATATATATACTTTGAGTTGTGATCGAGTCTGAGACATGTACACGGGTCACGATATTTATTAATAAATTCGAATATCATATATTAAATTATATATGAATTACTGGACTGTTACTGTGGAATATCAACTGTGGACTACCAACACTGGACAATTAAAATGAATTAAAATATTGATTATAACATATGAAACTAAACAATTCTTCAAGTTTGCCACTTGATTTCATTTTAAACCCCATTAGTATCATCACAATTACAATCTGCGTTCAAACCTTTCATGATTCTTGAAAACACCTCAATCGAGAGGATGAACCAACCGCACTTCATTTACGGAAGGAAAGAGTTATGCATATAGTTATGCACCTGAGAAACTCTCGGCAACTGAGTAAAAGTTTAACATTTAGCCGCGTCAGATCCTTTGACATTTATTAGCAAAAATAACTTAGTAATCTCTTTCCAAAGTAGCAAATTTTGTCACAGCTTCAGCAAATCAACTTCGACTTTTCGTTCGAAACAACCTCATTATCACCTTGACTAATATGTATGTTCATTTATTGTTACCGGGAACCTTTTATATTCCACCATATTACCGTCAGCGTTTAATCATCTAAAAACACAACTTTCTTGAAATCATCTCGGATCGATAACAAATGATTCAGATAGGGTAGCAGTAAATGTAGAGGAATCGGCAATCAGTACTTTGAAAACTCACCGCATATCTACATCAACAGTTATATGTATGACATTTATCTCTTAGAATTATGATCTCTCATTCTAAAATTCTGAAGAAAAAAAAAAAAAACACTCAGTCACAAATCAATACTCTGAATGTTGAAAAATCTGAATGAAGCAGCAGAAACTGTAGATAACCGTAAACGACCATAATCATCGAAAGTTTGATGATAAAGAATAGTATGTTGGAAAAGCTCAGAAAAGTTGGAACTGGAAAACGGATTGAGCTAACCATGAAGAAGACCAAGGACAAATACAAGGACCAAACTCTATATTCAAAGAATCCAGGTAATTCTGGATCCGATGAAATCTTTAGAGAATATCCTGCTCCAAAGTCATGTTAAGATCTTGCGGAAAAATTTTTCCTCATCAACCATCGAACTTAGAAATTCCAAAATATCATCATCAATATCTTCGATATTTCTGAGGATATTTTCATAAATATTCTCGTCCGAAATTATATACCTCCTCGTGCTTCCTGTGTATCATTATATTGGAAACATTCAATAGAAAATTTAGTACCGAAAAGCTGATTATGTGAAATTATGAAGAAAGCCGTGGACAAATCACAAAGAATAAGTTTGACTACAAAGAATCCAAATGATTCAATGTCTGCTAAAGTCTTTAGTGCATATCTTGCTCCTTACTCTAAACCCTTGCAGATAATAGTTTCTATCATCCCCTGATCTTAAATATTCAAAGATATTATCGTATCTTTCATTATAAATATCCTCGATATTTATGAATATATTTTCATAACTAATCTTATCTGAAATCATTTATCTCTTTGAGATATCAGTGTTACATCATATAGAAACTGTTAGTTTCTATATTCTGTAAACTTTCGAATTTAAAATATGAATGTTTTTGAAGTAGTGTTGGGAACTGATGCATGAGTAAGTATAATATAATGACACTTGATCACCGTGATTATATTACAGTAAGTCATGCTGAGTTTCTAATGAAATGTGATGATTCACAGATCATAACGTCATCATGTGCCATGTTACACGACTCGTTCATTCTACTTCACCTCCGAACATATCAAGAAAATATATTCTTGATAGTTCTATTCTCAGTGATTCTGGTAATTTGACAAATCAAACCGTGCTATCACATTCCTTCCTGCTTCGAACATTATAATCATTCGAGACTCTATATCTACAAATTCTGGACCATTATTCGCTTGACTTGAAGTCGGGAAGAGGAAACAAAAGCATAAAGCTTTGAAATATAAGGGAGAATATAAAGCCCGATAACAACACATAAATTACAAACCGTGTATATCAATGTTTATCGCAACATAAAAACACGGGAGAATTAAAAACATTATAAACCCAAGGGCGAAGTAGAAGAAAGCAGATTCCTCTGGTGAAAGTTGGAAAAGGAGAATGATCATTGTGATAGTTAGAATAAGAACAAGGATCAGAACTGGATTAAGCATTTTCACAAACTTTTGGATGTATGAACTAAGAAAGAAAGTATAGAAATGGTGAAAGTAATAGAACGGAAGAAGTACATTTATAGTGAAAATACCAGACAAAGAAATCAAGGCAGATTTCCGCATTAATTATAGCGATCTTAATTTCCTTATTCGCCGAAGAATCAA
Organism: Rutidosis leptorrhynchoides; assembly: GCF_046630445.1. Classification (NCBI taxonomy): domain Eukaryota; kingdom Viridiplantae; phylum Streptophyta; class Magnoliopsida; order Asterales; family Asteraceae; genus Rutidosis; species Rutidosis leptorrhynchoides. Next base: position 595,540,297 of record NC_092334.1, read on the forward strand.
ATCTCTTAGATTTCGAAGATTTTCTTTAAATCCCTTGAATTCTAGAATTCAACCAAGACAACTTCAAAAGTTAAGAAGCACCTTATTTTCTAAATTCAAACCTGTTTACGTCAGAAGCTAAGGAAAATCTTATTTTCTTCAATTCACTTTTTTTGCGATAGCTTCATTCGTATTCTTAGAATAATCAAAACATTTTATCATTATTATTCAATGATGATAAATCTTTAATAATCAACTCATATTGGTCATGAAAACATTTTTATTGTTAGCCATGACCACCTCACTCAAATTTCGGGACGAAATTTCTTTAACGGGTAGGTACTGTGATGACCCGGGAATTTCTGACTAAATTTAAATGTTAATCTTTATATGTTTCCGACACGATAAGCAAAGTCTGTAATGTTGAGTCTTAAAAATTTTGGAAACTATGTTCATATATTCAAATTACCCTTTGACTATTACCGACGATTCACGAACAACTATTTGTAAATAGGTATGTATATATATATATATATATATGATTTGAATATAATTTATGATATAATTGTTAGAAATTAAGTATGTAAAAATAATAATTATTATTTAAAACATATTTATATACAAATAAAGTATATTAAAAATAAATATTAAATAATAGTAATACTCATTGATGTTCCGAGTGATATTAAGCAAGTTAAATTCAAACTGATATTATTTTAAAATGAACGGTGATCCGAAAATGAGTTATATAAATTATAGGCTTACTAAACATATAATTAGGAGCTATTTGTTAAATTTTAACAATTAGTATTTTTACTTGGGGTTGGGGACTAAGACTTAATCTAATAATTTTTGTTTAATAATATTAAACAATTAATAACCAAATTTCTTTACAATAATGACTAAAATAAGTAAACATAATTACTGTAAAAATTTGGAATTTTTCTAAATACTTCTATCCGCCACTGATTAGTAACGGAGCACGAAATAATACCTTAAAACTTGTGTCGACAGAGTAATCAAATTATTATGGCTGCTGGACTGTAACACTAACACGTTTACTCATTTTATCGTATTTTATTCTACTAACTTGCCTATATTATGAGATTAGACATATGATACTTTCATATTAAAATAATTCACACACCCATCTTATTCGATTACAGTTTTTGCACAATCAATGATTCAACTTGATATTATTATAATTCATTCTTATCTATCCTTCTTTAAATATATACATATACTTGCACTATGGAGTTATCACCACCACTTGCTCGAAAAAGACCACCACTTGCTCGAATCTTTTTCTTTCCAATTAACAAAGTGACAATACATAACAATCATGTACCTTATCATCTATCTTTAATCATATAATAATAATAAATAATAAAAAAAAAAAACCATCACTACCATTAATACCACACATCATACAATAAACCAACTCCTTTTCTGTTTCTAATTGACAACTACTATTTCTAATTGACAATCACACATTTTATATGCTTTATAATAAACTATTATTTGTTATTAATTATTAGTATTATAATTTACATATATACACCTGGCGAGAAAAAGAAAATCACCATTCCATACTTTTTGGCTCCCTTCCATCTTTCTATTTATCTCTCGAGCATCACCTATATACACCTACAACAACCTTTCTCCATCTTTCTCCTCTCTTTCTCTATTAAACTTGAATCGCCACCACCTGTATCTGGTTTACTGCAGCTGCCAACCACGATTTGAACATCGAGGTTTCTGTTGCAAAACTTCATGAAAGACTGCATATGTTGTTTAGGTCGAACCTACGAAAGCAAGAACACCATACTGTTGTTGCTACTCTTTAATAGCTGCTATTTAATCGTTATTTGTTACTGCTACTGTATTTGAAGCCGGGAACCACCATCAAACAACTTCCATCACCACCCACTTCAACCCATTAACCGCCCTAATTATATGCTACTGCCGCCCTTTTATTAATTCTATTTTCTGTTCCAATAGACGACGGCCAAAAAGAGCGAACAAGAACTGTTATTAATTATTTTTTTCTTCTTTCGAACATCATTTTTCCGCTGCTGGTTCGCGGTTGACTACAGCTACTACTGATTTAAATACAATGAGAACGAAGGTGATGATGACAATATTAATGATTCGTACGGTTAAGAGGATGATATGTTGATCGAGAAGATGACGATATTAAATGATGTGGATGATGATAAAGATAATATTATAATTAAGATAATGATCGTATTTTATAATTATGGTTAGGATACTAGTTTAAAGATGATGATGTTATGATAATTCAAGATGAAGAGAATGATGATATTAAGTTTAGATGATAATGATAAGGTTATGTAAGATGATGATGAAGGAGGTAAATATTGATGAATTTAAATAAGGGTAATAAATAACTAAGATGGGTATAAATCAGATAAACAAGCTTGGTAGAATGGTTTGCGAGTGTGGATTTAAACTGGAGGTCTGAGGTTCGAAACTTGGCTACAGCATAATTTTTTTTGGTTTTGGTTAACCACAGAAGCTGGGCTATTGTTAGGCTGGAAATCCATGTTGGGCTGTAAATTATGGCTGGGCCGAAAATAATAGGATAGATAAATATGGGATATGAATTGTAACAGAAAATTAGATTAGCAGATTGGTTTAAGGGTGTTGCGGTTGAGCGGGAGGTCATGGGTTCGAGCCCGAGCAAGGGCGATTTTTTTTAAAAGCTTGTTCCATGAAGGTAGCAATTTTATTATTATTATTATTATTATTATTATTATTATTATTATTGTTATTATTATTTTTATTAATATCAATATCAATATTATTATTATCACTATATATTGTTGTTACTATTATTATTAACTTTATCATTTTTATTATTAAAATAAGTATTATTATTATTATTATTATCATTAAAAACTATCATTTTTATATTTTTTTCAAAACTATTATTGCTGTAGTATTATTTCAACATACGATTGATATCTATATAAAAATAGATTACAAGTAAACTAATAATACATACTAATATGTTTTAATATACAAACTAATATAATAGTATTCATATTGATATAACATAAATTATATATCATATATATATTATGACAAATTATAAGCAATAATGTAATTAAATATATATAAAGATATTAATCTTAACACATTATAAAATATAAATAAATCAGTTGATTAAATGAAATATATATTAATATATACATAAATGATATAGGTTCGTGAATCCGAGGCCAACCCTGCATTGTTCAATATCGTTATATGTATTTTTACTACAAAATACAGTATGGTGAGTTTCATTTGCTCCCTTTTTAAATGCTTTTGAAATATATATTTTTGGGACTGAGAATACATGCGCTGCTTTTATAACTGTTTTACGAAATAGACACAAGTACTTAAAACTACATTCTATGGCTGGATTATTAAACCGAATATGCCCTTTTTATTAAGTCTGGTAATCTAAGAATTAGGGAACAGACACCCTAATTGACGCGAACTCTAAAGATAGATCTATCGGGCCCAACAAGCCCCATCCAAAGTACCGGATGCTTTAGTACTTCGAAATTTATATCATGTCCGAAGGAGGATCCCGGAATGATGGGGATATTCTTATGCATATTGTGAATGTCGGTTACCAGGTGTTCAATCCATATGAATGATATTTTTGTCTCTATGCATGGGACGTATGTTTATGAGAAATGGAAATATGAAATCTTGTGGTCTATTAAAATTATGAAATGATTATTTATGATAAACTAATGAACTCACCAACCTTTTGGTTGACACTTGAAAGCATGTTTATTCTCAGGTATGAAAGAAACGTTCCGCTGTGCATTTGCTCATTTTAAAGACAGTATTTGGAGTCGATCATCGCAATGAAACCAGTTGTTGGTGACTTCGTCCAGATGGTTTAGGACGGGTCCTTTCAAGCAGGTCACTAAGATTTCTATTTTACAGGTAAGTATGTACAGTTTTTATGTTTATTTTTATTGCTTTTAACCTTTTGATAATAAACGCTAAATCGTTCGCTATAAAGTATTAAATTGGTATTCAATAAAATTAGGTTTTGCGACCGAAATTATTGATATCATGCAAAAATTTATTACATCACTGCGAAATTTACCGTTTATTCTTAAGGTATATATATCTTTAATCATTCAACCCAAAATATTTCAAAAATTCGTCATGAGTTAAACTAGGTTATGGAACCGAAATTACTTTACCGAAAAGTGGGGTGTATATTTTTGATAATATTTGATTGATTAAAGTGGGATAAAAGACCAAAAAGATTTTTAATTTTTTTTACTTTATTTTTAAAATTAATATTAAATTAATATTGTAAGCCTTTTAAAATCAATATATTTAAATTTATAAATATTTGAAAAAATTAATATTTTTAATATAAGTTTGTATGTATAAAAACAAAAATATAATATAAATTTGGTGTGAATTTTTAATTTTAATAATATGAATTTTTAATTTTATGCATTTTAAATTTAAGTTTGTTGTGAATTTAAAAACAAAAATTTACTTTATTTCGCTAAGTTAAAAATTGATTTCTAAAAATTCGTCGTGAGTTGAAGACTAGGTCGTTGAACCGAAATTGCTCTACCCAAGGGAGGGACGAGAACTTTTATTATCATTATTTTTAATCTTATTGAATTAAAGTATGCCAAAAACATTTAAAAAACCCAAAAATCTTTACTTTTAAAACCACGCTTTGAATTGACAAATTTTAAAATTTTGTCGAGGGACGGACTAGGACAACGATCCGAAACGCCTTCATCCTAAAAAGAAACAAAATTTTAATTTTTATTTAATTATATGTTTTAATAAGTATAAGGTTTTTATAAAAAAAAAAAAAAGGAAAAAGTACTGTACCCGGACCCCATGCGATCGCATGGGGTTTGCACTGAAACTCCATGCTATTGCATGGAGCTGGAATCCAGGCCAGAAACATAAAACCCAGTGAGCTGTGTTCTGTCTCCACACTTACACACACATATACACATGAACACACACTCAAATCCTCACCAAAAATCACCAAATTTCACCGTAATTCGTCAAATTTCTTGCTCTAATCATGCCTAGGTTCGGATTCTTCAAAAAAAAGGTAAAAATTACACCCCTAAACTCTTAAAATTTCTAGTTTTTGTGATAATTACCAATATTATACCTAATTTAATTTTGTTAATTTCTAGTGTAATTAGAGTTAAATTGTTAGTATTTTATGCATGTATAACCTAGATTGATGCTATTTAACATGATTTGAAGCCAAAAACTTCAAAATTTTTAGAAATCTAGGGTTTGTGTTCTTGAGCAATTTGGGGCTTTTTGATATAAACAGTTTATGGCCGATTTTTTGTCATGAATTATTGCTAAATTAAGTAGTGTAACATGTTTAGGTAGCTAAATGATCCAAACATTGATCCTAAACATGATTTTTGGAGATTAAAGTAGACTTTTTAAGTCTAAAATTCATGAACTTGATTAATTTGATATAATTGCCATTTGAGACTTGTTTAATTGTTTGTAATGACTATTTTGACATGTTATTTGAGTTAAATGCTTATGAACTTTGTATACATTTTCATATAGGCTTATTTGAAAAAGTGTAGAATTAATAAAATAGTGAAAATGTGTATAAGTTTAATTTTGATTTAACATGTTATTGTAATTGTTTCAAGTTGTTATTTTGCTAACACTAATGCATATTTAGATGCACAAATTTTGTGTTTAATGTGTTTTGCAGAAAACCGATACTGCTGGTGCTTCTTCATCATCTAGACAACCACAACAAGAACCTGAACCAGAATATGAGCCGCAATACGAGCCAGAACCCGAACAAGAACCACAACAGGAACAACAACATCAGCCTGATCAACATGTACCTTATTATGATCCGCTACAATTTGTTGATGCCTTCACAGTATTTCCGATACATCCGCCAGTAGAATACCCAACGATTCCTGAACATACATTGCATCCTAATCTGAGATTCGATAGAAGCTGGAGAGATTACCCGGCATATCAAAGTAATAAATTCAAATTAGTAACGAAAGATGTAGAGGTGCCTAGGGTAATTGATTGGAATCCTTTGGAAATGGTACATCTAGCTGACCGTGTTAGACTGCTACTGATTCAAAGGTATGGTAGGTCTTCTTTTACCGGTTTGGAACGTCTATTCACCATTCGTAGGCCTGTATATAAGGAATGGTGTGTTGAGCTTATGAGTACTATAGCATTAAATGCAGATGTAGATAGGTTAGATGATAGAAGTTTTCTTAGATTTATACTTGGCCGTAGGATGTACAGGATGTCCATGCTGGACATGGCCAGGGCTTTGCAGATATATAAGCCCGCTGAATTACTACTACCCGATTGTGTTAATTTGATTTATCGTGGTGAAAGGGTAGATAGTAATTTTGATGCGAACGTCGTTTGGAGGCGTATGTCAGATTATAATGTTTTTGGGTGGGCAGGAACACATACCTACTTACATATTAACAGAGCCGAGCTTCGTATAATTCATAGATTTTTGGCTAACTCGATTACACAAAGAGGTCACAACAAGGAAAAATTGACCTTACATGATTTATTTTACCTAAAGTGTATTCGAGACCCAAGAGGCTTTGTTAATATCCCTTACTGTGTTGGTTTTTATTTATCTAAAATGGTGGAAGGAATACATGAAGGGGGGATAATTGGAGGAGGTATTTTTGTTACTCTCATTGGAGAGTATTTAGGTGTAGATAGGGACCAAGGGGGTCCACTTATGGTATGTAGGGAACAGGTTGAGCCTTTAGGATTGAGGGTTTATGCGGGTGCTAAGGTATTAAAGAGTAGATGCAATCAGGCAGTACCCTATGAAGGTAGTCATCCTCAGGTAGAGGGAGGTTCAGACGAGAAAATGGAGGAAGCGGATGACATTAGGGATGTCATTCGGGAGGCTATGACTGATGTCTACCATCGTGTCGATGAGGTAGACATGACAAACGCGGAGAGATTTCTTCGGATGGAGCAGTGGAAAGCCCGGAATGATTACGAGCATTCCAGGCAACGACAGCATGATAGATGGGACTATCATCAGCGTAAGATTATGAGTCGGCTGTCACCTCAGGAGCACTACGTCCTAACCCGACCAGCTTACTATCCTCCACACCAGCCCGAGATGAGACCGCCATTTACTCTCTACGACCCTAACCAGGCATACCAGTACACTTATCACCAACCATGGAACCCGGACGACGACATGAACTGGAACCCCTATCCAAATTGATTTAGTTCCGGTTGGTAATTTATATGATTTTTAATTTTTATTATTTCTGTTTATTTATGTTTAAACACATTATATTATGATACTTTTATCGTAATGTTTAATATTTTTATTTGTTGTACTAATGTTTCATATTTGATTTGAAAGTGGGATTTTAAGTCTCATTTCAAATTACCATGCATGTTTATATTTGTATTGTATGTATTTTATTTCATGTACACAACAGGGTAAAACAACGCATTTTCAAAGACTGGCATTAAGTTCAGCAAAAGCTAGTACTTTTGACGACAAAACGAAAAACAAATGTGATGTAACAACAAGATGGAATGAACAAATGATGTGCACCATTTATCATTCAACAAACAAACGCCAATATGTTTGGAAACTTTGGTAAAATTTAATCATTTTTCTACGCTAATCACCCTCAATAATTTAAATTGTTACTGATTTCTTGCAAATGAGGGTATTGCAAGATCTTAAGTGTGGGAAGGGGTTAAATTCTTTCGAATTTTTAAAATTTTTACCTTATACACTTGGTTACCATTAAAAATGCTAGTAATGCAGTAGTTGTATTAGAATCTAGTGCTCTCTGATAATAAAGAACAGCCCTAGTCTTATATACTGACTACCCAATTCTAGTAAAATTTTCAAAATTTTCAATTAAATGAATTCAAAATCATGTTTATACATATTTATGAATGATAAAACTAGGTGTTAACACCGAAATTATTGTTACCTCGGAAAGGACATAAATTGAGAAACAACCTAAAATGTTAGAATTCATTTAAAATGGAATAGAGGACAATAAAAAGGCAAATAAAAGAAAATAAAAACCAAGTGTGGGAAAATTTACCAAGTTATTTAAAACATATATCACATATTTTTGTACAAATAACTGAAGATACTTTTGCTTTGGAGTAATCTAAACAGTTTTACCCAATTTACTGTAATATATTTGAAAGAAAGATGGATCTACACGATGAATCAATTCCATCATTAAAAAGAAGTAAAGTCTTCCGAAAAAGAAACGCGCTTCTTGATTTAGGTCAGGAAGTTGTCGTCCAGACCAGTTGTAGAGTCTACGAAAAACCTTGAAAAGTTTTCTCAAAAATCAGCTGGAAATCCACGGACCTCAGCATCAAACAGGGTCGCCAAGTGGTTAGACTTATCCTAACCATGAGAGGATCTGTCTCGTAAAATGGGGAGGACGCCGTGTAAATTAGCTTGATAAGACTAATGAATCAGATCCCCAGAAAGGATAATCTCCTTAAAGATAAAAAATCAGCTTTTAAGACTGATATTACTCAATCCTAGAGATTGACCTTAAAGATTGAGAATTACAAACTCATGGAATTCGATGATATCTAAACTCGAGCTTGAACGAGAAAATATTTTGATCAAAATTACAAACCGATTTGTTTTCTGAAAACCCATTTTCAATGCGTTCATTACCATTGAATGTAAAATCCTAGGAATTCACCTGGAATTCATTAGGTCACCTGAACCAAATCGGGTGTCAACCGTAAGAACGGTGGTTACATAGCATGGTCAAAGACATGACCTTGTGCCAGACCGAAAAACCATAAGGGTGAGCTTTACTATTGCTCCTACAAAGGATAGTAATTGCATCCGACATGTTATAGACCATAATTAAAAGCATGTCAGGGGACATTGCCTTAACAGTTGCTTGTTCAACGCTTTCCATTACAATCGGACGGTAGTTTATCGAAAGGTAATATACGGAGCAAGTATACTGGACGTGTTGCTTTCCCAATACAAGGTTAGCAAGTGGGTGACACAAAACCGTAAGTTTTGAGCTAAAATTTTCAAATCTGAAACCCACCAAACCCACAAAAACAATTTTGCAACGCCGGTGAACGGTTATTCCGGAAAACTTATCTAGGGTAAAAGCAAGATTTAATTTTCAAAAGATCAAATGTTTTCATAAAGATCCAATTTCCTTAAGGATCTAAATTTTTATAGTCATGTGGGACTGTAAACCACATCGTTACTACCATTGTTTATACCGCCGTATAGAAATCACTGATGTACGAAGTGTGAAGAATAAAGAAGTGATTCTAGTATTTTTATTTCAAGACTATATTGCTTGAGGACAAGCAACGCTCAAGTGTGAGAATATTTGATAATGCTAAAAACGAACATATATTTAATAGCATTATCCCTCAAGGAAGACAAGCTTTTAGTTGCAATTGTTCTATTTACAAGTGATATTCATTTAAATAATAAAAGGTGAAGACAAAAGACAGATTCGACGAATTGAAGACGCAAACGACCAAAAAGCTCAAAAATACAAAGTACAATCAAAGTGGTTCCAATTATTGATGAGAAACGTCTCAAAATTACAAGAGTGCAAGACGCGAAACGCAAAATACAAGATATTAAATTGTACCCAAGGACGTTTGAAAAATCGGAACCGGGACCAGAGTCATCTCTCAACGCTCGACGCAACGGACTAAAAATTATAAGTCAACAATGCACATGAATATAATATAATATATAATTAATTCTTAAAATTAATATATATATTATATTATATATTATAAACGTCGGCAAACAAGAAAACAAACTTATGTGAGCTGGTACCTACCTCCATGCGATCGCATGACCTGTAGGCTTGTTTTTCATGCGATCGCATGGGCCACTTTTTGTGGCCACATGCCTATAAATTTCGCGGTGTTGCTCGAACTTTAACACATCTTTTTCCTTTCATCTATCAACGTATATATATTTATATTTATATTATAATTTTAATTTTAATTTTAAATTCTAATAATAAGGGTATGTTAGCGAATGTTGTAAGGGTATAAGTCGAAATTCTGTCCGTGTAACGCTACGCTATTTTTAATCACTGTAAGTTACGGTTAATGTTATTTTTAATTTAATGTCTCGTAGCTAAGTTATTATTATGCTTATTTAATGCCGAAGTAATCGTGATGTTGGGCTAAATATTAAAATTGGGTAATTGGGCTTTGTACCATAATTGGGGTTTGGATAAAAGAACGACACTTGTGAAAATTAGACTATGGGCTATTAATGGGTTTTATATTAACTAAATGATACCTCGTTGATTTAATATATAGACTTATAATTTGACGTATTTATATATAACCACATACGCTTGACTGGATACGGTGGGCGGGATATCTATAAATACCAATAATTGTTCATTTTACCGGACACGGAACTGGATTAATAGTTAATAGACTTGTTGAAACAGGGGTGGATTACATTCAAGGGTAATTGGTGTAATTGTTAACAAAGTAGTAAAACCTTGGATTACACGCAGTCGATAACCTGGTATATTCATTAAACAAAGTATTAAGACCTTGTTACAATTCGAATCCCCAATTAGTTGGAATATTTAACTTCGGGAATAAGAATAATTTGACGAAGACTTTCGCACTTTATGATTATGACTGATGGACTATTATGGACAAATCCGTATGGACATATCGAATAATCCAGGACAAAGGACAATTAACCCATGGGAATAAACTAAAAATCAACACGCCAAACATCATGATTATGGAAGTTTAAATAAGCATAATTCTTTTATTTCATATTTAATCGCACTTTTATTTATTGTCATTTTATTTAATTGCATTTTTAATTATCGTACTCTTTAATTATCGCAATTTTATTTTATCGCACTTTTATTTATCGCAATTTCATTATCGTTATTTACTTTACGCTTTAAATTAAGTTATATTTATATTTTACATTAGGTTTTAACTGCGACTAAAGTTTTAAAATCGACAAACCGGTCATTAAACGGTAAAACCCCCCTTTATAATAATAATACTACTTATATATATTTTTGTATTTTTATAATTATAAGTTAAAACTAATATAACGTTAAGCTTGTTTAAAAGATCCCCGTGGAACGAACCGGACTTACTAAAAACTACACTACTGTACGATTATGTACACTGCCTATAAGTATTGTAGCAAGGTTTAGGTATATCCATTCTATAAATAAATAAATATCTTGTGTAAAATTGTATCGTATTTAATAGTATTTCGTTGTAAAAATAACACTATTTCCTAGCACACCTCGCACACATCAAGAACCACCACCAACTAGGTGAATAGCCCCCATAACCACCGCAAGCAGCATATCCGGACTGCACCACCACCACAACTAGTCATCGACTCAAATGTTCATCAACATAAAATTCCAACTTACATTTACCCGTTGGTTTCCTTAAATGTTCATCAACATAAAATTCCAACTTACATTTACAAAATATATGAAGACATATTATTGATGTACATTCGGTCATTTGTAAGAATTCGTCAAACATGTTTGTTGTTGTACCATAATTCGTTCGGTGTTTGAAGCATCTTCAACATCTAATTCTTCAGTCATTGCTCGTAAAAGATCTAATTCATCTTCTTCATCCGAATCTAAAATATTAAAAAGTTTAAACAAATCTTTTGCCATTGAAATATTTTATAAGATATATAGAAGTAATGAGAATATTGAAAGAAATGTGTGAAAAAACTGGTATGAGAAATTTAGTATTTATAAAAGAAAAAAAAAATTAAAAAAAAGGCTAACGGCTATATAGTCGTTTGACTAAAACACGTAACACAACACCATTCGCTAACACCTCCATCACCCTGCAACATTTCCCAGTGATCAAGCTATTGCGCCTCAAAAAATTTTGAACCATCATGCCCCATATTGGCGCCATGGAGGCGTGTTGGTAGCAAAAATGGTGCAGTCGCGCTGCATTGTGAAAAGGGTCTAATTAGACCACTTCTAAAATTAAAATAAAACAATATTACTTCTAATCGGACCAATTCTCAACATCATCACTGTGTTTGATAAATCATAGCGGAACATTAAATTGTTTAAAATCTGAATAATTTAAAAGTTCTAAATAAACTTTATTATAAATGACAAAAACTTATTTAAATAATAATTCTCAATAAACACTCTAAATGAAATAAAATTACCGTATTAATCTTTTACATGAATAAATAAATAAAAGAATATAATTATTTGATAAGTATTTTCGATAGAATTAAAGGAGTGTATTAAAAGAGAGACAAAATTCCTTATACCTATGTTATCACTTTTTTGTTGCCAACGTAAAATTAGAACAACACCAACGATAATACACAATCCCATGTATGTGGGTAATGGAATATGTGAGATGTATAAAATTATTTCTCTTACCCTAAAGTAAAAAAGAAATCGTTTCTCCACTTACGGATCGAGAATCGTTTCTCCACCCGCGGGTAGATTAGTCATCACTTTCACTACTCCAGGGCAAATAGATTGCTGCAGGAGGACCTTCGACTAATAAATAATGTGCCGACTACATGTCGTCAGTATATCTTTTTGTAAAAAACCTATGAAAAGTGTGACAAAAGTTAACTTTTGTCATTTGTGAGGCTTTTTCTGATGACGCACAATATGTCGCATAACCGCTGCCTGATAAAGTGAAAAAAATAATAAATAATTTTCTGACGACATGTCGTGAGTATATCATATGGTAAAAAACTGACGAAAAGTCCGACAAAAAGTTACTTTTTTGTCGTTTTGTCATGTGGCTTTTTATGACGTCGGAGAAGGTTCGTTTCTTGTAGTGGTTATTGTGTCGTTAAAGCCAATTTATAAACGTTCGATCAACTAATCAAAAGTACAACAATCGCATAAGTTTAATCTTGGTTCGGACCCCTTTGTGATTTTAAATATCCACGTTGGTGCGCAGTTCACAAATTAATTCGTTACCCTTTCTGGCAAGTGGTATATCTTACCTTTAGCACATGTAATGTGATTTTTAGGTAGTAAGTATGTAACTTTTCTTTATCATGGTCCGATTAATTATATAGCATGTGCCTTTATTTAATAATAAATAAAAATATGTATATATATACGTTTTAAAATATGTACATTATAAAAGTTTCCTGCAATGTATTGAATAAAAAATTGTGTACAATTGTGATAAAACATAATAGTACGTTAATAGAAAATCTCTTTTGCGACATGTTTTAACTCATAGATGGAATCGGAACATTTATATGTCTTACTAAATTTTCTACTTAACGTATACTATATTTTAGTTATTTGTCTTCAAAAGAGATGTTAAAGTCTGCTACTACGTTTACAAACCAACCCGTGTCAATTTAATTTGTTGGTACCACACATATGTACATGATCATCATCTTTACCTAGCTAGCTTGGTCTTTAATATTGTTTGATTCTTTCATCATCTCTATACAATATATGATGATCATCTTTACCGGGCCCAAATTATCCCTTGGTCTCACGCATGCGAAGATTGAAACAATGACAATGCAGGTTCGTTTATCGGGTCTGGCATGCTGTGGGGAAATGGGTGATGATGTTTCGCCAGGCTCCAGTGGACTACCGGGGACCGCTGGATGGGTTGACAAAGTCAACACAGGACTAACATGTCCCTGCCGATACAGATGTTTTGAAACAACAAATATGAATCTAAACAAAGTACAAAAGTTGTTGATTTGTAGCTTTGCAAAAGAGAATATAAATAGTAATAATATAATAGAAGAAGCAAGTAAGTCATAATATTAAGTCACGGACGGTTAGGAAACCACTTGAAATCCGTCGTCAAGCATATATAGGCTGTCTGCATGTGACCTACCTTGGCTTCTAAACATCTAATTGTACAGTTATACTTTAATTCATTCATATTGGGTATTAACTAGTTTTCGAACCTTCGCTTCGCGCTAAATGTTCGGTTTTCAATGTATTTTATTACGTTTAGTTTGTAAAATTATTTCGTGGCTCACGATGATGTCGTTGAAGCGCAACTCAAGTCGAACTAAAAGGTATAACCCGTGAAAGATTTAAATGTTATTTTAAATTAACAATATATGTGCATCTCCGCGTTTATCTATGGAATTGTCGGCTTTTAAAAATTTAACGCAAAATCAACGTGTATGAAAAGTACCCCAAATATTTAACGTTTTTTAAAAGGAATCCGTTTTGCGTATAGTTAGTGACATTGTGTTCGTAAAATTATTTCGAGTTTAACGATGATGCCGGAAAAATTTAACTCGTTGCGAGCGAGAAGATATGATCTGTTGAATATTTGGGTGGAGTTTATTTAATATTTTTTATAAAAATGTTGATTTGGCACTTTAGTCCCCTGTTTGGGGGGCCGGTTTAAAAAAAAAAAAAAAAAAAAGGCCAAATGATGAAAATATCCCTGGTACTATTCATCATTTTTGTCTAATAATTAATATGGTAATTAATTACAAGTAATAGTAGTAAATAATTAATCAAGCTAGGTTTTATATATGCTAGACTTGTGCTAAAAGAGATTAAGCCAAAGAGATCCTTCAAGTTTATTCATATTATAAAATTATAAATAATTATAAAGATCAAAAGTTAAGTTTATTGATATATACCAATCAGTATATATAGGCAATACACAAAAGTATCCTCCAAGAAACTAAACAATAAGGAAACTAAATCACATAAGGATCCTAATCAATATCTTATACTTGGGCCATAAGTATAGGAGTATGTATCATAATCAAACTCCAATACCCCCCCCCCCCCCCCCCCCCCCCCTCTCAAGTTGGAGCATGAAGATTTCGAGTGCCCAACTTGTCGAGTAAGAAACACAATTGCTGAGTTCCCAAACCTTTCGTAAGCAGGTCCGCAATTTGCATCTTGGAATCAATAGAAAATGGTTGAACTTCTTTCGATTCAACCCGTTCACGTACAAAATAGCAATCCATTTCAACATGTTTGGTGCGCTCATGGAAAACCGGGTTATTAGTAATGTGGCGTGCGGCTTGATTGTCACAAAACAGTGGTGTTGGTTCAGTGGAGTTAACGTTGAAATCCTTGAGAAGCCAACGAATCCACAAAATCTCACTAACAGTAGAGGCCATGGATCGATATTCTGCTTCTGCGGAAGAGCGAGACACAACCGACTGCTTCTTAGTTTTCCAAGAGATGGGAGCTCCACCTAGAAGAAGTATGTATCCGGTTCTAGACTTGCGTGTGTACGGACATCCAATCCAATCAGAATCACAATAAGCAGTGAGGTTAAAACCACCTGTCCGAGGAAGAAGAACACCTTGTCCAACCGTAGTATTCAAATATCGGATTACCCGATGTACCGCATCCATGTGAGGTTGTCTAGGATCAGCTATGAACTGTGACAGAATGTTAACCGAATATGCAATATCTGGTCGTGTAGCTTGCAAGTAAAGAAGACGACCAACTATACGACGATAACGTGTGGCATCAACTTTTGGTGCCTCCTCACATCGATCCAATTTATGATTTTGCTCAATAGGAAAGGTGCTGGGTCTGCAACTATCGAAACCACAATCTGAAATAATATCCAAAGTGTATTTTCTTTGACTTAAAACCAACCCTTCAGAGGTCCTAGCTACCTCAATGCCAAGAAAATATTTTAGATTTCCAAGATCCTTAATACTAAACCTTGAATCGAGATCAACCTTTACTTGTTTTATCTTGTTATCGTCATTGCCAACTAAGATCACATCATCTACATAGATGAGAGCAGACACGAAGACATTTTGATGTTCATATATGAACAATGAATGATCGGCTTTGGACTGATGGAATCCAAGAGTGATAAAAGCATGAGTGAACTTATGATACCAGTTTCGTGAAGCTTGTTTCAAACCATAAATAGACTTCTTTAGTCGACATACACGAGTTTCTCCTTCTTTAGCAAATCCTTGCGGGATTTTCATGTAGATCTCTTCGTTTAAATCGCCATGTAAAAACGCGTTATTTACATCCAATTGGTGGATGTGCCAATTGTTTTTAATTGCCACAGCTAACAATACTCGAACGGTGACTAACTTTGCAACCGGGGAAAACGTATCATGATAGTCCACACCTTCCATCTGAGTAAAACCTTTGGCAACGAGACGAGCTTTGTATCTCTCGATGTCTCCATTAGGTTTATACTTGATCTTGTACACCCACTTAGAATCAATGGCTCGTTTACCTTCAGGAAGCTTTTCTAGACTCCAAGTGTCATTTTCTTCAAGAGCACGTATTTCTCTTTGCATAGCATCCTTCCAAGAGCTGTTTTTAATAGCCTGGTGGAAGTATTTGGGCTCATCGTTGGAGTCGATGAGAGTTAGAAAAAGATTCATAAGAGACAAAATTAGAAAGAGAATGTACCATGGAGGAATCTTGATGTGATGCGGTTTGTGCATTGTCGACCGAAGGGGGAAGATGAACATCATAGTCACTCAAATACCTTGGTTGGGTCTTGTGTCTTTTGGATCGACCTTGTTGAACATTCGGATACAATACTTCACCATTTTCAGTTTCATCCAAAATAGGACTAGGAATGCTTGACCCATCAGTAGGAGTGTTTGGCCCATTAGAGCTAGATCCTAGGTCTGAACTATCCACAAAAATTTGTGGATCATTATTTTTCTTCACTTTGGTCAGTTGGGTGGGTTGATGAGTGGTGATAAACGAATAATTCATTCGGATCACAATCACTTGCCGAGCCTTCTAATTCAGTATAGGAATTTTTAAAAGGGAACTTATCTTCGATGAATTTAACATCTCTTGAAACAACAATTTTCTTGTCCTTGAAGTCATAGATTTTATACCCCTTTGTTCCATGAGGATACCCTAAAAATATTCCCGGTCTCCCCCTTACTGCGAACTTATCTCCATTGGTCATGGTGTTCTTAAAATATGCAAGACAACCAAATATTTTCATGGAATCATAATCTGGTTTTTGATTGAAGACAAGTTCATAAGGGGTTTTATTTTTAATAACCTTAGAAGGTAGGCGATTAATTATGAATGTTGCCGTCAACACACATTCTCCCCAAATTCTTTTTGGCAAATTAGCTTCAAACATTAATGCCCTGGCTGTTTCAAGTAAGTGTCTATGCTTTCTCTCCACAACTCCATTTTGTTGTGGAGTATGTGGACAAGAAGTTTCGAGTAAAATTCCATTCTCACTATAAAATCTTTGCATGTCATTAGAAGTAAACTCACCTCCATTGTCACTTCGAACACGTTTTATGGTTTTCCCAAATTGAGTTTTTACCATGTTGTGAAAGTTGACCAAACAATTACTAGCTTCATGTTTAAATTTTAGAAGGTAGACCCAAACGGTTCTACTAAAATCATCAACAATAGTTAGAAAATAAGTAGCACCTGATAGAGACGGAACACGATACTTTCCCCATATGTCACAATGAATTAACTCAAAACAATCATTGGTTTTAATACTACTAACTTGAAACGGAAGTCTAGTGTGTTTTGCCTTAGAACAAGAATCACACACTTTATTGAAAGTACAATTATTAAGAAAATCTATTCGGATAAGTTTGTCACCAGATGTGTGTCCTAATCTTTTGTGCCAAACATCCACAGTTGTTGTCATAGCCTTCCTCTTCCCAACCATCCCCATTCGGTAAAGACCATTCTTGCACTCACCCGCACCAATCAAGTTCCTCGTGTAGAGCTTCTGCATTACACAAAAATCAGGAAAAAACATTATGGCAGATTGAAGATCATTGCTTAACCTGCTAACGGACAAAAGATTGCAATTAAATTTAGGAATATGTAAGACTCCTTTTATTTTAGTCCCTCCTGGCAAAAGACATTCTCCTTTTCCGTTTACAGGGATGGCATCACCATTAGGTATGACGACAGGTGTTTCAAAGGGACTTTTAGATTTGTTTTCGAGCATAGATTCATCATATGTGATGTGCTCAGTGGACCCCGAATCGACTACCCAATCATTGTCAACATTACCTTTTACATTCATGAATGCCTTTGGAGAATTGATCTCCTTACCAACGTTTCCTGTTTCTGAGAAGTGTTTGCAGAAGCATTCATATTGTTCCTCGGTTAGACCAGGAATGGGTGAGCCATGTGTTCCTTCGGTGAAGGCAGCCTTGGACCTTGATCCTTCTCGTTTCTTGTTTCCTGGCCACCAATCCGGATAACCAATTAGGTCGAAGCATCCCTCTCGTGTGTGTCCAACTTTTCCATAATAGGTGCAACCTTCATCATCATCCGTACGTTTGTTATCAACACGTTTAAAAACCTTTGGTTTATCGCGTTTTTGATTTTTGTTGCCTTCACGCCGTGTCAATATCGAGGCTTTGAATGCGGCTATTTCAACAGATGGTTTCTTTTCTGCCGATATGGTTCTCTATCGTTCATCTTCGGATACTAAATGGTAGGCGTTTCCAAGACTTGGTATGGGATTCATAGCGAGGATCTGAGTTTTGATAATAGAAAACTGATTATCGAGACCCATTAGAAATTCGTAGAGTCTTTCTTTGTCCTTTAAGCTGTTGACTTTCTTGCCAATATCACACGTACAACCGCTACATGAACACTTCGGTACCTGCAAAACAGAATCAATTTCATCCCAAAGGCTGCGCAACTTTGTGTAATACACTGACACAGTTGCTCCGTTTTGGTGCGTTGTGGATAATGTTTGTTTTAACTCATACGCTCTTGGTGCACTTTCTTTTCCAAAACGCTCCTTCAAATCGTCCCATATTTCAGTCGCAGTGTTGGCATATTTAACGCTGCTTCTTATCTCTTTCTCCATGGCCGTAATTAACCATCCTTTCACCATGGCGTCACAACGCATCCAAGACATGTAATCGGCTGAATCTTTTTCAGGTTTCTTTATTGTGCCGTCAACAAATCCTACCTTGTTCTTTACGAAAAGGAAGTTCATCATCTCTTGCGACCAGTCGGTGTAGTTGCTGTCCGTGAGAGTCTCGTTGACGTGCATCTGTTTGGGATAGTCTGATGGATGAATATACATCGGAGAGTTGGTGTCGATTGTTCTATTCTTAGACGAACCTTCTGCATCACCTGCCATCGATTTGATTCTTGGATGTTGGTTTTAATCGACCGATAGGAATTTGCAAAAATAGCTTGCTTTTTTTATATCTGTGGTAAAACTTCGAATAGCAATTCTTGTATAATAGGTGACAAAACAAAAAGGATAAATTGTTCTTTTATTTATCTCACACGTAAACCAAAATAATCAAAAAATTGATTACTTGATATTGGAATCCACGTGGAATGAAAGAAACAATTTAATTGTTTTGGAACACGCCGGCTAAACGACTATCCTTTCTTTGTTTTTTTATTTTGCGGCGACTTCGATAAACACCGAGGTTTATGGGTTTTTTTTTTTTTTAGGTTAAACCGCTCTTGATACCATATAAAATTATAAAGATCAAAAGTTAAGTTTATTGATATATACCAATCAGTATATATAGGCAATACACAAAAGTATCCTCCAAGAAACTAATCAATAAGGAAACTAAATCACATAAGGATCCTAATCAATATCTTATACTTGGGCTATAAGTATAGGAGTATGTATCATAATCAAACTCTAATACATATTTATAATTGTTATACAAGGACTATATGTGAGGTTAGTTTTAGTTCAGATTCATGTTATGATCATGTTTGTGTATGGATGAGAATGTAAGTATGCGTAAATATTGATATGTTAGTATATGTAAGGTGATGAAGATGATGGTGAATATGAGATTCAGTTATAGAAATGATGAATCATATTGATAAATTATAAAGTGTCACAATTACATGAGGATGGAGATGGTTACAAGGTTGAGAGATATGTTTGTGATGGTGCATGTGTTGGTTTAGAATGGCGTCAAGCTCTTGAACTAAGCTAACAAAATGAGTATTTATACTCCCTACAATTTAGAACAAATTACATCTATTAATTGAGTCATAACAATCTCTCCTTTAGATGTGATTTGTATTGACTTTAATCTTCTAAATGATGAGACTTGTTAGAAGGATTAAAGATGTCTTTTAAGTCTTGAGCGCAAATTGGATTTTCTAGTGTCTTCTTGTTGATAGTTGTTTTTGATAAATGATGAAGATTTGTTGCTTATCTTGATTTCTTAAATTGATGAGATTTCTTCTTTTGAAAAATCTCATAATAATCACATAATCTTCGATACTTTGACAAAGTGAAGTTGTGTAGTTGACATATTTATGAATTTGTTGAAAACTTCTTCTTTTGAAAGTTCTTGACTTTATTGATCTCATGGTTATGTTGATTTGTGTCATGTTGATGAACTATTGATGAACTTTTTCTTTTGAAAGTTCTTTTCTCTTTGAGAGGCACTTGGTTGATGTTGTGACAGAATCTTCTTTGGATGATTCTTTTGATGTTGTATGGTTGTTGATTGTGTATTGTCTTTTAAATGATGTAAAGCAGTGTTGTCTTGAATTGTTGATGAGAGAGAACTTTGTGTAGCGAAGATGCCTATAGCTGTTAGATTGTTTTCATTCACTAAGCTTTGTACTAATCCCACAACTCCTCTCTTGCAAGTTAAGCTATGTAATGTTGGATTTTGGGAGAAACTTGTTTGATGAATATTTTGACATAACTAACTCTGATGGCTGTATTTTTATTCTACTTATATATTAAGATTCTGTATTAATAATGTAAAACTTGAATAACTATAATAACTGTGTTTTAAGTTAATTACTTAAGTATGATTTGTTAAGTCACTATATGTTTCTGCTGTGATTAAAAAAAGGTACAGTGTTACAATATATATATATATATATATATATATATATATATATATATATATATATATATAGTGGTAGGATCAAGAGGGAAGTAACCATTCGGGGGAAAGCGGGGGGAATCAAAAACTTTTTTTTTCGTTTTTTGAAAAAACTTTGTTCACGAACATTATAGATGAGATGAAAATATGAACATTTAGTATAGACACTTTTTGATAAATGTTTTTATTTTGGCGGGAAAACGCTCGAAAAAGTAATATATAACAATTATCGTGTTTTTCGAACGTATTTTGAGGTTTAGCTATTGGGGTTTAGATATTAGGGTTTAGATATTAGGGTTTATAGGGTTTAGATATTAGGGTTTAGAAATTTAGGGTTTAGGGTTTAGATTTAGGGTTTAGATTTAGGATTTAGATTGAGTTTTTAACACGAACGGTTTAGAGTTTAGGGTTTAGGATTTAGGGTTTGGTGTTTTGGGTTTATGGAATAAACCCAAAACACCAAACCCTAAACCCTAAACTCTAAATCGGGCTAAATTTTACTTCACAAAACATGAAGAAAAAAAAACGTTCATATTCTTCACAAACAATATTATCTTGAATGTTATTTTTGTCGATCGTTTTCCCGCCTAAATAATAACATTCATCACAAAGTGTCTCTTCTAAATGTTCATATTTTCGTGTGATCTTGATGCCGAAAAAAAAAATTCAAAAAAACGAAAAAAAAAAAATTTGCTTCCCCCCGCTTCCCCCCGATTGGGTTACTTCCCCATTGATCCTGCCCCTATATATATATATATATATATATATATATATATATATATATATATATATATATATATATATATATATATATATATATATATATATATATATGTATGTATATATATAGTACAGTGATCAAATGAGAACCTTTTTTAGAGAGAGAACCCTGAGAACTAGTGAAGTTCGAGCAAAAAAAAAAAGAAGGGCGAGCAAAAAAGTTAAAAGTCGAGCAAAAAAGTTGAACGGCGAGCAAAAATTGATGAATTAGAACAAAAATTGTTGAATTAGAACAAAAAAATAGCAATTAGAACAAAAACGTAGGAATTAGAACAAAAAAATTTGGCGGGCTAACAATTTTTATAAGATGCATTTTTTGTTTTGGTTCTACATTTTATGTAGAACAGCATGTAGAACATGCTGTTCTACACCCGTTCTACATCAATTTTCATTAAATTGAGTTTAGGGTTTAGATTTAGGTTTTAGGGTTTAGATTTTAGGGTTTAGGGTTTAGATTTTAGGGTTTAGAATGAGTTTTTTACACGAACGATCCCTAAACCCAAAACCCTAAACCCAAAACCCTAAACCCTAAACTCTAAATCGGGCTAAATTTAAAAAAAAATGATGAAATTCGAGCAGGTTCTACATTTTTTGTTCTACATTTGTTGTTCTACACTTAAAGTTCTACAAAAAAAAAAAAGATGCATCATGTATATAATTGTACATCCTTAAAACCCGGATGCATTATCTTCTACAAAATAAGATGCATCATCTTGATCAGACTAAAATCAAAAGGTAATAACAACATAATAGCATAAATAATAAAGTGGGTCTGCAACTTATAAATAGAAAACCTTGAATTATTTTGGCTTGTCTTTTGCTCTGTTCGACGCCAACAAAACCCCAAAGTGGGTCTGCCACTTTTGAGTTCCAATCCCAGCAAAAGCATGAGATAATATGATAATTACAACATAATACATAGTAATTTTGTTGATAATTGGTTAATAGGACAAAAATAAATTACTCCGATGGGTAACGGTGCACTAATTGAGTAACGGTGCACTACTGTTCGACGCACGATCAAAAATAAATTATAAAATAATTCTAACAGTGAAAAAAGTAGATAGTATCAATTTTAAATACCTGCAATCAATTGATGTTTTAGTTTCAATTTTGTTCCGGAAAAAAAAAATGGTTCGACCTTCCCAATTTTTTGTTCGTCCGCCATAGTTCTCAGGGTTCTCACTAAATTGTAGTTCTCAGGGGATCCTCTCCCTATATATATATATATATATATATATATATATATATATATATATATATAGCTTCAACGATGCAATCAGACCTGTGAGAGTAAGCATGAGAAGCCAGTCTGTCTGCAATTGAGTTGCCTTGTCTATAGATGTGAGAAACCATCATGCCAGAAGACAATAAGCTATATATATATATATATATATATATATATATATATATATATATATATATATATATATATATATATATAGTTAATGGAATTTACCCGGCGAATCTTTATTAAAAAAGAATAAAGAATAATTACAATGACGCTCAATACGGCTATAGGTGAGTCCTATACCCTCTCAAACAACCAAGCTACAATGAGCAACAAAAGAGCCCCCTAGAGCTTATAGCTCAAATACATAGACAAATAAAAAAAAACATCAAGGGATTTTCCAATCCGACTTAAGCCGAAGCATCTGAGGAGTCGACTTCCACTTGATAGACATGAGTTTAAGTCTAACCGTAGTGTAAATCATTTTATACACTTGATCCACCGCTCTTTTCTTCTTCTTGAAAAGTCTATTATTTCTCTCTTGCCACACGCTATATACGGTTGCCACAAACAAAAGTTTAACAACGATTATACGAGCAATTCTTCGCTTAGCAAATGGGCTAACCAATAACATAAAGTCCTTCCATGAGTCACTAAAGATAGGAAAGTCCATGTGATTTTTGACTCGGTTCCAAACCTGACGAGAGAACAGACATGTAAAAAACAGATGGTCATGCGAGTCTGGAACTTGGCCACACAAAGCACACTCCAGCACTTGATCCGAAGCTATCTCCCAATTCCTTAGTTTATCTTGCGTTTTGAGTTTTTCTCGCATTAACAACCTCAACACAAACGCATGTTTGGGAATATTATGATTGAACCACACCACCGAAACCTATGGAACTGTTGTTGCCTTGCTACGAACATAATCCCAAACCAAGTGAACCGAGAAGTCTTGAACAGAACCTTCGTTATCCAGTCATTTTACCACATCCTGCTCATCATTTATTACAGGAATAGTTGCATTAGACAAGTGAGGAAATTGAGCAAGCCAATTAATGGGCCATGTTATATTATTTTGGAGCATCATGTCTTTAATTGAAAAGCACGGATCATAACGCTCCTGAAACATCATTCTTGTCGTGATGAAATTAGATAATGGCCTAAAGTCGTACCATACATCATACCACATCGAAGTACGTTCCCCATTACGAATTAGATGAATAAATCTACCCTTTACTTGATCCCGCACTCCAAGAATTTTTTGCCAGCTCCAACTAGCATTCAATGGAGTGTCAACATTCCAGAAATTTCGACCTGCAAGTTTGTGAGTATGAATCCATCTTACCCACAACGAGTCTTTGTGAGATAACAGGTGCCAAATATGGGATGAAATCAAAGCTGTATTCCATTCTGAAAGATTCTGATGTGTGCAGCGGAGGTGTACGAAATACTATTATTGTTTATTACGAAATACGACGAAATATTACACAAGTTTTATTAATTTACAGAATGGATATACCTAAACCTTGCTACAACACTTATAGGCAGTGTACCTAATCGTAGAGTAGTTTAGTTTTTATTAAGTCCGCTTCGTTCCACAGGGAGCTAGTGATTACGTACTATATTTTTAACAACTATATTTATATAAAATATATATAATTATATATAGTAATATTATTATAAAAGGGGGGGTTTACCGTTTAATGACCAGTTTGTCGATTTTATATAAAGCGTAAAGATAAATGACGATAATTAAAGTGGGTAAAATAAATAACAATATTAAAATGACAATAAATAAAATGACAGTAAATAAAAGTACGATGAAATATGAAATAAAAGTATTATGCTTATTTAAACTTCCGTAATCATGATGTTTGACGTTTTGATTTTAATTTATTACCCAGGGTTAATTGTCCTTTGTCCTGGATTATTTGATACCTATTTGGTTTTTGTCCATAATAGTCCATCGGTCATAATTATAAAATGCTCGTCAAATTAACCTTATTTTCGAAGTCAAATATTCCAACTAATTAGGGATTCGAATTGTAACAAGGTTTTAATACTTTGTTAATAATTACACCAGGTTATCGACTGCGTGTAACCCAAGGTTTTAATACTTTGTTAACAATTACACCAATTATCCTTGTATGTAATCCACCCCTGTTTTAATTAGTCCATGATACATTAATTTATTTACTTTGCCATAATGAATAATCAATTACCCAATCCAATTGATTAATTAAATGATTGTAAACGATGTCGTATAAACGTCACAAAATAGGACATTCGTAATCATTTTAATAATTATTAGATTAACTAATTTGAAGATAGGTTCGACAGGTTCCAATGAATTGTCATTCAATTAGACAATACCTGTGACGACCCAGAAATTTCCGATCAAATTTAAACTTTAATCTTATTATGATTTTGTCACGATAAGCAAAGTCTGTAATGTTAAAGTCTCAAAAAGTTTGAGCTGTTTCATATATTCAATTGACCTTCGACAATTCCCGACGATTCACAAACAACTATTTGTAAATAGATACAAGTAAACTGCTATATTATTACTAGATATTATTACTACTAACATTTCTAGCATTGTTATGACCGTTATCATTAAAAATCATTATTATTATTATTATTATTATAGTTATTATTAGTGTAATTATTAGAAAATAATACAAATTATTATTTTTATCATTAATAATATTATTATTATCATTTTTAATTATTGTTACCATTATTATTTATGATTATTATTAATATAATGATTATAATTATTATTTTTATTAATATATTTATTAATTATTAAAATTAATTATATAAAATATAAAAAGAGAAAATGGTACGAATATGTTAAAACTCATTATCATACTTTATGTGATTTTGTTTTTGTCGGAGTTTGTTATGGGTCGATTTCAATTCATCAAATAATGGGAATTGAATTAGTGACTACTGTTTTTGATTATCAATCAATATCACTATCACTCTATATTATATATACACATACTAATATGGATCACATATATATGTATATCTCTATTTTCTGTTTGGGAGCTCAACCTTCTTCTCCTTCACTATCTCAACAGTCACCACCTCGATCACCATGTAAACCACCACGGTCGACCCACTTGTTTTCTGTCCAAGAACCACTCAATAAACCACCATCAAATCACCAAGAACAACCACTTGTTCCTACTGTTTCTATTTCCACCAAAATAGCCTAAACCGTCACCCATTTAAACTACTACTATTACCGTTTCTTCACCGCCACCCAACACCATCTAAGGCCATCAATTTTTCTGTTTTCTGTTTAATTTGAACAAGCACAACCGTCAAGTTGTTATCTTTTTCTGCTACTTCGCTGTAAACACCATCTCCCACCTTCATCATATCAAACCCCACCCGCAAAACAAACTGCTACGTTTGTTCTTCTGTTCATGATCTTTTGAAAACCTGCTACGCTACCTATTTGTTTCTGCTTACTATTCGTGATTCATCCCACCATAACTCACCTCAGTCCCCACCATACAGTTGGTATATTCTTTTCGTTTCTAACTACTACAATTTGATCCTTAATAGATTATTTATATGATATGGGGCTACCAATCGATGTTTATATATATATATATATATATATATATATATATATATATATATATATATATATATATATATATATATATATATATATATATATATATATATATATATATATATATATAAAGATTGCCACTTTATGCTGTTGGCCGACAACCTTTATAAGGGGAATAACTCAATTAGCTTTTTATATTACTAGTGGGTTATAAAGAAATATAAGTCATTAAAGAAGAATGACGTGTTTAAGATGAGGGTTATAAAAACAGAAAAGAAGATAATGGCGATGATGAACACAGAAGCACGATTTTGATGAAGGTGATTCGAAAATGATAATGATGTTTAAATATGATGTTAACCGAACGATAAAGATAATGATGATTAGATAACAATGGTGAGGTTTAGATGATTAGGTTATGATCATGATTTTTGAGGATGGGATAAAATTTATTAACCGTAATATCTTGTTGTCTGCTTAATGATCGAACCAAAACTCATATAAACATAAATTAGAACCGAGCCTCCTTTTTTGATGCTATTGGACTGAATTGTGGATCAAGTTCTTTAATGGACTAATTAGGGTGTTGCATCATGGGCTTGTTAAGCATTGGGCTGCAGAGTGGGCTTCATATATACATATATTTATGTTTGGTCGTATCATGTAGTCATAGCCCACGAAAAGAAAAAACTGCATACATGCTACTGCTACTTTTCTGTCTTAATCGTAAACCAACACCAAGAACCATCTTCTATAAAACATCATTGAACACAAATCATTCTGTTTCCTTGTTCTTCTATTCGAACAGACCACCAAAACCATTATTCATTCGATGCTTCTTGTTCATGCATGCTGTTCATGTATCTACTGCAAAACCGAATTTAACCCACCACTTAATCATAACCATAAACTGTTTTACTGCTGCAATATTGAGCCAATATTCAGTCTTCTTTTGGGCCGATAATATAGATAAATATGATAGTAATCATGTTAAGTGATTATGATTAATGGGTGCTTATGATAATGACGAATGATGAAACGATAAGAGATACGAATATGATGAAATCACAATAAGGTGATTAGGATATTGATTATGATAATGATATCCGATGTTGACGATAATAAAGATGTTAATTGATATTTTAAAACGATAATGATCTAATGATGATGATGATAAAGGATTCAAGATGATGATGATGATGATGGATATAATGGTTTATGATAACAGATTATGATGATAGTTATGAGATGAAGAAGATTGATGTTAATGATAATGATAATAATTAGTTAATAAAAATAGTGATATCGGTAAACAGATCATACATGGTTACATAAGTTTAAATTATAAACTAAGAACAGAAGTGATCAGACGGAGGAATGGTTAGGGCATGTTAGGTTAAGCGAGAGGTCGCGAGTTCGAACCCGGGCAGTGGCATTTTATTTTTGGAAAGCTTATTTCTTAGGGTAGTAATATTAATATTATTATTATTATTATTGTTATTATTATTATTATTATTAGTATTATTATTATTATTATTAATTTTATCATTTTTATTATTACTATAGGTATTATTATTATTATTATTTTTATGAAAATTATTATTATTATTAATTTTATGAATATTATTATTATTATTATTATCATTATTATTATTATTATTATCATCATCATCATTATTATTTTTAACATTAAAATTATTATTTTTTAACTTTATTATTATTATCATTATTTGTGTTACTAATATTACTACTAGTATTATTATTATTATTACAACAAATACTCTTTATATAAAATATAATTTTTTACATGTAACATAAATATAACTAATATTACAAACTACCATGTTTTAATATATTAACTAATATATTATTATTATAACATTAATTAAATTATATATCATATATATAATATAACCTATTATAAGTATTAATATAATTATATATAAGGATATTAATCATAATACATCATAAAATTTATAACTTAGTTGATTAATATTATGTGTTAAGTTATATATAATTGATATAGGTTCGTGAATCCGAGGCCAACATTGCATTGTCCAGTTCCATCGTATGCATATTTTTACTACAAAATATCGTATTGTGAGTTTCATTACTCCCTTTTTAAATGCTTTTGCAATATATATTTTTGGGACTGAGAATACATGCGCTGCTTTTATAAATGTTTTACGAAATAGACACAAGTAATCGAAACTACATTATATGGTTGAATGATCGAATCCGAATATGCCCCTTTTTGCTTGGTAACCTAAGAATTAGTAAACCAGCCTACTAATTGACGCGAATCCTAAAGATAGATCTATTGGGCCCAACAAACCCCATCCATTGTAGCGGATGCTTTAGTACTTCGATGTTGTTTTATCATGTCCGATGGATGTCCCGGAATGATAGGGGATATTCTTATATGCATCTTGTTAATGTCGGTTACCAGGTGTTCAATCCATATGAATGAATTTTAAACACTTACGAGTGTATGATTATTGATTAAATGAAATCTTGTGGTCTATTAAAATTATGGAAATGATTGATTACGTTAAACTAATGAACTCACCAACCTTTTGGTTGACCCTTGAAAGCATGTTTATTCTCAGGTATGAAAGAAACCTTCCGCTGTGCATTTGCTCATTTTAGAGATATTACTTAGAGTCATTCATGACATATTTCAAAAGACGTTGCATTCGAGTCATTGAGTTCATCAAGATCAATATTAAGTTATTCATAGTTTGGATATATTATGAAAGGATTTGCATATCTGTTAACTTTCGATGTAATGGAAGTTTGTCTTTTAAAAACGAATGCAATGTTTGTAAAATGTATCATATAGAGGTCAAGTACCTCGCGATGTAACCAAATGTAATGTATTCGTCCAGATGGATTAGGACGGGTTGTTATAATACCCCCACCTATTAATAGTCAATAGTTCAATATTCACAAGTGTCGGTCTTTTGTCCAAACCCTAATTATGGTACAAAATCCAATAACCCCGTCTTAATATTTAGTCCAACATCATGATTACTTCGGTTCAAATAAGCATAATAATAACTTAGTTACGATACATTAATTTAAAAAGGAAGAACATAGCTTACAGTGGTTATTAATCGCGTAGCGTTACACGGACATAGTTCTGACTTTAAAACTCGTAAAACATTTCTTACATTAACCCAACTAAACCATAATTTATTATTAATCTTAATTATAATTAAAATTATAATTATAAATATATATTACATAGAGAGAAAGAAAGATTGAAAAAAAATGTGTACAATTCGGTAAAAAACGTTGCAATTTATAGGACTTGGCCAGCTACAGCTCCTCATGCGATCGCATGACTTTAGTGCTTCCTGGCCATGTGATCGCATGGCCAGCATGTACTCAGATATTTTGCAATTCAAACGTGGGCTGCTGAGTTTATTTAATATATAATATAATATATATAATTTTATATAATTATATATATATTATATTATATTCTTGTGCCTAGTTGACTCGTAATTTTAGGACCGTTGACTCGCGTGTTGATGCTCGATTTATGTCTCGGTTCTGGATTTTCGAACGTCCTTTCGTACATGTAGATATCTTGTACGTTGCGTTTCGCGACTTGTACTCTTGTCATTTTTAGACGTTTCTCATCAATAAATTGAACCACTTGAATTATATCTTATACATTTGAGCTTTTTGGTCATTTGCGTCTTCAAATCGTCATTTTCTTCTTTTGTCTTCGCACTTATTTATTTAAATGAATATTACATAAAAATAGAACAATTGCAACTAAAAGCTTTACATATTGGAAGGATATTGTGCCTAAATATATGTACATTTGGAGCACTATCAAATATCCCCACACTTGAATATTGCTTGTCCTCAAGCAATACAGAACTTGAAATAAAGTCACACTTCACTTGAATCACTTTTTTATTCTCACACTTTATGCATCAGTGATTTTGATACGGCGGTATAAACAATGATAGTAACGATGTGGTTTACAGTCCTACACGACTATGAAAATTTAGATCCTTATGAAAATATTTGATCTTTTGAAAATTTAAGCTAGATTTTACCCTAGATAAGTTTTCCGGAATAACCCTTCACCGGTGTTTGCAAAATATTTTTGTGGGTTGTGTGGGTTTCAGATTATAAAATTTTAGCTCAAAACTTGTGGTTTTGTGTCACCCACTTACTAACCTTGTATTAGGAAAGCAACACGTTCAGTATACTTGCTCCGTATATTACCTTTCGGTAAACTACCGTCCGATTGTAAAGGAAAGCGATGAACAAGCAACTGTTAAGGCAATGTCTAATGACATGCAGATGTTCATGGTCCACAACATGTTGGAAGCAGTTACTATACTTTGTAGGAGCAATAGCAAAGATCACCCTATAAATTTTTCGGTCTGGCACAAGGTCCTGTCTTCGACCATGCTATGCAACCACCTATTAATAGTCAATAGTCCAATGTTCACAAGTGTCGGTCTTTTGTCCAAACCCTAATTATGGTACAAAATCCAATAACCCCGTCTTAATATTTAGTCCAACATCATGATTACTTCGGTTCAAATAAGCATAATAATAACTTAGTTACGATGCATTAATTTAAAAAGGAAGAACATAGCTTACAGTGGTTATTAATCGCGTAGCGTTACACGGACAGAGTTCCGACTTTAAACCCGTAAAACATTTCTTACATTAACCCAACTAAATCATAATTTATTATTAATCTTAATTATAATTAAAATTAAAATTATAAATATATATTACATAGAGAGAAAGAAAGATTGAAAAAAAATGTGTACAATTCGGCCGAAAATGTTGCAATTTATAGGACTTGGCCAGCTACAGCTCCTCATGCGATCGCATGACTTTAGTGCTTCCTGGCCATGCGATCGCATGGCCAGCCTGTACTCAGATATTTTGCAATTCAAATGTGGGCTGCTGAGTTTATTTAATATATAATATAATATATATAATTTTATATAATTATATATATATTATATTATATTCTTGTGCCTAGTTGACTCGTAATTTTAGGACGGTTGACTCGCGCGTTGATGCTCGGTTTATGTCTCGGTTCCGGATTTTCGAACGTCCTTTCGTACGTGTAGATATCTTGTACTTTGCATTCCGTGACTTGTACTCTTGTTTTTTTAGACGTTTCTCATCAATAAATTGAACCACTTGAATCATATCTTATACATTTGAGCTTTTTGGTCATTTGCGTCTTTAAATCGTCGTTTTCTTCTTTTGTCTTCGCACTTATTTATTTAAACGAATATTACATAAAAATAGAACAATTGCAACTAAAAGCTTTACATATTGGAAGGATATTGTGCCTAAATATATGTTCATTTGGAGCAGTATCAGATTCTTAATTCCCAGCCCGCCTTCGGACTTCGGAAGACAAACATCTTTCCACTTAACCTTCGCCTTTCCTTTTTTAAAAGTACCTTGGCACTATAGAAAGCCTCTCATCAAGGCTTCAATATCATTTAAAGTAGCACAAGGAAGAATAAAGACAGACTGCCAGTACACTTGCATGGATGATAGAACTGAGCTAATGAGTTGTAATCTGCCCGCGAAAGACAAGAAACGATTCTTCCAATTCCACCCTATTTCTCACTTTGTCCACAAGAACCTTACAGTCCCTATAATATAGACGTGAGGAAATCAACGGGACACCTAAGTATTTTACCGGGAGGTCTCCTTCCTCAAAAGGTAGAATGTCTATATTATAGGGAGGTATGCGTGTCATTAAGTGCCCACAGTTCCTGTGCATACCGTTGAACTAGGGGCACTTAATGATACGCATACCCGATCAACTCTTGTAGCGCATCAAATAGCATCGCCACAAGGATTCCAGGGCGCTCGCTGTGGCAAATGGCGCTATAGTAACAGCCATGGCGCCAATCCCATACGTGCGCGGTGGCGGCATACACATGTCAGGCGATGCTGTAGCTGACAGAGAACACCTAGCAGACTAAAGATCCAGTCCTACAAGAACACTTTTTGCTTTTGTCGGGCCAGCTTACTCAAAGATGTACTATTGGCAGGCCACGATCCTTTTAACCTTATTATGTGGCGATAAAAAACAAGAAGGGCTGCCCTATAAATAAAGGACTTCGTCCACAACATTGGAGGATCATAATTCATTTCGCACACATATTGTAACAGACTGAAACCCGGGCTAGTTGTAAGTGGACTATTTTGCCCTTAGGGTTTGTGCTTAGTCTTAAGTGCTTTTATTTTAATTATTTTATTAGTGTTCTATTAAATTTGTGTTGTGTCCAGTTTGTCACAAGGGTTCCAGAACAGGTTTGTTTATTTTATTTGGACCTTGTTTGGGTTACCTAATCTTGTGCGAAAGATATCAGATAACTGGTAAATACTCGTGTGTGATGGGGTATTGTGTTTAACACAAATATATAAGCTTTGACCTCCTTATTTTGTGATGTTTCCAGAAAATTCATTCTTCACTCCCATACCTAACTTCCACCTCTTCAAACCCTAATCCTTAAACATTGATCTTGAGCTCAAATTGGTGTTAGAATCGTGTTTGTTATCATTTACTGAGTCTATCAAGGTAAGTAACATGTGTTTTTGTGTTCAATTCGTTGTTAAATTCATGCTTTTGTGGGTTTTGTAAAAGCTTGAATTTGTGTCATAACTAGTGATTTAAGTATTGTTATGGTCAAATTGTTGTGGGTTTTGAGTCTATAACAAGTAGTGAACAGGTTGTGGTCGATTTTGGTGTTTAAAACGAGCTCTAGATCGAGATTTGAGGATTTCATCGTGAAGTCCGTAGCCTTTGTTCAGTTTCTGAGGAAGATGAACACAGTCGGTCGACAGTCGACCGACTGAGGGTTCAACCGACCGACTGTTTAGTGATCCGACCGACTGAGATTTACCTTCGGCCGATTGATGTATTACCCAATGAATCGACCGACTGGAAAGGTCAGTCGACCGATTGTGTAGACAGTCGATCGACTGTAAGTGTCAGTCGACCGACTGTGTGTCCAGGGCAGAATGTTTTACCAAAGTGCCTTTTTCTAGCCGTTATTGAAATGTCCCGTTCTTATTGATTAAAAACGTTCCATATTAATTGATTTCGTTGCGAGGTTTTGACCTCTATATGAGACGTTTTTCAAAGACTGCATTCATTTTTAAAACAAACCATAACCTTTATTTCATAGATAAAGGTTTTAAAAAGCTTTACATAGATTATCAAATAATGATAATCTAAAATATCCTGTTTACACACGACCATTACATAATGGTTTACAATACAAATATGTTACAACAAAATAAGTTTCTTGAATGCAGTTTTTACACAATATCATACAAGCATGGACTTCAAATCTCGTCCTTATTTAAGTATGCGACAGCGGAAGCTCTTAATAATCACCTGAGAATAAACATGCTTAAAACGTCAACAAAAATGTTGGTGAGTTATAGGTTTAACCTATATATATCAAATCATAATAATAGACCACAAGATTTCATATTTCAATACACATCCCATACATAGAGATAAAAATCATTCATATGGTGAACACCTGGTAACCGACATTAACAAGATGCATATATAAGAATATCCCCATCATTCCGGGACACCCTTCGGATATGATATAAATTTCGAAGTACTAAAGCATCCGGTACTTTGGATGGGGCTTGTTGGGCCCAATAGATCTATCTTTAGGATTCGCGTCAATTAGGGTGTCTGTTCCTTAATTCTTAGATTACCAGACTTAATAAAAAGGGGCATATTCGATTTCGATAATTCAACCATAGAATGTAGTTTCACGTACTTGTGTCTATTTTGTAAATCATTTATAAAACCTGCATGTATTCTCATCCCAAAAATATTAGATTTTAAAAGTGGGACTATAACTCACTTTCACAGATTTTTACTTCGTCGGGAAGTAAGACTTGGCCACTGGTTGATTCACGAACCTATAACAATATATACATATATATCAAAGTATGTTCAAAATATATTTACAACACTTTTAATATATTTTGATGTTTTAAGTTTATTAAGTCAGCTGTCCTCGTTAGTAACCTACAACTAGTTGTCCACAGTTAGATGTACAGAAATAAATCGATAAATATTATCTTGAATCAATCCACGACCCAGTGTATACGTATCTCAGTATTGATCACAACTCAAACTATATATATTTTTAGAATCAACCTCAACCCTGTATAGCTAACTCCAACATTCACATATAGAGTGTCTATGGTTGTTCCGAAATATATATAGATGTGTCGACATGATAGGTCGAAATATTGTATACGTGTCTATGGTATCTCAAGATTACATAATATACAATACAAGTTGATTAAGTTATGGTTGGAATAGATTTGTTACCAATTTTCACTTAGCTAAAATGAGAAAAATTATCCAATCTTGTTTTATCCATAACTTCTTCATTTTAAATCCGTTTAGAGTGAATCAAATTGCTATGGTTTCATATTGAACTCTATTTTATGAATCTAAACATAAAAGTATAGGTTTATAGTCGGAAAAATAAGTTACAAGTCGTTTTTGTAAAGGTAGTCATTTCAGTCGAAAGAACGACGTCTAGATGACCATTTTAGAAAACATACTTCCACTTTGAGTTTAACCATAATTTTTGGATATAGTTTCATGTTCATAATAAAAATCATTTTCCCAGAATAACAACTTTTAAATCAAAGTTTATCATAGTTTTTAATTAACTAACCCAAAACAGCCCGCGGTGTTACTACGACGGCGTAAATCCGGTTTTACGGTGTTTTTCGTGTTTTCAGGTTTTAAATCATTAAGTTAGCATATCATATAGATATAGAACATGTGTTTAGTTGATTTTAAAAGTCAAGTTAGAAGGATTAACATTTATTTGCGAACAAGTTTAGAATTAACTAAACTATTTTCTAGTGATTACAAGTTTAAACCTTCGAATAAGATAGCTTTATATGTATGAATCGAATGATGTTATGAACATCATTACTACCTCAAGTTCCTTGGATAAACCTACTGGAAATGAGAAAAATAGATCTAGCTTCAAAGGATCCTTGGATGGCTTGAAAGTTCTTGAAGCAGAATCATGACACGAAAACAATTTCAAGTAAGATTTCCACTCGAAATAAGATTGTTATAGTTATAGAAATTGAATTAAAGTTTGAATATGATTATTACCTTGAATTAGAAAGATAACCTACTGTAAGTAACAAAGGTTTCTTGATCTTGGATGATTACTTGGAATGGATTTAGAAAACTTGGAAGTAAACTTGCAATCTTGGAAGTATTCTTGATTTTATGAAACTAGAACTTTTGGAATTTATGAAGAACACTTAGAACTTGAAGATAGAACTTGAGAGAGATCAATTAGATAAAGAAAATTGAATAATGAAAGTGTTTGTAGGTGTTTTTGGTCGTTGGTGTATGGATTAGATATAAAGGATATGTAATTTTGTTTTCATGTAAATAAGTCATGAATGATTACTCATATTTTTGTAATTTTATGAGATATTTCATGCTAGTTGCCAAATGATGGTTCCCACATGTGTTAGGTGACTCACATGGGCTGCTAAGAGCTGATCATTGGAGTTTATATACCAATAGTACATACATCTAAAAGCTGTGTATTGTACGAGTACGAATACGGGTGCATACGAGTAGAATTGTTGATGAAACTGAACGAGGATGTAATTGTAAGCATTTTTGTTAAGTAGAAGTATTTTGATAAGTGTCTTGAAGTCTTTCAAAAGTGTATGAATACATATTAAAACACTACATGTATATACATTTTAACTGAGTCGTTAAGTCATCGTTAGTCGTTACATGTAAATGTTGTTTTGAAACCTTTAGGTTAACGATCTTGTTGAATGTTGTTAACCCATTGTTTATTATAACAAATGAGATGTTAAATTGTTATATTATCATGATATTATGATATATAATATATCTTAGTATGATATATATACAGTTAAATGTCGTTACAACGCTAATCGTTACATATATGTCTCGTTTCGAAATCATTAAGTTAATAGTCTTATTTTTACATATGTATTTCATTGTTAATACACTTAATAATATATTTACTTATCATTTAACATAATTATCCAAGTGTATCAATATCTTAATATGATTCATATGTACCTAGTAAGACGTTGTTATAACGATAATCGTTATATATATCGTTTTCGAGTTTCTTAAATTAATAGTCTCATTTTTATGCATATAACTCATTGTTAAAATAGCTAATGAGATACATACTTATAATAAAATCATGTTAACTATATATATAACCATATATATGTCATCGTATAGTTTTTACAAGTTTTAACGTTCGTGAATCACCGGTCAACTTGGGTGGTCAATTGTCTATATGAAACCTATTTCAATTAATCAAGTCTTAACAAGTTTGATTGCTTAACATGTTGGAAATATTTAATCATGTAAATATCAATCTCAATTAATATATATATACATGGAAAAGTTCGGGTCACTACAGTACCTACCCGTTAAATAAATTTCGTCCCGAAATTTTAAGCTGTTGAAGGTGTTGACGAATCTTCTGAAAATAGATGCGGGTATTTCTTCTTCATCTGATCTTCACGTTCCCAGGTGAACTCGGGTCCTCTACGAGCATTCCATCGAACCTTAACAATTGGTATCTTGTTTTGCTTAAGTCTTTTAACCTCACGATCCATTATTTCGACGGGTTCTTCGATGAATTGAAGTTTTTCGTTGATTTGGATTTCAT
The DNA here is from genome assembly GCF_046630445.1 of Rutidosis leptorrhynchoides. Taxonomy (NCBI): domain Eukaryota; kingdom Viridiplantae; phylum Streptophyta; class Magnoliopsida; order Asterales; family Asteraceae; genus Rutidosis; species Rutidosis leptorrhynchoides. The sequence continues at coordinate 595,577,565 of NC_092334.1, forward strand.
CTAACGGAATAGTGAGATCTTCTTTAGAAAAATATTTCTTCAAATTCGAGACGTGGAAAGTGTTATGTACAGCCGCGAGTTGTTGAGGTAACTCAAGTCGGTAAGCTACTGGTCCGACACGATCAATAATCTTGAATGGTCCAATATACCTTGGATTTAATTTCCCTCATTTGCCAAATCGAACAACGCCTTTCCAAGGTGCAACTTTAAGCATGACCATCTCTTCAATTTTAAATTCTATATCTTTTCTTTTAATGTCGGCGTAGCTCTTTTGTCGACTTTGGGCGGTTTTCAACCGTTGTTGAATTTGGATGATCTTCTCGGTAGTTTCTTGTATTATCTCCGAACCCGTAATCTATCTATCCCCCACTTCACTCCAACAAATCGGAGACCTGCACTTTCTACCATAAAGTGCTTCAAACGGCGCCATCTCAATGCTTAAATGGTAGCTGTTGTTGTAGGAAAATTCTGCTAACGGTAGATGTCAATCCCAACTTTTTCCGAAATCAATAACACATGCTCGTAGCATGTCTTCAAGCGTTTGTATCGTCCTTTCGCTCTGCCCATCAGTTTGTGGATGATAGGTAGTACTCATGTCTAGACGAGTTCCTAATGCTTGCTGTAATGTCTGCCAGAATCTTGAAATAAATCTGCCATCCCTATCAGAGATAATAGAGATTGGTATTCCATGTCTGGAGACGACTTCCTTCAAATACATTCGTGCTAACTTCTCCATCTTGTCATCTTCTCTTATTGGCAGGAAGTGTGCTGATTTGGTGAGACGATCAACTATTACCCAAATAGTATCAAAACCACTTGCAGTCCTTGGCAATTTAGTGATGAAATCCATGGTAATGTTTTCCCATTTCCATTTCGGGATTTCGGGTTGTTGAAGTAGACCTGATGGTTTCTGATGCTCAGCTTTGACCTTAGAACACGTCAAACATTCTCCTACGTATTTAGGAACATCGGCTTTCATACCCGGCCACCAAAAATGTTTCTTGAGATCCTTGTACATATTCCCCGTTCCAGGATGTATTGAGTATCTGGTTTTATGAGCTTCTCTAAGTACCATTTCTCTCATCTCCAAATTTTGGTACCCAAATCCTTTCAGCCCTATACCGGGTTCCGTCTTCCCGAATATTAAGATGCTTCTCCGATCCTTTGGGTATTTCATCCTTTAAATTTCCCTCTTTTAAAACTCCTTGTTGCGCCTCCTTTATTTGAGTAGTAAGGTTATTGTGAATCATTATATTCATAGATTTTACTCGAATGGGTTCTCTGTCCTTCCTGCTCAAGGCGTCGGCTACCACATTTGCCTTCTCCGGGTGGTAACGAATTTCAAAGTCGTAATCATTCAACAATTCAATCCACCTACGCTGCCTCATATTCAGTTGTTTTTGATTAAATATGTGTTGAAGACTTTTGTGGTCGGTATATATAATACTTTTGACCCCATAAAAGTAGTGCCTCCAAGTCTTTAATGCAAAAACAACCGCGCCTAATTCCAAATCATGCGTCGTATAATTTTTTTCGTGAATCTTCAATTGTCTAGACGCATAAGCAATTACTTTTGTTCGTTGCATTAATACACAACCGAGACCTTGCTTTGAGGCGTTACAATATATCACAAAATCATCATTCCCTTCAGGTAATGACAATATAGGTGCCGTAGTAAACTTTTTCTTCAATAACTGAAACGCTTTATCTTGTTCATCCTTCCATTCAAATTTCTTCCCTTTATGCGTTAATGCAGTCAAGGGTTTTGCTATTCTGGAAAAGTCTTGGATGAACCTTCTGTAGTAATCATCTAGTCCTAAAAACTGGCGTATGTGTTTCGGAGTTTTCGGGGTTTCCCACTTTTCAACAGTTTCTATCTTTGCCGGATCCACCTTAATACCTTCTTTGTTCACTATGTGACCGAGGAATTGAACTTCTTCCAACCAAAATGCACACTTTGAAAACTTAGCATACAGTTTTTCTTTCCTCAATACTTCTAGCACTTTTCTCAAATGTTCTTCGTGCTCTTGATCATTCTTTGAGTAAATAAGTATGTCATCGATGAAAACAATGACAAACTTGTCAAGATATGGCCCACACACTCGGTTCATAAGGTCCATGAACACAACTGGTGCATTAGTCAATCCAAACGGCATAACCATAAACTCGTAATGACTATAACGCGTCCTAAAAGCAGTTTTTGGAATATCATCCTCGTTTACTCGCATTTGATGATATCCAGAACGTAAATCGATCTTCGAATAAACCGACGAGCCTTGTAGTTGATCAAATAAGTCGTCAATTCTCGACAGTGGATAACGGTTTTTGATGGTAAGTTTGTTCAACTCTCTGTAGTCAATACACAACCTAAATGTACCATCCTTCTTCTTGACAAACAAAACAGGAGCTCCCCATGGTGATGTGCTTGGTCGAATGAAACCACGTTCTAATAGTTCTTGCAGTTGGCTTTGCAGTTCTTTCATCTCGCTGGGTGCGAGTCTATAAGGAGCACTAGCTATTGGTGCAGCTCCTGGTACAAGATCTATTTGAAATTCAACGGATCGATGTGGGGGTAATCCCGGTAATTCTTTCGGAAATACATCGGGAAATTCTTTTGCGACGGGAACATCATTGATGCTCTTTTCTTCAGTTTGTACTTTCTCGACGTGTGCTAGAACAGCATAGCAACCTTTTCTTATTAGTTTTTGTGCCTTCAAATTACTAATAAGATGTAGCTTCATGTTGCCCTTTTCTCCGTACACCATTAAGGGTTCTCCTTCTTCTCGTACAATGCGAATTGCATTTTTATAACATACGATCTCTGCTTTCACCTTCTTCAGCCAGTCCATGCCAACTATTACATCGAAACTCCCTAACTCTACTGGTATCAAATCAATCTTAAATATTTCGCTACCCAGTTTAATTTCTCGATTCCGGCATATATTATCTGCTGAAATTAATTTACTGTTTGCTAATTCGAGTAAAAATTTACTATCCAACGGCGTCAATGGACAACTTAATTTAGCACAAAAATCTCTACTCATATAGCTTCTATCCGCACCCGAATCAAATAAAACGTAAGCAGATTTATTATCAATAAGAAACATACCCGTAACAAGCTCCGGGTCTTCCTGTGCCTCTGCCGCATTAATATTGAAAACTCTTCCGCGGCCTTGTCCATTCGTGTTCTCCTGGTTCGGGCAATTTCTAATAATGTGGCCCGGTTTTCCACATTTATAACAAACTACATTGGCATAACTTGCTCCGACACTACTTGCTCCGCCATTACTCGTTCCGACACTATTTGTTCCTTTCGTTCTATTAACCCCTGGTCCGTAGACCTCACACTTCGCCGCGCGATGACCATTTCTTTTACACTTGTTGCAAAATTTGGTGCAGAACCCCGAGTGATACTTTTCACACCTTTGGCATAGCTGCTTCTGATTGTTGTTGTTGTTGCGGTTATTATTGTTGTTGGGATGATTGTTGTAGTTGCTGTTGTTGTTGTTGTTGTTGTTGTTGTTGTTGTTGTTGTTGTTGTTGTTGTTGTTGTTGTTGGGCCATTTGTTGTAGTTGCGATTGATGTTGCGATTGTTGGGATAATTGTTGCGATTATTGTTGTAATTGCTGTTGTTGTTGTATTGGTGATTCTTATCACTGTTTTCCTCCCACTTTCTTTTGACTTGCTTCACATTGGCCTCTTCAGCAGTCTGTTCCTTAATTCTTTCTTCAATCTGGTTCACTAGTTTGTGAGCCATTCTACATGCCTGTTGTATGGAGGCGGGCTCGTGTGAACTTATATCTTCTTGGATTCTTTCCGGTAATCCTTTCACAAACGCGTCGATCTTCTCTTCCTCATCTTCGAATGCTCCCGGACACAATAGGCACAATTCTGTGAATCGTCTTTCGTACGTGGTAATATCAAATCCTTGGGTTCGTAACCCTCTAAGTTCTGTCTTGAGCTTATTGACCTCGGTTCTGGGACGGTACTTCTCGTTCATCAAGTGCTTGAATGCTGACCACGGTAGTGCGTACGCATCGTCTTGTCCCACTTGCTCTAGATAGGTATTCCACCATGTTAACGCAGAACCTGTGAAGGTATGCGTAGCGTACTTCACTTTGTCCTCTTCAGTACACTTACTTATGGCAAACACCGATTCGACCTTCTCGGTCCACCGTTTCAATCCGATCGGTCCTTCGGTTCCATCAAATTCCAAAGGTTTGCAGGCAGTGAATTCTTTGTAGGTGCATCCTACACGATTTCCTGTACTGCTAGATCCAAGGTTATTGTTGGTATGTAGCGCAGCCTGTACTGCGGCTATGTTTGAATCTAGAAAAGTACGGAATTCCTCTTCATTCATATTCATGGTGTGTCGAGTAGTCGGTGCCATTTTCTTCAAAATAGTCAAATGGAACAAGTTAATCATACAGAATATTAAGAGTAGTTAATAGTATTTCGTAGCATAATATGAACTCATTTATAAAAGTTTTTTCTTCATATTAGCGTTTTATAAGTTTAAATTCGGGTAGTACCTACTCGTTAAGTTCATACTTAGTAGCTAATGTACAATTCAACTACTACAATTCTATATGAAAAACTGATTATAATAATATTTCGCGTTCAAATTTTTACACAATATTTTACAAACTTACAATACCGCTTATTTTACATATAGCATGAAATATAGCACACAATAAATTTTATACAAGATGGTTGTGAAGATAATTCTAGCTAGTATACAAGTCGTTCAGCAAAGGCAATAAAGACACGTAATTCATACATCCAGAAACAAGTCATGCATTCTGGTTTTACTAGGATTACTTCCCATCCTTGGTCTTGTGGAACATAACCGTTATGGCCGTTGATAAGACAGCGTGTTGTAACGTCGTCAAAGGGACGAGGGTTACGTAATGTCCAACAGTCCCGTAACAATCTAAAAACCTCATTTCTTACCCCTATTACCGACTCCGCCACTTGTGGGAACGTTTTGTTTGATAGTTGTAGCCCGATGTTCTTGTTCTCACTTTGGTGAGAAGCGAACATTACTAATCCGTAAGCATAACATGCTTCTTTATGTTGCATGTTAGCCGCTTTTTCTAAATCACGAAGTCCAATATTCGGATATATTGAGTCAAAATAATTTCTTAACCCATTGCGTAAAATAGCATTTGGGTTCCCCACAATATATGCGTCAAAGTAAACACATCGTAACTTATGGATTTCCCAATGTGATATCCCCCATCTTTCGAACGAAAGCCTTTTATAAACCAAGGCATTCTTGGAACGTTCTTCGAATGTCTTACAAACTGATCTCGCTTTAAATAGTTGTGCCGAAGAATTCTGACCGACTCTAGACAAGATTTCATCAATCATGTCTCTGGGTAGGTCTCTTAAAATATTGGGTTGTCTATCCATTTTGTATTTTTATACTGTAAAATAGACAAGAGTTAGATTCATAAAAAAATACTTATTAATACAAGCAATTTTTACATATATCATAAAGCATAAGCACACTATATTACATATATTACACCACACGAATACAACTATCTTATTCCGACTCGCTTGTTTCTTCTTCTTCGATTTTGGTTTGTTTTGCCAAGTTTCTAGGGATATATGATGTTCCCCTAATACTAGCTGTCGTTTTCCACAACGGTTTAGAAAAACCTGGTGGTTTAGAGGTTCCCGGGTCATTGTTACAACTTAAGGACTTCGGGGGTTGACGATACATATAAAGTTCATCGGGGTTGCAATTAGATTTCTCTATTTTTATGCCCTTTCCCTTATTATTTTCTTTTGCTTTTTAAAATTCAGTTGGGGTAATTTCTATAACATCATCGGAATTCTCGTCGGAATCCGATTCATCGGAGAATTGGTAATCCTCCCAATATTTTGCTTCCTTGGCGGAAACACCATTGACCATAATTAACCTTGGTCGGTTGGTTGGTTGAGGATTTTCTTTTACTTAACCGTTTTATTATTTCCCCCACCGGTTCTATTTCCTCCTCTGGTTCCTCCTCTTCCGGTTCTGATTCTTATTCCGATTCCTCTTCGGGAACTTGTGAATCAGTCCAATATATATTCAACTCTTTGTTATTATTAGGTGAGTCAATGGGATTTGTGCTAGAGGTAGACATCTATCACACAATATCAAACATGTTAAGAGATTAATATATCACATAATATATACATGTTAATAATATATAGTTTTCAACAAAAATGTTAAGCAATCATTTTTAAAGAAAACACGGTCGAAGTCCAGACTCACTAATGCATCCTAACAAACTCGATAAGACACACTAATGCAAATTTTCTGGTTCTCTAAGACCAACGCTCGGATACCAACTGAAATGTCCCGTTCTTATTGATTAAAAACGTTCCATATTAATTGATTTCGTTGCGAGGTTTTGACCTCTATATGAGACGTTTTTCAAAGACTGCATTCATTTTTAAAACAAACCATAACCTTTATTTCATAGATAAAGGTTTTAAAAAGCTTTACGTAGATTATCAAATAATGATAATCTAAAATATCCTGTTTACACACGACCATTACATAATGGTTTACAATACAAATATGTTACAACAAAATAAGTTTCTTGAATGCAGTTTTTACACAATATCATACAAGCATGGACTTCAAATCTCGTCCTTATTTAAGTATGCGACAGCGGAAGCTCTTAATAATCACCTGAGAATAAACATGCTTAAAACGTCAACAAAAATGTTGGTGAGTTATAGGTTTAACCTATATATATCAAATCATAATAATAGACCACAAGATTTCATATTTCAATACACATCCCATACATAGAGATAAAAATCATTCATATGGTGAACACCTGGTAACCGACATTAACAAGATGCATATATAAGAATATCCCCATCATTCCGGGACACCCTTCGGATATGATATAAATTTCGAAGTACTAAAGCATCCGGTACTTTGGATGGGGCTTGTTGGGCCCAATAGATCTATCTTTAGGATTCGCGTCAATTAGGGTGTCTGTTCCTTAATTCTTAGATTACCAGACTTAATAAAAAGGGGCATATTCGATTTCGATAATTCAACCATAGAATGTAGTTTCACGTACTTGTGTCTATTTTGTAAATCATTTATAAAACCTGCATGTATTCTCATCCCAAAAATATTAGATTTTAAAAGTGGGACTATAACTCACTTTCACAGATTTTTACTTCGTCGGGAAGTAAGACTTGGCCACTGGTTGATTCACGAACCTATAACAATATATACATATATATCAAAGTATGTTCAAAATATATTTACAACACTTTTAATATATTTTGATGTTTTAAGTTTATTAAGTCAGCTGTCCTCGTTAGTAACCTACAACTAGTTGTCCACAGTTAGATGTACAGAAATAAATCGATAAATATTATCTTGAATCAATCCACGACCCAGTGTATACGTATCTCAGTATTGATCACAACTCAAACTATATATATTTTTAGAATCAACCTCAACCCTGTATAGCTAACTCCAACATTCACATATAGAGTGTCTATGGTTGTTCCGAAATATATATAGATGTGTCGACATGATAGGTCGAAATATTGTATACGTGTCTATGGTATCTCAAGATTACATAATATACAATACAAGTTGATTAAGTTATGGTTGGAATAGATTTGTTACCAATTTTCACTTAGCTAAAATGAGAAAAATTATCCAATCTTGTTTTATCCATAACTTCTTCATTTTAAATCCGTTTAGAGTGAATCAAATTGCTATGGTTTCATATTGAACTCTATTTTATGAATCTAAACATAAAAGTATAGGTTTATAGTCGGAAAAATAAGTTACAAGTCGTTTTTGTAAAGGTAGTCATTTCAGTCGAAAGAACGACGTCTAGATGACCATTTTAGAAAACATACTTCCACTTTGAGTTTAACCATAATTTTTGGATATAGTTTCATGTTCATAATAAAAATCATTTTCCCAGAATAACAACTTTTAAATCAAAGTTTATCATAGTTTTTAATTAACTAACCCAAAACAGCCCGCGGTGTTACTACGACGGCGTAAATCCGGTTTTACGGTGTTTTTCGTGTTTTCAGGTTTTAAATCATTAAGTTAGCATATAATATAGATATAGAACATGTGTTTAGTTGATTTTAAAAGTGACGTTAGAAGGATTAACATTTATTTGCGAACAAGTTTAGAATTAACTAAACTATTTTCTAGTGATTACAAGTTTAAACCTTCGAATAAGATAGCTTTATATGTATGAATCGAATGATGTTATGAACATCATTACTACCTCAAGTTCCTTGGATAAACCTACTGGAAATGAGAAAAATAGATCTAGCTTCAAAGGATCCTTGGATGGCTTGAAAGTTCTTGAAGCAGAATCATGACACGAAAACAATTTCAAGTAAGATTTCCACTCGAAATAAGATTGTTATAGTTATAGAAATTGAATTAAAGTTTGAATATGATTATTACCTTGTATTAGAAAGATAACCTACTGTAAGTAACAAAGGTTTCTTGATCTTGGATGATTACTTGGAATGGATTTAGAAAACTTGGAAGTAAACTTGCAATCTTGGAAGTATTCTTGATTTTATGAAACTAGAACTTTTGGAATTTATGAAGAACACTTAGAACTTGAAGATAGAACTTGAGAGAGATCAATTAGATAAAGAAAATTGAATAATGAAAGTGTTTGTAGGTGTTTTTGGTCGTTGGTGTATGGATTAGATATAAAGGATATGTAATTTTGTTTTCATGTAAATAAGTCATGAATGATTACTCATATTTTTGTAATTTTATGAGATATTTCATGCTAGTTGCCAAATGATGGTTCCAACATGTGTTAGGTGACTCACATGGGCTGCTAAGAGCTGATCATTGGAGTTTATATACCAATAGTACATACATCTAAAAGCTGTGTATTGTACGAGTACGAATACGGGTGCATACGAGTAGAATTGTTGATGAAACTGAACGAGGATGTAATTGTAAGCATTTTTGTTAAGTAGAAGTATTTTGATAAGTGTCTTGAAGTCTTTCAAAAGTGTATGAATACATATTAAAACACTACATGTATATACATTTTAACTGAGTCGTTAAGTCATCGTTAGTCGTTACATGTAAATGTTGTTTTGAAACCTTTAGGTTAACGATCTTGTTGAATGTTGTTAACCCATTGTTTATTATAACAAATGAGATGTTAAATTGTTATATTATCATGATATTATGATATATAATATATCTTAGTATGATATATATACAGTTAAATGTCGTTACAACGCTAATCGTTACATATATGTCTCGTTTCGAAATCATTAAGTTAGTAGTCTTATTTTTACATATGTATTTCATTGTTAATACACTTAATAATATATTTACTTATCATTTAACATAATTATCCAAGTGTATCAATATCTTAATATGATTCATATGTACCTAGTAAGACGTTGTTATAACGATAATCGTTATATATATCGTTTTCGAGTTTCTTAAATTAATAGTCTCATTTTTATGTATATAACTCATTGTTAAAATACCTAATGAGATACATACTTATAATAAAATCATGTTAACTATATATATAACCATATATATGTCATCGTATAGTTTTTACAAGTTTTAACGTTCGTGAATCACCGGTCAACTTGGGTGGTCAATTGTCTATATGAAACCTATTTCAATTAATCAAGTCTTAACAAGTTTGATTGCTTAACATGTTGGAAACATTTAATCATGTAAATATCAATCTCAATTAATATATATATACATGGAAAAGTTCGGGTCACTACAGTTATGCTGCCCGTTTGTATTTTGGTGTTCAGGATGTAAATTTTGAAAGTGCATAAGTGTTAAGCATGAAAATTTTAGCGGATGCATTTTTACTAATTTGCTATAATTCGCTGTCAGTGTGTCTAATCTTGATGGGAACACTATTCTAACTTGGTTTTTGCTGTTCTCGGGAGATAAGGACAACGAGGAAGCTCAGAAATAATAATAACTGAGCAGTTGCTGGTAATTGGTGAGTGGGTCTATCTACGGATAGAGTTTAAGTAGCATATCATGCTACTGTGGTCGACTCTTTTACCATGCATAGTGTAGGAATTGCCATGATAGAATAATATCGTTTGCCTGATGTTGTATGTGAATTATGTGTACACTATGTGAATGGCACCAGTCGGGCCTAGGGAGACTGGGGACTCAAAATCGTGCCTAGGAGAGGTTAGAGTCCGTATGAGGTCAACCGTGCCTAGGGAAGGTTGGGTCCATAGGCTACTGATTGTGGAGTATAGTGTGAACGATGCATCCCCTGCATCTGGATAACTATACTGTGAATTGAGTAGTAGGGACTATCGGTAGACTCAGGCCCGATCAGCTGAGAGTCGTGTGCGCGTACAAGCCGTCGACCCTCGTATTATCTTATTGTATGCTAGTTGGTAGTTAGCAAGTGTTGTTGTTAGTATATAGCTTGTGTGTGGCTTAAGCTATATCTGTTAGATAGATTCCATTCACTTAGCGGTGCGCTAATCCCCCACATGTTTCCCCCTTTGCAGGTTTAGGTACTGCTAGTCGGGATGGGTATTGATGCAGAAGACATGTTTGACAACCCTACTCTGATGTGGACTTTTGTTTAAATAATGTTTTGTAATAACGTAACACTGTTGTGTAAGCTTAAACTTAATTATACGGTTTAATGTAATGACGTGACTTATATTGTGTTTATTATTAAAGTCTTCCGCTGTGTATTAAAAAAAAAATGGCCGGTGTTACACATATACTCTAACAACAGCAGCGCTTGGCGCAACTATACCCGCGCTACCGGACTCACAGCATCCCACTAGATACTCTTGATATACAGGTAACGTTCTGTGAACACAAACCCTACAACCTAGCGCGAGCCATCGCTGACCGGACTACCCGCCGATGGTGGATCTATGTTTAACCACCCCCGCTGAGATCCTCATCTCGCATGAGGTTATTCACGGTACTCCGGACCGGAGAGTTAAACTCAATTGACCCTTAAATCCCCCTTCATTGATGTCAAGCATGGACCGAACCCGACCCGATTATTCTATGCTTGATCAGTATACAATGGAGATACGCTACAAAGGGCATTACTAACACTAAGAACACATGTTATTCATTATTAGAGCAAACCATACAGCCTCAAATTAATATTTGAACGATGTTTGTTTAATTGAAAACACCATAAATACCTTTTATAAAAGTTCAATTGTAAATTTATTAATGAGTTTGTCTTAGTCATTTCATCGAATACCTCTAGCGCGTCGTAATTACTTCGATAATTTATTGCTGTATAATTCAAAGAGAAATCATAGTTAGCATTATTATTAAGCATATCATTACAATTACTAATTTATCTAAAGAAGCCAAAAAAATAAAAATAAAAGAACTTACACATCACAAATGAAGTTCTTACATATCATGGACTTGTTCCAAGAATATAATCATTGTAGAGTATGTTTAGAACCTACGTAAACTTACAAAAGAAAGAAAATCGTGTGTTATTAGCGAAGGAAAATTAATTATCAATAAAAATATATATACAAAAACTGATGAGGGCAAAGGAATAGTTCATTGAAAGTTTCTATCAAATTTATATTGTTATTGTGTTGAACACGTACATGTAGCTCATGTAGAAACTCAATCATGCCAGTATTGAACAGGTAATTTATCTCGTTGATTGCATCCACTTCCCAAACTAATAAGACATCGTTGAACCCTACAATAACAAATAAAGAAAAAAAATAGATTTGTAAGAGGTTGTTAGAAAGCATAGTAATAATAGAGTAACAATACATAACCCTATATTATTTGGAGAAAAGAGACCCTGACCTCAAAGTAAGGAAGAAGAAGAAGAAGCAGCTTATGTATCTTCAAAGAAGGGGCATCTTTTCTAGGGTTATTTTGAATTGGAAAATAGGGCTTCTTGATCAAATGAAACAAATATAATTATGAAGATTATATTTTTAATTGCAAATTAAATGATTAATGATGTCACTTAAGTTGCTTAGATTTTTTTTATTTTTCTTAATGAAGGGAAAAATTTATTTATAATGTCATCATTTTAAAAATATAATAAAACTTATAGGATTATTTATTTTTTATATTATTTAATTAAAACTTACTTATTATTTATTTATTCATCTTGATTTTTATTCATATATATATATATATATATATATATATATATATATATATATATATATATATATATATATATATATATATATATATATATATATATATATATATATACTAGTTTTTAGAGCTCGTGCGTTGCACGTGTGGGTAAAATAACCGTGCAACATCAATTAAGTTTATCAAACAATTATGGAGTATTTTTTAGAGCTAATAATTTCAATACGGTGATAATAATTGATAGAATTACTAAATTGCTAACACTTTATTAAATAGTTAGTGTAAGGAGCCCGTGCATTACATGGTAGTTAAAAAATAGTTAAAAATCACTTTGCAATTTTGTTGTAATAGGTTTTAGAGCTCGTGTGTTGTACGGTGAATAACATAATGGTGTAAAATTAAATTGATAGAATTACTAAATTGTTAACTCTTTATTAAATAGTTAGTGTATAGAGCCCGTGCATTACACGATAAAATAGTTAAAAATCACTTCGCAGTTTTGTTGTAATATGTTTTAGAGCCCGTGGGTTGTACGGTGAATAACATAATGGTGTAAAATTAATTATTTTTTTCAAACAATTATTTTTGAGTTTAAGAGTTCGTGGTGTTAACAAATTTTAAAAGTGGTTCTGAGTGGTATTATATTAAAAATCATAATATTAAAATTAGAATGATATGAAATTTAAAAACTGATTTTTAGTGATGTTATAGTAAAAAACATAGTATTAAAATTCAAATTTCATATCTAAATTTGTAGTGATATGAAATATTAAAAAGTAAATTTCCATATCAAGCCACATTAAAATTATTGTTCCATCGTTCCATCTAATACGTATATACATATATCATATATACTCCGTACTTAACATTTAAAAAATAAAAATATATATTCTAATTGAGAAAGATTACATATACAATATATATCTTATCTATATTTAGTCTTATGCATATATATGTAAATCTATATGTATATATTAAATTATAATGAATAATTAATTCAATTTATAACAAAATGACACCTAAGCAAAAATATTTTTGGTTTATATATATGTACTAGGTTTTTGAGTCCTTGCGTTGCACGGGTGTGTAAAAAATCGTGCAAAAAAGTATAATTTGCAGTTCATATTAGTATGTGAATAGCGATACTAAAAATTATGAAAACAATAAGAATTATTTAAAAGCCCGTGATTTTAACTAATTTTAAAAATTCTTTTTGAGTTTAAGAGCCTGTGGTGTTGACAAATTTTATAATTTCTGTTTAAGTTTAAGAGCCCGTGGTGTTGACGAATTTATTAAATTTCTTTTGAGTTTAAGAGTCAGTGGTGTTGACAAATTTTTAAAGTAGTTTTGGGTGGTATTAGTAACTTAATGCCTACAATTTTTTTTTTCTAACCATTAATATCTTTTTAATATATAAATTACGTAATATTTAGTGTACATTGAAAATTTGTCATGCAACGTAACATTAGTAAAGTATAATTTATGTAGTATTATTTTAGAATTATTATATACAATTATTTTTTGAATAAAAGTGTAACCTGCAAGTTTAATTTTAAAAAGTTGTTAGTCATTTCAGCAAAATAATGATACTCGAGGGAGTCGTCATGTATAATTAAAATTATAATAGTTATATTTGCGTATTCATAAATATTTTAAGGAATTAAACTTTAAATTTAAATTACTTCCATATTTATTGCTAAAAAAATGCTCAGTTGGTAGTGCATCGAAGCTCCGTTTCGAATACAGTTTATTGCGTTTTTTCGTAAAATTATTTCGAGTTAAATGATGATGGCGGTGGAACCTAACTCGCGACGAACTGAAAGATTAATCAACTTGTGATTTTAATTAAAAAAAAAATTGCAAGTAAAGACCATGAATAAATGAAAGTAAAGATGAGCCGGGACTCACGGGAATGAAATTATTTTTAACACCTCAAAAGATCTAAGTTTACTCATATTTAACTTACATGTATACTCCGTATTTATTTAATTTAATACTTTAAGTTAAAATATTTTACAAATATACAATAGGAACTGCTTCAACGTTTGTATTACTATTTTTTTATATACATACGGATTTCTATGATATGGTAGGATCTTTAGTTATTATTTAATATATATATATATATATATATATATATATATATATATATATATATATATATATATATATATATATATATATATATATAACTTTTAACCACAATCAACAAAAACTTTTTGGTTTATATATATATATATATATATATATATATATATATATATATATATATATATATATATATATATATATATATATATATATATATATATATATATATATATATATATACCACTATGAATTGTAAATTACTGACGGAATTAAATTGTATATAACATCACTTTTAAAATTTGTCAACACTACGGGCTCTTAAACTCAAAACAAATTTTTTTTAAATCTATCAACACCATGGGCTATTAAATGATTCTTATATTTTTTCTATTTTTTTAATATCGTTATTTACATACTAATATGAACTGCAAATTACTGACGGAATAAAATTGTATATAACACGACTTTAAAAATTTTTAACACCACGGGCTCTTAAAATCAAAAGAATTTTTAAAATCTGTCAACACCACGAGCTCTTAAATAATTCTTAAACAAAAACAAAAAGAATTGTTTGGCTTAGAGTATAATCCTTAATTAACAATTAACAATTAATTAATAATTAATCATCAATATTTAATAATTAATAATTCATATTTATCAAATAATAAACATGTAATTAACTCAACTAGTTAACATTGTCCAATATAATTTCTCTCTATTTGGTGACAATAAATATGTACGTACACTATATACAATTTATCACACAGGGGCGGATGTATATAGGCTTGAGTAGGGGTGTTCAAAACCGGATATCCGAAAATTCGGATACCCGAATTTCGGATATCCGAAAATTCGGATAGTGGTTTTGGCCATCCGATATCCGAATCCGAAATTTCGGATATCCGAAATTTCGGATTCGGATATCGGATTATCCGAATATCCGAATATCCGAACTCTAATTTTAACTATAATAGTAAGTCGTTGAACTTGTAAAAGTATGTATTAACATAAAAATTATTAGGTAGATTATAATTGAAGTAGTGATCTGATTAGCATGTATTTATTTTGTGACGGCTAAACATAATTATATTAATTAACGATTCTTTAAAGTGTGTGGGCAAAGAATAAATGTAAAACATGGAGCATCGTAGTTCAGTAAATTTTTTAGTTTGGTCTTGCTTGGCCAAATGAATGACTGCAATGCAAATATGGTAAACTTATTTGTTTGGTCTAATGTTTGCGTGGGCTGAACGCAATGCAAATATGCAGCAACTGCAGAGTGCAGTAAACCTATTGAGGTCAGATCTACTCATATTTAGTATTCAAACCTTATACGATTGTATATATTAGTTTGGTCTAGCATGGATACATCCCTAGACAGCTAATCCACTTCTCAATCTCGCAAATTTATGGGTTACAAAAGTATAATATAAATATATATTAAAAATAAATATATGTAATTTCGGATATTCGGATATCCGAATATCCGATTTTTCTGAAAAGTGCCATCCGATATCCGAATCCGAAAAATCGGATATCCGATTTTCGGATACCCGAAAATCCGGATATCCGATTTTTCGGATATTTTCGGATCGGATTTTCGGATTATTCGGATTGCGGATTCGGGTTCGGATATTATGAACACCCCTAGGCTTGAGTGGTAGCACGGACTACCACTCAAATACGCGATGTAGTGGAAATGTTTTGGAGTTTTTAACTAGTGATACCACTGGATAGTGTAATTTTTTGTGTGTGACACCACTGGATAGTGTAATTTTTTTTAACTTTTAACTAGTGACACCAGTGACTACGAAACCTAGATCCGTCACTGATATCACACAACCGATAGTATGGTTTTATGTTATTTTGTGCATACTAAATCAACAGTCTTTTCACTCATTTTTAATCTTCATGCATGTAACTCAAAACTCGAATGTGTAAGTTACAAAACTGCGACCAAAATGTATCTGTAATATCACCAGAAAATTCTGGATATTTTTATGCCAATGGTATAATGTGAGGTTTATGGATTTGGAGTTATTTTAAGACATGATGTGTTAAGTTTATTTATCATTTTTTTAAAAGTGACGATAATTTAACCGTACGTGAAACAATTACATACACTATATATGTACATTTTTATTAAATTATTTAATATGAAAGTAAAACATATAAATTTATACGAGGAATTGTCAAGTAGAAACCAACTAATGGTTAAACAATATAATCAAATTAAAATATATCAAGTTGATTTATTTGTATCGTATGCATATCGAATGTTACAACATTCTAATATTCCTTAAAGAATGAACGATAATTATATTCTCTCATCGGTTTACTATAACCATTCTTTAGTTTCAGGAACAAAGTACGATAAAAAAAAACAAATAAACTAGAAACATTTGTTTTCTACCATTTTTATACGTTTACTCTACGTGTAACTTTGTTAAAAGTTAAAAAATTAGTAAAAAATAAAAATAAAATAAGATTATTGTGCAACGACTATTAGAGGTAACTCACTTAACTTGGCACTAGTATATAAGTGGAGGTGGCGATTGGTGCAAAACCCTAATGCGAGTTGGGTAAAGACGATAACAGCTATTCATGGTCCTAGTATTGGAGGTGACGTCCCTTGCGCAAATCATGCATCAGGTGTGTGGAATGCTATCAAAAAATGCATTGATCAGGTTACTTCATCACAAGTTTTAAATGGGTTCAATTTGCGAATGTGTATCGGAAACGGGCAATTAGCGAATTTTTGGTTCGACCCTTGGCATGATGGCACTCCGCTTGCTGTTTCTTTCCCAAGATTGCTTAACCTGGAGAACAACAAGTTATGCAAAGTTATTGATAGAGTGAATATCTCGATCGAAAATTATTCATGGCGTAGAATGCCGAGAGGTGGCGTAGAGTCATCTCAGCTTCATTCCTTTATGAATATAGTGAATCATGTGCAGATTGTTGATGAATGCGATCAATGGTGCTGGGACGGATTCAATTTTGGTTCTTATAATGTTTCCCAAGCTAGAAAGTTGATTGACAAAGTGGATCATGCTAGTTCTACATTTCCTACTCTATGGTGCAGATATGTTCCTATAAGATTCAAAGTTTTCATTTGGCGTTTAAGACTCCGGCGTCTTCCTACTAAATTAAATCTGCTAGCGAAAGGTATGGATTTTGACAATGGGGCTTGTAGTATGTGCTCAAACAGTTTAGAAGACGATTTGCACATTTTTGTCTCTTGTGATACAACAAAGCTTTTATGGAGTCAAGTAGGGAGATGGATCAACATGGATATCCCTTTGTGGAGTTCAATTGATGGTATTTGGTCATGGGTGGATGGTGTTCCTATATGCGACAAGAAAAAAATCATTGTTCGGGCGATCATCATATCGACTCTATGGAACATTTGGAGGCTCCGGAATAGCATAGTCTTCAAAGATTCAAAATTTCAAAAACGGCATGTATTTGATAGCATTGTAGCTTCTAGCTTTAATTGGTTGTATGCTAGGTATAAAAAGAGTAGAGTCAATTGGTCGGTGTGATTACAAGACCCTCTGAACGCCTTGTAATTTTTTGTTTTTGCTTCTAGCTTCTTGCTAGTCGCTTTTTAATATATTTTTGCTGCCGTTCAAAAAAAGAGCACCGGGAGTGGATCCCCGTCTCCCCCACGTCATATATATATATATATATATATATATATATATATATATATATATATATATATATATATATATATATATATATATATATATATATATATATATATATATATATAAATTGAATATAAGTTTCAATATTATTTTTATGAACCAGCACACCTCGTCGCAAAATGTTCCACTCCCCCCTCCCGTCACGTAGGTTCGTCCCCCTTCGGTCAGTCGCTAATGCGACGTGAATTGTAACGTTAATAAAAAAAATGGATATTTAATGGCTAGTGATATAACCGTTGGAATTTATTTTTTATTTTTATTTTTTTCTTTTTTACTTTCTATACAAACACAAACACAAACAAATCTCATTCACAAACACAAACAAATGTTACATAACTCGTATTATCTCAATTCACAATGGAGTCCACTCTCACCATATTCACCCGGATCGGCTCAAGGTTCGGCTAGTGGTGGTGAGGCTAATCTCAATTTTATGCAATTTGCCAATTCACAACAATCATTTCCACAAATGTCTCCCGAGCAAATGCAAGCCTTTATGATGTGGCAACAACAACAACAACAACAATCACAAGTTTCACAAACACAACAAACATCACAAGCACCAAAACGCAAGTCGAGAGCTAAGGCTAAAGGAAAAAAAGTTGCGGTCGATTCGTCTCAACCTAGAAGACGAACTGAGTACTTGTGGGAACCCGAAGATGAGCTACGTTTAGCTCAATCGTGGATTGCGGCTTCTGAAGATCCAAACCAAGGCATTGATCAACAGTCGGCTTCGTTTTGAAACGTGGTTATGAAGGAGTACCATTCGAGGGGTCCACCTTACAAATAAATAAAGGATATGTCGACCTCCAGATGGACAAAAATGAATGAATGCTGCAGAAAGTATGATGGAATCGTGAGTCGTCTCAAACGAGTTCCACGTAGTGGCAAGGGTGATGTCAATTTCAAGGAACGTTGTGATGCACAATACAAGGTGGAGACGTTTAAGAGGTTTAACAATTACCTAGCTTGGGAATTCCTAAAAGATAAGCAAATGTGGAACAACCCGACTCTACTTAAAACAACCAAACGTGATTGTGTTAGTTTGGATGATTGTGATCTTGATGAGGAACCGGAGGAAACGGAAGAGAATCCAAATGCGGAGCTATATGGGGAGGATGCAACACCACGACCTCCCGGAAAATCAAGAAAATCAAAATCACAAAAGATATCTTCGAGCTTGCCGCTTCCGCAAGATCCTTGTTTGATGAAAGTGCAAGCAGTACGTTTGATTCAATGACTAGTTACTTTGATTTGAAAATACTACAAATATCTACCGAGGGAATGGATGAAGAAGATGCATTGGTTCTTCAAGCGAAGAAAGCGGCGATTCGGGCCAAGCTTCGAAGTGGAAATTGAATCGTTTGTTTAGAAAATGTAATCGTATTGGATTTTAATTTTTAGGAATTATAATTTTTTTTAGGAATCGTAACGTTTTTTTTTTTTTGAATTGTAATGTTTTATTTTTATTTTAATGGAAGTTATTTCTATTTAGGGAGATTATTCTCACACACACTTTTTTGATCCTCACACACCTATTTTAACCTTTTACTCTTCTAATAATACTCAATTGGTGTGTGAGGATCAAAAAAGTGTGTGTGAGAATCATCCCCCTTCTATTTATGTTAATTTTTATAATTTTATTGATTTTTGTTATTTTTAAAATCATTAAAATAATAATAAAAATATAAACTGACATGCTCAACTGACATAGGTCACCACTCCTCATTTTTTCTGACTCAACAAGTCACATCTGACATGCCAAGTGACACGAGTCACCACTCCCAGCGCTCTTAGCGACCATATGTCATCACCATCTTTTATTTCGAAAGGAAATAAAAAAAACATAACAAATAATATTTTGCTGTGACATATAGCGGCGACATGTCGTCGCATTAAATGTGGCAGGATATTTTTCAGAGGAAAAAAAAAAACAATTTTTTTGAGGGTATTTAATTAGCAGCGATAATGTCTCCGAAAAAATCCATTCAAGCTTTTTACATTTTACCAACAGAAAATACATAATTGTTTTAGCCACGACAATGTCACTGGTAAATTTTTGTTAAAAATAGTAAAAAAAAAAAAAAAAAATTATATTCATTTTCTTGTTAAATGGTCGCTTAGTGACGAAAAATTGTGCTGCTAAAAACTCTCGCCTTCAATAGCCACAAATCAATGTGTCTATGATCCGACCGTCTGCCCCTCGGGATGATATAAGGTTCGGATCCCTGTAATGCGGTTCGGGTTTCCTGCTCGAAAACGCGTGCGTGCGTGCGTGGCAAATGAAAGTATTCGATGCCAACAACTTGCCTTTAAAAAAAATATATATATATATATTAAATGTGTTTAGCGTGTGTCATATTAGTTTGGAAGTTGAGATTGAGAATATTTAGTGTAAACACAAACAAGTTCATAACTCATAGTTTATAACTTTTGGATCGTACCGTAAAAAAATTGTGATATAAGCACATGGTAGTAAATTCTTAGTAAATTTAGTCAGAGAAAAGGGAATATATTGTGTTGTTAATAAAATGCTAAATCTACCCAAATTATATAATGTTAGATGTTACGACTTAATATTACTATATTAGACATTGAACAAATGGTTTTAAATGTTAATTTTAAGACAAGATTACTCTTGTCGTCCTTGAATGTATACTGAAATTATATGCGTCGTCTTTACAACATTTTTTTGCGTTCGTCGTCACTGAACTTGCACTTTATAACTTATGTTGTCCTTCTGTTGACTATCCGTCTCTTTCCTCGGTTAATCTTCAACATGTGTGAGGGCAATTATGTCACATATATGAAAAAAACGTTGTATTTTAGTGAACAAATTTCCTGCAAAATTTGTTTGGAAATGGTAGAATGGCAAGAATGATTTATGGTCACGGATAGCTCTTAAAATTAAGACTCATGTGATACTTTTTTGTCATACACCCCTGAATGATTATGTCATTTCTTCTTTTTTTCATATCACGGGTTATTATTTTTTTAAATAATATAATCTGGAGTACTAAATTTTTATTTACAGTACCAAACAATATCATCAATTATTAGAATTACCTTCCTATTGCCAAAGGTCACACACATTTGATTCACTTTTAATTATTATCTAAATCTAAATCTAAACTACCTGATAAATGCGAAACATATTAAATTTGTTAAAAATTTTATTTTTTAAAATATTAAACCTACAACATATATTACTTTGAATGTGTATGAGCGATGGTTCAGTTTATAAATCTTGTATAGCTTAATTTTTTGTATCAAAAGTTAAATTTAAAAATCTTGTTTGATACGAGATTGATTGAATATAAGAGCTTATAAAAATTAATGTTTGAAATAATAATTAGATGTTCTAGTTATTCTTTTGCAACCTTTTATGTAATTTCAATATCAAACTACACTTATATAAAACCCCACATGCTAAATGTATATATTATCAACGAAACCTGAAATTTATAACCTTTTGGTTTATGCATTTGTCTTTCTCAAATCCCATCATCATTCCAACTACATTTTAGTTACATTGCCATTACACACCAAATCCATATATAGCCATTTCTTAACAAATCATCCTCGAACACTCTTTAATCTTTCTCTCCATCATCACCATCCATAACCACCACAAACCACCATGCAAGAACCACCACCACCATCACCACCACCACTACCACCCATCAAAGCGTACACATTAAAAGCCACCTCAATATCCTACACTAAATCCACCTCCCCATTCACACCTTTTTCCCTCCTAAACTACTTCACCACCACCACTACACCACCAATCACCACCATCCTCCAAGACATCACCATCACTGCCTACCCCGCTCAAATCCTCGCCATCGTCGGCCCTAGCGGCGCCGGAAAATCCACCCTCCTCGACATTTTAGCCGCCCGAACATCCCCAACTTCCGGCACTCTCACCCTAAACTCCTCCCCACTCACCCCTTCCTCGTACCGAAAACTCTCCGCTTACGTTCCCCAACACGACACGTCACTACCCGTCCTCACCGTCTTCGAAACCTTCGCATTCGCAGCCCATTTACTCCAACCCAAAACGACAAACATCTCGTCCATAATCACCGCTCTTTTAACCGACCTCCGGTTAACCCATATAGCCCATACCCGGCTCGGCCACAATCTATCCGGTGGCGAACGACGTCGTGTTTCAATCGGTTTAAGTCTTTTACACGACCCCGGTGTATTACTTCTCGATGAACCCACATCCGGACTTGATAGTACGTCAGCTTTCAACGTCATGCAAACGTTGAAATCGATCGCAATTACACGTCACAGAACCGTAATCTTATCGATTCATCAACCGAGTTTCAAAATCTTGTCAACAATTGACAGAATTTTATTACTTTCAAAAGGAAAAGTTGTTCATCATGGAACATTACCTTCGCTTCAAGACTATTTATTATCAAACGGTTTTATTGTCCCTCCACAACTAAATTCGCTAGAATTCGCAATGGAAATATTAACTCAAATCACTAAAATCATTGCACCACAAACTCAACCTTCATCTGTTGATCCGATTATTTGTACTAAACACGACGAAATTCGATATCGTAGCTCAAGGTTTCAAGAAATAGTAGCTTTATACATAAGGTTTTGGAAAATAATCTATAGAACAAAGCAACTACTTTTAACAAACACCTTGCAGGCCTTAGTTGTAGGGCTCGTTTTAGGCACGATTTACATTAACATCGGGTACGATAAAACCGGAATTGAGAAGCGATTTGGTCTCTTCGCATTCACATTAACATTTCTTCTTTCATCCACAACTGAAACCTTGCCGATTTTCATCAACGAGAGGCCAATTCTTCTTCGAGAAACATCGAGTGGGGTTTATCGTCTTTCGTCGTATTTAATCGCAAACACACTCGTGTTCTTTCCATATCTGTTTGTGATCGCTTTAATATATTCGGTTTCGGTTTATTTTCTAGTTGGTTTATGTTCAACATTGCAAGCATTCATGTACTTTGTGTTAACGATTTGGGTGATCGTACTAATGGCGAATTCGTTCATTTTGTTCCTGAGTTCGATCGCGCCGAATTACATCACCGGGACGTCGTTAGTGACTGTACTTTTAGCCGGATTCTTTTTGTTTTCCGGCTACTTTATATCGAAAGAAAGTATGCCGAAATATTGGGTGTTTATGCATTATTTTTCGATGTATAAATACGGGTTAGATGCGCTGTTGATCAATGAGTATTCATGTTTGATGAACAAGTGTTTGATTTGGTATGATGAGAAGAATGAAACGTGCATGGTGACTGGTGGTGATGTGTTGCAGAAGAGAGGGCTTCATGAAGATCATAAATGGGTTAATATTTATGTGTTGATTGGGTTTTTTGTGTTTTATCGTCTGCTTTGTTTGTTGTTTTTAATTAGAAGGGTTTCAAGGTCAAAAAAGTAAGTTGTTTTGATCATGGAACCAATTATATATCTGCAATTAATTTGATTTATTATGATTATATATTAGTTTACCAATTCAATATGTATGTTTCATTTGACTAGTTATATGCTAGTCGATTGTGAATTGCCAATGCCATTTGTGATTAGTTTATAGATAATCATAAAATTGATGTTTAACTCCAGATTATTACATAAAAAAAAAATGATGTTATATACATTAGTACATTAGCCCATCTTGTGATTACGATGTTCGTAGATAATCATAAAATTGACGTTTTTTTTTTTTATCAAAATCATGTTTGAAGATATATTGGACGACATATGACAATATTGAAGATGATGGATATATACAACTCCGTACTACTTTTTTTTGTCGATAACCCTTAGATAATGAAATGACATAAGTGGGCCACACCAACTTCTTTCATCACAATTCCTTTTGTCATTTTCACTGAGAATAATATGTACCGGTTGTTATTACAAGTGACTACTAACCTTGTCGGGTTAGAGCGCAGAGAGTCGATCCAGTCACCTAACTTCGTTTCGTAGTTGACGCCATCTCTCCACCCCCACTGTCGTCGTTAACGTCGTTACCAGCCATGTCGCCAAAGTTTCGTTGCCACATCGACACACTTCCCCCGTTTCCTTCTCCTTACATTTTTTTTGTTTTTTAATATTGCGTGTATTTGTTTTTCTCTTTTCACATGATTCATCTTTTTATAAATGGAAAATCATTTTAACGTGAAACAAGAAGAAAGAGAAGAGGCTGTGTTCACGGGTGTTAATAGGTTGGGTTTTCGGTTTATTTGGTTAATCGTCGGTTAATCGGTTTGGTTTATTGACTTTTTGAACTTCTAAAAGCAAAATCAAAATCGAAGCAAATCGAAATTGAATTCGATTCGATTTTGATTTCTATTCGATTTTGACTTTTAAATTCAATATCGGTTGAACCCGAAAAACGAACAAAATTAAAATTTTGTAATAGAAAGTTGGAAAATATGCATGCTGTACGAACTAAGCTCCCAAAAATGTGTACCTAATCAAACTTGAGTTCAACAAAGTTGCCTATATAAATATAAATATCTATTGATAAGTGTTACCTATATAACCAAATTTTAAATTCCGCCTGCTGTACGAACTAAGCTACCAAAAATGTGTACCTAATCGAACTTGAGTTCAATAAAGTTCGATTGTGTCGAGAGGAGTGGAATAAATAAGCTTTTCGAGCTTAACTTGAACCTGATTACCCTAATAGATATATAAGGTTGAGGCTTGTCTTCAAGAATTGACTTCTAGGATCACTGCCAAAAGGAAGGATGCTGAGAATTTGAACTCGAACTACTCTGATAAAGTTCAAAGTTGTGTGCATGTGTAGTAACAAACACAACTACACAAATGTCTCATCGCTTCAATTCGACATCTAACCAACAGGATTAAGTTTTAACACAGCTTGTATTCCTCCGCTACCTTTTCTTCAATTAGGATGGAACCTCAACAACATTTTCGAATAATTATATCAACTGAAACAGTTCGATTCAGTAGTTACTGGTTCAAAGTAGTCACTCATCTTTTGGTTTCTCGTCATCACAATTAACTAGATGAGTAAACTTAAAATAGACATTGCGGTTTGTTTTGCGCTGTACATCTAGTCCAAAAGTAATGGGCTGTGACACACATAGACGGCCAAATCACTAGTCTATTTCCGACTAACCCAGCCACTAAACATGTCCCCTAACCAGAGTAACCAAAACATTATAACAAGCCCCTACCCACAATAATAGTTCAAACGTGACGGCACGCAAAAAGGAGTGACTGGAGTTTACCTTATAGCCTACCAGAATAGCCTACCAGAACATTATATGAATTTATATCAAACATGTTTTATAGAAAACAAAACTTGAGGGCTAATTATTGAACCAAAAGAGTTAATATCAGTGTGTAATATTAAGATTCTACAAGAAATCATAATACTTTATGAGCAAGAAACTAGGATAAAAAATTAAAGCATGGAAGTTTATGTGAAGTGATCTAATTCAGGAGTAACGGAAGTTGAGATACATGGCATGTTTTATCGTTTTTATGTCAACGCTCAATTTCTTCTAAACTAATATTTAGCCACAAAGAATAGATGAAGCACAGTAGTCATTATAAAGGTTATAAAACTGTAGTTCGCTTACAATCAAAACATTTATAAATGGTTGTGCACACAAATACATCACAGATGCAGCTTCAGAGATCTGCTTATCAACCTTGAATACCAAATGCTTCAGAATAAAAACCTGCTCCTGGTACACGTATTACTGCACGATTTTATCAAGCAGTCAGCTATTATGGTGACTTAATTAATTAAAGGTGGCAAAAGGAGTGGGTTGGGTCATGGGTCAAAAAAGAAATTGGTTTAAAAGGGGCAATTATTTATTGTGTAGATTGGGCTCGATGGACTCGAGACACCTTTTATCTCGACTTATCAACTTTCAAGAGCAATTGGTGTCGAATATAATTACAAAAATCACATAACTTTAATAACTAATCTAGTTTTGAATAAAATGACTAAAATCGCTGTATGCATTTAGAATACATTTTTGGAGACCTTCGATCCACTGACCCATTTGTAATTTTAGCTAAATTCTATGATTTTAACATTTGATCCGTTAGAAACAGAATTGACCCGCTCATAGTTCACCTCTAATAAAATTGAATAAGTCTATACGTGAAAGAAAAAAAAACCTTACTGTATTATCCGAGGCCTCGCACATACTGGTCAAGAGTGGTATTGAATAGCTCACTTCTGTACATAAAAAACATCAAATTTATAATAAAATTGTTAAATTTGACAACATTATTGAACTTATAGAAGTATAAAAAACGGTCCCATTGAGCCCATAAGCTTGCAACATAACCCATAGGGCATAGGCTTCAATTTTTTAAGGCTTAACATGACATTTCACCTACATAGTTCATACATGCATACATATTCGCTTTTTAGCTGCCATTTTTATTTTTATTTTTAGAAAGGCAAGTTGTCGGCATCACACAGAGGGGTATTAACCACCTTCGTGATCATTTGCCACGCACGCAAGCACTTTTGGGAGGAAACCCGAATCGCATTGCAGGAACCCGATCCTTAAACCATCCCGAGGGGCAGGCGGACCGGGTTTGAATCCTGAATGTATCCGAGAGAAAACCCCCCTCAGGGTCAATCTGGAGCTTCATATTTCAAGCAGATTAATTAAGAGGGTGAGCTGAGCTATGCAATTAATGAATTCAGAAACTAATCTTCTATGCATCAAAGAATTCAAAACTAATGTAACCCAAATGAAGATGTATTATGATATCAGAGTCATGCACGGGCCTAGGTTTAACGGACAAAAAAGGGTTTTTCTGTATATACATGTAATTAACCAAATAAGTGGGAAAACAGAAGCTTGATTGAACCTGCTACAGAATAGCTTATTGAACAAGAAATTCTGATAATATCTGGTTGCATACTATATGTACACACACAGAGACAAGATGTCAACGGTACAAAGCTTACCTAATTGGAGTTCCGGGAGTGTACAACGGATTCTTGACGACGTACTCGACGTACAAACTGTAAATGTACTTCAGAGACTCTCTTAAATCACTTGCTTTGGGATGTGTAACAAGGATGATCTGCACACCAACGATAAAAGCACATAAAAGGCTCAGAATAGAAGGTTTTACGGTTGGTAAAACCAATTGTAAAACTTTATTTTGGCAATATGACAATCGGAATATAAATTTCATCTAACATGTCGACCGTCTGTTCCTCAATCAGTCTTTATAATCAAGTGAGCCTGAGTATAATCAATATTATTCGAAGTTTTATTTCAAGTTCAGATATAAAATATATCACTAGTCACCATGCAATTTGGGTTTTAATATCGGTTGTATGACATAATTACTACTGTATATCTATATAGATCAGTCAGGTCAAATGGAAGAATAAAACAGAAGTTATTTCCCTCAAATATGACAGATATGCGCTCATATTTCCCTAAACAACTTTACCACGACTAGTTCAATATTATATTGACAAAGCAAAACTTTTCAGTTGAAAAAAAGTGGTTTTTAAATGCGGTGGCAGGGGTGTTAATACATATAGCAATAATTCTAAGCATATGTGTCTTGAATTCAAACGTAACCACTTAGGGGTAGTTTACTTTTTCTGTATTAAGTCTTGTTTTCATTTGCCTCTATTTGAGAAGGGGTGTCTGATTCTATGTCTCCTAGAAACAGACAAATTTTCAGATTAAGTGGCAGATTAAGTGGACAAATTTGCCAAATTTGTGGAGATAAAATTGAAAAAACCACCGCCGCATCCTCCGTCATCCACCGACGCTTTTCTTCTGTCCTCTTATCAACTCTCCCAGATATGTCAATTTCAACTTTATCTTCAATCTACTTTTGATTTGATTTTGCTTTATTCGAATTTAGGGTTTTCCAAATCGTTGCTGTTTAAATTGCCTTTATCATCATATTAATAACGTATTTTATTAATTTCATGTTTATTTATCTGCTATCAAAAAGACAGATCCATTATTATATTCATGTATGTGGATAAGGTAATGTTTGTACAGATCCAGATCTGATTCCTTTTTCTCTGATTAGTTCATTTCAATTCCTGTAAAATTCGTATTATTAAAATACAAATGAAATTAAGTTCGCACAATTTCCATTTCATCTTCTGCTAACTTTCATCCCCATTTCCAATTTCTTCTCACCAAATTTCCACCACCGTAAAACCACCCTAATCCACCCAACATCCACCACCAAAGTGTAAAAATGGAGTGTGTGAGAGAGAGTGAGAGGAGAGAGAGTGAGAGGAGAGAGAGTCATGCACACAAGTTTAGTACGACGGGGCAGAGAGATCGCGGAGAGGGAAAGCCTAGGGTTCCGACGACAACAAAGTTTTTCGGGCATCGTTTGACATCATTTATGTTCTTTAATTTCGGTGATCATTGGGCTATTTCTGATCTTTGGCGGGTCTTCAAGCAATTCGGCGATCTTAGGGACATCTACTTGGAAGGCAAACGACTAAGAAATGGACTCAAGTTCGCTTTTGCTAGGTTCCATGGTGTTGGAGATGAAGCACAGTTTCTTCGTCGACTAGAAAGCATAACGTTTGATTCAAGACCAATTAGGGTTTTTAGAGCCGTCAACCGTTCGCAAAACCCTGACTCAAATCGTTTCAATACCAGGCCTGTTTTTCAAGGCAACGGACCAAAAGGTAATACTGGTGGTGCTGTCTGGATACCAAAGGGGTCATCAAAGGTGGGCACTAGTCGTGGAGATGATTTTCCGGCTCTCAATGAGGTATTCGGTGAACCTAAATCTAGGTTATTCGGTGAACCTAAACCTCAGGAGGATTTAAGAACACTGCTGATCAAATCTAGATCGAGAAAGGCCTGGAAATCGGAAGAAGCTGAAAGGTTTCGTACGGTGGAGGTTGAAGATAACTCTCCATTGGTGGGGATGGAAGATTGTATTATTGTTGGTGAACTGAAAAACATTGGTGCACTTAACCTTATTACCACGATAGGGCTGGCTAACGGATACGATGGTATACATATTAAGTACATTGGTGGCCTACATGTGTTATTGATATGTGCCAACAGTGTTACGGCCAAAAATATTGTATGTGATGCTAATTCGCCGGTGAAAAAGTGCTTTAATGAGTTAAAATTGTGGGATGGCCGTTCAGTCAATTCGGGTAGATTAACGTGGGTCGAGATCATAGGGGTTCCGTTTAAATATTGGTCTTGTAGTACCTTTAAATCAATTGCGGAGTGGTGGGGGCCAGCCCTGGATTTCAAGAATTGCAATATTATTCGTGGTAATCAAAATCTAATTTCGGGTAAAGTCTTGATTCATACTAAGAATGACGAACGCATCAATGGAATAGTAAAATTGGTCGCAGGCATCTGGTGCAAACATGTTGGTATTTCAGAATGTGATGATAAAATAGAACTTGATTTGGAAAATATTCCACAGTCGGATTGGGACAGTTCGGAAGATGAGGAAGAAATTCCGGATTCTTTGTCCGGTGATGACGCTTCCGATGAACTTGAAGATGGGGAGATTCGATCGGAAAAAGGTCAGGTGAATGGTGGCGGTCATGGCAGCTTACCATTGCAGGTGGAAGATGATGGGTCCTCCTGCATGGGAATTAGGCAACCTTTTGATAAAGATAATAATGATGATGCTTTTTTGTCCAATGTGCAAGAATCACCTATAGATGCAAATATCTCCAAGTCCAAGACTCCGGATACCAAGGTGAGGTCTGATGTCTCGAATAAAAAAGTAAATCCTGAGGGTTGTTATTCGGGTACTAGTGTTGGGTCAGCTCACTTCAACTTAAATGGGCCCAACTTTCATGTTGATAAATCTGGCCCAGTATCTCGTGATAATCCAGCAAAGGTGCTTAGTGTTGATGGGCCTATTAATCAAAATAAGTTTAATGTCATTAGGTCGGCCGATCCAAGAGATAATGTGGTGATAGAGGATCTCGGTGATATCGATTGCTCATCGGATGAGGAAGAATGTAAAAGTCCAGTTAAGAACTACGGTGGTGACGGGGTGGAGAAGGCTAAGATTTCCGGTGATACATCCTCGTTGAATGTTATGGATACCGCTAACAACTATTTGCCTAAAAAAGCAAGTAAAGGGGTTGTTTATGCTTCTGATTCGTCCAATTGCTGCTGGAATTCCATCGGCAACTGGAAAGCTTCATCGAAAATTTTACATGCGAAAAAATCGACTAGGAAAGGGAAAGGCGTTGAGGATCCAAGTGGGATTAATTGTGTGACATGTGGTAGTAGAAGATCGAAACTGAGTAAGAAACCATCGTCGTCTAGGAATAGCAAGAAGAAGGAGGTGAGCCAATTGATATCGGAAAACAGTATTGGAGTTGAGGAATTCGGCACCAATCTTGGTCTAAAATGGACCAAGAAAGATATGTAAGTGTCTTCTTTCTCTGTTCGTATCTTCTTTTTATTTATGAAGATTATTTCCTTAAACATTCGTGGGTTCGGGTCCGGGAAAGAAAGTAAGTTTGGTGATGTTAAAAGCTTATGTTTGGTCGAAAGGCCCTCTATTCTAGCATTTCAAGAAACTAAATGTCATAACCTTGTCGACAATTGGATATTCGGGCTTTGGGGTTCTAATGATTGTGGGTATGTTCAAAAAGAAATGATTGGTAAGTCGGGGGGACAATTAATAATTTGGGATAAAAACATCTTCGAGGTTTATAGTGAGCTAATTGGTGACTTTTTTATTGCTATACGAGGGAAATGGAAACAGTCGGGAAATGAATCGATTATTGTCAATGTGTACGGTCCGCATGATGACGCCAATAAATGTAAGTTTTGGGATTCGCTGGACAAGATCTTGTGTATTGATGGTGTGTCGTGGGTCATTTGTGGGGACTTTAATGAGGTTAGAGATAAGTCGGAAAGATTGAATTGTGAATTTTTTTATAATCGGGCTAGGAGGTTTAACGAGTTTATTGATAGATATAGTTTAGTGGACATTCCTTTGGGTGGGAGGAAATTTACTAGGGTTAGTGATGATGGGTTGAAAATGAGTAAACTAGATAGATTCTTGGTTTCGGACGACTTTCTTAGCTTTTGGACCGATCTAAAAGTGGTGGCTTTAGATAGAACTGTATCGGATCATTGTCCTATTATGATGTCGGATGGTGAAGTGGATTTTGGGCCTAAACCGTTTAAAATCTTTGATGATTGGTTCGTGGTTGAGGGTATTGACAAGGTTATTGCCGATTCTTGGTCTGGTCCAATGGGGGGTAACCGGAAGGATTGCGTTTTTCGTAACAAGTTAAAAAGACTAAAAGGAGACCTTAAAGAATGGAGTAAAGTTCACTTTGGCAAGCTTGATTGTGAGATTGAGTCGGTTAAAAAGGTGGTAACGGATCTTGAAATGAAAGCAGAAGTAGGTAGTTTAAAGGATGAAGAGCGGACTAAATGGCTAAACTCGAGAAAAACATGGATGGAAAAGGAAAAAATCAAGACAGGGATGCTAAAACAGAAAGCTCGTGTTCGTTGGATGATCGATGGAGACGAAAACTCAAAATATTTTCATAATTCCTTAAAGAGGAAATATAATAAAAACAACATCCGGGGGATTAATGTTAATGGGTCTTGGTGTGAAAATCCTAATACAATCAAAGAAGTTGCTTTCAACCATTTTAAAAGCATATTCGAGGTACATAATTCGGATGGACCAAGCCTTGAAGGGCTGTTTTCTGAATTGATTACATCAGCGGACAACGAGCTCTTAGAAGCTCCTTTCACCGAAGGGGAAATTTGGGAATCGGTCAAATGTTGTGGTAGTTCGAAGGCCCCGGGACCGGATGGGTTCAACTTTGGTTTTTTCAAAAAGTTTTGGTCCATAATCAAAGATGATTTGGTAGGTGCTATCAACTGGTTTTGGGTTTTTGGCGAGTTTTCAAAGGGTTGCAATGCCTCTTTTGTTTCCCTTATTCCGAAGAAATCGGACCCGCCGAGTTTTAGTGATTATCGCCCGATTAGTCTTATTTGCAGTTATTATAAAATTATCGCGAAGATGTTGTCTTTGAGAATTTGTAAAGTGGCACCTAGTCTTGTAGGGAAGGAACAGAGTGCGTTTCTTGGGGGTAGATATATTCTAGACGGTGCGTTAGTTGCAAATGAAGTGGTCGAAGATCTTAAACGAAACAAAAAGCACGGCCTAATTTTTAAGGTAGACTTCGAGAAAGCCTTTGATTCGATTAATTGGGATTATCTTCTTGAAGTGATGAAATGTATGGGGTTCGGTACCAAATGGTGTAAGTGGATTTCCTCGTGTCTTAAATCGGCTACAATCTCCATTCTCATAAACGGGTCTCCGACAAGTGAGTTTAATCTTAAAAGGGGCGTTCGCCAAGGTGATCCCTTATCACCTTTCCTTTTTATTATTGCAGCGGAGGGACTTAATATCCTAACGAAAAAGGCGGTTGAGAGAGGGATGTATAAAGGGGTGGAGGTGGGTAATGATAAAGTCGTCATTTCTCATTTGCAATATGCGGATGATACGATTTTTTTTGGCGAATGGAGTAGACGTAATGCGCGAAATTTATTGTACTTGTTGGAATGTTTTGAACGGGCTTCGGGGTTGAAGGTTAATTATAATAAAAGTCAATTATTTGGGATAGGCATTAGTAATGATAACGTGGAAGCTCTTGCGTCTTGGTGTTCATGTCTTGCAGGTCGGTTGCCTTTCATGTATTTGGGTATTCCCGTGGGTAATAAGATGAAGAAATTGAATGATTGGTCCCCGGTGATCGAGAAATTTAACAAGAGGTTAGCGGACTGGAGAGCAAAAATGATTTCATTCGGTGGACGGTTAACTTTAGTTAAGTCGGTTCTCTCTAGCCTACCTCTCTATTACTTCTCGCTCTTTCGTGCCCCTACTTGTGTGCTAAATTCTCTCGAGAGTGTGAGACGGAAATTTTTTTGGGGCGGGACGGGTTCTAACTCTAAAATGTCATGGGTTAAGTGGGAAAAAATCCTTCTTCCTCACAAAGAAGGAGGTTTAAATATCATGTCCTTAAAAAGTAAAAATTTAGCTCTTCTTTGTAAGTGGTGGTGGAGGTTTAAAACCGAAACTAACACTTTGTGGGTCGCCGTAATTCGTAGCATTTATGGTTCTAATGGAGGTCTTGTGCTTGGAAACGGGCTTGTCCGAAAACCAAACGCTAGCCTTTGGAATTCTATTTGTGTTGCAGGAAATCATGTGGACGGGTTAGGGATTTCTTTCTCTAAGTCTTTCATACGCTTGCTCGGGGACGGGAAAAGCACCTCTTTTTGGAATGACATTTGGGTGGGGAACGCAAGCCTCAAAGACAAATTCAAAAGATTATACAGGCTCGAGATTGACAAAGATATCAACATCAGTAACAAAACCGAAGAATTTAAGGGAGATGGGCTCGGCAATTGGGCCTATCCACCTATGGGACGAACGAATAGTGAACTAACTGAATTGCGAGATACTGTTCGGAACTTGCAGCTGATCGAAGATAAAAAAGACTGTTGGAGCTGGAATCTCAATTCGAAGGGTACATATATGGTCAAGGACTGTTCGGTTCTAGTGGACAAAGTCATCCTACCACGTGCGGTTAATTCAATTGAGTCGTTGCGAAATGGTTTGGTTCCAAAAAAAGTAGAGGTGTTTATTTGGCGGGCGAGATTAGGTCGTATACCGGTAAGGTTCGAGTTAGATAAACGGGGCATCGATTTGAACAGCGTGAGATGTCCGATTTGTGATGGTGACATTGAGACGGTGGAACATATACTTTTTTCTTGTCAAATGGCCAAAGACATATGGGCGAAAGTCCTTAAATGGTGGGGGTATAATTCGGCTTTATTCGGGTATGAGGATATTTTTAATGGTACCTTCGGCTGCGTAGCACATGATCAAAAAAGGAACCAATGGCAAGCGGTTTGTTGGGTGGTTTGTTACATTATATGGAAGAATCGAAATGCAAAGGTGTTCAAGAATAAGCTCGAGACGGTCCCATCTTTATTTAGCGAGGTTCAAGTTCTTTCATACGATTGGATTTCACGACGTTGCAAGGGTCATATTATGGATTGGCTTCAATGGTTCTCACAACCTTAGTTTCTCTCTTTTGTTAGTTGCAATCTTTGCAATTAGCTTAGGGCGGTGTAATTTGTTTTCTCTATTTCTTTCGTGATGTATTGTGTTGTTAAGGTTGCTCAGTCAACCATGTACTATTCGTGAATGTTTAATATAAGTCCTTCTTGCTTTTCAAAAAAAAAAAAGAAACAACAATTTTACCTATCGAATTAAGAGTTGTAGAGAAACAGATCATTAACTGGAAAGTAAATAGGGCCCTTATTTATGCACGACAACAGTTCATTAATACTGTACGCAAGAAATCAACTAACACGAGATAGTAATATAGTATCACAAAAGATCCTATATCTGTACGAACCTTAATACCAGAAGGACTCTCCATGAAACTCAACTTATACGTATTAGTACGAAAACTGTGAAACGAACAACCTTGCCCCGGCAACTGAGGTACCCCAAGGTTCCCTTTATCACCACTGCACAAAACATAAACAATATCTTTTTAAACCCTAAACCGTATTAATAATTAATAAATAAATACAAAGTACAAAAATTCCACAATATAAATCAGGTAACAACAACAGATCACTCACTTTATCAATTTCACAACTTCCAATTTAATAAAATTGATCATAAATCTAATTTCCTAAGTTGAATACAAACAGAAACCCTAGAATCATAAAATGAAGGAGAAGTGAACCTGGAAGGATCCATTTTGGCGGTTAGGGATTTAAGAGAGAAAAGGAGGCCAAACATGAGTTTATGATCCTGATTTGAATCGAGAGTACGAAGAGGTCGATTCCATTCCCTATAAAGTAAACAAACACCATTTCTATTGAATACGTATATCATATGCGCATTGTTTCCTGGCGCTAATGTTGGCACCGGTGGTGATGGACTAATTTCCGATCCTCCGAAAAACTGCATTCTTAATTAGGTCTATTCTTCTCAATGATTGATTTGATGAATTTTCTGATTTGTAAATTTACGGTGATCGTGGTGTATCAAATTTGCCCAGAGAGACTTATGCGGCCAGATATATGTTATTCGGGCCGGATCTGAACGGATATGGTTCGTTACCCAACTCAATCCAATCATTTCACGAGTTATGCTCACTAACGATCGTTAAGTTTTTTCCGTTAAAGTTAGTCATTTATTTAACGATCGTTAAGCTTTCCCGTTAAAATTATTCACGTAAAACTCTTAAAACTTAGTCATTTACAAAACTTAAAACTAAGCACCGTAAACTCAAAACTTAGTCTTAAATTCCATCTAATGTTTCCCTTTAGAGCACAGCAATAGAACCACAACAAACTCTTATGCAACTACCACCCGGTCACCATTGATTTTCAGGCCTCCATCTATTTTTTGATCACCTTCAGATTTTAACTCCTTCGTCAGATATAACTTTGTCTGGGTAGCGAGATTCATGATATTCATTTACGGATCTTTGATAAAAACAAAGATCGTTATTTGGGTAACGGTCATTAGTGGTGAGTACCAACAAAACACGATGCATTGACCATTCATTGGAATCTGATTAATCGACCACTTTCCAGGAATCTGATTACCAATCGTGTGAGTAAAATTTCGATTAAATAAGTCCCACATTCAGGTGTACACTTGATCTAATTAATTTGGATAATCGATTTTGTTTTTTATATGAGTAGACCTGGCAAACAAGACCCAAAGCTTAAAGAATGGGTTGATTGGGTTTACTTGAAGAACCAAATTGGTCTAAGCACATAATATAAAAAATTAATCCAAGACCCAAATGGGTCCAATCACATTATAGAAAGTTACTCGAGGACCCAAATGGGTCCAAATGGGTTTAATTCAAAAGATTTGATTTCAGAGCGCGAGTTCAAGGCGCGTTATTCGACGCGAGTTTTCGACACTCGGTTTCGACACCCGTTTTTGGCACGCGTTTTTAGCGCCCAGTTTTCGGCCCCCGTTTTCGACGCCCGGTTACGGCCCCCGTTTTCGACGCCCGGTTTCGGCCCCTGTTTTTGGACCCCGTTTTCGACGCCCGTTTTCGGCGCCCGTTTTCGACGCCCGTTTTCGACGCGCGTTTTCGGCGCGCGTTTTCGGCCCCCTTTTTCGGCTCCCGTTTTGGATGCCCTGTTTCGGCGCCCGTTTTCGACGCCCGGTTTCGGACCTCGGTTTTTCGCCCCCGGTTTCGGCCCCCAGTAACGGCCTCGGTTTTGGCATCTTGTTCGGCGCCCTGTTTCGGTCTCCGTTTTCGGCGCCCTATTTCGGCCCCCGGTTTCGGCACCCGTTTTCGGCCCCCGTTTCAGGCCCCCAGTTTCGGCCCCCGTTTTCGGCCCCCGTTTCGGCCCCCGTTTCGGCCCCCCGGTTTCGGCTCCCGGTTTCGGCGCCCGTTTTAGGCCCCTGTTTTCGGCGCCCTGGTTCAGCGGCCTGTTTCGGCGCCCGATTTCAGGCGCCCGTTTCAGCCCCCGTTTTCGACGCCCGGTTTCGGCACCCCGTTTTCTGCGCCTGTTTTCGGCGCGTGTTTTCGGCCCCCCGTTTCGGACCCCGTTTTCGCCGCCCGGTTCCAGCACCCGGTTTCGGTGCGTCGGTTTCGACTCGCTTTTTCGACGCCCGTTTTTGACGCTCGGTTCCGGAGCCTGTAGTGACCCGTCATAATCCATCCGGACGAAGTCCATCTCGATTATAAACGATTCACAATAGTGGGTTACATTGCGAGGTACTTGACCTCTAAATGATACATTTTACAAATATTGCATTCGTTTTAAAAGACAAACTTTCATTTCATTGAAAGTTGACGACATGCATACCATTTCATAATACATCTAACTATAATTGACTTAATAATGATCTTGATGAACTCGATGACGCGAATGCAACGTCTTTTGAAATAAGTCATGAATGACTCCAAGTAATATCTTTAAATGAGCAAATGCACAGCGGAAGATTTCTTTCAACCCTGAGAATAAACATGCTTTCAAGTGTCAACCAAAAGGTTGGTGAGTTCATTAGTTTAACATAAATAATCATTTCATAATTTTAATAGACCACAAGATTTCATATTTCCATTTCTCATAAACATACGTCCCATGCATAGAGACAAAAATATCATTCATATGGATTGAACACCTGGTAACCGACATTAACAAGATGCATATAAGAATATCCCCATCATTCCGGGATCCTCCATCGGACATGATATAAATTTCGAAGTACTAAAGCATCCGGTACTTTGGATGGGGATTGTTGGGCCCAATAGATCTATCTTTAGGATTCGCGTCAATTAGGGTGTCTGTTCCCTAATTCTTAGATTACCAGTCTAAAAGGGGCATATTCGATTTCGATCATTCAACCATATAATGTAGTTTCAATTACTAGTGTCTAGTTCGTAAAACAGTTATAAAAATAGCGCATGTATTCTCAGTCCCAAAAATATATATTGCGAAAGCATTTAAAAAGGGAATAATGAAACTCACCTAATGTATTTTGTAGTAAAAATACATATGACGATATTGAACAATGCAGGGTTGGCCTCGGATTCACGAACCTATATCATTTGTAAATTTATTAATATACATAATTGTAATCGAACAAATATATATCCATATATAAATTTATTAGTTATATCTTTTTATCAATATGTATATGTTTTATATATTTATTTTGTATATAAAAACATCAATTATGTTATGTCATATATAATAAGTGTTTTTGTATATATGTATACATATATCATCTGTTTGTTAAAATAGTAATTATAACAATACTAAAATAATATTAATTTTTACATTTAATGATTATTATGATAAGGATTTTAGTAATTACATAATAATACTACCCATGATAATATAAATAATAATACTTATAATGATAATTATAATACTAATAATAATTATAATACTAGTAATGATAAAGTTAATATAATTAATTATAAACTGATACAAGTATAAATTTTAATGAAAATACTAATAAATTTTAATATGATAGTAATAATATTACTTAACTCAACAATAATACTAGTAATCATAATTGTAGTTTTTAGATATTACTAATATTAAGTGATAACTAATATTTTTTTATTAGTAATGATAATAATAATAATTCTAATAATAATAATAATAATAATAATAATAATAATAATAATAATAATAATAATAATAATAATAATAATAATAATAATAATAATAATAAAAATGACAGTAATAATAGTTGTAACACTAATAATATTAATCATAATAATAATATCAATAATAATAATAAGATTGTAGGAATGCTACCTTAGTGTAACAAGCTTTAAAAAATATAAACGTCCTTGCACGGGCTCGAACCCATGACCTCTCGAATACACAAACACACCTATACCATTAGTCCGTCTATTGCTTTCTAGATAAGTTCTCGGATTAAATTTATTTAACCCATAAACTGGTCTGACTTCTTCTTCTTAACTAACAATCATCATCATCAAATCATTTCCCACATATAAATTTGATACTAGCCCAACACATAAACCGAAATCAAGTGGCCCAAGTAATTAATCACGGCCCAACAGAATACTTAGTCCAATTACTTAGTCCAACACCTCACTTTGAAACCTGCCCAGCTCTCATAAAAAAAAATATAGTTCGCCTAGGCCGAGTTTCGAACTCGTGACCTCTCGGTTAATGCCAATACCCCTAACTATTACACCATTTCGGCTTTTCTTTGGTTTATACCCCAAATAAACAAGTATAAGCGATATCTAGCTGTCATCTTCTTCATTAAATTAGTCGACTAGAATAAATCAATCGTTTCCATCAAAGATCATCACCTAATGTTAGTAGCATCACAGAATTACATATATCATCATCATTCAAGTTACTATTCGTAGTCTTCTTCCCATCTTCATCATTCACGTTTTCTTCATC
Source organism: Rutidosis leptorrhynchoides (assembly GCF_046630445.1). Lineage (NCBI taxonomy): Eukaryota > Viridiplantae > Streptophyta > Magnoliopsida > Asterales > Asteraceae > Rutidosis > Rutidosis leptorrhynchoides. The sequence goes on from NC_092334.1 coordinate 595,616,493, forward strand.
ATCATTTATTGTATTATCTTCGCTATCATCTTTCTTGAGATCATCTTTTTCGTTAGCGTAGCCGTAAGGTAATATGACGGACACATAAAAAAAATGTGCAGGTTGTGGTTGTGGTTGTGATTGTCGGACAGGAATTAGACAGGAAAACGTAGGTGGTTCGTTTAAAAATCAAAGCAACAGCGGTGATGGTTCTCTGTTGAGGTTAGGAGAGAGAGAAGGGAGAGAAAAGGAAAAAAATAATGGAGTTACGGTGGTGATTCATGGTGGAATGGCGAGGTGATTATGGGTGTTGGTTGTGGTTTATGATCATGGTATGGTGACGGGTGTAGGTCTCGGTGGTGGTTTGAATAATACAGAAACACTTCGAGTTAACAATTTTGATGGTGAAGGTTGTGGCGACCCCGTCAAATCGTCATTGACGGCGTCGGCTACTTAGGTCCCGTTACGTGGTCGTAGGTCTTTAAAATAACGTTTGACCAAAGGTATGTCGCATTATTTCAAAAGTAAAGATTGGTTCAAAGTTTACAGAAATTGTTCATCCAAAAGTTTCGTTACAAAGTTATAAGTACAAGTGAAACCTATGCGACACAGTTTTAAAGAAAGTCAAAAGACGCTCCATGTATGCACATATACTCGACATCCAATGCAAGTATCAAAATAATGAGCGGAAGCATGTTTCACATATCGTTCAAAGACCTGAGAAAAACATAGAAATCTGTCAACGAAAACGTTGGTGAAATCATAGGTTTAAATAAGTAAGTGAGTAAAGTATGTCGAACCACAAGATTTGCAACATTGATAAAATAGTAGTACATTCTAAAAGTTAATATTCACGAGCACCCAATTATCAAGGCTTAACATTCCGTCCGTTGATACCCCATCATAATAGTGCTAGAACAACACTGTTTCTCGAAAATATATTTCATCCGTAGACGGTAGCGAACCGTCCGAGATGAGGATTTGTCAAACCCATATGGCCATACAACATAAGTTCACGCCTACACTTACACACTGCAAGAGTAACTAATGATAATCGAATTGAGGATTTTGTTCTAAACTCGTATGTAGAATGTTTGTTTTCCTCTACTTGTGTTCACTTAGTTAAAAAGAAATGTTTATGTTTTCTCATCCCAAATGTAAGTTCAAAAGAGTAAAAGTGGGACTATGATCTCACCTTGAGTGCAAGAGTTAATAAAGTACTTCAACAAGTAAACGCGTGCAAAGACAAAGCTAGTCTTGACCTAAACATATAGGTTGTATCAATAACGGTAAACACAAACGGTCAAAGATGTTCAATTAGTCCTATGGCTCGTTAGGACTCGATTATATATAGCATGTGAATCACATTGTCAAGTTTCATGCAAGATACAATTAAAGAATCATGTTAGAAAGATTGCATAATCATTTGGTTAAGTTTGACAAAAAGTCAAACTTGGGTCGGGTCAAAGTCAACGAAAAAGTCAACACGTTCGGGTCGGGTCCCGAACTATTTTTCTGTGCTAATTATTCATATATAAGCATGTTAGAACAAGTTGCATGTGAATTGGAGGTCCATAGCACGCCAAACATTTCACGTGAAATGAACAAGTGGGATAGAACCTGGACCTGGCAAATGCCGCGCCGCAGCCCAGGTTGTCGCGCCGCGCCAACATGCGTGGCCTGGTACCTGGTCTGTTTCACTTGTTCAAGACTTAGCCAAATTCAAACAAACGCAAAACACAAACCGTAAACACTTAAAATGCGTATCTTATATCGTTGGAAAGCTCTTTTGACAAGGAACACAACTAAATATGTTTCATCAAACAAAAACATCATTTGCAATAACCGATTTCTCGTCATGTGATCATTAATAGTCCATCTCCAAAGTTTCAAATTTACAAAATGCATTTTAAGTTTCGGGAATCCAATTCGCACATATGATATGCCGTTTTGAAGGTAATGAATCATACATTGCAACCATACACTTACAATTAACATTTCATGGCATTCAAGCATCAAAAAGTCCATCTCAAGAACTATCAAACCCAAATCAAGAATCACAAAATCATTAATCATGTTTTTGAAGTTTTACAAATCAACCTACACATCAAAATGAAGCTAGTGATACTAGTAACACAATTAAAACATGAACTTAAACAATTTAACAACATTAACTCATCCAAAATCAAAGATTAAGCAAACACATTTTCAAGTTCATGCTAGTTACTCCAAAACAACAATTCGAGCATACAAATCATATATTCATGTTAGACTTGAGCCATAGACACTAATTAACACTTTTATAATTCAAAAACATCAAGAACACAAAATCTAGTGATTTTAGAAAGTTACCCAAATGAGATGAAATTGGTATCAAGTTGTATAGGATGAAGAGAGGATTCTAAATATGTAATTTGTTTTGATGTTAGCCTCTAAAATCGAATTTAGATGATGAATTAAGGATTGGGAAGTTGAGAGAAAATTGTGAAAGTGTTGAAGAAAAAGGAAAATGAAATGGAAAATGAAAGAAAGAGGTGGGTGTTGACCACTTTGACCTAGTCAAAGGTTTGGTCTTTTGGCAAGTCTAGTCCCTCTAGTTTATAAGCGGGTGCGTGAATTAGCCGAACGAATATTTTGAATTACACGGGAGTGCGGGAGACGTTATAATCCCATAACGAAAATATTAAGGATGTTAGTTAACGGAGGATACGAATCTAGATACGAAGGACATTATTAAAATAAAAAGACGGGCGTTAAAATAATTTAACAGAAAAATGCGGGATGTTACATTACCCACACCTTAAAAGAAATTTCATCCCGAAATTTAGTTGGAAGTAATAGTTAATGTCTCTTACTCGAGACCTAGTGTTGTTAACTCTACGAATGAGTGAAGGTACTTTCTTGGGTATTCCACGAATCTGGATAGTCGGGGTGTTACGTAGTATTAAGGTTTGGTTTCACGATCCATAATTTCAACCGGTCTTTCTACGAAGAGAAGTTTGTGATCAACAGTAAGCTTATCTAGGAGAGTAGCACGTCCCTGTTCCGCAGGGCACGTCTCTAAGTTTGTTACATGGAGTGTAGGGTGATCGGATACTTAATGGAGTCTGAAGTTCTAAACGGTAGGGAGCGGTTCCAATACGCCCCAAGATTTCGAAAGGATCAATATTGCGGATGTAACTTTCCTCGATTTTTTCGAAACGGATTACACCTTTCCAGGGTGCGGTTTCCCAATATTACGCGGTTACACACTGGGATTTCGTGAGGTTTTCATCTAATATTGGTATGATTCTTTTGGCCACTATGGGTCGTCTCGAGCCCTTCTCGGACTTGAACGATCTTGACTGTTGTTTCTTGCATGAGTTCGGATTCGGTGATTTGCTTGCCACATGCTTTGGTCCAACGAATAGGGGTATGACATTTGCGGTCATATAGGGTTTCGGGAGTGCAGCTTTAATACACGAATGGTAACTACCGTAGTAAGAGGAATCAACTAAAAGCAAAAATACGAGTTGGTAACCTTTCTCTCCAAGATTTGAATCGTGTGTTTGCTTGTTCCGTCAGTTTGTGGATGATACGCGGTACTCATGTTTAAACGTATCCCTAAGGCTCCTTGTAACACTAGAAGTGAAACGAGTATTTCGATCCGAGGTAGTTGATAATGGTACACCGTGTTGGAGTAGAATTTCTTAAGATATGCTCGAACAAGTTAGTTAGGGTTCGGAAATGTTCGTTATGACTATTCACCCTTATGGCGAATACCAGTGTAACGTGAAGAGTCTCTCCCTCCATGGAGAATTTAGAATAAAAGATTTCCTTATACGAAAGTACGAGCGAAAAGGATAGGAGTGAAATGAGGACTTAGAACAGGATGAGTTTATACCTTGAGGTAGCCATATCGCGCATCTAGTGGTCCAATGTTGAGACTGGGTGGGAAACGAGATAGTACATGTAGTTGTATAGTTCGGGGTTGAGTAGTAGTTGTCCGTATCAGGAGCATGAGGATGATAAGTCAAAGAGAAAGGAAGTATCCTTGGATTGTATGGTATCTTGGGTCCCAGTAATATCAGACGGTCATAGTGAAATAACAGTGTTATGTAACGTGGTACGTGGTGATGAGAAGATTGATCGGATCCATAATTAAGTATTCCAATCGTTCGTGCAAAAATAACGAATTTCAGTTTCCTTGATTTCGAGTCGAGAGAGTATGCCTTTCGGGCGTTCAAGTAGAAATATTTCCAGATTTGAATTCCATTGTGTTACATGAATTTAGCTAGTAAGGTTGGTGTAAATAATCGCGTTAAAAGTTCGGACACGGAGAGGTTTAGTCCTTTCCTGGGGGAGTTAACGGGGTTAAAGGACGAGTAACACGAGAAAAAGTCAAAAATGAATCTGCGGTAATAACCGGCGAGATCTAAGATTTTACGAATACAAGTCAGAGTCGTGAGGGTTTCCCGATTACGTGTGGTTCCGATTGCGAGATGTGTTGTAATGCCTTGACCACTAACAACATAGTCTAGAAATTTGACTTCGTTTAACCAAAATTCTCACTTGGAGAATTCGGTATAGAGTTGCTCTTTTCTCAAGAGTTCGAGCGTAAGACAGAGACGTTGTTCGTTTTATTCTTTACTTGAATAGTTTTAGACATTGTATATAAATACAATAATAGATTTGTCTAGATAAGTTTGCATACGCGGTGCCGGAGGTCTATGAATACAGACGGAGCCTTAGATAAACTGAACGGCACTAAAAGAAATTAATAACTATCGTAGCGAGTTCGGAAAGCGATTTGTGAGACATCATCTCCCTTAACCCTCAATTAATGATAACCAGAATGAAGGTCGATTTTGGAATACACGCAAGATCCTTGTAACGGTTCAAGAGGTTGTTGATACGGGGAAAAGGATATCGGTTCTTAACCGGAAATTACTTAGTTCGCAATAATCTATACATAATTGCAGGGAAACATTTCTCCTTAACGAATAGGTTTTGAGCTCCTTAGTTCTATAGGTGTCAAGTCAAAATTTAAATTATCCACCCAATAAGTTTAACGTACATCCTCCGATAAAATTTATCGATACACAAAAATTTTTCGTTGGTCACTTAAATGGCGTAAGTAGTACCTAGGGAAAATGGTGGAGTGCAAAGAGTAGGTTCCTAGCCTTGGATACAAAACATTTATCGACATCCGAATCGAATAAACATGAAACATGAGAATTTCGAGAAGAAACATACCCGTGACTAGTTGTCATCTCGGGCTTCCTCGGTGTTAATGTTGAAGTCGCGTGCGTTGGGGTTGATTTTCTTCTTTGGGCTTTCATTCCTAAAATGACCCGTTTGGCCACATGCGTAGTGATATTGCTCAATTCATGCATATTCTTAGTCGCAATATCAGTCCCAAATGTTATGATTTTATGTGTATTCGAGTAGTTTTCAGGTTTGTAATTGGTTAAAATGTCCAAAGCGTCGAATGAAGTGTTATTATGGATTTTCATTGATATAAAGATCAAAATGAAGATAAAATGAAGATTTCTAATGAGTAACAAAAGACTACAACATCGCGCTTCAAGACTACAAGTTAAAACGAGCGAAATCACGAAATCTGCGCGTCTGCACGAAAAAAATCATAACTAAATCATACTGACTCGAAAAAAGGCGAATCAGGTGTCCAGACGTCCGTAACTCAAAAATCTACAACTTTCAAGAAGACATCTTACGCGAAACGCGTAGTTTTCCGACCAGCTCTAGATTCCAAAAGCAAATGGGACATGTGCCTACTTGACCAACTTTAAGACCATGTGACGGTTGCTTTTAAATTTATTATAATTTTTCATCAACTTTCATCACTTTACAGTCACATTCCATACTACTTCAATTTAATATGGAAAATAACTTGAAACTACCTACTAAATATTCTATTTAATCGAAAGGTAGAAGGAAATCAAAGGGGGGTAGTAGTTAGTTTTAGTTTATGATTGTAGGCAGTAGCAAGTCAGAAAGCTAGAACATAACAAAAATATAGTCTCAACACTGTCCAAATTCAATTTCAAAAATACTCCGTACCAATTATTTCAACTTTCATTCTGTACCAATTTTAATTTCAAATGTAATAGGTTAGTTTCAATATTGTACGGGTATTATTGTTCGTGTGCATGGGTGCTGTCATTTCAATTTCTACCGTTTGCAGTTAATAAATTTAAGTTTTGTTTGTAAGTTGTTCTATTTAATTTTTCATTATCGCTATTATCATTATTATTGTTATTGTTATTTTTATTAGTTGTAGCATTTTTATTACTATCATTTTTATTACTTATGATGATGATGCATTCGACATAACGAAACACCAGATTTATATTGTGATAAAGGGATTGGATATGTTGATACGATAAGAAAGTTTACAATCTCCAATTTTTAATTAAGGAAGTTCTAACAACCTTTACACTTTTTGCCCTCTCAAATTTATATATTTTATCTGATTTTATGTAATGAGGGCATTACATAATCTTAAGTGTGGGGTGGGAATATATAAATTCTCGAGAACTTATATCTTGGTGGTTTTTACGAAAATTTTGCAAATTTTTAAACAAATATATCTAGTCAATTTTTAAGGTAATTACGAGCAATTAAAGATAAGGTGTCAAAAACCGAAATTATTGTCTCCATACATTAAAAATACATAAGTCTATTTGATTAAAACATATATAAAAAAAAAACAAGTATAACAAATGTTATAAACCCATATGTTTAGAACCATTTATCACGTGTTTCTATGAAGTTTATTGCAGATATCATTGCTTTGGAATGTATAAACCTGAATATCCCATCAATGCGAGTAATAAAGGATGAATCAAGTCCATCCCTTAAGAAAGTAAAGTCTTCCAAAATGACACACTTGCTAACCTATGTTAGAAGATGTAGTTCAGAACAGCTGTAGGTTGACGAAAAATCTTGAAAAGTCATCTCTATCATCGGCTGGAAATACACCTCACCTCAACATCAAACAGGGTTTTTGGTGGTCAGACTTATCCTAACCATGAGATGGATCTGTCTCGTACAATGGGAGGCACATTGCAAATTAGCTTTTAAGACTAATGAATCTAATCCCCAGATGGATGATCTCCGTAAAGATCAACCGCATCTATGTTTGACCACGGTCAACATACATATGCCATAACAAATTGAGGTGTGCAAACTCATGGTTCACCGATGATATTTGGACACGATATAATTTTATTCTAAAACTTATGCTATTTTATGAATTATATTGTATAAAACCATTTTTAGAACATTCAGTTTCAAGTTCCATGATACTTCAATCATGGGGGCGGATAGTTTGCTAATCGCCGACTGAGACTTCGGTTTTTAGTTACCCTCGACCGGAATTTGAGGTTAAAACCGGAAAACGTGTCTAGTGTAAAAATTACCATGACATTTTATAAAAATCATAAAACGTTTTCACAAGGTCCAATTTTCCCTAAGGATCCAAATTTTTAACTTTTCGTGAGACTTTAATCACGAAATTTCAACTTTGTTTCTGTTGCCAGAATTTCATTTCGTGTGGTGTGTGTGATCCAATAAATATCGTGTGGTGTTTTCAATTCACTTCATAAAGCGTGTGTTTTCATTTCGTGTGACGTGTGTGTGTGTGTGTGTGATGAATGATTGATATGGAAAAATATGTAGTATTCCGAGCCTATTAAAAAGATATTATTGCTTGAGGACAAGCAACGTTCAAGTGTGGGGTAATTTGATATTGCTCAAATCATGCATATTCTTAGTCGCAATATCAGTCCCAAATGTTATGATTTTATGTGTATTCGAGTAGTTTTCAGGTTTGTAATTGGTTAAAATGTCCAAAGTGTCGAATGAAGTGTTATTATGGATTTTCATTGATATAAAGATCAAAATGAAGATAAAATGAAGATTTCTAATGAGTAACAAAAGACTACAACATCGTGCTTCAAGACTACAAGTTAAAACGAGCGAAATCACGAAATCTGCGCGTCTGCACGAAAAAAATCATAACTAAATCATACTGACTTGAAAAAAGGCGAATCAGGTGTCCAGACGTCCGTAACTCAAAAATCTACAACTTTCAAGAAGAAATCTTATGCGAAAAGCGTACCTATCTATGCGAAACGCGTAGTTTTCTGACCAGCTCTAGATTCCAAAAGCAAATGGGACATGTGCCTACTTGACCAACTTTAAGACCATGGGACGGTTGCTTTTAATTTTATTATAATTTTTCATCAACTTTCATCACTTTACAGTCACATTCCATACTACTTCAATTTAATATGGAAAATAACTTGAAACTACCTACTACATATTCTATTTAATTGAAAGGCAGAAGGAAAACAAAGGGGGTAGTAGTTAGTTTTAGTTTATGATTGTAGGCAGTAGCAAGTCAGAAAGCTAGAACATAACAAAAATATAGTCTCAACACTGTCCAAATTCAATTTCAAAAATACTCCGTACCAATTATTTCAACTTTCATTCTGTACCAATTTTAATTTCAAATGTAATAGGTTAGTTTCAATATTGTACGGGTATTATTGTTCGTGTGCACGGGTGCTGTCATTTCCATTTCTACCGTTTGCAGTTAATAAATTTAAGTTTTGTTTGTAAGTTGTTCTATTTAATTTTTCATTATCGTTATTATCATTATTATTGTTATTGTTATTTTTATTAGTTGTAGCATTTTTATTACTATCATTTTGTTAGAATTATTATTATTATTGTTATTATTGCCATGTTTACTATATTAGGTTTGTATTTTTATTCCCGTACCATTATTATGATTAGTTAGTTTACTCCCGCGTTTGCTTAGATGTAGAACCCCTCGATTATGGATTGTTATCATTTAGAATATTAAAATGTAACTTTGATTATCTTTAATATTGTGCCTAGCCAAAAGAACCATTGTTATATAATTAGATATTTAATCCTTATCACTTAATTTGTTAGATATAAATAGCGAAGGTTATTTCTATTTATAATAATTAAGCTTTAACACTAAAAGTGGTTTAGACGAACTTATGGATAAATTATTGACACCAATTTAGAAATAAGAATCGGTGGTTTGGGTAATATTATAGTTTATATAATCGTGAAATCATAAAAAGGGAAACTGTTATGATTTAAGTTTTGGCGAAAATCAAAACTAGACTAGGTCTCAATTTAGATAATCGGGGTATAGTTAACTATCTAAAATAAGATCCAATGAAAATTAGATTGAATTTAGTTAGTTAAGATGTTATTTAGATCATTTTAGATATTGTGTTCAATCAAAAGATCCATTATTATATAAATTTAATACTTAATCCCCGTCACATAGTTTATTGAATCGTTTAGCGAAAGTTAAATTGGTGATATATAAAATATGCTTCAACACTATTTGTGATCTAGACAAAACGTAGGATTATATTTTTAACAAAAATATAAGAATATGGATTCGGTGATTGGGTGATATTTATATTTACATAGTCGTGAAATTGTAAAAAAGGGGAACCGTTACGATTTAGGTTTTAGCGAAAGTTAAAACTAGGTTGAATCACAATTCGAATGATCGGGTATAGTTTGCTTTGTTAAGACGAGATTAGCGATAGTTATGTTGAATCTTAGTAAATCGAGACTTTATGAAATCGTGAGGTTTTCATTAAGTTATATACTATATAATATTGTAATCGGACTTAACAACAATCCATAATAAATTGATTATGAATTGTCTATGATTCATATCAACGAGGGGGACGAAATCTAAGTAAATACACTTTATTATTATTTTTATTTATTGTAATTTTTATTTTAGTTAATTATATCCAAAACCAAAAACCAATTAAAACCCATTTTCAAGTATAATTAATTGTCATTAAATTCTTGAATACGCTTCTCCATGTGGAACGAACTTGACTTGCCAGTATCTATTGCTGCACGATCGGGACCAGTTACCCGTAGTGTGATAATATTTATTAGTTAGTTTAGTTGTAAAATTTAAAGGTCGGTTTTATCACATCAACTTTTTGGCGTCGCTGCCGGGGAGAAATTGTTTGTTCAGGAATTTAATTACTTTTAGTTATTTGATCCTTTCTTCGGGATTTATTTTCCTACGAAAGTTCTGTTTTATTTTTCTCTTTATTCTTTTTAAATTTCAACTAGGTTCCAGTCATACTGTAATATGGATGATTTTGAGAATATGACCATGAAAAATCTTTTTAATGCCCAACAATTTAATCAATACTCTCAAACAAGTTTTGATGATAATTGGTGCGATTCATCTATGTTTAATAGGGTTGAAACTACATATATTTGTGAAAATTGTGGAGGTTACCATTTGACTTGGGAATGTGATTATCATATTTCCATGGATCAAATGGAGAGTTATGAACCCATGAACTATATATGGAATGAATATCAAGAGAATAACTCGAATCTAGATTTTTATTATCCAAACCGACCTTATTACGATTCCCCACAAAATTATCAACAATACCAATTTTCTAATCAAACGCCACAAAATTTTCAACAAACTCAAAATGAAGAAAATTACTCGTATGATTTTCAAAATATTATGATGAGTTTTATTGAAAGTCAAACCGAAACTAGGGAATTACTAAATCAACAATGGCAACAAAATCAAACATCTATTCAAAATCTAGAAAGAGAAATGGAGCGTTTGTTTACTATTCTTTCGGAAAGACAATCGGATGATTCATCGGTTGAGTCTTCATATTGTTATCCTAACCCTATTTTACAGGTTCCAAATGAACAAACAGTTAAACAGGAGGACAAGGTGCAAATTGAAATTGTAAAAATAAATTCACAGGAACCTCTTGAATTAAAAGAATATGAAACCTCTATGAAATATATAAATAGGATAAGTCAAAATGAATATGTAGTGAGTGGAAAGAATAATGATGAGGATTCTAATTCCAAGGTCGAAGTGGTAGAACTGGTTATTCATACACCCGAGAACTTTTCAGTTTATAATACTTCAATCGGGTATAATTGTGATAATGAGGAGGTCGAGTTGATGAAATCATCAGGGATCATTGAGGATGAGGAGTTTAATATATTAAAACCACTTGAGGAGTCACCTTCTCATGTTGAATTCATATATCCTCAAGAGGTTAACACTTGGAATACCTTGAAAGATGATCCATTTGGGCAGGATCCACCTAGGAGAATAAAATTTTTATTGCAAGCCGCACTTAGAGAAGAGTCGTGTGTTGACTCTCGGGTTGGGTATTCTTTTTTCATGAAACTGAAAAAGGATTTATCTGATATATTATATACCACCCGAGATGTAAATGAATGGCTCACTCTTCTGATTCGTGGAACTTTCTCCACTGATTTTACATGTCGTCCGATAAATATAGAAAAAATTTGACCCCGCTAGGCAATAAAGTGTGGGGTCGAGTCGAGAAAACGACTTGTTGAAAAAAATTATGTTTTGTGTGCCTTGTATTCATTATGTGATTTATAATATTAAAAGTAAAAAAAAAATTGAGTGCATTTGATTCTTATTAAATTTGTGTGATTTTTAAAAATCTAAAAAATAATATATTTTTTTTATATACATTAAATTTTAAAAATTGAAAAAATTATGAGCGGATAAAGATTAGGCATAATAGCCGAAATTTCCGTTAAAGAAACATAAATTTTATAAATGATATTTTAAAATTCTAATTACTTACAGTTATATAAAAATAATAATAATAATAATTTTTTTATGGTGTGTTTTTAATTTATTATGCTTTTGTTTAAAAAAGACACAAAAATTTTAAGTGTGGGGTAAAATTTTTGGTACTATTGAAGTACAACCCCATCTTGTGTGTGATTAACATGTTTGTTGACAGGTACTTATGATGATGATGCATTCGACATAACGAAACACCAGATTTATATTGTGATAAAGGGATTGGATATGTTGATACGATAAGAAAGTTTACAATCTCCAATTTTTAATTAAGGAAGTTCTAACAACCTTTACACTTTTTGCCCTCTCAAATTTATATATTTTATCTGATTTTATGTAATGAGGGCATTACATAATCTTAAGTGTGGGGTGGGAATATATAAATTCTCGAGAACTTATATCTTGGTGGTTTTTACGAAAATTTTGAAAATTTTTAAACAAATATATCTAGTCAATTTTTAAGGTAATTACGAGCAATTAAAGATTAGGTGTCAAAAACCGAAATTATTGTCTCCATACATTAAAAATACATAAGTTTATTTGATTAAAACATATATAAAAAAAATAAGTATAACAAATGTTATAAACCCATATGTTTAGAACCATTTATCACGTGTTTCTATGAAGTTTATTGCAGATATCATTGCTTTGGAATGTATAAACCTGAATATCCCATTAATGCGAGTAATAAAGGATGAATTAAGTCCATCCCTTAAGAAAGTAAAGTCTTCCAAAATGACACACTTGCTAACCTATGTTAGAAGATGTAGTCCAGAACAGCTGTAGGTTGACGAAAAATCTTGAAAAGTCATCTCTATCATCGGCTAGAAATCCACCTCACCTCAGCATCAAACAGGGTTTTTGGTGGTCAGACTTATCCTAACCATGAGATGGATCTATCTCGTACAATGGGGGGCACATTGCAAATTAGCTTTTAAGACTAATGAATCTAATCCCCAGATGGATGATCTCCGTAAAGATCAACCGCATCTATGTTTGACCACGGTCAATATACATATGTCATAACAAATTGAGGTGTGCAAACTCATGGTTCACCGATGATATTTGGACACGATATAATTTTATTCTAAAACTTATGCTATTTTATGAATTATATTGTATAAAACCATTTTTAGGACATTCGGTTTCAAGTTCCATGATACTTCAATCATGGGGGCGGATAGTTTGCTAATCGCCGACTGAGACTACAGTTTTCAGTTACCCTCGACCGGAATTTGAGGTTAAAACCAGAAAACGTGTCTAGTGTAAAAACTAGCATGACATTTTATAAAAATCATAAAACGTTTTCACAAGGTCCAATTTTCCCTAAGGATCCAAATTTTTAACTTTTCGTGAGACTTTAATCACAAAATTTCAACTTTGTTTCTATTGCTAGAATTTCATTTCTTGTGGTGTGTGTGATCCAATAAATATCGTGTGGTGTTTTCAATTCACTTCATAAAGCGTGTGTTTTCATTTCGTGTGACGTGTGTGTGTGTGTGTGATGAATGATTGATATGGAAAAATATGTAGTATTCCGAGCCTATTAAAAAGATATTATTGCTTGAGGACAAGCAACGTTCAAGTGTGGGGTAATTTGATATTGCTCAAATCATGCATATTCTTAGTCGCAATATCAGTCCCAAATGTTATGATTTTATGAATTTTCATTGATATAAAGATCAAAATGAAGATAAAATGAAGATTTCTAATGAGTAACAAAAGACTACAACATCGCGCTTCAAGACTACAAGTTAACACGAGCGAAATCACGAAATCTGCGCGTCTGCACGAAAAAAATCATAACTAAATCATACTGACTCGAAAAAAGGCGAATCAGGTGTCCAGACGTCCGTAACTCAAAAATCTACAACTTTCAAGAAGAAATCTTACGCGAAAAGCGTACCTATCTATGCGAAACGCGTAGTTTTCGACCAGCTCTAGATTCCAAAAGCAAATGGGACATGTGCCTACTTGACCAACTTTAAGACCATGGGACGGTTGCTTTTAATTTTATTATAATTTTTCATCAACTTTCATCACTTTACAGTCACATTCCATACTACTTCAATTTAATATGGAAAATAACTTGAAACTACCTACTACATATTCTATTTAATTGAAAGGTAGAAGGAAAACAAAGGGGGTAGTAGTTAGTTTTAGTTTATGATTGTAGGCAGTAGCAAGTCAGAAAGCTAGAACATAACAAAAATATAGTCTCAACACTGTCCAAATTCAATTTCAAAAATACTCCGTACCAATTATTTCAACTTTCATTCTGTACCAATTTTAATTTCAAATGTAATAGGTTAGTTTCAATATTGTACGGGTATTATTGTTCGTGTGCACGGGTGCTGTCATTTCCATTTCTACCGTTTGCAGTTAATAAATTTAAGTTTTGTTTGTAAGTTGTTCTATTTAATTTTTCATTATTGTTATTATCATTATTATTGTTATTGTTATTTTTATTAGTTGTAGCATTTTTATTACTATCATTTTGTTAGAATTATTATTATTATTGTTATTGTTATTATTGCCATGTTTACTATATTAGGTTTGTATTTTTATTCCCGTACCATTATTATGATTAGTTAGTTTACTCCCGCGTTTGCTTAGATATAGAACCCCTCGATTATGGATTGTTATCATTTAGAATATTAAAATGTAACTTTGATTATCTTTAATATTGTGCCTAGCCAAAAGAACCATTGTTATATAATTAGATATTTAATCCTTATCACTTAATTTGTTAGATATAAATAGCGAAGGTTATTTCTATTTATATAAATTAAGCTTTAACACTAAAAGTGGTTTAGACGAACTTATGGATAAATTATTGACACCAATTTAGAAATAAGAATCGGTGGTTTGGGTAATATTATAGTTTATATAATCGTGAAATCATAAAAAGGGAAACCGTTATGATTTAAGTTTTGGCGAAAGTCAAAACTAGACTAGGTCTCAATTTAGATAATCGGGATATAGTTAACTATCTAAAATAAGATCCAATGAAAATTAGATTGAATTTAGTTAGTTAAGATGTTATTTAGATCATTTTAGATATTGTGTTCAATCAAAAGATCCATTATTATATAAATTTAATACTTAATCCCCGTCACATAGTTTATTGAATCGTTTAGCGAAAGTTAAATTGGTGATATATAAAATATGCTTCAACACTATTTGTGATCTAGACAAAATGTAGGATTATATTTCTAACAAAAATATAAGAATATGAATTTGGTGATTGGGTGATATTTATATTTACATAGTCGTGAAATTGTAAAAAAGGGGACCATTACGATTTAGGTTTTAGCGAAAGTTAAAACTAGGTTGAATTACAATTCGAATGATCGGGTATAGTTTGCTTTGTTAAGACGAGATTAGCGAAAGTTAAGTTGAATCTTAGTAAATCGAGACTTTATGAAATCGTGACGTTTTCATTAAGTTATATACTATATAATATTGTAATCGGACTTAACAACAATCCATAATAAATTGATTATGAATTGTCTATGATTCATATCAACGAGGGGGACGAAATCTAAGTAAATACACTTTATTATTGTTTTTATTTATTGTAATTTTTATTTTAGTTAATTATATCCAAAACCAAAAACCAATTAAAACCCATTTTCAAGTATAATTAATTGTCATTAAATTCTTGAATACGCTTCTCCCTGTGGAACGAACTTGACTTGCCAGTATCTATTGCTGAACGATCGGGACCAGTTGCTCGTAGTGTGATAATATTTATTAGTTAGTTTAGTTGTAAAATTTAAAGGTCGGTTTTATCACATCACGTAGCAAGTGACCGACTTTTGTGTGTTGGGTCCCTTTTGTGTGACGGGGGTGGCACTTCCATAATGTTTGGCCATATGACCCCTTCCTTGGCATCGGCAGCAAATTAGCTTGCCACATTCACCAAAGTGATGTTTGTAGCATCTGTTGCAAAAAGGCTTGCTACATTCACCAAAATGATGTTTGTGGCACTTGTTACAATAAGGCAGGTACCCGTCGTAACCTTTCTTGTCGTCGGAGGTGAAGGAATTCTTGGTGAAGTTGTTGTTGTAGTTGCTCGATGAAGAGGCTTCCCATTTTCTTTTGTTGTTACCCGATTGGTCCTCGGCCGTTGGTGTCGGCGCTTCAATTTCATTCACCGTTTTTATAGATTGGCGGGCCATCGCTAAAGCCTCTTGTAGGTTAGTGGGTTTGGATGTCATTACCCCGTGTTGAATGCTCTTAGGAAGGCCATCCATGTAAAGTTCAACTCTTAGGGAATCGGGAGTCATGAGGTTCAGACAACTTAAGGCTAGTTCGGCAAACCGTTGATTATAAGCTTCGAGATCATTCCCGACCATTTTTAAATTTCTTAGCCCCTGTTCGAGCCTTCGAGTCTCGTCGCGAGGGAAGTATTCGGTGATCATTCTTTCTCTTAATTCGGTCCAGGAGAGTGTGTGGGCTTCATCGATACCCACCAATTGTACGTACTTGTTTCACCATGAAAGAGCGATGTCGGTGAAAGTGAGGGTGGAAAACTTGGCCTTATCTTGGTCCCGACAACCGCTTATGCTAAAAACAGATTCTGTTTGATCAAACCATCGGGTGAGAGCAACCGGTCCCACGGTTCCATCGAAAGTGGGAGGATTGTACTTCATGAAGTTTTTGTAGGAGCAACCTTCGTTTGAATTACCGGTCCCACGATTGTTGTTGTTGGAAAAGTGATCTGCCATGGCCGCACCCACGGCGGTGGTTATCATTCGTTGAAGAGCTTGTTCTAGAGTTTCGGAAGGAGTATTGTGTTGACCTTGGTGAGCCATTGTTCCTTCATGACACAAGAATATCGTTGATTAGTATTCTCAACAATACTAATCGTGATATGGAATAAGGATAGAAAGAAAAATTCCCTTGACTCGCCTTAAATTCTTTATGTCATAATGTCGGAACGTCCATGTGAATCACCATAATATAATCCCGGAAATTATATTATCCTGATTCACATGTGCATTTAACATTACTTCAATAAGTCAAGGTGGCGCGTCAACAAAATTTATCAACGTAAGATCAAGATCAAATACGAGTTAGATATGATAGAAGAGTTCGAGTATAATGCACAAATAGTCAAGTAATTCCTACTTCAGTCTATATGCCGGTTGTAGTCTAGATTCACTAATGTACCCTATGACTCGGGGTTGACACCAATGAACTCTAAATCCCTACAACCAATGCTCTGATACCACTTGTGGCGACCCCGTCAAATCGTCATTGACGGCGTCGGCTACTTAGGTCCCGTTACGTGGTCGTAGGTCTTTAAAATAACGTTTGACCAAAGGTATATCGCATTATTTCAAAAGTAAAGATTGGTTCAAAGTTTACAGAAATTGTTCATCCAAAAGTTTCGTTACAAAGTTATAAGTACAAGTGAAACCTATGCGACACAGTTTTAAAGAAAGTCAAAAGACGCTCCATGTATGCACATATACTCGACATCCAATGCAAGTATCAAAATAATGAGCAGAAGCATGTTTCACATATCTTTCAAAGACCTGAGAAAAACATAGAAATCTGTCAACGAAACCGTTGGTGAAATCATAGGTTTAAATAAGTAAGTGAGTAAAGTAAGTCGAACCACAAGATTTGCATCATTGATAAAATAGTAGTACATTCTAAAAGTTAATATTCACGAGCACCCAATTATCAAGGCTTAACATTACGTCCGTTGATACCCCATCATAATAGTGCTAGAACAACACTGTTTCTCGAAAATATATTTCATCCGTAGACGGTAGCGAACCGTCCGAGATGAGGGTTTGTCAAACCCATATGGCCATACAACATAAGTTCACGCCTACACTTACACACTGCAAGAGTAACTAATGATAATCGAATTGAGGATTTTGTTCTAAACTCGTATGTAGAATGTTTGTTTTCCTCTACTTGTGTTCACTTAGTTAAAAAGAAATGTTTATGTTTTCTCATCCCAAATGTAAGTTCAAAAGAGTAAAAGTGGGACTATGATCTCACCTTGAGTGCAAGAGTTAATAAAGTACTTCAACAAGTAAACGCATGCAAAGACAAAGCTAGTCTTGACCTAAACATATAGGTTGTATCAATAACGGTAAACACAAACGGTCAAAGATGTTCAATTAGTCCTATGGCTCGTTACGACTCGATTATATATAGCATGTGAATCACATTGTCAAGTTTCATGCAAGATACAAGTAAAGAATCATGTTAGAAAGATTGCATAATCATTTGGTTAAGGTTGACAAAAAGTCAAACTTGGGTCGGGTCAAAGTCAACGAAAAAGTCAACACGTTCGGGTCGGGTCCCGAACTATTTTTCTGTGCTAATTATTCATATATAAGCATGTTAGAACAAGTTGCATGTGAATTGGAGGTCCATAGCATGCCAAACATTTCACGTGAAATGAACAAGTGGGACAGAACCTGGACCAGGCAAATGCCGCGCCGAGGCCCAGGTTGTCGCGCCGAGCCAACAGGCGTGGCCTGGTACCTGGTTTGTTTCACTTGTTCAAGACTTAGCCAAAATTCAAACAAACGCAAAACACGAACCGTAAACACTTAAAATGCGTATCTTATATCGTTGGAAAGCTCTTTTGACAAGGAACACAACTAAATATGTTTCATCAAACAAAAACATCATTTGCAATAACCGATTTCTCGTCATGTGATCATTAATAATCCATCTCCAAAGTTTCAAATTTACAAAATGCATTTTAAGTTTCGGGAATCCAATTCGCACATATGATATGCCGTTTTGAAGGTAATGAATCATACATTACAACCATACACTTACAATTAACATTTCATGGCATTCAAGCATCAAAAAGTCCATCTCAAGAACTATCAAACCCAAATCAAGAATCACAAAATCATTAATCATGTTTTTGAAGTTTTACAAATCAACCTACACATCAAAATGAAGCTAGTAATACTAGTAACACAATTAAAACATGAACTTAAACAATTTAACAACATTAACTCATCCAAAATCAAAGATTAAGCAAACCCATTTTCAAGTTCATGCTAGTTACTCTAAAATAACAATTCGAGCATACAAATCATATATTCATGTTAGACTTGAGCCATAGACACTAATTAACACTTTTATAATTCAAAAACATCAAGAACACAAAATCTAGTGATTTTAGAAAGTTACCCAAATGAGATGAAATTGGTATCAAGTTGTAGAGGATGAAGAGAGAATTCCAAATATGTAATTTGTTTTGATGTTAGCCTCCAAAATCGAATTTAGATGATGAATTAAGGATTGGGAAGTTGAGAGAAAATTGTGAAAGCGCTGAAGAAAAAGGAAAATGAAATGGAAAATGAAAGAAAGAGGTGGGTGTTGACCACTTTGACCTAGTCAAAGGTTTGGTCTTTTGGCAAGTCTAGTCCCTCTAGTTTATAAGCGGGTGCGTGAATTAGCCGAACGAATATTTTGAATTACACGGGAGTGCGGGAGACGTTATAATCCCATAACGAAAATATTAAGGATGTTAGTTAACGGAAAATACGAATCTAGATACGAAGGACATTATTAAAATAAAAAGACGGGCGTCAAAATAATTTAACGAAAAAATGCGGGATGTTACAAAGGTGGCGGTGATGTTGTAGTGGTGGTTGTACGATTGTAACCGGTGGTGGCGGTGTGGATGGCTTGGTGGTGCAAAGTGACGGGTGTCGAGGATGATGATGTGTTTCCCGGTTGATCATCATATCATATATGTAATATATCATGTATATATGTCTATGTGTGCATTAATATATAGATATTATATATGAATAAATTTGTCAAAAAGAGAAACAGTAACCAATCATACTCTCTATGCATAGTGAAGCAGCCATTTAATTTTTGGAGTATTCTACCGACGTTTTTCCCACGCAGTACTATATCGTGCCCGTTGCTAAACAGTTAACGTATAATATAATTCAGAAAAATTCCATATTTTAAAATTAAGTTCGTTTATTTATTTCAGTCATTACCTGCTTGAAATCTAATCAAAAAGATTTGAAAATTATTTATTTTCTGTTCCGATTTATATGTACGGAGTACTAATATTTAGACTTAAAAAGGTAAAAATACTTTTAACAAATCTAAAATCTTCGTATTCGATTTACAGTTCAACTTTTATTTTAATCCTTCATAAACTTATATTAAATCTATATGAATGCTATCGAAATGTCAACCGAGTATTACTGATGTTTACTAATTAAGCTCGAAATCATTTATATTCCCTTTCCATATATAAACAGTTTTAAAATAACAAATTTAATTACTAAAATATATTATATATTTTTAAACAGATAGATTTATTATAACTTTATATACTTACTAGTAATATTTATATACATATTTATATACATCCATATATCCCTAAATATAGTTTCAATTACATCGCATTTTATTTTTATTTATTTTACAATATAAATCCTAATAATCATATTATATAATATTCTAAATTATATTTCAAATTCAAATTATAAACACCTATTTAAATATATATGTTATCTATTTACGAATAGTTGTTCGTGAATCGTTGGAAATGGTCGAAAGTCAAACGAATATATAAAACAGTTCAAAATTTTTGTGACCCAACATTACAGACTTTGCTTATCGTGTCGAAATCATAGTAAGATTAAGTTTAAATTTGGTCGGAAATTCCCGGGTCATCACAGTACCTACCCATTAAAGAAATTTCGTCCCGAAATTTGAGTGAGGTCGTCATGGCTAACAATAAGAATGTTTTCGTGATGAATATGAGTTGATAAATAGAGTTTTATCATTATTGAGTAATATAGATAAAACAATTTGATTATGTAAAGCGTATGAGTGAAGCTGTTACAGAGATTGAGATAGAGCTTTAACTTTTTGACGTAGTCACGGTGGATTTCCGGAATTCCAGGAATTTAAAGAAAATCTTCGAAATCCAAGAGATTTGATTCTTCGGCGAATAAAGAGATTAAGATCTCTATAAGTAAATAAAGTAATCTGCCTCGATTACTCTGTCTGATATTTCCATTATAAATTAAGCTCTCCCGTTCCATTATTCTCACCATTCCTATACTTTCTTTCTTAGTTCATACATCCGAAAGATTGTGAAAATACTTAGTCCAGTTTTAATCCCTATTATTTTCCCAATTATCATTTCTGTCATCCTTCTTTTAAATCTTCCACCAGAAAAATCTGTTTACTTCTACTATTACCTTGGGGGGATACTATTCTTAATTCTACCATGTCTTTATATTGCTATTCGTATTAATATCCACGATTTGAAACCTCTGTGTTGTTATTGGGCTTTATATTTTCTCTTATATTTTGGAGTACCTGTTTCCGTCTTCTATAATCATTGTCATTCACAGTTAATGCTTTCTCTTATTTGCTACGATTTATACCCCCTTTCTATTTCGGAGCTTCATGCTTTGGTTTTCTTTTCGCAAATAACGGTCCAGAATTCATAGGTATGGAGTTTCGAATGAGTTTAAAGTTCTAAACAAGAAAGAACGTAATAGCACGATTTGATTTGTCAAATTACCAGAATAACTGAGAATAGAACTATCAAGAATATATTTTCTTGATATGTTCAGAAGTTAATCAGAATGAAAGAGTCATGTAACATGACACATGATGACTTTATAATCTGTGAATCATCATATTCCATTTAGAAACTCAGCATGACTTACTGTAATATAATCATGTTGATCAAATGTCATTATATTATACTAACTCATGCATCAATTTCCAACACTACTTCAAAATCATTCTTACTTCTAACTCTAAGTTTTTAGAGATTTAGAAATTAAAACAGTTTCTTTTACGATGTAAAACAGATAATGCGGAGAGATAATTAATATCGGACGATAATATTTAGGAAGATATCTTCAGAAATATTGAGGATATTTATAATAAAAGATACGATAATATCTTAGAATATCTAAGATCAGAGGATGATGGAAACTATCGTCCGCAAGGGTTTAGAGTAAGGAGCAAGATATTCGCTAAAGACTTCAGCAGGCATTGATTCATTTGGATTCTTTGAAGTCAAACTTATTCTTTGTGATTTGTCCACGGCTTCCTTCATAGTTTCGCATAATCCGCTTTTCGGTACTAAATTTTCTATTGAGTATTTCCAATACTCCATTCTTTATCATCAAACTTTCGACGGTTAAGGTCGTGTACAGTTTTTCTGCTGTATTCAGCTTTTTCTGAATTTGTGGTATTGATTTGTAGACTGGGTGCTTTTCAGAATTTCAGAATGGAAGATCATAATTTTAAGAGATAAATATTATATATTTACATATAACTGTTGATGTAGACATGCTGCGAGATTTCAAAATACGGGTTGCTGATTCACGGTAACTGGTACGGCAATTATCATTACAATACGCGGATGAGTATATGACAGGGTTTTAATGAACGAATATAATGGTTCTTCGGAATGACTTAAGTTACTGAGTAATAAAGTCGCTGGTAAGTTTACTGCTAATGTGGTGGAATATAAAAGGTTCCCCGACACCGATGACGAAAGGCAGACTTATATATCAAGGCTATAATAAGGCTAATCCGAATGAAAGTCGAAGTTGACTTGCTGGAGTTGTGACAAAAATTGTTAATTTGGAAAGAGATTGCAAAGTTAATTTCGGTAATAACAATGCCAAAGGATGAAAGGACCCGTCCTAATCCATCCGGACGAAGTCCATATCGATTATAAATGATTCCCAACAGTTGATTATATCGTGAGGTACTTGACCTCTATATGATACATTTTACAAACATTGCATTCGTTTTGAAAAGACAATCTTTCATTACATCTGAAGTTGACAGACATGCATACCATTTCATAATATATCCAACTATAATTGACTTAATAATGATCTTGATAAACTCAACGACTCGAATGCAACGTCTTTTGAAATATGTCATGAATGACTCCAAGTAACATCTTTAAAATGATCAAATGCACAGCGGAAGATTTCTTTCGTACCTGAGAACAAACATGCTTTCAAGTGTCAACCAAAAGGTTGGTGAGTTCATTAGTTTAGCATAAATAATCATTTCATAATTTTAATAGACCACAAGAGTTCATATTTCCAATTCTCATAAACATACGTCCCATACATAGAGACAAAAATATCATTCATATGGATTGAACACCTGGTAACCGACATTAACAATATGCATATAAGAATATCCCCATCATTCCGGTATCCTCCTTCGAACATGATATAAATTTCGAAGTACTAAAGCATCCGGTACTTTGGATGGGGCTTGTTGGGCCCGATAGATCTATCTTTAGGATTTGCGTCAATTAGGGTGTCTGTTCCCTAATTCTTAGATTACCAGACTTTAATAAAAAGGGCATATTCGATTAGATAATCCAACCATAGAATGTAGTTTCGATTACTTGTGTCTATTTCGTAAAGCATTTATAAAAGCAGCGCATGTATTTTCAGTCCCAAAAATATATATTGCAAAAGCATTTAAAAAGGGATTAATGAAACTCACAATACTGTATTTTGTAGTAAAAATACATACGACGACATTGAACAACTGAATGATGCAGGGTTGGCCTCGGATTCACGAACCTATATCAATTATTTATATTAAAATATATAATTACAATCAGATAAGTTTATATATATTAATTATATATATTACTTATTTAGAATAGTAATATATTTATTATTTTAAATGTTATATATGTATATATATATATATTATTTTTAGGTGTTATTTTAAAATAGTAAGTTAGATATAATTATTATATATATAATAATTATATCTTTATATAAATGTCTTTTGTTTGCTAAAATAATAGTTATTATAGTAGTAGTAGTAGTAATAATAATAATAATAATAATAATAATAATAATAATAATAATAATAATAATAATAATAATAATAATAATAATAATAATAATACTTGTAATAATAATAAGTTTTATTGATATTAATAATAATAATAATAATACATAATGATAATAATAATAACAATAAGGATAATAATATAAATTATATTACTACCTTAAAAGGATTAATAGGCTTCCAAAAAGAAAAACTGTTACTGCCCGGGTTCGAACCCACAACCTCTCGTTCAGTAGAAAGCTCCCCAGACCATTCCTCCATCTTAACTTTCTTGTTTTAATACACAATATAATCATATATGAACTATTTTTAATCGGTTTCCTTCTTTTTAAACTAACAACCCTATTTTCATCCTTATGTTCAAACATCTCGGCCCAATATAAGACTTCCACCCAACAGGAATTTTACGATGGGCCTCGGCCCAATCACACAATGGAACATAGCCCAGCAGGAACCTTTTATTACTAAAAAGAAAATAAATGTCGTGGCCAAGTTTCGAACCTAGGACCTCTCGGTTAACACAGCTTCCACTAAACCATTCCTCCAGTTTGGATTTTCTGAATATAATTAGATTCTAACCTACTTAAACCATATATCTATTTTTCTATCTCTTTTCTTCTTCATCAGTACAATACATCGACCAGCTATTATCACAACAATCGCATATTGTTTCTATAATTGAAATGGAAAAAGAAAAAAAAAATTAAATTGAATATCACTAGACTCAATCGAAAAAAAAAATAAAGAAATATATATAAAACCAAGTTAGTGTCCATCGTTGTTTGGAAAAGAAGAAAAAAAAATGATTTTTGCAATTGGTTACGATTTAGATAAAGGTTGTAACACGAATTAGTTTGTAAATTGTTTATAGAAACTAGTGGTATTGTCAATTGGACTTGAATCATCAAAACGAGTTCGAATTTCCTCAAGAACGATTCTGTTGACTTTTTTAAAAAAACAACATTGACTTCGAAATTTGAAATTAATCGAACGAATTAGAGTCTGAAAACTTACAGATAGTTCGAATGGTTGATTCCTAACACGATGGCATTTATGGATTTTGATAACTCTTTCGAAATTGAAATTTTGCTAAAAAAAATTAAGAACAGAGAACGGGTTTTCTTTTTCTTTTTTTTTAATTTTTCTGTTTTATGATCGAATAAAGGCAGTAGGTTTTATTGAATACCAGTGAATGAATTTATGCTATGTCACGGATTGATCAACGTTTGTTTTGTAGTGTTTAAAGTCGACAAGCAAATCCATCAGAAGGAAAATACAAAAAAAATATATATATAATAAGTAAAAGTTGAATGGGATGTAACATGGATTGTACGATTCACAGATTTGATATCTATCAATTTGTTTATATTTGATTCATTATTATAATTATTTAGTATTAATAATTAATAAGTGTAATAATAATCCTAACAATAATAATAATTAAATTAATAATAATAATAATAATCATAATATTATTTATAAGATAATACTAATAATACATTTAAAAATAAATATTACATCAACTGTCCCTCCCATTTATGGGTATAATATAAAAAGTGTTGAAATTTAATAACTAGCTCCTAAATATAATTTTAGTGAGCCTAAAATTTATAGAACTCATTTTCGTATTTCCTTTTATTTTAAAATTACAATAGTTTGAATTTAACTTCCTTAATATCAATCGAAACATCAAATGAGTACTACAATTATTTAATATTTATTTTTAATAAACTTTATTTATATATAGAGATATATTTTAAATAATTATTATTATTTTTACATAATTATTTTCTAACAATTACATCATAAATTATATTTCAAATCATATATATATTTATTTAAATATATCCATACCTATTTACAAATAGTTGTTCGTGAATCGTCAGAAATAGTTGCAGGGTAATTGCATGTATGAAAACAGTTCAGACTTTTTGAGACTCAACATTACAGACGTTGCTTATCGTGTCGAAATCATATAAAGATTAAGTTTAAGTTTGGTTGGAAATTTCCGGGTCGTCACAAAGGAGCTAGTACAGATACGTGTTAAATGTTTACCCAGGTTCCGAGTGTTTTCAGGTGCATAACTATATGCATCAATCTTTCCTTCCGTAGATGAAGTGCGGTTGGTTCATCCTCTAGATTGAGGTGTTTTCAAGAATCATGAAAGGTTTGAACGCAGAATGTAATCGTGATGATACGAATGGGGTTTAAAATGAAATCAAGTGGTAAACTTGAAGAATTGTTTAGTTTCATATGTTATAATCAATATTTTAATTCATTTTAATTGTCCAGTGTTGGTAGTCCACAGTTGATAGTCCACAGCAACAGTCTAATAATTCATATATAGTTTAATATATAATATTCGAATTAATTAATACGTATCGTGACCCGTATACGTCTCAGACTCGATCACAACTCAAAGTATATATATTATTATAGAATCAACCTCAACCCTATATAGCTAACTCCCGCATTACTGCATATAGAGTGTCTATGGTTATTCCAAATAATATATATAGATGGGTCGATATGATATGTCAAAACGTTGTATACGTGTCCCGATATTTAAAGTGCATAAAATAAATAACAGAAATTAAATGACGATAAATAAAATTGTGAGAATATAAATTACGATAAATAAACTGCGATAAATAAAAGGTAATACGGAATTAACAGTTAGCTAGGAACAGTTAGCGTGGATTCTTAACAAAATTTCTCATAGTTAATTTGTTTTTTTCTATCAAATTTTTATTTCGTCAAATGTGTTCTTCACTATGCCACTTGTTGGATTCTGATAGATTAAAATTCAAATATGAAATGGAATGAAAATGGTTATTCTGTGGTGAATCAGATTCGTATATCTGTGGATGTAAGTAGGATGGTAATTGACCGTTGAATCAGATTCGAAGAATGTACAGTGTAACTTGTTAATGTGAAATCTAAATATTCCTCGGGTATTACCTACCCGTTAAATTATTTTCACCATTAACAGTTTGTACAATAAAACTTTTAATTACAATCTTTATGAAAACATATATACATATATATTTTCTTCAGACGAAATCATAGATTTAATGAGTCAATGTGATATTAAACTCATCATATTTACGGCTAGAACTAGAGTACATAATCTCTAAAATATTAGAGATTACATAATTGCCATAAAGGACGGAGATAGTTTATGTAGAACGATTCGTAGAACGATGATTATGCTTGAGGTATAGATTGAGAGGTTGAGACGTGTGATGATGTTTTTGTTGGTACTGGTTATGCTGCCGGTGCTGCTGATGGTGGTACTATTGCTGTCGGTGCTACAAGTGTTGTTGGTGCTGAGGTTGATGATGATGTTGGTGTAGTAAGTATAGCTTGTAGATCACGCACCATTCTTGTCAGGTTTTCTATCCTACCCTCTATCATTTCTATCCATCCACTCATCTGATTCGATAGATCTTGATTATCAATTCGAAGTTCCCTAACTTCTTCTAATATTCCCCTTTGATTGGTATTCGGAAGTAGAGGTTGAATATTTTCTGAGATTGCAGTAATGCGACCTTCGAGGCAGAATATTTTAGCAAGAAGGGTGAATACAGTGTTGCGCATAGGTTCACCGGTGAGTACATCATTTTCTCCGATGTTAGGAGGTAAGTTTGGTTTGCGGTAGGGCTCGCCTTCTTCATTTCTCCATCGAGTGAGTAAGTCTCCGACCCACCCCCATCTCCTCCAGAAAGAAAAATAACTAAATGGTTGAGGCACTTCTGGTTCATTGACTTCGGAGTCTGCTTCAATATACATCTCGAAATCGCTTCCGGAACTAATGGAATCCAAGCTAGGTGTAGGATCCATCTCTCACGATCAGTTAAAGGGTTTTGATATGAAATGATTTTTGAATATCGAATGATATTCTAATTATATATAGAATATCTATACATACTTCCAAAGATCCCGTGAATTACGGAGAGAATTAAGGAAACGTGTCAGATAAGGTCTACAGAGACAGATACGCTAAGATATGGATTTTGTCTATACACTATTGATGCAATCATTGCAGTAAGATGTGTCTAGACTAAGAATGATAAGCAGGTAATTTCCTAAGGATGATAAACTGATGATTTTCGACAAAGATGATAAGCAAAATTTTGACATGCAGACACGGTCGAAGTCCAGACTCATTAATGTATCCTAACGACTTATCAGTTATACATACTAATGCGGACCTGGTTCGCTAAGACCACCGCTCTGATACCAACTGTAGTGACCCGTCCTAATCCATCCGGACGAAGTCCATCTCGATTATAAACGATTCACAATAGTGGGTTACATTGCGAGGTACTTGACCTCTAAATGATATATTTTACAAACATTGCATTCATTTTAAAAGACAAACTTTCATTTCATGGAAAGTTGACGACATGCATACCATTTCATAATACATCCAACTATAATTGACTTAATAATGATCTTGATGAACTCGATGACGCGAATGCAACGTCTTTTGAAATATGTCATGAATGACTCCAAGTAATATCTTTAAATGAGCAAATGCACAGCGGAAGATTTCTTTCAAACCTGATAATAAACATGCTTTCAAGTGTCAACCAAAAGGTTGGTGAGTTCATTAGTTTAACATAAATAATCATTTCATAATTTTAATAGACCACAAGATTTCATATTTCCATTTCTCATAAACATACGTCCCATGCATAGAGACAAAAATATCATTCATATGGATTGAACACCTGGTAACCGACATTAACAAGATGCATATAAGAATATCCCCATCATTCCGGGATCCTCCATCGGACATGATATAAATTTTGAAGTACTAAAGCATCCGGTACTTTGGATGAGGATTGTTGGGCCCGATAGATCTATCTTTAGGATTCGCGTCAATTAGGATGTCTGTTCCCTAATTCTTAGATTACCAGACTAAAAGGGGCATATTCGATTTCGATCATTCAACCATATAATGTAGTTTTAATTACTTGTGTCTATTTCATAAAACAGTTATAAAAACAGCGCATGTATTCTCAGTCCCAAAAATATATATTGCGAAAGCATTTAAAAAGGGAATAATGAAACTCACCTAATGTATTTTGTAGTAAAAATACATATGACTATATTGAACAATGCAGGGTTGGCCTCGAATTCACGAACCTATATCATTTGTATATTTATTAATATACATAATTGTAATCGAACAAATATATATCCATATATAAATTTATTAGTTATATCTTTTTATCAATATGTATATGTTTTATATATTTATTTTGTATATAAAAACATCAATTATGTTATGTCATATATAATAAGTGTTTTTGTATATATGTATACATATATCATCTGTTTGTTAAAATAGTAATTATAACAATACTAAAATAATATTAATTTTTACATTTAATGATTATTATGATAAGGATTTTAGTAATTACATAATAATACTACCCATGATAATATAAATAATAATACTTATAATGATAATTATAATACTAATAATAATTATAATACTAGTAATGATAAAGTTAATATAATTAATTATAAACTGATACAAGTATAAATTTTAATGAAAATACTAATAAATTTTAATATGATAGTAATAATATTACTTAACTCAACAATAATACTAGTAATCATAATTGTAGTTTTTAGATATTACTAATATTAAGTGATAACTAATATTTTTTTATTAGTAATGATAATAATAATAATTCTAATAATAATAATAATAATAATAATAATAATAATAATAATAATAATAATAATAATAATAATAATAATAATAATAATGACAGTAATAATAGTTGTAACACTAATAATATTAATAATAATAATATCAATAATAATAATAAGATTGTAGGAATGCTACCTTAGTGTAACAAGCTTTAAAAAATATAAACGTCCTTGCACGGGCTCGAACCCATGACCTCTCGAATACACAAACACACCTATACCATTAGTTCGTCTATTGCTTTCTAGATAGGTTCTCGGATTAAATTTATTTAACCCATAAACTGGTCTGACTTCTTCTTCTTAACTAACAGTCATCATCATCAAATCATTTCCCACATATAAATTTGATACTAGCCCAACACATAAACCGAAATCAAGTGGCCCAAGTAATTAATCACGGCCCAACAGAATACTTAGTCCAATTACTTAGTCCAACACCTCACTTTGAAACCTGCACAGCTCTCATAAAAAAAATATAGTTCGCCTAGGCCGAGTTTCGAACTTGTGACCTCTCGGTTAATGCCAATACCCCTAACCATTACACCATTTCGGCTTTTCTTTGGTTTATACCCCAAATAAACAAGTATAAGCGATATCTAGCTGTCATCTTCTTCATTAAATTAGTCGACTAGAATAAATCAATCGTTTCCATCAAAGATCATCACCTAATGTTAGTAGCATCACATAATTACATATATCATCATCATTCAAGTTACTATTCGTAGTCTTCTTCCCATCTTCATCATTCACGTTTTCTTCATCATCATTTATTGTATTATCTTCGCTATCATCTTTCTTGAGATCATCTTTTTCGTTAGCGTAGCCGTAAGGTAATATGACGGACACATAAAAAAAATGTGCAGGTTGTGGTTGTGATTGTCGGACAGGAATTAGACAGGAAAACGTAGGTGGTTCGTTTAAAAATCAAAGCAACATCGGTGATGGTTCTCTGTTGAGGTTAGGAGAGAGAGAAGAGAGAGAAAAGGAAAAAAATAATGGAGTTACGGTGGTGATTCATGGTGGAATGGCGAGGTGATTATGGGTGTTGGTTGTGGTTTATGATCATGGTATGGTGACGGGTGTAGGTCTCGGTGGTGGTTTGAATAATACAGAAACACTTCGAGTTAACAATTTTGATGGTGAAGGTTGTGGCGACCCCGTCAAATCGTCATTGACGGCGTCGGCTACTTAGGTCCCGTTACGTGGTCGTAGGTCTTTAAAATAACGTTTGACCAAAGGTATGTCGCATTATTTCAAAAGTAAAGATTGGTTCAAAGTTTACAGAAATTGTTCATCCAAAAGTTTCGTTACAAAGTTATAAGTACAAGTGAAACCTATGCGACACAGTTTTAAAGAAAGTCAAAAGACGCTCCATGTATGCACATATACTCGACATCCAATGCAAGTATCAAAATAATAAGCGGAAGCATGTTTCACATATCGTTCAAAGACCTGAGAAAAACATAGAAATCTGTCAACAAAAACGTTGGTGAAATCATAGGTTTAAATAAGTAAGTGAGTAAAGTATGTCGAACCATAAGATTTGCAACATTGATAAAATAGTAGTATATTCTAAAAGTTAATATTCACGAGCACCCAATTATCAAGGCTTAACATTCCGTCCGTTGATACCCCATCATAATAGTGCTAGAACAACACTGTTTCTCGAAAATATATTTCATCCGTAGACGGTAGCGAACCGTCCGAGATGAGGATTTGTCAAACTCATATGGCCATACAACATAAGTTCACGCCTACACTTACACACTGCAAGAGTAACTAATGATAATTGAATTGAGAATTTTGTTCTAAACTCGTATATAGAATGTTTGTTTTCCTCTACTTGTGTTCACTTAGTTAAAAAGAAATGTTTATGTTTTCTCATCCCAAATGTAAGTTCAAAAGAGTAAAAGTGGGACTATGATCTCACCTTGAGTGCAAGAGTTAATAAAGTACTTCAACAAGTAAACGCGTGCAAAGACAAAGCTAGTCTTGACCTAAACATATAGGTTGTATCAATAACGGTAAACACAAACGGTCAAAGATGTTCAATTAGTCCTATGGCTCGTTACGACTCGATTATATATAGCATGTGAATCACATTGTCAAGTTTCATGCAAGATACAAGTAAAGAATCATGTTAGAAAGATTGCATAATCATTTGATTAAGTTTGACAAAAAGTCAAACTTGGGTCGGGTCAAAGTCAACGAAAAAGTCAACACGTTCGGGTCGGGTCCCGAACTATTTTTCTGTGCTAATTATTCATATATAAGCATGTTAGAACAAGTTGCATGTGAATTGGAGGTCCATAGCATGCCAAACATTTCACGTGAAATGAACAAGTGGGACAGAACCTGGACCAGGCAAATGCCGCGCCGCGGCCCAGGTTGTCGCGCCGCGCCAACAGGCGTGGCCTGGTACCTGGTCTGTTTCACTTGTTCAAGACTTAGCCAAAATTCAAACAAACGCAAAACACAAATCGTAAACACTTAAAATGCGTATCTTATATCGTTGGAAAGCTCTTTTGACAAGGAACACAACTAAATATGTTTCATCAAACAAAAACATCATTTGCAATAACCGATTTCTCGTCATGTGATCATTAATAGTCCATCTCCAAAGTTTCAAATTTACAAAATGCATTTTAAGTTTCGGGAATCCAATTCGTACATATGATATGCCGTTTTGAAGGTAATGAATCATACATTACAACCATACACTTACAATTAACATTTCATGGCATTCAAACATCAAAAAGTCCATCTCAAGAACTATCAAACCCAAATCAAGAATCACAAAATCATTAATCATGTTTTTGAAGTTTTAAAAATCAACCTACACATCAAAATGAAGCTAGTGATACTAGTAACACAATTAAAACATGAACTTAAACAATTTAACAACATT
Organism: Rutidosis leptorrhynchoides; assembly: GCF_046630445.1. Taxonomy (NCBI): domain Eukaryota; kingdom Viridiplantae; phylum Streptophyta; class Magnoliopsida; order Asterales; family Asteraceae; genus Rutidosis; species Rutidosis leptorrhynchoides. The sequence goes on from NC_092334.1 coordinate 595,648,697, forward strand.
AACTCATCCAAAATCAAAGATTAAGCAAACACATTTTCAAGTTCATGCTAGTTACTCCAAAACAACAATTCGAGCATACAAATCATATATTCATGTTAGACATGAGCCATAGACACTAATTATCACTTTTATAATTCAAAAACATCAAGAACACAAAATCTAGTGATTTTAGAAAGTTACCCAAATGAGATGAAATTGGTATCAAGTTGTAGAGGATGAAGAGAGGATTCCAAATATGTAATTTGTTTTGATGTTAGCCTCCAAAATCGAATTTAGATGATGAATTAAGGATTGGGAAGTTGAGAGAAAATTGTGAAAGTGTTGAAGAAAAAGGAAAATGAAATGGAAAATGAAAGAAAGAGGTGCGTGTTGACCACTTTGACCTAGTCAAAGGTTTGGTCTTTTGGCAAGTCTAGTCCCTCTAGTTTATAAGCGGGTGCGTAAATTAGCCGAACGAATATTTTGAATTACACGGGAGTGCGGGAGACGTTATAATCCCATAACGAAAATATTAAGGATGTTAGTTAACGGAGGATACGAATCTAGATACGAAGGACATTATTAAAATAAAAAGACGGGCGTTAAAATAATTTAACGGAAAAATGCGGGATGTTACATTACCCACACCTTAAAAGAAATTTCGTCCCGAAATTTAGTTGGAAGTAATAGTTGATGTCTCTTACTCGAGACCTAGTGTTGTTAACTCTACGAATGAGTGAAGGTACTTTCTTGGGTATTCCACGAATCTGGATAGTCGGGGTGTTACGTAGTATTAAGGTTTGGTTTCACGATCCATAATTTCAACCGGTCTTTCTACGAAGAGAAGTTTGTCATCAACAGTAAGCTTATCTAGGAGAGTAGCACGTCCCTGTTCCGCAGGGCACGTCTCTAAGTTTGTTACATGGAGCGTAGGGTGATCGGATACTTAATGGAGTCTGAAGTTCTAAACGATAGGGAGCAGTTCCAATACGCCCCAAGATTTCGAAAGGATCAATATTGCGAAGGTAACTTTCCTCGATTTTTTCGAAACGGATTACACCTTTCCAGGGTGCGGTTTCCCAATATTACGCGGTTACACACTGGGATTTCATGAGGTTTTCATCTAATATTAGTATGATTCTTTTGGTGACTATGGGTCGTCTCGAGCCCTTCTCGGACTTGAACGATCTTGACTATTGTTTCTTGTATGAGTTCGGATTCGGTGATTTACTTGCCACATGCTTTGGTCCAACGAATAGGGGTATGACATTTGCGATCATATAGGGTTTCGGTAGTGCGGCTTTAATACACGAATGGTAACTACTGTAGTAAGAGGAATCAACTAAAAGCGAAAATACGAGTTGGTAACCTTTCTCTCCAAGATTTGAATCGTGTGTTTGCTTGTTCCGTCAGTTTGTGGATGATACGCGGTACTCATGTTTAAACGTATCCCTAAGGCTCCTTGTAACACTAGAAGTGAAACGAGTATTTCGATCCGAGGTAGTTGACAATGGTACACCGTGTTGGAGTAGAATTTCTTAAGATATGCTCGAACAAGTTAGTTAGGGTTCGGAAATGTTCGTTATGACTATTCACCCTTATGGCGAATACCATTGTAACGTGAAGAGTCTCTCCCTCCATGGAGAATTTAGAATAAAAGATTTCCTTATACGAAAGTACGAGCGAAAAGGATAGGAGTGAAATGAGGACTTAAAACAGGATGAGTTTATACCTTGAGGTAGCCATATCGCGCATCTAGTGGTCTAATGTTGAGACTGGGTGGGAAACGAGATAGTACACGTAGTTGTATAGTTCGGGGTTGAGTAGTAGTTGTCCGTATCAGGAGCATGAGGACGATAAGTCAAAGAGAAAGGAAGTATCCTTGGATTGTGTGGTATCTTGGGTCCCAGTAATATCAGACGGTCATAGTGAAATAACAGTGTTATGTAACGTGGTACGTGGTGATGAGAAGATTGATCGGATCCATAATTAAGTATTCCAATCGTTCGTGCAAAAATAACGAATTTCAATTTCCTTGATTTCGAGTCGAGAGAGTATGCCTTTCGGGCGTTCAAGTAGAAATATTTCCATATTTGAATTCCATTGTGTTACATGAATTTAGCTAGTAAGGTTGGTGTGAATAATCGCGTTAAAATTTCGGACACGGAGAGGTTTAGTCCTTTCCTGGGGGAGTTAACGGGGTTAAAGGACGAGTAACACGAGAAAAAGTCGAAAATGAATCTGCGGTAATAACCGGCGAGATCTAAGATTTTACGAATACAAGTCAGAGTCGTGAGGGTTTCCCGATTACGTGTGGCTCCGATTGCGAGATGTGTTGTAATGCCTTGACCACTAACAACATAGTCTAGAAATTTGACTTCGTTTAACCAAAATTCTCACTTGGAGAATTCGGTATAGAGTTGCTCTTTTCTCAAGAGTTCGAGCGTAAGACGGGGACGTTGTTCGTTTTCTTCTTTACTTGAATAGGTTTAGACATTGTATATAAATACGATAATAGATTTGTCTAGATAAGTTTGCATACGCGGTGCCGGAGGTCTATGAATACAGACGGAGCCTTAGATAAACTGAACGGCACTAAAAGAAATTTATAACTATCGTAGCGAGTTCGGAAAGCGATTTGTGAGACATCGTCTCCCTTAACCCTCAATTGATGATAACCAGAATGAAGGTCGATTTTGGAATACACGCAAGATCCTTGTAACGGTTTAAGAGGTTATTGATACGGGGAAAAGGATATCGGTTCTTAACCAGAAATTACTTAGTTCGCAATAATCTATACATAATTGCAGGGAAACGTTTCTCCTTAACGAATAGGTTTTGAGCTCCTTAGTTCTATAGGTGTCAAGTCAAAATTTAAATTATCCACCCAATAAGTTTAACGTACATCCTCCGATAAAATTTATCGATACACAAAAATTTTTCGTTGGTCACTTAAATGGCGTAAGTAGTACCTAGGGAAAATGGTGGAGTGCAAAGAGTAGGTTCCTAGCCTTGGATACAAAACATTTATCGACATCCGAATCGAATAAACATGAAACATGAGAATTTCGAGAAGAAACATACCCGTGACTAGTTGTCATCTCGGGCTTCCTCGGTGTTAATGTTGAAGTCGCGTGCGTTGGGGTTGATTTTCTTCTTTGGGCTTTCATTCCTAAAATGACCCGTTTGGCCACATGCGTAGTGATATTGCTCAATTCATGCATATTCTTAGTCGCAATATCAGTCCCAAATGTTATGATTTTATGTGTATTCGAGTAGTTTTCAGGTTTGTAATTGGTTAAAATGTCCAAAGCGTCGAATGAAGTGTTATTATGGATTTTCATTGATATAAAGATCAAAATGAAGATAAAATGAAGATTTCTAATGAGTAACAAAAGACTACAACATCGCGCTTCAAGACTACAAGTTAAAACGAGCGAAATCACGAAATCTGCGCGTCTGCACGAAAAAAATCATAACTAAATCATACTGACTCGAAAAAGGCGAATCAGGTGTCTAGACGTCCGTAACTCAAAAATCTACAACTTTCAAGAAGACATCTTACGCGAAACGCGTACCTATCTACGCGAAACGCGTAGTTTTCCGACCAGCTCTAGATTCCAAAAGCAAATGGGACATGTGCCTACTTGACCAACTTTAAGACCATGTGACGGTTGCTTTTAATTTTATTATAATTTTTCATCAACTTTCATCACTTTACAGTCACATTCCATACTACTTCAATTTAATATGGAAAATAACTTGAAACTACCTACTACATATTCTATTTAATCGAAAGGCAGAAGGAAAACAAAGGGGGGTAGTAGTTAGTTTTAGTTTATGATTGTAGGCAGTAGCAAGTCAGAAAGCTAGAACATAACAAAAATATAGTCTCAACACTGTCCAAATTCAATTTCAAAAATACTCCGTACCAATTATTTCAACTTTCATTCTGTACCAATTTTAATTTCAAATGTAATAGGTTAGTTTCAATATTGTACGGGTATTATTGTTCGTGTGCACGGGTGCTGTCATTTCAATTTCTACCATTTGCAGTTAATAAATTTAAGTTTTGTTTGTAAGTTGTTCTATTTAATAATAATAATAATAATAATAATAATAATAATAATAATAATAATAATAATAATAATAATAATAATAATAATAATAATAATAATAATAATAATAATAATAATAATAATAATAATAATAGTTGTAACACTAATAATATTAATCATAATAATAATATCAATAATAATAATAAGATTGTAGGAATGCTACCTTAGTGTAACAAGCTTTAAAAAATATAAACGTCCTTGCACGGGCTCGAACCCATGACCTCTCGAATACACAAACACACCTATACCATTAGTCCGTCTGTTGCTTTCTAGATAAGTTCTCGGATTAAATTTATTTAACCCATAAACTGGTCTGACTTCTTCTTCTTAACTAACAGTCATCATCATCAAATCATTTCCCACATATAAATTTGATACTAGCCCAACACATAAACCGAAATCAAGTGGCCCAAGTAATTAATCACGGCCCAACAGAATACTTAGTCCAATTACTTAGTCCAACACCTCACTTTGAAACCTGCCCAGCTCTCATAAAAAAAAATATAGTTCGCCTAGGCCGAGTTTCGAACTCGTGACCTCTCGGTTAATGCCAATACCCCTAACCATTACACCATTTCGGCTTTTCTTTGGTTTATACCCCAAATAAACAAGTATAAGCGATATCTAGCTGTCATCTTCTTCATTAAATTAGTCGACTAGAATAAATCAATCGTTTCCATCAAAGATCATCACCTAATGTTAGTAGCATCACATAATTACATATATCATCATCATTCAAGTTACTATTCGTAGTCTTCTTCCCATCTTCATCATTCACGTTTTCTTCATCATCATTTATTGTATTATCTTCGCTATCATCTTTCTTGAGATCATCTTTTTCGTTAGCGTAGCCGTAAGGTAATATGACGGACACATAAAAAAATGTGCAGGTTGTGGTTGTGATTGTCGGATAGGAATTAGACAGGAAAACGTAGGTGGTTCGTTTAAAAATCAAAGCAACAACGGTGATGGTTCTCTGTTGAGGTTAGGAGAGAGAGAAGAGAGAGAAAAGGAAAAAAAATGGAGTTACGGTGGTGATTCATGGTGGAATGGCGAGGTGATTATGGGTGTTGGTTGTGGTTTATGATCATGGTATGGTGACGGGTGTAGGTCTCGGTGGTGGTTTGAATAATACAGAAACACTTCGAGTTAACAATTTTGATGGTGAAGGTGGCGGTGATGTTGTAGTGGTGGTTGTACGGTTGTAACCGGTGGTGGCGGTGTGGATGGCTTGGTGGTGCAAAGTGACGGGTGTTGAGGATGATGATGTGTTTCCCGATTGATCATCATATCATATATGTAATATATCATGTATATATGTCTATGTGTGCATTAATATATAGATATTATATATGAATAAATTTGTCAAAAAGAGAAACAGTAACCAATCATACTCTCTATGTATAGTGAAGCAGCCATTTAATTTTTGGAGTATTCTACCGACGTTTTTCCCACGCAGTACTATATCGTGCCCGTTGCTAAACAGTTAACGTATAATATAATTCAGAAAAATTCCATATTTTAAAATTAAGTTCGTTTATTTATTTCAGTCATTACCTGCTTGAAATCTGATCAAAAAGATTTGAAAATTATTTATTTTCTGTTCCGATTTATATGTACGGAGTACTAATATTTAGACTTAAAAAGGTAAAAATACTTTTAACAAATCTAAAATCTTCGTATTCGATTTACAGTTCAACTTTTATTTTAATCCTTCATAAACTTATATTAAATCTATATGAATGCTATCGAAATGTCAACCGAGTATTACTGATGTTTACTAATTAAGCTCGAAATCATTTATATTCCCTTTCCATATATAAACAGTTTTAAAATAACAAATTTAATTACTAAAATATATTATATATTTTTAAACAGATAGATTTATTATAACTTTATATACTTACTAGTAATATTTATATACATATTTATATACATCCATATATCCCTAAATATAGTTTCAATTACATCGCATTTTATTTTTATTTATTTTACAATATAAATCCTAATAATCATATTATATAATATTCTAAATTATATTTCAAATTCAAATTATAAACACCTATTTAAATATATATGTTATCTATTTACGAATAGTTGTTCGTGAATCGTTGGGAATGGTCGAAAGTCAAACGAATATATAAAACAGTTCAAAATTTTTGTGACCCAACATTACAGACTTTGCTTATCGTGTCGAAATCATAGTAAGATTAAGTTTAAATTTGGTCGGAAATTCCCGGGTCATCACAGCGCCCGGTTTTGGCTCGTTGGGTTTGAACCGCGTTTTGGATGCGCGATTTCGACGCGCGTTTTGTACACTTGTATTCGACGCGCGTTTTCGACGCCCGGTTTCGAGGCGCGTTTTCGGCCTGCGATTTCAGCGTGTTTTCGGCCTGCGCTTTCGACGCGTTTTTCGACGCCCGTTCTTTACGTGTGTTTTCGACACGCCTTTTCGAGGCGCGTTTTCGACGCGTGTTTTCGTTGCAAAAACGGGGTCAAAAAATGGGGTCCAAAAAATACATAAAAAAAGGGGTCCCAAAAAGGCGCGTCTTCGGAAGACACACATCAAAAAATACAATTAAGAACAATTTTACTAGCCCGACCCAACCTACCCGGTCTTGACCCAACCCGACCCTGGTCTCGACCCAACCCGTTTGACCCATTTTAATTCTGACCCGTTTCGATCCATGACCCGTTTCGACCCATGACCCGTTTCGACCCAAACCCATTTGATCTTTGACCCAACCCGACCCATCTCGACCCGTTTGCCAGGTATGTGTATGAGTTTGAAAGACCTAAAATTGGGTTCGTCGTTTATAGTTGAACCAATTGTACTGACTCGAATCTGTTTACGGGGTGGTGGTGGTTGAAGATGTCGGTGGCGACCAATGGGCTACTGTACTGGTTGAGCTCATATATGTTTGTTTAGGTAAAAGTTAGTAGATTGTACCTTTTCATGATCTTTATTTGTTTTCTGCCAAATCTAAATCCCAACATCCTATATGATCTTTAATTTTTTATTTTTGTTTTAATAAGCATTTGATTTGGGGTTTTTAAGTTACATGATGTATAATGGGAACTTTGAATTCCGGTTATATAATTTAGGGTTTGGACGGTTGAAGTATGAACCTTAGTGGAGAAAAGATGAAAGGATAAGAGAATCGTTAGAGATAGATAGACTACCAGAAATACCCTCACGTGCATAGCACGTTTCAAAAAATAAGAAGATATTTCAACGATCATTAGTCACAGAGACCACCGACATAACTTTTGCAAACAAAAGTGACTAACCGCTTCAAAGAAATACAGGGACCACCCATGTAATCTGAGGTGTATCATTGCTACGTAATATTATTGTGATTTAACAAAAAATGTTAGGGTAATTTAGCAATTTCTAGCGATCAATGAACGGTATCTCCAAATACTTTAAGGCTTATCTGGATAAAAATAAAGTTTTTATGTTCAGTTTACCCAGTAAAGAAGAGTACATTTCTTTTACTTAGATATATGTAGTTTATTAATCTGTGATCGTTTCTAACCATTTTATCTTATATCTCGCAATGTTTATTATCATTGAGACTTTAACTAAGGGTGTGTTTGGCGCACCAGCTTCTTAGAACTTATGGGTGTTTATAGAAATTTTAACTTATGATTTTAATAAACTCCAAGTCATAAGTTTCGTTTGGTAGACATAAAAAGTAGAGCTTATGAAAATAATCTTCAAGTCTTACAAAATAATCTTCTCATAATAGTTTATGGAAGAAAAAAAATAGAGCTTATGAATTTGAAAATAAGCTTAGACTAGTTTGTCAAAGAGTGATAAAAATTAATAAGTTTCATCTCAAACTATTAGCTCCAGCTAATTTTATCCAAACATACCCTAATGACCTTTAGGATTAACTACATATAAAAAAGGTTGAAGTATTAGTGCAATACTGTTATAAAATATCTAGATTGTGTTATAAAATATCTAGATTGGATGTTAATTTTATTATTATTATATTTCTTGCATAGTAATATTTTATACTATAAATAGATATGTATGGTAACCATTTAAGGTGCACCATTTCTCTTGAAATATCAATATCAATATTTCTTCTCTCCTTCTTCTCTCTTTTTCTCTCTTTGTTCTTATAACCATTAAAGGTAGTTATAAGCCTACTGAATTATAACACGTTATCAGCACGAAAAGCTTAGTGTAATTAAAAGATATCTCAAACGATCACGAATCACTAATCAAGGTATGAAATTATTAATAATTTTCAGACTCGAATATATCAAATTTTGGACTACTAACATTTATATTTATGTTATTTAAGTTATATATGGTCGGTTATACCACCTGAATTATATTTCTGTAATCTAACTTTTACTAACTTCACTAACATTTATATTTATGTTATTTAAGTTATATATGGTCGGTTATACCACCTGAATTATATTTTCTGTAATCTAACTCTTATTAACTTCACTAACATTTATATTTATGTTAATAAGACCTCATGATTGTACGCAACACGTCATTTGACAACACGGTACTTTATGTACGCAACACATCATTTGACAACACGGTACCATGGGTCGAGATTAATTCCGATCAATACGAATACGACGGGGTCTTTATATGTTATCTAACATTTATGATTACTTATGTAATTAATCATTATTTATTTCATGCATACTAATGTTTATTCTTAAATTTATAATTTTAAAAGTTAAAATAAAAAAAAATAGTTTGTATTTTTATTAAAAGTAAATCTTAAAAGTTAAAATAAGAAAAAGTAGTTTGTACTTTTATTAAAAGTAAATCTTAAAAGTTAAAATACAAAAAGTAGTTTGTATTTTTATTAAAAGTAAATCTTAAAAGTTAAAATAAGAAAAAGTAGTTTGTATTTTTATTAAAAGTATATCTTAAAAGTTAAAGTAAGAAAAAAAATGGGATGGTAAAATGGAATAGTTTTTTGTCAAAAATGAAGTATTGAAAATGAAGTGGTCTCCTTCTATAACTAAAAAAAAAATATATACTTTTATCAAATGAATTTTTTTGTGGCCGACAATTTCAAACACGAGTCCGTGTTTAGTTTATCAAGAATATCTCTTGCTTTGGTGAAAGGTCACGATCACGATATCAGGTGTTGTGAAAGAATTAAAAAATTGGTCAAGTGGCCTTTTAAAAACTAGAAAAAAAATTTAAACAAAAAGTTTTTTTTTATATATTTATAATTTACGGGTAACGTAAAAAAAAGGAAGTTTTTTTTAAAAAAAAAAAACAAAGAAAGTGTTTAAATGAGTTTTACAGAAAGGGAGAAAGCAAAGTAAAAAAAAAACTTTTTTCCAAACAAAGGTAAATGAAAGTAGGACTTAATACAAGAAAAAAGTAAACATCTCCTAGACGTGATAAAATCTATCAATGATAAGTATTAGACTTGATGAGCTAAATGTGACAAAAATATTTCAACATGTCTTATGTTAATTTTCTAAAATAAGTTATTATTATTCCGAGTTTAACACATATACATATGTTAATTAAAAACAACCTTTTTTGTTCTTATGTAGTGTTGGGTTGCAATTTTGGTTGTATGCCATAATTCCATCCAGTAGAGTGACAATAGAAAACTTTTGATGATAATCAATAAAAAACTTTTTTCCAAACTTGTCAAATATTTTGTTAAAAACGTGACCGTTGAAAAAAGGAGGTTGAATAATAAAACTTAAAAAACAAATTATTTTTTTAAGAGTGTGCATCAAAATGGCCCGTTTAATAATGGGGAGTAAAAATATAGTCAAATTGTTTCAACGAACAAGGGTTCAATTGGATGTCTCTTAAAAAAAATCCGCGGGTACGGGTGATGGATCCAATGGATCCGCATCCACGACCCGCGGGTGCTATCCCTAATTGTGAAAAGTACAAATCAACTAAAAGTCTAAAAAAATAAATGCTCTTATAGGGACCAAATGTTCACAATAATTGCCTAAGCTAGATATGAAACAAATAGTTCATAAAAAAAAAAAAAAGGTCGTTGTGCGTTTTCGGGATGATAGCCGAAATACACTTACAAAAGTAGGTCAGCCGTCAATTCTTTATGGCCATATCAACGTAGATCAATAAAATCATTTATGGTTTTGATAAAAGATTAATTAAAAATTAATTGTTTTTTGGTCTTGGATTCTCGGTAACAAAAGCAAAGGTTGTTTTTGGTTGCCACAACAAACAAGACAGATGTTGTTGACTTTTATTGTTAAACATGGCACAAGTGAACAATAACAATAGATTATTGTTTTTGAAAAGAATAATGATGCGTTAATTTTATTGTATAAAATAAAATTAAAGAAAATGGTTTTCATTGATGACTATGAACAAACGCAAACAAAGTGTTTGTGGTATTTGGTGATTAAAAAAAAAGTGCATCTAAAGCTTCTACTGAAAATAATATGCATCTAAAGCTTCTACTAAAAATTAATGTGCAAGGTACAACGTATAACTATATGGTCAAATTCATTTGAGCCTTCGGAGTCACAAGTATATGATGTATATATATATATATTACTCAATTAACAAAATAGTAAATCTAAATTAATTCATATGAATAGTAAAACGAAATTAATTAATTTACTATTCACATAAAAAAGCGCATATGATAAAAAGCGCATCGCATATGATAAGCGCATATGATAAAAAGCTAATATGATGAAAAGCACAACGCATATGATGAAAATCGCATATGATTAAAAGCGCATATGGTAAAAAACACAGCGCATATGATTAAAAGCGTATATGGTGAAAAGGATATATGATAAAAAAAAAAACACATATGGTGATTTATAAAAAAAAAAAAAACACATATGGTGATTAATGGAAAGCACATATGGTGATTAATGAAAAGTATATTGTGAAAAAGAATCACAAATGTTTCTTGAAAGAATTCAAGGTAAGATATATGAACCAATTCATCCATCATGTGAACCATTTTGATATTTCATGGTTCTAATAGACGCATCTAGCAGATGGTCTCATATTTGTATGTTATCAAGCCGTAATATGGCATTTGCAAAGTTTCTTGCACAAATTATTAAATTGAGAACACATTATTCTGATTACACCATTAAAAGGATGAGACTTGATAATGCTGGTGAGTTAACATCTCAAGCATTTAATGATCATTATATATCTACAGGGATTGTTGTTGAACATCCAGTTGCTCATGTGCATACACAAAATTGGTTTAGCTGAATCAATAGATAAACGCTTACAGCTAATAACTAGACAATTGATAATGAGTACAAATCTCTCAATATTTATATGTGGACATGTAAATTTACATGCTGCGACATTAATTCGCATTATACCATGTGGAAGTCGTAAATATTTTCACTTAATACTTGATTTTGGCCAAGAGCCAAATATTTTCTACCTTGAAACATTGGTTGTGCAGTGTATGTTCTAATTGTATCACCACAACACAATAAAATGGTTCTTCAAAGAAAGATGATAATATATTTTGAATATAAAACATCTTCAATCATAAGATATATTGAACCCATGATGGGTGATGTTTTTACAGCACGTTTTGCTGATTGTCATTTTAATAAAACATTGTTCCCTAGATTAGGGGGAGAAATAAAAATAAAAAATAAAATGATGCTTCATGATGTGAACATCAATTAAGGTATATTGAACTCGCACAAAAGAATGTGAAACGAAAGTTCAAAAATAATGCATATGCAAGAATTTGCAAATTAATTACTTTATGCATTTACAGATATAAAAAAGTGACTAAATCATATATACCAGCGATAAATGCTCCAGCTCGAACTGAAATTCCAAAAGCTGGCAATAATGTCACTGTTGAGTCTTTGCCACGCATCAAACGTGGAAGATCAATTGGTTCCGAAGATAAAAATCCTCGAAAAAGAAAATCAGCTGATAATGAGGTAAGAGAAAGTGTTCAAGAAGAACCACAAATCAATATTCCTTCTGCAGAGGATATTGATAAATGTAAATACTAAAATTGCGATAAATTATGCAATATTATGGAACCGAAATGAAACTAAAATCTCTATGAGATATTTTCATATAATGTTACAATGACATCATGAATAAAGATGATGATCTGGAACTAAAATCTGTCATTGAATATACAAAATGGACATGATTGAGCTCAATGGAAAGGAGCAATAAGAGCTGAATTAGAATCGCTCGATAAAAGAAAAGTTTTCGGATCAATCGTTATCACTTTTAAAGATGTGAAACATATGAGATACAAATGAATTTTTATCCGAAAATAAATGTGCAAATGAAGTTACAAGGCAAAACTAGACTTGTAACTCAATATTTCCCACAAAGACCAGAAATGAATTAGGAGGAAAAATTATCCTCCTGTAATGGATACAATTACTTATTAGATACTTAATCAACCTGGTAGTTATTTAAATGCATCTCATGAATGTTGTTACTACTTATCTGTATGGATCACTTAATAGTGATATATATGAATATACCTAAAGGGTTAAGGTATCATAAGCATCTAATGTAAAACCCAAGGGAATATATTCCATTAAATCACAAAGATTTCTAAGTGGGTTTATACAAACGGGACGTATGTGGTATAACCGATTAAATGACTACTTGATAAAAAAAAGGGTATAAATATAAACTTATTTTGCACGTATGTTTTATAAAAACAATGTTCAGATATGAGATCGTAGTTGTTTATGTCAATGTTCTTAACATCATATGAACAAATAAAGAGATCTATGAAATCATTCAACTTCTAAAGAATTATTTTGAAATGAAAGATCTTGAAAAAACCAAGTATTACCTTGGATTGCAAATTGAGCATATGCCTAATGGTTTACTTGTACATCAAACAACTTATACCGAAAAGATTTTAAAACATTTTTTTTTTAAGACAAACTCATTGTTGTTAGATCACTCAATATTGACACTGATCTATTTCATCCCTGCGAAGATCATGAAAATTTTAACAGATCGGAAGTTCTATATTTTAGTGCAATTGAGGTTCTTATGTATCTTATAGATTATACAAGATCTGACATTTCTTTTGCAGTTAATTTGTTGACAAGGTTCAGCTCAGCCCCTACCAAAAGACATTGGAATGGGATCAAACAAATAGTTTGATACCTTCGGGGAACTACTGATTTATAATTATTTTATTCTAAAAACTCGAAACAAGATTTGTTTGGTTATACAGATGCAGATTATTTATCCGATCTACATAAAGCTAAATCTCAAACTGGATATGTATTCCTAAATGGAGGCACCGCAATATCATGACGTTCTCAAAACAAACACTTGTTGCAACATCATCAAATCATGCCGAAGTGATTGCATTACATGAAGCTACTCGGGAATGATTTTAGTTAAGATCAATGATACAAATCATTATTGATTCTTGTGGACTAGAACGCTATAAAAGCGTAACAACTATCTATGAAGATAATACAGCTTACATAATACAAATGAAAGAAGAGTATCAAAAATGACAGAACAAAACATAAATGCTGACGAGGCGCTAAAGCTATAAACGGTCTTAACGGTCATAAGTTTGATGGAAAAGAATGGTATATTGGTAAGGCTCAGAAAAAGACTGAAAGGGAATAGGAACTGAAACAACGGTTTGAACAAACCATGAAGGAGACTGTAGACAAATCACGAGGGCCAAACTTGTACATAAAAGATTTAGATGATACAGTTTCAGATGAAAACCTCAGATTTTTCTCATATACTCATGATATCGTAAAAGACAACCAGATTAAAATGAGATACGTTCAATCAACAACTCTGCTGATCTTTATACCAAAGCACTGCTAACTGCTATTTTCAGAACACACGTTCATAATATTGGCATGAGGCATGTTCAGAAGATGTAACAACTCAGGCGTTGCCTACTTGAGGGGGAGTCAACTTTATGCTGCACTCTTTTTCCCTTAGCTAAAGTTTTATCCCAATGAGTTTTCTTTAGCAAGGTTTTTAACGAGGCAGTACTAGTTATTCTCTAATAAAATTGTCATCCAAGGGGGAGTGTTATAAAATATCTAGATTGTGTTATAAAATATCTAGATTGGATGTTAATTTTATTATTATTATATTTCTTGCATAGTAATATTTTATACTATAAATAGATATGTATGGTAACCATTTAAGGTGCACCATTTCTCTTGAAATATCAATATCAATATTTCTTCTCTCCTTCTTCTCTCTTTGTTCTTATAACCATTAAAGGTAGTTATAAGCCTACTGAATTATAACAAATACAAAAATGTAAGAGACCATTTTTATTAATTTATCTTTTTATAATCAACAATCAACACAACAATATTAAATTAAATTTAAAAAAATAAAGAAAAGTAAAAAGAAGCTAATAATTATAAAAATATGCTATTTGTATGGGTAAATACATGAATGTTTAAATGGCAAAAAGTACATGAATGTTTAATGGCAAAAAGTTAACTCCTTTTTATTCTTCAGCCATTCTCTTCACATTATACAAAATTATTACCACCAAAAACTCTGGTTTAGAAACTCAACTAGTTTTTGAACTCTCGCTTCGCACCGGGGGTTCGGTTTTCAATGTATTTTATTGCGTTTAGTTTGTAAAATTATTTCGTGGCTAACGATGATGTCGTTGAAGCACAACTCAAATCGAACTAAAAGGTATAATCCGTGAAAGATTTAAATGTTATTTTAAATTAAAAATATATGTGCATCTCCGCGTTTCGCTATGAAATTGTCGACTTTTAAAAATTTAACGCAAAATCAACGTGTATGAAAGGTACCTCAAATATTTAGCGTTTTTTATAAAGCATCTGTATTGCGTATAGTTAGTGACATTGTGTTCCTAAAATTATTTCGAGTTTAACGATGGTGTCGGAAAAATTTAACTGGATGCGAGCGAGAAGATATGACCCGTTGAATATTTGGGTGGAGTTTTTTTATGATTTTTTATGAAAATGGTTATGTGACATTTTACCCCCTGGTTGGGGGGTCGATTTTAATTATTCAACAAAGTGAGGGAGCTTTTTGTAAAAAAAAAGTTGGAAGGAAACGTAAAAAAAAGGGAAAGGACGAAATTGCTCCTGGTTACTATTCATAGTTTTTGTCTATTAGATATAAGTATTAGTATTAATATTAATATTAATATTAATATTAATATTAATATTAATTCCAACCAACACGACTCTAAAACCTACAACGTTCTTAAAAATTAATTTCGATAAAAAATCCAAACAATTATCATGTTCACGCAATTCCAACACGACCTTACAACATAGTTCAAAATACACCATCGTCAAATGATATCCATTAAGACTACAATCTATAGGTAAATATGAATACGAAACTGAAATAACTAAACATGTTATCACCAAAATAACAATCAGATTTGTAATAAATAATCAAAAAGAGAAGATTAAAACGATCTAACCGATATTAGGTTGAAGCGGGCTTATGTTTGACACAATTCCCTTAAACAGATTCGACGTATGTTCCTAGGTTACACCGGTCCGAAGCAGCGTACTGCCGGACTTGAACACTTGCCTGAAAGGTAACCATAACGGGGAGACCTTGTTGCGGCTGAGAGGAAACTCTAATCATATAAGAATGTTTATATGATTTTTGGTGTATTTTTCTACAAACCATATAGGCCTTTATTTATAGTGGAAATGAAAGCCTTAGGTTTGCTCTTACTTCCGATGTGGGACAACTGTCAAACCTTATAGATCTCGCATCAAACAAGCTACTTTGAAATTCGATATCTCATTCACCTTTAATCCGTTTTGAACACACTTTAGTTCATTGTAAAGACCTCGTTAAGGACTACAAACCCACTAAATGTTTATTAATACATATCAATTTATCATATATTAATTAGTGTCCAAAGTTGGTGAAAACATATTTATTTTTTACCAATTTTTCCAACACAATCTAACAATTAAAGAAGCGGCTCAACATCACACATGACCACTTATGGACAATCACTCAATACATAGCATGTAAAGAGGTAAAAAATCAACGATAACCGGTCAACCACGACAATAGAGACAAAATTAGCTAAAATTGTAAAGCAAACAACTTCGAGCACGCATTTTGATTGAGTGGTGGAACCATAAAATTTGGGGATGTTAGTAGAGAAAGAAGCTACGGCATTAATACCACAACCAATAACCACTACTTTAACCTTGAAACCACTAACTAACAAAAGCCAAAAACCGCCTACAAGAAACCAAGACCAAAATAACCTAAAAATCGCACCTACAAGCAAGCGTCGAAACAACTTGAAACCACCGAACTGCTTTCGCAAACAAAAACCTTCTTAAACCACTCATCGGAACCATCTTAAGCCACATAAAGTTGACTAAAACTTTTTTACTTGAAGCCACTTACCACTACCGTACCCAAAACTACTAGACCCCGCCTTAAAGCATCTGTCGAAACCACTTGAAAAGGACCAAAAACCACCGAATTGCCATCAAGAACTCCAACCTCGAAAAACCGTACGAAACACGTATCAAAACCACACAAAACCGTCCGAATCATGTATCTAAAGTGGGTAAACATATAATATCTTTTATGTTCAGGTTACTCAGAAATGACGAGCATTTTTATTCAGATGTACGTGATCTAACAAGATTATTTCGTGAACGTTTTCAACCCTTCGTTGGCCACTGTAGATATGCTTTTATTGAAATTTGAACCAAGGGCTTGTGAAAATATATGGACGACAACTACTAGATTATCTTGTGATGGTTATCTAAATTAACAAACGTCAACCTAAAATGAAAGAAACAATGTTCTTGGTGTCGAATGAAGTTTCGGTCGAAAGCCATATTAACCAAAACTTATCAAGTTTGACTCGAAAGTTATTTCGTCAAAACCGAATTAATAAGATATCGGACTGTTTCAGAATCTTAGAAAATTTTACGATTAGGGTTGAGTTAATCGAACAAACCATGAACTGAACCCCAACCCCCCAACCCCCACCCCCACCACAACCCCCCCAACTAAAAATTTGCTTACATATAGAGTCCCTGTAATTAATTGGAGTCTTGAAGATGCAATAAAATAGTGCAATAGTTCAAATAATGAAAATGAAATGAGATTACTTACTCAACTAATATTTATTTATCTATGTTGAGCCCTACTAAAGACCTGGCATGTCCCTCATTGTTTTTTTAATCTCTTGGGTTCTAAAAACATCAGAGTAAGATTTAGCTAACTACATATATACAGTTTCTTTAGAGAATTGTACAGGTACTCTATGCAGGCGCCATGTGAGATGCAATATTTTTCGTCTAAAGACAGTCTTAAGTTGAACAAATCTGCATTCTTTTTTGCACTTCAAATGCAAAAAGATCCAGCAAATGGCTCTTTAGTGACTCCGAAACATAAATAAGATCACCATAACATGGACAAGAATACTGTATCAAAAAAACAACATTTTGACATTCAAATACCAAAAAACTCTAGAAACTTTTTTACATAGTGCAGACACAAAAACGAGTAGAAACGAAATGAAAAAAAAAAAATAGGTATCTCAGTTTGGCTTCATGCAAGACTATAGACATTTTTAAAAGATGACTATCCAACCCAAAGTAGAACAAGTCAGCCACAAATAAGGCATTAAAAGAAACAAGGTTTTTGGCTAAAATTTCAATATTCCCATTTCCTCAGTTCCATACCATCTGGAGCCGTTCCCTCAACTTCCTTCGATCCCACTTCTTTCCAGTTTGTCGACAGCACTGTTCCATTCGACTCCACCTAAAGGTCAAAAAAGTCAACGACATCAGTTCAATTATTCACACAAAAAAGATGCACTGCCATAATGATCCAGTTTATACTTTTTCTCAGTTATGGGGGTGTTCGAATATGAGTTGCAAATAATCATATGTGATATTCGTATATAAATATATTCAGATAAGCAAGTAACTCCATTAAAATCAGAAGTGTTTGGATGAACACTGTTTTTTTCACAATATAATATAAAGGCTAATCGATGGTTGGTTTAGGAAGCCAACGCATAAATGACAAAAGAGGCGTTCTTTATATTATTGAGTATTCAAATTTCAAATATGATCATTTATCATTTATTTCCATCACTTACACAAAATAGTATTAATAAAATAATAATTATAATATTTGTCGACACTTTTTAAAATAACTATGGTACTTAAAATAACTATGGAGAAAAGATGATCTTACAAAAGATTTTCTCATGGCCCTTCTTGTATCCTCGTCGGCATCTGAATATATGTCACGGAAAAACTTGTTCAATGCAGCATCACCATCTAGCTTTTCATCTTTTTCCTGGAAAAACGTAACATCAGTTAGACTTGAAACCTAAACTAGCATTGCATTTCTCCCAAGTCCTTTATTTAATCAAAAAAAGATATACCTCCTTTTTCACGAGCGCCTCAAGTTTATCCCAGTCTTTTGTTGGTTTTGAGGAAGGGTATGTAGGTCTTTGGTTGCTTACTACAATCAGAAACATCAAGTAGAAAAAATGAAAATTAAAATAAACTTTTATTGACACAATATATTTGACTAGAATGCATAATGCCTCATAAAAAAATGCAAAACTATCCAAATTAACTAGAAGTTTCATCCCAAAATTGTCTTCAACCATCAGTTGTCATTACTCATTACATAATATTATCGATGGTTTAAGTTCTAGTATAACCAAAACAAATGGGGGTAAGTAGGAAACACGACTACTTGATATAAAAAACCAAAACAGATGAGATGCATAAATAGAATTTAAAAAGAATAACTCTAAGGATAATATAATAAGTAATGATTGCTGAAGACGAAACTGATTTTAAATACTTGGATGATGATCAACGTACCTGATGAGACATTGCTAGTTCGCACAACCATATTGTCTTTGCTATATTCAAGAGATGTCCAGTGTATTGGTTCCACTTTTGCGAGACGAATTTCTATTTTGGTAGAGAGAACAACATATTTGCACTTTGCAGGGACAATCTGTTGAACCCAAGTATGTTAATGTTTATTGATATGATTAGGGACACCATAATTACAAACGATAACTGACATATTCAATTATTCATGAAATGTGGATCCTTAAAAGATTGAAGACCTTATTATCAAGTCAATATTAAATTAAATGCCAGGATGACAATAGCATGATTGAACTCTGAGGCTAATGTTTATAATTGTGACCTTATTTTACTTGATGATTCAGTCCCCGTACCTCCATTCAAAGTCTATGACTTTATGTTGATAATAACTCTTAAATAGTAATATTCCCCATATATGGTACATTTACACATGGACATGTAAATTATAAAAGGACGCACACAATAAAAATTCTAGAGTACACACGTTTAATCCAAGTTGATACAAACATAAAATAAGACACAAAATAAGAATATAGGATAAAAACCCTGATATTATCACCGTCCATTAAGCAAAACATAGATTAAAACTACTTTGTTTAGCATTTTAATGTTACATGGGTTAAGTACAGTACCTTTCCAAATAAGCGAGGTTGGAATATATATGGCTCTTCCCCAGGCACGTCAATGGTAACACTTAGCTGAAATCAAAACAATCAAGGGAGTCTGACAAGTCAGCAAGCTTTTCTTGTAGAATAGACATGACCCACCTCGGCCCATTCATAAGTAAATGGGTCAAAAGTGCCACATCTAGAAAGAAACAACATACATGGATAAATAGGATTAAAAAAGAGAATTAAAACGCTAACATACTATTTGTTCCCCGAAGTTAACTGATACACTATCAGCTGGTATGCCCTTTGCAAAAATAGTCACAACTGCCTCCTCTGGTTTCTGATAGAATTCATCCCTAAAAATACATTGTTTGTCAGATATAATTTAGATGTAAAAGAGCTCAAAAAAAAATATACCATTGATGAGATACTTTGCCAAATAAGCTCAAGTTTAATAATTTACAAGCAAAGCCCCTAATGATTCAACTTTGATCAAGGTAGAGATGGTTATTAAACAATCAATCTTACTACTAGCCATAACTACAATAATAAAGTCTAAAACATTCCCTTAAGTTTTCATTTAAGCTTCAACGATGAACGACATTTGAAAAAACAGACAAAAGGTCTTCAGAAGAAGCCCAATCAAAGAATATCGAATGTCAAAAAAAAAAAAAAATTCTTTTCAGAACAAAATAATTATAACAATTTACTAATTGTAACAAAATTTTTAAAATTTTAAGTATCCGAGATTTTCCCTTGTGAAAATAATAGATTGCTTCAACAACATGTCAAACCTAGCCCACATATTTCCCACCTCGCTGTAAAGGTAATAAACATCTATGTAAAAATCAAAGTATAAAAATGAAACGTAAAAGAAAGTACGAGGAACAGTTTTGGATGCAATCTCTAAAAGGTTTTTGACCTGTATTTTCGTTTAGCTGGCATTGCGGTTGCCACCTCATTAGACGCATTTACTTGTTGGGCATCTTTTGAAGTTGTGTCATGTTTAGTGACAATCTCAGATGAAGTTGCATCAATTGATTGTGTTGGTAGCTCACCATTTTCCTCTGTTTCAGAATACACAAAACTCATTAAGTCTAATGCCTTCAATACTTCGTAGTGTTGATAGACAAGTCACGAATACACAACGCAAGATGCCTTTATATAAGATGGTGTGTATATGATGTGAAACAAATTCATCTTTGCAACGTCTATTTACGTATGTAATATAATAATAATAACTAGGATTCAAAATGAAGGCAAAAATAGTCCAGAAGGGAAAGTGTGGTGTATATGTAGAGATGGCAACTTCGACCCATATACCAAGGAGAGGGTCAACATGGGATACAATTACTATATATCGTGTAAAATATAGACTAAAAGACAAATGGATCAAATAGATTAAAACGAGTAAAAAGTCATGCAAAGTACAATTTCTATGGATAAAATCTCGCACATCTTTTAGAAAAAATAGATATATACTGAAAACATACAAAATCCTATTTGACATGTAATTGTTTACATACAATATTTATTTCAGTAAAATGCTTGCAGAAAACAACCCTCATTAATAAACACTGTTACACACTTTGACCAGTTGCACAACCCGTCCATACTACCCATTTTCCCACCTCTATAGGTGTATCAATATATAGGAGTAAAAATATATTTGTTTATATGGTGGTGGTTAAATATTTTTGAAGTACACATGCACACAAAAGAAAATCAAAGGTGAGAGACTATATGTTATAACAAAAATCAATAATCCTAAAAATATATATATAAAGATCGGATGCATGTTGCAGTCTACTTATAGCATAGATGTTCTTTGTAAACTAACAAAGTAGCAATGCTTAAATATGGTATGGTAACAATGTGACAGATAAAAAATCATATACACTAAGCTATGGAAAAAAAAATTGAAGCCAGTGATCTACAGAAACAATAAAAAAACTAGAATATCATCAATTTATACCAAGAGAGAGAGAGAGAGAGAGAGAGAGAGAGAGAGAGAGAGAGAGAGAGAGAGAGATTTACCTGCAATCAACTTGTCACACTTATTTATCCAGTCTCTGAATCGTGTATCTTCTGGAACTAAAGAAGAACCAGCTTCAAAGGCTGTTTTAGCAGTGTGATACTCTTCAAGTTTGAAACATGCAGTGCTGTTAAGCAGACACGGGTAACATTTATTTACTATAAAGAAAAGCTAAATTATAAATATAATCCTTAGTATCTGACGATTACTTAATAACAATCTTGAGAAATTAATTCTAACAAAGTCATGTACCAACAAAAACACTATCACCCCCACAATTTCCAGAAACGGAGTTCACTATGATACGGGAACGCAGATTGGGGTATAGGTTCATTTCAGTTAGCTGTCCAGCACAGTTCAGTAATATGGTTGAATGAAGATTAAAGAAAGTCCTATTTGTATATACAGTGTCAAACAGTTGTAAAGAGCTATTAATGTTTAATACGGAGTAGTAAACAAATATTAACTTGATTGTGACTTTAAGATGCTTAAGACCACTCCCAACAATAATACGCTTCTTTAAAAAAAACAGGACTTCGTCAGCGTTTCCTTTCCTTAGAAAGACTGAACGCTATACCCACTTATTCTTTATTATCAGTTATTAAATAGTAATTAATAATTAACACTTCTAATCTAACTATAAATTATAATAAAATAATAATATAAAACAAATGGGGATGCATGAGTCACCCAATTAATTAATGCCACGTCTTTAAGTATCATGCAGGCGACGAGTTACCTTTTTCTTTCCGTCAACGAAAAACGATGCAACACTCCCTATACCGTTTTTTATTTTTGAAAAATGACGGGGCCAACGACGCTACTGTTGGCTACTGTCTTAGTAATTGACTTTCAAAATACTCAAATCTTTAGTTCAGAGTTTTTTAGAATACACTTCCAGACGCGCTAAAGTGAGTCAATAAATTATTGCAATCAATATTAATCACATTCTAGAACGTATTTCTTAACATTCTGGAACAGGGTTCCTTTTTGGCCCAAAACGTGAACCCGTCATAAATTGGATAAGAATCAAATGGTTTTTGGTTTCATTACGCATTTTAAATAATAATGAAACACGACATATATAAAGAATACTAACCAGCTGATTTATCAAAGTTATTAAAATGAGTCGCTTACCCTTTGCGCAGATATGGCTTTGAAATCGAAGGGTCCAACTCTATTGCTTTGTTTGCATCAGAAACCGCTTCTGCTCCAACACAAATGTCAAGAATGTGAATATTTGATTTCAAAAGAATTAACTCAACAAGGAAAATTTAACAGCATGGTAATAACAACCAATAATTAAGAAGAATGGAATCCGTGGAGAATCATAACAAATTCTAATACGTTATGAGATGCGTAGGTATCCTATCATTAGTACATCACACAATGAAAAGAAAAGGCATACCATGATATAAGTTCAAACAAATCCATTCAACATAATAAAATATATGCTTTAAGAGCAACAACCGAGTAACTAAAAAATCAAACTGTAGTTATCCTACACACGTTTACTTAGCTAAAGGTATACCATATACTCCGTACATCTTTAAATACACATTCTAGTATTCCACAACTTGTATTATAAAATAGTAGGTTACTTGTAGGTAGGGGAGTTCAATATTTGGTTTCAAACAAATTAACCTGAAAACCGAACCGAATGAAAAACTGAAAGAACCAAACCAGATTGAAATCAGTTTTTGTTACAATTATTTTGGTTAATTTATGACTTCTTTGGTTTGTCGGTTTTAAACGACCCGAATTCCGGTTTTCAGTTCCACTTCGGTTTGAATTTGAATTCAGTTTTGGGTTTCGGTCTTGCCTCCAAAAAATTTCAAATCAGAACTAACCTAATCGAATATACCGAAAACCGATAAACAACCCTACTTGTAGTCTAGTAGTTCTCATAACCGCAACATGTGTCCACTAAACAATATATATTATCAATAAATAAAACCTAATAGACTAATACATTAATTCAACGTAATCACAAATCCGAAAACCTAATGCAATATAAAAAACCTAAATATTGATCATGTTCATTATGCGTATTCAAGATCTGAATAATAATTAATAGAATAGAATGAGCTAGGGTTTATGTAGATTGTACCGGTGAAGTTTCCGAGTTTAATGTTGACCTGAGCACGGTCGGAAAATAGGTCGGCGTTGTTAGGGTTAATGGCGATGGCCTGAGAATAGAAGTCATGTGCGAGTTCAAAGTGGTCGTCAATGAAAGCTTCTTTAGCTTTTGCGATGAGATCAGAAGCCATTGAATTGCGATGAAGGATGTGTGTTTTTTGTGTTGATGAAGAAGATGGATGAGTAATGAGAGAAGATCGATTCTTGACTTGAGGGTTTTATCGTCAAGTGGGCAGAATTAAAATAAGGCCCACATATAACTTTTTTTCAATCAATTTAATCAAATCCTAAAACGAGTGAAACTTGACTTTGGTAAATATATGGAAATTTAATTCAATATTTTTATTTTGAAAAGCAAGAGCAATTTCATTAAAGTAAAAGAAACAGGAGAGAATATACAGCTTGAGGCTTTATGCATAGAGCACGTGCATATTACATATTACAAACAACAGAAATCATAGGAAGAGCCTAAAAACAATACGAAGCTACAGGAAATTTTGTTTGCAGCAGGAAAGAAGCTCGATCTTGTAGGGGGCAGAAGATGGGACGCAGCAGTGGATGCTTCAACCGTGATCGTCGAACACTCTCGGGTTTAAAAGCCATTGGTTCCATTCAATCTTGACCTTTTTCGAACGCGAAGATATCCACAGAAAGCTTTTTGCTTGGATTTCATTTACATTCATTGGAGCACTCCAATCCTTGTTTTCAAAAGTTTTTAGATTTCGGTTCCTCCAAATCAAATACCCCGTGACCCATTCGGTGGCTTGCCATATTTTTGAGAAGGAGTTTAGATCGGAGGGTATAACTTTGCCTTTGAACATGTCATCAACATTCGAATACAAATCATCTACCTATCCCAAATTGTACCACCTGAAAATTCGATTCCAAATATCCTTTACTTTCGGACAAGAGAGAATTATATGTTGAACCGATTCAGTGTCACCATCACAAATGGGACACCGGACCGAATCCACGTCAATACCTCGTTTGTCCAATTCAACACGAACCGGAAGTCTCTTTAACATCGTACGCCACACAAAAACACTTAGCTTTTGAGGAATCAGGTTGTTTGTTAAAGTAGCAGAATTCAGGAAGGAGTGATCATCACCCGCGCTAACAACTTTTACAAAAGAGTTTGCAAAGTTGATATTCCATTTTCTTAAAAGCACATCGATTTGTTGTATTCCTTGCCAAATAGAACCCGTGCTTGGAAGAGATTGGGTACGATTTGGCCCCAACCCCCCATCCCGACCGTAGATACTTTTGATAGCGACCCAAAAAACTTTTTTTCGTTAAAGAATCGCCACCACCATTTTCCCAATAAAGCTAGGTTTTTTGTTTTAAGGGAACCAATGTTGAACCCGCCCCGTTCTTAAGGAGAAAGAATAGTGTCCCAACTAACCCAAGCCAATTTATTATTATCACCCGACCCGGCCCAAAAAAAATTACGACGTGTACCTTCAAGCGAGTTGATGACGTCCGATGGAGCACAGAATAGGGAGAAAGCATACAACGGAAGGCTATTAAGCACCGACTTTATGAGTGTGATTCGACCACCAAATGACATCGATTTTGATTTCTATTCCGACAACCTACCCCGAATTTTTTCAACGTAGGGTTCCCATTCTTTGATTTTTTTTCATCCTTTGTCCGATCGGAAGACCAAGGTAGGTCATTGGAAGGCACCCGCACTACAACCGATGTTCAAAGCATACTCCTCAGTACTTACCTTTGAGACACCTACTGCATATAAACAACTTTTTTTAAGATTAACTTGTAGCCCTGAAATCTTTTCAAAACACTTTAATATTTTCATGAGATTCCTTAAGTTCCGTTTATTCCATTCGCCGAAGAAAATGGTGTCATCCGCATATTGAAGATGCGACACCACTATTTTATCCAAACCAATCTCCACCCTTTGTAAAGCCCATTGTCAATGGCACATTTTGTTATACACTTAACCCCTCCGTGGCTAAAATAAAAAGGTAAGGAGATAAAGGATCTCCTTGTCTAACCCCTCTCTTAAACATGAATTCTTTGGTCGGAGAATCGTTAACTAAAACCGACACCGAGGCAGAATTTAGGCACGAATCTGTAACGACCATGGATTTTCCAACTTTTATTATTAATAATTTATTATTAATGCTTGCGTTTTAATAAATGTATTTTCATACATCTTACTTGTTACCGTATTTGACTTTTCATGGCCCGACTTGTCTTTGTGACACACGTAATTTTCACAAATAATATTTTGAATGTTATTTACATTCATGATTAATTATTATTAATCATTTTTAATTAACTAATGTTAGTAGTTAATTACTTGAGCTTATTTATTTAATTTGTTACATACTTGGGCTTTTATTAATGAACATGGACTTGGAAGCCCACCCTACTTTCTTAATGGACTAATTAACCCATTATTATGCAAGTATTTCATTAAGATAAAACAAGATTAATTAGTGATATGAGGAGACTTGTTACTAGCATACTTACACCTCTTTCTCATGCCATTTAACTTTAATACCATTTTGAGCTCACACCATCTCCCAACATTTGAAAGATTACTTTTGACCTTTCCCCTTTGGTGCTTGAAAACCGTCGACCAACTAGGAGGTGGGAGGAGTTCCATTTTTCAAATTTTGTTACTTATTCACAAGTGTTTTACTTCACTTTTCACACACACATATTTCTCTACTTTCTTACTCCAAGTTTTCTCTCAAATTGTGAGTTCTTTCAAGACTTTTTCTTCTTCTTGTTCTAAAACCGCCACAATCATCATCATTTACTTGTTCTTTGTTTGTTGTTTACTTACTTGTTGTTTGTTGTTGTTAAAGATCAAGTTATCTAGCTTGTATCTTCATGTAATCTTAGTTACTTCCATCTTTGTTTGATGAAGAACCAAGAACAAGAATCTAAACTTGTTAGTTTATGGTTCTACACTTAAATGTTATAAGATTTAAAGTTCATAAACTTTATAATCATACTTGTGTTCATGTTTTGTAGACTTAAATTCTTAAGATCCAAGCTTGACTTGAATCTTCTTAAGTGTGAAACAAACATGAACATAATACTTGTAACTTTAGTTTATTTCTTTCTTTTGTAAGTACTTTAAAGTTGTGATGTTGTTAATTTGGTCAAGTATTACTAGTTAAACTTGATCTCATATTTCTTGAAACTAAAGTTAACTTTATAAGTTCAAGAACATGGAAGTATAACTTTCTAGTTATAACTTCAAACACTTATGTTGGATCTAAGTTTATATAGCTTATGGTCTTCTAATTTTGTTGTAAATAAAAGCTTATAAGCTTACATACATTTTACAAGATGAAAATCTAAGTTTCATAACTTATGGTTTCATTAAAGTGAAGATCCAAGTTCTACAACTTAGGATCTAACTTAGGAACACTAGATCTAGACTTTCTAGTCTAGGATCTTTAAGATCTAGCTAAGATCTAAGTTCTACAACTTAAGATCTTGTTTATTTAGTTTACTTTTAAGTTTGTAGCTTAATATTACTAGTAGAACTCATGTATGTGTCGGATCTAAGATCTTGATGTAACTTTGGTTCATCAAACTACTTACAACCCTTAATTGAGTTGTGCTACATATCTTAGACTTACACTGGTGTTATGATGGTCAAAACTTGGTTAAGATGATGCAAACACATCAACTAGTTATACACTTGAAGCTATACGCATCAAGGATGAGAACCGTGATGAGCATCAAGCACCAAGAACCCACCGGAGCACCTTACTTACTGTTTTTTGGAACTTATCAATAACCTGGGCTACTGGAAAAGTTTATTTCCAGCTAGTTCGGTTCGAGTAGATGATTTTCCGTTTAGACCTCGTCTTAATCCGAGTTACGGTTTAGGATTTATGGCCATCCGAAAGTCACTACACCCTTTTAACGTTGTGCTAAATTTCTGACCTACTCGCACTTAAACCGTCTCCACGGTCAAACGAAGATGAGTTTGGTTCTGGAAATTGGTCAGCCTCTAGGGGACTCATATACGGAGCCATGGCCACTGGTCTCACCTCATTTCAGTTTGTATATAGGTCGTGGAGACTGAACGAAGTCAGCCTTTATTTCAAACTCTATTCTTAATTGAAACTTACTTTACCCTTTTTGATTAATGATGAATGATGATGATACTTAAGACCTAATTTACATACTTTTAAACCTTTGGAAACGATTTACTGGCTTAGTAACTTTTGACTTAGGTTGAGGACCTTCCGGACCAACTACTTGCTTACTTTCCCGAATCAACTTTACTACTTTTCACTGTGAGTTATAGCATCCTTTTTACTTTAACTATTTTGGGAACTGAGAATACATGAGCGTTTTACGTTTTACATACTAGGCACGAGTACTTAAACTTTATATATGTGTGGGTTATACAACGGTATAAACTTTCCCCCTTAGCTCGGTAACGTTTAGTCATTGGTCTTTGAACCGGTGAATGCGAATCTTAGATATGGATCCATAGGGTTTGACATCCCCACTCGGGCTAGTAGCGCTAGCATTTAACGGGTGTTTAATACTTCGTAAACTTACGCACTCGCCAAGTGTACTTTTAGGGGGTGTTATTTACGTTAAGTTAGTTACCAAGTGCCCACGGTTGAACATATACTTTTCATACTATTTTGAAACACTGAAATCTCGTGGCCTACCTTACATTACTGTTATACTTAAACTATAGCTCACCAACCTTTGTGTTGACGTTTTTAAGCATGTTTTTCTCAGGTACTTAAGGTTTGATTGCTTCCGCTGTAGTTGCCATGCTTTGTAGACTCCCGCTGCGCTTATTAGAGATGTCTTCGCATGAAACGTTTATTTTGCATTCAAACTTTATTACTTTTGAACAATGTATTCGTAACGACCATTGGGTCACGTAATATTATTAATTGCTTCTATTCATAGAAGCATACTATCGTTGTAAAACATTTGATGTTGGTTAAGACATCACCTTTTCTTATGAATGCAAACTTCTTTTGAAACAGCATAGAGTGTTTGACCTTGTAATGATCCTGTTGTTGATGATCCGTACACGTTGATTTTGTACGGGGCGTCACATTTGGTATCAGAGCATTGGTTGTAGGAAATCAGGTTGCATTAGTGAGTCTAGACAGGACCGAGTAGGATTCACTAATAGGACTAATCTACAACTTGCTAGTTTACTTGTTTCTGTGGAACTTGCTGCATGCTGCTGCTTACTTTTACTGCTATATGCCGTATACTGTTACTTGCTTTCACTACTGCATGCTATTATCTGCTTTAGATTGCATGATACTTGTCGTTATTGCCATGCTACTTACTGCTATAGATGATCTAGATTGTCGTAGTTACTTTGCCTAATATGTGCTTGCTTTATGACTTACTGACATGGAAAAAGTTATTTTTCCTTGTTCAGATGTCGGATGTCCCGCCCGTTATCATTTTGGAGAGCGACTCAGACTCATCTGCCACATCGCCTGTCATTGTTACCGATTCACAGATCCCGTCCTCTTTACCCTCCAGCGACTCTGGCGCTTCGTCCTCTGGAGACAGTAGCCATGCACCCGACCCAGTGATCATCTCGAACGGACATGAGGATCCACCAGAGATTCCAGCTCCACTCATCCCAGGACCCTCGGAGCCACAGCACCATTCCGGTGGTGATGTGATTCCTGGGGAATATGGGGACGTTCCTTTCCGGAATGAGCATGGTGATTGGGCTAGACGCCTTTCTGATGGACGTGTTGTGCCGATTCCACCCGGCAGATACCGACTGATGACTACTGGCCGAGCACATCCACCTTCTAATGATTCCGACGACTCGTCATCCGACGATTCCAGCGACGAGGATTCCGTCGATGATTCCGAAGAGGACCCTGAGGAGGCACCCGTGCAGCCACCCTCTACCCCGCCGAAGAAGCGGTATCGTTTTGATGGTACTGTTATTCCAGGGGTTAACGGGGGTAGATCGTTCGTTAACACACATGGACTGAAGGTTAGAGTTACCGCCCGTAAGCGGCTTGTGCCATATCCTGCTGATCCATTCATACATAAGGCTCCCCGTTACGCAGCATCTACTTCTGGTGCTGGACCGTCTGCACCACCAGCTCCACCAGCATCATCTGCACCACCGGCACCACCTGCACCATCAGCACCGCCTGCTCCACCAGCCTCTCCCTCTGTCGAGGAACTGACGAGGGAGGTGGATATCCTCCGTGCTCGGGTAATTGAGCTCGAGGACCAGGTGTCCCACATGATGGACATCCTTTACCCACCGTCACCATAGGGCTTTTGTATTAGGTTTCTTTATGTAATCCCGTTTGTAGTTTCATGTTTCACTCATGTATTGTACGAATCTTATGCGAATGTATGCAACTTTTATTAATGAATGGAACTTAGTGTTGTTTAATCTTTGTACGGTATTCTAGTTACGTTACTGTATGATGATTTTGTGGTATCTGAATCTATTTGCGTTACTTA
This sequence comes from Rutidosis leptorrhynchoides, assembly GCF_046630445.1. Lineage (NCBI taxonomy): Eukaryota > Viridiplantae > Streptophyta > Magnoliopsida > Asterales > Asteraceae > Rutidosis > Rutidosis leptorrhynchoides. Next base: position 595,678,936 of record NC_092334.1, read on the forward strand.
ATTAACATGTGTTGTGTTGATTCCATGTTGGTTACCATATACTGTATTATTATTATTTGAATGCTGGATTTTGACTTGAGTCAAAATTTTTGTTTAGAAGATCAATGGCCAACGGAAGATCAACGCCCACAGTAGCATAGATTGAAGAAATGATAGCCGAACGGGTAACCACAGCTATAGCAGAAATGAACCCCCAAGCTCCACCGGTTATCCAGCACAATCATAACGGGTGCACATACAAGGAATTCCAAAGCTGCAAGCCCCAAAATTTTAGTGATACTGAGGGGCCAGTTGGACTTACAAGGTGGTTTGAGAAATTGGAAGCTGTTTTCCGTGTAAGCAACTGTTCAGAAATGAACAAGACTAAGTATGCCTCCTGTACACTGTCGGACGGCGCCCTAACCTGGTGGAACACACTTGCTCAAGTTAAGGGTATTGATGAGGTGTATGCTACCCTGTGGGAGGAATTTAAGGGGGCCATGATTGAAGAGTATTGCCCCAGGACAGAGATACAGAAAATGGAAGTTGAGTTTTGGTATTTGAAGGTTGTGGGAACCGATCTCGACGGTTATAACCGTAGGTACCTGTAATTAGCTTTGATGTGTCCCACGATGGTTATCCCGGAATTTAAGCGCATGGAACGGTATTTGTGGGGACTTCCCAAGTCCATCCAAGGAAATGTCACATCTTCAAAACCAGCTAACGTCCCGGAAGCTATGCACATGGCGCATACCCTGATGAACCAAATCACCAGCCAAGAACCAGTAAAGGCTAAATCCGAATCAGGGGCCAGCAGTGAAAAGCGTAAGTGGGACAACAACAAGGGGAGAGTCTTTGAACAAAACCCTGCTAAGAGGCACAACGACGGAAGGAACCCCAACCCGAACCCTAGCTCGAACTCTAACTATAAGGGTAGTCTGCCGCAGTGCAAGAGATGCTACAAGCATCACACCGGGTACTGCAACGTGGTCTGCAAAAAATGTAAAAGGACTGGGCATATTGGCAAAGACTGCAAGATCACCACCATGAATGTGAAGACAAACCCCACAGGACTGAGAAAGTGCTATGAGTGTGGACAACTGGGCCACTTCAAAAATGAGTGTCCCAACAAGCGAAAGGACGGCGGACCACCGCGTGACATAGCTTTCAACGTAAACGCAAGGGATACCCGTGAGAACCCCGACTTGGTCACAGGTATATTCACTATCAACAATCTATTATCTTCTGTCCTATTTGATACTGGTGCCGATAGGAGTTATGTATGTAGACACTTTTGCTTTAAGATAAATTGGTCGTTAGTTCCTTTAAAAGAGAGTATGCTTATAGAGGTAGCCAATGGAATACTTGAGAAAGTTGACCAAGTTAGCCGAGGAGCTATTATCAACATAGCTGGTGTAGATTTCGAGATTGACTTGATACCCATTAAATTGGGAAGCTTTGATGTTATTGTCGGTATGGACTGGTTGACCAAGATAAGGGCTGACATTATCTATGGAGATAAAGCTCTTCGTATACCACACGGAGATGGTGAGCCACTGATTATTTACGGAGAGAGATGTAGCTCGAAACTGAATCTCATTAGTTGCATGAAAGCCCAAAAGATCATGAAGAAAGGACGTCTTGCTGTTCTAGCACATGTGAAAACGTTAGAAACTGAGGTGAAGAGCGTGAATGAGGTACGAATTGTGAACGAATTTTCCGATGTCTTTCCGGAAGAATTTCCTGGATTATCGCCACCGAGAGCAGTAGAGTTTCAGATCGATTTAGTTCCATGAGCTGCACCTGTAGCTTGCGCACCTTATCGACTCGCACCTTCCGAAATGCAAGAGTTGCAGAGTTAATTACAAGAACTGCTAGACCGTGGATTTATCCAACCAAGTTTCTCGCCTTGGGGTCCACCTGTTTTATTTGTGAAAAAGAAGGACGGATCATTCCGCATGTGTATTGACTACCGTGAACTCAACAGATTGACGATTAAGAATCGGTATCCTCTTCCCCGAATTGACGATATTTTTGATCAACTACAAGGATCGAGTGTTTACTCTAAGATCGATTTGCGATCCGGTTATCACCAGTTGAGGGTGAAAGAGTGCGATGTGATGAAGACTGCATTCAGAACTCGTTATGGTCATTATGAGTTTCTCGTGATGCCATTCGGTTTAACCAATGCACCTGCCATATTCATGGACCTCGTGAACCGTGTATGCAAGCCATACCTGGATAAGTTCGTTATCGTCTTCATAGATGATATCCTCATCTACTCCAAAAGCGAAGAAGAACATGAACAACATCTTCGACTAGTGCTTGAACTCTTGAGACAAGAGCAACTTTACGCTAAATTCTCCAAGTGTGAATTTTGGTTGAAGGAAGTCCAATTTCTGGGTCATGTTGTGAGCGACCAGGGTATCAAAGTTGACCCCGCAAAGATCGAAGCTATCAGCAAGTGGGAAACCCCCACTACTCTGACTCATATCCACCAATTTTTAGGCCTCGCCGGTTACTACCGAAGATTTATTGAAGGTTTCTTTCTAATTGCGCGTCCTTTGACACTGACTCACAAAGGGAAGAAGTTCATTTGGGAACCCGAACAGGAATCAACATTTCAAACCTTGAAAAAGAAGTTAACCACCGCACCTGTAGTGACCCGAACTTTTCCATGTTTATATATATAATTGAGATTGATATTTACATGACTAAATGTTTCCAACGTGTTAAGCAATCAAACTTATTAAGACTTGATTAAATGAAATAAGTTTCATATAGACAATTGATCACCCAAGTTGACCGACGATTCACGAACGTTACAAAATTGTAAAAACTACATGTTGTGGTATATATAGACATATATATATGGTTGACATGAGATTATGATAAGTATCTCACTAAGTATATTAACAATGTGTGATATATATAAGAAATGAGATTACTAAGTTAAGAAACTGGAAATGATATATATAACGATTATCGTTATGATAACGTCTACTAAATATATATGTATCATATTAAGATATTGATACACTATATTTAACATGATAAAATGATATTTAAATATATCATTAAGTGTGTTAACAATGAACTACATATGTAAAAACAAGACTACTAACTCAAGAATTACGAAACGAGACTTATATGTAACTATTATCGTTGTAACGATATTTTAATGTATATATCATATTAAGAGATATTCATACATTATAATATCATGATAATATAATAATTTAACATCTTATTTGATATAATAAACATTGGGTTAACAACATTAATTGAGATCGTTAACTTAAAGGTTTCAAAACAACACTTACATGTAACGACTAACGAAGACTTAACGACTCCATTAGAATGTATATACATGTTGTGTTTTGATATGTATTCTGACACTTTTGAAAGACTTCAAGACATATATCAAAGTACTTCCACTTAATAAAAATGTTTACAATTACATCCTCGTTTAGTTTCATCAACAATTCTACTCGTATGCATCTGTATTCGTACTCGTACAATACACAGCTTTTAGATGTATGTACTATTGGTATATACACTCCAATGATCAGCTCTTAGCAGCCCATGTGAGTCACCTAAAACATGTGGAAACCATCATTTGGCAACTAGCATGAAATATCTCATAAAATTACAAAAATATTAGTAATCATTCATGACTTATTTACATGAAAACAAAATTACATATCCTTTATATCTAATCCATATACCAACGACCAAAAACACCTACAAACACTTTCATTCTTCAATTTTCTTCATCTAATTGATCTCTCTCAAGTTCCATCTTCAATTTCTAAGTGTTCTTCATAAATTCCATAAGTATAGTTTCATAAAAATCAAGAATACTTCCAAGTTTGCAAGTCTACTTCCAAGCTTTCTAATCCATTCCAAGTAATCATCTAAGATCAAGGAACCTTTGTTATTTATAGTAGGTTATCTTTCTAATTCAAGGTAATATTCATATTCAAACTTTGATTCAATTTCTACAACTATAACAATCTTATTTTGAGTGAAAATCTTACTTGAACTGTTTTCGTGTCATGATTCTGCTTCAAGAACTTTCAAGCCATCCAAGGATCCTTTGAAGCTAGATCCATTTTTCTCATTTCCAGTAGTTTTATCCAGAAAACTTGAGGTAGTAATGATGTTCATAACATCATTCGATTCATACATATAAAGCTATCTTATTCGAAGGTTTAAACTTGTAATCACTAGAACATAGTTTAGTTAATTCTAAACTTGTTCGCAAACAAAAGTTAATCCTTATAACTTGAATTTTAAAATCAACTAAACACATGTTCTATATCTATATTATATGCTAACTTAATGATTTAAAACCTGGAAACATGATGAACACCATAAAATCGGATATACGCCGTCGTAGTGAAACCGGGGGCTGTTTTGGTTTGGATAATTAAAAACTATGATAAACTTTGATTTAAAAGTTGTTCTTATGGGAAAATGATTTTTCATATGAACATGAAACTATATCCAAAAATCTTGGTTAAACTCAAAGTGAAAGTATGTTTTTCAAAATGGTCATCAAGATGTCGTTCTTTCGACAGAAATGACTACCTCTTTAGTAATTGACATGTAACTTAAATTTCCGACTATAAACCTATACTTTTTCTGTTTGGATTCTTAAATTAGAGTTCAATATGAAACCATAGCAATTTGATTCACTCAAAACGGATTTAAAATGAAGAAGTTATGGGTAAAACAAGATTGGATATTTTTGATCTTTTTAGCTACGGGAAATGTTTAACAAATCTATACAAATCATATCCTAGCTAACTTATATTGTATTATACATGTATTCTAATATATTATGTAATCTTGGGATACCATAAACACGTATGCAAATGTTTTGACATATCATATCGACCCATGTATATATATTATTTGGAACAACCATAGACACTCTATATGCAGTAATGTTGGAGTTAGCTATACAGGGTTGAGGTTGATTCCAAAAATATATATACTTTGAGTTGTGATTTAGCCTGAGACGTGTATACACTGGGTTGTGGATTGATTCAAGATAATATATATATCGATTTATTTCTGTACATCTAACTGTGGACAACTAGTTGTAGGTTACTAACGAGGACAGCTGACTTAATACACTCAAATCTTTAAAACATAATAAAAATGGTTGTAATTATATTTTGATCATACTTTGATATATATGTGCGTATTTGTATAGGTTCGTGAATCGATCCGTGGCCAAGTCTAATTTCCGAGGAAGGAAATATCTGTGAAAGTGAGTTATAGTCCCACTTTTAAAATCTAATATTTTTGGGATGAGAATACATGCAGGTTTTATAAATGATTTACAAAATAGACACAAGTATGTGAAACTACATTCTATGGTTGAATTATCGAAATCGAATATGCCCCTTTTTATTAAGTCTGGTAATCTAAGAATTAGGGAACAGACACCCTAATTGACGCGAATCCTAAAGATAGATCTATTGGGCCTAACAAACCCCATCCAAAGTACTGGATGCTTTAGTACTTCGAAATTTATATCATATTCGAAGGGTGTCCCGGAATGATGGGGATATTCTTATATATGCATCTTGTTAATGTCGGTTACCAGGTGTTCACCATATGAATGATTTTTTTCTCTATGTATGGGATGTGTATTGAAATATGAAATCTTGTGGTCTATTGTTACGATTTGATATATATAGGTTAAACCTATAACTCACCAACATTTTTGTTGACGTTTAAAGCATGTTTATTCTCAGGTGAATACTAAGAGCTTCCGCTGTTGCATACTAAAATAAGGACAAGATTTGGAGTCCATGTTTGTATGATATTGTGTAAAAACTGCATTCATTAAACATATGTCGATGTAATTTATTTCTATTGTAAACCATTATGTAATGGTCGTGTGTAAACAGTATATTTTAGATTATCATTATTTGATAATCTACGTAATGTTTTTAAAACCTTTATTGATAAAATACAGGTTATGGTTGTTTTAAAAATGAATGCAGTCTTTGAAAAACGTCTCATATAGAGGTCAAAACCTCGCAACGAAATCAATTAATATGGAACGTTTATAATCAATATGAACGGGACATTTTAGTTGGTATCCGAGCGTTGGTCTTAGAGAATCAGAAAATTTGCATTAGTGTGTCTTATCGAGTTTGTTAGGATGCATTAGTGAGTCTGGACTTCGACCGTGTTTTCTTTAAAAATGATTGCTTAACATTTTTGTTGAAAACTATATATTATTAACATGTAAATATTATGTGATATATTAATCTTTTAACATGTTTGATATTGTGTGATAGATGTCTACCTCTAGCACAAATCCCATTGACTCACCTAATAATAACGAAGAGTCGAATATATATTGGCAAGATTCACAAGTTCCCGAAGAACCGGAAGAAGAGAAAACGGAACTGGAAGAAGAGGAACCAGAAGAAGAGGAACCAAAAGAAGAGGAACTGGAAGAAGAAGAAGAGGTTCCGGAGGGGGGAATAGTAGGAACCACAGAAAACCGGTCAAATAAAAGAAAATCCTTAACCAATGGACCAAAGTTAATAATGGTCAATGGTGTTTCCGCTAAGGAAGCAAAATATTGGGAAAATTACCAATTTTCCATTGAATCGGATCCTGATGAGGATTCCGATGATGTTATAGAAATTACCCCGACCCAATTTAATGAGGCAAAAAAAAATAATAAGGGAAAAGACATCAAAATAGAGAAATCTGATTCCGACCCCGATGAACTTTATATGTACCGTCAACATCCGTATTTTCAATATCGTGACAATAACCCAGGAACCTCTAAACCACCAGGTTTTTCTAAACGAATGTGGAAAACAACGACTCGTATTAGAGGAACATCATATATCCCTAGAAGATTAGGAAAAAGAACCAAGTCCGAAGAAGTAGAAACCAGTGATTCAGATTAGAGGGGTGTGAGCATGTTGTGTAATAAATGTATTGTAGTGTGCTTGTACTTTTATGTTTTATGTAAAAATTGCTTGTATTGTTTGTTATTATGAATCTAATCCTTGTCTATTTTACAGTATAAAAACAAAATGGACGTTAAGGGTAGACAACCGAATATTTTAGAAGACCTGCCAGAAGATATGATTGAGGAAATCTTGTCTAGAGTCGGTCAGAATTCATCAGCACATTTAGTTATGGCGAAATTAACTTGTCAAACATTTGAAAGACTTTCCAGAAATGCCTTAGTTTATAAAAGGCTTTCCTTTGATAGGTGGGGTATATCACATTGGGGAGACTTTAAGTTACGCCGTGTTTTCTTTAAAGCGTTAAATGCGGGGAACCCAAATGAAATTTTACGCTACGGGTTAAGAACCTATTTTGACTCAACATATCCTAACATAGGATTTCGTGAATTAGAAAGAGCTTCTAACATGCAACATAAAGAAGCATGTTATGCTTACGGGTTAGTGATGTTCGCTTCTTACCAAAGTGAGAAAAAGAACATCGGATTGCAGCTTTTAAATAAAACTTTCCTACAAGTGACGGATTCAGTAGTTGGGGTGAGAAACAAGGTTTTTAGATTATTACGGGGCTGTTGGACATTACGAAACCCTCGTCCTTTTGACGACATTACAACATGCTGCCTAGCCAATGGTCATAACGGTTATTTTTCACAAGACCAAGGATGGGAAGTCGTCTTAGTAAAATCAGAATGCATGACTTGTTTCTGGACTTATGAATTACGTGTCTTTATTTCCTTTGCTGAACAACTTGCGTATTAACTAGATGTATCTTCAAAACTGTCCTGTATCATAGTGTACTATATTTCATGTTATATGTAATATAGCGAAGTTGTAAGTTTGAAGAATATTTGTATGTGATATATTATTATAATCAGTTTTTTATATGGAATTGTAGTAGTTGAATTGTATATTAGCTACTAAGTATGAACTTAACGGGTAGGTAGTACCCGAATTTAAACTTATAAAACGCTAATATGATGAAAAAGCTTTTATAAATGAGTTCATATTATGCTACGAGATACTATTGACTACTCTTAATATTCTGTATGATTAACTTGTTTCATTTGACTATTTTGAAGGAAATGGCACCGACTACTCGACACACCTTGAATATAAGCGAAGAGGAATTTCGTGCCTTTCTTGCTTCAAACATAGTCGCAGTACAGGCCGTGCTACATACCAACAATAACTCTGAATCTAGCAATACAGCTAACGGCGCAAGAAATCGTGTAGGATGCTCCTACAAGGAATTCACTGCCTGCAAACCTTCAGAATTTGATGGGACCTAAGGACCAATCGGATTGAAACGGTGGACCGAGAAAGTTGAATCGGTGTTTGCCATAAGTAAGTGTGCTGAAGGAGACAAAGTAAAGTACGCTACGCATACCTTCACAGGTATTGCGTTAACATAGTGGAATACCTATCTAGGGCAAGTGGGACAAGATGCTACTTACACGCTACCGTGGTCAGCATTCAAGCACTTGATGAATGAGAAGTACCGTCCCAGAACCGAGGTCAATAAGCTCAAGTCAGAACTTAGAGGGTTACAAACACAGGGATTCGATATTACTTCGTACGAAAGACGATTCACAGAATTGTGCCTATTGTGTCCGAGAGCGTTCGAAGATGAGGAAGAGAAGATCGACGCGTTTGTGAAAGGGTTGCCGGAGAGAATCCAAGAAGATATAAGTTCACATGAGCCTGCCTCCATACAAAAGGCATGTAGAATGGCTCACAAACTAGTGAACCAGATTGAGGGAAGAATTAAAGAACATGCGGCCGAAGAGGCCAACGTGAAGCTAGTCAAAAGAAAGTGGGAGGAAAATGGTGATAAGAGTCACCAAAACAACAAAAACTATCCCAACAATCGCAACATCAATCGCAACTACAACAAACGGCACAACAACAACAACAACAACTACAACAATCATGCCAACAACAATAACAACCGTAACAAAACAACAATCAGAAGCAGCTATGCCAAATGTGTGAAAAGTATCACTCGGGGTTCTGCACCAAATTTTGCAACAAGTGTAAAAGAAATGGTCATAGCGCGGCGAAGTGTGAGGTCTACAGACCAGGGGTTAACAGAACGAAAGGAACAAATGGTGTCGGAACGAGTAATGGCGGAGCAAGTAGTGTCGGAGCAAGTTATGCCAATGTAGTTTGTTATAAATGTGGAAAACCAGGCCACATTATTAGAAATTGCCCGAACCAGGAGAACACGAATGGACAAGGCCGCGAAAGAGTTTTCAATATTAATGCGGCAGAGGCACAGGAAGACCCGGAGCTTGTTACGGGTACGTTTCTTATTGACAATAAATCTGCTTACGTTTTATTTGATTCGGGTGCGGATAGAAGCTATATGAGTAGAGATTTTTGTGCTAAATTAAGTTGTCCATTGACGCCGTTGGATAGTAAATTTTTACTCGAATTAGCAAATGGTAAATTAATTTCAGTAGATTATATATGCCGGAATCGAGAAATTAAACTGGGTAGCGAAATATTTAAGATTGATTTGATACCAGTAGAGTTAGGGAGTTTTGATGTAATAGTTGGCATGGACTGGCTGAAGGAGATGAGAGCAGAGATCGTATGTTACAAAAATGCAATTTGCATTGTACGAGAAGAAGGAGAACCCTTAATGGTGTACGGAGAAAAGGGCAACACGAAGCTACATCTTATTAGTAATTTGAAGGCACAAAAACTAATAAGAAAAGGTTGCTATGCTGTTCTAGCACACGTCGAGAAAGTACAAACTGAAGAAAAGAGCATCAATGATGTTCCCGTCGCAAAAGAATTTCCCGATGTATTTTCAAAAGAATTACCGGGACTACCTCCACATCGATCTGTTGAATTTCAAATAGATCTTGTACCAGGAGCTGCACCAATAGCTCGTGCTCCTTACAGACTCGCACCCAGTGAGATGTAAGAACTGCAAAGCCAACTGCAAGAACTATTAGAACGTGGTTTCATTCGACCAAGCACATCACCATGGGGAGCTCCTGTTTTGTTTGTCAAGAAGAAGAATGGTACATTTAGGTTGTGTATTAACTACAAAGAGTTGAATAAACTTACCATCAAAAACCGTTATCCACTGCCGAGAATTGATGACTTATTTGATCAACTACAAGGCTCGTCGGTTTATTCGAAAATTGATTTACGTTCTGGATATCATCAAATGCGAGTAAAGGAGGATGATATTCCAAAAACTGCTTTTAGGACGCGTTATGGTCATTACGAGTTTATGGTTATGCCGTTTGGATTGACTAACACACCAGCTGTAACAACCCTCACTTTTCGACTTCTAAATTACTGAATTAACCCTAGGGTTATATGTCTGACTATATGTATTAAGGGTTGTTATATACAATTAAATATTGACCGAATAGTAATTTTTAGTCAACAATGTACGCTTAAATAAATAATATATTATTAATTTATATAATTTGACATAATTTAACTAAGTATATAAACTTTGTATCACTTTTATTATTTAGTTAATGTATTATATATTTAACTATATAATAAATCCAATTATATATAAATGTAATAATATTTACAAACTTACTAAAACTATAGTTTAATAATTAAAATCATAATTATTATTAAAAATACAAAATACCGAATTATTTATTATTTTTATGCAAAATTTGTATTTATTAATTAAATAAAACAAAAATAAAAAAAAATAAAAATAAAATATTATTGACAAATATTCTTGGAAAAATATTAAATAAATTTGTTTACTTACATAAAAAAAATCCTTAAAATAAATAATAAATAAATAAATAAATAAATTACTTTTTAATTAAAAATTTTAATGGAAAAACTACTTTTATTATTTTATTTTGTGCATTATCCCATGACCTAACATTTAATACTTTTTAATTTTAAAATCCCATTAAGAATTAAATATTTCTTTTTCTTTTAATTATTTTATTCTTTTTACCTAATTTTTTCAAGTATAAATACCCCTCATTTCTCATTCAAACTCACACCAAAATTTCTCTCATTCTCTCTTTGAAGAATTACTACTAGTAAGTATTCTTTTCTTACTTTTTATTTTTTTTTACTTTTTACTTTTTACTTTTTACTTTTTACTTCGGTTATTATTTTTACCGAAATATGTAAATAATGTTATAAATTATATGCAATTAAAAATAAAATAAATAACATGTATACACTATTACTATTACTAGCACCTATAACCTACTACTTATATTGTAACATAAAAACATTTTGGGATATGTATTAGAGATGTATAGATCTTCGAACTTTCTTGACGAATGGTTTCTATGAGATTCTAGGCAGAGGGTTTGGATTTCCGATTTAAAGGGTCCTATGGCTCAAGCCCCTAGATCTAAATTAGCCATTCGAAGGGAAAGGGGTGATTGGAAGCTTATCTAATACGGCAAGTATCCTAAAATGGAAAACACTGATAAAAGTAGAAACTCTCTAGTCATAGGAACTTAGTAAAATAAGAAACTTTCTAAAAATGGAAACTTTATAAAAATAGTAACTTACTAGGAATAGAAACTTAGTAAAACAAACTATACTTAAACACATACTTAAACTTAAACATGGGCAAAACACTTAACTACTCTTAAATGTCAATAGGTTGACTTTCCTGCTCACTCGTTCAACTCTTTATTCCGAGGAATAACTCTCTCTCTACTTACTAAGGTGAATTCATAGCCCCTCTTTAATTGCTAGCAAACTTACTTACTTTTACTTGGGGTGAGACACATGCTGTTTTTACTTTTTACACTTTAGACACAAGTACCAAACTGTTAAACTATGCTATACCCGGCTATGTCCGACTAAGTCCCTACAGTGATATTTTTAATTGCTGCGGCATGCTTAATTATTGGGGGTAGGCCTATCGGGAGTAACGTCCCCGATACATTTGACTAAGTCTTTGTATTACTTAATAATGAAATTAAACCGACAAGGAGAGACACAACTTGTCATGGGGCAAACTTAAACGTTTAGTCTAAATATCACGCATTGGCATAACTTTTTGATCCTGCGGGAGATCAACTTTACAAACTAAATCTTGTGGTCTAAAACAACGACAAACTTTTTGTTAAACCTATGAACTTCACTCAACCTTTTTGGTTGACAGTTTAGCATGTTTTGTCTCAGGTGCTGTTTGATTCAAGCTCTTATACTTACTGCTTATGTGATGCTACTTGGACATAGGATCAAGAGATATCGCATTTATTACTTCTACATGTGAACATTTACGATATTGTTATTCCTGTCATTGTAACGACATTTCATTTTCCGCTGCGTACTCATTAAAGTTAAATTCATCATTTAGTATTGTTCTCGTTTATTATAATATGTTGGTATGTTTTGATAATAGTGACGTTCCTTCCAGACCCTATTGGGAGGACGTTACAGATTGGTATCAGAGCATAACCAGGCTGTTATAGAGAACCAGGATTGCATTTTTATGTGTGCCTTACTTGTTAGCTAGGGTGCCTTAGCAATCTAGGAAACCATAACCTTTCCTGCCTTAGAATTAAAGCACTTAGGATTGCCCCATAATCTTAACGATTATGCTTTAATAAACTTGACTTAAAGATTCTAATCAAAATATCCTTCCTAATGTTAGGATGTCTAATTATCATCAAACGACCAAAATGAATCTTTTCAAGCCAACCGAAAAAGATACTGAAAGGTATTCCACAGAAAGACCAGTCCAAAGTCCACCTTATGGCTTTGGTGGTCCTCCCTCACCAAATTATAGCCCAAATACTACTCTAAAGTTACATGGGTCTCCTGAATACTATCCAACCCCGAGGAATAAAGACAAGAGGAAATATTTTGAAGAAACTGGGCCGTCAAAGAAAAGATCCCGATCTTCTTTCTACGATGAAGTTGATGCCAAGTACGAGCTCATGAATCTGCGAAAAACTACCGATGACCTAATTCGCCATATTGCAAGGATCGATTTTCAAATGAAGGAAAAAGACCTAGCGATCAAGAAGCTCATGGAAAAAAATGCTGAACTAAAGAAAGAGATAAAGTTGGTGAAGTATGAAGGTGATAGAAATACCCGATGGGGGAAGCAATCTCTCTCTTGCCTAAGAGAAGATGTTCACCTTAGATTGAAGATGGAGGAAAACCGCGTGAATAATCAACTTTCTATAAGGGACCACAAGTACCATGTAATCAACAATGAAGTTTCTAACCTTTATGATAATCTCGAGTTCCTGCATGAGAAACAAAAGGCGAGGAACGAGAAAGTTGGTGAGTTTATGAAGAAGGTGGAGGATGAGAAGAAGAAATATGAAGATTACTTCAATCTTAATATTTCCTAGATTATTTTTCCAATTCCTTGTCTATGTAAAGGCTATGCCTTAAACTATTTCTATCCCCGAATCGTGTAATAAGAAGGCTTGTTTAAAGCCTTGTTCTTAATAAAATAAAGTGTTTCGTTTATATCATATTCATCTTTATTCCACTTAATTTTTTTTTCAAACTTATGACCTATCAAGTTTATCAAACTTCTATATGTTATTGAAGATAACGGTTCGTCCACAAGCTCCTGCTACTACTTCAAACACTCACATATCTTATGCCTTTATGCATCGGTTTGCGAACCGGAAAATATTATTGGGTTATCACAGTATACGAATTGAAATTCTTTAATCAATATCTGGTTACAAATCTCAACACGTCATACCACCATTATTACATAAATGGATGACACATCATATCTTATCATATATTATCATGTCTATAAACTTTGTCTACCACTTATCCTAAATTTCCTCCGTAAATTACGGAAATCTTTTTGCTATAAATACGTATTCAAGGAGACGAATATATCATTCGGTATTCAATACCCATTTCATATCAAACCCTATTCCAAACATATAATATGAATTTCTCAAACTCTTCAAGCTCCCATGGCAGCGTAACCGGAACAAACGAACCAATCAACCATCATCTATTCTGGATGAATTGGGGATGGGTTCGTAGCCAACTCAATCAATGGAGACAAGAAGAAGGTGATCCCTTCCACCAACCGAATTCACCTCTTGGCGAAGAACCTGAAGCGCTTACCGGTGAACCAGTCCGAAACACCATTTTCTCTCTTCTTTCCAGGGTATCCCGTCACGAATATATAATATCGAAGATTCTAGATCATATTCACCCCCTTGTTCCAACCACCAATCATCCCAAAATAATAGAAGAAGTCAACGAGCTTCGCGCTCGAGTAGTGGCTCTGGAAAATCTGGTGCGAAACCTACGAACACCAGCAGCAGCACCAGCAGCATAACCAGCATCACCACCAGTACCATCAACATCACCACTAATAGCATCAGCTTCATCAACAACAACATTCACATCCCCCACCTCAACAACACACTCAGTACCTCAAAGATCAACATGATACGCCCCATAGATACCAAGGAATATTAGCAATAAAGAGTTAAGATGTATTGACTCATTCTTCGTGAAGAATTATATATGTATACCTTATATATATATATATGATTTGGAACAATAATAAATCTTGTCGTACTAAGCAATTACGTGAGAATCTCAACTAGTATGTACTACTTGGTTAATTCATATCACTAATATGCTATGATGTACACCCTTCGCTAATGACTTAAAAATTGTTAATCACTGCTTCAGCACAATAAACTCCATTTCATAATAAATCAAGTATAACGATGAATGTATTGATTCATAACTTCATTAACGAAATATTTCGCAACAATTATGAAATCTCTAAGATTTTGGAGATTATTTACTCTCGTTCCAAACCGCAAATCAAATGAGTTTAATATATATTAACTCATTAAATCCATGATTATATCTGAAGAATACATATATGAACGTATATCTTCATAAAGATTGTAAAAAATGTTAATTGTGAAAATATTTTAACGGGTAGGTAATACCCGAGAAATATTTACATCTCACATAAATACACTGTACATTATTCAATTTCGATTCATAAATCATTAATTATACTCACTGCCTTCACTGTGATACACAATCATTTTCATACAAATTTAATTACACATTCTGAAATTAACAAACCAGAATTCAAGTAAAGCTTTAGCAGGTGTTATCTTCCTAAAGATCACTACATTCATGAATTATATTCATTCGTATTCTATGATGAATTATCACATCAAACCACCGAAATTATCATCAACAATGCCTATTCGTTAACCATTAGATCCGTTGACGATTACAATCAGCGTTTAATCATCTAAAAAAAATAAAATTTCTTGAAACCATCTCGGATTGATAACCAATGATTCAGATATGGTAGCATTAAATGCAGAGGAAACAAAAGAATTTTTCTCGTCATTGGAACTTAGAAATTCTGAGATATCACTGTATATTTCGTTATAAATATCCTCTATATTTCTGAAGATATCTTTATAACGATTCTTGTCAGCAATTAATTATCTCTTTGCGATATCTTTATCACATCATAAAGGAAACTGTTTTAGTTTCTATATTCTGTAAAGTTCAAGTTTAAATTATGAATGATTTGAAGTAGTGTTGGGAATTGAAGCATGAGTTAGTATAATATAATGACGTCAGGCCAACGTGATTATATTACAGTAAGTCATGCTAAATTTTTAATGGAAGATGATGATTCATAGACTTTATAATCATCATTTGCCATGTTACACGACTCTTATCTATTTAAACTCTAAACATATCAAGAAAATATTTTTCTTGATAATTCGGTCTTTTCCGGATATTCTGGTAATATGACAAATCAAATCGTGCTATTACCTTTCCTTCTGCTTTGAATATCATGATCATTCGAAACTTCATACCTACGAATTCTGGACCGTTACTTGCTTTACAAAAGCATGAAGCTTCGACATATAAGGGAAAATATAAATCCCGATAACAACACTGAAATTACAAACCGTGTATATCAATGCGTATAGCAATATAAAGACACGGGAGAACTAAAAACACAATAAATTCTAGAGCATAGTAGAAGTAAACAGACTCCTCTGGTGGGAGTTGGAAAAGAAGGATGATTGTGGCGATAACCAATATAATGTCAAAGACAAGAACTGGATTGAGCATATTAACAAAACTTTTGGAAATATGAATTGAGAAAGAAAGTATATAAGTGGTGAAGATAATGAAACGGAAGAAGCTAATTTATTGCAAAAATTCCAGACACAGCAATCGAGGCAATTCACCGCCTTTAATTAAAGAAAATCCTAATTTCTGTAATTACCGGAAAATCAAATCTTATAAAGATTTCGAAGATTTCTTTAATTCCTTGAAATCCGAAAATCAATCGTAACTACATCAAAAGTTAAGGCAAACATTTAATTTTCTCATTTACTCTTTTACGATAGCTTCGTTTATACTCTTTCTATAATCGAATTACTTTATCCATATTATTTAATGTCGATAAAACTCTAATTCATCATTCTTGTTATAAAGAATGACGATCTCTATCAAATTTCATGACTATGATTTTCATGAACTCCTCTCTGTTTTGTCTGCCTAATATTGCAGCATAAACGCTCAAGGTTTTAAATGAGCTCAATATTATTCATAACACATTTCATGTATCCAATTTACTGAAATGACTTGCATAACATCATCATTTTGAATGATCTCTGCATTAATGATAAAATGCACTTCGTAGAAGAACCTATAGAGATTATGGTTTGTATGACTTAAACGCTTGAAACAAAACAATATTCTATCCTTTGGAAAACACGCAAGGCCCCGAACATACCTGGGAACGTGAAGACCAAATGAAACAGAAATATCCCCATCTCTTCTCAACCGCTGATGCATCCGAGAAGTCTACCTAAAACTTCGAGACGAAGTTTTTATTAACGGGGAGGTACTGTAACAACCTCACTTTTCGACTTCTAAATTACTGAATTAACCCTAGGGTTATATGTCTGACTATATGTATTAAGGGTTGTTATATACAATTAAATATTGACCGAATAGTAATTTTAGTCAACAATGTACGCTTAAATAAATAATATATTATTAATTTATATAATTTGACATAATTTAACTAAGTATATAAACTTTGTATCACTTTTATTATTTAGTTAATGTATTATATATTTAACTATATAATAAATCCAATTATATATAAATGTAATAATATTTACAAACTTACTAAAACTATAGTTAATAATTAAAATCATAATTATTATTAAAAATACAAAATACCGAATTATTTATTATTTTTATGCAAAATTTGTATTTATTAATTAAATAAAACAAAAATAAAAAAAAAATAAAAAAAAATATTATTGACAAATATTCTTGGAAAAACATTAAATAAATTTGTTTATTTACATAAAAAAAATCCTTAAAATAAATAAAAAATAAATAAATAAATAAATAAATAAATAAATTACTTTTTAATTAAAAATTTTAATGGAAAAACTACTTTTATTATTTTATTTTGTGCATTATCCCATGACCTAACATTTAATACTTTTTAATTTTAAAATCCCATTAAGAATTAAATATTTCTTTTTCTTTTAATTATTTTATTCTTTTTACCTAATTTTTTCAAGTATAAATACCCCTCATTTCTCATTCAAACTCACACCAAAATTTCTCCCATTCTCTCTTTGAAGAATTACTACTAGTAAGTATTCTTTTCTTACTTTTTATTTTTTTTACTTTTTACTTTTTACTTTTTACTTCGGTTATTATTTTTACCGAAATATGTAAATAATGTTATAAATTATATGCAATTAAAAATAAAATAAATAACATGTATACACTATTACTATTACTAGCACCTATAACCTACTACTTATATTGTAACATAAAAACATTTTGGGATATGTATTAGAGATGTATAGATCTTCGAACTTTCTTGACGAATGGTTTCTATGAGATTCTAGGCAGAGGGTTTGGATTTCCGATTTAAAGGGTCCTATGGCTCAAGCCCCTAGATCTAAATTAGCCATTCGAAGGGAAAGGGGTGATTGGAAGCTTATCTAATACGGCAAGTATCCTAAAATGGAAAACACTGATAAAAGTAGAAACTCTCTAGTCATAGGAACTTAGTAAAATAAGAAACTTTATAAAAATGGAAACTTTATAAAAATAGTAACTTACTAGGAATAGAAACTTAGTAAAACAAACTATACTTAAACACATACTTAAACTTAAACATGGGCAAAACACTTAACTACTCTTAAATGTCAATAGGTTGACTTTCCTGCTCACTCGTTCAACTCTTTATTCCGAGGAATAACTCTCTCTCTCTACTTACTAAGGTGAATTCATAGCCCCTCTTTAATTGCTAGCAAACTTACTTACTTTTACTTGGGGTGAGACACATGCTGTTTTTACTTTTTACACTTTAGACACAAGTACCAAACTGTTAAACTATGCTATACCCGGCTATGTCCGACTAAGTCCCTACAGTGATATTTTTAATTGCTGCGGCATGCTTAATTATTGGGGGTAGGCCTATCGGGAGTAACGTCCCCGATACATTTGACTAAGTCTTTGTATTACTTAATAATGAAATTAAACCGACAAGGACAGACACAACTTATCATGGGGCAAACTTAAACGTTTAGTCTAAATATCACGCATTGGCATAACTTTTTGATCCTGTGGGAGATCAACTTTACAAACTAAATCTTGTGGTCTAAAACAACGACAAACTTTTTGTCAAACCTATGAACTTCACTCAACCTTTTTGGTTGACAGTTTAGCATGTTTTGTCTCAGGTGCTGTTTGATTCAAGCTCTTATACTTACTGCTTATGTGATGCTACTTGGACATAGGATCAAGAGATATCGCATTTATTACTTCTGCATGTGAACATTTACGATATTGTTATTCCTGTCATTGAAACGACATTTCATTTTCCGCTGCGTACTCATTAAAGTTAAATTCATCATTTAGTATTGTTCTCGTTTATTATAATATGTTGGTATGTTTTGATAATAGTGACGTTCCTTCCAGACCCTATTGGGAGGACGTTACACCAGCTGTGTTCATGGACCTTATGAACCGAGTGTGTGGGCCATATCTTGACAAGTTTGTCATTGTTTTCATCGATGACATACTTATTTACTCAAAGAATGATCAAGAGCACGAAGAACATTTGAGAAAAGTGCTAGAAGTATTGAGGAAAGAAAAACTGTGCGCTAAGCTTTTAAAGTGTGCATTTTGGTTGGAAGAATTTCAATTCCTCGGTCACATAGTGAACAAAGAAGGTATCCAGGTGGACCCGGCAAAGATCGAAACCGTTGAAAAGTGGAAAACCCCAAAAACTCCGAAGCATATACGTCAATTTTTAGGATTGGCTGGTTTCTACAGAAGATTCTTCATCCAAGATTTCTCCAAAATAGCAAAACCCTTGACTGCATTAACGCATAAAGGGAAGAAATTTGAATGGAAGGATGAACAAGAGAAGGCGTTTCAGTTATTGAAGAAAAAGCTAACTACGACACCTATATTGTCATTGCCTGAAGGGAATGATGATTTTGTGATTTATTGTGACGCATCAAAGCAAGGTCTCAGTTGTGTATTAATGCAACGAACGAAGGTGATTACTTATGCGTCTAGACAATTGAAGATTCACGAGCAAAATTATACAACTCACGATTTGGAATTGGGTGCTGTTGTTTTTGCATTAAAGACTTGGAGGCATTATTTATATGGAGTCAAAAGTATTATATATACCGACCACAAAAGTCTCCAACATATATTTAATCAGAAGCAACTGAATATGAGACAACGCAGGTGGATTGAACTGTTGAATGATTATGATTTTGATATTCGATACCACCCGGGGAAGGCGAATGTGGTAGCCGACGCTTTGAGTAGAAAGGATAGAGAACCTATACGGGTAAAAGCTATGAATATAATTATTCGTACTAACCTTACTACTCAAATAAAGGAGGCGCAACAGGGGGTTGTAAAAGAAGGAAAGTTGAAGAATGACATACCCAAAGGATCAGAGAAACATCTTAATATTCAGGAAGACAGAACCCGATATAGGGCTGATAGAATTTGGGTACCAAGGTTTGGAGATGTAAGAGAAATGGTACTTAAAGAAGCACATAAAACCAGATATTCAATACATCCCGGAGCGGGGAAGATGTATAAAGATCTCAAGAAACACTTTTGGTGGCCGGGTATGAAAGCCGATATTGCTAAATATGTAGGAGAATGTTTGACGTGTTCTAAGGTCAAAGCTGAACATCAGAAACCATCAGGTCTACTACAACAACCTGAAATCCTGGAATGGAAATGGGAAAACATTACCATGGATTTTATTACTAAATTGCCAAGGACTTCAAGTGGTTATGATACTATTTGGGTAATAGTTGATCGTCTCACCAAGTTAGCTGTAACGACCCGCACTTTTTCGATCATTCTATACTTATAAGATTAATATTTACATAAATTAAACCTTGCCAACATGATAAGCAATCCAAATTGTCGAGACTTATATTTCCGAAAAGAGTTTTACACAACGTTTGACCGTCTAGTTTGACCGATGATATCACGAACTATACAATATATGATAATTATACGTTTGTGTATATATATGTATATATACATATTTAACATGATTAAAGAATGTTTTAATACCTCATTTTATATTAATAACAACAAGTTATATGTGTATTTTGAAACTACTAACTTAAGTTTTCAAAACGATAACTATACGTAACGTTATTTGACATAAATACTTAAGACATATAATGTTTATACATATATTGTATAAGTAATGTATTTAATCACTTTTAAAGACTTAAATACATAAAACCATATAAGTGTATTCACAAAAGATAGCTATATTTGAATCCTCATTCCATTTTTCACAAAATTTCTATACGTATACCTAGAGTATTTATACTCGTATCATACCTAGCTTTTATACGTATTTACTAATAGTAAATACACATCAAATCACCACCAAACCTACTCTTGTTACTGCCCTTAGAGCTAGGTAATTGAACTTGGATGCAAATAAGACTAGATACATAAAATGATAGCTTGAATTTTTGTCTCCATACCCCCCCCATTCACGTTTTTTTTGCTATATATGTATCACCATTTTCTTTCATTTTAACTCCAAATTTCTTAAGATAAACACACACTCTCTCTTCACTCTTAACCTCTATAATCATCCAGCAAGAAACCTTGAAGATCTAGCTTCAAAAACCATACTAAAACACCATAAGAAAACCATACAAAAACACTTCAAGAAAACCCTCCAAGAACACCAACTTACTTCCAAACTTTCATCCACTTCTATCACCCTTTTGATTCTAGCTTCTTACTCCTCTTTTACAGCAAACTTATCCAAGGAACTTGAGGTAGAATCTATGTTCATAACCTTATTCGATTCATATATATATAGCTATCTTATTTTGTGGTACAAAAGTTTAACAACAAGAACATAGTTTGAATGTTTTCAAACTTGTTTGCAAACTAAATAGATCCTTCTAACTTAACTTTTAAAATACTTCAAGACATGTAACATAACTTATTTATATGTTAATTTAACAAGGTAAAACTTGGTTTTTCAAAGTATAAGTATTTTTGGAAAAATGGTCATTAAATGATTTTGTTGTAACAAAATGTTTAACTTCATATGTTTCACTAAACTTTCACTTATGCCGTATGATTTTGAATACAAACCAAGGTATTTACAGTTCATAGTCTTAAAGAAGAACTCGATCCAAGAAGATGGCAATTTGAATCAACGAAAACGGACTTGTAACGAAGAAACTATGACCGAAACAAAATTGGCTATCCTAGACATTTTCAACTTCGGGATTCATTGGAAAAATTTACATAAAATCACATACTTCTAAGATAACATGATATTTTATATATATGTACTCATAATTCAATTTCATATGGTTCAGGATCACCCGTAAGCAACACGAGAAGATTAATCATAAGATCCCATGTTTGTACGCAATACGTCATTTGACAACACCGGTACTTTATGTACGCAATACGTCATTTGACAACACCGGTACCGTGGGTCAAGATTAATCTCGACCAATACATATACGATGGGGTTTTATTTATTTCGTTGGGGGTTTTGTTTATTGCGGGTATATTAAACATCTAAAAATGAACCATTAAAATTGAATTACTAACATCGGAATGCTAACTACGGACTAAGGAAATATTCAAAATATTAAAAGTATAACAAGTATATATATATATATAACGTTTGTTTTAAAATGAAAACATATTGATATATTATATATGGATAGGTTCGTGATATCAACCGGAAGACCGAGTCAAAATATATATATCATCAAGACAAGGGTGAGTATATAGTCCCACTTTTAAACTCTAAATATTTCGGGATGAGAATACATGTATTTTATGTTTTACGATATGGACACAAGTAACTGAAAAATATGTTCTACGTTGAGTTGTACCACTGGCATACTTCCCTGTAGCTTGGTAACTAATATTTACAGCGGTATTGTAAACGCGAATCCTGTTGATAGATCTATCGGGCCTGACAACCCCAACCGGACTGGACGACCAGTATTCAACGGTTGCACAGTACTTCGTTTTGTGACTACACTTGGTACGGTGTAGTAAGATTTCATATTAAAGGGAATATGCGACGTGAAAATGTTAAGTATGGTTACCAAGTGCTCAACCACTTAGAATACTTTTATTAAACTGTTTATATACGAAATCTTGTGGTCTATATATATATTGCTGCCGGCATTAAACCTATATCTCACCAACTTTATGTTGACCTTTTTAAAACATGTCTATCCTCAGGTGATTTCTAAAGCTTCCGCTGCATCATGTTGGATCTAACCAGGATCTTGCGTACGCATGTTTGTGTCAAAAATAAAACTGCATATCCGAGATGTTGTATTGTAAAATATGCTAGAAACCGTGTTGTTGTCATCATTTGTAAAGTTTGTAAGTCGAAGATTATCGCTAAACGTTAATTTTCTTTTTATTGTCTTAAGCTTGTAACAAAAATAATGGTTATGGTTTGTAATGTATAATATATGCAGTTTTCTTTCAAAAATGTCTCATATAGAGGTCAATACCTCGCAATGAAATCATACGTTATCTAACGCGTTCTTATGGTTAAGGACGGGTTATGACATGTGGTATCAGAGCGTTGGTCTTAGCGAACCAGGTTTGCATTAGTGTGTCTAACCGAGAAGTCGTTAGGATACATTAGTAAAGTCTGGACTTTGACCGGGTCTGATTTAAAAAAAAAAAAAAAAACCATTGCTTATCACTGTTGGTTAAAATTTATGTGTAAATATTATGTAAGTACTAATGGGTTAGTTGTTGTGTGATAGATGTCGGGCTCGAAACTTATTATCACATTCAGCGACTCCGAATCAGAACCTTCAGATTGTGTTTCAGTCATTAACATATCCGATGACGAAAGTGGTATTTTTGGGGAAGACTCACAAATTCCGGATGAACCAACTATAGAAATATCGGAAAGTGAACCCGAGGAGGAAAGTGAACCCGAAGAGGAAAGTGAACCCGAGGAAATTACGAAAGAAAAATATAATCAAGGAAAGAAACGAAAAGCTAGTGAATTAGAAAATCCAAATCCCGAGTTTAATGAGAATGATGTGGCACCAATTCCACTCAACACTACCACCCCTATCCCCGCTATTCCTATTAGTGCTATCCCCGCATCTAGTTCTTCGGCACCTCAGCCAAAACGTAGGGAGACAGCTAGGATTCGCGTTGGGGGATTCCCTGGACATAAATGTTTTGGGAAATAGACCAAATGATGCGCTACCGTATTAAACCATGGAATCACATAATGTTTTGTATAATATTATTAGTGTGGTTTGTTTAAAGTTTGATGTAAGCATATGTAAAATAGCGAAGTATGAAATGCAATAATTTTCCATGGTTAAGTATTATTTAGATTGTAGTAATTGATTCTGTACTAAGCTATTAAGTATGAACATTAACGGGTAGGTACTACCCAAGATATAATTATAAAACGCTAATAAGAAGAAAAGGCTTTTATAATAATACCTGGTTCATATTATTAACAAGCTATAAATGTACTATAAATACACACTACATCTATAATATTCCATGTGAATAATTATTTTCTTTCATTAGGAAATGGCGCGATTGAATCGAATGACGGAACAAGAACTCGAGGAACTCATCAACCAGCGAGTGAACGACAGAATGTTATGGGTTGAGGCTGCAAGAGCTGCTGCAGTTAATCCAAATCCTAGTGTAGGATGCTCCTACAAGACGTTCCAAGCTTGCAAGCCATCATCATTCAGTGGAACGGAAGGACCGATCGGTTTAACCCGATGGATAGAAAAGATGGAGACGGTGTTTAAAATCAGTGGTTGTGATGAAAAAGACATGACCAAGTTTGCATCGTGCACTTTACAAGATAGTGCACTCACATGGTGGAAGAATTATGTGAAGGCGGTAGGAGGAGATGTAGCTTATGATACTCCATGGGAAGAATTCAAAGCAATGATAATCACCGAGTATTGTCCAAGGAATGAGGTTATTAAGTTAGAAGATGAGTTACGAAGTTTGAAGGTGGTTGGTACTGAAATCACCAACTACAATCAGCGATTCATGGAATTGGTTTTACTATGTCCTGAATTGGTTCCAACCGAAGCACGGAAGATTGAAATGTACAAAGGTGGTTTGCCCAGCAAGGTCAAGGCAAATGTTACGGCGTCGAAACCTAAGACAATTCATGAAGCTATAACCATGGCGAACGAGTTAATGGATCAGGTCATTCTGGATAAGAAAGCATTCACTACTGAGGTGAAGGTATCGAGTAACAAAAGGAAGTGGAACGGAAATTATGATCGAGGTTACCAACAGCAATCTTTTAAGAAACCAGAAACCCCGAAAGGTGCGGGTAGCGGTTCAGGCTTTGGTTACAAAGGACAAAGTCCTTTATGCAACCGTTGTCACAAACATCATTTTGGTTACTGTAGTGTGTTGTGCACTAAATGCAATAGACAGGGACATCTTGCTGAAGATTGTAAGGCTCTCGTTACAAATGCAAATGGTAACAAGACTCCTGCCACCAACGCAAATAGAACTGCTTTGGCTAACATTACTTGTTTTGGGTGTGGAAAACAAGGTCACTATAAGAGCCAGTGCCCGAATCAGAATGGCGGACCTGCACGTGGAAGAGCGTTTGTTATTAATGCTAGAGAGGCACGAGAAGACCCGGAGCTTGTTACGGGTATGTTTACCATTAATAACTTATCAGCATCTATTTTATTTGATACTGGCGCCGATAGAAGTTACGTGTGTATAAATTTTTACACTAAATTGAATTGTTCATCATTACCTCTAGATGCTAAGTACTTGATTGAGTTAGCTAATGGTAAACTAATTAAAGCCGATAAAATTTGTCGTGATTGTGAAATAAATCTAGCCGGAGAAACGTTTAAAATCGACTTAATACCCGTAGAATTAGGAGGTTTTGATGTAATAGTCGGCATGGACTGGATGTCCAAAATAGGAGCGGAAGTTGTTTGTGCCAAGAAGGCAATTCGTATTCCTGGTAAGGATAAAATACCGGTGATGATTTATGGAGAGAAGGGTAATTCAAAGCTAAAACTCATTAGCTGTTTGAAAGCCAAGAAGTGTTTAGAAAAGGGATGTTACGCTATTTTAGCACATGTTAATAAAGTCGAAAAGAAAGAAAAGTGCATCAACGACGTGCCTGTGGCAAGAGATTTTCCTGAAGTTTTTCAGGAAGAATTGCCGGGATTACCTCCATTTAGATCGGTAGAATTTCAAATAGATTTAGTACCAGGAGCTGCACCAGTGGCTCGTGCTCCATATAGACTTGCACCGTCCGAGTTAAAAGAACTTCAAAGTCAGTTAAAAGAATTACTGGACCATGGATTCATACGACCGAGTACTTCACCGTGGGGAGCTCCAATTTTGTTTGTTAAGAAGAAAGATGGATCTTTTAGGATGTGTATAGACTATCGTGAATTAAATAAGTTAACTATCAAGAATCGGTATCCACTACCGAGAATTGATGACTTATTTGATCAATTGCAAGGATCATGTGTTTATTCAAAAATCGACTTAAGATCGGGCTATCATCAACTACGCGTCAAAGAAGAGGACATTCCGAAAACTGCTTTTCGGACACGTTATGGTCATTACGAATTTTTGGTTATGCCGTTTGGATTGACGAATGCGCCAGCTGTATTCATGGACCTCATGAATCGAGTTTGTAGTCCGTATTTAGATAAGTTTGTTATCGTTTTCATTGATGATATTCTTATCTATTCCAAGAGTGAGCAAGAGCATGAAGAGCATTTAAGGTTGATACTGGAGTTGTTGAGAAAAGAACAACTTTATGCTAAATTTTCTAAGTGTGCTTTCTGGTTGAAAGAAGTGCAATTTCTTGGTCACGTTGTTAATAACGAAGGAATTCAGGTTGATCCAGCAAAAACTGAAGCTATTGAAAAATGGGAGACTCCTAAGACACCAACGCAGATACGCCAATTTTTGGGTTTAGCCGGTTATTATAGAAGGTTTATTCAAGATTTTTCCCGAATAGCTAAGCCGTTGACAGCGTTAACGCAAAAAGGGAAGAAATATGAATGGACCTCGGAGCAGGAGAACGCATTTCAAATACTGAAGAAGAAGTTAACTACGGCGCCTATTTTATCGTTACCAGAAGGGAACGATGATTTTGAAATATATTGTGACGCTTCGCGACAAGGTTTTGGTTGTGTTCTTATGCAACGGAAGAAAGTTATTGCATTCGCATCCCGACAATTGAAGATTCACGAGCGAAATTATACGACGCATGATCTAGAATTGGGAGCAGTCGTGTTTGCATTGAAGATGTGGAGACACTACTTGTATGGGGTTAAATTCACTGTGTTTACTGATCATAAAAGCCTTCAACATATTTTTGATCAGAAACAATTGAACATGAGGCAACGTAGGTGGGTCGAGTTAATAAACGACTATGATTGTGAAATTCGTTATCATCCCGGGAAGGCAAACGTGGTGGCTGATGCTTTAAGCAGAAAAGAACGAGAACCAATTCGAGTTCGAGCAATGAACATAAAAATTCGTATGAATCTCAACTCACAAATCAAAGAAGTTCAACGAGAAGCACTCAATGAAGAAAACATAAAGAATGAAATAATGAAAAAGTACGAGAAACAACTTGTTGTACGGGAAGATGGAATTCGGTATTTTGCAAATCGTATTTGGGTACCGAAGTTGGGTGGATTAAGGAAGTTGATATTGAACGAGGCACATAAGACAAGATACTCGATACATCCTGGAGTTGGAAAGATGTATCAAGATCTTAAGACACGTTATTGGTGGCCTAATTTAAAAACAGACGTTGTAACATATGTTGGGGAGTGTTTAACTTGTTCCAAGGTTAAAGCAGAACACCAAAAGCCGTCAGGGTTACTTCAACAACCAGAAATCCCAGAATGGAAATGGGATGGTATTACCATGGATTTCATCACGAAGTTACCAAAGACTGCCTGGGGATACGACACCATTTGGGTGATTGTTGATCGTCTCACCAAGTCTGCACATTTCTTGCCTATAAAGGAAACGGATAGAATGGAGAAACTATTACGATTGTATATAAAGGAAGTTGTTTCAAGGCATGGGATACCTATTTCCATTATATCCGATCGTGATAGTAGATTTACCTCAAAGTTTTGGCAATCACTACAGGAGGCACTAGGAACTCGTTTGGATATGAGTACCGCATATCATCCACAAACCGATGGACAGAGTGAGAGAACGATTCAGACTCTCGAAGACATGCTCAGGGCATGTGTGATCGATTTTGGAAACGGATGGGATAAATATCTACCGTTAGCAGAATTCTCGTATAATAATAGTTATCATGCGAGCATTGGAGCTGCGCCATTCGAAGCATTGTACGGAAGGAAGTGTAGATCTCCTATCTGTTGGAATGAAGTAGGAGATCGACATTTAACTGGTCCCGAGATCATACACGAAACGACCGAGAAGATAGTACAAATCAAGGAGAGATTGAAAACAGCCCGTAGTCGCCAAAAGAGCTACGCCGATGTCCGAAGGAAACCATTAGAGTTTCAGGTCGGGGACATGGTTATGCTAAAGGTGTCACCTTGGAAAGGTATGATACGTTTCGGCAAAAGGGGTAAACTAAACCCAAGGTACGTAGGCCCGTTCAAGATCATCGAACGCATTGGACCGGTAGCTTATCGACTCGAGTTACCGCAACAACTCGCCGGAGTACATAATACCTTTCACGTCTCAAACCTTAAGAAGTGTCTTGCAAAGGAAGACCTCACCATTCCTCTTGAAGAAATCCATGTCGACGAGAAACTACAATTCGTCGAAGAACCAATTGAAATCATGGACCGTGAAGTTAAACAGCTCAAACAGAGCAATATACCGATTGTTAAGGTTCGTTGGAATGCTAGAAGAGGTCCCGAGTTTACTTGGGAACGAGAGGATCAGATGAAACGAAAGTATCCGCATTTGTTTCTCGATGACGCAAAATAGGTACAATTTTAAAATTTCGGGACGAAATTTATTTAACGGGGAGGTAATGTAACGACCCGCACTTTTTCGATCATTCTATACTTATAAGATTAATATTTACATAAATTAAACCTTGCCAACATGATAAGCAATCCAAATTGTCGAGACTTATATTTCCGAAAAGAGTTTTACACAACGTTTGACCGTCTAGTTTGACCGATGATATCACGAACTATACAATATATGATAATTATACGTTTGTGTATATATATGTATATATACATATTTAACATGATTAAAGAATGTTTTAATACCTCATTTTATATTAATAACAACAAGTTATATGTGTATTTTGAAACTACTAACTTAAGTTTTCAAAACGATAACTATACGTAACGTTATTTGACATAAATACTTAAGACATATAATGTTTATACATATATTGTATAAGTAATGTATTTAATCACTTTTAAAGACTTAAATACATAAAACCATATAAGTGTATTCACAAAAGATAGCTATATTTGAATCCTCATTCCATTTTTCACAAAATTTCTATACGTATACCTAGAGTATTTATACTCGTATCATACCTAGCTTTTATACGTATTTACTAATAGTAAATACACATCAAATCACCACCAAACCTACTCTTGTTACTGCCCTTAGAGCTAGGTAATTGAACTTGGATGCAAATAAGACTAGATACATAAAATGATAGCTTGAATTTTTGTCTCCATACCCCCCCCATTCACGTTTTTTTTGCTATATATGTATCACCATTTTCTTTCATTTTAACTCCAAATTTCTTAAGATAAACACACACTCTCTCTTCACTCTTAACCTCCATAATCATCCAGCAAGAAACCTTGAAGATCTAGCTTCAAAAACCATACTAAAACACCATAAGAAAACCATACAAAAACACTTCAAGAAAACCCTCCAAGAACACCAACTTACTTCCAAACTTTCATCCACTTCTATCACCCTTTTGATTCTAGCTTCTTACTCCTCTTTTACAGCAAACTTATCCAAGGAACTTGAGGTAGAATCTATGTTCATAACCTTATTCGATTCATATATATATAGCTATCTTATTTTGTGGTACAAAAGTTTAACAACAAGAACATAGTTTGAATGTTTTCAAACTTGTTTGCAAACTAAATAGATCCTTCTAACTTAACTTTTAAAATACTTCAAGACATGTAACATAACTTATTTATATGTTAATTTAACAAGGTAAAACTTGGTTTTTCAAAGTATAAGTATTTTTGGAAAAATGGTCATTAAATGATTTTGTTGTAACAAAATGTTTAACTTCATATGTTTCACTAAACTTTCACTTATGCCGTATGATTTTGAATACAAACCAAGGTATTTACAGTTCATAGTCTTAAAGAAGAACTCGATCCAAGAAGATGGCAATTTGAATCAACGAAAACGGACTTGTAACGAAGAAACTATGACCGAAACAAAATTGGCTATCCTAGACATTTTCAACTTCGGGATTCATTGGAAAAATTTACATAAAATCACATACTTCTAAGATAACATGATATTTTATATATATGTACTCATAATTCAATTTCATATGGTTCAGGATCACCCGTAAGCAACACGAGAAGATTAATCATAAGATCCCATGTTTGTACGCAATACGTCATTTGACAACACCGGTACTTTATGTACGCAATACGTCATTTGACAACACCGGTACCGTGGGTCAAGATTAATCTCGACCAATACATATACGATGGGGTTTTATTTATTTCGTTGGGGGTTTTGTTTATTGCGGGTATATTAAACATCTAAAAATGAACCATTAAAATTGAATTACTAACATCGGAATGCTAACTACGGACTAAGGAAATATTCAAAATATTAAAAGTATAACAAGTATATATATATATAACGTTTGTTTTAAAATGAAAACATATTGATATATTATATATGGATAGGTTCGTGATATCAACCGGAAGACCGAGTCAAAATATATATATCATCAAGACAAGGGTGAGTATATAGTCCCACTTTTAAACTCTAAATATTTCGGGATGAGAATACATGTATTTTATGTTTTACGATATGGACACAAGTAACTGAAAAATATGTTCTACGTTGAGTTGTACCACTGGCATACTTCCCTGTAGCTTGGTAACTAATATTTACAGCGGTATTGTAAACGCGAATCCTGTTGATAGATCTATCGGGCCTGACAACCCCAACCGGACTGGACGACCAGTATTCAACGGTTGCACAGTACTTCGTTTTGTGACTACACTTGGTACGGTGTAGTAAGATTTCATATTAAAGGGAATATGCGACGTGAAAATGTTAAGTATGGTTACCAAGTGCTCAACCACTTAGAATACTTTTATTAAACTGTTTATATACGAAATCTTGTGGTCTATATATATATTGCTGCCGGCATTAAACCTATATCTCACCAACTTTATGTTGACCTTTTTAAAACATGTCTATTCTCAGGTGATTTCTAAAGCTTCCGCTGCATCATGTTGGATCT
Organism: Rutidosis leptorrhynchoides; assembly: GCF_046630445.1. NCBI lineage: Eukaryota > Viridiplantae > Streptophyta > Magnoliopsida > Asterales > Asteraceae > Rutidosis > Rutidosis leptorrhynchoides. Next base: position 595,709,983 of record NC_092334.1, read on the forward strand.
AACCAGGATCTTGCGTACGCATGTTTGTGTCAAAAATAAAACTGCATATCCGAGATGTTGTATTGTAAAATATGCTAGAAACCGTGTTGTTGTCATCATTTGTAAAGTTTGTAAGTCGAAGATTATCGCTAAACGTTAATTTTCTTTTTATTGTCTTAAGCTTGTAACAAAAATAATGGTTATGGTTTGTAATGTATAATATATGCAGTTTTCTTTCAAAAATGTCTCATATAGAGGTCAATACCTCGCAATGAAATCATACGTTATCTAACGCGTTCTTATGGTTAAGGACGGGTTATGACATTAGCACACTTCCTGCCAATGAGAGAAGATGACAAAATGGAGAAGTTGGCGCGATTGTATTTGAAGGAGGTTGTCTCCAGACATGGAATACCCGTCTCTATTATCTCTGATAGGGATGGTAGATTTGTTTCAAGGTTCTGGAAGATGTTGCAATAAGCATTGGGGAGTCGTCTAGACATGAGTACTGCCTATCATCCACAAACTGATGGGCAGAGCGAAAGGACGATACAAACGCTTGAAGACATGCTACGAGCATGTGTTATTGATTTCGGAAATAGTTGGGATCGACACCTACCGTTAGCAAAATTTTCCTACAACAACAGTTATCATTCTAGTATTGAGATGGCGTTGTTTGAGGCACTTTATGGTAGAAAGTGCAGGTCTTCGATTTTTTGGAATGAAGTGGGGGATAGACAGATTACGGGTTCGGAGATAATATAAGAAACTACCGAGAAAATCATCCAAATTCAACAACGATTGAAAACCGCCCAGAGTCGACAAAAGAGCTACGCGGACAGTAAAAGAAAAGATATAGAGTTTGAAATTGGAGAAATGGTCATGCTTAAGGTTTCACCTTGGAAAGGCGTTATTCGATTTGGTAAACGGGGGAAACTAAATTCAAGGTACATTGGACCATTCAAGATTATAGATCGTGTCGGACCAGTAGCTTACCAACTGGAGCTACCTCAACAACTCACGGATGTACATAACACTTTCCACGTCTCGAATTTGAAGAAATATTTTGCTAAAGAAGATCTCACTATTCCGTTGGACAAAATCCAAATCAATGAAAAACTTCAATTCATTGAAGAACCCGTCAAAATAATGGATCATGAGGTTAATAGACTTAAGCAAAACAAGATACCGATTGTTAAGGTTTGATGGAATGCTCGTAGAGGACTCGAGTTCACCTGGGAGTGTGAAGATCAGATGAAGAAGAAATACCCGCATCTATTTCCAGAAGATTCGTCAACACCTTCAACAGCTTAAAATTTCGGGACGAAATTTATTTAACGGGTAGGTACTGTAGTGACCCGAACTTTTCCATGTTTATATATATTAATTGAGATTGATATTTACATGACTAAATGTTTCCAATGTGTTAAGCAATCAAAATTGTTAAGACTTGATTAAATGAAATAAGTTTCATATAGACAATTGATCACCCAAGTTGACCGGCGATTCACGAACGTTACAAAATTGTAAAAACTACATGTTGTGGTATATATAGACATATATATATGGTTGAAATGAGATTATGATGAGTAAGTATCTCACTAAGTATATTAACAATGTGTGATATACATAAGAAATGAGATTACTAAGTTAAGAAACTCGAAATGATATATATAACGATTATCGTTATGATAACGTCTACTAAATATATATGTATCATATTAAGATATTGATACACTATATTTAACATGATAAAATGATATTTAAATATATCATTAAGTGTATTAACAATGAACTACATATGTAAAAACAAGACTACTAACTCAAGAATTACGAAACGAGACTTATATGTAACGATTATCGTTGTAACGATATTTTAATGTATATATCATATTAAGAGATATTCATGCATCATAATATCATGATAATATAATAATTTAACATCTCATTTGATATAATAAACATTGGGTTAACAACATTAATTGAGATCGTTAACTTAAAGGTTTCAAAACAACACTTACATGTAACGACTAACGAAGACTTAACGACTCCATTAGAATGTATATACATGTTGTGTTTTGATATGTATTCTTACACTTTTGAAAGACCTCAAGACACATATCAAAGTACTTCTACTTAACAAAAATGCTTACAATTTCATCCTCGTTCAGTTTCATCAACAATTCTACTCGTATGCACCAGTATTCGTACTCGTACAATACACAGCTTTTAGATGTATATACTATTGGTATATACACTCCAATGATCAGCTCTTAGCAGCCCATGTGAATCACCTAACACATGTGGGAATCATCATTTGGCAACTAGCATGAAATATCTCATAAAATTACAAAAATATTAGTAATCATTCATGACTTATTTACATGAAAACAAAATTACATATCCTTTATATCTAATCCATATACCAACTACCAAAGATACCTACAAAAACTTTCATTCTTCAATTTTCTTTATCTAATTGATCTCTCTCAAGTTCCATCTTCAAGTTCTAAGTGTTCTTCATAAATTCCATAAGTATAGTTTCATAAAAATCAAGAATACTTCCAAGTTTGCAAGTCTACTTCCAAGCTTTCTAATCCATTCCAAGTAATCATCTAAGATCAAGGAACCTTTGTTATTTACAGTAGGTTATCTTTCTAATTCAAGTTAGTATTCATATTCAAACTTTGATTCAATTTCTACAACTATAACAATCTTATTTCGAGTGAAAATCTTACTTGAACTGTTTTCGTGTCATGATTCTGCTTCAAGAACTTTCAAGTCATCCAAGGATCCTTTGAAGCTAGATCCATTTTTCTCATTTCTAGTAGTTTTATCCAGAAAACTTGAGGTAGTAATGATGTTCATAACATCATTCGATTCATACATATAAAGCTATCTTATTCGAAGGTTTAAACTTCTAATCACTAGAACATAGTTTAGTTAATTCTAAACTTGTTCACAAATAAAAGTTAATCCTTCTAACTTGACTTTTAAAATCAACTAAACACATGTTCTATATCTATATGATATGCTAACTTAATGATTTAAAACCTGGAAACACGATGAACACCATAAAATCGGATATACGCCGTCGTAGTGAAACCGGGGGCTGTTTTAGTTTGGATAATTAAAAACTATGATAAACTTTGATTTAAAAGTTGTTCTTATGGGAAAATGATTTTTCATATGAACATGAAACTATATCCAAAAATCTTGGTTAAACTCAAAGTGAAAGTATGTTTTTCAAAATGGTCATCAAGATGTCGTTCTTTCGACGGAAATGACTACCTCTTTAGTAATTGACATGTAACTTAAATTTCCGACTATAAACCTATACTTTTTCTATTTGGATTCTTAAATTAGAGTTCAATATGAAACCATAGCAATTTGATTCACTCAAAACGGATTTAAAATGAAGAAGTTATGGGTAAAACAAGATTGGATATTTTTGATCTTTTTAGCTACGGGAAATGTTTAACAAATCTATACAAATCATATCCTAGCTAAATTATATTGTATTATACATGTATTATAATATATTATGTAATCTTGGGATACCATAGACACGTATACAAATGTTTTGACATATCATATCGACCCATGTATATATATTATTTGGAACAACCATAGACACTCTATATGCAGTAATGTTGGAGTTAGCTATACAGGGTTGAGGTTAATTCTAAAAATATATATACTTTGAGTTGTTATTTAGCCTGAGACGTGTATACACTGGGTCGTAGATTGATTCAAGATAATATATATCGATTTATTTCTGTACATCTAACTGTGGACAACTAGTTGTAGGTTACTAACGAGGACAGCTGACTTAATACACTCAAATCTTTAAAACATAATAAAAATGGTTGTAATTATATTTTGATCATACTTTGATATATATGTACATATTTGTATAGGTTCGTGAATCGATCCGTGGCCAAGTCTAATTTTCGAGGAAGGAAATATCTGTGAAAGTGAGTTATAGTCCCACTTTTAAAATCTAATATTTTTGGGATGATAATACATGCAGGTTTTATAAATGATTTACAAAATAGACACAAGTACGTGAAACTACATTCTATGGTTGAATTATCGAAATCGAATATGCCCCTTTTTATTAAGTCTGGTAATCTAAGAATTAGGGAACAGACACCCTAATTGACGCAAATCCTAAAAATAGATCTATTGGGCCTAATAAACCCCATCCAAAGTACCGGATGCTTTAGTACTTTGAAATTTATATCATATCCGAAGGGTGTCCCGGAATGATGGGGATATTCTTATATATGCATCTTGCTAATGTCGGTTACCAGGTGTTCACCATATGAATGATTTTTATCTCTATGTATGGGATGTGTATTGAAATATGAAATCTTGTGGTCTATTGTTACGATTTGATATATATAGGTTAAACCTATAACTCACCAACATTTTTGTTGACGTTTAAAGCATGTTTATTCTCAGGTGAATACTAAGAGCTTCCGCTGTTGCATACTAAAATAAGGACAAGATTTGGAGTCCATGTTTGTATGATATTGTGTAAAAACTGCATTCAAGAAACATATGTAGATGTAATATATTTCTATTGTAAACCATTATGTAATGGTCGTGTGTAAACAGTATATTTTAGATTATCATTATTTGATAATCTACGTAATGTTTTTAAAACCTTTATTGATAAAATAAAGGTTATGGTTGTTTTAAAAATGAATGCAGTCTTTGAAAAACGTCTCATATAGAGGTCAAAACCTCGCAACGAAATCAATTAATATGGAACGTTTATAATCAATATGAATGGGACATTTCAGCACCTATTTTATCACTTCCTGAAGGCAGTGATGATTTTGTCATTTATTGCGATGCTTTGAAAAGTGGTTTTGGTTGTGTACTGATGCAACGCACAAAGGTTATCGCTTACGCCTCCCGATAACTGAAGATTCACGAGCGAAATTACACAATGCACGATCTCAAGCTTGGAGCCGTTGTCTTTGCATTAAAGCTGTGGAGACACTATCTCTATGGAACTAAGAGCACTATTTTCACCGATCATAAAAGCCTCCAACACATCTTTGATCAGAAGCAACTAAATATGAGACAGCGTCGATGGATCGAGACGCTGAACGACTATGATTGTGAACTTCGTTACCATCCTGGCAAGGCCAATGTTGTAGCTGACGCTTTGAGCCGAAAGTAGAGGATGGCACCTCTTCGTGTTCAGGCACTGAACATCACCATTCATTCGAACCTCAATAGCCAGATCCGAGCAGCCCAAGATGAGACTCTCAAGGAGGAGAATATATCTCATGAATACTTGAACATTCTCGTTTCTCGATTTGAAGTTAAGGAAATTGGACTCCGATGCTATGCCGGAAGGATTTGGGTACCTCGTTATGGATACCTACGGAGTCTTATACTAGATGAAGCCCACAAGTCGAGATATTCGATTCACCCAGGAGCCGGTAAAATGTACCACGATCTTAAGGAATAGTATTGGTGGCCTAATCTTAAGAAGGACGTTGCAACATATGTTGGGAAGTGTTTGACTTGCTCGAAAGTTAAGGCCGAACATCATAAGCCTTCTGGGTTACTTCAACAACCGGCAATCCCGCAATGGAAGTGGGAAAGGATAACAATGGATTTCATTACGAAGTTACTAAAGACGGTGGGCGGATACGATACCATCTGGGTTATCGTTGACCGTCTTACCAAATCTGCATACTTTTTAGCCATGAAGGAAACGGATACGATGGAGAGACTCGCTCAACTATATATAAAAGAGGTTGTATCTCGTCATGGTGTGCCCTTATCGATTATCTCAGATCGCGATCCCCGTTTTGCTTCCAGATTTTGGCGTTCTTTGCAAGAAGCCTTGGGAACTCGTCTCGACATGAGCACTGCGTATCACCCGCAGACCGACGGACAAAGCGAACGCACGATTTAGACTTTGGAGGACATGTTGCGTGCTTGTGTTATTGATTTTGGAAAGGCTTGGGAAAGGCATTTTCCGCTAGCCGAGTTCTCTTACAACAACAGTTATCATTCGAGTATTAATGTCGCACCTTTTGAAGCGTTGTATGGCCGCAAGTGCTGATCTCCTATTTGTTGGGCAGAAGTAGGCGAAACGCAAATCACCGGACCCGAGATAGTCCATGAAACAACTGAGAAGATTGTCCAAATTCAAGCGAGACTCAAGACGGCCCGTGATCGCCAAAAGAGTTATGCCGACCTTAAACGTAAAGACTTCGAATTCAACGTGGGTGACCGTGTAATGTTGAAAGTCACACCTTGGAAAGGTGTCATTCGTTTTGGAAAACGTGGGAAGCTCAACCCGCGATACATTGGTCCTTTCGAAATCTTGGAACGTGTTGGACCCGTTGTTTACCATCTGGATCTTCCAACTCAATTGAGCTCAGTTCATCCTACCTTTCATGTATCGAATTTGAAGAAGTGTCTTGCTGAACCGGAACATGTCATACCATTGGAAGAACTTACAATTGATGACAAACTCCACTTCGTGGAAGAACCTGTCAAAATTATGGACCGTGAGGTAAAAACTTTGATACACAACAGGATTCCGATCGTTCGAGTACGATGGAATGCCAAACGAGGACCTGAGTTTACCTGGGAATGAGAGGATCAAATGATGCAGAAGTATCCTCACCTTTTCCCAACTCCTCCATCTACATCAGCTTAAAATTTCAGGACGAAATTTTCTTTAACAGGTGGGTAATGTAACGACCCTGGATTTTCCAACTTTTATTATTAATAATTTATTATTAATCCTTGCGTTTTAATAAATGTATTTTCATACATCTTACTTGTTACCGTATTTGACTTTTCATGGCCCGACTTGTCTTTGACACACACGTACTTTTCACGAATAATATTTTGAATATTATTTACATTCATGATTAATTATTATTAATCATTTTTAATTAACTAATATTAGTAGTTAATTACTTGGGCTTTTATTAATGGACATGAACTTGAAAGCCCACCCTACTTTCTTAATGGACTAATTAGCCCATTATTATGCAAGTATTTCATTAAGACAAAACAAGATTAATTAGTGATATGAGGAGACTTGTTACTAGCATACTTACACCTCTTTCCCATGCCATTTAACTTTAATACCATTTTGAGCTCACACCATCTCCCAACATTTGAAAGATTGCTTTTGACCTTTCCCCTTTGGTGCTTGAAAACCGTCGGCCAACTAGGTGGTGGGAGGAGTTCCATTTTTCAAATTTTGTTACTTATTCACAAGTGTTTTACTTCACTTTTCACACACACATATTTCTCTAATTTCTTACTCCAAGTTTTCTCTCAAATTGTGAGTTCTTTCAAGACTTTTTCTTCTTCTTTTTCTTGTTCTAAAACCGCCACAATCATCATCATTTACTTGTTCTTTGTTTGTTGTTTACTTACTTGTTGTTTGTTGTTGTTAAAGATCAAGTTATCTAGCTTGTATCTTCATGTAATCTTGGTTACTTCCATCTTTGTTTGATGAAGAACCAAGAACAAGAATCTAAACTTGTTAGTTTATAGTTCTACACTTAAATGTTATAAGATTTAAAGTTCATAAACTTTATAATCATACTTGTGTTCATGTTTTGTAGACTTAAATTCTTAAGATCCAAGCTTGACTTAAATCTTCTTAAGTATGAAACAAACATGAACATAATACTTGTAACTTTAGTTTATTTCTTTATTTTGTAAGTACTTTAAAGTTGTGATGTTGTTAATTTGGTCAAGTATTACTAGTTAAACTTGATCTCATATTTCTTGAAACTAAAGTTAACTTTATAAGTTCAAGAACATGGAAGTATAACTTTCTAGTTATAACTTCAAACACTTATGTTGGATCTAAGTTTATATAGCTTATGATCTTCTAATTTTGTTGTAAATAAAAGCTTATAAGCTTACATACATTTTACAAGATGAAAATCTAAGTTTCATAACTTATGGTTTCATTAAAGTGAAGATCCAAGTTCTATAACTTAGGATCTAACTTAAGAACACTAGATCTAGACTTTTTAGTCTAGGATCTTTAAGATCTAGCTAAGATCTAAGTTCTACAACTTAAGATCTTGTTTATTTAGTTTACTTTCAAGTTTGTAGCTTAATATTACTAGTAGAACTCATGTATGTGTCAGGTCTAAGATCTTGATGTAACTTTGGTTCATCAAACTACTTACAACCCTTAATTGAGTTGTGCTACATATCTTAGACTTACACTAGTGTTATGATGGTCAAAACTTGGTTAAGATGATGCAAACACATCAACGAGTTATACACTTGAAGCTATACGCATCAAGGATGAGAACCGTGATGAGCATCAAGCACCAAGAACCCACCAGAGCACCTTACTTACTGTTTTCTGGAACTTATCAGTAACCTGGGCTACTAGAAAAGTTTATTTCCAGCTAGTTCGGTTCGAGTAGATTATTTTCCATTTAGACCTCGTCTTAATCCGAGTTACGGTTTAGGATTTATGGCCATCCGAAAGTCACTACACCCTTTTAACGTTGTGCTAAATTTCTGACCTACTCGCACTTAAACCGTCTCCACGGTCAAATGAAGATGAGTTTGGTTCTAAAAATTGGTTAACCTCTAGGGGACTCATATACGGAGCCATGGCCACTGGTCTCACCTCATTTCAGTTTGTATAGAGGTTGTGGAGACTGAACGAAGTCAGCCTTTATTTCAAACTCTATTCTTAATTGAAACTTACTTTACCCTTTTTGATTAATGATGAATGATGATAATACTTAAGACCTAATTTACATACTTTTAAACCTTTGGGAACGATTTACTGACTTAGTAACTTTTGACTTAGGTTGAGGACCTTCCGGACCAACTACTTGCTTACTTTCCCGAATCAACTTTACTACTTTTCACTGTGAGTTATAGCATCCTTTTTACTTTAACTATTTTGGGAACTGAGAATACATGCGCGTTTTACGTTTTACATACTAGGCGCGAGTACTTAAACTTTATATATGTGTGGATTATACAACGGCATAAACTTTCCCCTTAGCTCGGTAACGTTTAGTCATTGGTCTTTGAACCGGTGAACGCAAATCTTAGATATGGATCCATAGGGTTTGACATCCCCACTCGGGCTAGTAGCGCTAGCATTTAACGGGTGTTTAATACTTCGTAAACTTACGCACTCGCCAAGTGTACTTTTAGGGGGTGTTATTTACGTTAAGTTAGTTACCAAGTGCCCACGGTTGAACATATACTTTTCATACTGTTTTGAAACACTGAAATCTCGTGGCCTACCTTACATTACTGTTATACTTAAACTATAGCTCACCAACCTTTGTGTTGACGTTTTTAAGCATGTTTTTCTCAGGTGCTTAAGGTTTGATTGCTTTCGCTGTAGTTGCCATGCTTTGTAGACTCCCGCTGCGCTTATTAGAGATGTCTTCGCATGAAACGTTTATTTTGCATTCAAACTTTATTACTTTTGAACAATGTATTCGTAACGACCATTTGGTCACGTACTATTATTAATTGCTTCTATTCATAGAAGCATACTATCGTTGTAAAACATTTGATGTTGGTTAAGACATCACCTTTTCTTATGAATGCAAACTTCTTTTGAAACAGCATATAGTGTTTGACCTTGTAATGATCCTGTTGTTGATGATCCGTACACATTGATTTTGTACGGGGCCTTAAACATGAATTCTTTGGTCGGAGAACCGTTAACTAAAACCGACACCGAGGCAGAATTTAGGCACGAACCGATCCACGATATCCATATATTCCCGAAACCCATCAATTTTAGTATTTCTTGAAGGTATTTCCAATATAAGCTATCAAAAGCTTTTTCAAAATCCAATTTAAGTATGTTAATAATCTTTTTTTTTCTTCTATATATAAAACTTAAATTTATCCTAATACTAAACTAAACTAGTGAAATAACTCGTGAAATCACGGGTTTGTTTAAACGAAACAATTTAATGACATGTTTTAGGTATTAAGTGAATGTAAATGTTAAACTCATTTATTTTAATGACCCGTTTGACTAAGAAGCTTGTCGTTATTTTTACAAATATATAGAGACATATATTTTCGCATACATATGTAACGTAATTAATTTCGTAAAAAGAATCCATATTTGAATATTAAAAATATAATAATTATAATTATAATTATTATATTAAAAGTAAATAATAATAATAAAGTTCGCTCAAAGTTGAGTATTTATATTTATATTTTTAATAATAATAATAATTATTATTATTAGTAATAGTAAATGTCTTTTAAATTTTTTTAGAAAATTAAAATTACAATTTAGGAGAGATTAATATTTTTTTATAAAAGATTTCGTATTATTTTTTAATTAAATTAATATATAATTATGACATCATCATAATGAAAAGTAAGGATAATTAGCTTAATGATGATATCATCATTTTAGAGTTTTATATGACTATGGATTATACATAAATGAGCAAGCAATCCTATTGGACTAGCATCGCAAAACTGTTTAAACCATTTAGGCTAAATTGATTGTTTTGACCCGACAATTTTTTTTCCCATCTGATAGTTCTAGTATGGTTATACTTATAGTATAGTCATTACTATTACTATTATCATAATATTATATTATATTAGGCAACAACCATTTACTATAGATCATGTAACATCAGCCTTGAGAGTATTTTTGTCTTAATACACTATCTATCAGGGTATTTTCGTCTTTTATCCCTCACGAGCTATCTATTAATCAGTTGGGCTGGCGATTTACCTTCTCATGTTTGGCGGTGATGTTTCTTACCTAATTTCCTTCTTCATCAACAATCTAGGGTATTTGTCACCCTGCTTCTTGCTAACAGTTGATTTCAATTTGTTGATAGTCGTCAACTGACCCTCATTGCAGTTATATGGTTTTTGTCACCCTATTTGTTATTATCATAATACTCCATCCGTCATAAAATAACTGTCCCACTTTGACTTATTGAGTCTTTCTTCTACAACTTTGACTAAAAATATATATTTTCTTGTGGTATATAATATTTGTTGAAAGTTATACGAATGAAAAGACATTTCAAAACCAAATTCGTTCATATAAATTTTATCAAACATTAGTTGATATAAATAAAATATTTAAAGTCAAAATTTAAGAAAATAATTTGAAAAGTTAAATAAGACAATTATTATGAGATGGAAGGAGTAACATAAATTATTTGGTTATTCTCATTATTATTATATTATTATTATTATTATTATTATTATTATTATTATTATTATAATTATTATTATTATTATTATTATTATTATTATTATTATTATTATTATTATTGTTATAAATCTTAAAATAAAATGAAAAGAATTAAAATAGTGAAGCTGATTTTAAGTCCGAATTTTTTCATGGAGTGCTATATAATACCAAGAAATAATATTAATTTAAAGTTTAATAAGGAGGACCTTTGAAAAAATAACAGAGGAAAATTATTTTTAGACTACGAGACGAAGACAGTAAAATAGGATTCGCCACCTAGAAACAATGATTATTGTACATATAAAATTTTTATAATATTGTTTATTAACTTATTGTTTTAATAAAATAACTTCACAATTTTGCCACACGGACATACGTACTAAAACTGACCAGATTATCTCAAAAATTGATATTGACCATTAAATAAAAATTTGAAATTTTACAAATTGACTGTATTATCTTTATCTTCAAATTAATGATTACTAATCTCAATTGTTAATTTGTTGAATGACTATTTCAGCTCGTTGAGTTCTATTCATTAAAAGATCATTGAAGCTGAAGCTATGAACTCTCTTTCTTAAACCTGCCTCTTGTTTTAGATAGATGACTTTTTAACTGACCTTAGACTATTCCTTGAGAAAGTGATTGTCATATATCGGTCTACCTTAGGGCATGAACAACTCCTTATTGATAATTTAAATAAAAATTAGTCTCTTATTATAATTATTTTACTTACTTATTACTAATTAGTTATTAATTTCACAATGTCACGGTTATAATGAAAATAATATGTTAAGGTTTATCTATATATACTTATTAATTTCACAATGTCACAATTTGGAAGGAGTTGATTAACTTACAAAAAGAAGACTCGCTTTCTTGTATTGTTGGACCATCGATTTGGAAATGGAAAATTGGTAACGTGGCAAAAATCTTATTTTGGCATGATAATTGGGCCCATGGGAGAGTCTTAAAGGACGATTTTCCTTTTCTTTTTATTATGTGTTTAAAGCCCAACGCATCTGTTCTTGAATGTCGACTTCCATTTAATTTAGATCAAGTACAGCAGGGTTGGAACTTGTTTATGCCTCTGCCTTTATCCCTCTTCGATCTGCAGCAGGCAGAGCTTCTCTCCTCTTTGTTATCCAATTTGCGACTAGATGATAGCATTTCAGACCAAGTCGTATGGTCTGCTGATCCGGGCAACGTTTATTCGGTGGCCGACGCTATTAGGGTTCTCATTCATTCTAGCGATATCGTGGTTCCAATTTGGCCTAAGGTTATTTGGGGTAATAAAGTTCCTACCAAGATCATGTTGTTTCATTGGTTAGCAATCCGCAAAAGCATTCCCGTTAAAGACGTTCTTTCCCGAAGACACATTCTTCCCATTAATGTTTCCACCTTATGCGTTTGGTGTTTAAAAGAAGCCGAGACAATCAACCATCTTTTGTTACATTGTAGATGGTCGTTTAAAATTTGGGCGGAATTATTTCGTTGGTGGAATCTTCGATGGGTTATCCCGGGATCTATTGAAGGGTTCTCATTTGATTGGTACTACGGCATGGGAATCAAAGCCTCAAAATTTTGGAAGTTAATAGGTCCTGCGACTATTTGGGCGATTTGGGTCGCTAGAAACGAAGTCATTTTCAACAACAAGTATACTTGTCGCTCGGTTATCATACGAAATATCAAGTTCAAAGTTTTCCTTTGGGCAACGAATCTTAACTTTTGTCATGGGTTACACGCTTATGTTTGGGAGCAAAACCCGCATCTTTTATGTTTTTAGGCTTTCATGTATTTGTATTTGTCTTTCAATTTAAGGCCGAGCATGGCTCCGTCAATGTACTTTAATTTGATCCTTCATTGTTTTGATGAAGCGATCACTTCTAATATATTTTCTTCTTCGCCGAAAAAAAAAAAAAATCTATATATACTTATTATACTTAATACTTATTATATGACGAGATAGGCACCATTAACGATGACAAAACTGTACTTACTCCAAAGTTCGAGGGTATTTTCGTAATTAGGTGTTCCCCTCATTTTCTTTGCAACCTTTTTTTTATGTCCTTTTTCATTCTGTTTTTTTAAATGTCCAATTAAACGATCGCTAGCCGACCGAGATCGTCCCGCAACAAAAAGCGAGTTTGTTTTTCTTGTTACTACCATAGTTCACATGATTTTTTATGAAGTTACACTACTTTTTATTTTCTTTTAAAAATACATAAATCATCCTTTATTGATTTAGTACTACACGTTGATAGTCCATTTCATTAACTAGTGTCAGAATTTTCTGTCATGTAATGGTCGGTCCTATTAACGAGATATTTTAGTATAATAATTTTTTCACAAGAGGTTTAAAGTTCAAATTTTACTATCAATATATCATGGGTAGTGAGGGAAAAGGGTGTGATACGGTTAGAGATAACTCGGTTAGATAGCGTACATATGTGTGAAATATAATCCCACCGTCCCAATTTAATTGTTTAGTATGTCTTTTTGAGATGTATCAAATTAATTGTTCACTGTTTTAAATAAAACATAATACGGAGTGATAAACAAAATAAAGTTTATATATACCCTTAGTATTTGAACGTAAGAAAAGAAGATATGTAAAACGTAGGTATAACTAAAAAGTTAACAAAAAAGCTTTGAACTAAATGTTTTTTCTTATCTGAATAGAATTTGAACGATGGAATATCTTTTTCACGAGTAGTCAAAATAAGAAAAACCTTATCAATTTACCATTGAAACATCATGTTGATCGTTTAGAAACCAACTTCATCATAAAAATGAACAACAGTAAACAAGACCATAAAAACGATATCAAGCCACACCTTTAAAGTTTACAAATTTCGACTAGAATTACACCTATATCAAACCACACTATGGCCTATGCTAGTCTCCAACAATAAGCAAGACAAAAGAAAAGCTAATTGATTGTTGAGTAATAAAAGCCAATCAGCCTAAAACACACTTGATACATGGGCTTGTTGCTAGTTCTTATTATAATCCATTAACAAAGCAACCGAGTTTGAGATTGATTACCCTCTTATATCAAGTATCAATAGTTCAGTAGATAGATAAAACCACTTGGTCAACCAAAATCAACAAGTGTTGTAAGTAACAATCAAACTTATAAATTTATCGTCCCACATTGCAAACTCACGCTTATAGCTGACTCATCCTTCTTTGACCTCATGAAGTGGACCGAGTCTTCGCAGTGGCACAGGTTTCAGAACACTCTTCACTTCCGTAATTGTTCGGTATGCCCCATGGGTAACACTCTTCACTCCAACACAATGATAATTCAATCGAGTTTGCATTTGTGGAAGAAATGTCAATTGATACATCACTCTGGTAACACATGCAAAAACAAGACTGATTGCCCATAATATAATATCAAGAGATTAAAACATTTCAAAGTAATTATCTTTTTCTTTTGTAAACTATTTTGATTTTGATTTTAACAACTAATGTGGGTTTAGTTTATTAAAAACATCCATGATTGTAGTAAACTTATAAGGGTATCATAAAAGGTGAGCAGGGTTTACTTAAATTAGGAGCAAGGAACCAAAGTTAAAGTGCAAACAGGTTCAAGAGAGAAGTTAAAAACCATAACTTCAAGAAGAATGGTTGTTGTCTACTATTCTTAAGAGCAAAATGCAAGCAAGCATGTGTTCGTCACACAGTTTCCTGCATCTATGATTTTTCCCAAGATGTTCAATTATATCTAATGAATTTTGTGTACATTAGTATAAGCAAGATTGCCCATCTTATAAGCGAATATAAACAATAGATGGATGAGACGTTAATCAGTTTCTCATGTTTGTGCATCGACTGGGTGAAACGTATAGGGTTTTTCCTATTCGAGTATTATTATACTAGAAGGCCTAACCGAGTTCTTCTTGTGACTATTGTTGGGAATTTATGGACCCAAACAACAATCACTAATTCAGATTTGGTGATCCCACGAACAACAAACGAACGATAATAAAGAAAAGTAGAGAAAACGACACAAGAAATTACGTGGTTATATGCAATCGGTTAGATTGCTTTAGTCCACGGCCAACTAGAGTGATTTTTATTGATATTTTCGTACATACACTTTAGGGTTACAATGTGATGTATTTATAGGCATAAAACAACAAAGAAACAATTTGGGGAGCAAGAAAATGGGTTTTTCCTCGTCAGACTCCTGCCGCGGCTGGAAGAGCCGCGCCGTGGCTTAAGGCATGATTTCGACCCGACAGCTTTGCACTTTCGAACCTCAATCCAAGTGTTGAGCCGCGCCGTGGCTTAAAGCTGCAACGAAATTCTTCTTTGTTTTTGATATCCTTCACACATCCAACAATCTCCCACATGAAGATAGTCAAAAAAACATGACTCAATTGTCAACCCAAAGCTAACCATCTCAACCAAGAACGTCGAACCACCTTTTATATCGTCAATCAAATATGGGACACGCAAACTCAACATCGCACGAAGAGCAGACTTTTGATATGTAACACCCTGCTTTATATATATATATATATATATATATATATATATATATATATATATATATATATATATATATATATATATATATATATATATATATATATATATATCACAGCGGAAGACTTAATTTACATAATTAACCATAGTTAATTACAAACATGATTATTTCAAATCATTCGTTAATTACTTAATTACAAACCACGGGTGTTACGTTAAACGACTAACTACATATTTTAGAAAAGTTAAGACATCAGAGTTCGTCTTGTCAAACATATCGTCAGCCCGACTCCCGTCCCTACCAGCACTAAGATCCAAAACCTGTAAGGGAGGAGGTGAGGGGTTAGCACAAGGCTAAGTGAATTGAACTATCAAAAGGTCTAGCATACAGTACCAACTTGTACTCCTATGACAACATCTTTATACAACCACATACAACACACAACAACTAGCAACTAGCAACTTTGCTCCAACTAGAGGACCGGCGGCTTGTACGGGCACACGACCCTAGCTGATCAGGCTAGAATCTACCGATAGTCCTTACTATTGAATCCTCAGTATAGTCATCCACACGCAGGTGATGCGTCATTCAGCACTATACTCAACAAACAGTAGCCAACTGGACCCAACCACAACTAGGTTGACCCCTCTGAGCTGAACCCAACTGATCAAGGCTCCAACAACAACAACTACTTGTTCACATACAACCAGTCAACTACTACTACTACAGGCAACTAATACTACTAAAAGCATGACAACCTTAACTGCGATCAACTGTACAACATAACTACTAATCATGGCAATTATCAACAATATAAACATAGTAGCGCAACTTGCTACTCTATACTACACCATGGGATAATCCCACTCACTGAATACCAGCAACTAGCTCAGATAATCTATCACTGAGCTTCTTCCTTATCCTTATCACCTGAACATAAGGCAAATCAAGTTAGTAACTGTCTGTTAGCACAAAACAGCACAAAACAACACAAAACAGCACAATACAGCAAATTAGTAACAAAAGTGTCATTAAAAGTCCACCTAACACTTATGCATTTTCAAAATTTACATCCTGATTATCATAAGACACGTGGACAGCATAACGGCTAGACATCAACACTTAGTAAAATATTCTTCCCACAAAGACACTCGGTAGACTGACTCACACAGTCGGTCGACTGTGTCAACACACACAGTCGTGTGTTCTCATACACGGTCGACTGCCTAAGTTTAAATCATCTGGTTAGAACTCATACACACTCGATCGAGTGTGTCCCTCAACCGGTCGATCGTCTACACAGTCGGTCGAGTGTCTCTTGACACTCGGCCGAGTATGTTCATCTGATGGAGAAGATGAACACAGCAACGGGTTTGACCCAAAATTCGCCATTTCTTGCTCTAGAGCTCGTTTCTTACATCAAAACTGACCAAATCAAGTACACTAAACATCACTAAGTATGAACCCACAAGATTTTGACACAAACAACATCAAAATCAACTAATTTGACACTAAAACCCACTTTGACAAAACCTAGCACAAAAATCTCATTTTTCTCAAAGATTAGAGCTTGATATACTTTGATTCTTACCTCTATAGACTCAGTAAATCGTAGAGTGTGACGACCAGGGAATTTCCGACCAAATTTAAACTTAATCTTTATATGAACTCGACACGATAAGCAAAGTCTGTAATGTTGAGTCTTAAAAATTTTTGAACTGTTTAGATAGATTCAGTTAACCTTTGACCACTCCCGAGGATTCACGAACAATTGTGTGTAAATGAATATGTAAATATAAATATAAGTATATATAATAATTTTAAGTAATAGAAAATAAATTAATCAATTGAATTGAATAAGTAAAATATTATATAAAACAATAAAGTTGTGATTTAAATAAATATGTAAATATGATTTCTATACATAGTTAATGTTATATATAGATTGTGATATATATACATATTAACAATACAATAAATGTCATCACATAATATAATATTACATAAATGGTATTATATTTAATTTCAAGTTTGAAATATTATTATCATTATTTTTGTTATTGTTAGTATTGATATTATTATTACTAGTAATTAAAAGTATCATTATTGTTATTATATATTATTATATTATTAGTTATCATTTATTATTAGTCTTTATCAATAATATTATTACTAATAATATTATTATTAGTATTATCGATATTAATAGTATTAATATAATTATATTAGTTAATCATCAAAAATAAGAAAATTATATATATATATATATATATATATATACATATATATATATATATACATATATATATATATATACATATATATATATATATATATATATATATATATATATATATATATATATATATATATATATATATATATATATATATACTTAGATACGTATAACCAAATTATAAAATACACATATATAAATACATATACATATATAAAATACAGAATTTTATATATATACTTATACATATATAAATATAGATATATATACGAATTTATATATAAAAATGAGTAAAATTACATAAGCATTCTGTTTTCCATCGTTTTCTAACTATTGTTGATTGGCTTTCCTGTCCAAAAATTCGTACAAATCAGTGATTGTATCATAAACAAATCCACAAAGTTGTTAACAATCAATTCCATTCTTTGTCTGTTCTAATTTCTTTTCCTAATTAATTTCTAACAGAGACCACACACTATCATACATAGTGCTCTCTTCTTGCTACGATGTCTACATAAACTCACAATCTTGAGCCATCTCATATCACTTTCCACCATCGAAATCTAGCAATCTAAACCACCATCATCACTGCTTTTGCTACTGCTAAACATATGTTCTATTTCATATTCAGACCAAAACCCATGAACACCCGATTTCTACGCTACTGCTATTTCTTTGTGATCGAAGTGATCAAAAATCACTACCATTAACATGCTGAAACCACTATGCTCGTGAACACCAAACAACTTCTCTTCTTCGACCTATCACCATCTCCACTCCTTCACTTTTATAACCGAAACCCACGAAAACTATCACCACCCATGATCATCCCTAAACCCTACAACCCATTTAATAGCCACTCTTCTCCATCCTCGCCAAAGTAATCACCTGCAGTGATATTTTTTTTCTTTTCTTTTGTTGTTGTTTGTTCTCTGCTGCAGTTACTCGACCTCGGTTAAATACTATCACAACCACCACAGAATTTGCATGTGTATTAGTTTTCGATCAACAACAATATTACTTCACCTGAATCAGATAACCGAAGATTAAGAAACCATCTTGAAACCCATATAGACTCCACGATCACCATAACTGTGAGCCGGCTAATATATATTTTTTTCTGTTATTTCTCTTCGGTTCTCTTCCATATTCATCAAACACTACCATATTATATACCTCACTTACCAAATTATTACCTAGTGGAGAGAATATTAAATTACCATGCTTACCAATTTTCTAGACAAACAAATATAGGTGGGACTTTATTAAACCCTGTGGCAGGAAAAAAGAATCCAAGAGCCACGTTATTTTTTTTAGATTGAGAAACAATTAGGTGGATTCGGTGGAGTAATCAAATCCCCAAAAAAAAAAAACTTTTATGAATTTAATTATTGACTGACCATCGATTGGAGTATTGGACCACCACATTCTTAATTTGATTTGGGTTGTTATAATTTACTATCCAAATGTACCGAAGCCCCACTAGGATAGCTACGTAGTATTTTTTTTATATAAGGTGGAAACATGTAGACCCCTTATTTTGCTTCTATTTCCATTACTGAATTGAATTGGGAACATATGGTTGAGTAATCGGACCGGTTAGGATATTGGATTGAGGAATGGGCCGGATGTTTTTATATTGGGATGTAGGCCAACTCCTGTTGGGCTGAGATGGAACGAGGACATACATGATACATGATAATGTACGAGAAAGATGATGATAGAAAATATTAAAGCTGATTATGATCATACTAATTAAGTTGATGATGATAAACGCTCATGATAATGATGGTGGTAGTTTACGTTGATGAAAAAATGATATATTGATGAAGATCGAAAGGAGGATAGAAATTTAGGATGATATGTGAAAAAGATGATGATGTTTAGAAAATGATCATGATAGATGATTATGATAATGCTAGATGATAATGATCTGATAAAAAAAATAGCACGATGATTATAAGAGTGATTAGGTTAAGGATGTTTACGGGTTAGCGGGACGTCACGGGTTCAAACCCGGACTTGGGCATTTTTAAGAGCTACTTCTGTGAGGTAGTTACTTATTTATTTATTTATTTACTTATTATCATTATTATCTTATTACTATTATCATTTTTATTATTATTATTATTATTATTATTATTATTATTATTATTATTATTATTATTATTATTTATTATTATGATGATGATGATTATTATTATTATTATTATTATTATTATTATTATTATTATTATTATTATTATTATTATTATTATTATTATTATTATTACTATTATTATTATTATTATTATTATCTTATTATTATTATTATCATTACCCTATTTATTATTATTACTATTATCATTATTATTAAGTATTAAGTATATTTATAAAAATTATTATTTCCATTATCGTTATTATTAAACTTATCACTTTATTTAAAAACTACTATTATTATTATAAATATCATTATTTTTATTATCATTACCATTTTTATTAGCAATATTTTTATTTTTATTATCATTATTATTATTTTTAACATTATTATTATTACTATTATTATTATTATAAGATAACACAACTTTTTATTTATTATTATTAATATTATTGTACCAAATAACAATTAGTTACGTAAAACTATAATTAATACATATAACATACTAAAATGATAAGTATATTACTAATATTAATATATAAACTTATTTGATTATTATTATATGTTTTAATATATATAAATGATATAGGTTCGTAAATCCGAGGCCAACCTTACACTTATTCATTGTCGTCATATGTATTTTTACTACAAAATACAATAGGTGAGTTTTATTTGCTCCCTTTTACTCTTACATTTTTGGGACTGAGAATACATGCCCTACTTTTACAACTGCTTTATTAGATGCTTTTGAAATACATTTTTGAACTGCGAATACATGAAATACTTTTATAAATGTTTGACAAGATAGACACAAGCAAAACATTCCTCGAATGAATTATGTGGACGTGATAATTGCCACCATTGAATTATGTGGACGTGATAATTGCCACAATTGATATGAATATTTTTCCCCTGATTATTATTGCTTGGTAACCTAAGAATTAGGGAACATCACTAATTTTGAGAATTAGTGCACGCCTAATTGACGCGAATCCTAAAGGTAGCTACCGAGTTTAACACCCCCACCCAGAATGTTCACTAGACAGAAGGGCTAGTGGGCGTGGTGTTTAGTACTTCGAAGTTTATATGATTATTATACATACGTGATGTTCTGTTTTGGGGATATTATTATGCGCATTATATGTTAAGGTCGGTTACCAAGCCAAGCTATGAAAGCAATGAAAAGTGAATATTATGTATCGAGAGAATGATTTTATACACAGGTTATGTGTATGCTATTTTTGTGCACGAGATATGTGTACGGTTACTAAGATTTATAAAAGATGATTTCGTACACAAGAAAGGTGTACTGTATTTAAAAGATATCGCATGTACATTACAGGTGGGTATAGGATTCGGGCCCATTTATACCATGCAGCATTTAAATCTTGTGGTCTATCAAAATGATGAATTTTATTGTTTACAATAAACTTATAAACTCACCAACCTTTTGGTTGACACTTTAAAGCATGTTTATTCTCAGGTATGAAAGAAATCTTCCGATGTGCATTTGCTCATATTAGAGATATTACTTGGAGTCATTCATGACATATTTCAAAAGACGTTGCATTCGAGTCATCGAGTTCATCAAGATTATTATTAAGTCAATTATAGTTGGAGGTATTATGAAATAGTATGCTTGTCGTCAACTTTTGATGTAAAGAAAGTTTATCTTTTAAAAATGAATGCAATGTTTGGAAAATGTATCATATAGAGGTCAATTACCTCGCGATGAAATCAACTATTATGAATCGTTTATATTGTATATGAACGGGGCATTTCAGTTGGTATCAAAGTGGTGGTCTTAGCGAACCAGGTCTTGCATTAGTGTGTCTAACTAGTAGTTGTTAAGATGCATTAATGAGTCTGGACTTCGACCGTGTCTGCATGTCAAAAGTTTTGCTTATCATTTACTGTTAAAAATTATTTGCTTATCATCCTTAAAGTCTAGACACGTCTTACTGCCTCTATTGCATAGACAGTGTATAGAGAAATTCATATCTTAGCATATCTGTTATTGTTACCTTTGCCTGACAGCTTCCGTAGATTCCTCCGTAACTTATGGGATTTTAGTATTATATATGCATATGTAACTTATGTATTGCAGGCTACTAATTTACATCCTATAATCTATTTCTTATCAAAAATTCTCCATCTGATCGTACGAGATGGATCTCTCAACCAGTTCAAATTCCTTGAATTCCGACAGCTATTCCGATATGGATATCCACCTGAGCCCCGAAAGCAGTGTAACTGGAATGGATCAACCAATCAGCCATCATCAATTTTGGATGAATTGAGGATGGGTTCGTAGTCGACTTAATCAATGGAGACACGAAGAAGGCGATCCTTTCCATCAACCGAATTCACCTCTTGGCGAAGGACCTGAAGCACTTACCGGCGAACCTGTTCGAGACACCATTTTCTCTATCATTTTTAGAGTATCTCGTCACGATTATATTCTATCCACAATTCTAAACCTTATTCATCCACTCGTCCGGACCGACAATCATCCCGGAATAATAGAAGAAGTCAACGAGCTTCGCACCCGAGTTGTAGCCTTGGAAAATATGGTGCAAAACGTACCAGCTTCAGCAACATCACCGGCACCAACAGTACCATCAATAACAGCACCAGTACCATCAACAATCCATGCCTCAACATCTCATTCTGTACCTCGAGTATAATCACTGTTCTACGTATCGGTCTACATCAATTATCTTCATTCTTCGTGGCGATTATGTGATCTCTAAAGTCTTAGAGATTATTTATTCTAGCTCAAACCGAAAATCAAATGAGTTTAATATCATATTGACTCATTAAATCCATGATTACATCTGAAGAAAATATATATGTATATATATTTTCATAAAGATTGCAATTAAAAATTCTTTCGTACAAACTGTTAATGGTGAAAATATTTTAATGGGTAGGTAATACCCGAGGAATATTTAGATTTCACATTAATAAGTTACATTGTACATTCTTCGAATCTGATTCAACAGTCATCTACCATTCTACTTACATCTACCGATATACGAATCCGTTCACCGCAGAATAACCATTTTTATTCAATTTCATATTTAAATTTTGACCTATCAGAATCCAACAAGTGGCATAATGAAGAAAACATTGGACAAAATAAAATTTGTTAGAAACAAACAAATTAACTATGAGAAATTTTGTTAAGAATCCACGCTAACAAAATCCTAGCTAACTGTTAATTCCTTATTACATTTTATTATCGCAATTTATTTATCGCAGTTTATTTATCGCAATTTATATTCTCGCAATTTTATTTATCGTCATTTAATTTCTGTTATTTATTTTACGCACTTTATTTATCGTCATTTAAATACTGTTATTTACGCATTTAAATATCGGGACACGTATACAAGGTTTTGACATATCATATCGATGCATCTATATATATTATTTGGAATAACCATAGACACTCTATATGTAGTAATGCTGGAGTTAGCTATACAGGGTTGAGGTTGATTCTACAATAATATATATAGTTTGAGTTGTGATCGAGTCTGAGACATGTACACGGGTCACGATACGTATTAATTAATTCGAATATTATAAATTAAACTATATATGAATTATTGGACTGTTAACTGTGGACTATCGACTATGGACTAATAACATTGGACAATTAAAATGAATTAAAATATTGATTATAACATATGAAACTAAACATCTCTTCAAGTTGCCACTTGATTTCATCTTAAATCTCATTTGTATCTTGACGATTACAATCTGCTTTCAAACCTTTCATGATTCTTGAAAACACCTCAATCGGGAGGATGAACCAACAGCACTTCATCTACGTAAGAAGAGATTGATGCATATAGTTATGCACTTGAAAACTCTCAGAACCTGAGTAAACATTTAACACGTATCTGTGCTAGCTCCTTTGGCATTGTTATTACAGAAAATAACATTGCAATTCTTTTTCACAATAGTCAGTTTTGTCACAACTCCAGCAAGTCAACTTCGACTTTTAGTTCGAAACAATCTTATTATTATCTTGATATATATGCGTGCTCTTTTATTGTTACCAGAGAACCTTTTATATTCCCCCATATTACCAGCAGATGTACAAGCAACCTCGTTGCTCCTTGGTTTAAATCTCTCCGACAAAACCACTATATTTATCTATTGAAGTCATATCATGAACTCATCCGCACCTTGTAACGAGAATTGTCATACCAATTACCAGGAATCAGCCTTTAATCATCTAAAAACACAATTCTCTTAAACCCCTCGATTTGATAACCAATGATCCAGATCCGTTAACTTTGAAAATGCTGACGAAACAGCATGTAGTAAATGGTCTTAATGGCCCAAAAGTGATGATAAAAGAATGGAGTGTTGGGAACACTCGATGGAAAATTTGGTACTGAAAAACGGATTAAGCAAACCATGAAGGAGACCAAGGACACATATAAGGACCAAACCCTATTTTCAAAGAACCCAGATAAAACTAGATCCGATGAAATTTTTTGAGAATATCTTGCTCCGTACCCATGTTAAATCTTGTGGAAAATCTTTCTTCATCAACCTTCGATCATAGAAATGCTGAAAATATCATCATAAATATCTTCGATATTTCTGAGGATATTTTCATAAATATTCTTGTCCGAAATTATCTACCTCTTCGCGCTTTCTGTATTCCATTATATTGGAAACTTCTATAAAATCTAAGTATAAATTATGAATGAATTCTGGAGAAGTGTAGGGAATTGAAGCATGAGTTAGTATAATATAATGGCGCTTGGCCAATGTGATTATATTACAGTAGGTCATGCTGAGTTTCTAATGAAACGTGATGATGATTCACAGTAGATCATACCATCATCGTGTGTCATGTTACATAACTCTTTTATTCTGTTTAACTTCTAAACATATCAAGAAAATATATTCTTGAGAGTTCTATTCTCAGTGATTCTGATAAATTGACAAATCAAATCATGCTATTATGTTCTTTCATGTTTAGAACATTAAGTTCATTCGAAACTCCATATTTACGAATTCTGGACCATTACTCGCTTTACTAGAGGTCGAGAGGAGAATAAAAAGGCAAAGAGCTCCAATATATAAGAGAAAATATAAAGCCCAATAACAACACAGAAATCACAAACCGTGTACATTAATACAAATAGCAATATAAAGACACGGGAGTATGATAAACACAATAACCCCAAGAACGAAGTAGAAATAAACAAATTCCTCCGGTGGTAGATGAAAAAGGAGAATGACCGATATGAAAGTCAGGAATATATCCAGAATTAAAACTGGATGAAGCATATTGACTGATGATTTTGAAATATGAATTAAAGTATAGAAAATGGGAGAAGTGAAAAACATTGGAACGTGAGAAGCTTAATTTATAATGAAAATATCAGACAGAGTAATCGAGGCAGATCACCGTATTTAATTATAGAGATCTTAATTTCCTTATTTGCCGAAGAATCAAATCTTTTAGATTTCGAAGATTTTTTTAAATCCCTTGAACTCCGAAATTCAACCCATCTACGTCAAAAGATATGACGAAACTTACTTTTCTCATTTCACACTTTTGTGATAGCTTCATTAGTACTCTTCGAATAATCGAATTATTTTATCCTTATTACTCAATGGTAATAAAACCCTATTTATCAGCTTATATGAGTCATGAAAACATACTTATTGTCATCCATGACCATCCCACTCAAATTTCGGGACTAAATTTCTTTAACGAATAGGTACTGTGATGACCCGGGAATTTCCGACCAAATTTAAACTTAATCTTTTTATGAACTCGACACGATAAGCAAAGTCTGTAATGTTGAGTCTTAAAATTTTTTGAACTGTTTAGATAGATTCAGTTAACCTTTGACCACTCCCGAGGATTCACGAACAATTGTGTGTAAATGAATATGTAAATATAAATATAAGTATATATAATAATTTTAAGTAATAGAAAACAAATTAATCAATTGAATTGAATAAGTAAAATATTATATAAAACAATAAAGTTGTGATTAAAATAAATATGTAAATATGATTTCTATACATAGTTAATGTTATATATAGATTGTGATATATATACATATTAACAATACAATAAATATCATCACATAATATAATATTACATAAATGGTATTATATTTAATTTCAAGTTTGAAATATTATTATCATTATTTTTGTTATTGTTAGTATTGATATTATTATTACTAGTAATTAAAAGTATCATTATTGTTATTATATATTATTATATTATTAGTTATCATTTATTATTAGTCTTTATCAATAATATTATTACTAATAATATTATTATTAGTATTATCGATATTAATAGTATTAATATAATTATATTAGTTAATCATCAAAAATAAGAAAATTAGATATATATACTTAGATACGTATAACCAAATTATAAAATACACATATATAAATACATATACATATATAAAATTCAGAATTTTATATATATACTTATACAGATATAAATATAGATATATATACGAATTTATATATAAAAATGAGTAAAATTACATAAGCATTCTGTTTGCCATCATTTTCTAACTATTGTTGATTGGCTTTCCTGTCCAAAAATTCGTACAAATCAGTGATTGTATCATAAACAAATCCACGAAGTTGTTAACAATTGATGTTCAAAACGTGGTATATGAATTATCGTATGAAATAGTATGGAAAAATACCGATTAGAGATTGCTACACACTAACGGGCAGTGTACCCGATCGTGTAGTAGTATAGTAAATGGTAAAATCCGTGTATGGTTCCAAGGACAGTATCTAAATCAAATTAGGATTATAGACTAAATTGTGATTATCTAAGAAAATTACAAGTACAAGATATATTTTGGTTTGCCCTTTTACGATAGGCGAATCAAGTGATGAATGAGATTAAAAAGACAATATTTTTGATATTTTTAGTTTATGAAAACAGAAAGATAGTTTTGAATTCAAATTAAAGAAATATGCTCGTCTAGACTTTTTACCCTTAATGTTTAATGTTATTTAGGATTAAGATTGGATTGATTGGTTATGCACGAGAACTAATTAATTGGTTCACCAAGAGTAGTCTTGCGCAAACACTCAAACAGGATTACATGATGCAAGTGATGTTCTTATCATCTAAGACCTCCTATTTGTAATCAACTAATTCAACTAGTTTGAAGACTTGAAGAATGATGAAGTCAATGGTGTGTTGTACATGATCCACTCCTATATCAACTAAAGGTTTAACTTAGTTCATTCCCTTGGTTCGGTTAAATGCTCAATTCACCCAACCCAAATAATTAACTAAGTATTATAATAAGATCCCTATAAACATCACTAGATAATGCAAATTACTAACACATGTTAATTGATGTAACTAGGTAGTTGAAAGTGTGTATAATAGATTCTAAGGAATTGGTCATTCTCCTAGATAATTACACATACTAATTAAGCTATTCCAAAGTATCTACAAGAGTCGTTCTTACATTCTTATGTAAATTAACCATTTGAACTCAACTTATCCCTTTTGGTAAAAGACGGATAAACACATGTCACTAGGTGTAAATCAATACATTAACTTAACAAGATGATGTTTCTTAATCAAATGAACATATCAACTAGTTGAATAGAAAGGATTAAACTTAACAAGAATGGTTCTTGTATTCAAACATCAAACTATCGTGCATAATTACAATCAATCAATAGTAAACATTCAATATCTCGGTTATTTATCTAGATGAACATAAAATGGACTAGCCAACAATCATGCTTGAAAACTTAAACATAACAGTAACAAATATAGAATTCATTGTAAATACAAGATTAACCTTTTAGGAGTAATCTTGGATGAAGCTCTTGAATGATCTTGGATTCTTCAATAATTTGAGTGCTTAGATGCACTTTGATAAGCCTAGGAACTGCTTTGAATCGTATGTTTTCCTCTCTGAGCAGAAAGGAAACTGGTACTGGAATTAAATAAGCTGAAAAGTTGGTGAAAAAGCACTGTACGCGGCGCGCACAGTAAGGGTGCGCTGAGCGCACTCTCACCTGCTTCGCTTTTTACTTTACAGCTCGACTACGCACGTTCAAATCTGCTTTTCTGTTAAAAGTGCGCGAATGGGTGCGCTGAGCGAACTACTGTGCGCGGCGCGCACCACCTAAATGTGCGCTTGGCGCACTTTGGTTTTGGCCAAGAAATCCTCTGTTCAAATTAATGCAATGTGCACTGAGCGCACATTTTGGGGTGCGCTGAGCGCACTCTTCTGTCTTTGGGTTTCTGGTCTCGTTTTCGATCTCTGAGCTGTTACCATACAATATCTTCATATTGTAACATCCCGTTTTCCTCAAATATGACTTAAGGTGCGTAATTAACCTCGTGTACGTTTATTATTGCATCTATGATCGTTTATTTTAGTTTAAGGTGTGAAAATATTGGAAAATGGTTTGATCAGGTCATCTGTCGCGTTTGAGTAAGTTTCATCGCGTCCTGGTGCGTCGCGAAACGCGACAGAGTGGGCTGGAACGCGACAGCTCCAGAACTCCGTTCTGTCAAGGTTATCACGTTTGAACCTTGTTATCGCGTTTGAGTGTCGTGAAACGCGACCAGGTGTCGTGAAACGCGACAGAGGTCGCTGTTTTACTTTTTGTCCATTTTAAATGGAATCTTTTGAGGGTATTGATGTCTTTTCACATAAGGCCAGTTTTGGGGGAGTAAATACTGATCCAACCTTATCTCTTTCTCATTTAATTTTTTTTCAATTAAATAAAAACAAAGTTAGAGAGAGAGTGATACTTTAAGAGTGAGAAAGCTTGTTTTAGTGAAGAGGAAGGTTGAATCTTGCCCGAACCCGAGTTGTAAAGTTGTTCCTTGTGTCTCTAGCTACATTTTGGTGGTCTTGGTAAGTCTTAACTTTACGTTTTAAGTTTTAATTGGTAAATAGCTAGGGTTTGGGTTGCTAGAGATTTGTAAGACCCATTTGAGGGTAAAATGGGTGAGTTGGGTTATGTTGTTGTAATGAAACCCTAATAGCCACTATTTATGGTTTTGGCCTTGTGATTTGAAGTTGTAAGTGTAAATTGGTGTTGTTAGTCACTAATGCACTTTAAGAATTATGAAAGAAGTGTTAATGGGTAAGTTTGACATGATTGTGGGTTTAAATGATATAAAATGGGTCAAAATGTACTAGTTAACCTAATTAGATGAAATGGGTATGGATTACCCTAAGTTTTGTGTTAATTGAAGTTAATAGACTTTACTTCACTAGTCTTAGTAATTAAAGTCGAGTCTTGGCCATGTATGGGCGGTTGTGTGTAGTTGAGTCATTAAATGCTCAAGTGGGAGTATTGTGGTTAATCCCACTAGTTGTGGAATTGAATGTGCACTTAATGATTTAGGTACATTGCGTTAAAGCTCGGAAGTACTAGATCATCATCCTTGTGACAAGGTGAGTGGAATAATTATATATGCACGTATATGATTTATTTGCTTGTGGGGTATGGGTTAAAGTTCGATGTTGATGATACCATACCTTAGAGTATATTATGTTGTTGATGAGGGTTTAAAGTTCGTTGTTGACGATACCTCATACGTATGGAATTAAAGTTCGATGTTGACGATGCCATACGACTATTGTAGTGAGTTAATGAGGGTTTAAAGTTCGATGTTGACGATACCTCATATGTGGGTTTAAAGTTCGGTGTTGACGATACCACAATAATGTAGACGAATGGGGTTTAAGTTCGATGTTGACGATACCATTCGTTGGGCTAGCCTTGAGATCTCGAGCACTTTGGATGTTGTGAACATCATTGTTATACTTGTATTTTAGCATGATGTGTCGTTGTGTTATATGCTATAGTTATACTAGTCTTGTTATCGTGGTGCTTAGCGTTATACATGTGAAAGGTATGCTAATTATGTAACTAGTATGTATGCGGATTTGGTAAGTGTTTGCAAGTAAGTAGGTTATATATATGTATGTATAATTATTGCACTCACTAAGCCTTGCTTACCCTTTCGTTGTTTACCTTTTTTATAGGTTCCGGCTTGGACAAGGGTAAGGGCATACGTTTGGACTAGTGGTCTCCCGCTTATGTTGTCGGGGGTGCTTTTGGTGTTAGCTTTTGAAGTTGGCCTAACGTTTTGGGTAGTTTAGCCCCAAACCATGCTCGAGTGTCATTTGGATTATAAACTATCATTGTAGTAGGTCAAACTTGTATTGCATTCGTTAATGGCTTTCGTGCCTTTTTGTAAACACTAAACTTGTTGTATGATTTAATGAAACATGTGGAATGAGTTACATATTTAATTGGCGCGTAAATGTGTATTATATTTAAAAAAAATAATAATTTATCGTACGGAGTACGGGTTAGGTCGTTACAAGTGGTATCAGAGCATGGTCTAAGGGATTTAGGCGACTTGAGATAGGTGCCTAGACTTGTACTTTATTGTGTGAGCGCTTTATGCGGGACTTGTAGGACTTTGGGTCTAATCGAGAATTGTTAGTGCCTTGGTTTATATGAACTAGCCTTGTGCTAATTGTTTTGTATTGTGTTTAACAGTCATCAAGCAAGACGGACGTTGTACTAGCGAGTTAATGCGACTTGCTCGCGTAACAACGATTAGCTACCGTTGTTACGAGTGCAAATCGTGTCAAACGAGTAATGTACGACGATTGTTGAGCAAGATGGGGTAGTGTGGTGTACATGTATATACTTACATGTTAAGTCTTTTCGTTCTTTGTTTAATCCTTTCCGTTTTATAGAATGAAGATGAGAAACGGACACGATAATGATAACGGTAGTACGAGTGAGGATGTTGAACTCACGGCCAAGGTTGAGGCCATCTTTAAAAAGTTAAAGAAGGATTTTCTTGACGATGTCCGGAAGGTCTTCCAAGAGTCGGTTGATGGACAAGTGACCGAAATGATCAACGATAGAATGAAAGCCGCAATAGAGGAGGCTTTAGAGGCTAGAAACATTTATCCTCGGGGCGAAGGGGTGAAGGTAATGGTGGGGGTGGAAGGTGGGACTTCCACTACAAAAATTTCAAGGATACTCAACCTCCGATGTTTAATGGGGTGAGGGATCCATTGAAAAATGCTTGTTGGATTTCCGATATCGAGGGAGCTTTCCGTACCGCGGAATGTCCTCCCGAGAAGAAGACGAGATATGGGTCTAGCATGTTACGTGAAGAAGGCAAGTTGTGGTGGGACGATAAAATCAATTTATATGGTGAAGAGCAATGCATGAGCTTGACATGGGAGGAGTTTAAGAAAGAATTCTTCCAAGAATACCGAACTTCTTCCGACCTTGATAGAATCCGAGACGAGTTGCATCATTTGCAACAAGGTTCGATGGACTTGGTTACTCTCAAGTCTACCTTTTTGGCAAAGACTCGCTTTTGCCCGAAATACGTTGGTGACGATCACAAGCTAATGAAAGATTTCTACCGTACTTTAAACGACGAGTTCAAGGGTAAAATTAGTCGGGGGATGGCTAAGACTTTTGAAGAGCTATACGAGTTGGCTCGGGGTTTTGAGCCGGAGGTTCCAAGGAAAAGCAATTTCACTTTTTCAAAAAGAAAGTTTGAAGGTTCGAGTCATTCGAATTTTTCAAACAAAAAGAACAAGAACAAAAGGGGTTCCGAAAGTGTCAATAGTGTGAAGAAGGGCGCTACCGGTGGTTTCGGGAACTTTGTCCCTACTTGCTATAATTGTGGGGTACGTGGACATATGGCACGGGACTGTCCGAAGCCAAATTCAACAAACAAGCTCACTTGTTTTAATTGTAACAAAGAAGGACACCGAAAGTCAGAGTGTCCCGATTTGAACAACGATAATGTTAAAAGGCTAGAGAAGGCGGCGGGTACGGCTCGAGGGCGAAACTATTTGATGACTAACGACTAAGCCAAACAATCCAACGAAGTTGTCTCAGGTACTTTCTTGGTTAATTCCAAACCGGCAAGGATTCTTTTTGATAGCGGTGCAAATTTGTCGTTTGTGTCCCCAAAATTTGTGCCTAAACTTGATAGACCGTTAGCTAAGTTAAGTCGTCCGGTAGAAGTTGAAATAGCGGACGGCAAGGCAGTGCTAATGGTTGATGTGTGCAAAAATTGTGATGTTGTTTTTGGTGCCGAAAACTTTAAAATTGATCTCATCCCTATGACTTTGGGCGATTTTGATATCGTTGTTGGAATGGATTGGCTCGATCAAAATAGAGCCGATATTGCATGCCATGAAAAGTTTATACGTGTGAAGGCCCCAAGTGGGGAAGAGTTGATTTTTCATGGCGATAGACGAAGAAGACTTGTGCCGATATGTTCTTTTGCACGGGCACGTCGTTTTCTTATTAGTGGTGGCTTGGCTTTTCTTGCCCATGTTGTTGATACTCGTGACGAGCCACCACCTATCCGTGAAATTCCGGTGGTTAGTGATTTCGAAGATGTTTTTTCGGATGAGTTACCGGGTGTTCCGGCGAAAAGACAAGTTGAATTTCGCATTGAGTTGGTTCCGGGAGCTACTCCCATTGCTAAAACTCCTTATCGTTTAGCACCAACGGAAATTCAAGAGTTGTTAAATCAAACCTAAGAGTTGCTTGAGAAGGGTTTTATTTGACCGAGTGCTTCGCCGTGGGGCGCTCCGGTTTTATTCGTGAAAAAGAAGGATGGTAGTATGCGGATGTGCATCGATTACCGGGAGTTGAATAAGGTGACGATCAAGAATCGTTATCCATTGCCTTGGATTGACGATTTGTTTGACCAACTCCAAGGTGCGACGTATTTCTCTAAGATCGACCTACGATCTGGCTATCACCAAATGCGGGTCCGTGAGGAAGATGTTGAGAAAACAGCTTTTCGAACGCGTTATGGGCATTTTGAGTTTGTAGTTATGCCTTTTGGTCTTACGAATGCACCGGTGGTATTCATGGATCTTATGAACCGAGTGTGCCAACCTATGTTGGACAAGTCGGCGATTGTGTTCATTGACGACATACTAGTCTACTCGAAAAGTATGAACGAGCATGAACGTCATTTGCGTGAAGTATTGAAGACGTTACGAAAGGAGAAGTTGTATGCTAAGTTCTATAAATGTGAATTTTGGCTAAGGGAGGTTCAATTCCTTGGTCACATTGTGAACAAAGACGGTATTCAAGTAGATCCGGGGAAGATAGAGACGGTGAAGGGTTGGAGACAACCGACTACGCCTACGGAGGTCCGAAGTTTTCTTGGATTAGCCGGTTATTATCGTCGGTTTATCCAAGACTTTTCTAAGATCGCTTCTTCATTGACGAAATTGACGAGGAAGAACGTGAGGTTAGTTTGGGAGAACGAGCAAGAAATTGCTTTTCAATTGTTAAAGGAGAAGTTATGTCAAGCTCCGGTGTTAGTTTCGCTGGAAGGGGTGGAGGACATGACGGTTTATTGTGATGCCTCGTTAAATGGACTCGGGTGTGTTCTAATGCAAAGAGGTAAAGTCATCGCTTATGCCTCTCGACAGTTAAAGGAACACGAGACGAGATATCTGACTCATGATCTTGAGTTGGCGGCGGTTGTGCATGCGTTGAAAATTTGGCACCATTACTTGTATGGTGTCAAGTGTACGATTTATTCGGATCATAAGAGTTTGAAACATCTCTTTAATCAACGAGATTTGAATTATCGTCAACGTAGGTGGATGGATGTGGTAAAAGACTATGATTGTGAGATACTTTATCATCCGGGCAAGGCGAATGTGGTCGCGGATGCGTTAAGTCGAAAGAGTCATCACCCGGCGTTACGATTGGGATTGTTACGTATGATTATTACTAACGATTTTCTTGAAAAACTCGGAGTGATTCAAATAGAGGCTTACGTTCACAACAAGCATGCGGAGCGAATCGTGGGGCAATCGGAGTTCATCACTATGGGCTCGCGGGGTTTGTTGTCTTTTCAAGGAAGAGTGTGGGTGCCTAAGATGGGTGATTATCGACAAGTGCTACTTGATGAAGCACATAAGTCAAAGTATTCCATTCACCCGGGCGCAACGAAAATGTATCTTGATTTAAGGAAAGATTATTGGTGGCCGGGCATGAAACGTGATGTTGTGAAGTATGTTGAGCAATGCGTCACGTGCTTGCAAGTTAAAGCCGAGCACCAAAAGCCGTATGGTAAGTTAAAACCGTTAGAAATCCCGAAATGGAAATGGGAGCACATTACCATGGATTTCATCACAAAGTTACCTAAAATGGCGAGAACCCAGTTTGATTCGATTTGGGTTATAGTTGATCGACTGACGAAGAGTGCTTTGTTTCTTCCCATTAAGGAAGCGATATCGTCGGAGACCCTGGCTAAATTGTTTATCAAGGAAGCTATCTCTCGACACGGTGTTCCTATATCGATTGTTTCGGATCGAGATACCCGTTTTACATCTCGATTTTGGGAAAAGTTTCATGAAGATATGGGTACGCAATTGAAATTGAGCACGACGTATCATCCTCAAACGGATGGTCAAACCGAACGTACGAATCAAACTTTGAAAGATATGTTACGAGCGTGTATTATCGATTTTGGTGGTAGTTGGGACGAGCACTTACCTTTGGTGGAATTCTCGTACAATAATAGTTATCATACTAGTATTGGAATGCCACCTTATGAGATGCTTTATGGGCGTAGGTGTCGAACCCCGATTTGTTGGGGTGAAGTAGGACAAAAGGAAATCGGGAGTACCGATTTGGTGTTAGAAACGAATAGCAAGATTGAGGTGATTCGAGAGCATTTGAAGAAGGCTCAAGATAGGCAAAGGTCGTATGCTGACAAACGTAGACGAACGATCGAATTTC
This sequence comes from Rutidosis leptorrhynchoides, assembly GCF_046630445.1. Lineage (NCBI taxonomy): Eukaryota > Viridiplantae > Streptophyta > Magnoliopsida > Asterales > Asteraceae > Rutidosis > Rutidosis leptorrhynchoides. The sequence continues at coordinate 595,744,910 of NC_092334.1, forward strand.
AAGAAGGTGATATGGTGATGCTTAAGGTTTCGCCATGGAAAGGTATTATTCGATTTCGAAAACGGGGAAAGTTAGCTCCTCGGTTTATTGGGCCATTTAAGGTTTTAGCTCGTGTTGGTGAAGTTGCGTATCGTTTGGAATTACCCGAAGAGCTTGCGGGGATCCATGATACATTCCATGTTTCCCATCTCCGTAGGTGTCTTGCGGATGATTCTTCTTGGATGCCATTAGACGAGATCGAGCTAAACAATAGGTTAGAATATATTGAGGAACCGATTGCCATACTTGATGAGAAGGTCAAAAGGTTGAGACATAAAGAGGTTAGGACTTTTAAAGTTCAATGGCATCATAGTAAGGGTTCCGAGTTTACTTTGGAGCCCGAAGAGTTTGTGTTGGTTTATCTTCCTTCTTGTCATGCGGCTTGGATCGCGAGGACGCGCTCCGATTTAAGTGGGGGAGAGTTGTAACATCCCGTTTTCCTCAAATATGACTTAAGGTGCGTAATTAACCTTGTGTACATTTATTATTGCATCTATGATCGTTTATTTTAGTTTAAGGTGTGAAAATATTGGAAAATGGTTTGATCAGGTCATCTGTCGCGTTTGAGTAAGTTTCATCGCGTCCTGGTGCGTCGCGAATCGCGACAGAGTGGGCTGGAACGCGACAGCTCCAGAACTCCATTCTGTCAAGGTTATCGCGTTTGAACCTTGTTATCGCGTTTGAGTGTCGCGAAACGCGACCAGGTGTCGCGAAACGCGATAGAGGTCGCTATTTTACTTTTTGTCCATTTTAAATGGAATCTTTTGAGGGTATTGATGTCTTTTCACATAAGGCCAGTTTTGGGGGAGTAAATACTGATCCAACCTTATCTCTTTCTCATTTAATTCCTTTTCAATTAAATAAAAACAAAGTTAGAGAGAGAGTGATACTTTAAGAGTGAGAAAGCTTGTTTTAGTGAAGAGGAAGGTTGAATCTTGCCCGAACCCGAGTTGTAAAGTTGTTCCTTGTGTCTCTAGCTACATTTTGGTGGTCTTGGTAAGTCTTAACTTTACGTTTTAAGTTTTAATTGGTAAATCGCTAGGGTTTGGGTTGCTAGAGATTTGTAAGACCCATTTGAGGGTAAAATGGGTGAGTTGGGTTATGTTGTTGTAATGAAACCCTAATAGCCACTATTTATGGTTTTGGCCTTGTGATTTGAAGTTGTAAGTGTAAATTGGTGTTGTTAGTCACTAATGCACTTTAAGAATTATGAAAGAAGTGTTAACGGGTAAGTTTGACATGATTGTGGGTTTAATTGATATAAAATGGGTCAAAATGTACTAGTTGACCTAATTAGATGAAATGGGTATGGATTACCCTAAGTTTTGTGTTAATTGAAGTTAATAGACTTTACTTCACTAGTCTTAGTGATTGAAGTCGAGTCTTGGCCATGTATGGGTGGTTGTGTGTAGTTGGGTCATTAAATGCAAAAGTGGGAGTATTGTGGTTAATCCCACTAGTTGTGGAATTGAATGTGCACTTAATGATTTAGGTACATTGCGTTGAAGCTCGGAAGTACTAGATCATCATCCTTGTGACAAGGTAAGTGGAATAATTATATATGCACGTATATGATTTATTTGCTTGTGGGGTATGGGTTAAAGTTCGATGTTGACGATACCATACCTTAGAGTATATTATGTTGTTGATGAGGGTTTAAAGTTCGTTGTTGACGATACCTCATACGTATGGAATTAAAGTTCGATGTTGACGATACCATACGACTATTGTAGTGGGTTGATGAGGGTTTAAAGTTCGATGTTGACGATACCTCATATGTGGGTTTAAAGTTCGATGTTGACGATACCACAATAATGTAGACGAATGGGGTTTAAGTTCGATGTTGACGATACCATTCGTTGGGCTAGCCTTGAGATCTCGAGCACTTTGGATGTTGTGAACATCATTGTTATACTTGTATTTTAGCATGATGTGTCGTTGTGTTATATGCTATCGTTATACTAGTCTTGTTATCGTGGTGCTTAGCGTTATACATGTGAAAGGTATGCTAATTATGTAACTAGTATGTATGCGGATTTGGTATGTTTTTGCAAGTAAGTAGGTTATATATATGTATGTATAATTGTTGCACTCACTAAGCCTTGCTTACCCTCTCGTTGTTTACCATTTTTATAGGTTCCGGCTTGGACAAGGGTAAGGGCATACGTTTGGACTAGTGGTCTCCCGCTTATGTTGTCGGGGGTACTTTTGGTGTTAGCTTTTGAAGTTGGCCTAACATTTTGGGTAGTTTAGCCCCAAACCATGCTCGAGTGTCGTTTGGATTATAAACTATCATTGTAGTAGGTCAAACTTGTACCGCATTCGTTAATGGCTTTCGTGCCTTTTTGTAAACACTAAACTTGTTGTATGATTTAATGAAACATGTGGAATGGGTTACATATTTAATTAGCGCGTAAATGTGTATTATATTTATAAAAAAAAAATTTATCGTACGGAGTACGGGTTGGGTCGTTACACATATTTCTTCAAGTTTACAATGATTCTAGACTATATTACAATACTATGAAATACAAACGGAATTACAATGTTTACATATGAAATAAATAACAATAGGACGCGATATTACGACTAAAGATATGACTAATTTGAGTAATATCAAAATCCCCCATACTTAACTCTTGCTTGTCCTCAATCAAGTCTTGTTCTAATCATTCATTTACAAAACACAAACATCAATGAATCACACACATTATTCGAGGTACAATTTAAAAAAATCACACGAATCACGCAAAACACACACAAACTCACGCTATATGAAACCCATAAAACACAAATGGAATACATACTCACACGATATAGTACACAAGTTTACACCATTGGAATACACACTCGTTTAGGTACACACACAATTTATGAAACACACGCACACATTTGGATTATTTGGGAGAGACGAACTTTGGTGAAAGTTATTTTTAAAAGTTTGGATCCTTAGGGAAAATTGGATCTTTGAGAAAATGTTTTAAGATTTTAAAAATGTCAATGCTAGTTTTTGAACTAGACACGTTTTTCAGTTTTAACCTCAAATTCCGGTTGAGGGTAACTGAAAACCGAAGTCTCAGTCGGCGATTAGCAAGCTATCCGCCCCCATGATTGTAGTATCATGGAACTCTTAATCGGGCGCCCAAAAAATGGTTTTACACAATATAGTTCATAAAATAGCATAAGTTTTACTTATATCGTGTCCAAATATCATCGGTGAACCATGAGTTTGCACACCTCAATTTGTTATGGCATATGTATATTGACCACGGTCAAACATAGATGCGGTTGATCTTTACGGAGTTCATCCATATGAGGATTAGATTCATTAGTCTTAAAAGCTAATTTACAATGTGCCCCCCATTGTACGAGACAGATCCATCTCATGGTTAGGATAAGTCTGACCACCAAAAACCCTGTTTGATGCTGAGGTGAGCTGGATTTCCAGCCGATGATAGAGATGACTTTTCAAGTTTTTTTGTCAACCTACAGCTGTTCTGGATTACATCTTCTAACATAAGTTAGCAAGTGTGTCATCCCTTTCGTTCAGTGACTTTTATTTCTTTTATTTCCAAGCCAAAAGTACTTTAATCGTTTTAACTTTGCAAAAATTTGTGATAATAATTCGAAAAGATTAGTAACATCCCCCACACTTGGCTTTTTCGCTAATACTTTTAGTTCTAAAATTAAATTTTTTTTCATAAAATGCGACAATAAGCCAAGTTGTATTGCATATCCGAGAGAATTACCCCCTCCCCCACACTTAAGATTAAGTAAGGCCCTCATTACTTAAAATCAGAAATAATTTAAAAATTCGCGAGGGCATTAGTGTGAAAAGAGTTCAAAAAACCTTGGCATAAAGCCTGAGATCGTGAAACGTAGGTGAGCGATGGCGCTGAACTTAATGCCATCATAAGAACATCGTTCATTCCTTGATCTCTATCACAAATTCCCAATTGATTGTACTTCGCTGAAGTTAATGCCAGCATCACTAAACCTTAACAATAAGAAATAAACAAACACACAAAACATAATAGATAAAAGTGGTGTATGTAACACAACCACCACAAATATCAAGCGTACAACATAAATATTCTAATTATTACACATCATTGTCTTAAAAGAAACAATTCTGAAAAATTACCAAATGTTACCAAATAGGGCACATGAGCCCTCTAAGTGTCACCGAAGAAGTTACCAAAAGGCCAGCCGGAGTAGGTTCCCAAACCATCATTCCTAGGTCTTCCCTGCGGGTATTGCTCCTCAAAGCGTCTTTGAGCATCTTGCATGGCCGCCTGTTCCACATATAACGGAGGACTCAGAATTCGGTTTGGGGTGTTGTAGTAGGTCGGATGTTGGTAGGAAGTAGCATAATATTCTTGTGGGTTTTGCATATATAAACCAACATTATGGCGAAGCCAGTCACCCCTGTAATTCCCCCACCTTTGGTCATACCTTACCGCCCTATTTTGCTCGCGTTGTTCTTCATGATATTGGTTAAATTGTTGCCTTTGTTCCTCATATTGGTTATCCCTGTGTTGATAACCTACCCTCATATCATGAAAACTGGAAATCACTTCCTCCAACTCTTCTTCCCTTGACCTTTGTGTCCACCTACGCCTTCGCCTTTGAGCTTGTGGTAACTCTTTTTCAGTTTCAGGTTCTTCCATGCGAACCTCTCCCTCCACATCATCTCTTCCAACACCGCTACCACCCGCTTCATGATCATGGGCACGTGGTGGTTCGTTTACCCTCGGGACAAATGGAATAAGCCTTTGATGATTGTTGTAGCTCAAAAATTCTGCATTCAGATAATAAGTCTGCTTAAAGGCTTCATCGTTGTACTATTTGGAATCAACCGAGAGAAATCGACACCAAAATGCCTGGCAATTTGGGTGATGTAATGCCCACCAACAATCTGATTCAACCCTCTATCTCCCCGAGAGTTGTCAAGATAATCCGCCAAAGTAGATGGAATGTCGACACTACTTTGGTTGTAGATTTTGTCTACAAGAAAAACATCTTAACGTGTTACCTTATTTGTGCCATGTTTTCTTGCATTAAACGTACATGCAACTAGTTGATGAAGCATTCTTTTGTCTTTATCATTTATATCGGTGAACTTGCTTCGGCTAGAGGAGAATTGAGTGTCGCTCATATCGTTCTAAAATAGGTGTGGATCATAAGAATCGTCATAATACTCGGCTGACCGTAAGTAAGCATTGAGTTGGGCATCATCTAGCTCGATATACAAATCAAATAGTCAGGCAAACTCAATTTGACTAAGTGCCCGATCGATTCCACCTAAACGAAATCTCATGAAGTTTTGATTTGTCGGGTCCATAATGAGATCAAAACGTAAAGATGCTATGAATTCTTTGCATAATTCCGGGTATATGACATCATTGAATCCCATAATTCTTTCCCATGCCCTGATTGTTATTAGCCTGCCAGTTAAAATCCGGTATTTAACCTCCAACATTCTCGACACTCTATCATATTCCCTTGCTTCAACCAATGGAGCCGGGTCAAAATACCAAGTGGCATCACATGTTTTGTTCGCTACCCAATTATTTACACTTGCGTAATCCGGATGATCCCGGACATAAGCTAACCAAACCCTTGGATCATTTTGATCCGGTGATGCTTCGGGTGAAGATTGTTGTTCATTTGGTGGAGAATTTTGTTCATCCGAAGAATCTTGTTCTTCTAAGTATCGGTGGGAAGGTTCTTCTTGTTGTTGACTTGCCCTTGATCTAAAGTTGTACTGCACACATAAAACATACACCAAAACAAAAGAGGCACATAGACAATAGTATGCATTAGTGTGAGTTCATCATAAATCAAGTATATGTTCAAAAATACATATAGCACATAATCATGTTAATCATTCATGTAAACATTTTCTCAAAAGATCCAAGATTAACATAACAAATCTAGCGTTTTAGAAACCAAAATTGAACATGAACCTCATATCATTCTCATCCCCTAAACTACCACATTAGATACAAAGTAATGGAAACTTAACAATTGTCAAGTATTTATATCAATTAAGAACCAAAATATGTTAGATTTCCAAAACATTAACCATGTCATGCTCAAAATGTGATACATACTTATGAAGTACACAAATTATCTCAAACATTCACAAACACTTTGCTAGGAACCAAATTCAACCAAATTCAAAGCCAAAATTTGGATTTAAATTTTACATAAACCCTAAAATCATAAATATACCCTAAAAACACAATGTAATATGATTTCAAGGCATACAAGGCAATTATAACAACCTAAAGCATGTTAATGTATAGAAAAATTATCAATTCAAGAAAACCCACATAAATTTCTTAAGCAACTCGAAAAATTAAGCATGAAATCGAAGTATTGAAAAGAAAGATAAGAGGAATCATATGAACATACCCTAGGCATCTTGATTTAGGCTTTGATTTGAGAAGAATTGGTTAAAATTGGAAGGATTGAAATTAGGGTTTGGAGTGTTTTAGAGTGAAAGAGAGAAGGATCTGCAATTTTGGGTAAGGAGTGAGTGAAAAACGAGTGTGTGGTTGTAAAGAGGAGATAAAATCATAGACCCCACAAAAATTTGAAGCTGATCTGACCAAGATTTAAGAGTGCGCCAAGCGTACATTTTTGGGTGCGCGGCGCGCACTAACGATCTGAGCTAAAAAACCTTCTGACCCAGTTTTTGCAAAGTGCGCTGAGCGCACATCTTAGGGGTGCACGGCGCGCACAGTGGTTTTCAGCTGTTTTTTCGCGTTTGGTCAGTACAGTGAGGTTAGTAATAGATTGGTGAAAGTAATGGCATTCAACAAAAATTAAAATCACTCAAAATTATGTAATTCACACAAAAACCTATTTTTAACATTTGTGAAGGTTTTAAAAACACGAGTCGCTTCACCCGACTCTTCCCCCAAACTTAGGTAGCTTTAGGGTTGAAAATGAGTTTTACCTCATCTTCAATGTTCATGGGTCCGTCAACATATAGTTTGACCCTGTGTCCGTTTACCTTAAACGTATCACCCTTCGCATTCCGTAATTCCACCGTTCCATACGGAAAAACCTTGTTAACAACAAATGGTCCCATCCATCGGGACTTGAGTTTTCCAGGGAAAAGTTTAAATCGTGAGTTGAATAACAAAACACGATCACCTTCTTTAAAATCTTTCGGATTCTTAAGACGGTTATCGTGCCAAACTTTGGTCTTTTCCTTGTATATGAGCGAGTTTTCATAGGCGTTATGTCTCAACTCATCCAAATCATTTAGTTGGTTTAAACGAAGGTTTCCCGCGTCTTCAAGATCGAGATTACCAGTCTTAAGAGCCCAATGTGATTTGTGCTCTATCTCCAAAGGGAGATGACATGCCTTCCCATAGACTAGGCGGTAAGGTGTGGTTCCAATAGGAGTTTTGTAGGCGGTTCTAAATGCCCACAAAGCATCGTCAAGCTTCGTTGACCACACCTTAGGATTGGATCCAACCATTTTCTCAAGGATCCTTTTAAGTGCCCGATTCGTATTTTCAACTTGCCCACTTGTTTGTGGGTGATAAGATGTAGAAATTTTATGGGTTATCCCATATCGTTTTAAGACCTTTTCTAATTGAGTGTTGCAAAAATGGGTACCACGATCACTAATTAAAGCCTTCGGGGTACCGAACTGGGCAAAAAGGTCTTTAAGAAATTTACAACAACTCGTGCATCGTTTGTGGGGAGAGCCTTTGCCTCAGCCCATTTTGATACGTAGTCAACGGCAACGAGTATGTATTGGTTGGAATGAGATTTCGGGAATGGTCCCATGAAATCAATGCCCCAAATATCAAAAACCTCACAAACTTGGATTATGTTTTGAGGCATTTCGTCTCTTTGACTTATCTTTCCTGCCCTTTGGCAAAAATCGCATGATTTACATATACAGTGGGCATCTTTAAAGATGGTAGGCCAATAAAAACTGGCCTCATAGACTTTTCTCCCCGTGATTTGGGGTCCGAAATGTCCACCGGTGAGACCAAGATGACATTGGAGAAGAATTTGATTGCATTCTTCCCCGGAGACACAGCGACGGATTATCCCATCGGGACACCGTATGAAGAGATACGGGTTTTCCCAAAAATAGTATTTTAAGTCACTGAAAAATTTCTTTCGTTTTTGATGTGACATACCGGTTTCTAGAAATCCACCCGCAAGATAGTTGGCTATGTCAACAAACCAAGGATCATCAATTTTCTAAATTTTCATGAGATTTTCGTCCGAAAAGTTATCTTGGATAACAGTCTCATAGAGAACCTCAAGATTCAGGTTCTAAAGGCGAGAAAGGTGATCGGCAGCTAAGTTTTCGGCCCCCCTTTTATCTTTAATATCAATGTTGAATTCTTGCAAAAGCAAGACCCAACGTATTAATTGGGGTTTAGCATCTTGCTTAGTAAGTAAGTACTTTAATGCTGAATGGTCTGTATAGACAACCGTCTTTGCTAGTACCAAATAGGATCGGAATTTGTCAAACGAAAAGACAATTGCCAGGAGTTTCTTCTCGGTGGTAGTGTAATTAAGTTGGGCTCCTTGCAATGTCTTACTAGCATAATAAATGGGCTAGAAATGTTTTTCAATTCTTTGCCCCAAGACAACACCAATAGCAAAGTCACTTGCATCACACATAAGTTCGAACGGAATTGACCAATTCGGCGATATGAGAATGGGTGATTGCGTGAGTTTTGCTTTAAGGAGGTTAAAGGCGTTAAGACACTCGTTCGTGAAGACAAATGGAGCGTCTTTCTCAAGAAGTTTGTTCATCGGGGTAGCAATTTTAGAAAAATCTTTAATGAACCGACGGTAAAAACCGGCGTGCCCCAGAAAACTTCTTACACCTTTCATGTACTGACCCGAACTTTTCCATGTTTATATATATATTAAATGAAATTGTTATTTTACATGATTAAGTGTTTCCAACATGTTAAGCAATCAAACTTGTTAAGACTTGATTAATTGAAATAGGTTTCATATAGACAATTGACCACCCAAGTTGACCGGTGATTCACGAACGTTAAAACTTGTAAAAACTATATGATGACATAAATATGGATATGTATATAGTTAACATGATATTATGATAAGTAAACATATCATTAAGTATATTAACAATGAACTACATATGTAAAAGCAAGACTACTAACTTAATGATTTTGAAACGAGACATATATGTAACGATTATCGTTGTAACGACATTTAATGTATATATATCATATTAAGAGATATTCATACATCATATTATCATGATAATATAATAATTTAAAATCTCATTTGATATTATAAACATTGGGTTAACAACATTTAACAAGATCGTTAACCTAAAGGTTTCAAAACAACACTTACATGTAACGACTAACGATGACTTAACGACTCAGTTAAAATGTATATACATGTAGTGTTTTAATATGTATTCATACACTTTTGAAAGACTTCAATACACTTATCAAAATACTTCTACTTAACAAAAATGCTTACAATTACATCCTCGTTCAGTTTCATCAACAATTCTACTCGTATGTACCCGTATTCATACTCGTACAATACACAGCTTTTAGATGTATGTACTATTGGTATATACACTCCAATGATCAGCTCTTAGCAGCCCATGTGAGTCACCTAACACATGTGGGAACCATCATTTGACAACTAGCATGAAATATCTCATAAAATTACAAAAATATGAGTAATCATTCATGACTTATTTACATGAAAACAAAATTACATATCCTTTATATCTAATCCATACACCAACGACCAAAAACACCTACAAACACTTTCATTCTTCAATTTTCTTCATGTAATTGATCTCTCTCAAGTTCTATCTTCAAGTTCTAAGTGTTCTTCATAAATTCCAAAAGTTCTAGTTTCATAAAATCAAGAATACTTCCAAGATTGCAAGTTTACTTCCAAGTTTTCTAAATCCATTCCAAGTAATCATCCAAGATCAAGAAACCTTTGTTACTTATAGTAGGTTATCTTTCTAATACAAGGTAATAATCATATTCAAACTTTAATTCAATTTCTATAACTACAACAATCTTATTTCGAGTGGAAATCTTGCTTGAAATTGTTTTCGTGTCATGATTCTGCTTCAAGAACTTTCAAGCCATCCAAGGATCCTTTGAAGCTAGATCCATTTTTTTCATTTCCAGTAGGTTTATCCAAGGAACTTGAGGTAGTAATGATGTTCATAACATCATTCGATTCATACATAAAAACCTGTCTTATTCAACGTTATAAACTTGTAATCACTAGAACATAGTTTAGTTAATTCTAAACTTGTTCGTAAATAAAGTTAATCCTTCTAACTAGACTTTTAAAATCAAATAAACACATGTTCTATATCTATATGATATGCTAACTTAATGATTTAAAACCCAGAAACACGATAAACACCATAAAACTGGATATACGCCGTCGTAGTAAAACCGGGGGCTGTTTTGGTTGAGATAATTAAAAGCTAAGAAGAACTTTGATTTAAAAGCTATACTTCTGGAAAAATGATTTTTATTATGAACATGAAACTATATCCAAAAATCATGGTTAAACTCAAAGTGAAAGTATGTTTTTCAAAATGGTCATCAAGATGTCGTTCTTTCAACGAAAATGACTACCTCTTTCAAAAACGACTTGTAACTTGTATTTCCGACTATAAACTTATACTTTTTCTATTTAGATTCATAAATTTAAGTTCAATACGAAACCGTGGCCACTGGAATCACTCAAATGGATTAGAAATGAAGAAATGGCGAGTAAAACAAGATTGATAAAAACTACTCATTTTACCTACGTGAAAGTTAGTAATAAATCTATTCCAACCATAACCTAATCAACTTATATTGTATATTATGTAATCTTGAGATACCATTGACACGTATACAATGTTTCGACCTATCATGTCAACCCATCTATATATATATTGCGGAACAACCATAGACACTCTATATGTGAATGTTGGAGTTAGCTATACAGGGTTGAGGTTGATTCCAAAATATATATATAGTTTGAGTTGTGATCAATACTGAGATACGTATACAATGGGTCGTGGATTGATTCAAGATAATATTTATCGATTTATTTCTGTACATCTAACTGTGGACAACTAGTTGTAGGTTACTAACGAGGACAGCTGACTTAATAAACTTAAAACATCAAAATGTATTAAAAGTTTTGTAAATATATTTTGAACATACTTTGATATATATGTATATATTGTTATAGGTTTGTGAATCAACCAATGGCCAAGTCTTACTTCCCGACGAAGTAAAAATCTGTGAAAGTGAGTTATAGTCCCACTTTTAAAATCTAATATTTTTGAGATGAGAATACATGCAGGTTTTATAAATGATTTACAAAATAGACACAAGTACGTGAAACTACATTCTATGGTTGAATTATCAAAATCGAATATGCCCCTTTTTATTAAGTCTGGTAATCTAAGAATTAGGGAACAGACACCCTAATTGACGCGAATCCTAAAGATAGATCTATTGGGCCTAACAAACCCCATCCAAAGTACCAGATGCTTTAGTACTTCGAAATTTATATCATATCCGAAGGGTGTCCCGGAATGATGGAGATATTCTTATATATGCATCTTGTTAATGTCGGTTACCAGGTGTTCACCATATGAATGATTTTTATCTCTATGTATGGGATGTGTATTGAAATATGAAATCTTGTGGTCTATTGTTATGATTTGATATATATAGGTTAAACCTATAACTCACCAACATTTTTGTTGACGTTTAAAGCATGTTTATTCTCAGGTGAATACTAAGAGCTTCCGTTGTTACATACTAAAATAAGGACAAGATTTGCAGTCCATGTTTGTATGATATTGTGTAAAAACTGCATTCAAGAAACTGATTTCGATGTAACATATTTGTATTGTAAACCATTATGTAATGGTCGTGTGTAATCAGGATATTTTAGATTATCATTATTTGATAATCTACGTAAAGCTTTTTAAACCTTTATTTATGAAATAAAGGTTATGGTTTGTTTTAAAATGAATGCAGTCTTTGAAAAACGTCTCATATAGAGGTCAAAACCTCGCAACAAAATCAATTAATATGGAACGTTTTTAATCAATAAGAACGGGACATTTCATTTCACATTTGTCAGTGGTGGTAATTTGGCTATGACTTCCACTTTAGCTCTATCCACCTCCAATCCCGCACAAGAAATTTTATGACCTAATACAATTCCCTCTCTTACCATGAAATGACATTTTTCCCAGTTAAGCACAAGATTAGATTCTTCACACCTTATCAACATACGCTCAAGATTATTAAGACATGAGTCAAAAGAATCACCGAAGACTGAAAAGTCATCCATGAATACTTCCATAAAGTCTTCAATCATATCATGAAAAATAGCTACCATACACCTTTGAAAGGTAGCAGGAGCATTGCATAAGCCAAAGGGCATACGTCGATAGGAGAAAGTACCATAAGGGCATGTAAAGGTGGTTTTCTCTTGGTCCTCGGGTGCTATAGGGATTTGGAAATATCCCGAGAAACCGTCAAGAAAATAATAAAAGTTCTTTCCTGCCAACCTTTCCAACATTTGATCAATGTAAGGAAGGGGAAAATGGTCTTTTCGGGTAGCATCATTTAATTTTCTGTAATCAATACATACCCTCCAACCCGTGACGGTCCTAGTGGAAATTAATTGATCATTTTCGTTGGTGATAACGGTCATGCCACCCTTTTTGGGTACACATTGGATCGGACTCACCCAAGGACTATCCGAAACTGGGTAAATAAGACCCGCATCAAGGAGTTTGACAATCTTCTTTTTAACGACTTCTTACATATTAGGGTTCAGTCGCCTTTGTCTTTGTACACATGGCTTATAGTTATCTTCCATTAGTATCTTATGTGTACAATAAGAGAGACTTATACCCTTGATGTCATGAATTTTCCATGCTAGAGCCGGTTTATGGGCTTTTAACATGGAAACAAGTTTAGATTTCTCACTTACAGAGAGTTCGGATGAAATGATAACCGGGAGAGTAGAATCCTCTTGAAGGTAAGCATATTCCAAGTGACTTGGAAGTGGCTTCAGTTCCAAAACGGGAGGTTCTTCAATCGATGTCTTACATCGGTACTCATTTTTTAAATCCAACTTTTTGTATTCTTCATCATTTGGCTCATAACCATTAGCCATCAAAGTGGTCAACATTTCCACTTCTTCCACCATGTTCTCTTCATCACCTTCTGAAATGTCCCGTTCTTATTGATTAAAAACGTTCTATATTAATTGATTTCGTCACGAGGTTTTGACCTCTATATGAGACGTTTTTCAAAGACTGCATTCATTTTAAAACAAACCATAACCTTTATTTCATCTATAAAGGTTTAAAAAGCTTTACGTAGATTATCAAATAATGATAATCTAAAATATCCTGTTTACACACGACCATTACATAATGGTTTACAATACAAATATGTTACAACAAAATAAGTTTCTTGAATGCAGTTTTTACACAATATCATACAAGCATGGACTCCAAATCTCGTCCTTATTTAAGTATGCGACAGCGGAAGCTCTTAATAATCACCTGAGAATAAACATGCTTAAAACGTCAACAAAAATGTTGGTGAATTATAGGTTTAACCTATATATATCAAATTATAATAATAGACCACAAGAATTCATATTTCAATACACATCCCATACATAGAGATAAAAATCATTCATATGGTGAACACCTGGTAACCGACATTAACAAGATGCATATATAAGAATATCCCCATCATTCCGAGACACCCTTCGGATATGATATAAATTTCGAAGTACTAAAGCATCTGGTACTTTGGATGGGGTTTGTTAGGCCCAATAGATCTATCAACGGGATTCGCGTTTACAATAGTACATGTAAATAGTAGTTACCAAGCTATTAGGGAAGATATGTAGGGTGGTACAACTCAACGTAGAATATATTTTAAATACTTGTGTCTACCTCGTAAACATTTATAAAAGCAGCGCATGTATTCTCAGCCCAAAAATATATATTGCAAAAGCAATTAAAAAGGGTGCAAATGAAACTCACTTTCACAGATTTTTACTTCGTCGGGAAGTAAGACTTGGCCACTGGTTGATTCACGAATCTATAACAATATATACATATATATCAAAGTATGTTCAAAATATATTTACAACACTTTTAATATATTTTGATGTTTTAAGTTTATTAAGTCAGCTATCCTCGTTAGTAACCTACAACTAGTTGTCCACAGTTAGATGTACAGAAATAAATTGATAAATATTATCTTGAATCAATCCACGACCCAGTGTATACGTATCTCAGTATTGATCACAACTCAAACTATATATATTTTGGAATCAACCTCAACCTTGTATAGCTAACTCCAACATTCACATATAGAGTGTCTATGGTTGTTCCGAAATATATATAGATGTGTCGACATGATAGGTCGAAACATTGTATACGTGTCTATGGTATCTCAAGATTACATAATATACAATACAAGTTGATTAAGTTATGGTTGGAATAGATTTGTTACCAATTTTCACGTAGCTAAAATGAGAAAAATTATCCAATCTTGTTTTACCCATAACTTCTTCATTTTAAATCCGTTTTGAGTGAATCAAATTGCTACGGTTTCATATTGAACTCTATTTTATGAATCTAAACAGAAAAAGTATAGGTTTATAGTCGGAAAAATAAGTTACAAGTCGTTTTTGTAAAGGTAGTCATTTCAGTCGAAAGAACGACGTATAGATGACCATTTTAGAAAACATACTTCCACTTTGAGTTTAACCATAATTTTTGGATATAGTTTCATGTTCATAATAAAAATCATTTTCTCAGAATAACAACTTTTAAATCAAAGTTTATCATAGTTTTTAATTAACTAACCCAAAACAGCCCGCGGTGTTACTACGACGGCGTAAATTCGGTTTTACGGTGTTTTTCGTGTTTCCAGGTTTTAAATCATTAAGTTAGCATATCATATAGATATAGAACATGTGTTTAGTTGATTTTAAAAGTCAAGTTAGAAGGATTAACTTTTGTTTGCGAACAAGTTTAGAATTAACTAAACTATGTTCTAGTGATTACAAGTTTAAACCTTCGAATAAGATAGGTTTATATGTATGAATCGAATGATGTTATGAACATCATTACTACCTTAAGTTCCTTGGATAAACCTACTGGAAAAGAGAAAAATGGATCTAGCTTCAACGGATCCTTGGATGGCTCGAAGTTCTTGAAGCAGAATCATGACACGAAAACAAGTTCAAGTAAGATCATCACTTGAAATAAGATTGTTATAGTTATAGAAATTGAACCAAAGTTTGAATATGATTATTACCTTGTATTAGAATGATAACCTACTTTAAGAAACAAAGATTTCTTGAGGTTGGATTATCACCTTACAAGATTGGAAGTGAGCTAGCAAACTTGAAAGTATTCTTGATTTTATGTAACTAGAACTTGTAGAATTTATGAAGAACACTTAGAACTTGAAGATAGAACTTGAGAGAGATCAATTAGATGAAGAAAATTGAAGAATGAAAGTGTTTGTAGGTGTTTTTGGTCATTGGTGTATGGATTAGATATAAAGGATATGTAATTTTGTTTTCATGTAAATAAGTCATGAATGATTACTCATATTTTTGTAATTTTATGAGATATTTCATGCTAGTTGCTAAATGATGGTTCCCACATGTGTTAGGTGACTCACATGGGCTGCTAAGATCTGATCATTGGAGTGTATATACCAATAGTACATACATCTAAAAGCTGTGTATTGTACGAGTACGAATACGGGTGCATACGAGTAGAATTGTTGATGAAACTGAACGTGGATGTAATTGTAAGCATTTTTGTTAAGTAGAAGTATTTTGATAAGTTTATTGAAGTCTTTCAAAAGTGTATAAATACATATTAAAACACTACATGTATATACATTTTAACTGAGTCGTTAAGTCATCGTTAGTCGTTACATGTAAGTGTTGTTTTGAAACCTTTAGGTTAACGATCTTGTTAAATGTTGTTAACCCAATGTTTATAATATCAAATGAGATTTTAAATTATTATATTATCATGATATTATCATGTATGAATATCTCTTAATATGATATATATACATTAAATGTCTTTACAACGATAATCGTTACATATATGTCTCGTTTAAAAATCATTAAGTTAGTAGTCTTGTTTTTACATATGTAGTTCATTGTTAATATACTTAATGATATGTTTACTTATCATAGTATCATGTTAACTATATATATATCCATATATATGTCATCATATAGTTTTTATAAGTTTTAACGTTCGTGAATCACCGGTCAACTTGGGTGGTCAATTGTCTATATGAAACATATTTCAATTAATCAAGTCTTAACAAGTTTGATTGCTTAACATGTTAGAAACATTTAATCATGTAAATATCAATCTCAATTAATATATATAAACATGGAAAAGTTCGGGTCACTAAAGTACCTACCCGTTAAATAAATTTGGTCCCGAAATTTTAAGCTGTTGAAGGTGTTGACGAATCTTCTGGAAATAGATGCGGGTATTTCTTCTTCATCTGATCTTCACGCTCCCAGGTGAACTCAGGTCCTCTACGAGCATTCCATCGAACCTTAACAATTGGTATCTTGTTTTACTTAAGTCTTTTAACCTCACGATCCATTATTTTGACGGGTTCTTCGATGAATTGGAGTTTTTCGTTGATTTGGATTTCATCTAATGGAATAGTGTGATCTTCTTTAGCAAAACATTTCTTCAAATTCGAGACGTAGAAAGTGTTATGTACAGCCGCGAGTTGTTTAGGTAACTCAAGTCGGTAAGCTACTGGTCCAACACGATCAATAATCTTGAATGGTCCAATATACCTTGGATTTAATTTCCCACATTTACCAAATCGAACAACGCCTTTCCAAGGTGCAACTTTAAGCATGACTATCTCTCCAATTTCAAATTCTATATCTTTTCTTTTAATGTCAGCGTAGCTCTTTTGTCGACTTTGGGCGGTTTTCAATCGTTGTTGAATTTGGATGATCTTCTCGGTAGTTTCTTGTAAAATCTCTGGACCCGTAATCTGTCTATCCCCCACTTCACTCCAACAAATCGGAGACCTGCACTTTCTACCATAAAGTGCTTCAAACGGCGCCATCTCAATTCGAGACGTGGAAAAATTCGGCTCCCAACTGTTTCCGAAATCAATAACACATGCTCGTAGCATGTCTTCAAGCGTTTGTATCATCCTTTCGCTCTGCCCATCAGTTTGTGGATGATAGGCAGTACTCATGTCTAGACGAGTTCCTTATGCTTGCTGTAATGTCTGCCAGAATCATGAAATAAATCTGCCATCCCTATCAGAGATAATAGAGATTGGTATTCCATGTCTGGAGACGACTTCCTTCAAATACAGTCGTGCTAACTTCTCCATCTTGTCATCTTCTCTTATTGGCAGGAAGTGTGCTGATTTGGTGAGACGATCAACTATTACCCAAATAGTATCAAAACCACTTGCAGTCCTTGGCAATTTAGTGATGAAATCCATGGTAATGTTTTCCCATTTCCATTCTGGGATTTCGGGTTGTTGAAGTAGACCTGATGGTTTCTGATGCTCAGCTTTGACCTTAGAACACGTCAAACATTCTCCTACGTATTTAGCAACATCGGCTTTCATACCCGGCCACCAAAAATGTTTCTTGAGATCCTTGTACATCTTCCCCGTTCCAGGATGTATTGAGTATCTGGTTTTATTAGCTTCTCTAAGTACCATTTCTCTCATATCTCCTAATTTTGGTACCCAAATCCTTTCAGCCCTATACCGGGTTCCGTCTTCCCGAATATTAAGATGCTTCTCAGATCCTTTGGGTATTTCATCCTTTAAATTTCCCTCTTTTAAAACTCCTTGTTGCGCCTCCTTTATTTGAGTAGTAAGGTTATTATGAATAATTATATTCATATATTTTACTCGAATGGGTTCTCTGTCCTTCCTGCTCAAGGCATCGGCTACCACATTTGCCTTCCCCGGGTGGTAACGAATCTCAAAGTCGTAATCATTCAACAATTCAATCCACCTACGCTGCCTCATATTCAGTTGTTTCTGATTAAATATGTGTTGAAGACTTTTGTGGTCGGTATATATAATACTTTTGACCCCATATAAGTAGTGCCTCCAAGTCTTTAATGCAAAAACAACCGCGCCTAATTCCAAATCATGCGTCGTATAATTTTGTTCGTGAATCTTCAATTGTCTAGACGCATAAGCAATCACCTTCGTTCATTGCATTAATACACAACCGAGACCTTGCTTTGATGCGTCACAATAAATCACAAAATCATCATTCCCTTCAGGCAATGACAATATAGGTGCCGTAGTTAGCTTTTTCTTCAATAACTGAAACGCTTTCTCTTGTTCATCATTCCATTCAAATATCTTCCCTTTATGCGTTAATGCAGTCAAGGGTTTTGCTATTCTGGAAAAGTCTTGGATGAACCTTCTGTAGTAACCAGCTAGTCCTAAAAACTGGCATATGTGTTTTGGAGTTTTTGGGGTTTCCCACTTTTCAACAGTTTCTATCTTTGCCGGATCCACCTTAATACCTTCTTTGTTCACTATGTGACCGAGGAATTGAACTTCTTCCAACCAAAATGCACACTTTGAAAACTTAGCATACAATTCTTCCTTCCTCAATACTTCTAACACCTTTCTCAAATGTTCACCGTGTTCTTGGTCATTCTTTGAGTAAATAAGTATGTCATCAATGAAAACAATGACAAACTTGTCAAGGTATGGTCCACACACTCGGTTCATAAGGTCCATGAACACAGCTGGTGCATTAGTTAAACCAAACGGCATGACCATAAACTCGTA
The DNA here is from genome assembly GCF_046630445.1 of Rutidosis leptorrhynchoides. NCBI lineage: Eukaryota > Viridiplantae > Streptophyta > Magnoliopsida > Asterales > Asteraceae > Rutidosis > Rutidosis leptorrhynchoides. The sequence goes on from NC_092334.1 coordinate 595,763,860, forward strand.
ATGACCGTAACGTGTTCTGAAAGCAGTCTTTGGAATATCATCTTCTTTCACCCGCATTTGATGATATCCGGAACGTAAGTCAATCTTTGAATAAACAGACGAGCCTTGTAGTTGATCAAATAATTCGTCGATTCTCGGTAGTGGGTAGCGGTTCTTGATGGTAAGTTTGTTCAACTCTTGGTAGTCGATACACAACCTGAATGTACCATCTTTCTTCTTGACAAACAAAACAGGAGCTCCCCACGGTGATGTGCTTGGTCGAATGAAACCACGCTCTAAAAGTTCTTGTAATTGGCTTTGCAGTTCTTTCATCTCACTGGGTGCGAGTCTGTAAGGAGCACGAGCTATTGGTGCAGCTCCTGGTACAAGATCTATTTGAAATTCAACGGATCGATGTGGGGGTAATCCCGGTAATTCTTTCGGAAATACATCGGGAAATTCTTTTGCAATGGGAACATCATTGATGCTCTTTTCTTCAGTTTGTACTTTCTCGACGTGTGCTAGAACAGCATAGCAACCTTTTCTTATTAGTTTTTGTGCCTTCAAATTACTAATAAGATGTAGCTTCGTGTTGCCCTTTTCTCCGTACACCATTAAGGGTTTTCCTTTTTCTCGTATAATGCGAATTGCATTTTTGTAACAAACGATCTCTGCTTTCACTTCTTTCAACCAGTCCATACCGATTATCACATCAAAACTCCCTAACTCTACTGGTATCAAATCAATCTTAAATGTTTCGCTAACCAGTTTAATTTCTCGATTCCGACATATATTATCTGCTGAAATTAATTTACCATTTACTAATTCGAGTAAAAATTTACTATCCAAAGGCGTCAACGGACAACTTAATTTAGCACAAAAATCTCTACTCATATAGCTTCTATCCGCACCCGAATCAAATAAAACGTAAGCAGGTTTATTGTCAATAAGAAACGTACCCGTAACAAGCTCCGGGTCTTCCTGTGCCTCTGCCGCATTAATATTGAAAACTCTTCTGCGGCCTTGTCCATTCGTGTTCTCCTGGTTCGGGCAATTTCTAATGATGTGGCCCGGTTTTCCACATTTATAATAAACTACATTGGCATAACTTGCTCCGACACTACTTGCTCTGCCATTACTCGTTCCGACACCATTTGTTCCTTTCGTTCTATTAGCCCCTGGTCCGTAGACCTCACACTTCGCCGCGCTATGACCATTTCTTTTACACTTGTTGCAAAATTTGGTGCAGAACCCCGAGTGATACTTTTCACACCTTTGGCATAGCTGCTTCTGATTGTTGTTGTTGTTGCGGTTATTATTGTTGTTGGGATGATTGTTGTAGTTACTGTTGTTGTTGTTGTTGTTGTTGTTGTTGTTGTTGTTGTTGTTGTTGTTGTTGTTGTTGTTGTTGTTGTTGTTGTTGTTGTTGTTGTTGTTGTTGTTGTTGTTGTTGTTGTTGTTGTTGGGCCGTTTATTGTAGTTGCGATTGATGTTGCGATTGTTGGGATAATTGTTGCGATTATTGTTGTAATTGCTGTTGTTGTTGTATTGGTGATTCTTATCACCGTTTTCCTCCCACTTTCTTTTGACTTGCTTCACATTGGCCTCTTCAGTAGTCTGTTCTTTAATTCTTTCTTCAATCTGGTTCACTAGTTTGTGAGCCATTCTACATGCCTGTTGTATGGAGGCGGGCTCGTGTGAACTTATATCTTCTTGGATTCTTTCCGGTAATCCTTTCACAAACGCGTCGATCTTCTCTTCCTCATCTTCGAACGCTCCCGGACACAATAGGCACAATTCTGTGAATCGTCTTTCGTACGTGGTAATATTAAATCCTTGGGTTCGTAACCCTCTAAGTTCTGTCTTGAGCTTATTGACCTCGGTTCTGGGACGGTACTTCTCGTTCATCAAGTGCTTGAATGCTGACCACGGTAGTGCGTACGCATCGTCTTGTCCCACTTGCTCTAGATAGGTATTCCACCATGTTAACGCAGAACCTGTGAAGGTATGCGTAGCGTACTTCACTTTGTCCTCTTCAGTACACTTACTTATGGCAAACACCGATTCGACCTTCTCGGTCCACCGTTTCAATCCGATTGGTCCTTCGGTTCCATCAAATTCCAAAGGTTTGCAGGCTATGAATTCTTTGTAGGTGCATCCTACACGATTTCCTGTACTGCTAGATCCAAGGTTATTGTTGGTATGTAGCGCAGCCTGTACTGCGGCTATGTTTGAAGCTAGAAAAGTACGGAATTCCTCTTCATTCATATTCACGGTGTGTCGAGTAGTCGGTGCCATTTCCTTCAAAATAGTCAAATGGAACAAGTTAATCATACAGAATATTAAGAGTAGTTAATAGTATTTCGTAGCATAATATGAACTCATTTATAAAAGCTTTTTCTTCATATTAGCGTTTTATAAGTTTAAATTCGGGTAGTACCTACCCGTTAAGTTCATACTTAGTAGCTAATATACAATTCAACTACTACAATTCTATATGAAAAACTGATTATAATAATATTTCGCTTTCAAACTTTTATACAATATTTTACAAACTTACAATACCGCTTATTTTACATAAAGCATGAAATATAGCACACAATAACTTTGATACAAGATAGTTGTGAAGATAATACTAGCTAGTACACAAGTCGTTCAGCAAAGGCAATAAAGACACGTAATTCATACGTCCAGAAACAAGTCATGCATTCTGGTTTTACTAGGACTACTTCCCATCCTTGGTCTTGTGGAACATAACCGTTATGGCCGTTGATAAGACAGCGTGTTGTAACGTCGTCAAAGGGACGAGGGTTACGTAATGACCAACAGTCCCGTAACAATCTAAAAACCTCATTTATTACCCCAATTACCGACTCCGTCACTTGTGGGAACGTTTTCTTTAATAGTTGTAGCCCGATGTTCTTTTTCTCACTTTGGTGAGAAGCGAACATTACTAACCCGTAAGCATAGCATGCTTCTTTATGTTGCATGTTAGCCGCTTTTTCTAAATCATGAAGTCTTATATTTGGATACATTGAGTCAAAATAATTTCTTAACCCGTTGCGTAAAATAGCATTTGGGTTCCCCGCAATATATGCGTCAAAGTAAACACATCGTAACTTATGGGTTTCCCAATGTGATATCCCCCATCTTTCAAACGAAAGCCTTTTATAAACCAAGGCATTCTTGGAACGTTCTTCGAATGTCTTACAAACTGATCTAACCTTAAATAGTTGTGCCGAAGAATTCTGACCGACTCTAGACAAGATTTCATCAATCATGTCTCAGGGTAGGTCTCTTAAAATATTGGGTTGTCTATCCATTTTGTCTTTTTATACTGTAAAATAGACAAGAGTTATATTCATAAAAAAAATACTTATTAATACAAGCAATTTTTACATATATCATAAAGCATAAGCACACTATATTACATATATTACAACACACGAATACAACTATCTTATTCTGACTCGCTTGTTTCTTCTTCTTCTTCGGTTTTGGTTCATTTTTCCAAGTTTCTAGGGATATATGATGTTCCCCTAATACGAGCCGTCGTTTTCCACATTGGTTTAGAAAAACCTGGTGGTTTAGAGGTTCCCGGGTCATTGTTACAACTTAAGGACTTCGGGGGTTGATGATACATATAAAGTTCATCGGGGTTGGAATTAGATTTCTCTATTTTTATGCCCTTTCCCTTATTATTTTCTTTTACCTTTTTAAATTCAGTTGGGGTAATTTCTATAACATCATCGGAATTCTCGTCGGAATCCGATTCATCGGAGAATTGGTAATCCTCCCAATATTTTGCTTCCTTGGCGGAAACACCATTGACCATAATTAACCTTGGTCGGTTGGTTGAGGATTTTCTTTTACTTAACCGTTTTATTATTTCCCCCACCGGTTCTATTTCTTCATCTGGTTCCGATTCTTCTTCCGGTTCCGATTCTTCTTCCGGTTCCGACTCTTCTTCCGGTTCCTCTTCGGGAACTTGTGAATCAGTCCACGAATCATTCCAATTTACATTTGACTCTTCATTATTATTAGGTGAGTCAATGGGACTTGTTCTAGAGGTAGACATCTATCACATAATATCAAACGCGTTAAGAGATTAATATATCACATAATATTCACATGTTAAAAATATATAGTTTCCAACAAAATTTGTTTAGCAATCATTTTTCAAGTAAATACGGTCGAAGTCCAGACTCACTAATGCATCCTAACAAACTCGATAAGACACACTAATGCAAAATTCTGGTTCTCTAAGACCAACGCTCGGATACCAACTGAAATGTCCCGTTCTTATTGATTAAAAACGTTCCATATTAATTGATTTCGTCGCGAGGTTTTGACCTCTATATGAGACGTTTTTCAAAGACTGCATTCATTTTAAAACAAACCATAACCTTTATTTCATCAATAAAGGTTTAAAAAGCTTTACGTAGATTATCAAATAATGATAATCTAAAATATCCTGTTTACACACGACCATTACATAATGGTTTACAATACAAATATGTTACAACAAAATAAGTTTCTTGAATGTAGTTTTTACACAATATCATACAAGCATGGACTCCAAATCTCGTCCTTATTTAAGTATGCGACAGTGGAAGCTCTTAATAATCACCTGAGAATAAACATGCTTAAAACGTCAACAAAAATGTTGGTGAGTTATAGGTTTAACCTATATATATCAAATTATAATAATAGACCACAAGAATTCATATTTCAATACACATCCCATACATAGAGATAAAAATCATTCATATGGTGAACACCTGGTAACCGACATTAACAAGATGCATATATAAGAATATCCCCATCATTCCGGGACACCCTTCGGATATGATATAAATTTCGAAGTACTAAAGCATCTGGTACTTTGGATGGGGTTTGTTAGGCCCAATAGATCTATCAACAGGATTCGCGTTTACAATAGCACATGTAAATAGTAGTTACCAAGCTATTAGGGAAGATATGCAGGGTGGTACAACTCAACGTAGAATATATTTTAAATACTTGTGTCTACCTCGTAAACATTTATAAAAGCAGCGCATGTATTCTCAGCCCAAAAATATATATTGCAAAAGCAATTAAAAAGGGAGCAAATGAAACTCACTTTCACAGATTTTTACTTCGTCGGGAAGTAAGACTTGGCCACTGGTTGATTCACGAATCTATAACAATATATACATATATATCAAAGTATGTTCAAAATATATTTACAACACTTTTAATATATTTTGATGTTTTAAGTTTATTAAGTCAGCTATCCTCGTTAGTAACCTACAACTAGTTGTCCACAGTTAGATGTACAGAAATAAATCGATAAATATTATCTTGAATCAATCCACGACCCAGTGTATACGTATCTCAGTATTGATCACAACTCAAACTATATATATTTTGGAATCAACCTCAACCCTGTATAGCTAACTCCAACATTCACATATAGAGTGTCTATGGTTGTTCCGAAATATATATAGATGTGTCGACATGATAGGTCGAAACATTGTATACGTGTCTATGGTATCTCAAGATTACATAATATACAATACAAGTTGATTAAGTTATGGTTGGAATAGATTTGTTACCAATTTTCACGTAGCTAAAATGAGAAAAATTATCCAATCTTGTTTTACCCATAACTTCTTCATTTTAAATCCGTTTTGAGTGAATCAAATTGCTATGGTTTCATATTGAACTCTATTTTATGAATCTAAACAGAAAAAGTATAGGTTTATAGTCGGAAAAATAAGTTACAAGTCGTTTTTGTAAAGGTAGTCATTTCAGTCGAAAGAACGACGTATAGATGACCATTTTAGAAAACATACTTCCACTTTGAGTTTAACCATAATTTTTGGATATAGTTTCATGTTCATAATAAAAATCATTTTCTCAGAATAACAACTTTTAAATCAAAGTTTATCATAGTTTTTAATTAACTAACCCAAAACAGCCCGCGGTGTTACTACGACGGCGTAAATCCGGTTTTACGGTGTTTTTCGTGTTTCCAGGTTTTAAATCATTAAGTTAGAATATCATATAGATATAGAACATGTGTTTAGTTGATTTTAAAAGTCAAGTTAGAAGGATTAACTTTTGTTTGCGAACAAGTTTAGAATTAACTAAACTATGTTCTAGTGATTACAAGTTTAAACCTTCGAATAAGATAGGTTTATATGTATGAATCGAATGATGTTATGAACATCATTACTACCTTAAGTTCCTTGGATAAACCTACTGGAAAAGAGAAAAATGGATCTAGCTTCAACGGATCCTTGGATGGCTCGAAGTTCTTGAAGCAGAATCATGACACGAAAACAAGTTCAAGTAAGATCATCACTTGAAATAAGATTGTTATAGTTATAGAAATTGAACCAAAGTTTGAATATGATTATTAACTTGTAATAGAATGATAACCTACTTTAAGAAACAAAGATTTCTTGAGGTTGGATTATCACCTTACAAGATTGGAAGTGAGCTAGCAAACTTGAAAGTATTCTTGATTTTATGTAACTAGAACTTGTAGAATTTATGAAGAACACTTAGAACTTGAAGATAGAACTTGAGAGAGATCAATTAGATGAAGAAAATTGAAGAATGAAAGTGTTTGTAGGTGTTTTTGGTCATTGGTGTATGGATTAGATATAAAGGATATGTAATTTTGTTTTCATGTAAATAAGTCATGAATGATTACTCATATTTTTGTAATTTTATGAGATATTTCATGCTAGTTGCCAAATGATGGTTCCCACATGTGTTAGGTGACTCACATGGGCTGCTAAGAGCTGATCATTGGAGTGTATATACCAATAGTACATACATCTAAAAGCTGTGTATTGTACGAGTACGAATACGGGTGCATACGAGTAGAATTGTTGATGAAACTGAACGTGGATGTAATTGTAAGAATTTTTGTTAAGTAGAAGTATTTTGATAAGTTTATTGAAGTCTTTCAAAAGTGTATAAATACATATTAAAACACTACATGTATATACATTTTAACTGAGTCGTTAAGTCATCGTTAGTCGTTACATGTAAGTGTTGTTTTGAAACCTTTAGGTTAACGATCTTGTTAAATGTTGTTAACCCAATGTTTATAATATCAAATGAGATTTTAAATTATTATATTATCATGATATTATCATGTATGAATATCTCTTAATATTATATATATACATTAAATGTCTTTACAACGATAATCGTTACATATATGTCTCGTTTAAAAATCATTAAGTTAGTAGTCTTGTTTTTACATATGTAGTTCATTGTTAATATACTTAATGATATGTTTACTTATCATAGTATCATGTTAACTATATATATATCCATATATATGTCATCATATAGTTTTTACAAGTTTTAACGTTCGTGAATCACCGGTCAACTTGGGTGGTCAATTGTCTATATGAAACATATTTCAATTAATCAAGTCTTAACAAGTTTGATTGCTTAACATGTTGGAAACATTTAATCATGTAAATATCAATCTCAATTAATATATATAAACATGGAAAAGTTCGGGTCACTACACCTTCTGCCAAAATGCATTCTCCCAAACCTTGCAATTCTGGAAATTCCTGCAACAACTCTGAATACGTGTCTACGGTTTGCAAATAATAACATTTATCATCAGTAGACTCGGGGTATTGCAAGGCATGGTCAATGAAAAAGGTAACCTTAATATCCTCAATGGTAAGGGTCAATTTCTACCCATGAACATCTATCATAGCTCTAGCGGTATTGAGGAAAGGTCGACCCAATATAAGAGGCACACGTGTGTCCTCTTCCATGTCCAAAATTACAAAATCAACCGGAAATACTAGGGTACCCACTTTTACTAACATATTCTCTAAAATTTCACGAGGGAATTTAACAGAGCGGTCTGCTAGTTGAATTGCCATTCGAGTTGGTTTTAGCACCCCGGGGTCTAGCTTAACATATAATGAATAAGGCATCAAATTAATGCTAGCCCCTAAATCCGCTAATGCTTTAATGCATTCCAAATCTCCTAAGAGACATGGTATGATAAAACTCCCAGGATCTGCTAACTTCTTTGGTATTTTGTTCATCAAAATTGCGGAATAATTAGCATTCATGGTGACGGATGAAAGTTCCTCCATTTTCTTCCGATTAGTAAGTAAGTATTTTAAGAACTTAGCATACTTGGGCATACCTGAAATCACATCAATGAAAGGCATATTTATGTTAATTTGTTTAAACATATCTAAAAATTTTGACCTTTCGGCTTCGAGCCTTTCTTGTTGTTGTTTCCTTGGGTATGGGAGCGGTGGTTGATATGGCTTCACTACGGGTTTTTCCCGTTCTTCCTTCTCAACCACTTATTCCGGCTCCTTAACCGGTTCATCATTTTTGTTCAACGAAACACTAAAATCAGAATCTTCGGGCATTCTTGGAGCTTCGTATGCTAGACCACTCCGTGTGATGATAACATTGGCGTGCTCATTTTGGGGGTTTTTATTGGTATCGCCCGGTAAACTTCCTGGTTTTCTTTCACTAAGTAAACTAGCTAAACCATTCATTTGCTTCTTCAAATTCTGAATTGAGGCTTGTTGATTTCTAAACTGGTGTTCGTTTTTCTCGTTTGTTTGGTTTATGTTTGTAACAAGCTGGGTTTGTGATGCAATCAACTTTTCCAACATACTATCTAAATTTGACTTTTTTTCTTCCTGTTGGGGTTTTTGATAAAAACCCGGAGTTTGTTGTTGGAACCCACTACTTGACCCTTGTTGGTAATTGTAATTTTGACCTTGAGGGTTGTATGGGTTGTTGAAGTTTCGATTAAACTGGGCTCTTCCTTGAAATTGATTATTATTTCTTTGGTTTATGAAAGCCACTTCTTCTTTTTGAGCCATTGTTAGACCGGCATCACAATCTTTTCCTAAATGGAGACCACCACAGTATTCACAACCTACTTTCATACTATGAATTTCCTTGGTGATTTTGTCCATGTTTCGAGCAACACCGTCTATTTTTACACTCAGGGAACTAAGGTCATCATAAGCACCGGCGCTTTGGACTTGAGCATTACGAGTAATTGGTCGTTCTTGATGCCACTCATGAGAATAATCGGCTAGCTTCTCGATTATCTCAAAAGCCTCTTACTCGGTTTTGTCCAAGAGTGAACCTCCGGACGCTTGATCAATGGAAATTCGGGTTGCAACATCACAACCCTTGTAAAAGATTTGGACTTTTTGAAAGGTATCCAAACCATGGTTTGGACAACCTCTTAACATTTTGAAAAATTGATTCCATGCTTCGTACAAGGTTTCCATCGGCTTTTGACAGAATTGGGTAATTTCCTGTTGGAGTCTCGCGAACTTAGAAGCTGGAAAATATTTCTTAAGAAATTTTTCCAACATACCATCCCAAGTTTCTATCGTAGCCTCGGCCAATGAATCTAACCAACTTCGTGCTTCCCCGTGGAGTGTCCATGGGAAAAGTCTTAAAAATATGGTCTGGTCAGTGTCTGGTTTAAGTTTGAAAAGAAGACATATCTCTTAAAAAAGACGAATATGTTCGTTTTCATCTTCATTCGGACCACCACCAAATTGACACCTTTTATTAATCATTTGGAGAATAGGTCCTTTTATTTCAAAATTTACCTAACCAGTGGGTGGAGTAATAGCACTACCTTGTCTGGTTCGGGTTGCCTTCATCTTGGCCACCATTGATTGTCTTGGTACCACCGGTCTTGCTTCTCCTTCCATTTCAAATTTTGGAGGAGGAACGGGCTCACCAAATTCAGAATATCTCGGCTTGGTTGTACTTGATTCTGAATCAAAATTTTCCTGCTTTGATGAAGATTCAAAAAGTTCAAGTACTTCTTTTGGGATCCTACCAAGCTTTCTATCAGGTTCTGTAAGCGGTGTAAGTAATGGAGAATCTGAACTTTGGGTATGTGGCATATGCAACCTAAAATCTGTTAATCACACAACTAACAAAAACTACTAAACGTACCGATTCTATAAGTTTAAAATTCAAAGACTATTAATAATTTAAAAATAATTAAGAAACTACTTAATCACAAATTAGTTAATAATTCTATTTTGACACAAAACTGTCCCCGGCAGTGGCACCAAAAACTTGATGTGCAAAACGTGGTATATGAATTATCGTATAAAATAGTATGGAAAAATACCGAATAGATATTGCTACACACTAACGGGCAGTGTACCCGATCGTGTAGTAGTATAGTAAATGGTAAAATCCGTGTATGATTCCAAGGACAGTATCTAAATCAAATTAGGATTATAGACTAAATTGTGATTATCTAAGAAAATTACAAGTACAAGATATATTTTGGTTTGCCCTTTTACGATAGGCGAATCAAGTGATGAATGAGATTAAAAAGACAATATTTTTGATATTTTTAGTTTATGAAAACAGAAAGATAGTTTTGAATTCAAATTAAAGAAATATGCTCGTCTAGACTTTTTACCCTTAATGTTGAATGTTATTTAGAATTAAGATCGGATTGATTGGTTATGCACGAGAACTAATTAATTGGTTCACCAAGAGTAGTCTTGTGCAAACACTCAAACGGGATTACATGATGCAAGTGATGTTCTTATCATCTAAGACCTCCTATTTGTAATCAACTAATTCAACTAGTTTGAAGACTTGAAGAATGATCAAGTCAATGGTGTGTTGTACATGATCCACTCCTATATCAACTAAAGGTTTAACTTAGTTTATTCCATTGGTCCGGTTAAATGCTCAATTCACCCAACCCAAATAATTAACTAAGTATTATAATAAGATCCCTATAAACGTCACTAGATAAGGCAAATCACTAATACATGTTAATTGATGTAACTAGGTAGTTGAAAGTGTGTATAATAGATTCTAAGGAATTGGTCATTCTCCTAGACAATTACACATACTAATTAAGCTATTCCAAAGTATCTACAAGAGTCGTTCTTACATTCTTATGTAAATTAACCATTTGAACTCAACTTATCCCTTTTGGTAAAAGACGGATAAACACATGTCACTAGGTGTAAATCAATACATTAACTTAACAAGATGATGTTTCTTAATCAAATGAACATATCAACTAGTTGAATCTAAAGGATTAAACTTAACAAGAATGGTTCTTGTATTCAAACATCAAACTATAGTGCATAATTACAATCAATCAATAGTAAACATTCAACATCTCGGTTATTTATCTAGATGAACATAAAATGGACTAGCCAACAATCATGCTTGAAAACTTAAACATAACAGTAACAAAGATAGAATTCATTGTAAATACAAGATTAACCTTTTAGGAGTAATCTTGGATGAAGCTCTTGAATGATCTTGGATTCTTCAATGATTTGAGTGCTTAGATGCACTTTGATAAGCCTAGGAACTGCTTTGAATCGTATATTTTCCTCTCTGAGCAGAAAGGAAACTGGTACTGGAATTAAATAAGCTGAAAAGTTGGTGAAAAAGCACTGTGCGCGGCGCGCACGGTAATGGTGCGCTGAGCGCACTCTCACCTACTTTGCTTTTTTACTTTACAGCTCGACTACGCACATTCAAATATGCTTTTCTGTTAAAAGTGCGCGAATGGGTGTGCTGAGCGCACTACTGTGCGCGGTGTGCACCACCTAAATGTGCGCTTGGCGCACTTTGGTTTTGGCCAAAAAATCCTGTGATCAAATTTATGCAATGTGCGCTGAGCGCACATTTTGGGGTGCGCTGAGCGCACTCTTCTGTCTTTGGGTTTCTGGTCTCGTTTTCGATCTCTGAGCTGTTACCATACAATATCTTCATATTTCTTCAAGTTTACAATGATTCTAGACTATATTACAATACTATGAAATACAAACGGAATTACAATGTTTACATATGAAATAAATAACAATAGGACGCGATATTACGACTAAAGATATGACTAATTTGAGTAATATCAATAATCAATTCCATTCTTTGTCTGTTCTAATTTCTTTTCCTGATTAATTTCTAACCGAGACCACGCACTATCATACATAGTGCTCTCTTCTTGCTACGATGTCTACATAAACTCACAATTATGAGCCATCTCATATCACTTTCCACCATCGAAATCTAGCAATCTAAACCACCATCATCACTGCTTTTGCTACTGCTAAACATATGTTCTATTTCATATTCAGACCAAAACCCATGAACACCCGATTTCTACGCTACTGCTATTTCTTTGTGATCGAAAATCACTACTATTAACATGCTGAAACCACTATGCTCGTGAACACCAAACAACTTCTCTTCTTCGACCTATCACCATCTCCACTCCTTCACTTTTATAACCGAAACCCACGAAAACTATCACCACCCATGATCATCCCTAAACCCTACAACCCATTTAATAGCCACTCTTCTCCATCCTCGCCAAAGTAATCACCTGCAGTGATATTTTTTTTCTTTTCTTTTGTTGTTGTTTGTTCTCTGCTGCAGTTACTCGACCTCGGTTAAATAATATCACAACCACCGCAGAATTTGCATGCTGATATCGCATATTTTATACACGTTTTCCTTAGTGATATCGATCATAATTTAGTCCGTTCGGATACAATTTGGTGTTTATTTTGATAATATTAAGAATGTTCGAGTTTGAAGAGCTATTTGTAGAAGAGATGCGGTTTTTGAAGCTTTTGAGGCATTTTGTCAATTGGTTGTTTTTATTAGTGCATCGAGGATTAAAACGTTAATGTTTTATTGATTCATGAGGTGTTGAGATAATTAGAGCAAGTAAAAAGAGAAAAATAAACGAAGGAATCAGTTTCAATGCATTGTCTCGGCGCGACAAATGAGTCCGCGGCGCGACGAATGACGAGTTTCCAGATCAGAAGTTGGTTTAAAGAGGTTGAAATTTCATGTTATATGTCGCGGCGCGACGCGACCGTGTGTCGGTTCAGGTGATTTTGGCAAGTTATAAAAGGCCCGAAAAAATACCCTAATTATTCATTCTTCCATCCAGACGAATTGGGGCAGCTTTTGGACGATTTTTGGTGATCTTTGGAGAACTCCAAGGTCATTCTAACACATCAATCATTCCGGAAACAAGTCTCGATCCGTTTATCGTTCAAGATTCAATCATTAATTAGGTTAATCTCTTTGTTTAAAACAATGAATTCTTCTATTACTTTGATTGTTATTTTTGTTCTAGCCATGATTGGCTAAACTTTTAATGTTTGTCTAGATTGAATATTTGCATGTGTTTGGATGATACTTTGTAGTTTTATTAATTAATACATGATAATTATGAGTTTTGATTAAGAACCATTCTTGTGGGTGTTGATTATTGTTACTAGGTTGATTAGTGAATCTTGTTTGAACAAAGGAAACCCTGTTTCAATTTAGTGATCTAATTTCCAATTGATTTGTCTTAACCAATTGGGTGCTTACTGGACCAAGGTGGTAAACCGGGTAACATTGATTGAACAAAATAGGGGTGAATTGTGTGGAGCGAACGCGTAACCAATTAAATCTTAATCTTATAATTAGCTAATTACTAAGTCACAAACGAAAGAGGTCTTTGGTGAAAGGGAACTCTAAGCCAATAAATCCTAGTTTGACGTGTTTGCTAAAAGAGAACTCTGGGTAAATCGACTCTGTAATTTTATGCATTGATAAATAGAACTAGTGCTTAATAACAAATTATCCAACACTGCGAATAGGAGATCTAGGCGAACATTCTTCTATTTATTGAATTCAAATATCTTTACTTTTTGTTGAGTCAGCATTTATTTTTATAAACTTAAAAATACAAAAATATCATCTTTTACTTTTAATCAATCTTTGATTTGGCTAATCGTTAAATAGCCACCAAAACAAACTATCTCGTACTTTCGATTTTCATAGATTAACTTAGTTTATTTTATTAGTACAATCTTAATTCTCACGTTTAAACTGTCCTTGGAACGATTTCGGAATTACCAATTTTATACTATTATACGATCGGGTACACTGCCCGTTAGTGTGTAGTAATCTTTAAACCGGCATTTTCCAGAGATAAATTATATACTAGATTTTACACATCAAGTTTTTGGCGCCGCTGCCGGGGATGGTTGTGTCGAAAATTAAGATTGTTATCTAATTGTTCTTAGTTTAGTTTAGTTATAGTTTATTATTTCTTTTCGTTATTCTCAGTTGAATCAGTGCGTTTAATCAGTTGTTAGTTGTGATTTCGCAGGTAACAGGTAGTGCATGCCGCATACGCGTTCTTCTAATTATCCGATTCTTCAACCATTTGCAGAACCCGAAAGAGAGTTATTCAGAGCGTTAAGTCACGAACAACAGGCTACAGTGGATTCATCATCTTCTTCAAGTGCTAATATAATTAATTTGGGAAGTAGTTCTGAGACTGTGGTGCTCGATACACCACCTGAAATCAGAGAAGAAGAAGAATCTTACATTTCATTAGATCTTTTTGAGACTGAAGATATGGCCGATCAAGAACAACCACCTCGTCCTCAGACTATGGCACAAAAGTTGAAGGCCACACGAGGGGGCCAAGGCAATTCGATTACTTAACCGAACATCACTCAGCCTTTTCAAATTACAGGGCCGATCCTGAATTTGATTTCTTCTGATTGCCGATTTTATGGCAAGGATACTGAGGATGCTAATGAGCATCTTCGTAATTTTAATGATATTTGCAATTTGTTTAAGTTTTATGAGGTTGCTTATAGTTCAATCAAGACAAGGCTTTTCCCTTGGACTTTTAAGGGAGAAGCCAAGAGATGGTTAGATAAGCAACCAGAGGGCACGATTACCTCTTGGGAGACTTTGGAGGATAAGTTTTTATCGAAGTTTTTCCCTGCGTCTCGAGCTGCTAGACTTTAAGCAGAAATTTCACAATTTAGACAAAAGAGCAGTGAGACATTATTCGATGCTTGGGACCGTTTTGCTACTTTGTTACGCTCATGTCCGCAACACGGGTTGAATGATTTACAGAAGTTTCAGATTTTCTACAAGGGGTGTGATATCCCAACTCGTCAGACTATTGATCAAGCAGCAGGTGGTACGTTAATGGATAAGACCGAAGAAGAGGTGCTAGAGATAATTGAAAAGCAAGCTGCTTACTCTCACGAATGGCATCAAGATCATGAGTCATTCCATTCAGCTTCAGTTAAGAGAACCGAAACCCATGGTGCTTATGATGATTTTGGGTTTATAAGTGCTAAGTTGGATTCCTTTGGTAGGAATTTGGAGAAGATAAATAAGGACATTCATGGTATGAAGGTGGGTTATGAGTATTGTGGGGGATTGCATCTGGCAAAAGATTGTGATGCAGGTTTGACTATGAATCAGAAGGAAGAGATATCTTATATTAGTCAGCAGAACAACAATCAGTTTCAGGGACGTGCGCAGTTTAATAGGAATTTCAATAATCCCTATAATCCTTAAGGTAATCAAGGTCCGAGGTTCCAGCTAGGTTCTAGTGGAGGATATCAACAGCAAGCTCCCGGGTATTTTCAGAAACCCCAAGCCGAAGAGAAAAAGTCCAACCTTGAAGCTATGATCGAGAAGCTTGTGATATCTCAAACTCAGCTTGTTACCACTGTTACTCAGAACAATGAGAAGAATGACCAAATGTTTTGAAATCAACAAGCAACGATTCAGAATCTAGAGAAACAAATTGGTCAGCTTGCTAGCCAGAATAATGTTAGGAAACCGGGGGAGTTACCGAGTAAGACCGATAACAACCCGAAGAATGGGCACGTTAATGCTATCACTACCCGCAGTGGTTTAGCATATGATTCACAGAGTAAGCCCGATGAGGATGATTTACGAGTGCCGTTGGTTAAGGATAGGGAGCCGGTTATTGTTAGTGAACCGGAGGAGGATAAGGAGCCGGAACAGGTGATTGAGAAGGTTGTGAGGGTACCGGAAACTGTTGCTGCTAAACCGGTAGTTAAAGAGTATCAACCACCACTCCCATTCCCGAGGAAGCAGAGACTGGAGAAGTTGGAGGCAGAAAAGTCCAAGTTCATGGACTTGATTAAAAAAGTTAACATTAATTTGCCTTTTATTGATGTGATTGCAGGTATGCCCAAGTATGCAAGGTTTCTTAAGGACTTGTTAACTAACAGGAAGAAGATGGAGAACGTGTCTTCAGTTAGGTTGAATGCCGCATGCTCAGTGGTAGTTACAAACAAGCTTCCCGAGAAGCTTGAGGATCCTGGGAGTTTTACCATTCCTTGTTTATTGGGTAACTTGGATTGTATGAGGGCATTGGCAGATCTAGGGGCTAGCATAAATTTAATGCCCTACTCTATTTATTTAAAGCTAGACCCCGGGGAGTTGAAACCCAAGCGAATGGCTATTCAGCTAGCAGACCGCTCTGTTAAATTCCCTCGTGGAATTATCGAGAATATGCTAGTTAAGACCGGGTCGTTGGTTTTTTCGGCAGATTTTGTGGTGTTAGATATGGAAGTGGATGATAGGATTCCACTGATTTTGGGTCGGCCATTTTTAAATACTGCTAGGTGTATCATTGATGTCTATGGCCAACAGTTGACCCTTCGGATAGATAATTTTCATGCAACTTTCTCAATCAACCATACTTTAAAATACCCTGCGTACACCGATGATGTATGCTATTTTCTTAACACTGTGAATGTCCACTCTGAGTTGTTGCAGGAATTCCCAGAGTTACAGGGTTCAGGAGAATGTTCATTGGTTGAAATTGATGAAGAGTTGCAGGTTGAAGAGGTGGATATTTTGACCACCTTGATGGAAAACGGCTATGAGCCGACTGAGGAAGAGTTCAAAGAACTCGAGCGTGATGCGGATTACCGGAGCAAGTCTTCAATTGAAGAACCTCCCGAGTTAGAATTGAAGCCACTTCCAGATCATTTGGAATACGCTTATTTGCAGGAGGAATCTAAGCTTCCGGTAATTATTTCTTCTTCTCTTACTACAGGTCAGAAAACTGAGCTTGTAACCATGCTGCAGGCCCATAAACCGGCCATTGCGTGGAAAATTCACGACATTAAGGGTATTAGTCCCTCCTATTGCACCCACAAAATCCTAATGGAGGATAACTCCAAACCTGTGGTGCAACGTCAAAGGAGGTTGAACCCGCACATACAAGATGTCGTGAAGAAAGAGATCATTAAGCTCCTCGATGCAGGTCTGGTTTACCCGATCTCTGACAGTCCTTGGATTAGCCCGGTACACTGTGTACCTAAGAAATGTGGTATGACTCTTACCACCAATGATAAAAATGAGTTAATTTCCACTAGGACTGTCACGGGGTGGCGTGTTTGTATTGACTATCGAAAGTTGAACGACGCCACATGGAAAGACCACTTCCCGTTACCTTTCATGGATCAACTGCTAGAGAGGTTAGCGGGAAACAGCTTTTATTGTTTTCTTGATGGTTTTTCGGGCTATTTCCAAATTCCTATCTCGCCCGAGGACCAGGAGAAAACTACTTTCACGTGCCCGTATGGCACATTTTCATACTGACGCATGCCCTTTGGCCTTTGCAATGCTCCGGCCACTTTTCAAAGGTGCATGATGGCCATATTCCACGACATGATAGAGGATTGCATGGAGGTGTTCATGGATGACTTTTCGGTCTTCGATGACACTTTTGATTCATGCCTTCTAAATTTAGAACGGATGTTGGAACGATGTGAAAAGTTTAATCTTGTGCTAAATTGGGAAAAGTGCCATTTCATGGTTCAAGGGGGCATAGTTCTCGGGCACAAGATTTCCAAGGACGGTATTGAGGTGGATCTTGTGAAGGTAACGGCTATTAAGAACCTTCCACCTCCCACCGATGTTAAGGGTATTCGGAGTTTTCTCGGGTACGCCGGTTTTTACCGGCGGTTTATTAAGGATTTTTCTAAAATTGCTAACCCGATGAACAAACTCCTCGAAAAGGAAACGCCGTGGATTTTCTCCGACGAGTGCCTAAAGGCATTCGATCTTCTTAAGGAGAAACTGATCAATGCACCAATCATAATTGCTCCGAATTGGTCCCTTCCATTCGAGCTTATGTGCGATGCTTCCGATTTTGCTGTTGGTTCAGTTTTGGGTAAAAGGGTCAAGAAACACTTCTGACCCATCTACTATGCAAGCAAGACTTTGCAGGGAGCACAATTGAATTATACTACCACTGAAAAGGAGCTCCTTGCGGTGGTCTTTTCTTTTGATAAGTTCAGGTCCTACTTAGTCTTGTCTAAGACTATAGTTTTTACGGACCATTCTGCTCTGAAGTACCTATTTTCGAAACCGGATGCAAAACCTCGACTGCTTAGATGGATCTTGCTTTTGCAAGAATTCGACATCGAGATCCGGGATAAGAAGGGTGTTGAAAATTTAGCGGCTGACCACTTATCTAGACTCGAGAACCCAAATCTCAAAGTCCTTCACGAATCAAGTATCCATGATGATTTTCCCGATGAATATCTCATGGCGATGGACAAGGTGGACGAGCCGTGGTACGTGGACATTGCTAATTATCTTGTTGTGGGATTCTTGGAAAAAGGGTGGTCGCATCAAAAGAGGAAGAAATTCTTCAGTGACCTTAAGTACTATTTCTGGGAGGCTCCCTATCTTTTTCGTTGTTGTCCCGATGGGGTTATCCGCCGGTGCGTTTCCGGTGAGGAGTGTATGCGTATTTTGACCGAGTGCCTTAGTGGGCCTATCGGTGGGCATTTTAGACCCCAAATCACGGGTCGTAAAGTCTATGATGCTGGCTTCTTTTGGCCGACAATTTTCAAGGATGCCCACCGGATTTGCAAGTCATGCGATTCTTGTCAAAGGGCCGGTAAAGTCACCAAACGGGATGAGATGCCTCAACAAAGCATCCAAGTTTGCGAAATATTTGACGTTTGGGAAATTGACTTTATGGGGCCATTTTCGAAATCTCAGAATTATAGTTACATACTCGTTGCTATTGACTACGTGTCTAAATGGGCCGAAGCTCAAGCTTTGCCCACAAATGATGCACGAGTTGTGATTTCCTTTCTTAAGCGTTTATTCTCTCGATTTGGAACTCCTAAAGCTTTGATTAGCGATAGGGGAACTCATTTTTGTAACGCTCAAATGGAGAAGGTATTGAAGCGATATGGAGTTCTCCATAAAGTTTCTACTTCATACCATCCCCAAACGAGCGGACAAGTTGAGAACACCAATCGAGCTCTCAAAGGGATTCTTGAGAAGACTGTGGGGTCGAATCCGAAGGAGTGGGCGAATAAGCTCGATGAAGCTTTGTGGGCATTTCGAACCGCCTACAAAACGCCAATTGGTACCACTCCTTATCGGTTGGTTTATGGGAAAGCGTGCCATCTTCCGTTGGAGATTGAGCATAAGGCTATGTGGGCACTTAAAAAGTGCAATTTGGATTTGAAGGAAGTCGGACGCCTAAGGGCGGGGCAATTGAATGAGCTTGGTGAATTACGCCTTGATACGTACGAAAATTCGGTGATTTATAAGGAGAAAACCAAGCAATGGCACGATAGGAAGTTAAAGGGTCCAAAAGAGTTTAATGAAGGCGATCGAGTGCTTTTGTTTAACTCTAGATTAAAGATTTTACCGGGAAAACTTAAGTCCCGGTGGACGGGACCATTTGAGGTTGTTAAGGTGTACCCGTACGGTACAATTGAGTTGAAAAACGCAAGCGGTACTACTTTTAAGGTTAATGGACATCGTGTGAAGAAGTATTTTGATGGTCCGATGTTGATTGATGACGAGGTTCACGTTGAACCCGATCCTAAGGTTACTTAAAGTTGGAAACGAGTTTTGTGAACGACTCGTTAAACATGGTTCACATTGTTGTATAGTTTGTATTAATAGGTTTAATCACGGGTTTGCTGAGTCTTAAATGCTAAATGATTAATTATGATAGATTACTTGCTTGTTTTGTTGATTGTTTTTGTGATTAAAGGAATTGGAGTTTGCTGCATAGTTTAAAAAGTCGAGGTACCAGGTCCAGCCCATTGCCGCAAACAGGGTCGCGGCGCGACACAATATAGGTTTTGATTACAGAAAGCCATCTAAAAATGGATTTCAAACATGTTCATTGCCGTGGCACGACAGTTGAGGTCGCGGCGCGAGGTTTCAAAAGTTTTGTGGGTCACGTATTTTTAAAGAATCAGAATCAAGTATTGCGTTTCGCCGCTGCGCGACGACTTATGTCGCAGCGCGACAGTTCTGTCGCACAGGTTCCAACCCCCACGGTTTAGGTTTTAGATTAAATGGGTCAACCCGACCCACTACATAACCGACGGGATTTTTGACTCTTTTTAGGGGTTTTGGATCAGTTTTTCACCCACTACTCTCACATTAAACTCTCAAACGAAGTTAGAGCTCTCAAACCCTAGTTTCAATTAACAACTAATTGCTACCTAATTTCTTCAATTCATTGTGCAAACATGCCGGTTGAGGTCCGATTTTAACTAATCTCTTGCTTTTTCTTTCATGTTTCTTGATTAATTGTCTTGATTTTAGGGTTCATGTTTGAAATTTTAAGGGTTTGTTTAATTGAAACTCTTATGCCTTAGTATTTGATGAATTGTTGATGAATATGATATTATTGTGTGTTCTTCATGAGTTCTTGTGTTGTTATGCATAATATTGATTCTTGAAATTAGGGTAGTAATAAATCCGAATTTGATGTTGATTGTTTGGGGATTTTGTTTGTTAGGAAGATGTTTGCTTATAAATACATGCTTTAAGATAGTGTGGGGTGATTTGGGAGGGTCATTTATGATTATGGAAATTGGTAAAACATGATGATTTATGTGATTTATGAGATGTTTATTTGGGTGTTTGAATGGTTTATTCTTCATGGAGTAGGTTAATTGGCTAGATGAGTTTGTGAAATTGAGTTAAATGGAGATTGTTTAATGAGGCACTTACATGATATTTTGTTTTGAGAATTGGTTTGAATTGGATACCATGGAACACAAACATATGTTGTCAATACTTGCTTTTGTCTAAATGCCTAATTGAAGTTGAGACGAGTATTAATGGTACTTGGTGCAAGTATGTGGAACATATTGATTTTTCTAACGCTAACTTTTCGATGTTTTGTGTTTGGTTTGGTTTTTGTCTCATGTGTGTAGAGAAGCAGATTTGATGCTCCATCATCCTCCTCGGCTCAATCCCGAAGGGAGGAAGAGTGAAGAACTAATCCGGAGGTTTGGTTGCAACAAGTTGAGGAGCAATTCTCGGAATATTTTGGATACATTTTAGTTCGGAATATTCAAGCAACTTGGTATTTTAGTTGGGATGAATTGAATAGTGCATCTAATGAGGTAAGGGAGGATATTGCTTATATGCTGGTGATGTCGAGACAGGGGGTTGATCTTGGCACTTGGGAACGTGCTTTTTCATTAAGAGATGATCTTTACCGTGAGTTAATTGTTGAGTTTTTCTCTTTTTTAAGTTTTCGTTCTCGAAGAGATGGGATGGATCAAGGCTTTTTGACATTTCATTTAGGAGGTGAAAGTCGAGCCATGAGCCGAATTGATTTATCTCGAGCACTAAATTTGTATGAAGAATTAGATGAGAAGTCTTTGATACGTTATTTGAAGAAAGAAACGGAGTTCATCGGGAATCAGGATGATTATAATGAGCGAGATTTTTGGTTTGAAATTTCAGGTTTGACTCCATTTGTGTCTAATGAGTCGAAGGGCTCCGATATTCAAAGCAGAGATCTACGGTTACTCCATAAACTGTTGTCGTGTACTTTTTGTGGAAGAAGGAATGGGAATGATAAAGTTAATTCTACCGAATTGTGGATAATGCATCGATTTCGTCATAATGCGCAGGTTGATTTGTGTATGTTGATTGCTACCTATTTATCTAATCAGTCGTGGGAGACACGCTCTTCAAGGCCACTGCTGGGTGGTCATTTTGTTACAAAGATTGCACGATTTTTCAACATCAATTTTAGCAGGTGTACAAGATTAACCGACCCCTTGCAAGTGATGAAACCTTTCAATTTAAGGTTTTATCTTAATGTGCGTTTTGTGATGTGGGATGTGAATCGGGTTGGCTTGGTTGCATTTGTTGAGCCACAAGAGCACGAGGCCGGAGGTAATGTTCAAGGAGATGAGGAGGCAGAGCCGGTTGCTCCGAATGTGCCAGCGGGGGGTCAGCCTTGGGGTATTTCCTAAGAAATTTGGGATAACTTAGTGTCGTGGGTTGATAACGTGCGAATCGGTGTGTCAGACAGCTTTGATGAGTTTCGGGGAGAACAACGGTCGCATAATGACCGTATGTGGGAAAGTCAGCAGAGGGTAGATGAGAGGTCGGCTGAGTCTTTGCATGACCAGCAATGGATGGCATATGGAGGCGATTGGTAAAGGCACAACGCTCTTCTTTTCTACTATAACCCGGAGAATTATTATGGTACACAAGCTCAGACACCGGTTTATTATCGTAGTCCAGTACGGCCCCGAGTTCAGGCCCCGATTTACAGTGAGGAGGAAAGGTTTGAGGACGCACGTAGGAGATTCGAGCAGCCGTATCCGCACGGCAACTGGCCGTATGATGGGTTTCAGTGAGGAGGGCCTGCGAGCCCGTGATTATGTTGTAATTTGTTTTAAACTATTTCCGTTTCGTTGGTTTGTACTTGGATAATTTTATATTTTGCTTATGTACTGTAGATTTATTCGGGGACAAGGCGTTTCGGTACCGGGTGGTACCACCTTGTCTCATTTATGTAGTTTTCTTGTGTTTTTCTTTTCTTAGGTATGTTGGTGAAACAATTTTTCAAGTCTGGCATTAAGTTCAGCAAAACTACTTGATTGATGGTATTGGTGTGAGGATCGGGAATGGACGATGTTCTTATGCTGGCAGTCAGTTCAGCGCCATCTGTCACTGTCATTCCACGATTAGTGCTTAACTCGATAAGTTTTTATTTTTCTTACCCTTTCGATTTTCATCTATTTTTGATCTCAAGTGATGGGGACGTTACTTGATCTCAAGTGTGGGGTGGAGATGTAAAATCTCTCGGGTTAGTTGTTAATGGAATCATCATCATATTAGTGTTGATATTAAAAAGACTTGACGTTTCACGGGTTTTGGTCGTAAAAAAAAAATTTGAAAAATTTAGGTTAAAATAAAAAAAAACTGAAAAGTTAGAGAAAAAGAAAAAAAATAGAAAAACAATTAAAAATTCGGCCAAAATCTTTATTCTGAAAATTGGCTTGGTATTTTATGGTATAATTCGTGATTTCAAAGAAGCCAAAAGTGTTCCACATGTTCATTACCATTGGACATGAAATCCTATGAGTTCGGGGAACTCAATAGTAGGTCACCTGTACCAAAATGGGTGTAAACCGTGAGAGAGCGGTGATTGCATAGCGTGATTGTGACCGAATCACGTGCCAGATCAAAAACTTTTGGTTACTTGGTATAGCAGACTTCCGAAACTATATCATTTTATTATTACATCATCTAATGGTGTGATACTGTGGGAAGAGGAGCCTCGAGTTTCACCAGTGTTGTCCTTTTTAGGAGCAATAGCTACGTGCTTGTGTTTGCTTAGACAACACAACCCATAGCCAAAAGCTATGGCATCCAAAGGTTTTTGGGATTTATTGGAAGGGTAGTATCTACTTCTTACCTTTCTTAAAACAAGCAGAAAAGCTTGTCATGTGGGAAGTAGGCAAACCAGTGTCAATTGAAACAGATTGGCACTTCCGAGTGACTCAGATCCACTCATTAAGGAAGTAAAGTCTTTCGACTGTTTCACTTGGTACGTATACCTCTTAAGCGTGCCATTTCATTACCCATCATTTCACGATGAGGTACTGTTAGATGAGAAAGTCTCGAACTTTCAAAACATGTTCATTATTTTGAATGTGAAATCCTACATGAACATGAAAGTTCATACGTAGGTCACTTGTACAAAAACGGGTGTCAACCGTATGAACGGTGATAGTGGCGTATAGTTGAAACCGGACCATTTGCTAGATCAAAAACTTAAACAGGGCGATCCTCATTATTTCTCCTAACAAGGACAATGTTGCACCCGACCACCTGATTTAACCATACAGGATGTATCTTTTCCATCCTTAAGGGAGTCAAGTCTCCCGAACGACACACTTGCTGATTTGTTTCAGAAGATGTAGTCCAGACCAGTTGTAGGGTGACGAAAAGTCTTGAAAAGTCATTGCTAAAATCGACTGGAAATCTACCAGGCCTCAACGTCAAACAGGGAAGCTGGTAGTCAAAGCTTATCTAAATGAGGGAGATTTGCTAGTCAAATGGGAAGCGCACCATGATACACAAAATGTCAGTGATTGATCAGATTCCCAGTGGATAACCTCCGGAAAGGTAAGATATCAGCTTTTAAGCCTGATGAACCTCAATCTTTATGGTTGACTTAACGGATTAGATGATCACCTCATGATTATCGATGATATCTGGACGTAATGTGTATCCTCCTAAGCACATTATTTTCTTACCGACATCTCGCGATGTTAGGTACTGTGGGAGGCTTGGCTTGACCAATTGCGGGGTAGCCCGTGCGTTACTTTGGCACATTTGTTCGATTGCTATACTTGTTGGTGCTTGGTTTCCACTTGATTCCCGTTTACTTTGAAGACTTATTTTTCGAGAATCTCTACTTCATCAGTATGGTACGTTAATCGAGATTAATTTTGGTTGCTATATCAGTTACATATTGTTTGCGGTTCAGGAAGTTATTTCGGGGGAATGCAAGTGGGAATCATGATGGTTATTTACTCCAAATCGTACCCACGCTAGTTGTTAGTTTGGTTTCTTGTTCGTTTGGTTCTACATACATTTTTGAAGCCGTTATTATATGGTAGAAGATTATTATCGAGTTTAATTGCTTGAGGACAAGCAAAACTCTAGTGTGGGGTGGTTTGATATCCCATATTTTATACACGTTTTCCTTAGCGATATCGATCATAATTTAGTCCGTTCGGATACGATTTGGTGTTTATTTTGATAATATTAAGAATGTTCGAGTTTGAAGAGCTATTTGTAGAAGAGATGCGGTTTTTGAAGCTTTTGAGGCATTTTTTCAATTGGTTGTTATTATTAGTGCATCGAGGATTAAAACGTTAATGTTTTATTGATTCATGAGGTGTTGAGATAATTAGAGCAAGTAAAAAGAGAAAAATAAACGACGGAATCAGTTTCAATGCATTATCGCGGCGCGACAAATGAGTCCGCGGCGCGACGAATGACGAGTTTCCAGATCAGAAGTTGGTTTAAATAGGTTGAAATTTCATGTTATATGTCGCGGCACGACAATTATGGCCGCGGCGCGACCGTGTGTCGGTTCAGGTGATTTTGGCAAGTTATAAAAGGCCCGAAAAAATACCCTAATTATTCATTCTTCCATCCAGACGAATTGGGGCAGCTTTTGGACGATTTTTGGTGATCTTTGGAGAACTCCAAGGTCATTCTAACACATCAATCATTCCGGAAACAAGTCTCGATCCGTTTATCGTTCAAGATTCAATCATTAATTAGGTTAATCTCTTTGTTTAAAACAATGAATTCTTCTATTACTTTGATTGTTATTTTTGTTCTAGCCATGATTGGCTAAACTTTTAATATTTGTCTAGATTGAATATTTGCATGTGTTTGGATGATACTTTGAAGTTTTATTAATTAATACATGATAATTATGAGTTTTGATTAAGAACCATTCTTGTGGGTGTTGATTATTGTTACTAGGTTGATTAGTGAATCTTGTTTGAACAAAGGGAATCCTGTTTCAATTTAGTGATCTAATTTCCAATTGATTTGTCTTAACCAATTGGATGCTTACTGGACCAAGGGGGTAAACCGGGTAACATTGATTGAACAAAACAGGGGTGAATTGTGTGGAGCGAACGCGTAACCAATTAAATCTTAATCTTATAATTAGCTAATTACTAAGTCACAAACGAAAGAGGTCTTTGGTGAAAGGGAACCCTAAGCCAATAAATCCTAGTTTGACGTGTTTGCTAAAAGAGAACTCTGGGTAAACCGACTCTGTAATTGCATGCATTGATAAATAGAACTAGTGCTTAATAACAAATTATCCAACACTGCGAATAAGAGATCTAGGCGAACATTCTTCTATTTATTGAATTCAAATATCTTTACTTTTTGTTGAGTCAGCATTTATTTTTATAAACTTAAAAATACAAAAATATCGTCTTTTACTTTTAATCAATCTTTGATTTGGCTAATCGTTAAATAGCCACCAAAACAAACTATCTCGTACTTTCGATTTTCATAGATTAACTTAGTTTATTTTATTAGTACAATCTTAATTCTCACGTTTAAACTGTCCTTGGAACGATTTCGGAATTACCAATTTTATACTATTACACAATCGGGTACACTGCCCGTTAGTGTGTAGTAATCTTTAAACCGGCATTTTCCAGCGATAACTAATGGTTACCATCGAACACCCATGGTTGTTGCTCGTTAACTGCTGCAACCTCCTAATAAACCCTTTTATTTTCATCTTCAATGATTACTGTTATTTCGTGAATAACCTTGTACACCGAGACTTTAATGCACTTTGGGTTAACTAGTTTACTTTTGTAACGGGTCATTTATAACAACCTAGGTAGACCGAGTGAATTTGTTTTGTTGGGCTACCTTTTTCCTTATTCTGTTTGGGCCGAATACAAAAACAATTATCATAAACAAAAGCTTCATAACCCTGTTGGTGTCCGATATTATATATGGTTTGTACCATGGTGGTGACAATGATAATGATGATGACCGATGGTATTAGATGATGTATGTCGAGTTATGATGATGATTATGATGATAGCGTATGATGTATATAATGACACATGATAAATGATGATGATGATGAAGGAACATGTCGATGATGAGATGATGTAAATGATGTTATGAATAAATGAAAATTGATAATGATGAATGAAGAAGAGAGAACAGATAGACATAGGTTATATAGTTTTAATTCGGTAATTAAAACATAAAAGAATCAGCAGAGCAATGGTCTGGGCATGTGAAGGTTTAAGGAGAGGTCGTGGGATCGAAACTAGGCAACGACATATTAATTTTTTTTTATTTGAAGCTGTCTTAAAAATTGGGCTGCTGTGGCCCATCAAGCATAGTACCAAGCTTCGAGTTGGGCTTGTGGATTCATTTAGTAAACATAATTGGACTCCCTAGTCTTGGACTTCTCTTATACTAATGGACATATTTAGTATATAAGGTATATTATTATTATTATTATTATTATTATTATTATTATTATTATTATTATTATTATTATTATTATTATTATTATTATTATTATTATTATTATTGTTATTATTATAATTATTGGAAAAATCATTATTTTTAGAGTTATTATTATTAATATTCATTTAAAACTTAACACTTTTATCAAAATTATTACTGTTATTAAAAGTATTATTATTATTATTACAAATTATTGTAGTATCATTAAAATTATTATTTTACAAACAAAAGATATTTATATAGAAATATATTTATTACATATATCATAAGTATATCTAATTTACTAATTTAAAAATAACATATGTAGATATATATAACATTAGAAATAATAAATATATTAATATTGTTAACAAGTAATATATTTTAATATATATAAATATATAAACTGGATTGAATACCATTACATGCATATTATGTGTTTTAATATATATATTACTGAAATAGGTTCGTGAATCTGAGGCCAACCCTATATTTGTTCAATGACGTCATATGTATTTTTACTACAAAATACAGTATGGTGAGTTTCATTTGCTCCCTTTTTAATTGCTTTTGCAATATATATTTTTGGGCTGAGAATACATGCGCTGCTTTTATAAATGTTTACGAAATAGACACAAGTACTTAAAAATATATTCTACGTTGAGTTGTACCACTAGCATACTTCCCTGTAGCTTGGTAACTACTATTTACATGTAGTATTGTAAACGTGAATCCTGTTGATAGATCTATCGGGCTTGACAACCCCAACCGGGCTGGACGACCAGTATTCAACGGTTGCATAGTACTTCGTTTCAGTGACTACACTTAGTACAGTGTAGTGAGATTTCATAATAAAGGGAATATGCGACGTTGATTAAATGTTAAGTATGGTTACCAAGTGCTCAACCACTTAGAATACTTTTATACACTTGCGAGTGTACATATATTTATAAACCAAAATCTTGTGGTCTATTAATATATTGAAATGATTGTTATGATAAACTTATGAACTCACCAACCTTTTGGTTGACACTTTTAAGCATGTTTATTCCCAGGTATGAAAGAAATCTTCCGCTGTGCATTTGCTCATATTACATGGAGTCATTCATGGCATATTTAAGTCAACGCCTCGCAATGGGACCAAATGTTGACGAATTCGTCCAGGAGGATTAGGACGGGTTCTCACATGTGGTATCAGAGCAGTGGTCATAGCGAACCAGGTCTTGCATTAGTGTGTCTAACTAGGAGTTGTTAGGATGCATTAATGAGTCTGGACTTCGACCTAGTAGTTGTTAGGTTATAATAATGAGTCTAGACTTGAACCTGGTCTGCATGTGAAAAGTGTTTGCTTACCACCATTTGTTGAAAAATATCTACTTGTCATTTTCAGTCTCGACGCGTCTTATTGCAATTATTGCATAGACGGTGTACAGACAAATTCACCTCCCATCACATTAAGTCTTGTCTGACACGTTTCCTTAATTCTCTCCGTAATCTACGGGATCTTCTATATTGAACATAAGTATTCTATGTAATTAGAATATCATCAGATATCCGAAATTCTTTTCATATCGAAAACCCTTTATCTAATCGTACGAAATGGAACTCATCACTAGTTCAAGTCCCTCGGATTCCGATATGGATTTTCACTCGAGCTCTGAAGACAATGTCACTAGAATGAATCAACCAATCAGCCATCCCTAATTTATCTGATGGATTCGTAGTCGACTTAATCAATGGAGACAAGAAGAAGGCGATCCTTTCCACCCACCAACCTGCACCCTCGGTGAAGAACCTGAAGCACTTACCGGTGAACATGTCCGAAACACCATCTTCACTCTCATTTCCAGAATATCTCGCAACGATTATATAATATCTCAAATTCTAAACCTTATTCATCCCCTTGTTCAAACCGCCAATCATCCCAGAATAATAGAAGAAGTCAACGAATTTCGCGCTCGAGTTGTAGCTTTGGAGAATATGGTGCAAAACTTAACAGCCCCAGCAACATCACCGGCACCAACAGTACCACCAACATCAACACCAGTACCACCAACAACCCAAGTTTCAACATCACATGCCTCAACATCTCATTCTGTACCTCGAGCATAATCATCATTCTACGTATCGTTCTATCTACTTTATCTTCGTTCTACATATCGATCTACATCGATTATCTTCGGTTGACATGGCGATTATGTAATTTCTAAAGTTTTAGAGATTATGTAATCTAGTACTAACGATAAATCAAATGAGTTTAATATCTTATTGACTCATTAAATCTATGATTACATCTGAAGAAAATATATATGTAGATATGTTTTCATAAAGATTGTAATTAAAAATATCTCTCGTACAAACTGTTAATGGTGAAAATATTTTAACGGGTAGGTAATACCCGAGGAATATTTAGATTTCACATTAATAAGTTACATTATACATTCTTCGAATTTGATTCAACAGTCATTTACTATCCTATTTACATTCACCGATATACAAAACTGTTCACCACAGAATAACCATTTTCATTCAATTTCATATTTGAATTTTGATCTATCGGAATCCAACAAGTGGCATAATGAAGAAAACATTGGACAAAATAAAATTTGTTAGAAACAAACAAATTAATTATAAAGAATTTTGTTAAGAATCCACGCTAACTGTTTCTAGCTAACTGGTTACATTTTATTTATCGCAATTTATATTCTCGCAATTTTATTTACCGTCATTTAAATACTGTTATTTATTTTACGTACTTTACATTTCGTCGGATAAATCGGGACACATGTATACAATACATCGGATTAATTCTGAGACAATAAGTTGTACACGGGTCATGATACATATTTATTAATTCGAATATTTGGAACATCCTAACACAATAAGTATACAATACGTTTTGATAAATCCTAAGACAATACGTACACAATACGTCTTAGTTAATTATAAGACAATACGTTTACAATACGTCTCTGGGTTGATGCAAAGACAATACGTATACAATACGTCATTGGGTAATTCTAAGATGATATATATATAAACCGATTATTGGACTATCAACTAAGGACTGCCATTATTGGACAATTAAAATGAATTAAAATATTGATTATAACATATGAAACTAAACAATTCTTCAAGTCTGCCACTTGATTTCATCTTAAACCTCATTTGAATCTTGACGATTCCAATCTATGTTCAAATCTTTCATGATTCTTGAAGACACCTCGATCGAGAGGATGAACCAGCCGCACTTCATCTACGAAAGAAAAGATTAATGCATATAGTTACGCTTCTGAAAAACCCTCGGAAACTGAGTAAACGTTTAATACGTAGCTGTGCTAATTCTTTTAGTGTTATTATTACCCAAAATAATTTGGGTAATCCCTTTCAAATTAGCCAATTTTGTCACAGCTCCAGCAGAGCAACTTCGACCTTTCATTCGAATAAGTCTTATTATAACTTTGATATATACGATTGGCTTTCTTCATCGTTACCGGAGAACCTTTTATATTCCACCATATTACCATCAGCGTTTAATCATCTAATAACACAATTCTCTTGAAAACACCTCGGATTGCTAACCAATGAATTCAGATATGGCTGCATTAAATGCAGAGGAAATAGTAAAATTGTAGATGGCCTAATGGCCAAGAGTTTGATGATAAAGAATGGAGTGTTGGGAACGCTCGATAAAAAAATTTGATATTGAAAAACGGATTGAGCTAACCATGAAGGAAACCAAGGACAAATACAAGTACCAAACCCTATTTTCAAAAGAATCCAGGTAATTCTGGATCCACCGAAATCTTTAGAGAATATATTGTTCCGAAAACATGTTAAAATCTTGCGGAAAATCTTTCTTCATCAACCTTCGAACTTAGAAATTCCAAAATATCATCATAAATATCTTCGATATTTCTAAGGATATTTTCATAAATATTCTTGTCCAAAATTATCTACCTCTTTGTATTTCTGTATTCCATTATATTGGAAACTTCTGTAAAGTCTAAGTATAAATTATGAATGAATTGTGGAGAAATGTTGGGAACTGAAGCATGAGTTAGTATAATATAATGCGCTTGGCCAACGTGATTATATTACAGTAAGTCATGCTAAATTTCTAATGAAACGTGATGATGATTCACCGACCTTATCCTCATCATGTGTCATGTTACACGACTCTTTCATTTTACTTAATCTCTAAGCATATCACGGAAATATTTCCTTGATATTTCTGTTCATCCGTAATTCCAACAGTTGCTAATAATTAGTGCTAATACATTTTCCTTCTGATTAGAAGATTTCCTTAAATCCCTTGAATTCCGAAATTCAACAGTGACTACGTCAAAAGTTAAAACGAACCTCTAATTACTTCATTTCACTCTTCTGTGACAGCCTCACTCGTACGCTTCACATGATCCAATTGTTTTACCACTATTACTAAATGGTGATAGAACTCTAGTTATTAACTCATATTCTTCATAAAAACAATCTTATTGTTAGCCATGATCACCTCGATCAAATTTCGGGACGAAATTTCTTTAACGGGTAGGTACTATCACGACCCGAAAAATTTTGACTAATTTTAAACTAAACTCTCGATACGATGTAATATTTTCGACACGATGAGAAATGTCTGTTAGGTTGGATCTCAAAATTTTTTTAAGTGTTTCATATATTCAATTGACCTTCGACTGTTTTCGACGATTCACGAACAACTATTTGTAAATAGATACATATATATAATAATTTGAAATATTATTTGAAATAATATATGAGTTAATTGTTAGAAATAAATATGTAAAATAATATGCGATATAATGAAAACTACTATTATAAATATATATTATATATATATATATATATATATATATATATATATATATATATATATATATATATATATATATATATATATATATGTGTGTGTGTGTGTGTGTGTGTGTGTGTATAAATATGTATATAAATACTACTTGGAAATATATAAAATAATATTAAATCTATTTGTTTGAAAATATATAATATATATTTATGAGATAAAACTAGTTATTTAAAACTAATTATATATAGAGAGAGAGTAAATGGAAAATGAATGGTTTCGAGCTTAATTGGCAAATGTCGGTAACACTCGGTTGATGTTCTGTTAGTTTTAATATAGATATTGTACATATTCATGAAGGATTGAAATAAAAGTTGAACTGTAAATTGATTACGAAGGTTTTAGATTTGTCAAAAATATTTTATCTTTTTAGTTTAAATATTAGTACTCCGTACATGTTAATTGGAACACAAAATAAATAATTATCGAACTTTTTTGATCAGGTTTCAAACAGTTAATGAGTGAAATAATTAAATATATTTAATCTAAAAATTTGGGAATTTTAGGAACACATTATATTTTAACTGTTTAGCAATGGACACGATAGTACTAAGCAATTTAAAATGTCGGCAGATATATTTCCAAATTGCACGTTTAAAATTAATGATTATTATTATATATTAATTATTATAGTTATCATTTACTGTATTTATTTGTCCACTTTATATCTTATCTATCTAATTAGGAGATTCAATGTATCACAAGA
Source organism: Rutidosis leptorrhynchoides (assembly GCF_046630445.1). NCBI lineage: Eukaryota > Viridiplantae > Streptophyta > Magnoliopsida > Asterales > Asteraceae > Rutidosis > Rutidosis leptorrhynchoides. The sequence continues at coordinate 595,796,625 of NC_092334.1, forward strand.
ATTATGAAAGCATATCACTGTTCTTCTTTTGTCCATTCAACTGAACTATATCTATTTATATATTATCATATGCATATACATATAATTCTATGAATCTAATATATATATATATATATATACACTTACATATGCACATACATATACATATTCTTATAACATGATTCCCTTACTCGACAATCATCCTTTCACCACCTCCACAACCTTCGGCCACCACCACAGCTCGCCACCAACCACCATTAACCATCACTCCCCCTCTCTCTAACTCTCTTCCTCTCTTTTCGTTGAACCATCATTCACCACTTCTATTCCTTTTCTTGTTTACTATCAAACCTAAGCTTCATCACCACCTTAACCGTCGCTAATCACCACCAAATAACCACCATCTCCGATCACCATCACAATCATCAAATTGTATTATTATATATTTTTTTACCCGTTACGTTTGTCAACTTAAGACCGAGAGCATCATAACCACTTTATTGTTGTGCACTAGCTCGACCAAGATAAATGAAGATCATTTTCATCAAACTTACAACAAACGAAACCACCTACAACCCCTTCGAGAACCATGGTTTCTGTTGGGTTTCTGTCGAGACAAATAACCAATGGTCACCATCGAACACCCATGGTTGTTGCTCGTTAACTGCTGCAACCTCCTAATAAACCCTTTTATTTTCATCTTCAATGATTACTGTTATTTCGTGAATAACCTTGTACACCAAGACTTTAATGCACTTTGGGTTAACTAGTTTACTTTTGTAACGGGTCATTTATAACAACCTAGGTGAACCGAGTGAATTTGTTTTGTTGGGCTACCTTTTTCCTTATTCTGTTTGGGCCGAATACAAAAACAATTATCATAAACAAAAGCTTCATAACCCTGTTGGTGTCCGATATTATATATGGTTTGTACCATGGTGGTGACAATGATAATGATGATGACCGATGGTATTAGATGATGTATGTCGAGTTATGATGATGATTATGATGATAGCGTATGATGTATATAATGACACATGATAAATAATGATGATGAAGGAACATGTCGATGATGAGATGATGTAAATGATGTTATGAATAAATGAAAATTGATAATGATGAATGAAGAAGAGAGAACAGATAGACATAGGTTATATAGTTTTAATTCGGTAATTAAAACATAAAAGAAGCAGCAGAGCAATGGTCTGGGCATGTGTAGGTTAAAGGAGAGGTCGTGGGATCGAAACTAGGCAACGACATATTAATTTTTTTTTATTTGAAGCTGTCTTAAAAATTGGGCTGCTGTGGCCCATCAAGCATAGTACCAGGCTTCGAGTTGGTAGTAAACATAATTGGACTCCCTAGTCTTGGACTTCTCTTATACTAATGGACATATTTAGTATATAAGGTATATTATTATTATTATTATTATTATTATTATTATTATTATTATTATTATTATTATTATTATTATTATTATTATTATTATTATTATTATTATTATTATTATTATTATTATTATTATTATTGTTATTATTATTATTATTATTATTATTATTATTATTGTTATTATTATTATTATAATTATTGGAAAAAATCATTATTTTTAGAGTTATTATTATTAATATTCATTTAAAACTTATCACTTTTATAAAAATTATTACTGTTATTAAAAGTATTATTATTATTATTATTATTATTACAAATTATTGTAGTATCATTAAAATTATTATTTTACAAACAAAAGATATTTATATAGAAATATATTTATTACATATATCATAAGTATATCTAATTTACTAATTTAAAAATAACATATGTAGATATATATAACATTAGAAATAATAAATACATTAATATTGTTAACAAGTAATATATTTTAATATATATAAATATATAAACTGGATTGAATACCATTACATACATATTATGTGTTTTAATATATATATTACTGAAATAGGTTCGTGAATCTGAGGCCAACCCTATATTTGTTCAATGACGTTATATGTATTTTTACTACAAAATACAGTATGGTGAGTTTCATTTGCTCCCTTTTTAATTGCTTTTGCAATATATATTTTTGGGCTGAGAATACATGCGCTGCTTTTATAAATGTTTACGAAATAGACACAAGTACTTAAAAATCTATTCTACGTTGAGTTATACCACTGGCATACTTCCCTGTAGCTTGGTAACTACTATTTACATGTGATATTGTAAACGCGAATCCTGTTGATAGATCTATCGGGCTTGACAACCCCAACCGGGCTGGATGACCAGTATTCAACGGTTGCATAGTACTTCGTTTCAGTGACTACACTTGGTACAGTGTAGTGAGATTTCATAATAAAGGGAATATGCGATGTTGATTAAATGGTAAGTATGGTTACCAAGTGCTCAACCACTTAGAATACTTTTATACACTTGCAAGTGTAAATATATTTATAAACGGAAATCTTGTGGTCTATTAATATATTGAAATGATTGTTATGATAAACTTATGAACTCACCAACCTTTTAGTTGACACTTTTAAGCATGTTTATTCTCAGGTATGAAAGAAATCTTCCGATGTGCATTTGCTCATATTACATGGAGTCATTTATGGCATAATTAAGTCAACACCTCGCAATGGAACCAAATATTGACGACTTCGTCCAGGAGGATTAGGATGGGTTCTCACATGTAGACCCCTTATTTTGCTTTTATTTCCGTTACTGAATTGAATTGGGAACATATGGTTGAGTAATCGGGCCGGTTGGGATATTGGATTGAGGAATGGGCCGGATGTTTTTATATTGGGCCGTAGGCCAACTCCTGTTGGGCTGAGATGGAACGAGGACATACATGATACATGATGATGTATGAGAAAGATGATGATAGAAAATATTAAAGCTGATTATGATTATACTAATTAAGTTGATGATGATAAACGCTCATGATAATGATGGTGGTAGTTTACGTTGATGAAAAAAATGATATATTGATGAAGATCGAAAGGAGGATAGAAATTTAGGATGATATGAGAAAACGATGATGATGTTTAGAAAATGATCATGATAGATGATTATGATAATGCTAGATGATAATGATCTGATGATAATGATCTGATAAAAAAAAATATCACGATGATTATAAGAGTGATTAGGTTAAGGATGTTTACGGGTTAGCGGGACGTCACGGGTTCAAACCCGGACTTGGGCATTTTTAAGAGCTACTTCTGTGAGGTAGTCACTTATTTATTTATTTATTTATTTACTTATTATCATTATTATCTTATTACTATTATCATTTTTATTATTATTATTATTATTATTATTATTATTATTATTATTATTATTATTATTATTATTTATTATTATGATGATGATTATTATTATTATTATTATTATTATTATTATTATTATTATTATCTTACTATTATTATCATTACCCTATTTATTATTATTACTATTATCATTATTATTAAGTATTAAGTATATTTATAAAAATTATTATTTCCATTATCGTTATTATTAAACTTATCACTTTATTTAAAAACTACTATTATTATTATAAATATCATTATTTTTATTATCATTACCATTTTTATTAGCAATATTTTTATTATCATTATTATTATTTTTAACATTATTATTATTACTATTATTATTATTATAAGATAACACAACTTTTTATTTATTATTATTAATATTATTGTACCAAATAACAATTAGTTACGTAAAACTATAATTAATACATATAACATACTAAAATGACAAGTATATTATTAATATAAATATATAAACTTATTTGATTATTATTATTATATGTTTTAATATATATAAATGATATAGGTTCGTGAATCCGAGGCCAACCTTACACTTATTCATTGTCGTCATATGTATTTTTACTACAAAATACAATAGGTGAGTTTCATTTGCTCCCTTTTACTCTTTACATTTTTGGGACTGAGAATACATGCGCTACTTTTACAACTGCTTTATTAGATGCTTTTTAAATACATTTTTGAACTGCGAATACATGAAATGCTTTTATAAATGTTTGACAAGATAGACACAAGCAAAACATTCCTCGAATGAATTATGTGGACGTGATAATTGCCACCATTGAATTACGTGGACGTGATAATTGCCACAATTGATATGAATATTTTTCCCCTGATTATTATTGCTTGGTAACCTAAGAATTAGGGAACATCACTAATTTTGAGAATTAGTGCATGCCTAATTGACACGAATCCTAAAGGTAGCTACCGGGTTTAACACCCCTACCCAGAATGTTCACTAGACGGAAGGGCTAGTGGGTGTGGTGTTTAGTACTTCAAAGTTTATATGATTATTATACAGACGAGATGTTCTATTTTGGGGATATTATTATGTGCATTATATGTTAAGGTCGGTTACCAAGCCAAGCTATGAAAGCAATGAAAAGTGAATATTATGTATCGAGAGAATGATTTTATACACAGGTTATGTGTATGTTATTTTTGTGCACGAGATATGTGTACGGTTACTAAGATTTATAAAAGATGATTTTGTACACAAGAAAGGTGTACTGTATATAAAAGATATTGCATGTACGTTACAGGTGGGTATAGGATTTGGGCCCATTTGTACCATGCAGCATTTAAATCTTGTGGTCTATCAAATTGATGAATTTTATTGTTTACAATAAACTTATTAACTCACCAACCTTTTGGTTGACACTTTAAAGCATATTTATTCTCAGGTATGAAAGAAATCTTCCGCTGTGCATTTGCTCATATTAGAGATATTACTTGGAGTCATTCATGACATATTTCAAAAGACGTTGCATCCGAGTCGTCGAGTTCATCAAGATTATTATTAAGTCAATTATAGTTGGAGGTATTATGAAATAGTATGCTTACCGTCAACTTTTGATGTAAAGAAAGTTTGTCTTTTAAAAACGAATGCAATGTTTGGAAAATGTATCATATAGAGGTCAATTACCTCACGATGAAATCAACTATTGTGAATCATTTATATTGTATATGAACGGGGCATTTCATAGAGAACAAGATGATATGAATGATTTGAGCTCTAGAACACAAATTGGAAATCTAGGGTTTGATGGAATGAGATGAGAGTGTACGGGGTGTTTGGAATATTCAAGAAGAAATGAGAAGAAAAAGGACAGCACTATACACTTATTTGGGGTTAATCCCATGCCCCATCACACACGGGTATTTACCAGTTATCTGATATCTTTTGTACTTAATTTGACTACCCTAACGGAGTCCAAATTAAACAAATGAACCGGTTATGTGACCCTTGTCACAAACTGGTCTGAACTAAGCAACCACGTAATTATAAACATATAATTATTATAATAACATACAAACACACCCAAGGTCAAAAGGGTCATTTCAACTAGGCCCGATAACAGGAAGTTACATGATACAAGGTCTTCAACACTACTTGTCGAAATCTAACATCAATAACCCTACTCTAGTTGACGTCTTATATTTTCAGTTAACAAGAAGACCAGTTTAAGTTATGCAAAACTTCAACTTTCCGATCGTAACCACCTTAGTACACATATCAGCAGGATTCTCAGTACCAGAAATTTTCGTAACAACTAAAGTACCATCTTCAATGAGTTCACGAATTTTATGATACCTTAGCTTTATGTGTTTCGTACGACCATGAAACACTGGGTTCTTCCCTAAATAGATAGCACTTTGATTATCACAGTAAAGGACCCAATTTTGTTAAACTCACCCCAACTCCATCATATAATTCTTCAACCAAACTAGTTCTTTGCTTGCTTCAGTGACGGCCATATATTCAGCCTCCGTTGTTGATAATGCAACACATCTTTGGAGTCTAGATAACCAACTAACCGCAGTCTTCCCAACGATGAAAACATAACCTGTAATGTTTTTCCCCGAATCATCACATCCACCCAAATCAGCATTAACGTACCCTCTTAAAATGGAATCTTTAGCGACCCGACAAAATCGTCATTGACGGCGCCGTCTACTTAGGTCCCGTTACGTGGTCATAAGTCTTTAAAATGACGTTTGACCAAAATATGTCGCATTCATTTCAAATGTAAAGATGTTTAAAGTTTACAAAAGTAGTTCAATGACTAGTTACATTACAACGTTTAATGTACAAATGAAACCTATGCGACACGATTTCAAAGTAAGTCAAAAGATGCTCCATGTATGCATGTATACTCGACATCCAAGCAAGTATCAAAAATAGTGAGCGGAAGCATGTAACACCTATTGTTCAAGGACCTGAGAAAAACATAGAAATCTGTCAACGAAAACGTTGGTGAAATCATATGTTCAAGTAAGTAAGTGAGTAAGTACAAATGAACCACAAGATTTACAAAGTTGAAATAATAGTAAACCATTCTAAAAATTGTTATCACAAGCACCCAATTATCAAGGCTTAACTTTCCACGAACCCCATACACATAGTGTTAGAACCAACACTATTTCTCGAAAATATATTTCATCCGAATAACGGTAGCAAACCGTCCGAATGAGGGTTTGTCAAATCCATATGGCCATACAACATAAGTTCTCGCTTACACCCGCTAAGTGTAACTAATGATAATCGAATTGAGGATTTTTGTTCTAACTTGTACGTAGAATGTTTGTTTCTGAACTTGTGTTCACTTTGTAAAATGAAACGTTTATGTTTTCTCATCCTAAATGTAAGTTTAAAAGAGTAAAAGTGGGACTATGATCTCACCTTGAGTGCACGAATGTAAATGTACTTCACAAGTAAACGTGTGCAAGAAAGAATGCTAGTCTTGACATAAACAAATATGTTGTATCAATATCGGTAAACACGGTCGGTTAAAGTTGTTCAATTAGTCCTATGGCTCGTTACGACTCGATTAATATATAGCATGTGAATCACGTTGTCAAGTTTCATGCAAGGTACAAGTATAAAAGCATGTTAGGACGATTGCATAAGTATTTGGTTAAGTTTGAATAAAAGTCAACTTTGGTCAAGTCAAAGTCAACGAAAAATTTAACACGTTCGGGTCGGGTCTCGGACAATTTTTCTGAGTTTTATAATCATATATGAGCATGTTAGAACAAGTTACATGTTAATTGGAGGTGCGTAGCATAGTTAGAATTAAACGGTAAACGACCAACCCAAACAGAATCTGGTAGTTCATTTGGACGGTGTCCAAATAGGCTGAACGGCGTCCAGATGTAAAGGGCTGGACGGCATCCCAATCAGTACACAGATCCTGCTTGCTGAAATTACACAAGTGCACGAACCAAAACTCAATCAATCCCAATTTATGATCCGCAAACAATCATAACATGTATCTTATATCATCGGAAAGGTATTTTGACGATGAAAACAACTAAACACATTTCATCAATCAATTCAACATTTACAACAACCAAAACCGCATTAAATGTTCACCATTAATTGCATCCAAGTTCATAAATTCACATTGAATGATTTGGTAATTGAATGCACACATATAATACGCCGTTTCGTAGGTAATTATGCATACAATACAACTAAACACTTACAAACAACATTGTCAAGCATTTAATGAATCAAAAGTTTATAATTAAGTCTATCAAACCCTAACCAAAATCACAAAATCAATAATCATGTTAGTGAAGCTTTCTTGATCAACCTACACATCAAAGTGAAGCTAGTGATGCTAGTAACACATTTAGTACGTGCACTTTTAACATCTAACAACATTTAAGCAACTGAATCTCAAGATCAAACACACACTCTTCAAGTTCTTGCTAGTTACACTAAAACAACGAGATCGAGCATACAAATCATATATTCATGTTAGACTTTAGCCATAGACACTAATTAACACTTTTATAAGTTAAAAACATCAAGAACAAAGAATCTAGTGATTTTAGAAAGTTACCCAAACTAGATTAAATCAGTATGGAATTGAAGAGGAAGATGCAAGGATTCCAAATATGTAATTTATTTTGTAAAATACTTGCTAGATCGGATTTAGATGATGATTCTTTGTTTGAAGGTTGAGAGAAAAGTTGAAGTATCAAAAGAGAGAAAAGATGAGAATGAATGGAGGAGAAGACATGGTTGACTAGTTGACCTAGTCAAGACTTTGCCCACTTGACAACTTTAGTCCCTTAAGTTTAAAAGTGGGTGCGTGAATTACCTAAACAAAATATTTTAAAAATGCGTATTAACGAAAGATGTTATAATTATATAACGGACTTTAAAATAATTAAACGGAAGGTAAATGGAAATAGGCGGGATGTTACAGAATCACCTTTAGTGAATTGCAACCCCATTTTAGAAGTAACTTTTAAGTAACATAAAAGCCACTTCATTCCTTCCCAATGCTCAATACCCGAATTCGACATAAACCGACTCACAACTCCCACTACATGAGCTATGTCGGGTCTTGTACTTACCATAGCATACATAACACTTCCAACCGTAGATGCATAAGGAACTTCAGCCATTGCCTCCTTCTCTTTATCCATTGTAGGTGATTGACTCTTCGATAACTTCAAAGTACCGCTTAAAGGCAAAGATCATGCCTTTGAATCTTCCATGTTGAACCGCTCTAATACTTTCTCAACATACTTCGTTTAAGACAAAGTTGAAGTACCTTTAACCCATTCCTTGTAATACTCATCCCGAGTATTTGTTCAATAGCACGCAAATCTTTCATTTCGAACTCAAGAGATAATTGTCTCTTCAACTTATTGATCTCTGACATGTCTGATCCTGCAATCAACATATCATCAACATATAGTAACAATATAATATAGTAAGACTTGAATTTCTTCAAGTAACAACAATGATCCGAATTGCTTCTCATGAAGCCTTTCCTAGTCATAAAGTCATCGAACTTCAAGTACCATTGCCGAGGTGCTTCTTTCAACCCATACAGACTTTTCTTTAATTTGCAAACCCACTTCTCTTTACCAACTACCTCGAAGCCCATATGTTGCATCATGTAAATCTCTTCATTAAGATCCCCATGTAAAAACATGGTCTTAACATCTAACAGTTCTAGATGTAAGTCATCAGCAGCAACAATACTCAAAACCAACCGAATAGTAGTCATCTTCACAATTGGCGAGAAAATCTCTTTAAAATTGATCCCCTCCCTTTGTTGAAACCCTTTAACTACCAACCGAGCCTTGTACCGCTTTTTCCCCTTTAACTCATCTTTGACCCAAAAGACCCAGTTATTGTGTAACGCCTTTTTATTTGGAGGTAATTTCACTAGTGACGTTGCTTTGTTCTTTATTATCTCTTCTTTCATAGCAAGCTCCTACTGTATGGATTCTTTAGAATGTCTTGCTTTAAAATAACTCTCGGGTTCACCATTTTCAGTATAAAGTAAATGGTTTGCCGATGGAGAAAACCTAACATTAGGTTTAGGCATTCTACTTGAGCATCTCAATGGTGGTGTAACGGTTTGTGGTGATTGAGTTACATCGCCACTATCTCCACTATTAGAGCTCTCACTACTTTCGGAGCTTTCACCACTCTCTGAATCATCCCCATCGTTTTGATCCTCACTGTTAATAAGCAATTCTATAGTTTCTGAACTCCCACTAGAACCTGTATTCATATCAACAAACTCATCAAACATAACCGGATCATCATTAGAAACTGTTACCTTAGTGCCATACAATGAGTTTTCATCAAAGATAACATCTCGACTACGAATCACCTTCCTCGCATCATTATCCCAACACCTATAACCCATGTCATCCAAACCATACCCGATAAATGTACATCTTCTTGATTTTGCATCAAGATTGTCTTTGTCAATATCTTTGGTCTTCACATAAACATTACAACCGAAAGCACTTAAGTGAGCCAAACTCACCTTTTTACCGGTCCATTCTTCTTCAGGAATTCGAAACTCTAAAGGTGTCGAGGGTCCCCTATTAATCAAATAAGCTACCGTGTTTACGGCATCTGCCCAAAACATCTTTGGTAGACCCGCATGTAACAGCATACTCCTAGCCCGCTCATTGAGTGTCCGGTTCATGCGTTCAGCAATCCCATTACGCTGTGGTGTTTCTGAAACTTTTTTCAACATGCGAATACCATGTTTCGCACAATAGTCTTTAAACTCTTTGCTGTTGTATTCTCCTCCATTGTCAGATTTCAAGCACTTAACTTTCAAGTTAGTCTCGTTTTCAACAGCAGCTCTCCACACTTTAAAAGAAGCAAATACATCAGATTTAGCCTTAAGAAAGTAGACCCATACCTTCCTTGTGGAGTCATCAATGAAGGTGACATAGTAGCGAGAACTACCATGTGACTCGATCGTTGTAGGTCCATAAACATCGGAAAGAACAAGTTCAAGCTTCTCCTTCTTTGGCGCAATTCCCTATTTCCCAAAAGACACTTTCTTTTGCTTCCCCAAAGTACATGGTTCACAAAATCCGATATTCACTTTCTTTAAATCCCGAATCATCCCATTAGAAATTAGCAACCTCATCCCCTTCTCACTCATATGCCCTAAACGACGGTGCCATAGAGTAGAATCGGCCCCTACATTACTCATCACATTAACCTCATCATCATCGAATACCTTGACCATGTATAAAGTTCCCCTTTTATGTCCCGATGCCACAATACGATCAGCCCTTTTAACTTGCCACTGGTGATCACCAAAGGTAGTGTGATTGCCTTCTTCATCCAATTGACCAACTGAGATAAGCTTCCATTTTAAATCCGGAATGTACCTCACATCTTTCAACGTTCAGTCGGATCCTTGGGATGTCTTTAATATCACGTCTCCAATGCCTCTTATGTCTTGGCGTTTGTCATCCAGCAATTTTACTTTTCCTGATACGGTTTGAAATTCTTCATCATCTCCTTACTAGGATTAATGTAGAATGATGCGCCCGAATCCATGATCCAAGCTTTAACCAAATTTTCAACATAACACACCAAAACGTCATCCGTATCTCTAGAAATAAAGTTCACCTTAGCGTTATCTGCTTTCGGATTCTTACATTGAGTGCTAAAGTGACCCTTTTGATTCCAATTCCAACGAACCGCCGATTCTCAGTCCCTAGAGTTATACCTCTTCTTCAATTTCTTACCCTTCTTCGTACCCTTATCATTCTTCCTGCCCCTGTTGTCAGAATTTAAGAGCGACCCTGACGATTCCCTATAATTCCTCCTACGAGTATCTTCTCCAACAAATCAAATCCCGAATCCCCTCAAACTTGAGTTTAGAAGTTTCCGTAGAACTACTTACCTCTGTAACGGTACCCGACCAACTTTCAGGTAAAGACGAAAGCAAGATCAGTGACTGAAGTTCATCATCAAATACAATCTCTACCGAAGCAAGTCTTGAGATGGGATTGTTAAAATCATTGATATGATCTGTACCACTAGCACCCTCCTTTATCTTTTGGTTGAATAATTAACGCATGAGAAAAACCTTATTGGCAGCATTAGATTTCTCATACATGTCTGTAAGTGCGTGAATGCACCCAAACATAGTCTTCTCGTTAATAACATTATAAGCAACATTTTTGGGAAGAGACATCCTAACCTCCCCCAAAGCTTGGCGATCTAGTAGATCCTAATCCTCTTGTTTAACATCATCAGGTTTCTTCTCCTTTAAAGGTAAGTGCAGTTTTTTCTGATACAAATAATCCTCTATTTGCATATTCCAAAACTCGAAATCCTTCCCATCGAACTGATCAATTCTAAACTTCCCTTTGTCCGCCATCGTACTTTTTAATCGAACCTATGCTCTAGATACCAGTTGTTGGGAATTTATGGACCCAAACAACAATCACCAATTCAGATTTGGTGATCCCACGAACAACAAACGAACGATAATAAAGAAAAGTAGAGAAAAAGACACAAGAAATTACGTAGTTATATGCAATAGGTTAGATTGCTTTAGTCCACGACCAACTAGAGTGATTTTTATTCATATTTTCGTACATACACTTTAGGGTTATAATATGATGTATTTATAGGCATAAAACAACAAAGAGACAACTTGGGGAGCAAGAAAACGCGTTTTTCCTCGTCAGGCTCCCGGATAGGCTTAAGCCGCGCCGTGGTTGGAGGAGCCGCGCTGTAGCTTAAGGCATGATTTCGACCCCGACAGCTTTGCACTTTCGAACCTCAATCCAAGTGTTGAGCCGCGCTGCGGCTGGAGGAGCCGCGTCGTGGCTTAAAGTTACAACGAAATTCTTCTTTGTTTTTGATATTCTTCACACATCCAACAACTATTTCCAATTTGTTTTGCTGATCACCCCTAAGATATATTGCTAATATAGTTTGATCACGAGAACTTGATTATCTATCGAGGTCAAACAATTAGTTTATGAGAATAAGCAGCAAATTCATTACCATTCTCTAATTACGTCGTGTTCTCAAGTTTTTTTAAGTGAAAAAGAATGAAATGGAAAGGTAAATGGAGAAAAAAGATAGAAATGAATGTAATATAATGTAAGATACATGTAATTTCGAGTTAAAAGAAGAGTAAGAAATGAAAGGAATATATGCAAAAAATACTTTTTTTTACATTTATATTATTTGCAATATTTGAATAAAGTGACTTGTATATAAAGGATATGATCAATATATAACATCTAGCCAATATTGAATTGTAAGTTTTATATCAAAATTTGAGATAAATAAATAAATTCTACATACTATTTTTACTATTTCAACTTTATTACTATGTATCTCACATACCCAAGATTTATCTCTCTAACTATTTTGTAGCGTTGAGAATAAAATCACATTAATCGAACCACATCCATATTAACAGATAAAATCGAACCAAATTAATTGAACCTAATGTATAACGGTGGGTATCTGGATGGAGAAATGACTTGTTTTTATTATCGGATAAAGGAATGATTGTCTACATCTCACCTACTCCATACACCACTCATGTGGTATTTGTGACGACCCAGAAATTTTCGATCAAATTTAAACTTAATCTTTATATAATTTCGACACGATAAGCAAAGTCTATTTAATTGAATCTCAAAAACTTTGAACTGTGTTCATATATACATTTGACCTTTGACTATTCCCGACGATTCACGAACAATTAGGTGTATATATATATATATATATATATATATATATATATATATATATATATATATATATATATATATATATATATATATATATATATATATGAAATGTCCCGTTCTTATTGATTAAAAACGTTCCATATTAATTGATTTTGTTGCGAGGTTTTGACCTCTATATGAGACGTTTTTCAAAGACTGCATTCATTTTTAAAACAAACCATAACCTTTATTTCATAAATAAAGGTTTAAAAAGCTTTACGTAGATTATCAAATAATGATAATCTAAAATATCCTGTTTACACAACCATTACATAATGGTTTACAATACAAATATGTTACATCGAAATCAGTTTCTTGAATGCAGTTTTTACACAATATCATACAAACATGGACTCCAAATCTTGTCCTTATTTTAGTATGCAACAGCGGAATCTCTTAGTATTCACCTGAGAATAAACATGCTTTAAACGTCAACAAAAATGTTGGTGAGTTATAGGTTTAACCTATATATATCAAATCGTAACAATAGACCACAAGATTTCATATTTCAATACACATCCCATACATAGAGATAAAAATCATTCATATGGTGAACACCTGGTAACCGACATTAACAAGATGCATATATAAGAATATCCCCATCATTCCGGGACACCCTTCGGATATGATATAAATTTCGAAGTACTAAAGCATCCGGTACTTTGGATGGGGTTTGTTAGGCCCAATAGATCTATCTTTAGGATTCGCGTCAATTAGGGTGTCTGTTCCCTAATTCTTAGATTACCAGACTTAATAAAAAGGGGCATATTCGATTTTGATAATTCAACCATAGAATGTAGTTTCACGTACTTGTGTCTATTTTGTAAATCATTTATAAAACCTGCATGTATTCTCATCCCAAAAATATTAGATTTTAAAAGTGGGACTATAACTCACTTTCACAGATTTTTACTTCGTCGGGAAGTAAGACTTGGCCACTGGTTGATTAATGAACCTATAACAATATATACATATATATCAAAGTATGTTCAAAATATATTTACAACACTTTTAATATATTTTGATGTTTTAAGTTTATTAAGTCAGCTGTCCTCGTTAGTAACCTACAACTAGTTGTCCACAGTTAGATGTACAGAAATAAATCGATAAATATTATCTTGAATCAATCCACGACCCAGTGTATACGTATCTCAGTATTGATCACAACTCAAACTATATATATTTTGGAATCAACCTCAACCCTGTATAGCTAATTCCAACATTCACATATAGAGTGTCTATGGTTGTTCCGAAATATATATAGATGTGTCGACATGATAGGTCGAAACATTGTATACGTGTCTATGGTATCTCAAGATTACCTAATATACAATACAAGTTGATTAAGTTATGGTTGGAATAGATTTGTTAGCAATTTTCACGTAGCTAAAATGAGAAAAATTATCCAATCTTGTTTTACCCATAACTTCTTCATTTTAAATCCGTTTTGAGTGAATCAAATTGTTATGGTTTCATATTGAACTCTATTTTATGAATCTAAACATAAAAATTATAGGTTTATAGTCAGAAAAATAAGTTACAAGTCATTTTTGTAAAGGTAGTCATTTCAGTCGAAAGAACGACGTCTAGATGACCATTTTAGAAAACATACTTTCACTTTGAGTTTAACCATAATTTTTGGATATAGTTTCATGTTCATAATAAAAATCATTTTCTCAGAATAACAACTTTTAATTCAAAGTTTATCATAGTTTTTAATTAACTAACCCAAAACAGCCCGCGGTGTTACTAAGACGGCGTAAATCCGGTTTTACGATGTTTTTCGTGTTTCCAGGTTTTAAATCATTAAGTTAGCATATCATATAGATATAGAACATGTGTTTAGTTGATTTTAAAAGTCAAGTTAGAAGGATTAACTTTTATTTGTGAACAAGTTTAGAATTAACTAAACTATGTTCTAGTGATTACAAGTTTAAACCTTCGAATAAGATAGCTTTATATGTATGAATCGAATGATGTTATGAACATAATTACTACCTCAAGTTCCTTGGATAAACCTACTGGAAATGAGAAAAATAGATCTAGCTTCAAAGGATCCTTGGATGGCTTGAAAGTTCTTGAAGCAGAATCATGACACGAAAACAATTTCAAGTAAGATTTCCACTCGAAATAAGATTGTTATAGTTATAGAAATTGAATTAAAGTTTGAATATGATTATTACCTTGTATTAGAAAGATAACCTACTGTAAGTAACAAAGGTTTCTTGATCTTGGATGATTACGTGGAATGGATTTAGAAAACTTGGAAGTAAACTTGCAATCTTGTAAGTATTCTTGATTTTATGAAACTAGAACATTTGGAATTTATGAAGAACACTTAGAACTTGAAGATAGAACTTGAGAGAGATCAATTAGATGAAGAAAATTGAAGAATGAAAGTGTTTGTAGGTGTTTTTGGTCGTTGGCGTATGGATTAGATATAAAGGATATGTAATTTTGTTTTCATGTAAATAAGTCATGAATGATTACTCATATTTTTGTAATTTTATGAGATATTTCATGCTATTTGCCAAATGATGGTTCCCACATGTGTTAGGTGACTCACATGGGCTGCTAAGAGCTGATCATTGGAGTGTATATACCAATAGTACATACATCTAAAAGCTGTGTATTGTACGAGTACGAATACGGGTGCATACGAGTAGAATTGTTGATGAAACTGAACGAGGATGTAATTGCAAGTATTTTTGTTAAGTAGAAGTATTTTGATAAGTATCTTGAAGTCTTTCAAAAGTGTATGAATACATATTAAAACACTACATGTATATACATTTTAACTGAGTCGTTAAGTCATCGTTAGTCGTTACATGTAAGTGTTGTTTTGAAACCTTTAGGTTAACGATCTTGTTAAATGTTGTTAACCCAATGTTTATAATATCAAAAGAGATTTTAAATTATTATATTATCATGATATTATGATGTACGAATATCTCTTAATATGATATATATATATATACATTAAATGTCGTTACAACGATAATCGTTACATATATGTCTCGTTTCAAAATCATTAAGTTAGTAGTCTTGTTTTTACATATGTAGTTCGTTGTTAATATACTTAATGATATGTTTACTTATCATAATATCATGTTAACTATATATATAACCATATATATGTCATCATATAGTTTTTACAAGTTTTAACGTTCGTGAATCACCGGTCAACTTGGGTGGTCAATTGTCTATATGAAACCTATTTCAATTAATCAAGTCTTAACAAGTTTGATTGCTTAACATATTGGAAACACTTAATCATGTAAATAACAATTTCATTTAATATATATATAAACATGGAAAAGTTCGGGTCACTACAGTACCTACCCGTTAAATAAATTTCGTCCCGAAATTTTAAGCAGTTGGAGGTGTTGACGTATCTTCTGGAAATAAATGCGGGTATTTCTTCTTCATCTGATCTCCACGCTCCCAGGTGAACTCGGGTATTTCTTCTTCATCTGTTGACGGTATCTTGTTTTGTTTAAGTCTCTTAACCTCACGATCCATTATTTCGACGGGTTCTTCAATGAATTGAAGTTTTTCATTGATTTGGATTTCGTCCAATGGAATAGTAAGATCTTATTTAGCAAAACATTTCTTCAAATTTGAGACGTGGAAAGTGTTATGTACAGCCGCGAGTTGTTGAGGTAGCTCCAGTTGGTAAGCTACTGGTCCGACACGATCTATAATCTTGAATGATCCAATGTACCTTGGATTTAGTTTCCCCCGTTTACCAAATCGAACAACGCCTTTCCAAGGTGAAACCTTAAGCATGACCATTTCTCCAATTTCAAACTCTATATCTTTTCTTTTACTGTCCGCGTAGCTCTTTTGTCGACTCTGGGCGGTTTTCAATCTTTGTTGAATTTGGATGATTTTCTCGGTAGTTTCTTGTATTATCTCTGGACCCGTAATCTGTCTATCCCCCACTTCACTCCAACAAATCGGAGACCTGCACTTTCTACCATAAAGTGCTTCAAACGGCGCCATCTCAATGCTTGAATGGTAGTTGTTGTTGTAGGAAAATTCTGCTAACGGTAGATGTCGATCCCAACTGTTTCTGAAATCAATAACACAAGCTCGTAGCATGTCTTCAAGCATTTGTATCGTCCTTTCGCTCTGCCCATCAGTTTGTGGATGATAGGCAGTACTCATGTCTATACGAGTTCCCAATGCTTGTTGTAATGTCTGCCAGAATCTTGAAATAAATCTGCCATCCCTATCAGAGATAATAGAGATTGGTATTCCATGTCTGGAGACGACTTCCTTCAAATACAGTCGTGCTAACTTCTCCATCTTGTCATCTTCTCTTATTGGCAGGAAGTGTGCTGACTTGGTGAGACGATCAACTATTACCCAGATAGTATCATAACCACTTGCAGTCCTTGGCAATTTAGTAATGAAATCCATGGTAATGTTTTCCCATTTCTATTCCGGGATTTCAGGTTGTTGTAGTAGACCTGATGGTTTCTGATGTTCAGCTTTGACCTTAGAACATGTCAAACATTCTCCTACATATTTAGCAATATCGGCTTTCATACCTGGCCACCAAAAATGTTTCTTAAGATCCTTGTACATCTTCCCCATTCCAGGATGTATTGAGTATCTGGTTTTATGAGCTTCTCTAAGTACCATTTCTCTCATATCTCCAAATTTTGGTACCCAAATTCTTTCAGCCCTATACCGGGTTCCGTCTTCCCGAATATTAAGATGCTTCTCCGATCCTTTGGGTATTTCATCCTTTAAATTTCCCTCTTTTAAAACTCCTTGTTGCGCCTCCTTTATTTGAGTAGTAAGGTTAGTGTGAATCATTATATTCATAGATTTTACTCGAATGGGTTCTCTGTCCTTTCTACTCAAGGCGTCGGCTACCACATTTGCCTTCCCCGGGTGGTAACGAATCTCAAAGTCGTAATCATTCAACAATTTAATCCACCTACGCTGCCTCATATTCAGTTGTTTCTGATTAAATATGTGTTGAAGACTTTTGTGGTTGGTATATATAATACTTTTGACCCCATATAAGTAGTGTCTCTAAGTCTTTAATGCAAAAACAACCGCGCCTAATTCCAAATCATGCGTCGTATAATTTTGCTCGTGAATCTTCAATTGTCTAGATGCATAAGCAATCACCTTCTTCCGTTTCATTAATACACAACCGAGACCTTGCTTTGATGCGTCACAATAAATCACAAAATCATCATTCCCTTCAGGCAATGACAATATAGGTGCTGTAGTTAGCTTTTTCTTCAATAATTGAAACGCCTTCTCTTGTTCATCCTTCCATTCAAATTTCTTCCCTTTATGCGTTAATGCAGTCAAGGGTTTTGCTATTTTGGAGAAATCTTGGATGAATCTTCTGTAGTAACCAGCCAATCTTAAAAATTGACGTATATGCTTCGGAGTTTTTGGGGTTTCCCACTTTTCAACGGTTTCGATCTTTGCCGGGTCCACCTGGATACCTTCTTTGTTCACTATGTGATCGAGGAATTGAACTTCTTCCAACCAAAATGCACACTTTGAAAACTTAGCGTACAGTTTTTCTTTCCTCAATACTTCTAGCACTTTTCTCAAATGTGTCTTCGTGCTCTTGATCATTCTTTGAGTAAATAAGTATGTAATCGATGAAAATAATGACAAACTTGTCAAGATATGGCCCGCACACTCGGTTCATAAGGTCCATGAACACAGCTGGTGCGTTAGTCAATCCAAACGGCATAACCATAAACTCGTAATGACCATAACGCGTCCTAAAAGCAGTTTTTGGAATATCATCCTCCTTTACTCACATTTGATGATATCCAGAACGTAAATCGATCTTCGAATAAACCGACGAGCCTTGTAGTTGATCAAATAAGTCGTCAATTCTCGGCAGTGGATAACGGTTTTTGATGGTAAGTTTGTTCAACTCTCTGTAGTCAATACACAACCTAAATGTACCATCCTTCTTCTTGACAAACAAAACAGGAGCTCCCCATGGTGATGTGCTTGGTCGAATGAAACCACGTTCTAATAGTTCTTGCAGTTGGCTTTGCAGTTCTTTTATCTCGCTGGGTGAGAGTCTATAAGGAGCACGAGCTATTGGTGCAGCTCCTGGTACAAGATCTATTTGAAATTCAACAGATCGATGTGGAGGTAGTCCCAGTAATTCTTTCGGAAATACATCGGGAAATTCTTTTTCAACGGGAACATCATTGATGCTCTTTTCTTCAGTTTTCACTTTCTCGACGTGTGCTAGAACAGCATAGCAACCTTTTCTTATTAGTTTTTGTGCCTTCAAATTACTAATAAGATGTAGCTTCATGTTTCCCTTTTCTCCGTACACCATTAAGGGTTCTCCTTCTTCTCGTACAATGCGAATTGCATTTTTATAACATACGATCTCTGCTTTCACCTTCTTCAGCCAGTCCATGCCAACTATTACATCAAAACTCCCTAACTCTACTGGTATCAAATCAATCTTAAATATTTCGCTACCCAGTTTAATTTCTCGATTCCGGCATATATTATCTGCTGAAATTAATTTACCGTTTGCTAATTCGAGTAAAAATTTACTATCCAACGGCGTCAATGGACAACTTAATTTAGCACAAAAATCTCTACTCATATAGCTTCTATCCGCACCCGAATCAAATAAAACGTAAGCAGATTTATTTTCAATAAGAAACGTACCCGTAACAAGCTCTGGGTCATTCTGTGCCTCTGCCGCATAAATATTGAAAACTCTTCCGCGGCCTTGTCCATTCGTGTTCTCCTGGTTCGGGCAATTTCTAATAATGTGGCCCGGTTTTTCACATTTATAACAAACTACATTGGCATAACTTGCTCCGACACTACTTGCTCCGCCATTACTCGTTCCAACACCATTTGTTCCTTTCGTTCTGTTAACCCCTGGTCCGTAGACCTCACACTTCGCCGCGCTATGACCATTTCTTTTACACTTGTTGCAAAATTTGTTACAGAACCCCAAGTGATACTTTTCACACCTTTGGCATAGCTGCTTCTGATTGTTGTTGTTGTTGCGGTTGTTATTGTTGTTGGGACGATTGTTGTAGTTGCTGTTGTTGTTGTTGTTGTTGTTGTTGTTGTTGTTGTTGTTGTTGTTGTTGGGCCGTTTGTTGTAGTTGCGATTGATGTTGCGATTGTTGGGATAATTGTTGCGATTATTATTATAATTGCTGTTATTGTTGTATTGGTGATTCTTATCACCGTTTTCCTCCCACTTTCTTTTGACTTGCTTCACATTGGCCTCTTCAGCCGTCTGTTCTTTAATTCTTTCCTCAATCCGGTTCACTAGTTTGTGAGCCATTCTACATGCCTGTTGTATGGAGGCTGGCTCATGTGAACTTATATCTTCTTGGATTCTTTCTGGTAATCCTTTCACAAACGCGTCGATCTTCTTTTCCTCATATTCGAACGCTCCCGGACACAATAGGCGCAATTCTGTGAATCGTCTTTCATACGTGGTAATATCAAATCCTTGGGTTCGTAACCCTCTAAGTTCTATCTTAAGCTTATTGACCTCGGTTCTGGGACGGTACTTCTCGTTCATCAAGTGCTTGAATGCTGACCACGGTAGTGCGTACGCATCATCTTGTCCCACTTGCTCTAGATAGGTATTCCACCATGTTAACGCAGAACCTGTGAAGGTATGCGTAGCGTACTTCACTTTGTCCTCTTCAGTACACTTACTTATGGCAAACACCGATTCGACCTTCTCGGTCCACCGTTTCAATCCAATCGGTCCTTCGGTTCCATCAAATTCCAAAGGTTTGCAGGTAGTGAATTCTTTGTAGGTGCATCCTACACGATTTCCTGTACTGCTAGATCTAAGGTTATTGTTGGTATGTAGCGCAGCCTGTACTACGGCTATGTTTGAAGCTAGAAAAGTACGAAATTCTTCTTCATTCATATTCATGGTGTGTCGAGTAGTCGGTGCCATTTCCTTCAAAATAGTCAAATGGAACAAGTTAATCATACAGAATATTAAGAGTAGTTAATAGTATTTCGTAGCATAATATGAACTCATTTATAAAAGCTTTTTCTTCATATTAGCGTTTTATAAGTTTAAATTCGGGTAGTACCTACCCGTTAAGTTCATACTTAGTAGCTAATATACAATTCAACTACTACAATTCTATATGAAAAACTGATTATAATAATATTTCGCGTTCAAACTTTTATACAATATTTTACAAACTTACAATACCGCTTATTTTACATAAAGCATGAAATATAGTACACAATAACTTTGATACAAGATAGTTGTGAAGATAATTCTAGCTAGTACACAAGTCGTTCAGCAAAGGCAATAAATACACGTAATTCATACGTCCAGAAACAAGTCATGCATTCTAGTTTTACTAGGACTACTTCCCATCCTTGGTCTTGTGGAACATAACCATTATGGCCGTTGATAAGACAGCATGTTGTAACGTCGTCAAAGGGACGAGGGTTACGTAATGACCAACAGTCTCGTAATAACCTAAAAACCTCATTTCTTACCCCAATTACCGACTCCGTCACTTATGGGAACGTTTTGTTTAATAGTTGTAGCCCGATGTTCTTTTTCTCACTTTGGTGAGAAGCGAACATTACTAACCCGTAAGCATAGCATACTTCTTTATGTTGCATGTTAGCTGCTTTTTCTAAATCATGAAGTCCTATATTCGGATACATTGAGTCAAAATAATTTCTTAACCCGTTGCGTAAAATAGCGTTTGGGTTTCCCGCAATATATGCGTCAAAGTAAACACATCGTAACTTATGGGTTTCCCAATGTGATATCCCCCATCTTTCAAACAAAAGTCTCTTATAAACCAAGACATTCTTGGAACGTTCTTCGAATGTCTTACAAACTGATTTCGCCGTAAATAGTTGTGCCGAAGAATTCTGACCGACTCTAGACAAGATTTCATCAATCATGTCTCGTAGGTCTCTTAAAATATTGGGTTGTCTATCCATTTTGTGTTTTTATACTGTAAAATAGACAAGAGTTAGATTTATAAAAAAAAATACTTATTAATACAAGCAATTTTTACATATATCATAAAGCATAAGCACATTATATTACATATATTACACCACACGAATACAACTATCTAATTCTGACTCGCTCGTTTCTTCTTCTTCGGTTTTGGTTCGTTTTGCCAAGTTTCTAGGGATATATGATGTTCCCCTAATACGCGCTGTCGTTTTCCACAACGGTTTAGAAAAACCTGGTGGTTTAGAGGTTCCCGGGTCATTGTTACAACTTAAGGGCTTCGGGGGTTGACGATACATATAAAATTCATCGGGGTTGGAATTAGATTTCTCTATTTTTATGCCCTTTCCCTTATTATTTTCTTTTGCCTTTTTAAATTCAGTTGGGGTAATTTCTATAACATCATCGGAATTCTCGTCGGAATCCGATTCATCGGAGAATTGGTAATCCTCCTAATATTTTGCTTCCTTGGCGGAAACACCATTGACCATAATTAACCTTGGTCGGTTGGTTGAGGATTTTCTTTTACTTAACCATTTTATTATTTCTCCCACCGGTTCTATTTCCTCCTCCGGTTCCTCCTCTTCCAGTTCTGATTCTTCTTCCAGTTCTGATTCTTCTTCCGGTTCTTCTTCGGGAACTTGTGAATCAGTCCAATATATATTCGAATCTTCGTTATTATTAGGTGAGTCAATGGGATTTGTGCTAGAGGTAGACATCTATCACACAATATCAAACATGTTAAGAGATTAATATATCACATAATATATACATGTTAATAATATATAGTTTCCAACAAAAATGTTAAGCAATCATTTTTAAAGAAGACACGGTCGAAGTCCAGACTCACTAATGCATCCTAACAAACTCGATAAGACACACTAATGCAAATTTTCTGGTTCTCTAAGACCAACGCTCGGATACCAACTGAAATGTCCCGTTCTTATTGATTAAAAACGTTCCATATTAATTGATTTCGTTGCGAGGTTTTGACCTCTATATGAGACGTTTTTCAAAGACTGCATTCATTTTTAAAACAAACCATAACCTTTATTTCATAAATAAAGGTTTAAAAAGCTTTACGTAGATTATCAAATAATGATAATCTAAAATATCCTGTTTACACACGACCATTACATAATGGTTTACAATACAAATATGTTACATCGAAATCAGTTTCTTGAATGCAGTTTTTACACAATATCATACAAACATGGACTCCAAATCTTGTCCTTATTTTAGTATGCAACAGCAGAAGCTCTTAGTATTCACCTGAGAATAAACATGCTTTAAACGTCAACAAAAATGTTGGTGAGTTATAGGTTTAACCTATATATATCAAATCGTAACAATAGACCACAAGATTTCATATTTCAATACACATCCCATACATAGAGATAAAAATCATTCATATGGTGAACACCTGGTAACCGACATTAACAAGATGCATATATAAGAATATCCCCATCATTCCGGGACACCCTTCGAATATGATATAAATTTCGAAGTACTAAAGCATCCGGTACTTTGGATGGGATTTGTTAGGCCCAATAGATCTATCTTTAGGATTCGCGTCAATTAGGGTGTCTGTTCCCTAATTCTTAGATTACCAGACTTAATAAAAAGGGGCATATTCGATTTTGATAATTCAACCATAGAATGTAGTTTCACGTACTTGTGTCTATTTTGTAAATCATTTATAAAACTTGCATGTATTCTCATCCCAAAAATATTAGATTTTAAAAGTGGGACTATAACTCACTTTCACATATTTTTACTTCGTCAGGAAGTAAGACTTGGCCACTGGTTGATTAATGAACCTATAACAATATATACATATATATGTATCAAAGTATGTTCAAAATATATTTACAACACTTTTAATATATTTTGATGTTTTAAGTTTAAGTCAGCTGTCCTCGTTAGTAACCTACAACTAGTTGTCCACAGTTAGATGTACAGAAATAAATCGATAAATATTATCTTGAATCAATCCACGACCCAGTGTATACGTATCTCAGTATTGATCACAACTCAAACTATATATATTTTGGAATCAACCTCAACCCTGTATAGCTAACTCCAACATTCACATATAGAGTGTCTATGGTTGTTCTGAAATATATATAGATGTGTCGACATGATAGGTCGAAACATTGTATACGTGTCTATGGCATCTCAAGATTACATAATATACAATACAAGTTGATTAAGTTATGGTTGGAATAGATTTGTTACCAATTTTCACGTAGCTAAAATGAGAAAAATTATCCAATCTTGTTTTACCCATAACTTCTTCATTTTAAATCCGTTTTGAGTGAATCAAATTGCTATGGTTTCATATTGAACTCTATTTTATGAATCTAAACAGAAAAAGTATAGGTTTATAGTTGGAAAAATAAGTTACAAGTTGTTTTTGTAAAGGTAGTCATTTCAGTCGAAAGAACGACGTCTAGATGACCATTTTAGAAAACATACTTCCACTTTGAGTTTAACCATAATTTTTGGATATAGTTTCATGTTCATAATAAAAATAATTTTCTCAGAATAGCAACTTTTAAATCAAAGTTTATCATAGTTTTTAATTAACTAACCCAAAACAGCCCGCGGTGTTACTAAGACGGCGTAAATCCGGTTTTACGGTGTTTTTCGTGTTTCCAGGTTTTAAATTATTAAGTTAGCATATCATATAGATATAGAACATGTGTTTAGTTGATTTTAAAAGTCAATTTAGAAGGATTAACTTTTATTTGTGAACAAGTTTAGAATTAATTAAACTATGTTCTAGTGATTACAAGTTTAAACCTTCGAATAAGATAGCTTTATATGTATGAATCGAATGATGTTATGAACATCATTACTACCTAAAGTTCCTTGGATAAACCTACTGGAAATGAGAAAAATAGATCTAGCTTCAAAGGTGTGACGACTTCGTCAAAACACTTAACGGCTCCGTCACTTGGTCCCACAGCTTGATCGAAACTCTATATGAATTTTATAAAACAACCTTGCATTCTTTATTTAAAAATGATTTCCTATAAAGAAAATCTACTAAATTGTATAAGTTTAGAAAAACTATACATAAATACTTTAACCAAATGTTGACCAAACAAAGTCAACAACATCCACTTTTTAATGTAACAAAATAGAATGCAAGTTAATGTTTAACAAAAGCTGCCATCATAAATATGCAGACCCTCTAAGCACAGCGGAAGCAGTCAATCATAAACCTGAGAATAAAACATGCGAGTAACTGTCAACAAAAATGTTGAGTGAATTATAGGTTTAATATTGCAAACAATATTTAATTTAAACAATAAAAATTTATGTTTGAAAACATAAAACTCCTTTTAAACCACCAAATTATATGCTAGAAAACATATAATAAAACATTATTCCATTTTCCGTGAGCCACCTGGTAACCACTTAACCCTTTATTTACCCTTGCCAAACACAATAAATAATATACACCGAACAAGTGTATCTACAACAAAATACGAAGTACTAAACATTCCGATTATAAATTGCTAGCGCGACTAGCTCGAAATGGGGTTGTCAAACCCGATAGATCTATCCATAGGATTCGCGTTCACCAGTAGAAACCAGTGATTACAGTTACCAGACTAGGGAATATTTTTGTTCAACTCACAATGAATAATTTAAACCAACTTTCACTTGTGTCCAGAATATAAAATAAATTGCATGTATTCTCATCCCAAAAGATTTAAAATATAAAAATGGGACTATAACTCACCTTATTAGCAAACGAAGTAACCACACAATTATGCGAACAGCAAATGAAGTAAAGTGATCATGAATGATCACAACGCCGACCTATAAATAAAGCAGGTCGATATAAATAACTAACTTAGGTCAAGTCTTAGTATGATAGCTATTGTACATGTTGCAAGTAGACATAGAACAATACTCAACATGCATCGGTTTGATCGGAACAGCGTACGGACACACACTTTCTATTTTTAGAAAGTTTCTATTTTTAGCAGGTTTCCATTTTTGGAAAGTTTCTATTTTAGGAAAGTTTATATTTTTGGAAAGTTTCTATTTTTGGAAAGTTTCTATTTTTGGAAAGTTTCTATTTTTGGAAAGTTTCCAAATTTAGAAAGTTCTATTTTTAGAAAGTTTTGAAGTTAGGAAAGTTTCCTTATTTAGAAAGTCAACAGAAGTCAACTGAAAGTCAAAGTCAACCGAAAGTCAACTCAAAAGTCAACCTTGGTCAAACATAGTCAACATTAATTTGAAAAGTGTAAATTATAATAATAACATAGGTTATAATGTTAATTTAAGTCAAAAGTGTATAATTATGTCTTAACATAAGTTTAATTAAATAAAATGAATTATTAAAGTTAATATAAGTTGAAATGTTATAATTAGTATAACATAAGTATTTAATTAATTAATTAAATATTAACCATATTATAAATATTATTAATAATAATAATCTTTAAATCATATCATATTTAAATCATATCATAAGTATTAAAAATTAATAATGAATTATTAATTATAGCATAAGTTTCTAATTAAAATTATTAAATCATAAGTATTTAATAATTAAATCATAATTAAATAATAATTAAGTCTTATAATAATTAAATAATTATTTAATCTTTATTATAAGTCTTAAAATAATATCCTCATAAAATAAATTTAATACTTATCATAAGTATTTTTCATTAATAATAAAAGTATTATTAATCATAAGTTTAATTAAAATGTTAATTAAATCATAAGTAATAATTAAATGATATAATAAATATATATCATAAGTCTTAAATGATAATAATTACTTCTTATATCATAAGTAATTAATCAATAATGAAAATCATTATTTTTATCATAAGTTTCAATATTTAACCATAAGTTTTAAGTTTAAAAGTTCATCGGGTCGTATCTTGAGCCCCGGGTGTCGGTTTCGGGCAAGCCACATATGCAACTCCACCTACTCAAACCACCCGACACAATTATGAACTCAAGAACACTCCAAGAACAGTCACCAAGTCGTGACTTACAGCCCTTAAACAATTTGTACCTTTAATCCGCTCAAAAACGTATTTTAGTCATAACGGGTGATCCGTGGCTCGGATTTCGATAACCCGAACATGAAAGTTCATCCCATCATCAATCCTAACACACTAGTACACCCTAAGGACTCCAAAAATGGTCACAAAGTCGGACCATAACTGAACCAATTCGTTTTCACCATTTAATCTTTACAAAACACCATTTTAATCATATCTTAAGCTCCGGGAATCGAAACGACATGAATCCGGAGTCTAAAATTAATGTCTTGATGAGAGGAACTCATCTAAACAATTTAATTTCACTTTTATATCAGTTACAAAACCAGAAATGAACGAATAAGCTGCTGTCCCAAAATAATCAAACCGAAAACATGTATAATCGAGTAATTCTACGCATACAAACAACAATACAATAACACATAATCATCATACTACTAATATAACATGTAAAATCAGAAAAATAAATGAAAAATTGAAAAGTTAGGGTTAGGGTTTATACCCTAATCAAGAATCGAAGAGTATGATCGTGTAGAGAAGAACGAGAGGAATCCGAATATGATAAAAGCCCTTTGATTTGCTTGCTTGGTTGAAGAAGATGATGAGGATTATGGATGGTGGTGGCGACGGCACTCAAAGGAGAAAAGAGGGAGGAGAAAATGAATGAGAGAAATTAAGGGTTTTGAGAAAATGTTTAAAGTGTAAGTATTATCTCAAAATGAAACAAAATGTGGATATACCCCCTCCCCCTTGAATTTTCGGCTGAATATTGACTAGGGTGGGCCCTTTGTGGCCCAAATTTGATAAATGTCCAATAGCTTGTGGCCCGAATGCCCGAACGAAGCCCGAAACGCGAAAACACCGCTACGCGATTAAATATTCGGAGAGATAACGCACACGCGACAAATAAAATATATAAACACTATATATAATCATATGACATCAAAATATCATATTTAAAATAATTAGGACTTAAAAATCCCAAAAACTTGACCGTTGGTTTGAAAACCGAAAAGATTCGCCGGATAGAAATCCGCGACTCGTAGGAACGTATAATTTAAAATATGAATACAAATATTCATATAACACATAATAATTAATATATTATTACAAAAATAATAATATAGGTCATAGAAATGACGTGGCACGAATAACAATTAACGGTCGTTAAATAATTAACGGCAAAAGATAACGGAAAAAGTAGGGTCGTTACAGTACCTTCCCGTTACGGAAATTTCGTCCCGAAATTTAAGCAGGTGCAGGGGTTGACTCGCCATCTGAGAACAAATGCGGGTACTTCTGCCTCATCTGGTCTTCATGCTCCCAAGTGAACTCGGGACCGCGTCTGGTGTTCCATCTAACTTGAACAATAGGAATTCTACTCTGCTTAAGAGTCTTAACCTCTCGACCCATAATTTCAACAGGGTCCTAAATAAAATGAAGTCGCTTCTCAACTTGAAGTTCCTCCAGGGGAATAGTCTCATCGACCTCGGCCAAACACTTCTTCAAATTTGATACATGAAAAATATCGTGAACAGCACTGAGTTTTTGTGGCAATTTCAAACGATAAGCCACAAGTCCAACTCTCTCAATAATCTCAAACATCCAACAAAACGAGGATTCAACTTTCCCCTTTTATCAAAACGTATCACACCTTTCCAAGGTGATACCTTCAACATAACACGATCACTGACCTGAAATTCAATATCGTTCCTTCTCTTATTGGCATAGCTCTTTTGCCGACTTATGGCGGTTCTCAAACTTTCCTTAATCTGTACAATCTTCTCGGTAGTCTCATGAATAATTTCTGGACCTGTGAGTTGAGCATCCCCAACCTCATTTTAACAGAGAGGAGACCTACACTTTCTACCATATAGAGCTTCAAACGGTGCGGCTTTAATACTTGCATGATAACTTGTTGTTATAAGAAAATATAGTCAATGGCAAGTATCTATCCTAACCATTACCAAAATCAATTACGCATGCCCTCAACATACCTTCCAACGTTTGGATGGACCTTCCATTCTGACCATCCAACTGTGGATGATAAGCGGTGCTTATATCTAATTTAGTTCCCAAGGCATCTTGTAAGGACTGCCAAAACCTCGATGTAAATCGATTGTCTCGGTCCAAAATAGTCGATACGAGAACATCATGTCTCGAAACAATCTCCCTCAAATACAAACGAGCAGCTCCTTCATTGAATCTGTTTCCTTAACTGGCAAGAAATGAGTTAACTTAGGGAGTCGGTCAACAATTACCCAAATGGTATCATAACCACCCACAACTCTCGGTAATTTCGTAATAAAGTCCATCGTAATACCTTCCCACTTCCACTCGGGAATTTCAGGTTGCACCAAAAGTCCAGACGGTTTATGATGTTCAGCTTTAACCTTAGCGCAGGTCAAACACTTAGCCACATACGTTGCCACATCAGCTTTCAAATTAGGCCACCAATACAGCTCCTTAAGATCATGATACATCTTTCCTGAACCAGGATGAATAGAGTACCTAGACATATGAGCCTCATCTAAAACAAGTTTTCATAGATCACCGAACTTCGGAACCCAAAGGCATCCTGCAAAATACTGATTACCATCGGTTTGTACCTCTAACTGTTTACTCAAGCCTCGGACCTTCCCGTTACAAAATTTTCCTCCTTCAAGGCTTCTTGTTGAGCTGCAAGAATCTGCCTTGTGAGGTTTGTTCGAATGGTCATGTTTAAGGCTCTAAACCTACGAGGTTCAACTCTCTCCTTTCGACTCAAAGCACCAGCCACACATTGGCCTTTCCAGGACGATATAAAAGTTCGAAATCATAATCATTCATCGTCTCAACCCGTCATCGCTGCTTCATATTTAGCTGTTTTTGATCAAGAATATGTTGAAGACTCTTGTGATCAGTGTACACTGTACTTTTGACCCCATAAAGATAATGTCTCCAAATCTTAAGCGCAAACACAACATTCCCCAACTCCAAATCATGGGTTGTGTAATTCTGCTTGTAAATTTTCAACTGTCGTGACGCGTACGCAATAACTTTCTTTCGTTGCATCAAAACGCAACCAAAGCCTTGACGCGAAGCATCACAACAAACAACAAAATCATCATTACCCTCAGGTAGGGACAATATCGGAGCGGTAGTCAAATTCTTCTTCAAAATTTGAAAAGCAATCCCTTGTTCATCCTTCCGCTCATACTTCTTCCTCTTGTGCGTTAAAGCAGTAAGAGGTTTCGCTATACGAGAGAAAAATCTTGAATGAACCTTCTATAATAGCCTGCTAATCCTAGAAACTGGCGAATCTGAGTAGGAGTTTTCGGAACTTCCCACTTTTCAATCGCCTCAATCTTAGCAGAATCAACTTGTATTCCCTATTTACTAACAATATGTCCGAGGAAATTGAACTTCTCTTAACCAGAAAGCACACTTAGAGAACTTAGCGTACAACTCTTCTTTCCTCAACAGATCAAGCACTAACTTCAAATGTTCTTCGCCCTTCATCACTCTTAGAATAAATAAGGATGTGGTCGATGAAAACAGTAACGAATTTGTCCAGATAGGGTCTACACACACAGTTCATGAGGTCCATGAACACAACAGGTGCATTTATCAATCTGAACGGCATAACAAGAAATTCAAAGTGACTATAACGGGTACAGAAAGCGGTTTTCAGAATATCAGTTTCTTTAGCGCGTAATTGGTGATAACCGGAACGAAGATCAATCTTATAATAAACGGACGAACCTTGAAGTTGATCGAACAGATCATCAATTCTCGGAAGAGGGTAACGGTTTTTAACAGTAAGCTCGTTCAATTCACGATAATCAATACACAAACGAAATGAACCATCTTTCTTCTCAACGAACAAAACGGGAGCTCCCCAAGGGGACAAACTGGGACGGATGAAATAAAGTTGCAATAATGAAGGAAGATATAAATATGGAGTAGTCACATCGGTGGCATAGATATTTAAGGCAATTCTCTCAAAGGAGTTAACGATGATCATGGACTCCAAAGTAAATTTTCATTATATTTCCGAGAGGAAGACGTATGAAAGGTGTGATAATTCAATGAGAGTGAACTTCCTTGTACAATGAGCGAGGAAGTCTAGGATTCATCCATATTCTTAAATTTATGTGCGGATGAAAAGAACGCGAATCATGGGTTATAAAGAATGGCCGACTCCAGGTGAGATGAATCTCCAAAAATAATTTTGTGCACCCTAAAGTATTGAATCCTAGGATTGATGTTTACGAGGGTGTTGCGGTTGACCGCGAAAATTGAGAGTAGAAACTCCTCAAACAGTCTAGAGTAATATATATCCATGATACCCATTATAACAACAGTTGGGGTAGAAACCCACCTAGCGCCTTTTCTACAATAAGGTGACCATCGAGTGTACCCCAGAAACTTGGTTTATCGGTCTGCGTTTCGGCCATGTCCAACCATAAGAGGGAAAATTCTATGAGCGCAAAGACTTTCCAACAAATTTTATAAAACCGGCATCCAAACTGGTGTAAGAATTTCTATCAATGGACTTAATGGTAAATTTTCATCCTTAAACGGAGGATGAGAAGAAATGTGATCCAAACACTCTGTAGAGTAATGCGAAAATTCTAATGTAATCAATCAAAGAAGTTTTGAAAAAGCTTTAAACGTCTAATGTAACCCCATAAATGGAACGAAGCTCTTAGTAAATTTAGAAGTATGTACAACGTGTACCATTTTACGTAAATCAATTTGAGTTAACTAGACAACTCAATAAGAGTGGTTTTAAAATAATTTTGAAGGTACAAATTAGTGTATACTAGCCAAAATAGGTAAGGGTAAATTTGTCCATTTGAATTCATACGTACATATATGATTTTATAAATAGTATACATGACAAAGTATTTCATTACTTTTATTCGCCCATAAATCTCGTGAGAACCGCCCAATTACACAAATGTGTAAAATTTTTAATGAAAAGTAGGGTATCCGCATCACAGAGGTTACGAGTTGAAATAAGATCGTTAAAGCTCGGGTGATGGACTTGAATCGTCTTGCGACATCTCTTCAATAAATGCTACGAGGTCATGAAAACCAATGAGTTAAATAATGTCTTAACTTTTATCAGAACACAAGTCCTTAGGCCAAAACTATTCACGTGCGAAGCTGTCACTAACAAGCGAGTTATAAATGATAAAACATGGGGTAGGTAGTTCAGTTAAGATGAGTCTCTCGCATATCAACAAATAAGATAATGAGTATCTTCCTTACTCATGTAATAACGTTAGAATTTCTAAATGAGTGGTGTACAAATTTTCTTTGACTCGCTTTCTATTCCTCATGTCACAATATTGGGACTTTTTATGAATTAAAGTAATATAATCACGTTGGCCTGACGCCATTATATTTCACTAACTCATAGTTCCATTCCAATATCACTACATAAGGTCAGTACACGTGGTCAACCTCGAATTTCAACACAATTTCCCTAAAACAATTTCTTAACAATGTGCTAAGGATAGCACAAGAGACAAAGACATCGAAAGTAATGAATAGGAGTAACGATGACATAAAAATGTCTTCGAAGTACCAAGAATCTCTAAAAGTAAGAATGACGTTTTCCGTTTCAACAACCAAAGCACATAGGCACAACGGCACAAATGCACGTAATATAACAAAAATGTTATATACCTAAACATAATAGCTGACATTGAAATGCCGAGCATTTAAAAGTCAAGAATGACATCTCGCGTAATATAACTCAAACGTTATATACATAACCATAATAGATGACATAGAAATGCCGAGAATTCTAGAACACGTAATATAACTCAAACGTTATATCAATAAACACAAATTATGACATAGAAATGTCGACAATTTCAGAAGTCAAGAATGACACCCCCTCGGTTTCACTAACCGAGGCGTTCCTATAAAAGATGAACTCGCATGAGTCGGAGAATACGTTTAAATCAGAATGGGAGTTCCTCCCGGATTCAGAACATAATAGAAATGTATGTATGATAACCATATACATACCAATACGATACAAATAATCACATATAATAATATATAATAGGCCGGGCTGTAGACTAGACTCACTAATGCACCCTATTGACCCGGGTAACGACATCAATGCAGCCTAATTCCCTACAACCAGAGCTCTGATACCAACTGTGACGACTTCGTCAAAACACTTAACGGCTCCGTCACTTGGTCCCACAGCTTGATCGAAACTCTATATGAATTTTATAAAACAACCTTGCATTCTTTATTTAAAAATGATTTCCTATAAAGAAAATCTACTAAATTGTATAAGTTTAGAAAAACTATACATAAATACTTTAACCAAATGTTGACCAAACAAAGTCAACAACATCCACTTTTTAATGTAACAAAATAGAATGCAAGTTAATGTTTAACAAAAGCTGCCATCATAAATATGCAGACCCTCTAAGCACAGCGGAAGCAGTCAATCATAAACCTGAGAATAAAACATGCGAGTAACTGTCAACAAAAATGTTGAGTGAATTATAGGTTTAATATTGCAAACAATATTTAATTTAAACAATAAAAATTTATGTTTGAAAACATAAAACTCCTTTTAAACCACCAAATTATATGCTAGAAAACATATAATAAAACATTATTCCATTTTCCGTGAGCCACCTGGTAACCACTTAACCCTTTATTTACCCTTGCCAAACACAATAAATAATATACACCGAACAAGTGTATCTACAACAAAATACGAAGTACTAAACATTCCGATTATAAATTGCTAGCGCGACTAGCTCGAAATGGGGTTGTCAAACCCGATAGATCTATCCATAGGATTCGCGTTCACCAGTAGAAACCAGTGATTACAGTTACCAGACTAGGGAATATTTTTGTTCAACTCACAATGAATAATTTAAACCAACTTTCACTTGTGTCCAGAATATAAAATAAATTGCATGTATTCTCATCCCAAAAGATTTAAAATATAAAAATGGGACTATAACTCACCTTATTAGCAAACGAAGTAACCACACAATTATGCGAACAGCAAATGAAGTAAAGTGATCATGAATGATCACAACGCCGACCTATAAATAAAGCAGGTCGATATAAATAACTAACTTAGGTCAAGTCTTAGTATGATAGCTATTGTACATGTTGCAAGTAGACATAGAACAATACTCAACATGCATCGGTTT
The DNA here is from genome assembly GCF_046630445.1 of Rutidosis leptorrhynchoides. NCBI lineage: Eukaryota > Viridiplantae > Streptophyta > Magnoliopsida > Asterales > Asteraceae > Rutidosis > Rutidosis leptorrhynchoides. The sequence continues at coordinate 595,830,925 of NC_092334.1, forward strand.
GATCGGAACAGCGTACGGACACACACTTTCTATTTTTAGAAAGTTTCTATTTTTAGCAGGTTTCCATTTTTGGAAAGTTTCTATTTTAGGAAAGTTTATATTTTTGGAAAGTTTCTATTTTTGGAAAGTTTCTATTTTTGGAAAGTTTCTATTTTTGGAAAGTTTCCAAATTTAGAAAGTTCTATTTTTAGAAAGTTTTGAAGTTAGGAAAGTTTCCTTATTTAGAAAGTCAACAGAAGTCAACTGAAAGTCAAAGTCAACCGAAAGTCAACTCAAAAGTCAACCTTGGTCAAACATAGTCAACATTAATTTGAAAAGTGTAAATTATAATAATAACATAGGTTATAATGTTAATTTAAGTCAAAAGTGTATAATTATGTCTTAACATAAGTTTAATTAAATAAAATGAATTATTAAAGTTAATATAAGTTGAAATGTTATAATTAGTATAACATAAGTATTTAATTAATTAATTAAATATTAACCATATTATAAATATTATTAATAATAATAATCTTTAAATCATATCATATTTAAATCATATCATAAGTATTAAAAATTAATAATGAATTATTAATTATAGCATAAGTTTCTAATTAAAATTATTAAATCATAAGTATTTAATAATTAAATCATAATTAAATAATAATTAAGTCTTATAATAATTAAATAATTATTTAATCTTTATTATAAGTCTTAAAATAATATCCTCATAAAATAAATTTAATACTTATCATAAGTATTTTTCATTAATAATAAAAGTATTATTAATCATAAGTTTAATTAAAATGTTAATTAAATCATAAGTAATAATTAAATGATATAATAAATATATATCATAAGTCTTAAATGATAATAATTACTTCTTATATCATAAGTAATTAATCAATAATGAAAATCATTATTTTTATCATAAGTTTCAATATTTAACCATAAGTTTTAAGTTTAAAAGTTCATCGGGTCGTATCTTGAGCCCCGGGTGTCGGTTTCGGGCAAGCCACATATGCAACTCCACCTACTCAAACCACCCGACACAATTATGAACTCAAGAACACTCCAAGAACAGTCACCAAGTCGTGACTTACAGCCCTTAAACAATTTGTACCTTTAATCCGCTCAAAAACGTATTTTAGTCATAACGGGTGATCCGTGGCTCGGATTTCGATGACCCGAACATGAAAGTTCATCCCATCATCAATCCTAACACACTAGTACACCCTAAGGACTCCAAAAATGGTCACAAAGTCGGACCATAACTGAACCAATTCGTTTTCACCATTTAATCTTTACAAAACACCATTTTAATCATATCTTAAGCTCCGGGAATCGAAACGACATGAATCCGGAGTCTAAAATTAATGTCTTGATGAGAGGAACTCATCTAAACAATTTAATTTCACTTTTATATCAGTTACAAAACCAGAAATGAACGAATAAGCTGCTGTCCCAAAATAATCAAACCGAAAACATGTATAATCGAGTAATTCTACGCATACAAACAACAATACAATAACACATAATCATCATACTACTAATATAACATGTAAAATCAGAAAAATAAATGAAAAATTGAAAAGTTAGGGTTAGGGTTTATACCCTAATCAAGAATCGAAGAGTATGATCGTGTAGAGAAGAACGAGAGGAATCCGAATATGATAAAAGCCCTTTGATTTGCTTGCTTGGTTGAAGAAGATGATGAGGATTATGGATGGTGGTGGCGACGGCACTCAAAGGAGAAAAGAGGGAGGAGAAAATGAATGAGAGAAATTAAGGGTTTTGAGAAAATGTTTAAAGTGTAAGTATTATCTCAAAATGAAACAAAATGTGGATATACCCCCTCCCCCTTGAATTTTCGGCTGAATATTGACTAGGGTGGGCCCTTTGTGGCCCAAATTTGATAAATGTCCAATAGCTTGTGGCCCGAATGCCCGAACGAAGCCCGAAACGCGAAAACACCGCTACGCGATTAAATATTCGGAGAGATAACGCACACGCGACAAATAAAATATATAAACACTATATATAATCATATGACATCAAAATATCATATTTAAAATAATTAGGACTTAAAAATCCCAAAAACTTGACCGTTGGTTTGAAAACCGAAAAGATTCGCCGGATAGAAATCCGCGACTCGTAGGAACGTATAATTTAAAATATGAATACAAATATTCATATAACACATAATAATTAATATATTATTACAAAAATAATAATATAGGTCATAGAAATGACGTGGCACGAATAACAATTAACGGTCGTTAAATAATTAACGGCAAAAGATAACGGAAAAAGTAGGGTCGTTACAAAAGGATCCTTGGATGGCTTGAAAGTTCTTGAAGCAGAATCATGACACGAAAACAATTTTAAGTAAGATTTCCACTCGAAATAAGATTGTTATAGTTATAGAAATTGAATTAAAGTTTGAATATGATTATTACCTTGTATTAGAAAGATAACCTACTGTAAGTAACAAAGGTTTCTTGATCTTGGATGATTACTTGGAATGGATTTAGAAAACTTGGAAGTAAACTTGCAATCTTGTAAGTATTCTTGATTTTATGAAACTAGAACTTTTAGAATTTATGAAGAACACTTAGAACTTGAAGATAGAACTTGAGAGAGATCAATTAGATGAAGAAAATTGAAGAATGAAAGTGTTTGTAGGTGTTTTTAGTTGTTGGTGTATGGATTAGATATAAAGGATATGTAATTTTGTTTTCATGTAAATAAGTCATGAATGATTACTCATATTTTTGTAATTTTATGAGATATTTCATGCTAGTTGCCAAATGATGGTTCCCACATGTGTTAGGTGACTCACATGGGCTGCTAAGAGCTAATCATTGGAGTGTATATACCAATAGTACATACATCTAAAAGCTGTGTATTGTACGAGTACGAATACGGGTACATACGAGTATAATTGTTGATGAAACTGAACGAGGATGTAATTGTAAGTATTTTTGTTAAGTAGAAGTATTTTGATAAGTGTCTTGAAGTCTTTCAAAAGTGTATGAATACATATTAAAACACTACATGTATATACATTTTAACTGAGTCGTTAAGTCATCGTTAGTCGTTACATGTAAGTGTTGTTTTGAAACCTTTAGGTTAACGATCTTGTTAAATGTTGTTAACCCAATGTTTATAATATCAAAAGAGATTTTAAATTATTATATTATCATGATATTATGATGTACGAATATCTCTTAATATGATATATATACATTAAATGTCGTTACAACGATAATCGTTACATATATGTCTCGTTTCAAAATCATTAAGTTAGTAGTCTTGTTTTTACATATGTAGTTCATTGTTAATATACTTAATGATATGTTTACTTATCATAATATCATGTTAACTATATATATAACCATATATATGTCATCATATAGTTTTTACAAGTTTTAACGTTCGTAAATCACCGGTCAACTTGGGTGGTCAATTGTCTATATGAAACCTATTTCAATTAATCAAGTCTTAACAAGTTTAATTGCTTAACATGTTGGAAACACTTAATCATGTAAATAACAATTTCATTTAATATATATATAAATATGGAAAAGTTCGGGTCACTACAATATATATATAAATATATATATAAATATATATATATACATATATATATATATATATATATAATATTAATAAAGTATACATTAATCATTTGAATTAAAATATAAAATAATACATAGAGTAATTGAGTTGTTATTAAAATAAATATATATATGACTTCTATATACAATTAATACTACATGTATATTGTAAAATACATAAAATGTATAAATATTAAATATAAAAGACATGTTAAAAATTACATAATTAATAAATCATAATATTAATATATTAAATGTAATAACAAGTTTGAATATAATTGCTATAATATTATTACTTTTATTAAAAGAAATATTAATAGTAAAATCAGTATTAATAAAATTATTACATATAACATAAAGATGAAATTTGATATGAATAAATTTTTATATATTATTATTATCATTAATAATACTAATATTATTTTAATTAGTATTATTATTAATATCATTAATAATATCATTACTATCATTTTTTTGTTGTTGTTGTTCTCATTATTATTAATATCATTATTAGTAATTAAATTTATTATTATTGTTAGTAACAATATTTTTATTTATTATTTATTATTAATATTCTCTTTATTAATAATATTATTATTAATAATATTATTATTAGTATTACTAAAAACATTAATATATTTATACTTGCTAAAAATCAAAATGTAAAAATTAGAGATATATATATATATATATATATATATATATATATATATAAACAAGATATATAAATATAGTTATATATAAATATATATACATATATATAAAATACAGAATTATATACATAATAATTTATTTAGAAATAAATATACATATATCTACGAATATATACAAATAAATAAAATTTCATATGTATCCTATTTCCAGTCATTTTTAAGCTGTTGTTAATTTGTTTTGTTGTCTAAAACTTCATACAAATCAGTGCATTATCAGGAACAAATTCAAGGAGTTGTTAGCAGTCCATATCATCCTTTATCTGTTCTTATTTTTTTATTTAAATACAGAATGAACCAAATTGATTTAAACCTGCAATTTCTTTGTGTTATTAACAAACTCCTTCAATACATTATCACTCTTATCAATTACAATCACTATGAAATGGTTTTAACTATCACACTAAACAGAAAACGCAGGTAAAAGCTCGACTGCCCTGTTTTTGGATCAATTATGCAATACCTTGAAATCGAATGAAATTTTAAAATGTAATAATGCTGTTAGGTTGGAATTCTTTCACTGAATCTATCTGGAAAATCCCAAGTTTCAATTCCATCTATCAAGTATTAATTTGAGAGTCAAAGTGTCGGTTTTAAAAAGTCAAACATTTGTTCTTCGTCGAATTCGAGTTAACTGTTATGATTCAAATTCAATTGACATTTTTAGAAGTTTATAGGAACGATTTGCTAACTATTTCATGTAGAAACCATGTTCTAAACTATTCGAATTTTGAAAACAAGGTTTGAGTTCATCATCGAGCTTTTACTGCTACTATATATATTCTTTTTATTATTTTGATTCAATTTATTTAGTCACTCAATACAGGACCTTTTCGTTTCAATTACTGGTCTTAACTCAAATTCTGGTCTTGTTGTTGTTATTGAGTTTTACCACGATTGAATTTTTGGGAAGAAGATGAAGGGAACAAAAACAGAATTAAAACGGGTTATATTTAAATGGGGAGAGTTTAAATCAGTAAAACATGGATGGCAGGATGGATAGAGTGTTGGGTTGAGGAACAAGAGGTCTCCGATTCGAGTCTCGTTAGAGGCATTTTTTTTAACAAGCTTTATAAAAGGGTATACACTTTATTCTCATTTTTATCATCACTATTATTATTGTCATTATTATTATTGTTAGTAAATTACTAGTATTATAATTAGTATTACAATTATTATTACAAGTATTATAAATGTTATTATTATTGTTATTATTAATAAGTAGGAGTGTTATTATTATTATTAATATTAAGTACTATGAATATCATCATTATTATTATCATTACTAGTATTATCAAAAGGTATTATTATTATTATTATTATCGATATTAATAATTATATCAGAATATTAGTAATATAAGTATTATTATTACTATTATTATTATTATTATTATTATTATTATTATTATTATTATTATAATTATTATTATGATTAGGATTACGAATTAATGTTATAGAAGCTTTGGTCATTAGCTTAGAAATTTAACACGAAGATTATGATTTTTATGACTACGAATATAAAGGTTTTAAAGAGATTGCTAAGATTATGAATATAGAAATCTTGGATATAAATATTACTATGAACATGATACAAAGTATTATATTTTTTTTATATTAGTATTGGAAATTAACAGTTGACATTAAATATTAGTATCATCATATAATTATTGAAATTCTATAAAAACTATCATTTCTATCGGTTTTACATTATTATTATCAGTATTATCTATATCGATATTATTAAAGTTTTAATGACGTTGTTAAGGTTATAAATATAGAAATAAAGATTATTTATATAAAAATATATTCAACACATATAACTTAACCATATTAATATTATTATGTACAAAATAAAAATATATAAATAAATAATAAAACTTATAAATTATTAAATATAACAATTACATCACTAATAAAAATATATAGATTTATTCGATTACAAGAATATGTTTTAATATATATATGAATGATATCGGTTCGTGAATCCAAGGCCAACCAAGGGTTTTTCAGTTTTGTCGTATGAATATTTTTACTACAAAATATTGGATAGTGAGTTCATTTGCTCCCTTTTACTCTTTATATTTTTGGGACTGAGAATACATGCGCTGTTTTTATAACTGCTTTATTAAATGCTTTTGAAATATATTATGAACTGAGAATACATGAAATGCTTTTATAAATGTTTGACGAGATAGACACAAGCAAAACATTCATCGAATGAATTATTATGCAGACAGAAGTTCTGCAGATTATTATTGAATTATGTGGACATGATAATTGCCACCATTGAATTATGTGGACATGATAATTACCACCATTAAATTATGTGGACATGATAATTGACACCATTGAATTATGTGGACATGATAATTGCCACCATTGAATTATGTGGACATGATAATTGCCACCATTGAATTATGTGGAAATGATAATTGCCACCAATTGATGTGAATGTTATGTATCGAGAGAATGATTTTTATATACATGTTATGTGTATTATATTTTGTACACGAGATATGTGTACGGTTACTAAGATTTATGAAAAAGGATTTCATAACGAGAAATGTGTACTGTATTTAAAAGATATCGCATGTACATTACAGGTGGGTATAGGATTCGGGCCCATTTGTACTATGCAGCATTTAAATCTTGTGGTCTATCAAAATGATAAATTTTATTGTTTTATGATAAACCTATGAACTCACGAACCTTTTGGTTGACACTTGAAAGCATGTTTATTCTGAGGTATGAAAGAAATCTTTCGTTGTGCATTTGCTCATATTAGAGATATTACTTGGAGTCATTCATGACATATTTCAAAAGACGTTGCATTCGAGTCGTCGAGTTCATCAAGATTATTACTAAGTAATTTATAATTGGATATATTATGAAATGATATGCATGCCGTCAACTTTTGATGTAATGAAAGTTTGTCTTTTAAAAACGAATGCAATGTTTGTAAAATGTATCATATAGAGGTCAGGTACCTCGCGATGTAACCAAGTGTAATGTATTCGTTCAGATGGATTAGGATGGGTCCTTTCAGTTGGTATCAGAGTGGTGGTCTTAGCGAACCAGGTCTTGCATTAGTGTATCTATCTGATAGTCGTTAGGATGCATTAGTGAGTCTGGACTTCAGCCGTGTCTGCATGTCAAAAGTTTTGCTTATCATTTGGTGTCGAAAATTACCTGCTTATCATTCTTAGTCTAGACACATCTTACTGCATTGATTGCATGAATAATGTATAGACAAGATTTATATCTTAGCGTATCTGCTAATTCATATCTTAACGTATCTGTTTCTGTAAACTTTACCTGACATATTCCGTAAATTCCTCCGTAATCTACGAAATCTTTTGTTCTATATATATAGATATTCTATATAATTAGAATACCATCCGATAGTCGAAAATCATTTCATATCAAAAAATCCTTTATTCAATCGTACGAAATGGAACTCGCCACTAGTTCAAGTCCCTCGAATTCCGATATAGAGTTTCACTTGAGCTCCGAAAACAGTGTGACCGGAATGAATTAACCAATCAGCCATCCCCAATTCATCTGATGGGTTCGTAGTCTACTTAATCATTGAAGACAAGAAGAAGGTGATCCTTTCTATCAACCGAATTCACCTCTTAGCAAAGAACCTGAAGCACTTACCGGCGAACCTATTCGTAATACCATTTTTTCTCTCATTTCCATAGTAACTCATCACGATTATATTCTATCCACAATTCTAAACCTTATCCATCCGCTCGTTCCGACCGACAATCATCCCGGAATAATGGAAGAAGTCAACGAGCTACGTGCCCGAGTTGTAGCCTTGGGAAGTATGGTGCAAAACATACCAGCTTCAGCAATATCACCGGCACCAACAGTACCATCAGTAACAACACCAGTACCACCAACAACCCAAGTTTCAACATCACATGCCTCAACATCTCATTCTGTACCTTGAGTATAATCATCGTTCTACATGACATCTACATCATTTATCTTCGTTCGACATGGCGATTATGTAATCTCTAATGTTTTAGAGATTACATATTCTCGTTCTAACGGTAAATCAAATGAGTTTAATATCAAATTGACTCATTAAATCCATGATTACATCTGAAGAAAGTATATATGTATATATGTTTTCATAAAGATTGTAATTAAAAATCCTTTTGTACAACTGTTAATGGTGAAAATATTTTAACGGGTAGGTAATACCCGAGGAAATATTTAGCTTTCATATTAACATATTATACTATACATTCTTCGAATCTGATTCAACAGTCATTTACTATCCTACTTACATCCACAGATATACGTATCCGTTCACCGCAGAATAACCATTTTCATTCAATTTCATATTTGGATTCTTACCTATCAGAATTCAACAAGTGGCATAATGAAGAAAACATTGGACAAAATAAAATTTGTTAAAAACAAACAAATTAACTATGAGAAATTCTGTTAAGAAACTACGCTAACAAAATCCTAGCTAACTGTTCCTAGCTAACTGTTAATTTCGTATTACATTTTATTTATCACAATTTATTTATCGCAATTTAATTATCGCAATTTATTTATCGCAATTTAAATTCTCGCAATTTTATTTATCGTCATTTAATTTCTATTATTTATTTTACGCACTTTAAATGTCAGGACACGTATACAAGGTTTTGACATATCATATCGATGCGTCTATATATATTATTTGGAATAACCATAGACACTCTATATGCGGTAATGATCGAGTTAGCTATACAGGGTTGAGGTTGATTCTCAAATAATATATATACTTTGAGTTGTGATCGAGTCTGAGACATGTATACAATGGGTCACGATACGTATTAATTAATTCGAATATTATATATTAAACTATATATGAATTATTGAATTACTAATTGTGGACTGCTAACTGTGGACTTATAACATTGGACAATTAAAATGAATTAAAATATTGATTATAACATATGAAACTAAACAATTCTTTAAGTTTGCCACTTGATTTCATCCTAAATCTCATTTGTATCTTGACAATTACAATTTGCGTTCAAACCTTTCATGATTCTTGAAAATACCTCAGTCGAGAGGATGAACCAACCACACTTCATCTACGGAAGAAAAGATTGATGCATATAGTTATGCACCTGAAAACACTTGGAACCTGAGTAAATATTTAACACGTATCTGTGATAGTTCCTTTGACATTGTTATTACCGAAAATAACATTGCAATTCTTTTTCAAAGTAGCCAATTTTGTCACAGCTTCAGCAAATCACCATCGACCTTTCATTCGAATAAGCCTTATTATAACTTTGATATATAAGTTTACCTTTCATTATCGTTGCCAAGGAACCGTTTATATCCCACCATATTAGCAGTAAACTTACCAGCAACTTCCTTGATCTTTGACTCTCTGAAAAACCATTATATTTGTTCATCGAAAACCTGTTCATAAACTCATCCACATCTTATAACGAGAATTACCACATTAATTACCGGGAGTTAGCAACCTGTATTTTGAATCTCGCAAGCATTGCTACATCAACAGTTATTGGAATAACATTTATCTCTTAGAATTACGATCTTCCATTCGGAATTTCTGAAAAGCGCACAATCTACGAATCAATACTTGAAATATTGAAAAAGCTGAATGAAGCAGCAAAAACTGTAAACGACCTTAACAGTCAAAAGTTTGATGATAAAGAAGGATACGTTAGAAAAGCTCAATGGAAAATTTGTATTGAAAAATGGATTGAGCAACCCATGAAGGATGTTGTAGACAAATTACAAAGACTAAACCTGCCTTCAAAGAATCCAAACAATTCAGTGCCTGCTAAAGTCTTTAGCGAATACCTTGTTCCTTACTCTAAACCCTTGCGGATAATATTCTTCATCATTCCCTGATCTTAAATATTCTAAGATATCATCGTATCTTTCATTATAATATCTTCGATATTTCTGAAGATATTTTCATAACTATTCTTATCTGAAATCATTTATCTCTTCGCGATATCAGTGTTACATCAGAAAGGAGACTGTTCCAGTTTCTAAATTCTGAAAAATTTGAATTTAAAATATGAATGATATTGAAGTAGTGTTGGGAACTGATGCATGAGTTAGTATAATATAATGACACTTGATCAACGTGATTATATTACAGTAAGTCATGCTGAGTTTCTAATGGAAAGTGATGATTCACGGACCATAACGTCATCATGTGCCATGTTACACGATTCTTACATTCTATTTCACCTCTAAATATCTCAAGAACACATCTTCTTGATAGTTCTATCTTTTCCGTGAATCTGGTAATTTAACAAGTCAAATCGTGCTATTACGTTCTTTCTTGTTTAGAACATTAAGTTCATTCGAAACTCCATACTTACGAATTCTGGACCATTATTCGCTTTATTAGAGGTCGAGAAGAGAATAAAAAGGCAAAGAGCTCCAAAATATAAGAGAAAATATAAAGCCCAATAACAAAACGGAGGTTACAAACCGTGAATATTAATATGAATAGCAATATAAAGACACGGTATAATTAAGAATAGTATCACCCCTAGGAGGTAATAGTAGAAGTAAACAGATTTTTCTGGTAGAAGATTCAAAAGAAGGATGACAGAAATGATAATTAGGAAAATATCAAGGATTAGAACTGGATTAAGCATTTTCACAATCTTTTGGATGTATGAACTAAGAAAGAAAGTATAGGAATTGTGAGAATAATGGAACGGAAGAATTTAATTTATAATGGAAATATCAGACGGAGTAATCGAGGCAGATCACCGTATTTAATTATAGAGATCTTAATTTCCTTATTCGCCGAAGAATCAAATCTTTCGGATTTCGAAGATTTTCTTTAAATCCCTTGAATTCCGGAATTCAACCAAGACAACGTCAAAAGATTTTACGCACCTTATTTTCTAAATTCAACATGTCCACGTCAAAAGCTAATACAAATCTTTACTTCTTTATTTCACTCTTATGTGATAACTTCACTCGTACTCTTCGAGTAATCGAATCATATTATCCATACTACTCAACAGTAATAAAACTCTATCTATCAGCTCATATTCGTCAGGAAAACATTCTTACTGTTAGCCATGACGATCACGATCAAATTTCGGGACGAAATTTCTTTAACGCGTAGGTACTATGACGACCCGAAAATTTTCGACCAAATTTAAACTTAATCTTTATATGATTTCGACACGATAAGCAAAGTCTATTTAATTGAATCTCAAAAACTTTGAACTGTGTTCATATATACATTTGACCTTTGACTATTCCCGACGATTCACGAACAATTGGGTGTGTGTATATATATATATATATATATATATATATATATATAAAGTATACATTAATTATTTGAATTAAAATATAAAATAATACATAGAGTAATTGAGTTGTTATTAAAATAAATATATATATGACTTCTATATACAATTAATACTACATGTATATTGTAAAATACATAAAATGTATAAATATTAAATATAAAAGACATGTTAAAAATTACATAATTAATAAATCATAATATTAATATATTAAATGTAATAACAAGTTTGAATATAATTGCTATAATATTATTACTTTTATTAAAAGAAATATTAATAGTAAAATCAGTATTAATAATATTATCTCTACATATTACAAATCGTGTGGTATAGGGCCACATGTCACACAAGCAGACCCCTTACTGCTCCATTCCCACGTGTCTTTTTCCAATTGGCGGATTTTTATTTCACAAAAATACAAGAAAAAACCATCTGTCCTATTCCTATTGGTTAGATAACCCTTCATCCGATCCGTTCAGTTCATTTTCCTCTAAACCGTTCTTCTTCAACAACAATCTCTCTCTGCAACTGAAAAACCCTAAATATCACATCCACCGTCGATCCTGCCCTAATGCATCCGTAATAAAATCCAACACTACCATCAATAAATCCATTTCGTTATTCTCCACAAATTGGTGTAAATTTTGTATACTAACACCACAATACTCGAATCCGCGTGAAGTTTATACGGTCGTCTTGCCGACGTGATGAATGCGAAGATGAGTTCCATTGTTATGATTTACTGAATTGGTTAACAACTAAATTGAACGGTTTATGATTTATCTAACATCAAACGTTCATGTTTCAATTTTCAATGAATTCGATATATTCAGGTACATCTTGGTTTACTTTTCCATTCTCAATATCGTAGTGTTCATCGCTAATTGTTAAGATACACTGATTACATTGTTTTTGCACTTTGATTTTTATTTGATTATGGTTCTTGACGAAATGAAACTGATCACTTAAAATAGTTTTTGTAGTTTGATTTTTAATAAGGTTTCTTTGATGAATACACATGTAATGTACTGATTAAATGATGAATATTGTTTTACACTTGAAGTGTTTAATTTAATGCTCAAATCAATATATAAATTCTGCAAGTATGTTTGAATCATCATTGTTTTGCACTCAAAGTGTTCGATTAAATGCTTGAATGAATCTATAATGTCTTAACTAATCTCTTATCATATTTCAATTCGAATGCAAAATGATTTTGATATCTATTTAAAAGTTCAATCAACATATATATTGAATTCAATCTTTTGATTACCTGTGCAGGGGCACTTAAGGTAAAAATGCTATCTATATTCATTATATATTATGTTCTGATGTCGCAAATCTTGATAATGAATCAAAATATTATCTAATGATCTTTTAATTGAATATGAATAAAAACTTTTTCAAATGGTAACCATATTTTGTGTGTACATATAATAAAAGTTACATACTTGCACATATAATCATGCTAACCCTAATTTGCTTTTCTACATCTGCTTTTTGTGTTTAGAGCACTGGGAGTGGTGACTGATGTCACTTGACATGTCAGGCGTGACTTGTTGAGTCAGGAAAAGTGAGGAGTGGTGACCCATGTCAGTTAGTGGGTTAGTTAGTGTGTTAAAATAATATTTTATTGTATTTAATAATTTATTCCTTTGAAAAAAAAGCAAAAAGAAAAAAAATGGGGCCACATGTCACACAAGCAGACCCCTTACTGCTCCATTCCCACGTGTCTTTTTCCAATTGGCGGATTTTTATTTCACAAAAATACAAGAAAAAACCATCTGTCCTATTCCTATTGGTTAGATAACCCTTCATCCGATCCGTTCAGTTCATTTTCCTCTAAACCGTTCTTCTTCAACAACAATCTCTCTCTGCAACTGAAAAACCCTAAATATCACATCCACCGTCGATCCTGCCCTAATGCATCCGTAATAAAATCCAACACTACCATCAATAAATCCATTTCGTTATTCTCCACAAATTGGTGTAAATTTTGTATACTAACACCACAATACTCGAATCCGCGTGAAGTTTATACGGTCGTCTTGCCGACGTGATGAATGCGAAGATGAGTTCCATTGTTATGATTTACTGAATTGGTTAACAACTAAATTGAACGGTTTATGATTTATCTAACATCAAACGTTCATGTTTCAATTTTCAATGAATTCGATATATTCAGGTACATCTTGGTTTACTTTTCCATTCTCAATATCGTAGTGTTCATCGCTAATTGTTAAGATACACTGATTACATTGTTTTTGCACTTTGATTTTTATTTGATTATGGTTCTTGACGAAATGAAACTGATCACTTAAAATAGTTTTTGTAGTTTGATTTTTAATAAGGTTTCTTTGATGAATACACATGTAATGTACTGATTAAATGATGAATATTGTTTTACACTTGAAGTGTTTAATTTAATGCTCAAATCAATATATAAATTCTGCAAGTATGTTTGAATCATCATTGTTTTGCACTCAAAGTGTTCGATTAAATGCTTGAATGAATCTATAATGTCTTAACTAATCTCTTATCATATTTCAATTCGAATGCAAAATGATTTTGATATCTATTTAAAAGTTCAATCAACATATATATTGAATTCAATCTTTTGATTACCTGTGCAGGGGCACTTAAGGTAAAAATGCTATCTATATTCATTATATATTATGTTCTGATGTCGCAAATCTTGATAATGAATCAAAATATTATCTAATGATCTTTTAATTGAATATGAATAAAAACTTTTTCAAATGGTAACCATATTTTGTGTGTACATATAATAAAAGTTACATACTTGCACATATAATCATGCTAACCCTAATTTGCTTTTCTACATCTGCTTTTTGTGTTTAGAGCACTGGGAGTGGTGACTGAGGTCACTTGACATGTCAGGCGTGACTTGTTGAGTCAGGAAAAGTGAGGAGTGGTGACCTATGTCAGTTAGTGGGTTAGTTAGTGTGTTAAAATAATATTTTATTGTATTTAATAATTTATTCCTTTGAAAAAAAAGCAAAAAGAAAAAAAATGGGGTAAACTTGCGTCGCCCCTGCGACTGACATGGGGTATATTTGGGAGACTGACATGGGGTAACATGGAGTGGGGAGTGGGGTGACTGGTGACTAGGTGGGGGACGGAGCAAGTGACAAGCTCCACTCCTATTGCTCTTAGTATCATCATTAATTAAATTTTCATTTTCTTATTCAGGGTTTTTATGTTGATTATGTTTTTATGTTAAAAATCCAATTTTATCCTAATTATATTTGATTCAAAAACCCCTTTCTTCATCAACGGAAAAAATTACAATTAACAATTAACCTTATAATTGCTCTTAATGTGGTTATGCTGCTGACATACGATTCACTTCATCCACCATCTTTTTCTTAAATTGTGCAACTAATATACTGTTATTCTCAAATATGTTACATGTGTTTTTTTTCATGAAGTATCATCTTTGGCTGTAGTTTACAACGAACTACTAGCGAGAGGAGTTAGGAAGGCTATTTTTGACGATTTAGTAAGTCTCATAAGTGATCAGGTATGTGAATTTCAATGCAAAATTTTAATTTCCAGTGATGCATCATCTGCATATACCTATATTTCCATTGACTTTTTGTTTCTACCAATTAATTTTGTAGTACTGTCATTTAGGAAGAAAAATATGTATGGTGTGAGTATTGCTCTACTTGTATGTTTAATGTAAGGTGATTTGGCAAATAAGGCAATTTGGGTGATGTGTTTAAGGTAGAAAGTTGAAACAAAAAGTTGCAGATAGATTTTGGGTGATGTGTTAAGGTTGAAAGTTGAAACAAAAAGGTTTAAAGTTGGAGTAATAAAACTTAAATACTTTAGTTTTTTTTTTTTTTTTTTTTTTTTTGGAAAGCAATAAAACTTAAATACTTAAAACATTGCAATCAATTTTACTAAATACTTATATCAGTCAGTTCAAAAATCTTGAATAACTGAACTTTGGATCTTTTACACTTATATAGTGCATGTGGGTAGATTTGTGATTGAAATGTGGTAGGACCTTATGACGCATAACTATTGGTTACTCTCCATAAACTTATTTGCTAAAATGTTTATACTCACACACTAACTAATAGCCGTACTTCGTGGGGCTGAACAAGTAGTGATTTTCCAGCCTTTATTTGAAGTGACAGAGGTATAGCATAACCCTTCTTCTATCTATGTACAACTTTTAAAATAGATGAAACACTAAAACTCATTCATCTAATAGTTTAAATATATATTACTTATCGTATGTTGAAACTCATTTTGTTAAACAAATCATAATAATAAATAGCCAAAATGTTAACAGTGATAACCCAACCCAACAATCTTTCCACATATGACTTTGCCTTTCATGTAACTGATTACAAATTCACACATTACTTTCCACATATTAATTGTATGCGAATCTTTTAAAGTTTGGTGTTTGAATAATATGATAACGTTGAAATAATATGATTGGAAATTTTTGTGTCAGTTTGCGTCATACAGGAAAGACATACCCTCTTCTTAATGTTGTATGGTGTTCTAATATAGATGTAAAATGCAATTGGAATATGTCAGATATGGTTCTAAGTAATTATAGTTTGAAAAATGGGTTTTGGTTGACTTGCTGCCATATTTTGTTATGGTACAAAGGTTGTTGTTATGGGTTTTGGTTTGGTTTGATGGTTCACTACAGGTTTAATGATAATGTGTGGCTTTTCAATGCAAGGTATGATAACAATTACAATGATGGTAGAGATGGTAAAGGGTCTATTGTTACTAATAAAAATATGTTGAAAGTGTATATTTGACCTTTTGTAGTCATTCATGTTTGCTTTTTGTGTTGACTATGCTTGAGACTCAGGCTGGTATGCACACTTGATCCAATTGCAGCTTAACTTTTTTTGTCAAACGTGTTAACATTTACAGTTGGATTTATGTTATCTAAATTGTAAATTAAAGTGGACATTGTTACCAATTACATATTCATTACCTGTTTTGTAATGTAGAGTGAAGCATAGTCATACATATATATAGTTACTACTTATTCTGTTACTACCAAATTTATACTTAGTCTTTATAAGGCCCTCCGTGCAACGCACGGGCTCTTAAAGGCTAGTTACATATAACATAAAGATGAAATTTGATATGAATATATTGTTATATATTATTATTATCATTAATAATACTAATATTATTTTAATTAGTATTATTATTAATATCATTAATAATATCATTACTATCATTTTTTGTTGTTGTTGTTGTTCTCATTATTAGTAATTAAATTTATTATTATTGTTAGTAACAATTTCTTTATTTATCATTTATTATTAATATTCTCTTTATTAATAATATTATTATTAATAATATTATTATTAGTATTACTAATAACATTAATATATTTATACTTGCTAAAAATTAAAATGTAAAAATTAGATATATATATATATATATATATATATATATATATATATATATATATATATATAAACAAGATATATAAATATAGTTATATATAAATATATATACATATATATAAAATACAGAATTATATACATAATAATTTATACAGAAATAAATATACATATATATACGGATATATACAAATAAATAAAATTTCATATGTATCCTGTTTCCAGTCATTTTCGAGCTGTTGTTAATTTGTTTTCTTGTCTAAAACTTCGTACAAATCAGTGCATTATCAGGAACAAATACAAGGAGTTGTTAGCAGTCCATATCATCCTTTGTCTGTTCTTATTTTTTTTATTTAAATACAGAATGAACCAAATCGATTTAAACCAGTAATTTCTTTGTGTTATTAACAAACTCCTTCAATACATTATCACTCTTATCAATTACAATCACTATGAAATGGTTTTAACTATCACACTAAACAGAAAACGCGGGTAAAAGCTCGACTGCCCTGTTTTTGGATCAATTATGCAATACCTTGAAATCGAATGAAATTTTAAAATGTAATAATGCTGTTAGGTTGGAATTCTTTCACTGAATCTATCTGGAAAATCCCAAGTTTCAATTCCATCTATCAAGTATGAATTTGAGAGTCAAAGTGTCGGTTTTAAAAATTCAAACGTTTGTTCTTCGTCGAATTCGAGTTAACTGTTATGATTCAAATTCAATTGACGTTTTTAGAAGTTTATAGGAACGATTTGTTAACTATTTCATGTAGAAACCATGTTCTAAACTATTCGAATTTTGAAAACAAGGTTTGAGTTCATCATCGAGCTTTTACTGCTACTATTTATATTCTTTTTGTTATTTTGATTCAATTTATTTAGTCACTCAATACATGACGTTTTCGTTTCAATTACTGGTCTTAACTCAAATTCTGGTCTTGTTGTTGTTATTGATTTTTACCACGATTGAATTTTTGGGAAGAAGATGAAGGGAACAAAAACAGTATTAAAATGGGTTATATTTAAATGGGGAGAGTTTAAATCAGAAAAACATGGATGGCAGGATGGATAGAGTGTTGGGTTGAGGAACGAGAGGTCTCGGGTTCGAGTCTCGTTAGAGGCATTTTTTTAACAAGCTTTATAAAAGGGTATACACTTTATTCTCATTTTTATCATCACTATTATTATTGTCATTATTATTATTGTTAGTAAATTACTAGTATTATAATTAGTATTACAATTATTATTACAAGTATTATAAATGTTATTATTATTGTTATTATTATTAAGTAGGAGTGTTATTATTATTATTATTATTATTATTATTAATATTAAGTATTATGAATATCATCATTATTATTATCATTACTAGTATTATCAAAAGGTATTATTATTATTATTATTATTATTATTATTATTATTATTATTATTATTATTATTATTATCAATATTAATAATTATATCAGAATATTAGTAATATAAGTATTATTATTACTACTATTATTATTATTATTATTATTATTATTATTATTATTATTATTATTATTATTATTATTATTATTATTATTAGGATTACGAATTAATGTTATAGAAGCTTTGGTCATTAGCTTAGAAATTTAACAAGAAGATTATGATTTTTATGACTACGAATATAAAAGTTTTAAAGAGATTGCTAAGATTATGAATATAGAAATCTTGGATATAAATATTATTATGAACATGATACAAAGTATTATATTTTTTTATATTAGTATTGGAAATTAACAGTTGACATTAAATATTAGTATCATCATATAATTATTGAAATTCTATAAAAACTATCATTTCTATCGGTTTTACATTATTATTATCAGTATTATCTATATCGATATTATTAAAGTTTTAATGACGTTGTTAAGGTTATAAATATAGAAATAAAGATTATTTATATAAAAATATATTCAATACATATAACTTAACCATATTAATATTATTATGTACAAAATAAAAATATATAAATAAATAATAAAACTTATAAATTATTAAATATAACAATTACATCACTAATAAAAATATATAGATTTATTCGATTATAAGAATATGTTTTAATATATATATGAATGATATAGGTTCGTGAATCCAAGACCAACCCTGCATTGTTCAGTTTCGTCGTATGAATATTTTTACTACAAAATATTGGATAGTGAGTTCATTTGCTCCCTTTTACTCTTTATATTTTTGAGACTGAGAATACATGCGCTGTTTTTATAACTGCTTTATTAAATGCTTTTGAAATATATTTTAAACTGAGAATACATGAAATGATTTTATAAATGTTTGACGAGATAGACACAAGCAAAACATTCCTCGAATGAATTATTATACAGACAGAAGTTATGCGGATTATTATTGAATTATGTGGACATGATAATTGCCACCATTAAATTATGTGGACATGATAATTGTCACCATTGAATTATGTGGACATGATAATTGTCACCATTGAATTATGTGGACATGATAATTGCCACCAATTGATGTGAATGTTATGTATCGAGAGAATGATTTTTATACACAGGTTATGTGTATTATATTTTGTACACGAGATATGTGTACGGTTACTAAGATTTATGAAAAAAGATTTCGTACACGAGAAAGGTGTACTGTATTTAAAAGATATCGCATGTACATTACAGGTGGGTATATGATTCGGGCCCATTTATACCATGCAGCATTTAAATCTTGTGGTCTATCAAAATGATGAATTTTATTGTTTTATGATAAACCTATGAACTCACCAACCTTTTGGTTGACACTTGAAAGCATGTTTATTCTCAGGTATGAAAGAAATCTTCCGCTGTGCATTTGCTCATATTAGAGATATTACTTGGAGTCATTCATGACATATTTCAAAAGACGTTGTATTCGAGTCGTCGAGTTCATCAAGATTATTACTAAGTCATTTATAATTCGATATATTATGAAATGGTATGCATGCCGTCAACTTTCGATGTAATGAAAGTTTGTCTTTTAAAAACGAATGCAATGTTTGTAAAATGTATCATATAGAGGTCAAGTACCTCGCGATGTAACCAAGTGTAATGTATTCGTCCAGATGGATTAGAACAGGTCCTTTCAGTATTGAGTTTTGTTGTTGTTGTTGTTGTTATTGCTGTTGTTGTTGTGTAATGTATAACTGTGGGTATGGTTATCATTTTTGGTTTGTAAGTTGATTGTGAAAATGAAAGGTAACCGCATCATTTTAACTGCAATCGCACCGTTTAGTACTTTACATATGATTTTTTCTTTAAGTAAAGGGTCAATTTGTCAATATAATAAAGCCGTAAACTTATGTATGACATTGAACTTAAATTTGTAAAAGAAAATCACAATCAATTGTAACCCTCAACATGTCTTTAAATTCTTTTCAATTTGCTTTAAATAAATACAACACGATATTAAATTAAGCATTTTTATCAATAGATTTATAATTATATATATATATATATATATATATATATATATATATATATATATATATATATATATATATATATATATATATATATATATATATATATATATATAATTGTTAAACATATTCTTCTGTTTTTGATTCTGCCTTCCGTTTGAATTAATTAAAGTGATTATTATTATTATTTTATTTATTTATTTTTAGCTAAAATAACGATAACATAAAACTAAACTTTTTCATCAATAGATAAAAAAGACGAACAAATATACAATCAGACTAAACTCGTTCCAAGGCTCGAAGACAGTAAACTAACTCTATCACTAAACATAAACAAAGAGCCTAAGCTAACTAATTCGAAAATTGAACAACCGGATCACAAACGTTTCATTCAACGAAGACACGACTAGCTTAGCAGAAGATGAGCTTTCAAAAGTAACAAAGGCATACCGGAGATCGCACCCACCTTTTCGAAATTACTCTCGGTCATGTGTATATTGCAAGACTTATCATGCCTACCGATAATATTATTATTATTTAATACTTTTTTTTGGCGAATAAATGCAAACTTTATAACCAGTCTATTCTCAGGATGAGAAAAGAAAAAAACTATTACTATTATTTATTACTAATAATTACTACGGAGTAATAATTAATATTAATTTAATATTAATATTAAGTATTATTATACTCTGTATTATCTCTCTCTCTCTCTCTCTCTATATATATATATATATATATATATATATATATATATATATATATATATATATATATATATATATATATATATATATATATATATATATATATATATATATATATATATGTAGAGAGATCAAATGAGAACTTTTTTTTGTGTGAGAAACCTGAGAACTATGAAATTCGAACAAAAAAAATACGGACGAACAAAAATTTGAAGGGCGAACCAAATTTTCAGCTACATGTTCTACAATTTTGTAGAACAGCATGTAGAACAGTTAAATTTTTGTTCGAATACCCTTTTTTTGTTCGCCTGCGTGTTTTTTTTCTTCCGAATTTCATGTTTTTGCTCGAATTCGAACGAAAATGTCTCAATTCGAACGAATTTTCGTTCTACAATTTTTGTAGAACCAAACAGAAATGTAGAACATGCATCTAATTTTTTGTTCGACTCTCGTTTTTTTGTTCGCCCGCGTGATTTTTTTTGTTCGAATTCTCTTGTTTTTGTTCGCCCGCCATGTTTTTTGTTCGAATTTCCTTGTTTTTTGCTCGTCCGCCACTTTTTTTTCTCGAATTTTAGTGTTCTTGGAGTTCTCAGGTTCTCTCCCATTTTGAGTTCTCACCGGATTCTCTTGCTATTAGCAAATCATGTATATTAAAAGTACACATGTCAAAGAGTAAGATAATGACGAATAAATATAATACAATAAATCCAGATGATGATCGCTTTGGAAGTGTTAGGGTTTTGTTACATATAAAGTAATAGTGTTACGTAGCTGCCTGATGACTTCAAAGGTTATGATTTTTTTTCCGAAAATCAACCACGGTTTACAGGTAACAGGTACAATGTAAGTTAATTTTCATCATCTTCTTGATTATTTATGCGAATTTGTTATACAGTAAATATTTAATTAAGGGTCGAAACCATTCCTATTAATTAGATTTAGGATGAAGGGTCGTTCACAACCTGATAATTAGTATTGTTTTTATGATGTTTGATTAGGTTTCCTGCTCAAATAAGATCTAGGTTGTCTGTTGCAGCATAAGGTAAGAGACTTTCAAATTCAGTTTGTTTTTTTTTTTTTCATTTGCGTTAAAGATTAATTTTTTGCTGGTGCAACATCTATAAATTAATACTCAGTAACTTTTCATCCTTCTATTAGTCATGAGTGATGTCGGTGAAGTTGTTGAGGTTCGTTTTGCCATGAGAGATGACTGCTTTGCAGGGTATGGGCATGATGAAGTTGCGACCGTAATGCAGCTATAAAGGTATATATACCGCTTTCATTGTTATTTTTCTGTATATTTGAATATTATCCAATTCTGGTTTACACAATCGATTCATATTGGCAGGTTGAACTTAATGGGGAATATTCAGTTAGTTGTACTATCAAACTCGATTTGGCAAAGGAAAGGGTTGCGTACACTCCAAGCGGTTATGAACTGTGGAGTTTATAGTTAAAACATAATTCTTAGGAGAAGCTTGACAATACATAATTTTATTGGATGATAAATCATGATATCTTTTATGAGGGAATCAGGGAATTATTGGAGGATTTAACTATCAACCTACTATCATTCTTGGTCTTGGGGATGGCTTGACAACACATAATTTCATTATTAGTCGATTGTTGTAGAAAGATCAAATGAATCTTCAGTGTCTTTTTCGAATTCTTCGTCAACATATACTTCCCGCCACTCCCCTATGTTGCCATAAACAGAGTATCAAATTTGCTGATATAAAATTTTGTAAATTATAGATTTTGCTTAATATGTCATTAAGTAATAGTGGTAAGTTCCCTCAAGTCTAAAGCTCTAACAAAAAATGGTGTGAATGATAAGTCACATAGAAGTCCTTCTAAATCGAATAGAAAGAAGAAATCCAAAGCTAGAGAGCTTAATGAAGAAGTTGAATCCGGTTCAGCTGAGATTGAGCACATTGAAAATCTCGATTCAGATCAAGAGGAAGGTTCTTTAGGGTTTGCAAGAAAACCAACTAAAGTAAATGGCATGATTTTAAACCCTAAGAAAATTTTTAAAGAAAAGGAGGTGTTTGGGAAATTTCTTGAGGGTATATATGATAGTAAAGAAAGACCAACCAAATCAAAATAATGAACATCGCCACATGGAATACTAGGGGGCTTGGATATAAAGATAAAGGTAGAAGAGTATGGAAAGCTGTTGAATTTAATGGGGTTCAAGTGTTTTCTCGAGGACGTTAGGGTGGATTAGGGTCATGTTGGAGGGAAGTTTTCTTCATGCTAAAGGAAAATTTCCAAGCACAAAATTGGAGGCGTCCCACTAAAAGAAGTTTTGGGATATAGAAGATGTCTTCGAGACATCATGGACGACAAGTGTCGATGGTGTTTATTACATGTCGAGTCGATAGAACATCTATTCCTTCATTGTTCATGGTCGAACAAGGCGTTAAAATTTTGGAAGATTATTGGTTCGGCTACTTTATGGTCTATATGGTTGGCGCGTTACGAATTGGTTTTTATGGAATTTTTGTGTTGGGCCGCAAGTGTGGAGTGGATAAAGCTACAGGTTTTCCAATGGTTAGTAAAATCGAAAGTACGCAAGACCTACCATTTATACTTATGGACAAATCAACCTTGGGTTTTTGTTTAAAGTGGCTCAAGGCTTTGTTAGCTGAAGGGTGTTGTTCTTATAGCCACTGCTACCGCTGCTGTTTCTTTTCGTTTTTCATGTAGGCTCTTAAAAGATATATAGCTACTGGTTTGTATTCCTATAGAAGTTGTAATGCTTTTATCAAGTGGGTAATTTATTGTAAGCCCATCTTGAGTACTACAGTAGAATCTCTGTAATTTAATACTTGATAAATTAATAAACTCGAAAAAATTAATAATTTGTCCGATCCCAACTTGGAACCAGTACAAAATTGGATCCCAATCGATAAAATAATAAGATAATAATTTTTTTTGAAATCTCAATGTAAATATATTGATCCCAACGAAACTATAAATTAATAATTACTATTTTTTTTTTTAAATCTCAATGTACATTGAACTTGACAAGTTCATTAATGTGTGAATGTACATACATGGAAATTTTGAAGGTCCTTGTTTATGTTTATTCAAATAGCTAAAGTGAACACACATGATAATTTTAGATGTCGATGCATTAATATGAGACTTGCTCACAAATATAAGTCAATTTTTTAAATTAATAATTTATTAATTTATCGATATAATAATATTTCGCTAAATTAATAAAATATCTCAGTTCCAACATTATTAATTTATAAAGATTTTACTGTATTTTGTAATGTGTTGCAATTCTTCACTGTTTTGGTGAAGTATTGATATTACATTCCCATTGGTTTTGCAAAAAAAAAAATATATATAAACAATAATAGTTGGCAACTTCAAAGTATATTCTAAGACCTAAGTTGCGGATCATATTTCACTACTACATTTTGGGTCATTTAGAGCCCTTCATTTAGACGTGTTTGATGTTATGCGAGGTGTATATAAAATAGTTATTATTTTACTAGAAAGAACTATTAAATACGATACAATTTTACACAAGATATTTATTTATTTATAGAATGGATATACTTAAACCTTGCTACAACACTTATAGGCAGTGTACCTAATCGTACAGTAGTGTAGTTTTTAGTAAGTCCGGTTCGTTCCACAGGGAAATCTTTAAACAAAGCTCAACGCTATATTAGTTTACTTTTATTAAAAATACAAATATATATATAAGTAATATTATTATTATAAAGGGGGGTTTTTACCGTTTAATGACCGGTTTGTCGATTTTAAGACTTTAGTCGCAGTTAAAACCTAATGTAAAATATAAAATAAATACAAGACTTAAATTAAAGCGTAAAGTAAATAACGATAATGAAATTGCGAATAATAAAAATGCGATAAAATAAAATTGCGATAATTAAAAAGTACGATAATTAAAAGTGCGATTAAATAACAATAAATAAAAGTGCGATAATTAGAAGTGCAATTAAATATAAAATAAAGGAAATTAAATATGAAATAAAAGAATTATGCTTATTTAAACTTCCGTAATCATGATGTTTGACGTGTTGATTTTAGTTTTATGCCCATGGGTTAATTGTCCTTTGTCCTGGATTATTTAATATGTCCGTCTGGTTTTTGTCCTTAACAGTCCATCAGTCATAAATATAAATTGCAAGTGTCCTTGTCAAATTATTATTATACCCGAAGTTAAATATTCCAACTAATTGGGGATTCGAATTGTAACAAGGTTTTAATACTTTGTTTAATGAATACACCAGGTTATCGACTGCGTGTAAACCAAGGTTTTACCACTTTGTTAACAATTACACCAATTACCCTTGAATGTAATTTCACCCCTGTTTTAATTATTCTAGTGGCTATTAATCCATTCCCGTATCCGGTTAAATGAACGATTATTCGTACATATAAATACCCCGCCCATCGTGTCCGATTGAGTGTATATGGTAATTTATAGGGACGCCCAATTGTAAATCTTTATATTAACATTAACAAACTTTCATTTAGTTAAACAAATATAAAGCCCATTAATAGCCCATAGTCTAATTTCCACAAGTGTCGTTCTTTTGTCCAAACCCCAATTATGGTACAAAGCCCAATTACCCAATTTTAGTAATTAGCCCAACATCATGATTACTTCGTTTTAAATAAGCATAATAATAACTTAGCTACGAGACATTAATATAAAAAGGTTGATCATAACTTACAATGATTAAAAATAGCGTAGCGTTACACGGACAGAATTTCGACTTACACCCTTACAACATTCGCTAACATACCCTTATTATTAGAATTATAATTAAAATTAAAATTAAAATATAAATTATATATATATATATATATCGTATAGATAGAGAAGAGAGAAAATAGAATATGAAAAATGATCAGAATTCGGTTTGCTTTATAGCCAGAGTTGAAATTTGGGGCTCCGCGACTCGCGGCAAAATCCCCTTCAAACTCCGCGAGTCGCGGAGGTTAATTTTACAGCTCAGTCCTTGGAGTTTTCTCTGCCGACGGTTTTTAATATATATATATAATATATATATAATTAATATAATTAATTATATATTATATTATATTTATATACATAGTTAACTTGTAATTTTTAGTCCGTTGCGTCGAGCGTTAAGAGTTGACTCTGGTCCCGGTTCCGGATTTTCGAACGTCCTCGCGTACAATTTAATATCTTGTACTTTGCGTTTTGAATCTTGTACTCTTGTGATTTCGAGACGTTTCTTATCAATAATTGGAACCTTTTTGATTGTCTTTTGTACTTTTGAGCTTTTTGGTCGTTTGCGTCTTCAATTCGTCGAATCTGTCTTTTGTCTTCACCTTTTATTATTTAAACGAATATCACTTGTAAATAGAACAATTGCAACTAAAAGCTTGTCTTTCTTGAGGAATAATGCTATGAAATATATGTTCGTTTTTAGCATTATCAAATATTCCCACACTTGAGCGTTGCTTGTCCTCAAGCAATATTGTCTTGAAATACTAGAATCACTTCTTTATTCTTCACACTTTGTACATCAGTGATTTCTATACGGCGGTATAAACAATGGTAGTAACGATATGGTTTACAGTCCCACATGACTATAAAAATTTAGATCCATTAAGGAAATTGGATCTTTATGAAAACATTTGATCTTTTGAAAATTAAATCTAGTTTTTACCCTAGATAAGTTTTCCGGAATAACCCTTTACCGGTGTTTGCAAAATATTTTTGTGGGTTTGGTAGGTTTTAGATTTGAAAATTTTAGCTCAAAACTTGCTGTTTTGTGTCACCCACTTGCTAACCTCATATTAGGAAAGCAACACGTCCAGTTTACTTGTTCCGTATATTACCTTTCGGTAAACTACCGTTCGGTTGTAAAGGAAAGCGTTGAACAAGCAACTGTTAAGGCAATGTCCCGTGACATGCTTTTGATTATGGTCTATAACGTGTCGGACGCAATTACTATCCTTGGTAGGAGCAATAGTAAAGCTCACCCTTATAATTTTTCGGTCTGGCACAAGGTCCTGTCTTTGACCACTATGCAACCACCGTTCTTACGGTTGACACCCGATTTAGTTCAGGTGACCTAATGAATTCCAGGTGAATTCCTAGGATTTTACGTTCAATGGTAATGAACGCATTGAAAATAGGGTTTTCAGAAAACAAATCGGTTTGTAATTTTGATCAAAATATTTTCTCGTTTAAGCTCGAGTTTAGATATCATTGAATTCCATGAGTTTGTAATTCTCAATCTTTAAGGTCAATCTCTAGGATTGAGTAATATCAGTCTTAAAAGCTGATTTTTAATCTTTAAGGAGATTATCCTTTCTGGGGATCTGATTCATTAGTCTTATCCAGCTAATTTGCATGGTGCCCCCCCATTGTACGAGATAAATCCTTCTCATGGTTAGGATAAATCTGACCACTTGGTGACCCTGTTTAATGCTGAGGTCCGTGGATTTCCTGCTGATTTTAGAGATGACTTTTCTAGATTTTTCGTCAACCTACAGCTGGTCTAGACGACAACTTCATGACCTAAATCAAGAAGCGCGTTTCTTTTTCGGAAGACTTTACTTCCTTTTAATGATGGAATTGATTCATCGTGTAGATCCATCTTTTCTTTTCTTTCATCGGGTAAAACAGTTTAGTTTAGTCCAAAGCAAAAGTATTTTCAGTTATTTGTTACAGATATATGTGACATATGTTTAAGATAACTTGGTAAATTTTCCCACACTTGGCTTTTTATTTTTCTTTTTATCGTCCTCTATTCCATTTTAAATGAATTTTAACATTTTAGTTTGTTTCTCAATTTATGTCCTTTCCGAGGTAACAATAATTTCGGTGTTAAAACCTAGTTTTATCGTTCATAAATATGTATAAACATGATTTGAATTCATTTAATTGAAAATTTTGAAAAATTTTACTAGAATTGGGTAGTCAGTATATAAGACTAGGGCTGTTCTTTATTATCAGAGAGCACTAGATTCTAATACAACTACTGCTTTACTAGTATTTTTAATGGTAACCAAGTGTTTAAGATAAAAATTTTAAAAATCCGAAAGAATTTAACCCCTTCCCACACTTAAGATCTTGCAATGCCCTCATTTGCAAGAAATCAGTAACAATTTAAATTATTGAGGGTGATTTGTGTGAAAATGATTAAATTTTACCAAAGTTTCCAAATATATTGGCGTTTGTTTGCTGAATGATAAATGGTGCACATCATTTGTTCATTCCGTCTTGTTGTTATTTCACATATATTTTGCATCTTGTCGTTAAAATTAGTTGCTTTTGCTGAACTTAATGCCAGTCTTTGAAAATGCGTTGTTTTACCCTGTTGTGTACATAAGATAAACTGCAAACATATATACATATTTTTGAAGTTTGGTATATTACCCCACATTCAAAAATTATTAAAGTCTAATTATAAAAGTTAGATAATTATAAAAATGATTACAATATTAACAAAAATATTAAATGTATCAATAATTACAAATTACAAAATAAAAAAAAATAATAAGTAAACTAAGGATGATATTGGTACCAATAGGGGTTCCAGGCATAACCATAAGTGCTATAGAATGCTTCGGCAGGGTCATACGTAGGATATGGTGGCTGCATCTCTATAGACCAAGGAGGGAAGATGGGTTTCGATGTAGGAATATAGTTTCTACCTATATGTTGGCAATGAGCTATGATCTGATTCTGATGAACTTGCCAATCTTCAAATGCTCTCTGTCTAGCATTTTCGTATTCCTGAGAAGCTATAAACCTATGCATTTCTTGCATCTCATTCCCCCCTCCTACATTACCTTGTTGCTGGTTTCTCTCCACCTGTGGATGTCTACCATGGTATCGTACTGCGGCGTTATTTCGCCTCTTCAAAACTTTCGCACCATGGTATACATTTAAACCTATAGTATCGCGGGGTTCCGGCTCTTCTAGTAATAATCCCCCCCGACTTATATCCACACCGAGATATTCACCAATCAAAGTAATAAAAATTCCACCTCCTATTATGCTATGTGGTCGCATCCCCCGAACCATAGCTGATAAATAATAACCCACACAATATGGTATACTTACAGCGCTTTGTGGGTCTCGAATACACATATGGTAAAATAAATCCTGTTCATTTACTTTTTCTTTGTTCTTACCCCTTTGTGTAATCGAATTAGCTAAAAACCTATGTATCACTCTTAATTCGGCTCTATCTATATCCAAATAAGAGTAGTTTCCCCCTTTGAAACGGTGATGGCTTGTCATTTGACTCCACACACCGTGTGTATCAAAATTCTCATCTATCTTTCTACCGTTTAGTATCAATCCTCTACAATCGGCAGACGCTAACTCCTCAGGCGTATATATACGTAAAGCCTGAGCCATGTCCAGTAAAGACATGTGGCGCATCGAACCGCCTAACAAAAATCTAATAAAAGAACGATCGGTTAAACTAGCTACCCGATCATTCAACTCTATACTACATAACAATTCTTCACACCATACTTTATATACAGGTCTACGTATGGTGAATAAACATATCCAGTCATTAAAAGAAGAATTACCATACCTCTATACAAGTAATTCCCTAATTGGCCCGGCCAATTCTACAGCTTCTAAGGGTCCCCATTCTATGACCCTCGGTACCTCAACAACCTTAGAATGAAGAGTATGCAAACCCCTTTGATATTTTGGATAATCTATCCAAAGTCTGTCAAATCTCAGGTTCGGGTGCAACTCTTCCAAGTGCATATCGGAAAAGGTCATGACTGGATGAGGTACATCCTGCTTGTAGTAGTTATCTACCTCCTGTTGTTCCAAATTCTCAGCAGGAGCATTGCGGGCTTGGGATGAAGATTCACCCCTTTCATTCTGCAAAACACATCAAACACAAATTTTGTGCATCCAAATATGCATTAGTGTCAGCAAAATCATCAATCAAAATAATTACAATGACATTATCAATTTATATCAAACTTAAGCTCATTTTCACATTTTTATCAAATCTACACTTTTTTCAAATAAGCATATACGAAAATTTTCGCCAAGTTCATAAGCATTCAACTCAAATAACATGTCAAAATAATCATTACTAGCAATTAAACAAGTCTCAAATGGCATTATCTTTCAAAAATCAAGTTCATGAATTTTAGACTTGAAAAAGTCCACTTTAATTCTCAAAATCATGTTTAGGCTCAAAGTTTGGATCATTTAACTACCTAGACATGTTACACTACTCAATTTAGCAACAATTCATGACAAAAATCGGCCATAACCTGTTTATATCAAAAAGCCCCAAATTTGCTCAAGAACACAAACCCTAGATTATTCAAAATTTGAAGTTTAAGGCTTCTAATCATGTTAAACAGCATCAATCTAGGTTATACAAGCATAATACATAAACAATTTAAGCTTAATTACACTAAAAAGCATCAAAATCAAATTGGGGAAAAAATAGCTCAAGAACATCAAATTTCGAATTAAATGGTGTTTAGGTGTAGAAATTTACCGTTTTTCTTGAGTAATTCTTAGATAGCATCCTTCTCAACATGATTTTAGCAAAAAATTTGGTGATTAACGGTTAAAAATTGGGATTTTTGGGGTGTTTTTGGGTGTATTTTCGGGGTTTTTCGCGTGCAGAATTCGGGTGTTTTTGTGTGGGGGAGTGAAACTGATCGTGCAGCTCTTTTTATTTTTTTCTGATTTTTGGTCCCTCCGCGAGTCGCGGAGATTTAAGCACCAAACTCCGCGAGTCGCGGAGTTTGGTATTTTTTTTTTTTTTTTTATAATAATTAACTTTTGAAAACAATTAAGAAATTAATTTTAAAATTTTGTTTCCCTTGTTATTTAGGACGAGGTCGTTTCGGATCGATGTCCTAGTCCGTCCCTCGACAAAATTTTAAAATTTGTCTTTTTGTAGCGATTGTTTTAAAAGCTAAGATTTTTGAGTTTTTTTTTTTTAATGTTTTTGGCATACTCTAATTCAATAAGATTAAAAATAATGATAATAAAATTTCTCGTCCCTCCCTCGGGTAAAGCAATTTCGGTTCAAAGACCTAGTCTTCAACTTACGACGAATTTTAAAAATCATATTCTTAACTTAATGAGATAAAGTAAATTTTTGTTTTTAAATTCACACAACTTAAATATAAAATTCAAAATTAATATTAAAAATTCACACCAAACTTAAAATTTGAAATGCATAAAATTAAAAATTAATATTTTAAAAATTAAAAATTCATACCAAACTTAATTTAAAAATTTATAAATTCATATCAAACTTATATTAATTTTTCAAATATTTACAATTTTAAATATATTGTTTTTATAAAGTTTACAATATTAATTTAAGATTTAAATATTAAGATTAAAAATATGGTAAAAATAAAATTAAAAATCTTTTTGTCTTTTTATCCCACTTTAATCAATCAAATATTATCAAAAATATGCGCCCCTCTTTTCGGTAAAGTAATTTCGGTTCCAAGACCTAATTTAACTCATGACGAATTTTTGAAATATTTTGGGTTGATTGATTAAAGATATTTATACCTTAAGAATAAACGTTAAATTTCGCAGTGATGTAATAAATTTTTGAATGATATCAATAATTTCGGTCGCCAAACCTAATTTTATTTAATACCAATTTAATACTTTATAGCGAACAAATTAGCGTTTATTATCAAAAGGTTAAAAATAAAAATAAATATAAAAACTGTACAGACATACCTGTGGAATAGATTTCTTAGTTATATGATCTATCCCATTCATAAGATAGTCGGTTTAATTGATTTTCCATGGCTACATAGGCGTAACCTCGAGCATTCAGTGTCTTTTCTTCTAAACATATGAACGGTCTGTCTCTGCATAAAGTAACAAATTCGGTATTTGAATAGGTTTGATTATTTGAACATTTACCTCCATGTGACCATTTTCCGCATTTGTGACATCTTTCTAGGTGTCGTGCTCTTCTTTTTGCTGCGGATTTTGATTTTCCTTTACCAAATTGTAACTTATTATCTTCGCATCTGGATTCTTTTCTAACTCCGTCCATTCTTTCTCTGATTACTGATACTAATTCACTCGGTAGTATGTCATTATTACGTTTAGTGATCGAAGCGTGTAGCATTAGACCATGGTTTAGTTCACAGGCAGTCTTCATTTCGTAAAAACCTAAAAAAAATAAAAATTCAGAATGGGGGGAGAAGACTAGTTCTTTAGGGTCTGCTAGGGAAAGACCATTCGGGTTCCATTTTCGAGAACTACACGAAAACAGACAATCTAACTCTAACAGAAATACATATTATCCTTTAAAGACTTGATTCTCCCCACACTTAGTTAGCTGTGGTATCGAAATTGTGATTAACTTCGTTGTCGACTTCCATCGGACCATGTATGTAATGTTTAACTCTGTGACCATTAACTTTAAATTCCATCCCATTTGAATTTATTAATTCTATCGTTCCGTATGGGAAAACTCTTTTGACTATGAATGGTCCAGACCATCTTGATTTCAATTTTCCAGGAAATAGCTTGAATCGTGAATTAAAAAGAAGAACTCTGTCTCCTTCTTTAAATTCTTTTGAACTTCTGATTCTTTTATCATGCCATTTCTTCGTTCTTTCTTTATAGATTAACGAATTTTCATATGCTTCATGTCTTAATTCTTCTAATTCGTTTAGTTGACTTAATCGTAGACGTCCGGCTTCATGTAAATCAAGATTACATGTTTTCAAAGCCCAAAATGCTTTGTGTTCAATTTCTACTGGAAGATGACATGCTTTTCCATAAACAAGTCTAAAAGGTGTGGTTCCAATTGGAGTTTTGTAGGCTGTTCTAAAAGCCCAGAGTGCATCCTCCAATTTAATGGACCATTCCTTCGGATTTGATCCTACGGTTTTCTCTAGAATACGTTTTAAAGCTCGGTTTGTATTTTCAACTTGTCCACTTGTTTGTGGATGATATGCGGTGGAGATTTTATGAGTTACTCCATATCTTTTAAGAACTTTCTCAAGTTGATTATTACAGAAATGAGTACCCCGATCACTTATTAAAGCTTTCGGTGTTCCAAACCTTGCAAAAAGACGTTTTAAAAAGTTGACTACAACTCGTGCATCGTTAGTTGGGAGAGCTTGTGCTTCCGCCCATTTAGATACATAATCAATGGCTACGAGTATATATAAATTATTATGAGATTTTGGAAATGGACCCATAAAGTCAATACCCCAAATGTCAAATACTTCACATACTTGGATGACATTTTGTGGCATTTCATCACGTTGACTTATTTTTCCGGCCCTTTGACAAGCATCACAGGATTTGCAAAGAAGGTGTGCGTCTTTGTAAATTGTAGGCCAATAGAATCCAGCTTCATAAACTTTTCTTGCTGTTAGTTGAGGCCCATAATGCCCTCCTGTTGGTCCTGTGTGACAATGGTTTAAAATTTTACTAGCTTCATCTCCAAATACACATCGGCGTATTATTCCATCGGGACAACTTTTAAACAGATGTGGATCTTCCCAAAAATAGTGTTTTATATCACTGAAGAATTTCTTTCGTCTTTGGTACGATAATCCTTTTTCAAGGAATCCACAAACTAAGTAGTTTGCATAGTCTGCAAACCATGGGATTTCTTTATAATCTATCTTCAATAGATATTCATCAGGAAAGTTGTCTTGTATGGCTGATTCATTTAGAACTTCTAATTCGGGATTTTCAAGACGAGAAAGATGATCAGCGGCGAGATTTTCTGCTCCTCTTTTATCTCGGA
Source organism: Rutidosis leptorrhynchoides (assembly GCF_046630445.1). NCBI lineage: Eukaryota > Viridiplantae > Streptophyta > Magnoliopsida > Asterales > Asteraceae > Rutidosis > Rutidosis leptorrhynchoides. Next base: position 595,864,931 of record NC_092334.1, read on the forward strand.
TTTCAATATCAAACTCTTGTAAGAGTAAGATCCAACGGATTAATCTTGGTTTAGCATCTTGTTTTGAAAATAGGTATCTAAGAGCAGAATGGTCGGTATAGACCACCGTTTTTGCTAGAACGAGATATGATCGAAATTTGTCAAAAGCAAAGACAATAGCAAGGAGTTCTTTTTCAGTAGTTGTATAGTTCGTTTGTGCTCCTTGTAACGTCTTACTAGCATAATATATAGGTTGAAATCGTTTTTCAATCCTTTGTCCTAAAACGGCTCCCATTGCAAAATCACTTGCATCGCACATTAGTTCAAATGGTAGATTCCAATTTGGTGTTATCATGATCGGTGCATTAGTGAGTTTTTCTTTAAGAATATTAAAAGATTTGATACATTCATCTGAAAAGATGAATGGCGCATCCTTTTCTAGGAGTTTATTCATAGGAGTGGCAATTTTAGAAAAATCTTTTATGAAACGTCGGTAAAAACCGGCATGCCCTAGAAAACTCCTAACTCCTCTAATATTTGTGGGATGTGGAAGTTTAGCAATTACATCTACTTTAGCTCTATCCACTTCAATTCCTTCTTTTGAAATTTTATGTCCAAGAACGATGCCTTCTTTAACCATGAAATGGCATTTCTCCCAATTAAGTACTAGATTTGATTTTTCGCATCTAATTAGCATTCGTTCCAGATTAACTAGACATGATTTAAATGTATCACCGAAGACTGAAAAGTCATCCATGAATACTTCCATGCATTCTTCTATCATGTCGTGAAAAATCGCCATCATACACCTTTGAAAGGTTGCAGGGGCGTTGCAAAGTCCAAATGGCATTCTTTTGTAAGCAAAAGTACCATAAGGGCACGTGAATGTGGTTTTCTCTTGGTCCTCGGGTGCTATTGGAATTTGAAAATATCCGGAAAATCCATCTAGAAAACAATAGTAACTATTTCCGGCTAATCTTTCCAACATTTGATCTATGAAAGGTAAGGGAAAGTGATCTTTTCTGGTGGCGTCATTTAATTTTCTATAATCAATACATACACGCCATCCTGTTACAGTCCTAGTAGGAATAAGCTCATTTTTCTCATTTGTAATGACAGTCATGCCACCCTTCTTAGGTACGCATTGAACTGGGCTTACCCATGGACTATCAGAGATTGGATATATCAAACCTGCATCTAGCAGTTTAATAATCTCTTTCTTAACTACATCTTGCATATTAGGATTTAGTCTTCGTTGGCGTTGCACATACGTTTTATGACCTTCTTCCATAAGGATTTTATGTGTGCAATACGAAGGACTTATTCCTTTAATATCATGAATCTTCCATGCAATGGCTGGTTTATGAGCTTTCAACACAGAAATGAGTTGTGATTTCTCATTTTCAGTAAGAGAAGACGATATTATTACAGGTAATTCAGATTCACCATGTAAATAAGCGTATTCCAAATGGTTTGGAAGTGGCTTTAACTCTAATTTCGGAGGTTCTTCTATTGATGATTTATATCGATATCTGTCTTCTTCTTTTAGCATTTGAATTTCTTCTGTTGTTGGTTCATATCCATTAGCTATAAGTGTAGCTAACATTTCAGCTTCATCAATTGGTTCATTACTTTCTCCTAAAGAACATTCTCCTGTTCCTTGTAATTCTGGAAATTCTTCTAATAATTCTGCATGTGCATCTATAGTTTGAATATAATAACATGTATCATCTGCAGATTGTGGTTGTTGCATTGCTCTATCAACTGAAAAGGTAACACTCTCATCCTCTATACTTAGGGTCAGTTTCTTACCGAACACGTCTATCATTGCTTTAGCCGTGTTTAAGAATGGTCTTCCTAATATGAGAGGAACTTGAGAATCTTCTTCCATGTCTAAAACAACAAAATCTACTGGAAATACTAAAGTACCAACTTTAACTAGCATGTTCTCCATTATCCCTCTAGGATATTTTATTGATCTATCGGCTAGTTGTATGCTTATTCTGGTTGGTTTCAATTCTCCAAGGTCTAGTTTAACGTATAGTGAATACGGCATTAGATTTATACTAGCACCTAAGTCTGCCAATGCTTCTATTGAACTAAGACTACCCAGAAAACATGGAATTGTGAAACTTCCTGGATCAGATAGTTTTTCTGGTATCTTATTCAACAGCACTGCTGAACAATTAGCATTCATAGTAACAGCCGAGAGTTCTTCCATTTTCTTTCTATTTGAGATTAGATCTTTCAAGAATTTAGCATATCTAGGCATTCCTGAAATCACATCAATGAAAGGAAGATTTACATTTATCTGTTTAAACATATCCAAGAATTTGGATTGCTCGGCTTCAAGTTTTTCTTTCTTCATTTTACTCGGGTAAGGAAGTGGTGGTTGGTATGGTTTAACATAAGGTTTATCCTTAACTGTGTTATCTTCATTAACCTTTTCAACTACCGGTTCTTTTTCCTTATCTTGATCAGGTTGTTGTTCTTGTGGAGTAGGAATAGTTTCATCAGAAGTTACAGGTATTTCAGGAGGTTTAAGTGTTGTACCACTTCTTGTGGTAATAGCTTTAGCTGTTTCATTCCGGGGGTTAGCATTTGTATCGCTAGGTAGACTTCCCGGTTTTCTTTCACCTATTAACCTTGCTAGGTTACTTACTTCTTGTTCCAGATTTTGAATAGAAGCTTGTTGATTTCTAAATGCTTGAGCATTTTGTTCATTAGTTTGTTTTTGAGATGTGAAAAACTGCGTTTGAGTTTCAACTAGCTTCGTCATCATATCTTCTAAATTCGGCTTTTTATCATCGGTTTGTTGTGGTGGTTTGTTTTGAAAATTCGGTCTTTGCTGGTTGTAAGTATTATTGGATACTTGTTGATTGCTAGGACCTTGTTGGTTGTTGTATGGAATATTTCGGTTATAATTCTGGTTTTGATTGTAAATCGGTCTTGGCGGTTGATAATTATTCTGATAATTATTTCCAGGCCTTTGGTTTATGTATGAAATATTCTCTCTTTGTTCCATTGTTAATTCAATACTGAGACAATCTTTTGTCAAATGTGGTCCTCCACACTGCTCACAACTAATTCGTATAGCATGAATATCTTTAGTCATCTTTTCCATTCGTCTCTCGACAGCATCTATCTTTGCGGAAATGGAATCTAAGTCATGGCTAGAATCGGCTCTAGCTGCTTTAGATGATCTAATGATATCTTTTTCTTGGTGCCACTCATGTGAGTGGGAAGCAGTGTTATCAATAATTTTGTAAGCATCAGTTTCGGTTTTCTTCATAATAGAACCACCAGCTGCTATATCTATGTCTTTTCTTGTAGTGATGTCGCATCCTTGGTAGAATATTTGTACTATTTGACAGGTGTCTAAACCATGTTGCGGACATCCTCTTAATAACTTTCCATATCTTGTCCACGCCTCATATAGAGTTTCATTTGGTTTCTGTGTGAACGTAACAATTTCTGCTTGAAGTCTTACTGCTTTAGATGCAGGAAAGAATTGTTTAAGAAATTTGTCAACTAAAACGTCCCATGTATCGATCGCCCCTTCAGGTAACGATTCCAACCAATCTTTGGCTTCTCCCTTTAAAGTCCAGGGAAATAACATGATATATATCTGTTCATCCTCCACTTCTCGGATTTTAAATAGTGTGCAGATCCTATTAAAGGTACGTAGATGTTCATTTGGATCTTCCTTCGGCGCACCACTAAATTGGCATTGATTAGTCACCATGTGTAGAATTTGTCCTTTGATTTCATAATCTGGCGCATTAATGTCTGGATGAGTAATTGCGTGACCTTGGCCAGTGCGTTTAGCTCTCATTCGGTCTTCCATACTTAAAGGTTCCAGATTCTCCATAATTGAATTTGTTGAATCGGTATCACTAGATGATTCTGATTTAATGGTTCGTTCCTCAACAATCTCTGTTTGAATGATTGGTGGTTCCGGAGGAAAGTTTAATGGTTCAGGATCTACGAACCGTTCCTGAATATTTTCCGGATTCTCAATTGTGAGGTTGGGTTCAAAAAATGGATTATCGGAAATTTGAACTGAAGTACTTGGTCGACTGGATGACGATTCTAAAGAAAAATCAACGGCGGTTATATTTGCTAAATGTCTTGATCTAGTTACAGGTGGTGAACGTACAAAAGGTGATGAACGTCTTGCTCGGTGCATTCACTGAATATCCTATTAGTTTTTAAAAGGAAAGAAAAATTATAATAAGTTATCCAATCAATAGACTTTTCTGATTTTGCCCACGTTTCGAATAGCCAAAAGATGCAGCAGAGGGGCAGGATTCGTTTGGTCTCAATATAATTGAGGACTGTTTGGCTCCAATAACCCGGTCCACGTACAAATCCAACTATTACTACGAACCAGAAAATTTTGATGTCTATCAATTTAACCACTTAAAATAAATTTTCGTAATTTTAAGAAATTTAGATAAGAAGTAGAAAAAATTCTAAGTCCTAAAACTAGAATAGCGAGAAATAAGAGAGAAAAAGAGTTCGTCGCAAAAGGTCGAAAAAGAAAAATGGTTGAAAAATAAAAGGTGACGGAAAAATAAAAGAAACTTATAAAAACTTAAAAATACTTGACTAACCTAACCTTATTACTACAACTAACTTAAAATTATAATCGCAAATTGAAATTACTAATTGGAATGATAATTGATACATAGTAAAAGGTCTAAAAATATTAAAGCTTACAGGAAAAACTAAATCTCAAATGGAAATAACTTAAAAAGAAACTAAAACTTAAAAAGGCGTCGCAAAATTTTAAAGCACCTAAATCTTAGTCTAAAGAAAAAGCACTTAAGGAATTCTACGGCAAAGCCTAAAAATCTAGGAGTAAAAATAACTATAGCAAAAACTAAGTTTAAAATTAAATATGAGCTAAAAAATACAAATATTACGCTACAACGATTAAAAAGGGACAAAATATAAAAATATACAAAAAGTTGTAAAAAGTACAATTTTTATAAAAATATTATTTTTATATTATTTATTTAATAAACTATTAATTTTACAATTTTAATAAAACTAATTTAACTAAAATATATAAATAAAAAGTAAAAGTAAAAATAAAACTAATAATAATAATAATACATATTAGGTTTAAATAATAATTATAATTAATAATAAAACCCGTAATTAATGCTGAATTAGGGCTTCATGTCGCCTGTCAGAAAAGCTCCGCGAGTCGCGGCATTTATTGCATCAAACCCCGCGAGTCGCGGGGTTCAGAAATTCAGTTGACAGGTTTGAATTTTTACGCGTTTTTCTTTATTTATTTTTTTTATTTTTTTCTGTTTTCTGTTTTTAAATAAATAAAAGATATTAAAATAAAACTTATATTTTTATAAACTAAAATAAAAATAAAGAAACTTATAAAACTTAAATATTTAACAAAATCTTAAAAATACATATATTTTTGTTTTTTTTTTATATTTTTGAATAATTAAAACGTATTTTTACAAAAACGACTTTTAATAAAAGTAACTAAAAATCTTTTTTTTTTTTTTTATATTAGCGTTGCGCTTCCGGCGTTTAAGAGTTCCCCGGCAGCGGCGCCAAAAATACTTGATGTTATGCGAGGTGTATATAAAATAGTTATTATTTTACTAGGAAAAACTATTAAATACGATACAATTTTACACAAGATATTTATTTATTTATAGAATGGATATACTTAAACCTTGCTACAACACTTATAGGCAGTGTACCTAATCGTACAGTAGTGTAGTTTTTAGTAAGTCCGGTTCGTTCCACAGGGAAATCTTTAAACAAAGCTCAACGCTATATTAGTTTACTTTTATTAAAAATACAAATATATATATAAGTAATATTATTATTATAAAGGGGGGTTTTACCGTTTAATGACCGGTTTGTCGATTTTAAGACTTTAGTCGCAGTTAAAACCTAATGTAAAATATAAAATAAATACAAGACTTAAATTAAAGCGTAAAGTAAATAACGATAATGAAATTGCGAATAATAAAAATGCGATAAAATAAAATTGCGATAATTAAAAAGTACGATAATTAAAAGTGCGATTAAATAACAATAAATAAAAGTGCGATAATTAGAAGTGCAATTAAATATAAAATAAAGGAAATTAAATATGAAATAAAAGAATTATGCTTATTTAAACTTCCGTAATCATGATGTTTGACGTGTTGATTTTAGTTTTATGCCCATGGGTTAATTGTCCTTTGTCCTGGATTATTTAATATGTCCGTCTGGTTTTTGTCCTTAACAGTCCATCAGTCATAAATATAAATTGCAAGTGTCCTTGTCAAATTATTATTATACCCGAAGTTAAATATTCCAACTAATTGGGGATTCGAATTGTAACAAGGTTTTAATACTTTGTTTAATGAATACACCAGGTTATCGACTGCGTGTAAACCAAGGTTTTACCACTTTGTTAACAATTACACCAATTACCCTTGAATGTAATTTCACCCCTGTTTTAATTATTCTAGTGGCTATTAATCCATTCCCGTGTCCGGTTAAATGAACGATTATTCGTACATATAAATACCCCGCCCATCGTGTCCGATTGAGTGTATATGGTAATTTATAGGGACGCCCAATTGTAAATCTTTATATTAACATTAACAAACTTTCATTTAGTTAAACAAATATAAAGCCCATTAATAGCCCATAGTCTAATTTCCACAAGTGTCGTTCTTTTGTCCAAACCCCAATTATGGTACAAAGCCCAATTACCCAATTTTAGTAATTAGCCCAACATCATGATTACTTCGTTTTAAATAAGCATAATAATAACTTAGCTACGAGACATTAATATAAAAAGGTTGAACATAACTTACAATGATTAAAAATAGCGTAGCGTTACACGGACAGAATTTCGACTTACACCCTTACAACATTCGCTAACATACCCTTATTATTAGAATTATAATTAAAATTAAAATTAAAATATAAATTATATATATATATATATATCGTATAGATAGAGAAGAGAGAAAATAGAATATGAAAAATGATCAGAATTCGGTTTGCTTTATAGCCAGAGTTGAAATTTGGGGCTCCGCGACTCGCGGCAAAATCCCCTTCAAACTCCGCGAGTCGCGGAGGTTAATTTTACAGCTCAGTCCTTGGAGTTTTCTCTGCCGACGGTTTTTAATATATATATATAATATATATATAATTAATATAATTAATTATATATTATATTATATTTATATACATAGTTAACTTGTAATTTTTAGTCCGTTGCGTCGAGCGTTAAGAGTTGACTCTGGTCCCGGTTCCGGATTTTCGAACGTCCTCGCGTACAATTTAATATCTTGTACTTTGCGTTTTGAATCTTGTACTCTTGTGATTTCGAGACGTTTCTTATCAATAATTGGAACCTTTTTGATTGTCTTTTGTACTTTTGAGCTTTTTGGTCGTTTGCGTCTTCAATTCGTCGAATCTGTCTTTTGTCTTCACCTTTTATTATTTAAACGAATATCACTTGTAAATAGAACAATTGCAACTAAAAGCTTGTCTTTCTTGAGGAATAATGCTATGAAATATATGTTCGTTTTTAGCATTATCAGTGTTCACTATATAACACGCCTAATTTATCACACGGAACACGTCTATTTAAGATTTCTACCAAAAAAACACGGAACACGTCTAATTAATATTCGCAACATGTCTAATTAAAAATCTGCAACACGTCTAAGTGAGTTTAATACCTCTATTTGGTAACCACGTCTAATTACTTTTACCGGGAACACCTCTAATTGACAACACGTCTAACAAATATTCCAAAGAACACGTCCAATTAACAACACGTCTAATTATGTTTACCAGGAACACGTCTGAATGAAACAACAACACGTCTAATTGGCAACACGTCTTATTAGATTTTTCGGGAACACGTCTAAATGCCTAACACATCTAATAAGTTTCAAAACTCACGTCTAATTAGCTTGTAACAAACGCCTTTTAACTGGAACACGTCTAAATAAGTTAACGGGATATATAGGTTAACGATATCAGTTTAATCAACCTAACCCTTATAGTTCTGTTAATATTAGTCTACCAAATTAACGAACACGTCTAATTAATCAAACAGTCCTATAAAATTTGATTTATATGTACCGGGTTATTTACGGTTCCATATTTAACGGGTTATTAAACAAACACGTCTAATTAAAAGGAACTTAGTTAGTTACAGAAGAGTTAGGAAATAATTTGATTATTAGGAATGGATTTTGATAAGTAAATATAATATAATATAATTATAATAATATAAAATTTTATATACCTTAAATAAGATTATTATTAAACTTATAAATAATATAAAATATAAAAAATCTGTTCAGAAATATAAATACACACGTTTTTTAGTTTTTTTGTTTCGGCTTGTTCTTGTTTGCTTGTTTAGCTTCGTACTTAAAGTATATAGTGCAGGATTATAATAGTTGGTTCGTACGTAAAGTGGTCTGATTCAAAGTTAACAATGGAGACTTCAAAATCATTAGAGGTAATTCAATCTTTCTTTTTCTGTATATCTTGCGTCGTTTGTTATGAAAGTTTGTATAAATCTGGTTTTCATGAAGATAATTTATATGTATATTTGGGTTTTCTTTATTAATAAAATTAATTATTGTTTTATTCTTGTTGATCTATTACATTTACTAGTATTTACCAGTTCTGCAATTCAACACGTCTACTAGCACAATCAATTCAACACGTCTAATTGCTTTTTAAATTTCTGTTATAATACAACACGTCTACTTGCAGAAGTCTGTTATATTTGGTGGCAATTTGAAAGATTTAATTTTTAAATTTTTAAAAATTTGAAATTTTGAATATTTTAAAAATTTTGGCGGGTTTAAAAAAATATCCCGGAACACGTCTAATTGCAAATAGATGAACACGTCTAATTGTAACTACAAGAACACGTCTAATTGCAACTAGATGAACACGTCTTATTGAATCTAGATGAACACGTCTAATAGTGACTAACGGAATATACAGGAACACGTCTAATGGTAACTAACGGAACACGTTTAGTTGCAACTAACGAAACACGTCTAAATGACACAAAACGGAATAGCCTAATCTAACAATTTGACAACGCGTCTAATTATTAGTTTTTAGAGCGATTCCTTGAACCGCACTATATGAGCACACTCATTTGGAGCCGTCACATGTAGACGTGTTGCGGAACACGTCTAAAAGCCATTTTCCACACGTTTAAAAGAGCCGGAATGTAGTAGTGTTTTGTAGTAACGGAGTTCATAAGAAATATCCGTATCCATCCATCCATATATCCAATAAAATCAAAAGAAATTTGCTCTTATTATACTGGATCAAGAGAAGGATCTGTGTAGTAAATACGGGGTACAGTTTGATCATGCTACGATAAAGAGTTGGTGTTGATCAAGTTGAAAGGTATTGAGAACAATGATGTGTGTACCTGATCAAGTTGAAAGGTGTTGAAAGAGGAATTTAACTGCTCATTGGGTATATAATATAATTGTAGGTGAGGAATGATAGATTACAACGTTCTATGGCATATCCACATAAATGAGTATCAATACCAAATAGTTTTTGACTAGATAGTGTCAGTAGCATGTTTATGTGAGTAGCTTATTACACACACACACATAGATATTTTTTGGTAATATATTATAAATTTTAAATGTTCGATTAGCCTTTTTAAGGCAAGTAGAAAAAATAAATTTATTTGATTGAAATGTTTAGGTTGCTTTATTTTTATAGAACACTTTTAATGAATTTTGACCAGTTTGATTCATTTGACCTCTTAGATATGAAATACAATCCAATTGATCATATCATAATAAGTAAATGAGGAAAATGCTTGGTGTTAATTCGGTATCCAGAGGTCTAAAATATTTTGCTTGAATTTGATTAACTCAAGATGTTTACTCTTTTTTTTGTTTGATAGTATTATATGAGATAAGAGATTAATAGACCACCAACAGTTGAATGGTGTGCACTCGCTAGAAAAAAAAGTATGGTGGTAAAAAGGGCACCCAGATTTCAGCAAGCTGGCAACGGACTTCAAGAGTATATACACAACCATTGGGGTCGGTCATGAATTTAACATTGTAATACAAATTTTTTTTTTTTGAAAGGCAAGGTCCCAAAGTAAAGTTGGTGGGGATTGAATCTGTTGAAATAATAATGTGAACAGAGGATGGTTGGTGGATGGTTGATGCAAGATATAGTCAAACACCACATGTTTATTATGGTATTTGATATATGTTTGGTGCCTACAATTTTGAGAAGACTATCTTTGGTTTTCTACTACACCAACCCCCATTTTCTTCTATAAATAGATCCATCAGATTGTTCATTCATTGCATCCCAAAAAATCATTTCTTTCTCCTTGTATTCTAAAAGAGTAAAATAGAGAATTTGTGAAATTAGTCTCCTAATTACAAGAGATATAAAGATTAGTGATTATCCTTGTAATTAGAGAGAAGTGAAATTCCTATTATTCTTATTAGTGAAGCGTTTCTTTCCTTGCCCGTAGTTTTTACCCTATTGGGGTTTTCCACGTTAAATCTCGGTGTTCCTTTATTGTCATTATTTCAAGTATTACTAGCGGTTTGCTATAATTCGGTGTCACTTTTCTTAACAAGTGTTATCAAGAGCTAAGGTCTAATATCTTGTGTGTATTAATCTACTTATCGTATGCTCTGTGGTTGCCACGGGAGTGGATCGTCCACATCAGAAAATAAGTAAGATTATTTTCACTCGATAAAAGTTCCCGGGTACTATTTCTCAGAAAAATGGTATTGTCGAAAAGAAGATTGTGATTATAGCAATGTCTACGAAATTCGAAATTGAAAAGTTCAACGGGAGTAACTTCTCGTTATGGAAACTAAAGATGAAAGCTATCCTGAGAAATGATAAGTGTTTGGCGGCCATCAGTGGACGTTCCGTCGAAGTCACTGATGAAAAATGGGAAGAGATGGACGGCCAGGCTATCGCAAATCTTCATCTGGCACTAGCAGATGGCGTTTTGTCTAGCATTGAAGAAAAGAAGACGACGAAAGAGATTTGGGATCACCTCGTAAAATTGTACGAGACCAAATCACTCCACAACAAGATATTCCTTAAGAGGAAACTTTATGCGCTACGCATGAATGAATCTACTTCAGTTAATGAGCACATTAATTCTTTGAATATTCTATTTTCTCAACTCGCTTCATTAAGTTGCAATATAGAGCCAAAAGAACGTGCTGAACTTTTACTTCAAAGTCTACCTGATTCGTATGATCAACTCATTATTAACTTAACCAATAATGTTCTCTCGGAGTATCTAGTCTATGATGAAGTTGCAGCTGCTATTCTAGAAGAAGAAAATCGGCGCAATAACAAGGAGGATAAACAGACCGGTTCACGACAAGTGGAGGCCTTATTGGTGTCAGGAGGGAGATCAACGGAACGTGGCCCAAGTGGGAGTCACAATCATGGTAAACCGAAGTCTAAAAAGAAGAAGACCTATACATGCTACAATTGTGGCAAGAAAGGTCACCTGAAGAAGGATTGTATGAGTTTAAATAACTCAAATCCTCAAGGAAACATTGCAAGCACTTCAGATGATGGGACTGCTTTGGTTAGTGAGGCAGTGGTAGCAAATGAAGGCAGAAAGACATTTGTTGATGTCTGGTTATTTGACTAGGGAGCTACTTTTCACATGACCCCTAGAAGAGAATGGTTCAAACAATATGAACGTATCTCAGGAGGATCTGTATACAGTTGCAATGATCATGAACTAAAGATCATTGGAATTGGAGATATCATTCTGAAGATGCACGATGGTACAGTTCGTACTATTCAAGGTGTACGACACGTGGAGGGTTTGAAGAAGAACTTATTGTCTTTAGGACAATTGGATGATCTTCGTTGTAAGATGGTGATACATGAGAAGATCATGATAATCAAGAAAGGTGCGGTTGTACTTATGAAAGGAGAAAAGGTGGGTGCTAATTTATACATTCTGAAAGGCGAGACAGTACAGGAATCAGAAGCATCTGTTGCTTCGAATAGTTCAAGTGATAAAGTTGCTATGACATGGCATCAAAAGCTTGGACACATGTTTGAGCAAGGTATGAAGATTTTTGTTGAAAGAAATCTTATTCCTGGTCTTACAAAAGTATCGCTACCTTTCTGTGAGCATTGTGTAATCAGCAAGCAGCATCGCCTGAAGTTTAACACATCAAATTCTAGAAGTAAATTGATTCTATAATTGGTTCACTCTGATGTGTGGTAAGCACCAGTTCAATTCCTAGGAGGAACAAAGTATTTTGTATCATTTATTGATGATTACACTAGGAGATGTTGGGTGTACCCAATCAAGAGGAAGGCAGATGTGTTTGAAGTTTTCAAAGTTTACAAAGGGCGTGTTGAACTTGAATCTGGTAAAAAGATCAAGTGTTTAAGGACGGATAATGGAGGAGAATACACTGGTGATGAATTTGATAAGTTCTGCAAATAAGAAGGTATCAAAAGGCAGTTCACGACGGCATACACTCCTCAGCAAAATGGAGTGGCAGAACGGATGAACAGAACCTTATTAGATAGAACAAGGGCGATGTTGGCAACTGCAAGCTTGAAAAAATCATTCTGGGCAGAAGCAGTAAGTACTGCCTGTTACGTGATAAATCGGTCACCATCAACTGCAATTGAGTTGAAATCACCGATGGAGATGTGGACTGGAAAACTAGTTGATTATTCTGACCTTCATGTATTTGGAAGTCCTGTGTACGCAATGTACAATTCTCAGGAAACGACAAACTTGGATCCAAAGTCCAGAAAGTGTTTGTTTTTGGGATATGCTGATGGAGTTAAGGGGTATCGCTTGTGGGACCCCACTGCCCACAAAGTAGTCATCAGCAGAGATGGTGTCTTTACAGAAGACAAAGATCTTGAAGATGTTAGCACTTCAAAAGAAACTATACCGATACAGGTGGGTAACGAATTTCATAAAGATTCTTCTGAAGCAGTACCAGAGCATGATGAAAATCAAGTAGTCGTTGATGAAGCTCCAGCGACTCGTATTTCTAATCGGGAAAGGAAACGTCCAGGGTGGCACTCAGATTACATTATGGAAAGCAATGTTGCATATTGTCTTCTAACAGAGGAAGGAGAGCCAACAACTCTTCGCGAGGCACTAAATCATTCAGATGCATCTCAGTGGATGACAGCTATGCAGGAAGAAATTGAAGTTCTTCATAAAAATAAAACATGGGAACTTATGCCATTGCCGAAAGGTAGAAAAACTATTGGAAATAAATGGGTGTATAAGATCAAGCGAAATGGCGATGATCAAGTGGAGCGGTATCGTGCAAGACTGGTGGTTAAAGGATATGCTCAGAAAGAAGGTACGGACTTTAATGAAATATTTTCTCCTGTGGTTCGACTTACAACAATTCGAGTAGTTCTAGCGATGTGTGCTACATTTGATTTGCATCTAGAGCAGCTAGATGTGAAAACTGCATTTCTTCATGGAAATCTTGAAGAAGAAATTTATATGCTTCAACCAGAAGGTTTTGAACTACAAGGAAAAAAGAACTTGGTTTGCAGGTTAAAGAAATCTCTGTATGGTCTCAAACAGGCGCCGAGATGTTGGTACAAGAGATTGGATTCTTTCATAATGAGCCTTGAATATAACAGACTTTATGCAGACCCTTGTGCATATTTTAAGAGGTTTGGGGACAATGATTTTGTCATTTTGCTGTTATATGTAGACGACATGTTGGTTGCAGGCCCCAACAAAGATCGTATTAATAAGCTGAAGGCTCAATTGGCTAGGGAGTTTGAAATGAAAGACTTGGGTGCCGCAAACAAGATTCTAGGGATGCAAATTCACCGAGACAGAGATAATAGGAAGATTTGGCTTTCTCAAAAGAATTATTTGAAGAAAGTCTTGCAGCGCTTCAAAATGCAAGATAGTAAGCCAATCTCAACCCCACTTCCTACTAATCTCAAGTTATCCTCCGTTATGTGTCCTAGCAGTGAATACGAGAGGAAGGAGATGTCTCGCGTACCGTATGCATCAACAGTGGGAAGTTTAATGTTCGCAATGATATGTACAAGACCAGACATTGCACATGCAATGGGAGTAGTTAGTCGGTACATGGCGAATCCTGATAAAGAGCATTGGAATGCGGTAAAAAGGATCCTTAAATACATCAAGGGAACCTTAGATGTTGCATTATGTTATGGGGAACCGAAATTTATTGTCAAAGGGTATGTTGATTCAGATTATGCAGGTGATATCGATAAAAGTAAATCTACCACTGCATATGTTTTTACACTTTGTGGTGGAATAGTAAGCTGGGTTTCAAAACTGCAGTCAGTTGTGGTGACGTCAACAACAGAGGCAGAATATGTAGCAGCTACTCAAGCTACTAAAGAGGCAGTATGGTTGAAAATGTTGTTGGAGGAACTCGGGCACAAACAAAAGAATATCACTCTATTTTGTGACAACCAGAGTGCCTTGCATCTTGCAAGGAATCCGGAATTTCATTCAAAGACAAAGCATATACGAGTTCAGTATCACTTCGTTCGTGAGAAAGTGGAAGAAGGAACCGTGGATATGCAAAAAATTCATACTGATAAAAATGTGGCTGATTTTCTAACAAAATCAATCAATCGTGACAAGTTTATTTGGTGCCGTTCCTCATGCGGCCTAGCAGAGACGTAAGCAACATCATTGGCAAGGAAGGATTATCGTGTGAAGATTGATTGAGCTTCAATCGAATCTTCAAGTGGGAGATTGTTGAAATAATAATGTGAACAAAGGATGGTTGGTGGATGGTTGATGCAAGATATAGTCAAACACCACATGTTTATTATGGTATTTGATATATGTTTGGTGCCTACAATTTTGAGAAGACTGTCTTTGCTTTTCTACTACACCAACCCCCATTTTCTTCTATAAATAGATCCATCAGATTGTTCATTCATTGCATCCCAAAAAAATCATTTCTTTCTCCTTGCATTCTAAAAGAGTAAAATAGAGAATTTGTGAAATTAGTCTCCTAATTACAAGAGATATAAAGATTAGTGATTATCCTTGTAATTAGAGAGAAGTGTAATTCCTATTATTCTTATTAGTGAAGCGTTTCTTTCCTTGCCCGTGGTTTTTACCCTATTGTGATTTTCTACGTTAAATCTCGGTGTTCCTTTATTGTCATTATTTCAAGTATTACTAGCGGTTTGCTATAATTCGGTGTCACTTTTCTTAACAGAATCTAGGTCTCCAACTGAATTCATTTTTAAAGCAAGTGTAAACTTTAAAAATGTCTCTCTTGCATTTGCATTTGTGTAGGCTAATGTGACTCTAGATGTTACTCATAGTCGTTTAAGACCACATATGGTGTTGGTATCTAATATTGCTAGCCACACTTTAGGGAGAGCTCCATAAGGAAATATGTCAAAATGGGTAGGTTTAATTATTAGGCATGTACGTCAAGACATATGTATTTATTAATATACTAAATTAGATTTGGTATTTAGACGATGTTGACAGTACCATCGAAGGTTGGAAAACTCTCAGATACCTTCTCAAATCGCATTAATACTAGTTAAATGACCCGTGGAACCATGAGTTTGTTTAAACGAAACAGTTTAATGATGTGTTTTAAGTATTAAGTGAACGTAAATGCTAAAGTTATTTAGTTTAATGACCCGTTGAATCACAGAATCTGACTAAGAAACTCGTCAGCTGAACATTTCATCAAACACCTAAAATGCATATTAAATAATCCACATCCAATTATAAGAGATGATATTTGTTGTCATTTTATTTTAAAATTGTACATCAAAATATAAATTTAGAATTGGTTTCCTTCTTATATTCGCGTACTCATTCAAAATAATTAACTAAAATAATTCAAAATTATTTAATTTTAATAATTAAAATAATTATTAATAATATTTAATAATAATAATTAATTAATTAGATTTAATATTAATTCAAAATTATTTAAATTAATGACATCACCCACCATGCTTGGATTTTTTTTTTTGATTTTTTCTTAATAAATATATTAGTCTAATAATGACATCATCATTTTAGCATTTTAATATTAACTATAGATTGACAATATCATCAAAGGTTGGAAACTCTCTGCTTGGAGTGAGAATCGAACCTGGGTTGACAGTACCTCAAGTTGGATCCCACCCTCATACCACTCAAGCCAAGCTTCGTGGTGGTATTACCTTATATAGTAATTCCGCAAATTTACGGGTTATAATCTAGTAATAATTATCTATCTATATCTATATCTATACATTATTATAAAACACGTGCCATTATAGTTACATGTCATCTCCTCAATTAATCTAATTTAAATTGTCCTACGTGTCAGCCTATTGATAAACCAAATTAAATATTAACTTAATTAATAAAAAAATATGGCCGATTGTTACCTTATAACATCACAAACTACACCTTAACCTATCTCACGATTCTTTATTCCTTTCCTTTTCCTTTTGTGACTCCAATTTCAAAACATACATACATATATATACGGAGTATTATCATATGCTTATTAGACAAAAATAATGAATGATTTAATATTTAAAAAATTAGATTGGGGTGATCCTTTATTATTTTACTATTTCGTATCCTTTATCTTTACCATATATACACGACTATTATAAATGTTATCTAATTAAATTAATAATACATAATAATTCTAATTAATATTTTTTAGCTAATTAACTTATACGGAGTAATAAATATGATTTAGGAAATAATTATTGTTATTAGTAACTATAATTATAATTATTGTTATTGTTATTATAATTAGTTTTTATTATTATTATTTATAATTTATTATTATTATTATTATTATTATTATTATTATTATTATTATTATTATTATTTATAAACCGTTTTGCATATATTGATTAGTTATTTAACAAAAAAATATTTTGAGAAGTTAATAGTAGACACTTATGATGGAACAGAACATTTACAATTTATGTGGTAAGTTAAATTGTGTTAACTTATTATATCTGTTGACGAGTACATAGACCACAATAGATAAATATGAATCATGGTGGGCGGGTTGTAAATATAGGGATTTTGATTAGTTGCTCGTGGCTGTCATTTCTATAGATGCTTAATAATAATTAAAATTGATGAGTCTTAAATTTTATACACTTAACACAAAGCTAGATTATCAAAGTCATCATAAAATATTACTTCAACAGACTTACCACATTAAGTAGTAAAATATTGATATTTTAACCAAAATCATGGTGATTTTTTCTTATTAGTAAAAATTCAAATTCAAATTATTTTTAAGGTTTATTTTATGTGTATTGTTTATTTTTTATAGTATGTCAGTTACTACATAATTACATAATATTACTAATTTACCAATATAACTAATATAACTAATAGACAAAACTTGTTTATAAATAGTACAGAGTACTATTTAATATTTCATTTTTCACACACCTAACCCTTAACTTTCATTAAAATACAAATCGAACCCCCCATTTTATAGTACTATTTAATATTTCATTTTTCACACACCCAACCCCCTAACTTTCATTAAAATACAAATCGAACCCCCCCATTTTATACCTATATTCTAAAATATTATTTATCCCATCACTAACACTAAAAATATTGAATAATAACACTCACCACGCTACTACTGTGCTACTTTTTTTTGTCTCAAACGATAAAAAAACAAATTTCATAAAAGGAACAACCCTTCAATGATACCAAAAGATGTCGAAAAATATTTTTTTTTACAAAATAGATCAAATAACTTTTTTAAAAAAAAAAAAAACCCGAACGCTAAAAGAAACAACTTTCACAAAGGAACAACCCTTCAATGTTAGATGTCGATTTTTTTTTTTTTTTTACAAAATAGATCAACACTTTTTTTTAACTCGCATTCAAAACGGAGTCCCCGGCGCGAAGCAAGGGCTCCACAACTAGTCATTACTATATTTTAACTTTGTGTGCACTTTTATTCATATAGAGTTAATACAACTTTCATGTTTAAGTTCCGCGAAAACGCGGGTTATAAATTAGTGATCTTAATTATAATAATAATATATATGGCCGATTGTTATCTTTTCCTTTTAAAAGATAAAGATAAAAGAATTCCTTTCAGATTTCAAAGAAGATAATACTCATTGTCTATATGCTTTGCGATGACAATCAATAAAAGCCAAGGACAGTCCTTACAACATGTTGATTTATTTCTACCAAAACCAGTTTTTAGTCACGGGCAACTTTATGTTGTTCTGTCTAGAGTTACTAATAGAAAGGGACTAAAGGTGTTGATTTTAAACAAGGATAAAGAATTATCAAAAACAACACAAAACGTTATACAAGAAAGTGTTGCAGCACTTATAGTAGCTGGATCGTATTACTATATATTCAATTTTTTACTTGATACTCTATGATCTTACTAGAATTGAAGAATGTTTTATTTGGTACCTTCAAACATTTAACTTTTCATCTTGTGAGATTCCAACTTTTATTAAATAGCCCGATGATTTATACATTCATATAAGTCGGATGACATGAATTAATAATGTATATTCAACTAGATTTATTATAATTTGTTGAGATACATATTGTTAGAAGAAATGGAACATAACACACCAAAGTCAAAATCATACTAACACACATTAAACACATTAGCAGACATTTGTTAAAATTGATAGTAACTTTTTACCTTTCCGTGCAAAGCACGGCTCATAAAACTAGTAATATAATATATAATATAATAATATAATATAATAATTAAAAGTTAAAGTTAAAATTAAAATTAAATAATTTATTTCCCCCAAAATGCAGATATACAAACAATGCCCAAAATAAAAATGCAACAATTTTCATCCTGTATGTATCTCATTCACGGTGCTCCGTTTGAACTCTGAAATCTTCCCCGAATCCGTCCTCTGTTGATCGTCAGTACTAAACCTACGGTACGTCTTTTCTACTTTATAAACTCTTAATTACGCAATCGCAACACTCGAACCCTACTTATAGACTCCAATTTGTGTTGAATTTTTATCTAATTTTATCATGTGTTCATGTATTGTAGCTTGAATACTGGTGTTTAAAGCATTATAGTTTTACACTGTTGAATAAAATTAATGCATTTTGTGTGTAGTCTAGGGATGAGCTTGCTTGTGACGATTTAATAACCAATGAAGAAAGATGTTTATGGTTAGGGTTTGTAGTTTAATTATAATATAATTAATGGCAAGTAATTTTTGATGTTATAGCTTATTTGATTATGTAGAGTTTGTATGCTGATAGCGAATTACTGATCTAAATTCCAAATGGTAGATATAGCTGTTCAAATGAGGGCATTCGATGTCGATATTGCCGTTAAAAAAATTAAAATAAAAAAACTAGTGGTTTTAATTTTACTTTGTCTGTTTCATTAGTATTGGTTTTAATTGCACAAGATTATTTATTAGTTATTATATAATTTGTGACACTAGTCAAAATTCAAAAATAGGCGTTTTAATTTACCTTGTTTGTTTCATTAGTATTAGTTTCAATTGCGCAGGATTATTTATTAGTTATATAATTTGTGTCACTCGGTCAAAATTTAAAAATAGGTGTTTATGTTGTGATCAGACTATCGAGATTGTTCTTCGAGTGTTGGACATGTTGCCAAAAAAGGTGTTTCTGATGTGTAAATTTCATTGAATATCAAGTAATCTGTTCACCCTCTCTACTAGGTTATTAACTAACGCCATGTCTTAATGCGAGTGTTTCTCTATGTCATCTCATTTGTTCTTCGTTATATTATCTTCTAATACACTTAAACTGTTTTTTCTTATCTGCAGGGACTATACTTTTGTTTAACTCTTACGTAATCAATACCTGAGATAATGAGCATGGTGAACGAAACATCCGAAAACGGTACAGATTTATCTGCTGATGATATCGGTACTATTGAGGAAATTCCCGAAGACACAATTCTTTCTCGACAAACTTCTGTTAACCTCGTGCCATTTATTGGCCAACGTTTTGTTTCTCAAGATGCTGCTTATGAATTCTATTGTAGCTTTGCAAAACAATGTGGTTTTTCAATTCGACGACATCGTACACGTGGTAAAGATGGTGTCGGGAGGGGGATTACCAGGCGGGATTTTACTTGCCACCGTGGCGGATATCCACAAATAAAACCATCAGAGGACGGGAAAGTACAAAGAAACCGTAAGTCATCTCGTTGTGGATGTCAAGCATATATGCGGATCGTGAAACGGGTCGATTTTGATGTACCCGAATGGAGGATAACGGGTTTCAGCAATGTACATAACCACGAGCTTTCAAAGTCAAACGAAAGTCAACTTCTTCCTGCTTACTGTACAATTTCCTCTGATGATAAAAGTCGTATATGTATGTTTGCTAAAGCTGGGATGTCAGTAAGACAGATGTTAAGGTTGTTGGAATTAGAGAAAGGTGTAAAGGTTGGTTGTTTACCGTTTACAGAGATCGATGTTAGGAATTTGCTGCAGTCTTTTAAAAATGTTGACCGAGATAATGATGCTATTGACCTTCTTAAAATGTGCAAGGATAAAAAAGATAAAGATCCAAACTTTAAATATAATTTCAAGATTGATGCAAATAATCGTCTCGAAAACATTGCGTGGTCGTATGGTTCAGGTGTTAGATCGTATGAGTCTTTTGGAGATGTTGTGGTTTTTGACACAACACATAGGTTGGATGCTTATGATATGCTCCTTGGGATTTGGCTCGGTGTTGATAATTATGGCACTAATTGCTTTTTTGGTTGCGTGCTTTTACGTGATGAGAGTATGCAATCTTTCTGTTGGGCCTTAAAGGTGAGAAACTGTATTAGTATACTTTATTTATACTTTATTCACCCTGTTTCATTATACATATACATCTTCACTAGACCTGTTTCATTTGATGCTTGTGTGCCAATTTCGACCCATTATGACCCATTCTTGTGTTTGCTGTTCTTTTTAAAATTGCCACTTTTTATGATTCGTTAACATGGAATGGTTTCTAAATGTATGATGCTTTTGGGTCATACAACTTTAGACATTGAGAATTTGACTTAAAAATATTGTTGTAAAACTCCCTGATTGATGTCGATTACTCCCCTATTACTTCTTTTTAGGAACCGGCCAATCTGATTTTCTAAAATCTGAGTCAACATCGGTCAATGGGTTCAGATTTAGTTGGTCAAAGTTGAATTTAGTCTGTCAAAATCAGTCAAAGTAAATATCCGTCAACATTTTAATACGAATTTGAATTTGAATTAGAATTTTAAGAGTTCTTGAACATATGAAGATTATTTTTATGTTTCTAGACAATTATGTTTATGTTTCTTGTATATTTACACATAACTTTGAAATATATTATTTAAATGTTTAAAAAGTCCAATCAGATTACTTCCCAATTACTCCCCGAGTTACCAATTACTTCTCCAAAATATATTATAGACACATAATAGTTGATCTTCGTATATACTTACACTATTACTAAATACTGTAAACAGACTTTTTTAGGATTCATGAATGGAAAGGCTCCAGAAACAATATTGACTGACCAAAACATGTGGCTCAAAGAAGCACTCACCATTGAAATGCCACGTACAAAGCACGCCTTCAGCATTTGGCATATAATTTCCAAGTTTTCAGATTGGTTTTCTCTACTTCTCGGCTCACAATACGATCAATGGAAAACTGAGTTTCACGGACTCTATAATTTGCACTCGGTTGAAGAATTTGAATTGAGATGGAGAGATATGGTTGATACGTATAGACTCCATGGCAACAAGCACATTGTCAGCTTATATGCTTTACGCACGTTTTGGGCACTGCCATTTTTAAGATGTTACTTCTTTGCGGGAATGACAAGTACGTTTCAGCCGGAGTCGATTAATGCTTTTATCCAGCGGTTTTTAAGCGCACAAACTGTCCTTGACAATTTTGTAGAGCAGGTATTTTTCTACTTCTTTTAATTAGAGAGATAACGAGTCAAAATGGGTTTTGGTCGAAATGGTTCTCTTAAAACGGGTTTAAACGGACCTCGGTTGGTTTGACTAACAAACAATTTTTTTAATAATAATTAGTGCATTAGTTATAGTCACGATAACAATATTTTTACAACAACTAGTTATCTATATCTTCAAATAAACCGATTAGGAGAAGTTTGGTAGACTTTGAGTCTTTATAATTGGTTCTGTTTTAGTTATAGTTTATTTTGTGCAACCACTATGGCCTTTAGACATAATATTTGGGTACTATGTGAGATGGGTCGGGTTGGATTGACCTAGAATACCTTTTTATACAAAATTTCTAGATTTGTATGAATAATACTCCGTAGTGTCTAATATGATTATAAACTTATACTACTTCAATAGTTTATAGTTTTTGAATTAGAATCGAAATACAGTTTGGTCACTTTTGATTCATCGAATCCATTTCACTTGTTTCACTCATTAGCTAAGTTTGTGTTTTTACACGCTTGATCCATTACCACGATTGATTCATTCAAATGGGTCGAACTGGGTTTTCCGAAAACACTCGGTGACCAAAAAAGTACTTTCTAACAAATAACTACAATGTGAAAAATGACTGCAGGAAATCATTTTATTTTATTAAAAGAATTTTGAATAAAATGATTTAAACGTTTTATCCATTAAAATACACATGGGGCGACCCTTGACCCGTTGGACACCTTCTTGGAGATAGCTTTGTAGTTTTACCCGTTAGAGATAAAACATAACCTGTTACAGAAAAAACGTAAGTCAACCCATTCGTAAGCAGGTCAACATCTCTGATTCTAGTTATTATATTATATCCAGGTCGCCGTGGTTTTAGATGCCAAAGATCAGGCTGCGTTAAAACAAAAAATGATCAAAAGAAGCCAAAAAGTATCTCTCAAAACAGGGTCACCTATAGAATCACATGCTGCAACTGTTCTTACGCCATACGCCTTTACCAAATTTCAAGAACAACTTGTTTTGGCCCCACAATACGCATCCTTATTAATAGATGACAGTTGCTTTATTGTGAGACACCACACCGAAATAAACGGTGGTTGTAAGGTCATTTGGGTCCCACACGACGAATTCATCAGCTGCAGCTGTCATGATTTTGAATTTTCAGGAATCCTCTGTAGACATGTTCTTCGTGTTCTATCAACAAACAACTGTTTTCACATCCCGTATCAATATCTACCCATTCGTTGGCGTGAATCCATAAATTACACGAAAAGTCAACCATCGGGAAATGTTCAGATGTTACAGTCAATGGTGTCGAATCTAGTTGCGGAATCCGTTGAGACCGATGAACGGTTAAGCTTTGTCTGTGGTCAAGTTAACTTGGTGCTAACTCGAGTTAAAGAATTTCCCGGGCCATGTAATGATATTAACGACATATCGTATAATAATAGTCCGCCAGATTCGTTGATGCTCCCAGGTGTTGATGATTCAGACAGTATTGTTCATAGGTTGGATGGTTTAAGGAAACGGAGATGTTGTTCTGTGCCATGTTGTGGGCAGTTCGGGCACGATTCGAATGAGTGTCCGTTGTTGGAAAGTGACGATTTGAATGGAATTGGACTTGGGTTTAAAACCGGTATATGGTCGTAAAGGTTAGATGTATGATTTTCGTATGTTTTTATGTTAATACACTGCTATGTGTTACGCTTTATCAATGCAATGGCAGTTCTTAGTACATAAGATTCCTTTGTGTTTTCCATATTTGATTATACTAGAATGTACATGTGGCGAGATGTCTGTATTGGGCGGGTTGGGTAACTGGTCAAATTGGGTTTTGTCTAAAATGGGTCTCTTTTTTTTTATGCACCAAGTACCGACTATAACTGGTGGACCTATAAAACAATTTTTATTGCTCATGTAACACTACTCTTGAGAAATTAAGAATCTAAAAATATCAAACAAAGGTCAAAGACGTCACCCCGAATATAATTAGAACTCGAAAGAAATAGGCAAGTTAAGGATAACATTCAATTCTGGCTGCGTTTGCTGTATTGTTAAACTTTGATTATGTTATCTGAATTAGAAGTTGCACTGACCTTGATCTGGATGAGCTTTTACCAGGTTTCTAGAGTTGACCTTAGTCAAATATGGGTTGTAGACTTTTAGTGATTATATTTTTTACCACTCATTTTAGCTCCTGGATTGAAATCAAGGCTACATTGTAGAAGATTTTCTAGTCTATTTCTAGTTTTAGCCTAAAAAATTCATTGGATCAAGTTTGAGGCTATACCAATCCAGACTCATCTTGGCTCATTTGCATTCGTTCATCAACGAAAGTTTTGGCAATTGGGCATGGGTGGTCCTTTACTGATCCTAAAGTTCCCTGTGCATGGAAATTTACTGATCTTTATGTTCGTTTGAGACACACTAAATATAGTATAGGACAAGTGACTAACACTATTCAAATGTTGTCTAATAACCTCCGAAATCGATTTCATATAAGAAAATTGGAATCGAATTCAAATTGGACTTTTTTCGGTTTTTGTTACAATTGAATAAGAACAAAATCAAAATTTTATTAAAAACTACTTTCGACATACAAAGTTACAAGATATGATATGATGCAAACTACATATATTTAACTATTAATAAGTGTTGCTTCTTATTCAACTATGAGTTCACAAAACACGAAACGATTAACATATGTGAATTTCAAAGTTCAAACAAAACCTTTATATTTTACACAATGACTAAATTTTATAAGTTTTAAAAATTCAGAACTATTCAATTATCTTCAGCTGAATTTAAAAATCACACGTATATTAATAATATATATATATAATAATATTAATATTATTAAATTGAATTCGGCTTAACCAATTTCAAAATATTCAAACCGAAAACCGAATAAAAAAAAAGTTTTGAAGATCACAGTGAGGAGGCTTTCCGGACTCGTAAAAGACGGCTAGAAAGAAGAATAGGGTCAGAGTCTGCCGTTGCAGGTCATTCTCCTTCCGCTGAGATGACCCTCTTTTTTGTTTAGTTTGTTCACCACGACACGAAATCATGAAATGGAATATTGAATTCGGTTTTGATTTTACTAATCCAGTAACCGATTTTCAAATTCAGTTCGGTTTAATTGCTATATTCAGTGTGAAAGGTTTTAAATAAACAATAACACCCCATAGATGTACATGTTGTTTCGACATAGTAAGATGCTAATTTTAGAACAAAGAAAGCATTATCACTAGGTCCAATGATACGATTCTCCTACAAAACATTCATTCTGTGGCCTTATGATTCTTTATTCTTTAAGAGAACTAATATTATAAAGTGAAATGCAAACAAGAGGAAAACAACTCAACATTCATTTTGCTACAAATATTCTCTATTCGACATTCCAGAAACAAACAAAAATGACAAACATAAAACTATATCAAACTAAACATTATCACCATGAAACCACACACTGATTATTTAGGAATGGGAGGCGTCATCAGAAATGTTAGCTGTAGTAAATTTGTTACTTCTCGTGCTGCCTGCAAGCGGACTCCTGTGCGTCGGTCGAGGGTGTATATGTTCGCCTGTATAAGAGACGATAAAAATAGTCGAGTCCATATGGCTTTGCTCTACTTGTTTCCTTGCACCACAAGCTTTTGTTGTACTACACTTGTAATAATTTCTGATCACATTATCACCAACGATTTACAAACAATTTATGAAGAAAGAAACTTTCATAGATGAATTGCTATTTTTAGATTATGTCAAGAATGAAGAACTATTGCTAAAGAATAATTTAGAAGTAAAAGTTACAATGATTGTAACTCAAGTACCGATATTACATGACACATTTTTACACAAATTTATATTATGTTTTTATGTATTCAAGTTACCTTTTGTGCATTCCCATTTGCCACTATAAATTCTTGTTTTTGTTTGTTTTTTTTTTTTTTTTTTTTTTTTGGCTAAAATAACGAATACTATTAAAATAAAAGGAAACTTCATCGATAGATGAAAGAGTCCTAAACCGATACAAGAAAAGGAAACAAACTAAACGACGATAGGCTCGAAGAGAGCAAACCTAGACAAATCTAAACAAACGCTAACTCAATACGAGCCCAACTATGCCGAAACCACACAACACAAAATAACCTATCAAAACACAAAAGTCCAAGATCAGAACTGCCAAAATGATCAAAGCACAAAAACAACCCCATGAGCGACAAACACAAACTAATCCGATTAACTGGCTTTGGACGTGAAGAACTATAAATTCTTGTTGTGCCTACCCACTTTGTTAAATTGATAAGATATGAAAGTACACAATTTTGGAAAAATCTTTAGATGATGGTTACCTAATATGATATTATATTGGTGATATACTTTTAACGTCGGCAAATGTCATCATGGCTTCCATCATAGCTCATACACTAGTTTCTATCATATAGCACACGTGATTATACGCAAAATCATACTCCCCCGTCCCAAAATAACTGTCTCACTTTGACTTTTTAAGTCTTTCTTTTACAATTTGACTAAAACTAAGTTTTCTTGTGATATATAATATTTGTTGAAAGTTCTACCAATGAAAAAATATTTTAAAACCAAATTGATATAAATAAAAATATTTAAAGTCAAAATTTAAGAAAAAAGACTTTGAAAAGTCAAATGAGACAGGGGGAATATGTGATTATATGCGTTAGATCGTAAGACTTTGGACAATAAAAAAAGTTTGCCAAAAGTATACTTCTAATCGAAGAAGACGCTGATGTAGAATATACTCCGTATAATTTTTATGGTAAATTTTTCCATTTGTGACATATCAAATATTAAAATTTAAGATGTAAGATTTTAAATAAACTAAATCTATCATGTTACTCCGTAGTTCTCTCATGCCTCTCATTTGTACAATTGTACCCATTATTCATCAAACTCAACTCCCATACCAATATGCTACAAATTAATTAATCCTCATTCCAAATATAAATTAGTTAAATCAAGATTCAAGATTATATATAATATGAAAAAACTAACTATACCTCGGAAAAGGAGAGCCTTTGATAGGTTTTTGACCATATTTTCTCCATGCCCATGTATCGTTGCATAGTTCTTCTTGTGTCAATCTAACCACCATCTTCTTTTGCTGATTTTTCCTTCAAGTTCAAACACTTATTGTTTTTATCAATTTCAATCACCATGTTTGCAGTTTTCCATCTCTTTACATCTATATTTCGGTTTGTTGTTGTGTACCATCTAATTAGAGGTTGTGCATTATGGTGTTAACTAATGGGTCAAGTTATTATGCTTTGTTTATAAGTTGCCAGTTTTTAGTTCGAAAAATGATAGATATGCTTATAATAGAAGCCTAAAAACATATACGGAGTATAACTTTTGTATTGAATAACACATATACATATTTCACGTACGAGTATATATAATTTTCTATCCTTCCTGGCTCCCATTCGATAATTGTCATATGAGTTTCGATTATTTTATCATGGATTTTTCTAATGACTAATCTAAAGATTATTGCTAACGTGCATAAAAGTGTTGTAAAAATGACGGTTAATAATTTATACAATATTGTTATATTGTTATGCATGTTACGTTAAAAAAATGTGTGTATCATACATATATTAGATTTTCATGGAGTACTAAAACCGAGTTACACAATAGTTACCTTTTCCTACTTGGAGTGTCAATGGAAAAGGCCTCCGTAGCATTCGCCGCCCTTAGCTTTTCATCATCAATCAAAATGGTGGTGGCACCGGAGGTGGTGGCCGCTTGAGAACACCCTTCTTTGTAGACTTCCTCTAATCCCTCCGATGATTTCTTATCGGAATTTGAGTACAGTAACTGATTTACATTGTCATCATCATCATCATCATCATTGCTTAATGTTACATGATCAGTTTCCATCTTGTTAAAGCCATCATCATCATAATCATCATCATAGTTGGATGTTGTATTTGTATTAGTGGTGGTGGTGGTGGTGGTGGTGCTGGTGCAACTTCTAACAACAGCATGCAAATCCCATTCATCATCCATTTTGAGAAGTTTGTGTCTAAAAATTTAGTCAACGGTCAACATTCAACGTGTATGTGTGGAGAAGAGGGAGGTTAGCGGAAAGGGTTGACTTTTGGTACTTAACGTGTGGCTGAATGTAGGTTTGACTTTGTGATTGTGGAATTAATGTACTCAAAGTATAAGGTGAATAAGTGGTTATATAGGTACACAAGTTGTGTTAATTCTCTCATTTGACTATTGTTCTAAAATGTTATGTGGGCCCGGCACGGCCCGGCCTTTCTTGATTTGCTTTGACCAAGGCTCTTAAACACGGAGTAATTAACTCACTAATCAATTATATTAATTATACACTATTATATTATATCATACTAATATAGTAAACGAGATCCGGATCAGCCCGCGCGATGCGGCGGGGCTTTTCGGCTTCTGTGTTCACATTTAAAATAGCGTTATGCATTTAGAAAAATGAAAATGACCCATTTGGTAAGCCCTGTTTTAGATGTCAGTGTTTTTAGCGTTTTTAAAAAAGTGTCTTTTTCGAACGTAGGTAGTTTCATTTTGTTCGTAATATTATTTCGAGTTTAATGGTGATGGCGGAAAAATTTAACGCGCGTCAAAAAAGAATATATGACCTGTTAAAAATTTGAGCGAAGTTTATTTTTGTTTATAAAATAAGTTAATAATTTAACGTTTTTGACCCCTTTGAAATTTAAAAGTGTACCATGATTGAGGGGTGGATATGAAAAATGTATGTGTGGTGTCGTTTTAGCTCTAAGCAAACGACCCAAAGTTGCGTGACAATTAGTGTGTGTATAATATGATGAGGTTAACACTAATATACTAAATGTGAACTATTCACCATGGCATTTTGGTAAATACTCTAAATTTTAAAGGTATTTTGTTAAACACTTTTATGAAAAAATAAAAAATAAAAAATAAAAAATTTAACCAAAATTTTATAGTTTTTTTTTTTTTTACTTTCTTTTCCCCTTTCTTTTTCATCTCTTCGTTATTTTAACGTCTAATTGTCCGATCGTTAATCGCTTTTTTACAATTTCATTAACCGACCCGTTAACCGTTTTTTAACGTTTAGTTAACCGATGGTTAACTTACTAAGTGTGATGAGGGTTAACACTATTCACCATGGCATTTTGGTAAATACCACCAATTTTGGAGGTATTTTGTTAAACATTTTTATATAAAAAAAAGTTAACCATTATTTTATAGTTTATTTTTACTTTCTTTTCCCCCTTCCTTTTTAATTTCTTCATTATTTTAACGTCTAATTGTCTGGCATTAATCGGTTTTTTTACCATTTCATTAACCGATTGTTAACTGACCCGTTAACCGTTTTTTAACGTTTAGTTAACCGATGGTTAACTGACCAAAATCACCCCGCAGCGAAGCGAAGGCTTTGTATCCTGGTTATATCTAAGTTTGTACATTCTTGATGAAGTTAAAATGTATTTACTAGTTAAAGACTATATATTGCGGAGTATATGTTAAGTTTGTACATTATTGAGAAAGTTAAAATGTACGGAGTATTTACTTTTTGAAGACTATACGCATATGTGTGTGTATAGATGACATGCTAGAATTCATAAAATAAGTACTCCATACATGACAGGGATAAATAGTTTGCTTTTAGATTCAGACACGATTTTAGCCTTGTTAATAAGCCAAAATTTGAACCACCTATACAAGATAATTCATTAAATCAACAATATATATGTTCTTAATCTTGAAGTTATTACAAGTTTGAGAATGTGATTTTTGAACTTAATAATGTGATGAAGATGAAAAAAGAAGAAAGTATGTATCATGTATGTGTTAGTGTGTTAACCGAAGTTAGTAGGGGATATTAGAATTAAGGTGTGGCCCTCATGGCCCCCATCAAACACTTGTAGCAGAAGATTGATAGATTTTCCATCGGGTTTCAAACTTCCATATTAAATTGTTAATGGCCCAAATAAATTCTTATACAATAAGGCCCACATTGAGAGGCTGTCTCATATTAACGGACCTTCTAGAAAGGTATTTATGCCCATAATGGTTTGACCTAATGTAGATCCTAGAATCAACTAGGTAGTAAGGTGCGCGATTCGCTGTACCGAAGATTTTTTTTTGGTAATATAGAAAAATTGATTGTTCAATGTAGCAATAAAATAATAATAGAGGTGATCTCCACACATCACTTTTTGATTAATGTACACCTAATTACATATTTTACCCTTAAATATAATTACTTTAATAATATAATTTTAATTTTCTAGGGGTATAACTGTGATTTTATGAAACAAAAATGTACATTGATCAAAAAATGGTGTGTGAGAATCATCTCCCATAAAATAACAAATGGTTAAATAGAACAGATTGTCCAAAACGTAGGTAAAAAAATATTTTATAAATGATAGTTGTTAAAAATGATTTGACACAATTATCACATGTTCGGTTATTTTTCTAACAAAAAATGACGAATCATATTGGTACAAAAAAGTTGATAGTGTCGTTTTACCGCATTCACAAAATGTATCATATATTTAGCTATTTAATATGCTGAAAAATATTATTATGCATGTTGTGATTATGAGAGGATCGCCTGTACGTAGGTGGACAGAAATTTGAGAGAAAATAACTCTATTACTCACAAGAATAGATTACAGAGTATTACAAAACTCAAATAAACAAAAAACTCTCAAACTAACACACTAGGAATTCTCACCACTCTCTAGGGTGTATTCACTCTTGGTTATGATTACACTTTAACTCACACACACTAACTAGGTGTGATTACACTTCTTCTGAATGCATTACAATGAAGGTTTCCACCTCTATTTATAGGAAAAATTTGAGGAGGTGGAAAGGTGTGAACGCTAGATGGTGTGAACGCAAAAAATGGTGGCTAGCCGTAATTGTTTCCAATTTTGCTTCTTCCATATTAGTTGTTCAAAGTTGGCAAGCCGTCATTGTTTTCAAGTTTGCTTCTTTCACATGAGATGACGGCATCTAGAAGAAACTAGAATAAGGCATCTAGATGACACGACATCTAGAAGATACTAGATTACGGCTGGAAATCATCAATTCTCCCCCTCCAGACGTATCTAAACAAAACATTCAGGTTATGTCTCTGCATAACTCTAATTTGTCTCGAGTCACCACCTTTGTCAACATATCTGCAGGATTCTCCTTTATATGAATCTTGACTAGTCTCAACAGTTGTCGATCAATTACCTCGCGTATCCAATGATAGCGAATATCAATATGTTTTGTACGGGAATGGTACATGGAGTTCTTGCTCAAATCTAGAGCACTCTGACTGTCACAATGTACATTGTACTCCTTTTGCTTGTGTAGCGACCCCGACAAATCGTCAAGTGACGGCGTCGGCTACGTGGGTCCCATTACCTGATTATAAGTCTTTAAGACAAAGTTTGACCAAAATATGTCGCCTTCATTTCAAAATAAAGATTGTTCCCAAAGTTTACAAGAATTGTTCAACCAATAGTTAAGTTACAACGTTATAATACGAATGAAATCTAGGCGACACGGTTTAAAGTAAAGTCAAAAGACGCTCCATGAAATGCACATATACTCGACATCCAATGCAAGTATCAAATAATGAGCGGAAGCATGTATCATGTATCGTTCAAGGACCTGAGAAAAACATAGAAATCTGTCAACGAAAACGTTGGTGAAATCATAGGTTTAAGTAAGTAAGTACAAGTGAACCACAAGATTTGCATCAATGAATAATAGTAATACATTCCAAAAGTTTGTTTCACGAGCACCCAATTATCAAAGCTTAACATTCCTTCCATTGTATACCCCATCACTTAGTGCTAGAACAAACACTGATTCTCGAAAATATATTTCATCCGTAGACGGTAGCGAACCGTCAAAGATGAGGGTTGTCAACCCATATGGCCATATAACATAAGTTCTCGCTTACACCCGGCAAGTGTAACTAATGATAATCGAATTGAGGATTTTTGTTCTAAACTCGTATGTAGAATGTTTGTTTTCCCGTTCTTGTGTTCACTTAGTTCAAAAGAATCGTTTATGTTTTCTCATCCCAATATAAGTTCAAAAAGAGTAAAAGTGGGACTATGATCTCACCTTGAGTGCACGAGTAGTAAAGTACTTCGACAAGTAAACGTGTGCAAAGAACAATGCTAGTCTTGACCTAAACAATAGGGTTGTATCAATAACGGTAAACACGATAGGTCAAAGATGTTCAATTAGTCCTATGGCTCGTTACGACTCGATTATGTAGCATGTGAATCAACTAGTCAAGTTTCATGCACGATACAAGTAACTAAGCATGTTAGAACGATCGTATAATTGTTTGGTTAAGTTTGACTAAAAGTCAAACTTGGTCAAAGTCAAAGTCAACGGGGTCGGATCGGGTGTCCGACAATTTTCTCATGATGAGAAATCATTTATGAGCAGAATGGCCAAGTTTCATGTTAATCGGAGTTACGGTTAAGCGGGAAACATTTTGTGAAAGGAAAAATAAAAACTAAAATGAGCTGGGCATATGCGCGGCGCGCAAAGGGTTGCGCGGCGCGCACCCAAGTGTAAATCCTGGTCAGAACTTAACCACGAAGGCAAACATCTGGGATTTCTAATTTTGCGCGGCGCGCGGGTATATGCGCGGCGCGCAATACCTGGGAAACATGCAGTTTGCAGAAAAAGACCAAGTCACGAACCAAAACTCAAATTAACCTATTTTATGAACCGAAAACATCCAAAATGCATACTATATATCGTCGGAAAGGTAATTTGACAAGGAAAACAACTAAACACGTTTCATCAAACAAAAACATCAATTACAATAACCGAAAACTCGTCAATTGATCAAGAAAGGTTTATTTTCAAAGTTTCAAGTTCGTAAAACGTATTTTATGATTCGGGAATCCAATTTACACATACGATATGCCGTTTCGAAGGTAATTAAGCATACATTACAACTAATCACTAACAATTAACATTCCATGGCATTCAAGCATCAAAAGTTCATGTCAAGAACTATCAAACCCTAGTCAAACATCACAAAATCAATATTCATGTTTTTGAAGTTTTCTTAATCAACCTACGCATCAAAACGAAGCTAGTGATACTAGTAACACAATTAAAACATGCACTTTAACAATCTAACAACATTAACTCATCCAAAATCAAGGATTAAGCATACCCATTTCAAGTTCATGCTAGTTACTCCAAAAACAACAAATCGAGCAAACCAAACATATTTTCATGTTAGACTCGAGCCATAGACACTAACTAACACCATTTCAAATCAAAAACACGAATTTAGAGAAATCTAGAGTTTTAGAAATGTTACCCAAACGAGATGAAGTTGGTATCAAATTGTAGAGGATGAAGAGAGGATTCCAAATATGTAATCGGATTTGTTGTGAGCTTCCAAGATTGAATTTAGATGATGAATGAATGGAATGGGTTTGTGTGTGTGTTCTTGAGATGAAGAGAAAAGGGATGAGGGAGATGATGGAATGGATGAAATGGGTTGACTAGTTGACCTAGTCAACTAGTTTGCCCATTTGGCAACTCCGGTCCCTCGAGTTTCAAAGCGGGTGCGGGATTTAACCGATCGAATATTTTTAAAACGCAAGTTAACGAGAGATGTTATAATTAAATGACGGAATTATTATGAACGTTAGTCAACGGAAACTACGAATTTAAATAACGAAAGGTATTATTTAAAAGAAAAAGACGGTGTTAAAAATAAATTTAACGGAAAAACGCGGGATGTTACATTATCCACAACTCAAAAGAAATTTCGTCCCGAAATTTAGTTGGAAGTAGTAGTCGATATCTCTTACTCGAGACTTTACGTTGTCAATGCTATGAATAAGTGAAAGTACGTTCTTGAGGGTTCTCATGAATTTGGATAGTCAGGGTTTTACGTTGCATTAAGGTTCGGTTTTTACGATCCCCAATTTCAACTGGTTTTCCTATGAAGAGAAGTTTGTCATCGATAGTTGATGTATCCAGCAGGATTGCACGTTCCTGTTCCGCAGGACACGTTTCTAAGTTTGTTACACGAAATGTAGGGTAAACGGAAACTTAATTGAGTCGGAAGTTCTAAACGGTAGGGAGCGGTTCCAATACGCCCCAAGGTTTCAAAAGGTTTAACATGTCGCGGGTTTAACTTTCCCTGATTCCCGAAACGGATTACACCCTTCCAAGGTGCGGGTTCTCAATATTACGCGGTTACACACTGGAATTTGTGAGGTTCTCCTCTAAGTTTGGTATAACTCTTCTGGCGACAATGGGTTGTCTCGAGCCCTTCTCGGACTTGAACGATCTCAATTGTTGTTTCTTGATGGAGTTCAGATTTCGGTGGTTGATGCTTTGGTTAAATGAACAGGGGTATGACATTAGCGGTCATATAAGGTTTCGAAAAGTGCGCGTGAACACACGAGTGGTAACTACTGTTGTAAGAGTGATCTACTAAAGGTGACAATACGAGTTTGTGAGATGTCTTTCCAAGACGTAAATCGTTCGTTTGCTCGGTTCGTCAGTTTGTGGGTGGTACGCGGTACTCATGTCTAAGCAGGTTCCCAAGGTTTCTTGTAAAACTAGAAGTGAAACGAGTATTTCGATACAGAATAATTGACAAAGATACACCGTGTTGGAAAAGAATCTCTTAAGATACGTTGAACAAGTTAGTTAGGGTTCGAAAAATGTTCGTTAGGACTATTCACCCTCGTGGCGAATACTTATGTAATATGAGGAGTTTCTCTATCCATGGAGAAATGTTACAAGGAGTTTCTTTAAACGGAAATGCGAACGGTAAAGATAGTAGTGAAATGAGGACTTAGAATAGGATGAGTTTACATCTCGAGGTTGCTATAACGTGCCTCTAGTTGTCAAAAGTTGAAGTCTGAAAGAGAAACGAGGTAGTACACGTAGTTGTATAGTTCGGGGTTGAATAATAGTTGACCGATTATCAGAAACACAAGGGCGTTAAGTCAAAGAAGAGTGAAGTATCGTTGGATTGTGTGTTATCTTAATTTCCAGTAATATCAGACGGTAACGGTGAAATAACAGAGGTATGTAGTGTGGTACGTGATGACAAGAATATTGATCGGATCCACAATTTAGTATTCGAATTCTTCGTGCAAAATAACGAATTTCCGTCCCGTTGATTTCGAGTCGAGGGAGTATGCCTTTCGGCGTCCAAGTAGAAATATTTCCATATTTGAGTCCCATCTGGTGTTGTACGAATTTAGCTAGAAATGTTGGTGTGAAGAATCACGCTCAAGGTTCGATCGCGGAGAGATTAAAGTCGTGTAATACGAGAAAAGTCAGAAATGAATCTTCGGTAACAACCGGTGAGATCTAAGATTTTTACGAATACAAGTCTGAGTTGGGAGAGTTTCCTGATTACATGTGGCTTGATTTCGAGATTGATTGTAATTCCTTGACCATTAACTTCATGGTCTAGAAAATTGGACTTCGTTCAACAGAAATTCTCACTCGGAGAATTTGGTATAAAGTTGCTCTTTTCTCAAAAGTTCGAGCGTAAGATGGTGATGTTGTTCGTTTTCCTTCTTTACTTAAATAATTTAAGATGTCATCTATAAATACGATAACAGATTAGTCTATATGAATTTGCATACGCGGTTCAAGAGGTTTATGGATACGGGCGAGCCCTAAATAAATCAAGCGGTACTAAGAGAGATTTACAACTAACGTTGCGAGTTCGGAAAGTGGCTTAGGAGACATCGTCTCACTTAACCCCCAATTGATGATAACCGGAACGGAGGTCGATTTGGAACATACGGGATTCGTGCAAATAATCATAAGGTCATGGATGCGAGGGAGAGGGTATCGGTTTCCAACCGAAAATTACTCAGTTCACAATAATCTATACAAGATGATGGGGAAACATTTTTTTTTTTTTTTTTTTTTTTTTTTTTTTTTTTTGTTTTTTACGAATAGGTTCCGAGCTCCCTAGTTCTATAGGTGTCAAGTCAAAAGTCTTAACGTATATCCTCCAATAAAATTTATAAGCACACAATATTTTCCGTCGGTCACTTAAATCGTCTAAGTAGTATCTGGGGGAAAGAGGTGGAATATAAAGAGCATGAGTCAAATCCTTGGTTATAAAACGTCTAGCGGTAATCGAATCGAACAAGTATGAAATATACGGTTTGTTGTGAAGAAACGTACCCGTTACTAGTCCATCGTCGTTCCGGGCATCCTTGGTGTCGATGTCGAAGGTTCAACGGCGTGCGTTGGGGTTGATTTTCTTATTTGGGCACACATTCCTAAAATGACCCAGTTGGCCACATTCGAAGCAAGCACCCATTCTGTGTGCGTTGGGCATCTTTCGAGCGACGGGTCCTTGGCGCCGGTGGCGAAACCTGCCACATCCTTCAAAGTGATGCTTGTGGCATTCGTCACAAAAAGGCAGTTTTCCGGCATAGCCTTTCTTGTCGTTGGAGGTAAAAGGCTTCTTGGCGGGGTTGTTGTTGTTGTTGTGGTTGCTTGATTGAGAGGCTTTCCATGTTCTTTTGTTGTTACTCGGGTGGTTCTCGACCATTGGTGCCGGTGCTTCCATTTCATTCACCGTTTCTAAGGCTTGGCGGGCCATTGTTAAAGCCTCTTGTAGGTTAGTGGGTTGAGATGTCATTACCTTGTGTTGAATGCTCTTAGGGAGGCCATCCATGTAAAGTTCGACTCTTAGGGATTCGGGAGTCATGAGAATTGGACACATCGAGACTAGTTCGGTAAACCGTTGATTATAAGCCTTGAGGTCATATCCGGCCGTTTTTAAATTCCTTAGACCATGTTCGAGCCTTCGAGTCTCGTCGCGCGGGAAGTATTCGGTGATCATTCTTTCTATTAATTCGGTCCAAGAGAGTGTGTGGGCTTCATCGCTTCCCACTAATTGTACATACGTGTTCCACCATGAGAGAGCAATACCGGTGAAAGTGAGGGTGGAAAACTTGACCTTATCTTGGTCTCGACAACCGCTTGTGTTAAAAACGGTCTCCATTTGTTCAAACCATCGGGTGAGAGTAACCGGTCCCCCGGTTCCATCGAAAGTGGGAGGATTGTACTTCATGAAGTTCTTGTAGGAGCAACCTTCGATTGAATTACCGGCTCCATGATTGTTGTTGTTAGAAAAGTGATCGGCCACGGCCGTACCCACGGCGGTGGTTATCATTCGTTGAAGAGCTTGTTCTAGAGTTTCGAGAGGAGTATTGTGTTGACCTTGGTGAGCCATTGTTCCTTCATGAGACAAGAATATCGTTGGTTAGTATTTTCAACAATACTAACCGTGGCATGGAATAAGGATAGAGAGAAAATTTTCCTTGACTCGCCTTAAATTCTCTATGTCATAATGTCGGAACGTCCATGTGAATCACCGTAATATAATCCCGGAAATTATATTACCCTGATTCTCATGTGCATTTAACATTACTTCACAAAGTCAAGGTGGCGCATCAACAAAATTTATCAACGTAAGATCAAGATCGAATACGAGTCAGATATGATAGACGAGTTCGAGTATAAATGCACAAATAGTCAAGTAATTCCTACTTCAGTCTATATGCCGGTTGTAGTCTAGATTCACCTATGTACCCTATGAATCGGGGTGGACACAAATGAACTCTAAATCCCTACAACCAAGGCTCTGATACCACCTGTAGCGACAGATGGGGTAGAAACCCACCCAGTGCCTTTCCAGCTAACCGCTTGGTGACCACTGAGTGTACCTCAGACACTGATTTTACGGCCCGCATTTCTGCCAAACTGCCAACCCTCAAATTCCAAGGGATCGCAAGGGGTAAGAGCCAATGCTTCGTCACAGGTAACACTGTGAGAACCCCCTCTACGATTAACCCGCCAAAAAGCATAGTCCGTATGAGTGCCCGGCCTGACAGCCGGCGCGCGTGACTACCTTTACGGCTAAGGTTAAACCAGCTCTGATACCACCTGTAGCGACCCCGACAAATCGTCAAGTGACGGCGTCGGCTACGTGGGTCCCATTACCTGATTATAAGTCTTTAAGACAAAGTTTGACCAAAATATGTCGCCTTCATTTCAAAATAAAGATTGTTCCCAAAGTTTACAAGAATTGTTCAACCAATAGTTAAGTTACAACGTTATAATACGAATGAAATCTAGGCGACACGGTTTAAAGTAAAGTCAAAAGACGCTCCATGAAATGCACATATACTCGACATCCAATGCAAGTATCAAATAATGAGCGGAAGCATGTATCATGTATCGTTCAAGGACCTGAGAAAAACATAGAAATCTGTCAACGAAAACGTTGGTGAAATCATAGGTTTAAGTAAGTAAGTACAAGTGAACCACAAGATTTGCATCAATGAATAATAGTAATACATTCCAAAAGTTTGTTTCACGAGCACCCAATTATCAAAGCTTAACATTCCTTCCATTGTATACCCCATCACTTAGTGCTAGAACAAACACTGATTCTCGAAAATATATTTCATCCGTAGACGGTAGCGAACCGTCAAAGATGAGGGTTGTCAACCCATATGGCCATATAACATAAGTTCTCGCTTACACCCGGCAAGTGTAACTAATGATAATCGAATTGAGGATTTTTGTTCTAAACTCGTATGTAGAATGTTTGTTTTCCCGTTCTTGTGTTCACTTAGTTCAAAAGAATCGTTTATGTTTTCTCATCCCAATATAAGTTCAAAAAGAGTAAAAGTGGGACTATGATCTCACCTTGAGTGCACGAGTAGTAAAGTACTTCGACAAGTAAACGTGTGCAAAGAACAATGCTAGTCTTGACCTAAACAATAGGGTTGTATCAATAACGGTAAACACGATAGGTCAAAGATGTTCAATTAGTCCTATGGCTCGTTACGACTCGATTATGTAGCATGTGAATCAACTAGTCAAGTTTCATGCACGATACAAGTAACTAAGCATGTTAGAACGATCGTATAATTGTTTGGTTAAGTTTGACTAAAAGTCAAACTTGGTCAAAGTCAAAGTCAACGGGGTCGGATCGGGTGTCCGACAATTTTCTCATGATGAGAAATCATTTATGAGCAGAATGGCCAAGTTTCATGTTAATCGGAGTTACGGTTAAGCGGGAAACATTTTGTGAAAGGAAAAATAAAAACTAAAATGAGCTGGGCATATGCGCGGCGCGCAAAGGGTTGCGCGGCGCGCACCCAAGTGTAAATCCTGGTCAGAACTTAACCACGAAGGCAAACATCTGGGATTTCTAATTTTGCGCGGCGCGCGGGTATATGCGCGGCGCGCAATACCTGGGAAACATGCAGTTTGCAGAAAAAGACCAAGTCACGAACCAAAACTCAAATTAACCTATTTTATGAACCGAAAACATCCAAAATGCATACTATATATCGTCGGAAAGGTAATTTGACAAGGAAAACAACTAAACACGTTTCATCAAACAAAAACATCAATTACAATAACCGAAAACTCGTCAATTGATCAAGAAAGGTTTATTTTCAAAGTTTCAAGTTCGTAAAACGTATTTTATGATTCGGGAATCCAATTTACACATACGATATGCCGTTTCGAAGGTAATTAAGCATACATTACAACTAATCACTAACAATTAACATTCCATGGCATTCAAGCATCAAAAGTTCATGTCAAGAACTATCAAACCCTAGTCAAACATCACAAAATCAATATTCATGTTTTTGAAGTTTTCTTAATCAACCTACGCATCAAAACGAAGCTAGTGATACTAGTAACACAATTAAAACATGCACTTTAACAATCTAACAACATTAACTCATCCAAAATCAAGGATTAAGCATACCCATTTCAAGTTCATGCTAGTTACTCCAAAAACAACAAATCGAGCAAACCAAACATATTTTCATGTTAGACTCGAGCCATAGACACTAACTAACACCATTTCAAATCAAAAACACGAATTTAGAGAAATCTAGAGTTTTAGAAATGTTACCCAAACGAGATGAAGTTGGTATCAAATTGTAGAGGATGAAGAGAGGATTCCAAATATGTAATCGGATTTGTTGTGAGCTTCCAAGATTGAATTTAGATGATGAATGAATGGAATGGGTTTGTGTGTGTGTTCTTGAGATGGAGAGAAAAGGGATGAGGGAGATGATGGAATGGATGAAATGGGTTGACTAGTTGACCTAGTCAACTAGTTTGCCCATTTGGCAACTCCGGTCCCTCGAGTTTC
Organism: Rutidosis leptorrhynchoides; assembly: GCF_046630445.1. Lineage (NCBI taxonomy): Eukaryota > Viridiplantae > Streptophyta > Magnoliopsida > Asterales > Asteraceae > Rutidosis > Rutidosis leptorrhynchoides. The sequence goes on from NC_092334.1 coordinate 595,905,146, forward strand.
AAAGCGGGTGCGGGATTTAACCGATCGAATATTTTTAAAACGCAAGTTAACGAGAGATGTTATAATTAAATGACGGAATTATTATGAACGTTAGTCAACGGAAACTACGAATTTAAATAACGAAAGGTATTATTTAAAAGAAAAAGACGGTGTTAAAAATAAATTTAACGGAAAAACGCGGGATGTTACAGCTTGATTCCAAATTCTTGAAGATAACGCTTTAACCACAACATTTCTTTACCAGCTTCTGCGGTGTAGTGACCCGGAAATTTCTGATCAAATTTAAACTTAATCTTTATGTAATTCCGACATGATAAGCAAAGTCTGTATTGTTGAAGTCTCAAAAACTTTGAACTGTGTTCATATAATCGTTTACCCTTTGACTGTGCCCAACGATTCACGAACAATTGTGTGTAAATAAATATGTAAATATATATATATATATATATATATATATATATATATATATATATATATATATATATATATATATATATATATATATATATATATATATATATATATATATATATATATATATATATATTGTAATATTAATTACTAATATTATAACTAGTATTAATATTAATATTAGTATTATTATTCTTAGTAATCCTAGTTATTATTATGATTATTAAAAAGTATTAGTATTAATTTGATTACTAAGATTTCCATCCTATTTAAAGTTATTATTATCATTATTTTTATTATGATAATAATATTATTTATGTTATTGTTAATATTAATAGTAGTGTTATTATTTGCATTAGTAATATTATTAACATCAATAATATATAGATATAAAAATTTAAACATGTAATTTATGATTACTCGTAATATTATTAGGTATTATCATTAAGATTCTTTATTATTATTATTTATTTATTTTTAATTGTAAAAAAATAATACAATTTATTAATATATCATTAATACAACTAATGGAATTATTATTCTAATTTTTTTTATAAACAACAGTTTTATCATTTTTTGCATTTTTATGTATTTATTATTTAATAGTAATTAATATTTTATAAAAAATTAAACTATATATACATAAAAGAATTTTATATATAAATCTGTTTCATAGTACCAATCAACTTTACAGAACCTTGTTTGTATCTTCAAAATTGTTAGACGTTGAATCTGAATACCAAATACAATCCAAAGTCTGTTAGATGTCTGTTTCAACTTTTATATTTTTTATATATTTTTTGGTACTGGGAAAATAGTTCCTGTCGACTCATATATGCTATAAGCCTTCATCACATTCAGTTCGTACCAAGCAGATTCGATCTATACAACAAATTCCAAAATTCTGTTAGCCATCATAATCTTCTTTTAAAATTTTTATATATTTCTGTACGTGCTCAATATTAGGTGTCGAATAAAATCTTTGGTATATGACAAACGGATTAATCAGTGTATCATCACAATACATTCATAAACCAACAACAAAAGAATACTCAATACAATTTACCTTCTTGAATCAATACCCTAAAAAACAATACCACCTCACTTTCAAGAACTACCACCGAAAAACCGCCACCATTAGCCAATTCATCACTACTTACTCGGTTACTTTTGTGTTTTCAACAATAATCCTACTCCATCACCTTATAGAGCCACCACCATCATCATCCTTACAAACCTACATGTTCAACAACCCATAACACCACCATTACCTTCTTTGAACTAACCCCGAACCACCTTTGAGTTAAGCTCCTAGTTAGAACAAAACTATAACGAACACCCCTTGTTACTTGCCTTCTTTTAACCCGCTTATTCTCATGCTTGATCCAACATCCGAACCCATTTTTCTTTCTCTTCTCTCTCTTCTTTCTTGTTGTCTTTCTTCTTCATGAACCACGATCAACAATCACCTCCATCTCTCGCCAATTACTGCAAATCGTTGTTGTTGTTTCTGAGAGAGTAAAACGCGAAAAAGAATGATGAGATCGGGATTATTTAAACTAATAAAGAAAATCGTTGATTCTCACAAAATAAGGTGACAACTGGGATTATAAAGAAAAGAGTATATTATTCAAAGTTTCTTTTTAATCATGCAAATGGAGGATTCAATGGTTTTCAAAGAGACAAATTGAATTATATTTTCTTCTTTTCGGACAACAACTCACAAGAGGATCCCACTTAAATTTGATGATGCCGTCTGTTTTCCTTTTATTTTGTTGTGATTCTTGTGGTGGGCCGATAAAAGCATTCACACCCATTTAAATGATTTTTTGGTCAACTTAGGCGTTTCCTTTTTCTTTTGCTGGGTTACCGACACTATCACCAAACAACCCTCATCATTAAAGTAAGTAAAAATCGGGATAGTGGTTAGAAGGATATATATATTTATTCGTTTTTGAATCGAGCAAGTTGAAGTATTAGTGGGTTTAAAATAAACCTTTTGTGTTTATAAGATAACTAAATCGTTGATGATGATGAGATGATATAACAAGTATATTGATAGTGTGATTAAAGATAGATGATGATTAAGAATAAAATGATACGGTGGCTATGATTTTTGGCTGTGATGATACATGTTGAACCGAAAACATTTAAGGTTTCTTGGACTAATTTGTTAGTTGGGCTTCAAAACCCAATTGGGCCGAGACCCAACTAAATTACAGTTGGGCCGAAAACTGTTAATGATCCGTAATATGGGTAAATAAATATCGGGAATAGAATAAATCAGAAAAGCGACGGTAGATGGATGGTTGGGTACTTGAGGGGTGAATGAGACGTCGTGGGTTCGAGCCTGAGCGGTGGCATTTTCTTTTTTAATCTTGATTCCTTAAAGGTAGCTATTTATAAACTTTATTATGATTATAATTATTATTATTATTAATTAGTATGATATTATGTTATTATGACTATGATTAGGATTATGATTTAAATATTGAAGTGTTAGGAACTTATTATTAATCATATGAAAGTAAATATAACATAAGTATGATTAAATTTATTGTATGAAATGAATATATGTATAATGAAAGATAGTTTTATGAAAATGAATAGTATATTAAAAATGATTAAAGATAATAATTAAGTTATAAGTGATATAGATAAAAGTATAAATATATGTATATAACTCATTTATCATTATTATTATTATTATTATTATTATTATTATTATTATTATTATTATTATTATTATTATTATTATTATTATTATTATTATTATTATTATTATTATTATTATTATTATTTCTATTATTATTATTATTATTATTATTATTATTATTATTATTATTATTATTATTATTATTATTATTATCATTTTAAAGTATGTAGTATTACTATTGAAACTAAATTTTTATATAAAAATTATCATTTTTTATTATTAGAACTACCATTATTATTATTATTATTATTATTATTATTATTATTATTATTATTATTATTATTATTATTATTATTATTATTAGAATTATCATTATTTTTATCATTATTATTTTTATTATTATTTTTATTTTTTCTAACACTAATATTAGTATTTTTATCATTATTATTATTAGTATTATTAATTATTAATATATCAAATAAATATTTTCTATATAAAAATATATTTTGTACATAAAACATAACTATATTAAAATATTTGTAATAAATATTAATTATCTATTTATTGTATATAAAAATAAATATAGTTAATTTAGTTATTAATGAAACGTACAAGTTACTAAAATAACAATTAATAATAATACCTAAATTTGTTCGAATTCCATTATATGTGTTAATATACATATAAATGATATATGTTCGTGAATCCAAGGTCAACCCTACACTTGTCAAATGACGTTATATGTATTTTTACTACAAAATACAGTATGGTGAGTTCATTTGATTCCCTTTTACTCTTTACATTTTTGGGACTGAGAATACATGCGCTGTTTTTACAACTGCTTTATTAATTGCTTTTGAAATATATTTTGAACTGCGAATACATGAAATACTTTTATAAATGTTTGACGAGATCGACACAAGCAAAACATTCCTCGAATGAATTATTATGCAGACATAAGTTCTGCGGATTATTATTGAATTATGTGGACATGATAATTGCCACCATTGAATTATGTGGACATGATAATTGCCACCATTGAATTATGTGGACATGATAATTGCCACCAGTTGATGTGAATGTTAAATATCGAGAGAATGATTTTATACACAGGTTATGTGTATGTTATTTTTGTGCACAAGATATGTGTACGGTTACTATGATTTATGAAAATGGTTTCGTACATGAGAAAGATGTACTGTATTTAAAAGATATAGCATGTACATTACAAGTGGGTATAGGATTCGGGCCCATTTGTACCATGCAGCATTTAAATCTTGTGGTCTATCAAAATGATGAATTTTATTGTTTTAAGATAAACCTATGAACTCACCAACCTTTTGGTTGACACTTGAAAGCATGTTTATTCTCAGGTATGAAAAAAATCTTCCGCTGTGCATTTGCTCATTTTAAGGACATTACTTGGATTCGATCATCGCTCTGGGATCAAATGTTGATGACTTCGTCCAGATGGATTAGGACGGGGCATTTCATGCGGCAGCAATATATTCTGCTTCGCTTGTGGATAATGCAACACACTTCTGTAGTCTTGACTGCCATGAAACAGCTCCTCCTGCAAAAGTGTAAATGAATCCTGAAGTAGATTTCCTACTATCAGGATCTCCAGCCATATCAGCATCCGTATAGCCTTCCAAGATTGGATCAGCTCCCCCGTAACAAAGACATATCTTCGTTGTACCTTTAAGATATCTGAGAATCCATTTTACCGCATTCCAATGCTCTTTCCCGGGGTTAGAGAGAAAACGACTCACTGTTCCCACTGCGTGAGCAATATCGAGCCTCCTACACACCATTGCATACATCAAACTTCCAACTACTGAAGAATATGGTACTGACGACATCTCCCCGATCTCTTCCTTGGATGAGGGACAAGAACTCTTGCTTAACTTGAAATGGTTAGCTAATGGAATGCTAACAGCTTTGGCAATGTTCATATTGAATCGTGAAAGGACTCGTTCAATATACTTCTCCTGAGAATCTGAGATAGCCATAACCTTCTATTTTCCTATCTCGGGTAATCTGCATTCCTAAAATTTGTTGAGCCTGTCCTAAGTCTTTCATGTCAAAAGACTTAGAGAGTTCCTTCTTCAGCTGGTTGATCTTCGTTGCATCTTTCCCTACGATCAAAATATCGTCTACATATAGTAGAAGAGCAACGAAATCTCCTTCAGAAAACTTCTGAATGTAGACACACTCATCTGCTGCACTTTTCTTGTACCCTTGACTCACCATGCACGAGTCAAACTTCTTGTACCACTGCCTAGGTACCTGCTTTAAACCGTACAAACTTTTCTTCAGCTTGCATACGAGGTTATCTCCTGAAACCTCAAAACCTTCTGGCTGCTCCATGTAAATTTCTTCATGTAAATCTCCATGAAGAAAAGCCATCTTTACATCCATCTGTTCAAGCTCCAAGTTTATACTTGCGACCAATCCAAGTATGACTCTGATTGAAGTCATCTTGACTACTAGTGAAAATATCTCGTCAAAGTCAATTCCTTTCTTCTGTTGGAATCCTTTAACTACAAGTCGTGCTTTGTATTTCACCACTTTTCCGCTGCCATCCTTTTTCAGCTTGAACACCCATTTATTTTTTAGTGCCTTCTTCCCGCGTGGAAGTTCTACAATCTCATAAGTTTGATTTTTCTGCAGAGAATCCATCTCATCCTGCATTGCGAGCAACCATTTTTCTTTGTATTTATAAGATACTGCTTCATGAAAACTCTCTGGTTCTCTATCTTCAGTAAGTAGAAGGTACTCGAATTCCAGATATCTACTCGATGGAATCCGACTTCGTTCAGATCTACGAACTTCTGGAATATACTGAGGAGATCCACCATCATCTTGACCTTGTGATGGTGCTGAAATGTCTGGCAGATGGGGTTGTGGCTCCCCCTGCTCAGCATCGTCATTTTCCTCATTATCTTCTACTTCTGGCATTTCTTCTTGCACTGTATATTCATTTCTCATGAATGATTCCGTTGTTGCCTCTGGCACCTGAGCAGCAACATTTGATTTCTGAGATATTGTGGGCTTTTCAATATCTTCTATTGTCTGGCTTTCATGGAACACTACGTCCCTACTCCTGATCACCTTTTTCTCCTTTGGATCCCATAATCTGTATCCAAATTCTTCATCTCCATAGCTTATGAATATGCATGGAGTGGTCCTTGCATCCAGCTTCTGCCTGAGCTCCTTGGATACATGTGCGTATGCCAAACATCCAAATACTCTTAAGTGAGAGTATGATGGGTCCTTTCCAGACCAAAGTTTCTCCGAAACTTCAAAATTCAGTGGTACTGATGGAGATCGGTTGATCAAGTAACATGCGGCTCTGACTGCTTCTCCCCAGAATGGCTTTGGCAGCTTAGCCATACTGAGCATGCTCTGAACACGTTCCATGATTGTTCGGTTCATTCTTTTTGCTATACCATTGTGTTGAGGGGTACGTGGAACTGTCTTCTCATGTCGGATGCCATATGATCTGCAATAGGCATCGAACTGCCTGGAAAGAGTATTCACCGCCGTTGTCAGATCGAAGACACTTTAACTTCTTTTCTGTCTCACGTTCTACCATGACATGGAACTGTTTGAAGTAATCGAAAACCTGGTCCTTCGTCCGCAAGAAATATACCCACACCTTTCGAGAAGCATCATCGATAAACGTTAGAAAGTATCGATTGCCGCCAACTGATTCAACCTCTAAGGGACCGCAAACATCAGAGTGCACCAGGCTGAGTAACTCTGATCTTCTCGTTGAAGAGGAATTAAACGAGACTCAATGTTGCTTACTAAACAGACAATGATTGCAAGGATTTAGTGCAGCGTCCTTGTCTACATTGATAAGCTCCTTCTTTATTAGGGTAGACAACCCTTTTTCACTCATGTGACCGAGTCTCTGGTTCCATAAATTTTGTGACGCCTCTTTTTCTGCAACATTAAGGCCGTCTGTACAGATCTTCACATGAGTTTTGTATAGTGTGCCACAAATGTGTCCTCGAGCGACTATCACCTCTTGAAAATTTCCATGTGCCTCTACTGAAATGACTATCATAGCTCTATTTGTCAAGAGCTATTCCAGAAAGTAGATTCAGCCGAAGATCCGGCACATGGCGGACATCCTTCAGAGTGATTGTGCTCCCGAAACTTGTCTTTATCGTGACATCACCAATTCCGACAATCTCAGCGGAACTGGAATTTCCCATCTTTACAGCTCCAAAATCACCAGCTTTGTATGTTGTGAAGTATTCCTTGTATGGAGTCACGTGGTAGGAAGCTGCAGTATCTACCACCGATTCTGTGTCTTCTCGTGAGACGTGAAGGCAGGTCTCATCATGGGTTGAACAATAAGCGACATCACCAGAAATAGTCACTAATGTTTCTCCAACCTTATTCTTTGGCTGTGAACTGCTCTGATCTTGTTCCTCTTTCAATCTGTAGCAGTCCTTCTTCATATGTCCCTCTAATCCACAATGAGAGCATTTATATATTGGTCTTCTGCTATCAGCAGACCTGCCTCTGCTCTTGCTTCTGCCTCTCCATTTACTTTTGCTACTCATTCGTTGTCTACCCCGATTCTCTGTGACAAAGGCATGGGTCTGATCTGTGTCCATGTCCTTTCTCCTTGCCTCTTCACTGAATAGGGCATCCTTGACCATTGACATGGTAAGTTTTCCATTCGGGACTGAGTTGCTGAGTGTTACGACCAGCGTCTCCCAACTATCAGGAAGAGAACTAAGTAGCAGTAGCGCCTGAACTTCATCACCAAGAGGCATCTCTACAGACGATAACTGATTGACCAAGCTATGGAACTCACTGGTATGCTCGGCAACTGAAGTTCTACTTTTAAGCTTCATGTTGACTAAATGCCTCATCAACAGGGCTTTATTCCGAGCAGTCTTGGCCTGGTACATGTCCTCCAACTTTTTTCAGAGGACATATGCGTCTGTCTCTTGTGCAACATGGTGGAAGACACTATGATCAATCCATTGACGGATCTGACCAATAGTTTTTCAATTTAACTTCTTCCACTCTTTCTCTTTGGCGGAATCAGTATTTGTACCCTTTAATTCAATAGGGTCAAACAAATCCTTACAGCTGAGGAGATCTTCCATCCGAGGTTTCCACAGTGTGTAGTTGGTGGCAGTGAGCATAATCATGGCTCCGGAAGATGATCCTGACTCCTCCGTGGACATTATCACCTTACAAATAATTTTTCAACACAAACGGGGTTGAAAACTTCAGAAAACTCAAATACTCTACCAACGCCTCTAACCTAGCTCTGATACCACTTGTTGTGATTTTGAGAGGATCGCCTGGACGTTGGTGGACAGAAATTTGAGAGAAAATAACTCTATTACTCACAAGAATAGATTACAGAGTATTACAAAACTCAAATAAAGAAAAAACTCTCAAACTAACACACTAGGAATTCTCACCACTCTCTAGGGTGTATTCACTCTTGGTTATGATTACACTTTAAATCACACACACTAACTAGGTGTGATTACACTTCTTCTGAATGCATTATAATGAAGGTTTCCACCTCTATTTATAAGAAAAATTTGAGGAGGTGGAAAGGTGTGAACGCTAGATGGTGTGAACGCAAAAAATGGTGGCTAGCCGTAATTGTTTCCAATTTTGCTTCTTCCATATTAGTTGTTCAAAGTTGGCAAGCCGTCATTGTTTTCAAGTTTGCTTCTTCCACATGAGATGACGGCATCTAAAAGAAACTAGAATAAGGCATCTAGATGACACGACATCTAGAAGATACTAGATTACGGCTGGAAATCATCAATGCATTTGCATATATTTATTTGAAATACAAATTTATTTCATACTATTTTTTTGAGTTGCAACAAATTATTTGACCTAAGTTATTCAAATTCTATGGTAAAATAAACGAACGGAACAAATAATTTTTTTTATGAAAAACTGGAAAATCCGACTAAATTTTAAATATATAGTAATAAATCTTTATAACTAGTACGAAATATATATTCTTTTTTTTTTGACAGCAATTGAGATCATCCGAGGGGAACTAAACCACCCGTTGCGATCATCACTCGTTTCGACTATGCCGATGCAGCGATAATAACCCCGCCCCCATCGCTTCTTGGGAGAAAACCTTGAAACCGATCCAAGGGCACGACCAAGTAGAAGATTTCATAGTCTACGACAGGTTGTTGTAGGTGATATTGAAAAGGAAACGTGTAATGCATGTGATAGTTTAAAAAATGATGTGTTTGTCGAGGAATCCAAAGGGCCTAATGCTTTTGTTCTCCACGCGCATGTATCGAGTCCCAATGTAGAAGATTTCTTGCCAGAAGATAATGTTGAATTTAAAATTTTTGCATGCAGTGGACCTTCCAAGGTTGATGATATTTTGTCACAAGAGAATGCTAATTTTAAAAATTGCACGCGTAACTCATCCAACGACGTGACCACGGTTGCCCGTTTTCGTGTTAAGGAGAGAAAAATTCATCCATTGATTAAAAGTCATTTCATTAAACACGTTTGGAGAAGGAGAAATATGAAGCGTAGACGACGTCGGGATAATTTTCGTTGGCATGAAAGATATTTTATCGAGAACGTGAAGAAAGATTCAGATGAGGACGATGATGAAGTTGGTTGTTGCTCATGTTGTTCCTCCTGCGCATCATCGGATTCGGATTCATAGTCTCCTTTACTTGTCGTCGGGTGTTTTTTAGTGTCTTCGTGCTATTGTCCCTTTAATGTTCCGAGCTTTGTTGTTTTGTGAGTTTTATTCGTGAGTTTGTTTGTGGTCTCGTGTGCGTGTGTGCGGTCTGTGTCTTTTCTAGCGACTTGCTAGTGTAATTCGTGTACTTCTTTTATTTATATTAAAATTTTACTTGCCTTTCAAAAAAAAAAAAAAGGGCACGACCAAGTAAAAACCCCTCCCTTTTTCCCCTCAAACGATATGAGAAAGGTGTCATGAGTGAATAATTCATGTCATGGATGAAATTGTGTTGTTATCTTTAGGAGTTTTGTTAGTTTGTTATAGTGGTTCCGTGGTGGTTAACTCGGTTTGAGGAATTATCGATATGTGACGTTTATTTGTTTCGAACCTTCCCAATTTTTCTATTGTCTATATCGGTTTAAGATCTTCATTATTCAAAGGTCCCTTTTATAAAGTTTGTGTTTTTCTGTAAAAAAACACCTTATCCGCTACTTCTCTTCATTTAACTACATCTGGCGCTTTACATTCTCACCAAAAAATCCCATAACTTTGTCACGCATATATTCTATTAAATATGTTTTGAACTCTAAAGAATGAAATACAAGTTCAATTATTTACTCTCTCCAATTATTTCTATAATTTTCATATGTGTCTATGCTCTTATTAGAAATTTTTCAAAAATAAAAACAGAACCAAATCCACTTCAACACTTATTGTGGACAAAAATATTTTCCCACTCGTTAATGAAATAGTGCTGGCTTCACCAATTTATCACCATTGCACTTTGACACCGACACAACTTCCATTTGGCCAACATGTAATTTGTGCATGTATACTCGTACCCTACTCATCATTAAACTTGGAATAATAAGGGTTGACTATCATTCTACTAAATGGTCCAAATATAATCTTGAAAATATATTTGACAATCGTTTCATCAACTAGTAAAGGTGTAAAGAAAGTCAACGGCTTTAAATCGTTATTCTCAGTTTCATTATAAATATCTACATTTTAAACATGAATTATCTCATTATAAATGTCAATATCCTATTTGTCAAAATATTATTTCAACTGAATTTAGTAAATATAGATGATATTTTATTGATAAATAATAAAGTTAGTTAAGAATTCAAAAATTTCATGTTGAATCAAAATGTATTTCTTATCTGAGTTGTTACGAACTTTCAGTCACAATACTCCCAGTGGGGCTTTTACTAAAGCAAAGGTTGCGAGAACAACATTTTGGTGTAAACGACTTCAGTTTTCCTCCCTTTTTTCTTCTTAAAAATAGTAAATTAAAATTAACTTGACGGGGGCTTATCTTCACAACCTTCATACTACTCTATCCCACCATAGTGTATTTACTCTCTCACAATTTTGTCACATCAACCACAATCACAACCACAACTCTTAAAAACCCCGTCATCACTATATGTGGTCTAATCTGAGATTTCAGTTTGGCTCACGAAATTCAATGGGATTCCGGCAGAATTGGAATAGAATTTAGACACACGTCATGTCTAAATTCAATTCCAATTCCGCCGGAATCACTTTGGATTTCATGAGCCAAACGTGACCTAATAAGCTCTGACGTTAATAGTGTTGATAGAATTTTGACTGATAAATTTTTTACACTCTAGTTGTGCTTAGCTTGGCTGCTATGCATACTACATAATTCATCTAATGTGTTTGGTTAATCAATGGAGTATAAAAAATATGTATATTTTTGATGATGGGGGGTACCCATCAGGCCTAGTAATTGGGCTTGGTCCATGGGTCGCTATTAAGTCTCCCTCCTAAACCCTAATTCTCTCTTATAAATAGAGGGGTCACCAATCAATTAGGGTACCCAATCGGGACACATTCTCACTAGGGTTTTTACCTATCACCCTTGGTAGGGTTTTTCCCTTCGCCGCCAATCGGAGCGCCGTCCATCGGCCGACGGTCAGCCCTTAGCCACCCTTCCGAGATCATCATCTCGGCTAGGGTTATCACGGTATCCGGACCGGAGGTTAACGCCGCTGAACTAATAAAACCCTCCTCTATTGCACTCAAGCGTATTTTTATCCTAGGCGGAAATATGCTTGATCAATTGGTGCTTTCATTGAGAGATACAACATATTGTATTCCTTCCATTACACGAACGGTGCTGTAAGTTTACATTTATTTTCTTATGTTAAAAATCTGGGAAACACATATTAACGTGTGATCTAGTTTGTGGCTATCCATCAACCAGAATACACCTGGGTTTAGTACATGTATTAGGAATAATATGATGATCTGGTCATGGGTTACACGTTGAAAATTATATGCATGCATGCGGATCTAATATAAAAATAGGTGTATTTTCAGATCTCGTGAACACCATGATTTTTTTTTTTTTAATCAAACGTCACCAACTTTTCTTTACGGTGTATATATTTATTTATATATGGGTGGTTCTCACGTTTAAAAAAAAAAAACATATGACCAGATAGTGATCATATCCTATACGGAGTACAACAAATTAACATGCTTACATGTTCGTTTTATCATTATTTTACAACCATTCTTCACACTTCATGATTCATCATTCGGGATCACCGATTTGGGTGGTGGCGGTGTCGGAGGGTCTGGTTTATATTTCAAAGGGAAAAATCTTTGTGGAAACATCTCACGGAAGATCGCAACGCCTTCGGAGTATATATAGCACAACGATACCGAACTGACTTGACTTTTGAGAGTGTTTTCACTCTAGGTGGAGAAATGACTTGACTTTATTCTCGGATAGGGGAAGGATTGTCTACATCTCACCTCCCCCATACACCACTTATGTGGTATTGGGTTTTGTTGTTGTTGTTGTTGTTGGTGATACCGAACTGGCAGTTCGGGTAGGCTGCATCGCCTCCGGGCATGCCGTAACGCCTATGGACAGCTTCATAGCAACTCCGGGCTGATTGTAGATCTAGGAAGATTCGAAATCATCTCAACATGGCCTGGAATCGGAGCTCCTTATCTACTATTTTTAAACGCATGTTCTTATCGAAGGTACCCTTATTGACTCTTTTCAATCCACTCGTTCCTATACTATATGAGTTAATTGTTGTTTTTGAATATAATATTGGTAACAATTACTAATAAAGTAGTAAGGGGTGTACGAGCTGCTAAACGATGTGTATAACTCGTGTCAGGAAGGGGTATCTGATAAAATTTATGTAGATCACATTATACGTGGTTGTACCGAATCCTATGCACCACCTATCCTTTTTTATGGAAAATATATATATTATATTCATCCATCAATATAATCATAAGGGGATATGTTTATAGGTCACGCGTGTAGCACGACTTATATAATTCATGAGGTATTAAAAACAAATTAATTAAGACCAATTGTTATATTATGTCGTGTTATTAGTGGGTCCAAAGATTTATTTGGGAAGTCGGTGTCTCTCGGGTTTAAAATATCATATTGATATGATACGAGTACGACTTATTTCACGAATTATTCGGTCGATTAATTGATTTGATTATTCTCATTCCATTAATAAAGATTGATAATATTTATCAGATTTGTATACCTTTAAGCCACGTTTTTAATATGGAAGAGATGTAATAAATTATGATGCTATTTTAGTGGGAAGACACATGGTTACACCAAAAATATTGCGTCTAACATACACAGGATATATATCAAAATCTCATACCTCCTTATCTAACATTTATGCTTTATAGTTAATATATTGGTATGAGGGCTAGTTGTAACGAGCAATATGTTTGTGTTTATCCTGTTACGCAAGGTACAACGCGTGTCTCACTTATTATGTGTTATGTACACGTTGCATTTGCACCATGGCGGCTTCGCGTAAGTCCATGACCGCAGTTTATTGCAACACCCCATGCAACGATTTGCAGACGCCTTCGCGGCTAATTCGCATGGCTCCTGGCGACTAATATGTAGCACATTTTGCAGCTGATTCGCATCAGTCTTCGCGGCAAATGCGCAGCACACTTTGCAGCCGATTAGCATTAATCTTCGCAGCGAATTGGCACATTTCGTGGTTAATTTGTCATAGCCCTGGCGGCTAATAGATGCGAGTCTTTTGCGTCTTTTGCGAGCCTGTTTGGCTCTTTTCGCAGTACTTTGCACAGCGCTTCGCGCGGTCCTTTGTGACGACGTTTGCATGATCCTTTGCACAACTCTTTGTGAGCTCATTTGCACGATCATTTGTGCAGCTTTTTGCACGCATGGTATCATTAGTTTTACATATTAACAATATTAAACAATGTCGTGCGGATATGCTCCAACGTAGATCACAGTGCCTTCAGGAAAATTGTAACCTCTGGACATATCATTATGTCTCCGGGCAGATCGTAATGCCTCCGGAAAATTGCACACGCTAGTTGTGTGGTCACAGATTTCTCAGCTTGATTCATTTATTACTCAACTTGATTTTGAGGTCGTAATAAACACATACCAAAAGATGGCAACGAGGAAGCATGGTGATGAGATTCGATCACCTCTTTTACCTTTTTGTTACGACAAGGTTGCGTGTTTTTTCTTTATGGTGGCGGTTGCGCCAGAGTCCTTAGACTCCTTAACGGGGTTCGGTGAGGAATATTTAGGATGGAAGTTTATGCATGGCCGCGATTCGCGTATACAGCTATATATATCTAGCTACATATATCTGGACATATCATTCGGTTCGGTGAGGAATATTTAGCTATGTATATCTATTCCAAAAATCCCGTTGATATTTCGGGGGTCATGGAAAATAACACGCGTATACAGCTAGGTTACCTTTTGTCCTTTGACTTTGGCTTAAGAGAATACCTATTACAAATCTGATGTCATAATACATGTTTGACATGATCTGACTTATTTTATTCCAAATATATGCCATGCATTATTTGTAAGAAATATATCGATGTGTACTTCGAGCATTTAATTATTTGACTTTATTATTGTTAAGTAGTAACAGATCTGATCCATAATTTATATTATGGGGTCAAATTAATGTATCTATCATCTATCTTATAACTTTGTCTTATAATGTTTATATCGGCAAGGATATAAAGTAAACATGCAGCGTCCTTAGCGGACGATTAGCTGCTGCTTTTGCGGGAGACTTTGCGATCCTTTGCAAGTCGTTTGCATCCTTTGCGCAGCCCTCACAACTAAGTTGTATTTGCAACATGGCGGCTCCGCATAAGGCCATAGTTGCAAGATTTTTTGTGCGTTGCGCAACATTTTGCATGTGTTGCGCGCACTTATCCTTTGCACCATGGCGGCTCCGCGTAAGGCCATGGTTGCAAGATTTTTTGTGCATTACGCAACACTTTAAATGTGTTGTGCGCACTTTGCACCATGGTGGCTCCGCGTAAAGCCACGGTTGTAGTTTATATTTCTTTTGGGTACTATACCTTGTACATTTCCATTACAATGGTAAATCGTAGCATTTTAATTCTTGTTCCATACACGTTCATTGCTCCCAAAGGTGGTGTCAATTTAACGTTGGATTTCAACACCACTAAATATACTTAGTAGTATTGAAATGGGGGCTAGCATTGTGCTAGGTTAGTAGTGGGAAAAATGTGTTCCACTTTTATGTGCGGCCGTACAACTTATTTTTGGTGGCCAGTTGCACAACATGTGTTCTTAGAAATATCTCCCCCTTGGGTGGAGCATCATTATGCCTCTATATAACACCGGGTCTCTCCCGTTTCATGTTTCGTTGTGTCGTCGTTGACTATACTAGTTTGTCAGAACTGACGCACTTCGTTACCTTCTTTATGGTAAAGGCATAGAGTTATGACGCAAATATTCCGCAACACGCTTCAACAATACACGGTATCTTTCCACACTACTTTTACGCGTTGAGTGTCACTTATGGTATTAATCCCGCATAGCACCATTCGCGCTTCTCGCGACTCTATTGTACGTTGTACATGTTTAGATCAACCTTACATTGTGCCTCAGCGGCTCCGCATAAGCCTATGGCTGCAAATTGTTCGTGCGAGTTGCAACACGCAACACATTGCACACTTTTCTTAGCGTCATGGTGGCTCCTCATAAGTCCATGACCACAGTTTCTGTGATCCGCGCACATTGCGCCATGGTGGCCTCGCATAAGCCCATGGCCGTATTTTTACTTCGCGCACCTTGCGTAGTTCTTTTGGCGATTATTTGTGCAGGGTCTTTTGCATAACGCAATGCGCGGTCTTTTCTATGCCCCTTTTGCACGCCCATTCTAGCGCAGTTCTTTATGCAATGCTTTGCGCAGTTCTTTTCTATTAGAATTTCTATGTGCGTTTCTGTATCACCCTTTTGAAGGTGGTGTCAACTTAATGTTGGATTTCAACACCACTAAATACTTAGTAGTATTGAAATGGGGGCTACCATGATATATGGCTTCAACTGAGTAGGATGCTTTGTTTCCTTTGGCGACGACCCTTAGCCGAAAACACATTTACGAATTTTACATTGCGCTATGGCAGTTCCACGTAAGCCCATAGCCTCAGTTTATTCATGCGACGTGCAACACGTTGCATATGTGTTGCACACTTAGCTTTGCGCCATGGCGGCTCTGCGTAATCCCATGGCTGCATTTCGTTTGTGCATTGAGCACGTTGCTTAAAACCATGGTGGCTTTGCATAATTCCATGGCTGCACATCATTTGGCATGCGACGACGTTAAAGAGATGTAATAGAGCTAGTTGGACTTGATCACCCGATTTAGTATCTTACGTTCTTTACGACCACGATACACATCTTCTTCATACGATTTCTCGCCTACTTCCTTGCCTAGAATCGTCTTCACGATTGGTTTTTGGGTTTTAACCGTATGATTAGCTATACGGGTTATTCCCGGTTTGTCACATGATTACAATCATTCGACGGAAGACGCAACATTACGTAAATCATACCTTATCGAATCGATAATCAAATTACGTAAATCATCGTTCATTCATTCGTGGTTAGGGTTAACAGGTCAGTCTTTTACGACGGTAACCTACAACCTTCACGGGGCCATCGATCAACGAACGTTATTGATGGTGGACTTAACATTTAACCACCCCATCGATATCATCATATCGATCTAGGTTATTCACGGTAGCCAGACCGGAGAGTTAAATTCTAAGATCCTTAAACCCCACATTACTCGCAATCCCGCTAGGATTGTCTACGGTTTACGAACCAATGAGTGGAATTATGTTGTCCTCAAAATTCTATTGTTCATGGCAAGATTAAACGCGACGCTGATATAATAACTTTCAAAGGCCAATAAATCTCTTGCACATATTTTATCAATAGTTTATTGTGCGGTTCCTGCCTACTTAAGGGGTGTCCTCTAGCCCCAACGCGGCAGAAGCCTGTTTGGTTACAAGGCTAGCTACTAACAACAGGTGAAGGGAATTGGGTTTCCCCTAGCCAAGCGCCACGCAGACTAGAAGGCTGCCAAGTCGACTTAAAATACGAGCATTGGTTTTCTTGTGCATATTAAATTATCCTAAGTATTGGTTTACTTGGGGAAACTCTTAAGTGTAAAAACATTGGTTTGTTTTTAGTTAGCATTGCCTTACCACACAACTAAGTGCACCCCTAGTACGTGACAGAGCAAGTGATGCTGTAACTTATGAGTATAAACTTTTTTCGTGCGGACTCGCACACGGGCTTTTTGTTAAAATATTGGTTTATTTTACGCAGCGCCTGAAATTGTGCATAAGTTTTGGTTAACTTATGCACACATTGTGTGAATTGTCTTAATTCGCGATGATAGGCAATTACAATCAAATGCATAAATGTCCATGATTACGCTGCGTAAGCGCATGGTTACTTGACACCCCTCACAAATATGTGTTGGGGGTGCCTCAATATGACTCTGGGATCGGACTCCGTGAGTCTGAGATGCCTTGTATACAACTACAAGTTCCGATTAGCTAGTTGTTTCAGGATGTCATTTTTATGTGGTCTTATTTATAGTTCGCCATGACATGTTTTCACATTTCATACCGAACTGGGGGGAGTAATGGCATACTATCAGTATCCCTTCAGTTTTGTTTTTGCAACATCGTTGCTTTGTGCATTGCGAATGGTGGTAAAAGTTAGCATGCTCACATCGC
Organism: Rutidosis leptorrhynchoides; assembly: GCF_046630445.1. Classification (NCBI taxonomy): domain Eukaryota; kingdom Viridiplantae; phylum Streptophyta; class Magnoliopsida; order Asterales; family Asteraceae; genus Rutidosis; species Rutidosis leptorrhynchoides. The sequence continues at coordinate 595,923,037 of NC_092334.1, forward strand.
TGCATTGCGTTAAGCGCAAGGATGCACCGCGGGTAGCTGCGGTTAACATGCATGCGTCACATTTGGTCGTATCACGCATAATTGCAATGCGCGGGGCTGTGTCGCGCATAGTTATGATGTGTGGGCCGTACTTTGCAGGGTTCCACCCTACGGATTCCCACTCACCTCATGACCGCATGGCGTGCAGAATTATTACATCGCGTCATCACATTACTATGTGGATTCGCTATGCATTTGACTTCGTAGTCGGTGCGGGTTATGTGATGAGTTATTTGCGGTGGCATATTTGTAACTTCGATATGACATTAATATGTCACACCGAACTTGGGGGACTTGATGATGGGCGGTACCCATCAGGCCTAGTAATTGGGCTTGGTCCATGGGTCGCTATTAAGTCTCCCTCCTAAACCCTAATTCTCTCTTATAAATAGAGGGGTCACCAATCAATTAGGGTACCCAATCGGGACACATTCTCACTAGGGTTTTTACCTATCACCCTTGGTAGGGTTTTTCCCTTCGCCGCCAATCGGAGCGCCGTCCATCGGCTGACGGTCAGCCCTTAGCCACCCTTCCGAGATCATCATCTCGGCTAGGGTTATCACGGTATCTGGACCGGAGGTTAACGCCGCTGAACTAATAAAACCCTCCTCTATTGCACTCAAGCGTGTTTCTATCCTAGGCGGAAATATGCTTGATCAATTTTTTTAATTTTCTTTGAAAGATAAGGTCTCAACATGTAATTGTTGAGGAGTGAATTTGATCTACCTTGAAAATTCTCAAACATCTAATCACTAGGGACCCTCTTGAGGTTTATAAAAGTTAGAAGGGTTTTCCTGTTCGGGCTACCCGGAAGGACGAGTAATCCGACCCCATACTCTAATGTACACAGCCCAACATGATTACTCTTTGACTATTTCCAAACCGTCCTTGGCCACCACTAAATATTCGCCCTATACGTGATTCGAACCTGAGACCTCTTGTAAGGAACTCAGTGTGACGACCCGGAAAATTTCGACTAATTTTAAACCAAACTCTCGATACGATTTAATATTTTTGACACAATAAGAAAAGTCTGTTAGGTTGAGTCTCAAAGATTTTGAACTATTTTTATGAATGCAATTACCCTTCGACTGTTCTCGACGATTCACGAACAACTAAATATATATATATATATATATATATATATATATATATATATATATATACTACTTGTAAATATATAAAACAATATTAAATCTATTTGTTTAAAAATATATAATATATATTATGTGATAAAACTTGTTATTTAAAAACTGATTATATTTAGAGAGAGAGTAAATGGAAAATGAATGATTTCGAGCTTAATTAGTAAACGTCAGTAACACTAGGTTGATGTTTTGTTAGTTTTAATATAGATATTGTACATGTTCATGAATGACTGAAATAAAAGTTGGATTGTAAATTGATTACGAAGATTTTAGATTTGTCAAAAATATTTGTACCTTTTTAAGATTAAATATTAGTACTCCGTACATATAAATTGAAACAAAAAGTGGCGGATAGAGGAATGGTTTGGAGTGTTTTGGGTTAGCGAGAGGTCGGGGGTTCGAGCCCGGTCTAAGGCGTATTTTTTTTAGAAAAGCTTTGAGGTAGTTATTTTCTTTTTATTATTTCTTTATGATGATGATTATTATTATTATTATTATTATTATTATTATTATTATTATTATTATTATTATTATTATTATTATTATTATTATTATTATTATTATTAATATTACTAATTATTATTAGTATTATTGTTATTATGGTTATGATAAGTATTATTATTATTAACATTATTATTAATAATTATTATCACATCATTATTATTATTAAAGATAAGTATTATTATTACCATTAACATTATTATCATTAATATTTTTATATCAACAATATTATTATACCAAATAAATGTTTGCTATATAATAACACATTTATTACAAATACCATAATATTACATATAATTATATATTAACATTATATATTTACATATAATAAATTATTGATTTTTAATATAATACTAAATACATATATATAAAACTATATAAATATTAATTATTATATATATATATATATATATATATATATATATATATATATATATATATATATATATATATATATATATATATATATATATATAAATTAAGAATAAATTTGTTCGATTACATTTATATGTATTAATATATATACTTGATATAGGTTCATGAATCCGAGGCCAACCCTGCATTGTTCAGTATCGTCGTATGAATATTTTTACTACAAAATATTGTAGGCTGAGTTTCATTTGCCTTTTTACCCTTTATATTTTTGGGCTGAGAATACATGCAAAATTTTTATAAATGTTTTACGAAATAGACACAAGTAATCGAAACTACATTATATGGTTGAATGATCGAAGCCGAATATGCCCCTTTTGCTTGGTAGCCTAAGAATTAGTAAACCGATCTACTAATTGACGCGAATCCTAAAGATAGATCTATTGGGCCTAACAAACCCCATCCATGGTTGCGGATGCTTTAGTACTTCGATGTTGTTTTATCATGTTCGATGGATGTCCCGGAATGATAGGGGATATTCTTATATGCATCTTGTTAATGTCGGTTACCAGGTGTTCAATCCATATGAATGATTATTTTTGTCTCTATGCATGGGACGCATTTTTATGAGAAATGGAAATGAAAATCTTGTGGTCTATTAAAATGATGAAAATGATTGATTATGATAAACTAATGAACTCACCAACCTTTTGGTTGACACTTTAAAGCATGTTTATTCTCAGGTATGAAAGAAATCATCTGCTGTGCATTTGCTCATTTTAGAGATATTACTTGGAGTCATTTATGACATATTTCAAAAGACGTTGCATTCGAGTCGTTGAGTTCATCAAGATTATAATTAAGTCAATTATAGTTGGATATATTATGAAATGGTATGCATGCCGTCAACTTTCGATGTAATTAAAGTTTGTCTTTTTAAAAACGAATGCAATGTTTGTAAAATGTATCATATAGAGGTCAAGTACCTCGCGATGTAATCATATGTTATTGTATTCGTTCTTATGGATTAGGACGGGTCATCTCATGTGGTATCAGAGTGGTGGTCTTAGCGAACCAGGTCTTGCATTAGTGTGTCTAACTGATAGTTGTTTAGATGCATTAGTGAGTTTGGACTTCGACCGTGTCTGCATGTCAAAAGTTTTGCTTATCATTTAGTGTCAAAAATTATTTGCTTATCATCCTTAAAGTCTAGAAACATATTACTGCCTCTATTGCATAGACAGTGTATAGATAAATTCATATCTTAGAGTATCTGTTATTGTTACCTTTGCTTGACAGCTTCCGTAGATTCCTCCGTAACTTATGGGATTTTAGTATTACATATGCATATGTAAATTATGTATTGCAGGGTACTAATCTACATCCTATAATCCGTTTCTTATCGAAAATCCTTCATCTGATCGTACGAGATGAATCCCTCAACCAGTTCGAATTCCTCAGATTCCGACAGCTATTCCGATATGGAGTTTCATCTAAGCTCCGAAAGCAGTGTCACCAGAATGAATTAACCAATTCATCTGATGGGTTCATAACCTACTTAATCATTGGAGACAAAAAGAAGGTGACCCTTTTCATCAACCAAATTCATCTCTTGGCAAAGAACCTGAAGCACTTACCGGTGAACCAGTCCGAAACACCATTTTCACCCTCATTTCCCGAATATCTCCCCACGATTATATTCTATCTAAAATTCTAAACCTTATTCCTCCTCTTGTTCCGACCGACAATCATCCCGGAATAATAGAAGAAGTCAACGAACTTCGCGCTCGAGTAATCAATTTGGAGAATATGGTGCAAAATTTACCAGCTTCAGCAACATCACCAGCACCAACAGTACCATCAACATCAACACCAGTACCACCAACAACCCAAGTTTCAACATCACATGCCTCAACATCGCAATCTATACCTCGAGCATAATCTTCGTTCTACATCGGTTATCTTCGTTCTTCATGATGATTATGTAATCTCTAATATTTTAGAGATTATATATCCTTGTTCTAATGGTAAATCAAATGAGTTTAATATCATATTAACTCATTAAATCCATGGTTACATCTGAAGAAAATATATATGTAAGTATATTTTCATAAAGATTGTAATTAAAAATTCTTTCTTACAAACTGTTAATGGTGAAAATATTTTAACGGGTAGGTAATACCCGAGGAATATTTAGATTTCACATTATTAAGTTACATTGTACATTCTTCGAATCTGATTCAACAGTCATTTACCATCCTACTTACATCCACAGATATACGTATCCGTTCACCACAGAATAACCATTTTCATTCAATTTCATATTTGAATTTTGACCTATCAGAATCCGACAAGTGGCATAATGAAGAAAACATTGGACAAGATAAAAATTTGTTAGAAACAAACAAATTAACTATGAGAAACTTTGTTAAGAATCCACGCTAACAAAATCCTAGCTAACTGTTCCTAGCTAACTGCTAATTCCTTATTACATTTTAATTATCGCAATTTATTTTATCGCAATTTAATTCTCGCAATTTTAATTATCGTCATTTAATTTCTGTTATTTATTTTACGCACTTTATTTATCGTCATTTAAATACTGTTATTTACGTATTTTAAATATCGGGACACGCATACAATGTTTTGACATATCATATCGATGCATCTATATATATTATTTAGAATAACCATAGACACTCTATATGCAGTAATGATCGAGTTAGCTATACAGGGTTGAGGTTGATTCTATAATAATATATATACTTTGAGTTGTGATCGAGTCTGAGACATGTACACGGGTCACGATACGTATTAATTAATTCGAATATTCCAATGACCCGTCCAAATCCATCTGGACGAATACATTACATTTGGTTACATCGCAAGGTACTTGACGTCTATATGATACATTTTACAAACATTGCATTCGTTTTTAAAAGACAAATTTTCATTACATCGAAAGTTGACGGCATGCATACCATTTCATAATATATCCAACTATAATTAACTTAATAATAATCTTGAAGAACTCGATGACTCGAATGCAACATCTTTTGAAATATGTCATGAATGACTCCAAGTAATATCTCTAATATGAGCAAATGCACAGCGGAAGATTTCTTTCATATCTGAGAATAAACATGCTTTCAAGTGTCAACCAAAAGGTTGGTAAGTTCATTAGTTTATCATAATCATTCATTTTCATCATTTTAATAGACCACAAGATTTCATATATTGTCATGCGTAACTCGCGAATTAAAATTCATTCATATGGTGAACACCTGGTAACCGACCATAACAGGATGCATATAGAATATCCCCATCATTCCAGGACTCACATCGGACATGATAAATCGAAGTACTAAAGCAGTTCAAATTCTCTGACTGGGGCTTGTTAGTGCCCATAGATATATCTTTAGGATTCGCGTCAATTGGTGGCAATTATAATAAACACCAATTCTTAGGCTACCAAGCTAAAAAAGAGCATATTCGGTTCGATAATCCAACCATAGAATGTAGTTTTGATCACTTGTGTCTATTTTGTAAAGCATTTATAAAAGCAGCGCATGTATTCTCAGTCCCAAAAATATATATTGCAAAAACATTTAAAAAGGGAGCAAATGAAACTCATCATACTGTATTTTGTAGTAAAAATACATATGACGGCATTGAACAAGTATAGGGTTGGCCTCTGATTCACGAACCTATATCATTTGTATATATTAACACATATAATTGTAATCGAATAACTTATATATTATTAATGATATACTTGTTATTTTAATAAATTATATGTTATATGTATTAAATATAGTTTTATGTAACTAATTGTTAATTGGTAAAATAATATTAGTAATAATAAATAAAAAGTTGTATTATTTTATGATAATAATAATAATGATAATACTTAAAATAGCTATAGTAATAAAGATAGTTTTAATGATAATAAAATGACAACTTAAATAATAATAATAATAATAATAATAATAATAATAATAATAATAAAAATATTAATTTTTAATAACAAAATAATAATTTTAATAAAAATGATAAAAATAATTATTTGTAATGATAATATTAATAATGATAGTTTTAATAACAATAATAATAATAATAATAATAATAATAATAATAATAATAATAATAATAATAATAATAATAATAATAATAATAATAATAATAATAATAATCTAATAGAAATAACAATAAAACTACCTTTAAGGAAACAAGCTAAAAACAAACGCCACTGCCCGGGCTCGAACTCGCGACCTCCCGCTTACTCGCAAAAACTCTTAACCAACTATCCATTTCAGTTTTTCTGGATAATTAACATACTTATATAAATTTAACCGTTTGATTCGGCCTCCACAGGAAATGAAAGACTCAACCCAAGTTGTCTCAAAAGTTTACGGCCTAGGAACATGGCAGCCCAATACTCGTTTCACAAGCCCAACAATTAAAATGATTTTTGGCCCAACATTCAACACATATAATCGGCCTGTTAATAAAAACATGTAGATGGCTGTACCACATTTGATTTAAAACCCCTACAGTTACTTTACGCAGGCCTAGTCAAACGTATCATCATCTTCATCTTTCCATCGCCATCTATAGCATGCTCATCATCATACAATGGTTTCGTAAAAAAAAAATACAAGCTCGGTGGTATGTGTTTTGTGGCTATCAAACAGAACAAAAGAAAAAGAAACCGCAGCCTATCATCATCATATAAAAGTTTAATATATCAAATTTCTTGGTCGGCCACTTGTTCTTCTTAATCCCATATGTATTTTGTTCTTTCCTGTATGGCTCCATCACTTGTTATAACTATAATATTCTACTTAAAACGAATCCTAGGTGTGCATGTATCCCACTAGTTCCACTAGCACACTTTTGTCTAGGAGATTGACTAAGTAATGCATATTAATATACAAAACCCCACTAATCTTATTATAAACGATCAATTATTATTACCATTAGTCACCTCATCATTTTTTAATCTTACGTTCTTATTTATATAAACGCATGTGGTCTGGTTCATGTAAGAAGCAGCTACAGGCTGCTGTATTGACAGAAAATTGAAGGAGTTGTACAGAAAAGAAATAGCAGCTGCAATTATTCCTGTTGGCTCGTTCGAACAGTGGTTAACAAAAAGAAATTGATGGTGGTTTGTTCTTTAAACAGAAACATAAGAGTAGCAGCAAAATCACAAGGGTTCACGATGAGAAGAGAAGAAAAAAAAAATGAATAAAGGTGGTGGTGGTGACGGGTTTATAATGGTGCTCATAATGGTTAGCCGATGGTACCTCAAAACAGGTAAGAAGAGAAGTGGTCGTGGTTTATTCATGGTGGAGGATGAATGTTGTTTTCAAAGGGTGGTTGTTTTACGGTGGAGTTCTGGTGCTCAAAGGTGACTGTGACGATCGCTCCAAATCCATATGGCCGAATACGCCATTCATCGATTTTATTGCGAGGTATTTGACCTCTATATGATACGTTTTATAAACATTGCATTCTTTGGAAAAGGTATACCATAATGAATATTTAAATCCAAGGTTTTCGACATCTGATGATTTCTACATATGGACAATCACCGTAAATAATAGTTTACAATAATACTTATGTTGACAATGCAGTCAAAATAGATACATGATGATGGTTTTGTGAATTCAACGTTTTCTTGAATAAAGCATGTATGACTCCATGCACAAAGCTTGTCTAACATATAAGCAAACAGCAGAAGACTTCTAGGGAACCTGAGAATAAACATGCTAACAAGTGTCAACACAAAGGTTGGTGAGTTCATAGTTTTAATGTATCGTATAATCTGTATATAAAGGTGGATCACAAGATTTCAGTTGTTTCATCCAGAAACGTTTATCAAAATATTCTACAAGATTGAGCACCCTGGTAACTAAGCTTTAACGTCTATATAATAATACCCCTGTTTTAACATACATGCAACCAACATGTACAATACACGCAATCCAACATGTACTAAACTCAAATAGCATACGTCTGTTTTATAGTTCAGGCTAGGGTTTATGTACCTGGAACAGACGGGGAAGTCAAGCCCTATGGATCCATATATAACTACTCGCGCCCACCAGTTCTTATAACCGGCAGTTACTAGTTACCAAAGCTAAGGGATTTTCGGTTCAAACTCGGTGTAGAATTTAGTATGTACTTGTATCCATTGTGTTTAAATTAAAGTGCATGTATTCTCAGCCCAAAAATATAAATTGCAAAAGCAATTAAAAAGGGAGCAAATGAAACTCACATTAGCAGCATATAAAGTCGTTCACCAAAATGTGACCGAAACTCGGATTACCAAATAACCGTAGATCTCAACCTAGAGAACATATGTTGGTCAATAAATGTCTATCAAGCTAGGTCAGGTCATAGTGTATCACAATCCTAATGCTCGAGATCGACATACAAAAGTTATCCAAAGTCGTTTCAAAAAGTCAATTTTGACAATAGTTCAACAAAACGAGACGTACCTTATATAAGGATTCATTTACTCGGTTGGTAATATTCAAAAATCCAATTTATCAATCTTACAAATAAGTTGTTTAAATATTAATTGCAGATTCAAAAGCAATTCTAATTAACGTCAATCATAATTCAGTTGATCATATCTTTTGATTCGTTCATCGAAATTACGCGATTTCTAAATGAAAAGTTATTGATTTTTCGCCAGCTTTCCAAAAACATATATATCATATACTTTTTACTAGTAATATATGTATTTAATTCGTGATTCATTATAAACTGTTTAAAGACGAAATTTAGCATACAAGCATGCATAAATATATATACTCGAGCACTAGACATGGATACACAATTAATATATAAAAGATAAAATATGAATGCTCACGTATCAATATCGTGATTCAATATTGCAGGGAAGTACGTAGACGCAACAGAGATGATAAACACTAGGTTTGACTTGCCAATAATACCCACGTACATTACCCATAATTTCCTTAGCTCTATCCCGCTTGAAAACCCATTTTGAAAGTGACACGCTCATGACTTCGTCGTAGTATTTTATGTATAATAATACTACTAATAATAATACTAATAATAATAATAATATTAATCTTAATAATAATAATAATAATAATAATAATAATAATAATAATAATAATAATAATAATAATAATAATAATAATTAAATAAATAAATACAGAGTAAGATGGATGATATATGTGTGTGTGCAATTCAGTGAACGAGCTCGACTTTTATAGGCCTTTCCTAAAATTTTGCCTCATGCGATCGCATGGTTTCGAAGGCCTTTGGCCATGCGATCGCATGGCCTCTCTTTACAGCTCACATTATTTTGTTGTTTTGTTTATCGACGTATTTAAATATAATATATATAATATATTTAATTTATATAATTAATTATATATTCTTCAATAAGTATAACAGCCTGCACCAGTGAACAGTAACGGGGCATTTTGGTCATCTAACCCTCTTAAATGGGATAAGCCGTCAGCCGAGCCATCAAAGCCGTCAGCCAATCAAGCTGCTGACGTCAGCTTTCGTCTTCTAGCTATTTTTTTGTGCCCCAAATTTCAGGCCCCACAGAGTGGGCCACCTCTTGCTAGTTATATTATATTCACGTGCATAGTTGACTTGTAATTTTTGATCCATTGACTCGTACGTTGTCACACGACTTATGTCTCGGTTTTGGTTTCTCGAATGTATTTTCGTACGCTTAGAAAACTAGTACTTTTCATTACGCGACGTGTACCTTTATCAAAAATTAAACTTAATCATTGATAAACTATGTCACTCGAAGTGTGGCTTCAATCAATTAAGTATTTTGGTTATTTGATTCTATAAATCATCGTCTCGTAGTATATACATATACATATATATATTTTCATTTTAAAATAGTGTTTTACTGTAGCAAATAGTGATTTTCGAAAACAATGTAGCATTTCGGGTACTGTAGAAATTCGAAAATGCTGTAGCAAATTAGTGTTTTACTGGTTCATCTTAAACGTTTTAGTTAACTTATCTAAATATCCATGGAATCAATAATCGAATGTTACTATTGTTTACTAAATAACTTGAAATCATATATATATATATATATATATATATATATATATATATATATATATATATATATATATATATATATATATATATATATATATATATATATGTACATTAAGTTATATATATATTGTTCGTGAATATTCGAGAACAGTCAAAGAATAATTGATTACATGAATATAGTTCCAAAACTTGAGACTCAACATTACAGACTTTGCTTATCGTGTCGAAAACATTAAATCATTTTAAAGATAAAGTTTAAATTTGGTTAGAAATTTTCGGGTCGTCACAGTACCTACCCGTTAAAGAAATTTCATCCCGAAATTTGAGTGAGGTCGTCATGGCTAACAATAAAAATGTTTTCATGATGAATATGAGTTGGTAAATAGAATTTTATCACCGTTGAATAATATGGATAAAACAATCCGATTTCTCGAGGCGTATGAGAGAAGTTATCGTAAAAGAGTGAAATGAAAGAATAGAGATTCGTCTTAACTTTTGACGTAGTTACGATTGATTTCCGGAATTTAAGGAATAGAAAATATTCATAATCTAAATAAGATTTGATTCTTCGAAATTTAAGGAAATTAAGATTTCCTTTAAATGCGTTATCTGCCTCGATTGCTATGTCTGATATTTTGCTATAAATTAACCACTTTCGTTTCATTATTTTCACCACTCCTACATCTTCTTCCTTATTTCATACTTCTAAAAGATTGTGAAATGCTTAATCCAGTTCTGATTCTTGATATTTTCTTGGCTATCATATCCTTCATTCTTCTTTTTCATCTGCCACCAGAGGAAATTATTTTCTTCTACTATTACCTTGGGGTTATAGTATTTTTCATTCTCCCGTGTCTTTATATTGCTATACGCATTGATATACACGGTTTGTAATATATGTGTTGTTGTCAGGCTTTATATTTTCCCTTATATTTAGGAGCTCCATGCTTTCGTTTTTCCTTCCCGACTTCAAGTTAAGCGAATAATGGTCCAGAATTCATAGCTATACATTTCGGAATGAACATAGTTAATGTTCTAAGAAAGAAATTGTAATGGCACGATCTTGATTTGTCAAATTACCAGAATATCTGGAAAGATCGAATCATCAAGAAAAGTATTTTCTTGATATATTTAGAGATTAAATAGAATGAAAGAGTTATATAACATGGTTCATGATGAGGGTATGATCTGTGAACCTTTATCACGTTCCATTAGAAGCTCAGCATGACTTACTGTAATATAATCACGTTGATCAAGTGTCATTATATTATACTAACTCATGCTTCAGTTCCCAACACTACTTCAGAAACATTCATATTTTAAACTCGAAGGTTTCAGAATTTAGAAACTAAAATAGTTTCTTTTATGATTTTACACAGATAGCACGAAGAAGTAAATGATTTTGGATAACAATAGTTATGAAGATATCTTCAGAAACATTGAAGATATTTATAATGAAAGATATGATGGTATCTTAGAATTTCTAATATCGAAAGATGATGAAGAAGATTTTGTCCGTAAAAGTTTAGAGTAAGGAGCAAGGTATTCGTTAATGACTTCAGCAGACACTGAATCATTTGGATTCTTTGAAGGTGGGTTTAGTCTTTGTGATTTGTCCACAGCCTCCTTCATGGTTTGCTCAATTTGTTTTCCAGTACCAAATTTTCTCTTTTTCTGTGCTTTTCCAACACACTACTCTTTATCATCAAACTTTCGACTGTTAAAGTCGTTTACAGTTTTTGCTGCTTCATCATCATTTTTTTAAAATTTCGAGAACTAGTTCGTAGTTTAGGGTGTTTTTCAGAAACTTCACATTCAAAGTCTGTAAGTCTTGAAGGTAAACGTTATATGTATATATATTACTGTTGGCGAAAAATTGCTACGAAATTCAAAATACTGATTTGCTAATTCCCAGTAGTTAGTATGACAATTGTTGTTACAAGTTGTATATGGGTACTTGATAGAGTTTCAATGAATAATTATCGTGATTTTTCGGAGAGGCTTAATGATCAATGAAGTTGTTGATAAGTTTACTGCTAATGTGGTGGAATATGAAAGGTTCCCAGGTAACAATGATGAAGGGGGTAATCGTTATAATAAGGCTTATTCGAATGAACAATTGAAGGTGATTTTGCTGGAGTGGTGACAAAACTGTCTATTTTGAAAAGTGATTGAAAAGTTATTTTTGCTAATAAATGCCAAAGGGTCTGACACGAATACATGTTAACTATGACTTTGATTTTGAGGGCTTTTCAGGTACAAGACTGCGGTAACATGTGGTTGGATCATCATCTCAATGATTCATTCTTTGAAGTGTCTTCAGGAATTTCGAGTGATTTGAACATAGATTGTAATCGTTAATATTCATATGATGTTCTAGGAATTTGAATGATACAAATACTTTTCTGGGTTCTATGATGTTCTAGCACAGTTTTGAAGTCAAAGTATAGCTTCGAAAGATGTAGGAATCTAAGAATGATGTCTTTTGTTAAATCTTGACTTGGATTTTGATTTGTCAAAATCAAAATATGTAATCAAATTTGGACGAGGATGGTTGCTTTGATTTTTATAAAAGAATATTTATTGTTGTGAAAGTAGTGAGTATAGTTGATGATTTGTTGAATCAGAATCGAAGAATGTAACATATTAATTGTGAATTTATATATCTCTCGGGTATTACCTACCCGTTAAAATATTCTCACCATTAACAGCTTGTACTAAAGAATTTTCTTAATTACAATCTTTATGAAAATATACCTACATATATATTTTCCTTAGATGTAATCATGGATTTAATGAGTTAACATAATATTAATCTCATCTGGTTTTCGACTAGGACTAGAATATATAATCTCTAAAAATTTTAGAAACTACATATTCTCTGCAAAATATTTCTTCGATGAAGTTATGAATCAATACTTTATCGTTTGTTGTTGTTAGTATTCCTTGGTATCTATGGTGCGTATGACGTTGATGTTCGAGGTACAGATTGTGATGTTGAGGTGTGGGATGCGGATGTTGTTGGTGGTGGTGGTGATGGTACTATTGGTGTTGCTGATGGTGGTACTGTTGCTGCCGGTGCTTGTAACCTTTGCACCACATTCTCCAAAGCCACTACCCGAGCACGAAGCTCGTTGACTTCTTCTATTACACCGGGGTGATTGTCGGTTTGGACGAGTGGACGAATAAGATCTAGAATTTGAGATAATATATAATCGTGACGAGACACTCTGGAAATGAGAGAGAAAATGGTGTCTCGAATAGGTTCGCCGGTAAGTGCTTCAGGTTCTTCGCCAAGAGGGCAATGTGGTGGATGGAAGGGATCACCTTCTTCTTTTCTCCAATTACTAAGCAGGCTACAAACCCATCCCCAATTCATCCAGAATAGGTGATGGCTAATTGGTTGATCCATTCCAGTTACACTGTCTTCGAAATTCAGGTGAATATCCATATCGGAATAGCTGTCGGAGTTTAAGGAATTTGAACTAGATACGGGATCCATCTTGTATAATTAGGGAGATGATTTTTGATATGAATTAGATTATAGAATTTAGGTTGGTATTCTTCAATACATAATTTACATATGTATATATAATACCAAATTCCATAAATCACGGAGAAATTTTCGGAAGGTGTCAGGAAAAGTTTACAGTAACAGATACGCTAAGATATGAATTTTTGTCTATACACTATTTATGCAATAAATGCAGGAAAATGTGTCTAGACTTAAGAATGATAAGCATGTAATTTCCGACAAGAAATAATAAGCAAAATTTTTAACATGCAGACACGGTCGAAGTCCAGACTTACTAATGCATCTTAACAACTATCAGTTAGACACACTTATGCAAGACCTGGTTCGCTAGGGCCAACGCTCTGATATCAACTATGACGATCGCTCCAAATCCATATGGACGAATACGTCATTCATCGATTTCATTGGAGGTATTTGACCTCTATATGATACGTTATATAAACATTGCATTCTTTGAAAAAGGTATACCATAATGAATATTTAAATCCAAGGTTTTCGATATCTGATGATTTCTACATATAGACAATCATCGTAAATAATAGTTTACAATAATACTTCTGTTGACAATGCAGTCAAAATAGATACATGATGATGGTTTTGTGAATGCAACGTTTTCTTGAATAAAGCATGTATGACTCCATGCACAAAGCTTGTCTAACATATAAGCAAACAGCGGAAGACTTCTATGGAACCTGAGAATAAACATGCTAACAAGTGTCAACACAAAGGTTGGTGAGTTCATAATTTTAATGTATCGTATAATCTGTATATAAAGGTGGATCACAAGATTTCAGTTGTTTCATCCAGAAACGTTTATCAAAATATTCTACAAGATTGAGCACCCTGGTAACTAAGCTTTAACGTCTATATAATAATACCCCTGTTTTAACATACATGCAACCAACATGTACAATACAAGCAAACCAACATGTACTAAACTCAAATAGCATACGTCTGTTTTATAGTTCAGGCTAGAGTTTCTGTACCTGGAACAGACGGGGAAGTCAAGCCCTATGGATCCATATATAACTACTCGCGCCCACCAGTTCTTATAACCGGTAGTTACTAGTTACCAAAGCTAAGGGATTTTCGGTTCAAACTCGGTGTAGAATTTAGTATGTACTTGTATCCATTGCGTTTAAATTAAAGTGCATGTATTCTCAGCCCAAAAATATAAATTGCAAAAGCAATTAAAAAGGGAGCAACTGAAACTCACCTTAGCAGCATATAAAGTCGTTCACCAAAATGTGACCGAAACTCGGATTACCAAATAACCGTAGATCTCAACCTAGAGAACATATGTTGGTCAATAAATGTCTATCAAGCTAGGTCAGGTCATAGTGTATCACAATCCTAATGCTCGAGATCGACATACAAAAGTTATCCAAAGTCGTTTCAAAAAGTCAATTTTGACAATAGTTCAACAAAACGAGACGTACCTTATATAAGGATTCATTTACTCGGTTGGTAATATTCAAAAATACAATTTATCAATCTTACAAACAAGTTGTTTAAATATTAATTTCAGATTCAAAAGCAATTCTAATTAATGTCAATCATAATTCAGTTGATCATATCTTTTGATTCGTTCATCGAAATTACGCGATTTTAAATGAAAAGTTATTGATTTTTCGCCAGCTTTCCAAAAACATGTATATCATATACCTTTTACTAGTAATATATATATTTAATTCGTGATTCATTATAAACTGTTTAACGATGAAATTTAGCATACAAGCATGCATAAATATATATACTCGAGCACTAGACATGGATACACAATTAATATATAAAAGATAAAATATGAATGCTCACGTATCAATATCGTGATTCAATATTGCAGGGAAGTACGTAGATGCAACAGAGATGATAAACACTAGGTTTGACTTGCCAATAATACCCACGTACATTACCCATAACCTCCATATCTATAACCCATAATTTTCTTAGCTCTATCCCGCTTGAAAACCCATTTTGAAAGTGACACGCTCATAAATTCGTCGTACTTATATATATATATACATATATATATACATGAATATAGTTCCTAAACTTGAGACTCAACATTACAGACTTTGCTTATCGTGTCGAAAACATTAAATCATTTTAAAGATAAAGTTTAAATTTGGTCAGAAATTTCCGGGTCGTCACAGTGACGGTGGTCATGGTGATAATAAGTGGTGATTTAGTGGTGATTTCGAACAGCAACACATAAGTGATCAATTAATGGTTCGATGGTGTTGGTTATAGTAGTGGTAACCGATGGTGTGTTGTGGTTTGGGAGAGAACTTGTTGAATGGTTTGATGTACTAAAAACCGAATACAAAAGTGGTATATTGAGCATGTGGGTGTTGGTTTGGGTTGAGTTTATGGTGTGTGGTTTATGGGTTGTATTCAACATAACAAAAATATGAGCGAGTAATAACGGTCACGATAGTTTGAATAATATGGTGATCGAGTTGTTGATGGTTTACATGGGTGTTTTGATGAAGGTGGTGATTGAATAGTTGTGGGTTTATGATGGTGGTACACAAACGAAACAAGAAAATGTTTATGGTAGTTGTAACCGAAGAAGGAAGATGATGTTCAAAGATAGATGTGGTGGAGGTTGAAGACGATCGAAGACAAGATTTAACAAGGTGATGATGGAAACAAGAGAAGTGGGTGCATGTGTTGTTCAATCACAAAAACATGAACATTTTAATATGCAGAAGGGAAGATGTGGTGGTGATGATGATAATATACATCTCTTATGTATATCAATATGTTGATATATATGTAGAGAAGATAAGATAGTTAGAAAGAATCAAAAGTGAATAGTAATAGAGTAATAATCTCAAGTAATCCAAATCTTAATTTCACGGATGAAATAATAAATCAAGTGGGCTTCCTATTTGTGATTTCAATCACAGATATCAGAATAATCAAACATAAAAATATTAATAATATATTACATTCATTTAATAAACGTGTACCTTAATTAAATATCTTACCGACAGTTTTCACGGACCGCTATATCGTGCTCCATTGTTAATTAATGGCGGATAAAAGTCTTCGGAAAAATCCCAAATTTTTAGATTAACTATATTTATTTATTTTGGTCATTATGGTATAAAATTCGATCCTTAATTTGTTAAATAAAAATTACATCAACTGTCCCTCTCATTTATGGGTAAAATATAAAAAGTGTTGAAATTAACTAGTTTGATCCTAAATATACTTTTAATAAGCCTATAACTTATATAACCCATTTTCGGATAACCTTTTATTTAAAATTACATAAGTTTGAATTTAACTTGCTTAATATCAATCGAAACATCAAACGAGTACTACAATCATATAATATTTATTTAATATACTTTATTTATATATAGAGATATATTATAATATCCCATTTTTTATTTTATTTAATTTTTAATAACAATAACATATAATATTTCAAATTATATTTCGAATTGTTATTTATATATACATACACATATCTATTTACAATTAATTGTTCATGAATCGTCGAGCATAGTCAAGGTCAAATGATTTCATGAAACAGTTCAAAATTTTTGTGACTCAACATTATAGACTTTGCTTATCATGTCAAGATTATATAAAGATTAAGTTTAAATTTGGTCAGAAATTTTCGGGTCGTCACAGTACCTACCCGTTAAAGAAATTTCGTCCCAAAATTTAAATAAGGTCATCATGGCTAACACTAAAAATGTTTTTATGATGAATAGGAGCTGATAAATAGAGTTTTATTGTCATTGAGTAATAAGGATAAGACAATTCGATTACTCGAAGAGTACGAATGAAGCTATCACTAAATAGTGAAGTGAGAAAGACAAATTTTCATCATAACTTTTGACTAGTCATGGTTAAATTTCGGAATTCGAAGAATTTAGAGGAAATCTTCATAATACGATTTGGTTCTCCGAAAATTAAGGAAATTAGGATCATCTTTGGTTAAATGCGATAATCTGTTTTGATTGCTCTATCTGATATTTCATTATAAATCTACTCCCTTCGTTTCCTTTATATTTTGGAGTTCCATCCTTTTGTTTTCTCTTTCTGACTTTAAGTCAAGCGAATAATGGTCCAGAATTCGTATGTATGAAGTTTCGAATGAACATGACTAATATTCTAAGAGAGAGATCGTAATAGCACGATCTTGATTAATTAAGTTACCAAAATTCAAGAGAAAAGATAGAACTATCAAGAAATTATTTTCTTGATATGTTTATATATTAGATAGAATGTAAGAGTCGTGTAACATGGCACATGATGACGGTATGGTCTGTGAATCGTCATGTACTATTAGAAACTCAGCATGACTTACTGTAATATAATCACGTTGATCAAGTGTCATTATATTATACTAACTCATGCATCAATTTCCAACACTAATTCAAAAGCATTCTTATTTTAATCTCGAAGGTTTACAGAATATAGAAACTAAGACAGTTTCCTTTTATGATATATCACAGATAGCGCGGAGAGATAATTTATATCGGACGAGAATATTTATGAAGATATCTTCAGAAATATTGAGTATATTAATAATGAAAGATACGATAATATCTTAGAATTTTAGAACCAAATTGTGATGAAGAAATTCATTCACGATGATTTAGAGCAATTAAAGAGCAAGGTATTCGCTAAAGATTTCATCAGAAACAGAATCATCAGGATTCTTAATGTACAAGTTTAGTCCTTGTGATTTGTTCAGAGTTTCAGAATGAGAGATCATAATTCTAAGAGATAAATATTATATGTATATATAACTTTTGATGTAAAAACGCTGCGAGATTCAAAATACTCATTGCTGATTTCTCGATACTTGGTATGGCAATTCTCGTTACAAGATGTCTATGAGTTCATGATAAGATTCAATAGATAAATATAGTGTTTTGTCGAAAAGATTTAAGCCAAGGAGCAACGAGGTTGCTGGTACGTCTGCTGGTAATATGATGGAATATAAAAAAGTTCCCCGGTAACAATAAAAGAGCACGCAGATATATCAAGATTATAATAAGGTTGTTTCGAATGAAAAGTCGAAGTTGACTTGCTGGAGCTGTGACAAAATTGGCTAATTTGGAAAGAGATTGCAAAGTTATTTTCGGTAATAATAACGCTAAAGGAATTAGCACAGCTATGCGTTAAACGTTTACTCAGTTTTTGAGAGTTTTCAGGTGCATAACTATATGCATCGATCTTTTCTTCTGTAAATGAAGTGCGGTCGGTTCATCCTCTCGATTGAAGTGTTTTTAAGAATTATGAAACGTTTGAACGCAGATTATAATCGTCAAGATACAAATGAGGTTTAAGATGAAATCAAGTGGCAAACTTGAAGAAATGTTTTGTCCAATATTATTAGTCCACAGTCGATAGTCCACAGTTAACAGTCCAATAATTCATATATAGTTTAATTTATAATATTCGAATTAATTAATACGTATCGTGACCCGTGTACATGTCTCAGACTCGATCACAACTCAAAGTATATATATTATTGTACAATCAACCTCAACCCTGTATAGCTAACTCGATCATTACTGCATATAGAGTGTCTATGGTTATTCCAAATAATATATATAGATGCATCGATATGACATGTCAAAACCTTGTATACGTGTCCCGATATTTAAAGTGCGTAAAATAAATAACAGAAATTAAATGACGATAAATAAAATTACGAGAATATAAATTGCGATAATTAAATTGCGATAAATAAAATGTAATCAGTTAGCTAGGAACAGTTAGCTAGGAATAGTTAGCGTGGATTCTTAACAATTTTTTTTTCATAGTTAATTTGTTTGTTTCTAACAAATTTTATTTTGTCCAATGTTTTCTTCATTATGCCACTTGTTGGATTCTGATAGGTCAAAATTCAAATATGAAATTGAATGAAAATGGTTATTTTGTGGTGAACGGATTCGTATATCTTGTGGATGTAAGTAGGATAGTAAATGACTGTTGAATCAGATTCGAAGAATGTATAATGTAACTTATTAATGTGAAATCTAAATATCCTTGGGTATTACCTACCCGTTAAAATATTTTCATCATTAACAGTTTTGTACGAAAGAATTTTTAATTAAAATCTTTATGAAAACATATATACATATATATTTCCTTCAGATGTAATCATGGATTTAATGAGTCAATATGATATTAAAATCATTTGATTTACCATTAGAACAAGAATATATAATCTCTAAAATATTAGAGATTACATAATCGCCATGTCGAACGAAAATAAAATAGATAGAACGATACTTAGTACGATGATTATACTCGAGGTACAGAATGAGATGTTGAGACATGGATTGTTGATGGTACTGGTGCTGTTACTGATGGTACTGTTGGTGTTGGTGATGTTGCTGAAGCTGGTACGTTTTGCACCCTATTCTCCAAATTAATTACTCAAGCGTGAAGTTCGTTGACTTCTTCTATTATTCCGGGATGATTGTCGGTCGGAATGAGTGAATGAATAAGGTTTAAAATTTTAGATAGAATATAATCGTGGCGAGGTATTCGGGAAATGAGGGTGAAAATGGTGTTTCGGACTGGTTTGCCGGTAAGTGCTTCGGGTTCTCCGTCAAGAGGTAAATTCGGTTGGTGGAAAGGATCGCCTTCTTCGCGTCTCCATCGGTTAAGTCATCTACGAACCATCCCCAATTCATCCAGAATTGAAGATGACTAGTTTGGTTGATCCATTTCATTTACACTGCTTTCGGAGCTTAGGTGAATATCCATGTCGGAATAGTTATCGGAATAACTATCGGAATAGCTATCGGAATCTGAGGGACTCGAACTGGTTGAGGGATTCATCTCGTACGATTAGATGAAGGATTTTCGATAAGAAATAGATTATAGGATGTAGATTAGTACCCTGCAATACATAATTTACATATGCATATATAATACTAAAATTCCATAAGTTACGGAGGAATCTACGGAAACTGTCAGGAAAAGTCTACAGTAACAGATACGCTAAGATATGAATTTTTTGTCTATACACTATTCATGCAATCAATGCAGTAAGATGTGTCTAGACTAAGAGTGATAAGCAAGTGATTCCCTAAGAATGATAAACAGGTAATTTTCGACACAAAATGATAAGCAAAACTTTTGACATGTAGACACGGTCAAAGTCCAGACTCACTAATGCATCCTAACAACTATCAGTTAGACACACTAATACATACCTGGTTCGCTAAGACCACCACTCTGATACCAACTCTAATGACCCGTCCAAATCCATCTGGACGAAAACATTACATTTGGTTACATCGCGAGGTACTTGACCTCTATATGATACATTTTACAAACATTGCATTCGTTTTTAAAAGACAAACTTTCATTATATCGAAAGTTGATGGCATGCATACCATTTCATAATATATCCAACTATAATTAACTTAATAATAATCTTGAAGAACTCAACGACTCGAATGCAATGTCTTTTGAAATATGTCATGAATGACTCCAAGTAATATCTCTAATATGAGCAAATGCACAGCGGAAGATTTCTTTCATACCTGAGAATAAACATGCTTTCAAGTAATGAACTCACCAACCTTTTGGTTGACACTTTAGAGCATGTTTATTCTCAGGTATGAAAGAAATCTTCTGCTGTGCATTTGCTCATTTTAGAGATATTACTTGGAGTCATTTATGACATATTTCAAAAGACGTTGCATTCGAGTCGTTGAGTTCATCAAGATTATAATTAAGTCAATTATAGTTGGATATATTATGAAATGGTATGCATGCTGTCAACTTTCGATGTAATTAAAGTTTGTCTTTTTAAAAACGAATGCAATGTTTGTAAAATGTATCATATAGAGGTCAAGTACCTCGCGATGTAATCATATGTTATTGTATTCGTTCTTATGGATTGGGACGGGTCGTCTCACTCAGGGCCCCAAACACTGGACTATCTAGTGATGGTTAAAGTTACGAATATGTCATATACTTTCATTTTTGTTCTGATGTATACTATATACCCAAATAATATTAATGTAGGTTATGAACCTTTTATTTATGTGTCATTATCGATATATATAAAGTTTTGACTTGATAAAATAAGGTATATATTAGATAAAAAATTAAACGGTTAGTCCCTAACGTTTGTCTCATATTTTACATTTATCACTTTTTTTTCCGACTCGGTTGGTCACTCAAGTATCATAAATTACTTAGTTGGTCCTTCACCTTAACGACCGTTATTGTGATGACCCAGAAATTTTTGACCAAATTTAAACTTAATCTTTGTATGAGTAACATTTTCGACACGATAAACAAAGTCTGTAAAACTGAATCTCAAAATTTTTGAACTATTTTCATATATTCAAATACCTTTCGGTTGTTTCTCGACGATTCGCGAACAATTATATGTATATAGATACATATATATACTATAACTTGAAAACGTAACAATGTATTAATTTTTTTGATACCGTACATTAAACTTATTGGTTTAAATATTTATTTGAATATATTTGATAAGTTGGAATATTAATTTTATGAATAACTTACGACGTATATTTAAAACGTGTTTATGAATGTTGAAAATATATATTAACTTGGTCATAAAATGATTTGTTATTATATATATATATATATATATATATATATATATATATATATATATATATATATATATATATATATATATATTAACAAATAGCGAGACAATGATTTATAGAAGTAAATGACCAAAACACTCGAAAGTTTAAGATACACTTTGAATGATATAGTTTATTGATAATTTAAAACTATATTTTGACAAAAGTACGAATCACAAAACGTAAATTGCGAGTTTTCTAAGCGTACAAAAATGCGTTCGAGAAACCGAAACCGGAACATAAGTCGAGTGACAACGTACGAGTCATCGGAATGAAAATTACAAGTCAACTATACACATGAATTTAATATAATATATAATTAATTATTTAAATTATATATATTATATATATTATATTTAATTATGTCGACAAATAAGAAAACAAAAAATATGTGAGCTGGATCTGACGGCCATGCGATCGCATGAGAAATAGGCATAAAACCCATGCGATTGCATGGGCATCAGAATCCGGAATTATGGCTATAAATACCAGGTTTTTTGCGCATGTTTTTTTACACATATTACTCCTAAGTATTTATTTATTTATTATTATTATTATTATTATTATTATTATTATTATTATTATTATTATTATTATTATTATTATTATTATTATTATTATTATTATTATTATTATTATTATTATTATTATTATTATTATATTATTATATTATTAAGATTATTATTATTATTAATCTTAATATTTTTAGTAATATTATACATAAAATATTACGACGAGGTCATGAGCGTGTCACTTTCAAAACAAGCTTCAAACGGGATAGAACTAAGGAAATTATGTGTTATAGCTATGGAGGTTATGTGTAATGTTCATGGGTATTGTTCGCAAGTCAAACCTAGTATTTATCATCTCTGTTGCGTCTACGTACTTTTCTGCAATATTGAATCTCAATATTGATACGTGAGCACTCATATCTTATCTTTTATATATTAATAGTGTATACATGTCTAGTGCTCGAGTATATATTTATACATGCTTCTATGCTAAATTTCGTCGTTAAACAGTTTATAATGAATCACGAATTAAATACATATATTACTGGTAAAAGGTATATGATATACATGTTTTCGGAAAGCTGGCGAAAAATCAATAACTTTTCATTTAGAAATCGCGTAATTTCGATGAACGAATCAAAAGATATGGTCAACTGAATTATAATTGACGTTAATTGGAATTGCTTTTGAATCTGCAATTAATATTTAAACAACCTGTTTATGAGATTGATAAAATACTACTAGCCAAGTAAATGAATCCTTATATAAGGCACGTCTCGTTTTGTTGAACAATTGTCAAAATTGACTTTTTGAAATGACTTTTGATAACTTTTGTATGTCGATCTCGAGCATTAGGATTGTGATACACTATAACCCAACCTAGTTTATTAGACATGTATTGACCAACATATGTTCTCTAGGTTAAGATCTACGGTTAATCTTGCATTCCGAGTTACGGTCACTTTTTGATGAATGACCTTATGTGCTGCTAAGGTGAGTTTCATTTGCTCCCTTTTTAATTGCTTTTTCAATCTATATTTTTGGGCTGAGAATACATGCACTTTATTTTAAACGCAATGGATACAAGTACATACTAAATTCTACACCGAGTTTGAACCAAAAATCCCTTTGCTTTGGTAACTAGTAACTGCCGGTTATAAGAACTGGTGGGCGCGAGTAGTAGTATATGGATCCATAGGGCTTGATATCCCCGTCTGAGCTAGAGCACTAGCCTTTTAACGGATGTATGCTATTTGAGAAGCGTACACGTTGGTTTGCGTGTATTATTAAGATGATTATACAAAGGGTATAAATTATATATACGTTAAGTTTAGTTATCAGGGTGCTCAATTTCGTAGAATATTTTGATAAACGTTTCGGATGAAACAACTGAAATCTTGTGATCCACCTTTATATACAGATTATGCGAAACACTAAAACTATGAACTCACCAACCTTTGTGTTGACACTTGTTACCATGTTTATTCTCAGGTTCCCTAGAAGTCTTCCGCTGTTTGCTTATATGTTAGACAAGCTATGTGCATGGAGTCTTACATGGCATATTTATCAAGGAAACGTTGCATTCACCAAATCATCACCATGTATCTTATTTTGACTGCATTATCAACGGAATTACTATTGTAAACTATTATTTACGGTGATTGTCTATATGTAGAAATCATCAGATGTCGAAAACCTTTGATTTAAATATTCATTTATGGTGTGCCTTTTCAAAAGAATGCAATGTTTACAAAACGTATCATATAGAGGTCAAATACCTCGCAATGAAATCGATGAATGACGTGTTCATCCATATGGATTTGGAGCGATCGTCACAGTTGGTATCAGAGCGTTGGTCCTAGTGAACCAGGTCTTGCATAAGTGTGTCTGACTAATAGTTGTTAGGATGCATTAATAAGTCTGGACTTCGACTGTGTCTGCATGTCAAAAGTTTTGCTTATCATTTCTTGTCAGAAATTACCTGTCTATCATCTTAAGTCTAAACGCGTCTTATTGCATTGATTGCATAGATAGTGTATAGACAAAATTCATATCTTGGCATATCTATTACAGTAAACTTTGACTGTCATCTTCCGAAAATTTCTCCGTAATTTACGGGATTTTGGTATTATATATACATATGTAAACTATGTATTGAAGAGTACCAATCAAATTCTATAATCTATTTCATATCAAAAATTATCTCTCTAATTATACAAGATGGATCCCGTATCTAGTTCAAATTCCTTAAATTTCGACAGCTATTCCGATATGGATATTCACCTGAACTCTGAAGAAAGTGTAACCGGAATGGATCAACCAATCAGCCATCACCTATTCTGGATGAATTGGGGATGGGTTCGTAGCCTACTTAATCATTGGAGACAAGAAGAAGGTGATCCCTTCCATCCACCACATTCACCTCTTGGCGAAGAACCTGAAGCACTTACCGGTGAACCTATTCGTATTACTATTTTCTCTCTCATTTCCAGAGTATCTCATCATGATTATATACTATCCCATATTATAAATCTTATTTATCCGATCATCCGAACCACCGATCATCCCGGTATAATAGAAGAAGTCAACGAGCTTCGTGCTCGGGTAGTGGCTTTGGAGAATATGGTGCAAGGGTTACGAACACCAGCAGCAGCACCCGCAGCATAACCGGTACCACCATCATCCACACCAACAGGATCATTACCACCACCAACAACCACATCCGCATCACACGCCTCAACATCACAATTTGTACCTCGGTTATCAACATCATACGCACCATAGGTACCAAGAAGTACCAGCAACGACAAACGATGAAGTATGGATTCATAACTTCATCGGAGAAACATTCTACGGCGATTATGTAATTTCTAAAGTTTAGAGATTATCTATTCTAGCCTTAACCCTAAATCAGATAGAGTAGAAACCCTTATCCGAATGGTGTAAGATACAAGCTAGACTTGTTTTACCAACAGCATCAACAGTACCCTTAGCCTCACCAGCATAGTCAGTGCTATCAACATCGTCAGAATCAGCAGCACCTCTAACATCACAAGCTCCGTCAGTTCAAGAAAGCACCGTTGACATCATTACGAGTCAACAACGAGTATATTGTATCAATGAGTTATGAAGTAATAACTCAATTCATTTAAAGAATTTATATGTATATCTTATATATATAAATTTTAAAACCATCATGAATCTTTTCGTACTAAGCTATTACGTGTGAATTTTAAGGGGTAGATACTACTCGGTTAATTCATATTACTAATATGCTATGATGTACATCCTTCGTTATCAACTTAACCATCGTTAACTACAAATATCTGTTTCAACTCAATGAATTCCATTTCATAATGAACTTAGTGTATTAATCAATTACATGTTTGATTTTACACTTTTATCTTCGATGTACTCGAAACTTTCTAGAAAACTTCATTTATATCTTATGAAGTTCATAAGAATTCCACGAGCATCAACATCCTTCACCGAAGAATAAGAATAAATAATGAAGTATTGATTTCATTAGTGAAATACTCCGCGAAGATTATGTAATCCTTAATGTTTTAGAGATGATTCATTCAATTCAAAAATCAAATAAGCTTAATATGATATTAACTCATCAAATCTGTATTACATCTGAAGAAAATATACATACATATATTTTCATAAAGACGGTAATAAAAAAAAAATTCTTTTGTACAAAGTATTAATTGTGAAATCTTTAACGGGTTGGTAATACTCGGGAAATATATAAGTTCACAATTAATATATTATACTGTACATTCTTCAACTTTGATTAAAAAATTATTAACTATGCTCACAGCGATATACAATTGTCTCCATACAAATTCAATTACATATTCTGATTTTGAAAAATCAGAATCCAAGCCAAGATTTAACAGAAAACATCACTCTTAGATTCTTACATCTTTCAAATGCTATACTTTGACTTCAAAACTGTGCTAGAACATCACTTCTATTCATAAACCCAGAAAAAAAAAGAAAAAAAAAAATTTGTATCGTTCAAAATTCTAGAACATCATATGTATCTTGACAATTACAATCTTCATGCAAACTCTTCAAACTTTTGAAAACACCTCGGATTGATAACCAACGATTCGGTTATGATAACTTTGAATGCTGATGAAGCAGCAAAAACTGTAAACGACCTTAACAGCCAAAAGTTTGATGATAAAGAATAGTGTGTTGGCAAAGCTCAGAAAAAGAGAAGGTTTGGAACTGGAAAACGGATTGAGCAAAGTATGAAGGAGGCTGTGGATAAATCACAAAGACTAAATCTGCCTTCAAAGAATCCAAATTATTCAGTATCTGCTGAAGCCATTAACGAATACCTTACTTCCGAATCTAAACCCTTGCGGACAATATTCTTCATCATCCTCTGATATTAGAAATTCTAAGATATCATCGTATCTTTCATTATAAATATCCTCCATATTTCTGGAGATAATTCCATAATCATTCTCATCGGAAATCAATTTTCACCTTGCGATATCTGTGTAACATCATAAAAGAAACTATTTTAGTTTCTAAATTCTGAAACCTTCGAGTTTAAAATATGAATATTTTTGAAGTGGTGTTGGAAACTGAAGCATGAGTTAGTATAATATAATGACACTTGATCAACGTGATTATATTACAGTAAGTCATTCTGAGTTTCTAATGGAACGTGATAAAGGTTCACAGATCATACCCTCATTATAAACCATGTTACATAACTCTTTCATTCTGTTTAACCTCTAAACTATCAAGAAAATATTTTCTTAATGATTCGGTCTTTTTCGAAGTATTCTGGTAATTTGATAAGTCAGATTGTGCTATTACCATTTTTTTTTATAGAACATTAATTATGTTCATTCCGAAATTCATACCTACGAATTCTGGACCATTATTCGCTTGATTTAAAGTCGGGAAGATAAAACAAAAGCATGAAGCTTCAAAATATCAATGGGAGTATATATAAATCACAGTAAATTGGAGAGAGTATTAACTGTGGATGTCAATGATTATGGAAAGACAGAAGCAGAGATATCGAAATATAAGGGAAGATATAAAACTCAACAACCACCCAGAAATTACAAACCGTGTATATCAATGCATATAACAATATAAAGACACGGGAGAATGAAAAACACTATAACCCCAAGGTAATGGTAGAAGAAAATAACTTCCTCCGGTGGTAGATGAAAAAGAAGAATGATAGATATGAAAGTTTGGAGTATATCAAGAATCAGAACTGGATGAAGCATTTTTACAATCTTTTGAAAATAGGAAATGAGGAAGAAGATGTAAGAGTGATGAAAATAATGAAACGGAAGAGGTCAATTTATAGCGAAATATCAAACATAGCAATCGAGGCAAATTACGCATTTAATCAAAAGAAATCTTAATTTCCTTAAATTCCGAAGAATCAAATCTTATTTAGATTATAAAGATTTTCTATTCCTTAAATTACGGAAATCAATCGTTAATACGTCAAGAGTTAAGACGAATCTCTATTCTCCATTTCACTCTTTTACGATAACTTCTCTCATACGCTTCGAATAATCGGATTGTTTTATCCATATTATTCAACGGTGATAAAACTCTATTTATCAACACATATACGGCATGAAAACATTTTTATGGTTAGTCATGATGACCTCACTCAAATTTCGGGACGAAATT
This sequence comes from Rutidosis leptorrhynchoides, assembly GCF_046630445.1. Lineage (NCBI taxonomy): Eukaryota > Viridiplantae > Streptophyta > Magnoliopsida > Asterales > Asteraceae > Rutidosis > Rutidosis leptorrhynchoides. The sequence goes on from NC_092334.1 coordinate 595,951,535, forward strand.
TCTTTAACGGGTAGGTACTGTGATGACCCAGAAATTTTTGACCAAATTTAAACTTAATCTTTGTATGAGTAACATTTTCGACAAGATAAACAAAGTCTGTAAAACTGAATCTCAAAATTTTTGAACTATTTTCATATATTCAAATACCTTTCGGTTGTTTCTCGACGATTCGCGAACAATTATATGTATATAGATACATATATATATATATACTATAACTTGAAAACGTAACAATGTATTAATTTTTTTGATACGGTACATTAAACTTATTGGTTTAAATATTTATTTGAATATATTTGATAAGTTGGAATATTAATTGTATGAATAACTTACGACGTATATTTAAAATGTGTTTATGAATGTTGAAAATATATATTAACTTGGTCATAAAACGATTTGTTATTATATATATATATATTAACAAATAGCGAGACAATGATTTATAGAAGTAAATGACCAAAACACTCGAAAGTTTAAGATACACTTTGAATGATATAGTTTATTGATAATTTAAGACTATATTTTGACAAAAGTACGAATCACAAAACGTAAATTGCGAGTTTTCTAAGCGTACGAAAATGCGTTCGAGAAACCGGAACCGGGACATAAGTCGAGTGACAACGTACGAGTCATCGGAACGAAAATTACAAGTCAACTATGCACATGAATTTAATATAATATATAATTAATTATTTAAATTATATATATTATATATATTATATTTAATTATGTCGACAAACAAGAAAAAAAAATATGTAAGCTGGATCTGACGGCCAGGCGATCGCATGAGAAATAGGCATAAAACCCATGCGATCGCATGGGCATCAGAATCCGGAATTATGGCTATAAATACCAGGTTTCTTGCGCATGTTTTTTTACACATATTACTCCTAAGTATTTATTTATTTATTATTATTATTATTATTATTTTATTATTATTATTATTATTATTATTATTATTATATTATTAAGATTATTATTATTAATCTTAATATTTTTAGTAATATTATACATAAAATATTACGACGAGGTCATGAGCGTGTCACTTTCAAAACAAGCTTCAAACGGGATAGAACTAAGGAAATTATGGGTTATAGCTATGGAGGTTACGTGTAATGTTCATGGGTATTGTTCGCAAGTCAAACCTAGTATTTATCATCTCTGTTGCGTCTACGTACTTTTCTGCAATATTGAATCTCAATATTGATACGTGAGCACTCATATCTTATCTTTTATATATTAATAGAGTATACATGTCTAGTGCTCGAGTATATATTTATACATGCTTCTATGCTAAATTTCGTCGTTAAACAGTTTATAATGAATCACGAATTAAATACATATATTACTGGTAAAAGGTATATGATATACATGTTTTCGGAAAGCTGGCGAAAAATCAATAACTTTTCATTTAGAAATCGCGTAATTTTGATGAACGAATCAAAAGATATGGTCAACTGAATTATAATTGACGTTAATTGGAATTGCTTTTGAATCTGCAATTAATATTTAAACAACCTGTTTATGAGATTGATAAAATACTACTAGCCAAGTAAATGAATCCTTATATAAGGCACGTCTCGTTTTGTTGAACAATTGTCAAAATTGACTTTTTGAAATGACTTTTGATAACTTTTGTATGTCGATCTCGAGCATTAGGATTGTGATACACTATAACCCAACCTAGTTTATTAGACATGTATTGACCAACATATGTTCTCTAGGTTAAGATCTACGGTTAATCTTGCATTCCGAGTTACGGTCACTTTTTGATGAATGACCTTATGTGCTGCTAAGGTGAGTTTCATTTGCTCCCTTTTTAATTGCTTTTTCAATCTATATTTTTGGGCTGAGAATACATGCACTTTATTTTAAACGCAATGGATACAAGTACATACTAAATTCTACACCGAGTTTGAACCGAAAATCCCTTAGCTTTGGTAACTAGTAACTGCCGGTTATAAGAACTGGTGGGTGCGAGTAGTAGTATATGGATCCATAGGGCTTGATATCCCCGTATGAGCTAGAGCACTAGCCTTTTAACGGACGTATGCTATTTGAGAAGCGTACACGTTGGTTTGCGTGTATTATTAAGATGATTATACAAAGGGTATAAATTATATATACGTTAAGTTTAGTTACCAGGGTGCTCAATTTCATAGAATATTTTGATAAACGTTTCGGATGAAACAACTGAAATCTTGTGATCCACCTTTATATATAGATTATGCGAAACACTAAAACTATGAACTCACCAACCTTTGTGTTGACACTTGTTAGCATGTTTATTCTCAGGTTTCCTAGAAGTCTTCCGCTGTTTGCTTATATGTTAGACAAGCTATGTGCATGGAGTCTTACATGGAATATTTATCAAGGAAACGTTGCATTCACCAAATCATCACCATGTATCTTATTTTGACTGCATTGTCAACGGAATTACTATTGTAAACTATTATTTACGGTGATTGTCTATATGTAGAAATCATCAGATGTCAAAAACCTTTGATTTAAATATTCATTTATGGTGTGCCTTTTCAAAAGAATGCAATGTTTACAAAACGTATCATATAGAGGTCAAATACCTCGCAATGAAATCGATGAATGACGTGTTCGTCCATATGGATTTGGAGCGATCGTCACAGTTATGAAAATCTCCATTAAGTGTTGATAGACTTTTTAACTTTCGTTAGTGGTGTGTGCAGTGTAGGTGTACGAAATATACTATATTTTTACTACAAAATACGATACAAATTACACAAGTTTTAATTTATTTATTTACAGATGGGATATACCTAAACCTTGCTACAACACTATAGGCAGTGTACCTAATCGTAGAGTAGTGTAGTTTTTAGTAAGTCCGGTTCGTTCCACAGAGACTGCTAAGCGGTTATTTATTTTAAAATATAAATTTATTATATATATATATATATATATATATATATATATATATATATATATATATATATATATATATATTACAATATCGTAGTATTGTTATTATTATAAAAGGGCGGTTTTACCGTTTAATGACCGGTTTGTCGATTTTATATTTTAAGCGTAAAGATAAATGATGATAATTAAAATTACGATAAATAAAAGTGCGATTAATAAAATTGCGATAAGATATAAAATAAAGTAATTATGCTTATTTAAACTTCTGTAATCATGATGTTAGGCGAGTTGATTATAATTTATTACCATGGGTTAATTGCTCTTTGTCCTGGTTTAATTGATACGTCCATCTGGTTTTTGTCCATAATGGTCCATCGGTCATAAATATAAAGTGAGAGTATCCTCGTCAAATTACCCTTATACCCGAAGTCAAATATTCCAACTAATTGGGGACTTAAACTGTAACAAGGTCTTAATACTTTGTTAATGATTGTACAAGGATATCGACTGCGTGTAACCCAAGGTTTTAATACTTTGTTAATAATTACCCCAAGTGTCTTTGTATGTAATTCACCCCTATTTTAATAAGTCCATTGATTGACTATTAATCCATCCCCGTGTCCGGTCAAATGAACGATTATTAGTATTTATAAATATCCCGCCCATCGTATCCGATCGAGTGTATGTGGTTATTTATAGATACATCAAATTGTAAATCTATATATTAAATTAACGAACTATCATTCGGTTAAGCAAATATAAATCCCATTAATAGCCCATAGTCTAATTTCCACAAGTGTCGATCTTTTGTCCAAACCCCAATTATGGTACAAAGCCCAATAACCCAATCTTAATATTTAGTCTAACATCATGATTACTTTGGCTTAAATAAACATAATAATAACTTAGTTAACAAACATAATTAAAAAGGAGAAATATCTTACAGCGTTCATTAATTGCGGAGTGTTACACTGATAGAACTTCGACTTTTGAACCCGTAACTCAAGCGTTACAATAACCCATACTAACTAATATACTACTAATCTATACTACTAATTATTACTATAGAGATAGATTGATAGAATTGATTGTGAAGGTGTGTTTTGAATTGAGTTTTGGTGTTGTATTTATAGTAGATGAAAAGCACTATTCCCATTTTGAATTGTAGATTGAAAGTTTGTTGTAGCTTGAAAGTTTGTTGTACTTTGAAATTTAGATGACTTGTTTAGATTGATTGTACTTTGTGCTTGTTGACTTGTACACTTACATTTATGCATTAAGGAACTTGTACATCTTGGAGTATCACTTGAACGTTGAGCGTTTTTGACCATTTAAGTCTTCAAATCTTCGTTTTCTTCTTTTGTCTTCGCACTTATTTAGTTAAACGAATATTACTTGAAAATAGAACAATTGCAACTGAAAACTTTACATATTGGAAGGATATTGCGCCTAAATATATGTTCATTTGGAGCACTAACAAATATCCCCACACTTGAACGTTACTTGTCCTCAAGCAATACAGAACTTGAAATTAAATCACACTTCACTCGAATCACTTTTTTATTCTTACACTTTATACATCAGTGATTTTGATACAACGGTATGAACAATGATAGTAACGATGTGGTTTACAGTCCCACATGACTAGGAAAATTTAGATCCTTTAGGAAATTGGATCTTTATGAAAATATTTGATCTTTTGAAAATTCATTCTAGCTTTTACCCTAGATAAGTTTTCCGGAATAACCCTTCACCGGTGTTTGCAAAATGTTTTGTGGGTTTTGTGGGTTTCAGATTTTGAAAATTTTAGCTCAAAACTTGCGGTTTTGTGTCACCCACTTGCTCTGTATATTACTTTTCGGTAAACTACCGTCCGATTGTAAAGGAAAGCGATGAACAAGCAACTGTTAAGGCAATGTCTAATGACATGCTTTTGTTCATGGTCTATAACGTGTCGGATGCAATTACTATCCTTTGTAGGAGCAATAGTAAAGATCACCCTATAATTTTTTGGTCTGGCACAAGGTCCTGTCTTCGACCATGCTATGCAACCACCGTTCTTACGGTTGACACCCGATTTGGTTCAGGTGACCTAATGAATTCTGATGAATTCTTAGGATTTTACGTTTAATGGTAATGAACGCATTGAAAATGGATTTTCAGAAAACAAATCGGTTTTAATTTTTGATCAAAATATTTTCTCGTTCAAGCTCGAGTTTAGATATCATCGAATTCCATGAGTTTGTAATTCTCAATCTTTAAGATCAATCTCAAGGATTGAGTAATATCAGGCTTAAAAGCCGATTTTTAATCTTAAAGGAGATTATCCTTTCTAGGGGTCTGATTCATTAGTCTTATCAAGCTAATTTGCATGGCGCCCTCCCCATTTAACGAGACAGATCCTCTCATGGTTAGGATAAGTCTGACCACATGGCGGCCCTGTTTGATGCTGAGGTCCGTGGATTTCTAGCTGATTTTCGAGAAAACTTTTCAAGGTTTTTCGTAGACTCTACAACTGGTCTAGATGACAACTTCCTGACCTAAATCAAGAAGCGCATTTCTTTTTCGGAAGACTTTACTTCCTTTTAATGATGGAATTGATTCATCGTGTAGATTCATCTTTTCTTTTATCTTTATTATAATATTACGGGTAAAACAGTTAATTTAGTCCAAAACAAAAGCACCTGCAATAAACTTTACAGAAACATGTGATAGATAGTTTTATTGAATAACTTGGTACATTCTCCCCACACTTAGTTTCTTTCTTTGCCTTTTTATTCTCCTTTATTCCATTTTAAATGAATTCAAGCATTTTAGGGTTGTTTCTCAATTTATGTCCTTTCCGAGGTAATGATAATTTCGGTATTAACACCTAGTTTTCATCGTTCATAAATATGTATAAACATGATTTTGAATTCATTTAGTTGAAAATTTTTCAAATTTTCACAAAATTTGGCAAATAAACCAAGTATAAACCTGAGAGAATTTATAACCCTTCCCCACACTTGAGATCATGCAATGCCCTCATTTGCATGAAATCAGACGATAATTATAAATTCATGAGGGTGATTAGTGTAGAAAAGTGATTAGAAATACCCAGTTTTTAATTACTAAGCTCGTCGAATGATAGATGGCGCGCCTCATCGTTTATTCCTTTTGTTGGTTTATCACACATGTTTTTCTTCAAAAATGGTTGCTTTTTCTGAACTGTTTGCTAATTTTTTGAAAATGCGTATTTACCCTAATTTATCATGCATTTTTATTAACGAGTTATGCACTAAACCAAACCCCTAATTTAACGTTAAGTGGGGTTAGACTTCCCCATACTTAGCTGACGACATGTGAAGTTGGTAGAATAAGTTCCACGAATTAAAATAGTGAGCCAGTTATTTACATCTCGGGTGGTGTATAATATATCAATGGGTTTAAAGTTTAAACCCACCCGATCGTCACTACTTAATTCTTTTTTAAGTGTAGCTTTTAGTAAATGGATATGTCTCTTTTCTGGTTCTTGGTCAAATGGATCGATATACACCGACATACATATTTCTATAGGGTGGACAATGAAAGGACCCGTCCTAATCCATCCGGACGAAGTCCATATTGATTATAAACGATTCACAACAGTTGATTACATCGCGAGGTACTTGACCTCTATATGATACATTTTACAAACATTGCATTCGTTTTTGAAAAGACAATCTTTCATTACATTGAAAGTTGACAGCATGCATACCATTTCATAATATATCTACTATAATTGACTTAATAATAATCTCGATGAACTCAACGACTCGAATGCAACGTCTTTTGAAATATGTCATAAATGACTCCAAGTAATATCTCTAAGATGAGCAAATGCACAGCGGAAGATTTCTTTCATACCTGAGAATAAACATGCTTTAAAGTGTCAACCAAAAGGTTGGTGAGTTCATTAGTTTAACATAAATAATCATTTCTATCATTTTAATAGACCACAAGATTTCATATTGCCAATTCTCATAAACATACGTCCTATGCATAGAGACAAAAATCATTCATATGGATTGAACACCTGGTAACCGACATTCACAATATACATATAAGAATATCCCCATCATTCCGGGATCCTCCTTCGGACATGATATAAATTTCGAAGTACTAAAGCATCCGGTACTTTGGATGGGGCTTGTTGGGCCCGATAGATATATCTTTAGAGTTCGCGTCAATTAGGGTGTCTGTTCCCTAATTCTTAGATTACCAGACTTAATAAAAAGGGACATATTCGATTTCGATCATTCAACCATATAATGTAGTTTTGATTACTTGTGTCTATTTCGTAAAAACATTTATAAAAATTGCGCATGTATTCTCAGCCCAAAAATATAAAGGGTAAAATGGTAAATGAAACTCACTCTACTGTATTTTGTAGTAAAAATACATAAGACGATGTTGAACAACTGAACAATGCAGGGTTGGCCTCGGATTCACGAACCTATATCATTTGTATATATATTAATATACATAGTGGTAATCGAATAAATATATATAAAAATTTATTAGTTTTATCCTTTCTATATTATTAATATATATATGTTTCGTACATTTATTTTGTACATAAAAATATTAAATTTTGTTATGTTATAAGTATTAATATATTTATATATATATCCTTTATTTATTAATACAAAGATAATATTTTAAGTGTTAACAATAATAATAATAATAATAGTACTAATACTAATAATAATGATAATAGTATTAATAGTTATATGAATGATAATATTAACGATAGTTTTATAATGAATCTCATAATAGTGATAATATTAGTAGTTTTTAATAAAATGAATAATTTAATAGTAATGGTAATGAAAATAACAATTTTGATAATAATATGTAATACTTGATAATAATAATAATAATAATAATAATAATTATACAATCTTATCACTAGTGGTAATCTTATTTAATAATACTTTTGTTAATAATAATAATAAAATTTATAAATGTTACTAATACTTGTATTCGTAATGATGATAAGACTAATAACTAATGTTAGTAATACATAATCATGATATTACTAATAATAATTATAATTCTAATACTTAATGATAATAATAATAATAATAATAATAATAATAATAATAATAATAATAATAATAATAATAATAATAATAATAATAATAATAATAATAATAATAATAATAATAATAATAAGGAACTACCTCTTAAAGAGTTTCAAAAAGAATAGTTGCCCACGCCCAGGTTCGAACCCCCGACCTCTTGATATCCCGTCACCCCCACTTAACCATCTAGTCTAACCAATTTTTCTGATTTTTATGTCCTTCCTAATTTATTTAACCCGTGTTCCATTTATCTCTTTCTTCTTCAAATAAAAAGAAAATGACTCCACCAAGATTTGAACCCGCGACCTTCACCTCCCTTACAAGCACAGATAACCACTCTTCCGTCTATTTTCTTTCTGATAAAGTACACAAAAAAAAAAATATATAACCCGTAATAGTTGCTACTTCTTCTTCTTCTTCCTTAAATTTTACAACGATTCAAGAACTTAAAAAAAAATCAAAACTATGAATCAATATGTTTAGATTCTTTAAAATAATGACAATTTAATATTAAAGATTTATATTAGTTGAAAGAGTAAAAAAAAAAAAAAAAACAGTCCCTGCTCGTCGCTGTTCTTGGAAGGAAGAAAAAAAAATTAAATGTGTTTTCGAGTACGTTTTGGACCATAATTATAAAACGAAAAACATTGAAAAACAATCCCTAAAACCCATGGAATTATTAATTTAACTTGAAACATCAAATTGATTACGAATTTCTCCATGAACAGGATGTTTGACTTTTGAAGTTTAAAACTTTGACTCGATAATTCTTGATCGTTTTTTCGAATTAGCTTTTGTGAATTTGCAGAAAGTTTCAAGCAACGAAATTGAATGTTTCTACATTTCCACTTTCCTTCAATTTGTCTCGAATCAAATCAAAGGTTTAATGGGTTTGAAGAAGAAAAAAAATTAAAAAAAAATATAAGAACGCAGTATGCTTTTGTTTCATTTACTGATTTCTGTTTTCCTTCGCATAGCATCAGATGATATGTACATATTGGGATTGAATGATTCATACAGAGGTAATAATTTATCAATTTTGTTTGTAGGGTTATTGATAGTTGCCTGAAATACCACGAGCAGAATAGAAAGGCAGAAAAAATGAATTCTGATAATAATACAAATCGAATAATTAAAGTAGCAAACAAGATTTTGATTGTGAATTTGTTTTGTAATGGAAATGGGTCAACAATTGTGTCACGAGATGTATAGAAAAGAAGAAAATAGAGGCGTAATGATATGTACAGCTAACTTAACTATCTGATCTCATTATTTATTATTATCATCTATTATATATATATAATATATATAATATATATTTAGTAATATTAATTATAATTACATTAATAATAATAATAATATAAATAACAATGATAATAATAATAATAAGTTGTATCTTAATAAAATAACAATACTTATAACAATTTTGATAATCTCTATAATGATAATAATAATAATATTAACACTATTAATATTGATGATAATAATGATATTAATATACAGTTTATACATATAAATTTTTCAGGTCTATATATTTAATACAAATATCAACACTATGAAAGTAATATAAATTTTACTATAACAACTATATCTATAATAATGCTTTAATTATCAAGTTTTACTACATAAATTAATTATATATATTGAAACAATTAAACTCAAAGTATATATTTTAATACTTTGTTAACGTTGACAAATTTGGTTCAAAATCATTTACTAAAAAAAATTTTAAATAATAATTTTAAATTATCTTAGGTTAAATTTCATAATATCTAAATCACACAATAGTTTTATTTATAATATATCATTATTTACACATATAATTATTTATATATACATTTCTATTTACAATTAAAGGTTCGTGAATAATCGAAAATAGTCAAAGGTCAAATGTATACATGAACGCGGCTCAAAGGATTTTGAGACTTTAACATTACAGACTTCGCTTATCGTGTCGAGCTTATATAAAGATTAAGTTTAAATTTAGTCGGAAATTCCCGGGTCATCACAGTACCTACCCGTTAAAGAAATTTGGTCCCGAAATTTGAGTGAGGTGGGCATGGCTTACAATAAAAATGTTTTCATGACCAATATGAGTTGATAATTAGAGGTTTATCATCATTGAATAATAATGATAAAATAATTCGATTATTCGAAGAGCACGAATGAAGCTATCACAAAAGAGTGAAATGAATAAATGAAGTTTCGTTTTAACTTTTGACGTTGCCTTGGTTGAATTCCGAAATTCAAGGGATTTAAAAGAAAATCTTGAAAATCTAGAAGATCTGATTCTTCGGCGAATAAGGAAATTAAGATCTCTCTAATTAAATACGGTGATCTGCTTCGATTACTCTGTCTGATATTTCCATTATAAATTAAACTCTTTCGTTCCATTATTCTCACTATTCATATACTTTCTTTCTTGTTTCATACATCAAAAAGATTCTAAAAATGCTTAATCCAGTTCTGATCCTTGTCCTCATTCTTACTATCACAACAATCATTCTCCTTTTCCAACTTCCACCAGAGGAATCTGCTTTCTTCTACTTCGCCCTTGGGATTATAATGTTTTTAATTCTCCCGTGTCTTTATGTTGCGATAAACATTGATATACACGGTTTGTAATTTATGTGTTGTTATCGGGCTTTATATTCTTCCTTCTATTTCAAAGCTCTATGCTTTTGTTTTCTCTTCCCGACTTCAAGTCAAGCGAATAATGGTCCAGAATTCGCAGATATAAGTTTCAGAATGAAAATTGTTAATGTTCCAAGAAAGAAACGGTAATAGAACAATATGACTTGTCAAATTACCAGAATTCAAGGAAAAGATAGGACTATCAAGAATATATTTTCTTGATATGTTCGGAAGTTAATCAGAATGAAAGAGTTATGTAACATGGCATGTGATGACGTTAGGATCTGTGAATCATCACGTTCCATTAGAAACTCAGCATGACTTACTGTAATATAATCACGTTGATCAAGTGTCATTATATTATACTAACTCATGCATCAGTTCCCAACATTACTTCAATAACATTCATATTTTAAGCTCGAAAGTTTACAGAATATAGAAACTAACAGTTTCTATATGATGTAATACTGATAGCACGAAGAGATTAATGATTTCAGATAAGATTAGTTACGAAAATATATTCAGAAATATCGAGGATATTTATAATGAAAGGTACGATAATATCTCGGAATATCTAAGATCAGAGGATGATAGAAACTATTGTCCGTAAGGGTTTAGAGTAAAGAGTAAGATATTCGCAAAAGACTTTAGCAGGCATTGAATCATTTGGATTCTTTGAAGTCAAACTTATTCTTTGTGATTTGTCCACGGCTTCCTTCATAGTTTCGCATAATCCGCTTTTCGGTACTAAATTTTCTATTGAATGTTTCCAATACTCCATTCTTTATTATCAAACTGTTGGCCGTTTAGACCATCTACGATTTTGTTGTTTCCTCTGCATTTAGTGCTACCATATCTGAATCATCGGTTATCAATTCGAGGTGATTTCAAGGGAATTGTGTTTTTAGATGATTAAACGCTTATGGTACTATGGTGGAACATAAAAGGTTTCCCGGTAACAATAAAAGAACATACATATATATCAAGGTGATAATAAGATTGTTTCGAATGAAAAGTCGAAGTTGACTTGCTGGAGCTGTGACAAAATTTGCTACTTTGAAAGGAATCATCAAGTTATTTTTTGAGTAATAATAACACTAAAAGAATTAGCACAGATACGTGTTAAATGTTTACTCAGGTTCCGAGTGTTTTTCAGAGGCATAACTATATGTATCAATCTTTTCTTCCGTAGATGAAGTGCGGTTGGTTCATCCTATCGATTGAGGTGTTTTCAAGAATCATGAAAGGTTTGAACGCAGATTGGAATCGTCAAGATACAAATGAGGTATAAGATGAAATCAAGTGGCAACTTGAAGAATTTGTTTAGTTTCATATTTTATAATCAATATTTTATTTCATTTTTAATTGTCCGATCTTATTAGTCCGCAGTCGATAGTCCACAGTTGACAGTCAAATAATTCATATATAGTTTAATATATAATATTCGAATTAATTACTAAATATCGTGACCCGTGTACATGTCTCAGACTCGATCACAACTCAAAGTATATATATTATTTGAGAATCAACCTCAACCCTGTATAGAGAACTCGATCATTACTGCATATAGAGTGTCTATGGTGATTCCAATTAATATATATAGATGCGTCGATATGATATGTCAAAACCTTGTATACGTGTCCCGATATTTAAAGTGCGTAAAATAAATAACAGAAATTAAATGACGATAAATAAAGTGCGTAAAGTAAATAACAGAAATTAAATAACAATAAATAAAATTGCGAGAATGTAAATTGCGATAAATAAACTGCGGTAATTAAATTGCGATAATTAAAGGGTAATACGAAATTAACAGTTAGCTAGGAACAGTTAGCTAGGATTTTGTTAGCGTGGATTCTTAATAGAATTTCATATTGTTAATTAATCTGTTTCTAATCAATTTTTTTTCTTTTTTTTTATTGTGTCCATTATTTCTTCGTTATGCCACTTGATGGATTCTGATAGGTCGAAATCCAAATATGTAATTGGATGAATATGGTTATTCTGTGGTGAACGAATTTGTATATCGGTGGATGTAAGTAGGATAGTATATGACTGTTGGAACAGATTCGAAGAACGTACAATGTAACTTATTAATGTGAAATTTAAATAGTCCTCGGGTATTACCTACCCGTTAAAATATTTTCACCATTAACAGCTTGTACAAGAGGATTTTTAATTACAATCTTTATGAAAACATATATACATATATATTTTCTTCAGATGTATTCATGGATTTATTAAACTCATTTGCTTTTCGGTTGGAACTAGAATAAATAATCTTTAAAACTTTAGCGATTACATTTTCGACATGTCGAACGAAGATCATACTCAAAGTACAGATGATGATATTGAAGCATGGATTGTTGATGGTACTGGTGCTGTTATTGATTGTACTGTTGGTGCCGGTGATGTTGCTGAAGCTGGTACATTTTGCACCATATTCTCCGAATTGATTATTCGAGCGCAAAGTTTGTTGACTTATTACTCCAGGATGATTGTCGGTCGGAATGAGCGGGTGAATAAGGTTCAGAATTGTGGATAGAATATAATCTTATCAAGTTACCCCGGAAATGAGACTGAAAATGGTGTCTCGAACAGGTTCGCCGGTAAACGCTTCAGGTTCATTGTCAAGAGGTGAATTCGGTTGGTGGAAGGGATTGCCTTCTGCGCGTTTCCATTAATTAAGTCGACTACGAACTCATCAGATGAATTGATAATGGCTGATTGGTTGATTCATGCCCATGACGCTGTTTTCGGAGCTTAGGTGAACATCTATGTCGGAATAGCTGTCGGAATAACTATCGAAATAGTTATCGGAATTTGAGGGACTCAAACTGATTTAGGGATTCATCCCGTACTATCAGATGAAGGATTTTCGATAAGAAATAGATTATAGGATATAGATTAGTAGCCTGCAGTACATAATTTACATATGCATATATAATACTAAAATCCCATAAGTTACGGAGGAATCTACGGAAGCTGTCAGGCGTCGGTAATAATAACAGGTACGCTAAGATATGAATTAGCAGATATGCTAAGATATAAATTTTTGTCTATACACTAATCATGCAATTAATGCAATAAGATGTGTCTAGACTAAGGATGATAAGCAAGTGATTCTCTAAGAATGATAAACAGGAAATTTTTGACCCAAAATGATAAGCAAAACTTTTGACATGCAAACACGGTCAAAGTCCAGACTCACTAATGCATCCTAACGACTTATCAGTTAGACACACTAATGCAGACCCGGTTCACTAAGACCACCGCTCTGATACCAACTGAAAGGACCCGTCCTAATCCATCCGGACGAAGTTCATATCGATTATAAACGATTCACAACAGTTGATTACATCGCGAGGTACTTGACCTCTATATGATACATTTTACAAACATTGCATTCGTTTTTGAAAAGACAATCTTTCATTACATTAAAAGTTGACAGCATGCATACCATTTCATAATATATCTACTATAATTGACTTAATAATAATCTTGATGAACTCAACGACTCGAATGCAACGTCTTTTGAAATATGTCATAAATGACTCCAAGTAATATCTCTAAGATGAGCAAATGCACAGCGGGAGATTTCTTTCATACCTGAGAATAAACATGCTTTAAAGTGTCAACCAAAAGGTTGGTGAGTTCATTAGTTTAACATAAATAATCATTTCTATCATTTTAATAGACCACAATATTTCATATTGCCAATTCTCATAAACATACGTCCTATGCATAGAGACAAAAATCATTCATATGGATTGAACACCTGGTAACCGACATTCACAATATACATATAAGAATATCCCCATCATTCCGGGATCCTCCTTCGGACATGATATAAATTTCGAAGTACTAAAGCATCCGGTACTTTGGATAGGGCTTGTTGGGCCAGATAGATCTATCTTTAGAGTTCACGTCAATTAGGGTGTCTGTTCCCTAATTCTTAGATTACCAGACTTAATAAAAAGGGACATATTCGATTTCGATCATTCAACCATATAATGTAGTTTTGATTACTTGTGTCTATTTCGTAAAAACATTTATAAAAATTGCGCATGTATTCTCAGCCCAAAAATATAAAGGGTAAAATGGTAAATGAAACTCACTCTACTGTATTTTGTAGTAAAAATACATAAGACGATGTTGAACAACTGAACAATGCAGGGTTGGCCTCGGATTCACGAACCTATATCATTTGTATATATATTAATATACATAGTGGTAATCGAATAAATATATATAAAAATTTATTAGTTTTATCCTTTCTATATTATTAATATATATATGTTTCGTACATTTATTTTGTACATAAAAATATTAAATTTTGTTATGTTATAAGTATTAATATATTTATATATATATCCTTTATTTATTAATACAAAGATAATATTTTAAGTGTTAACAATAATAATAATAATAATAGTACTAATACTAATAATAATGATAATAGTATTAATAGTTATATGAATGATAATATTAACGATAGTTTTATAATGAATCTCATAATAGTGATAATATTAGTAGTTTTTAATAAAATGAATAATTTAATAGTAATGGTAATGAAAATAACAATTTTGATAATAATATGTAATACTTGATAATAATAATAATAATAATTATACAATCTTATCACTAGTGGTAATCTTATTTAATAATACTTTTGTTAATAATAATAATAAAATTTATAAATGTTACTAATACTTGTATTCGTAATGATGATAAGACTAATAACTAATGTTAGTAATACATAATCATGATATTACTAATAATAATTATAATTCTAATACTTAATGATAATAATAATAATAATAATAATAATAATAATAATAATAATAATAATAATAATAATAATAATAATAATAATAATAATAATAATAATAATAATAATAATAATAAGGAACTACCTCTTAAAGAGTTTCAAAAAGAATAGTTGCCCACGCCCAGGTTCGAACCCCCGACCTCTTGATATCCCGTCACCCCCACTTAACCATCTAGTCTAACCAATTTTTCTGATTTTTATGTCCTTCCTAATTTATTTAACCCGTGTTCCATTTATCTCTTTCTTCTTCAAATAAAAAGAAAATGACTCCACCAAGATTTGAACCCGCGACCTTCACCTCCCTTACAAGCACAGATAACCACTCTTCCGTCTGTTTTCTTTCTGATAAAGTACACAAAAAAAAAAAATTATAACCCGTAATAGTTGCTACTTCTTCTTCTTCTTCCTTAAATTTTACAACGATTCAAGAACTTAAAAAAAAATCAAAACTATGAATCAATATGTTTAGATTCTTTTAAATAATGACAATTTAATATTAAAGATTTATATTAGTTGAAAGAGTAAAAAAAAACAGTCCCTGCTCGTCGCTGTTCTTGGAAGGAAGAAAAAAAAATTAAATGTGTTTTCGAGTACGTTTTGGACCATAATTATAAAACGAAAAACATTGAAAAACAATCCCTAAAACCCATGGAATTATTAATTTAACTTGAAACATCAAATTGATTACGAATTTCTCCATGAACACGATGTTTGACTTTTGAAGTTTAAAACTTTGACTCGATAATTCTTGATCGTTTCTTCGAATTAGCTTTTGTGAATTTGCAGAAAGTTTCAAGCAACGAAATTGAATGTTTCTACATTTCCACTTTCCTTCAATTTGTCTCGAATCAAATCAAAGGTTTAATGGGTTTGAAGAAGAAAAAAATTAAAAAAAAAAATATAAGAACGCAGTATGCTTTTGTTTCATTTACTGATTTCTTTTTTCCTTCGCATAGCATCAGATGATATGTACATATTGGGATTGAATGATCCATACAGAGGTAATAATTTATCAATTTTGTTTGTAGGGTTATTGATAGTTGCCTGAAATACCACGGGCAGAATAAAAAGGCAAAAAAAATGAATTCTGATAATAATACAAATCGAATAATTAAAGTAGCAAACAAGATTTTGATTGTGAATTTGTTTTGTAATGGAAATGGGTCAACAATTGTGTCACGAGATGTATAGAAAAGAAGAAAATAGAGGCGTAATGATATGTACAGCTAACTTAACTATCTGATCTCATTATTTATTATTATCATCTATTATATATATATAATATATATAATATATATTTAGTAATATTAATTATAATTACATTAATAATAATAATAATAATATAAATAACAATGATAATAATAATAATAAGTTGTATCTTAATAAAATAACAATACTTATAACAATTTTGATAATCTCTATAATGATAATAATAATAATATTAACACTATTAATATTGATGATAATAATGATATTAATATACAGTTTATACATATAAATTTTTCAGGTCTATATATTTAATACAAATATTAACACTATGAAAGTAATATAAATTTTACTATAACAACTATATCTATAATAATGCTTTAATTATCAAGTTTTACTACATAAATTAATTATATATATTGAAACAATTAAACTCAAAGTATATATTTTAATACTTTGTTAACGTTGACAAATTTGGTTCAAAATCATTTACTAAAAAAAATTTTAAATAATAATTTTAAATAATCTTAGGTTAAATTTCATAATATCTAAATCACACAATAGTTTTATTTATAATATATCATTATTTACACATATAATTATTTATATATACATTTCTATTTACAATTAAAGGTTCGTGAATCATCGAAAATAGTCAAAGGTCAAATGTATACATGAACGCGGCTCAAAGGATTTTGAGACTTTAACATTACAGACTTCGCTTATCGTGTCGAGCTTATATAAAGATTAAGTTTAAATTTAGTCGGAAATTCCCGGGTCATCACAGACAATTCCTAACATTTCCTTTCGTTCATTTTCGAGATCAAAGTTTTCACCTCTATTACCCAATTGGGTGAAATCCGAAGTGTCATTATCTATTACAGTTCGTAGTTCATCTTTGGTAGATGACTCGTCTATTGAGAATATTTGGTTGGAAGGTTGTGGAATGTTGAATTTCGGGATCGAAGTAAAATCTTCTTCTTTAACGGTTCTTATCGGTGCCACCACTTTGGTCTCGGGGGTAAAATTTTCAACGTTATCGTTTTTCCAAGAGTACCAATTTGTCACCCTTACTTCTTCTTCATTCATTGATGGATCGATAATTTTGTCGGTTGAGGCTAATGTGTCGATATGTTGTGAAATTGGTAAAACTAAATAAAAAGTATCATCGGGATAATTGGTGATTTCGGAGCTCTCGAATTTATCAAAATTCGATGATATGAGATTTTCTTGCACAATACTCCTAAGATCAACAGGTGTGTAGTCTGATAGAGTTTCAGCTTGCCTATTTGCAAACTCTCTCATTTGTTCATTTTGAGCATCAAATTCTTCGAGTTTGATTTTCATATAATCTAATATATTTTCAGACACATAATTTTCCTCGTCATGTGGTTGTTGACTTTGGATATATTCTTGGGAATAATCCCAATTTGAATTGTATTCCTCATAATCATTCCATTCAGGTTCCATGGGTGCATAATTTTTCATAAGAAAGTAATAATAACATTCCCATGTTGAATGATAATCTCCAAAAATTTCACAACCAGTTATTGTTTCGTCATTCGTGATCCAAGATTGACCGAACAAATTGTCATCAACACCCGTTTGAGAGTATTGATTTAATTGATTTTGGATTTCAAAAAGAGTTTCCATAGCCTTGTTTTTAAAATATTCCATTTTATTGCGATGGCCAAATTTTAGCTACAATGTGGTGCATTCACTAATTATCCTATCAGACATAAAACTAAAAATCATATATAAGTTATCAAATTAATAGACTTTTCTGCTTTTGCCCACGTTTCGAATAGCCAAAAGATGCAGCAACTCAGCCACTAACAAATCCAACTATTACTACAAAGCGAAAAATTTTGGATGTCTATCAATTTAACTGCTTAAAATAATTTTTCCTTCGAAATTTAAAGAAGGTAAAAATCTATTTCCTAAAAAATAGAGCGTAGAAAAGAAAAAGAAAAAGCGCGTCGAAAAACAAAAAGTCAAAAAATAAACGTCGAAAGAAAAGCGTCGAAACATAAAAGTAAAAATTGCGTCTAAAAAAAACTTAAATCTAAAGGTAATGAAACTTAAAATGCAATTCTAAAAGGAAATCGACACTAAAATCTAAAAAAAAAAAACTAAATTCTAAAGTGGTGTCGTAAAATTCTAAAACTTAAACCAAGTCAAAAAAAAAAAAATTTATATTTTTTTTATATTTTTTAAAATTTTTTTTAACGATTTAAATATTTTTATTTTTTTAATTTTTTTTCTTTTTTTTTCTCTTTTTTTAATTTTTTAATTTTTTTTTATTATTTTATTATTTTTTTTAAGTTTTAATTTTTTTTAATTTTTTTTAATATTTTTAAATTTTTTTTAAAAAAAGAGATTTATTAATTTTTTAAATTTTAAATTTTTTTAAATTTTTTTTACTTTTTTTTAAATTTTTTTTTCTATATATATATATTTTTTTTATATTTTTTTTAAATTATTTTATTATTATTTTATATATTTTTTAAATATTTGAAAAAAAAATTTATTTTTATTTTTAAAAAAAATGAGATTTTTATTATTATTATTATTTTTTAGATTTTTAAATTTTGTTTTTAAAAAAAAATTTTTATATATTTTAAAAAAAAAATTTTTAACGATTTTAATATATATATATATATATATATATATATATATTTTTTTTTTATTATTATTATTTTTTTACGTTTTATTTTTTTAAATATTTTTTTAAAAAAATAATATTTATTTTTTTAAATAACCACGAGTCCCCGGCAGTGGCGCCAAAAACTTGGTGTGTGCAGCGTAGGTGTACGAAATATACTATATTTTTACTATTAAATACGATACAAATTACACAAGTTTTAATTTATTTATTTACACATGGGATATACATAAACTTTGCTACAACACTATAGGCAGTGTACCTAATCGTAGAGTAGTGTAGTTTTTAGTAAGTCCGGTTCGTTCCACAGAGACTGCTAAGCGGTTATTTATTTTAAAATATAAATTTATTATATATATATATATATATATATTTACAATATCATAGTATTATTATTATTATAAAAAGGGGGTTTTACCGTTTAATGACCGGTTTGTCGATTTTATATTTTAAGCGTAAAGATAAATGACGATAATTAAAATTACGATAAATAAAAGTGTGATTAATAAAATTGCGATAAGATATAAAATAAAGGAATTATGCTTATTTAAACTTCTGTAATCATGATGTTAGGCGAGTTGATTTTAATTTATTACCATGGGTTAATTGCCCTTTGTCCTGGTTTAATTGATACGTCCATCTGGTTTTTGTCCATAATGGTCCATCGGTCATAAATATAAAGTGCGAGTATCCTCGTCAAATTACCCTTATACCCGAAGTCAAATATTCCAACTAATTGGGGACTTAAACTGTAACAAGGTCTTAATACTTTGTTAATGATTGCACCAGGATATCGACTGCGTGTAACCCAAGGTTTTAATACTTTGTTAATAATTACACCAAGTGTCCTTGTATGTAATTCACCCATGTTTTATAAGTCCATTGACTATTAATCCATCCCAGTATCCGGTCAAATGAACGATTATTAGTATTTATAAATATTTCGCCCATCGTATCTGATCGAGTGTATGTGGTTATTTATAGATACATCAAATTGTAAATCTATATATTAAATTAACAAACTATCATTCAGTTAAACAAATATAAAGCTCATTAATAGCCCATAGTCTAATTTCCACAAATGTCGATCTTTTGTCCAAACCCCAATTATGGTACAAAGCCCAATAACCAATCTTAATATTTAGTCTAACATCATGATTACTTTGGCTTAAATAAACATAATAATAACTTAGTTAACAAACATAATTAAAAAGGAGAAATATCTTACAGCGTTCATTAATTGCGGAGTGTTACACTGATAGAACTTCGACTTTTGAACCCGTAAATCAAGCGTTACAATAACCCATACTAACTAATATACTACTAATCTATACTACTAATTATTACTATAGAGAAAGATTGATAGAATTGATTGTGAAGGTGTGTTTTGAATTGAGTTTTGGTGTTGTATTTATAGTAGATGAAAAGCACTATTCCCATTTTGAATTGTAGATTGAAAGTTTGTTGTAGTTTGAAAGTTTGTTGTAGCTTGAAAGTTTGTTGTACTTTGAAATTTAGATGACTTGTTTAGGTTGATTGTACTTTGTGCTTGTTGACTTGTACACTTACATTTATGCATTAAGGAACTTGTACATCTTGGAGTATCACTTGAACGTTGAGTGTTTTTGACCATTTAAGTTTTCAAATCTTCGTTTTCTTCTTTTGTCTTCGCACTTATTTATTTAAACAAATATTACTAGAAAATAGAACAATTGCAACTGAAAACTTTACATATTGGAAGGATATTGCGCCTAAATATATGTTCATTTGGAGCACTATCAGTTAGCCTTAAGAACTGTACACGCAAAACGAACAAATTACAAGGATTGTTCGCGTAAGTATTTAAGTTCAAAAAATGAAACATAATTATGTTTACCACTTTAGCAAGTAACCAGTCACATTTTGTTTGCATCAGAATACATTTTTAAAGTTTGTGACCTAAGATCATATTTTTTGAGAATATAACATACATTGGAAATTTATTTGAATGTATATTGTTGGTTGAATGTGGGTCAATACACTAAACGATAAATGTAAGTATGATTAACCAAAGTGTAATTAATCAAAGAATATGTTTTGATTATGACACATACATATGCATAAGTGATGACTGACATCTTAACATAAAACACGCAAGGTCACTAATCCATACTTTATCTTGCAAACGATCAAGTCAAACATAGGATTAAGAATGAAATTAAAAGTTCAGGTAAACACACGGTCGAGGTACGGTCGACCGCATAGTCAACCGTGAAACCCCAAACTGAATTGCAACGCAGTTTTGTGAAAACAAGTTGCACGGTCGCCACCACGGTTAATCGCAGTGCGATCGCAGTTTCTTCTGTCACCATTTTTTGACCAAATAAAGTTTGACTAGTTCCCGACATCTATAATTCATGAAACCTTTCTCAACATGCTTAGAATATATGCCTTCTCCATACTCAATTGAGTTTTGGTCATAAAAACACTAATTGTGATTAATTACGCCTAATGACATCTTAATGACAAATTAACCAAGATTAGGCATAACACATAAGTGTTAATAAACAACTTGTGATCTTAATTCTTATCTAGATATCCTTAGTATGATCATCAAGTACCAACACACTTAAGCCAATATCACTAGAACAATCATTGGTATTAAGAAATGACTTAGTGATTAATTAAGGCTAAATGAAGAACAATGCTCTCAAGGTTAAACTAGAAATGACTTGTAATCCTAAAATACACTTAGATACATTTAGGATGGTCACCAAGTCCCAACTAGAGATTGCTCTTCCCTTGTGCATGTGTTGGACATTAATGTGTGCTTACACATTAATCAGGTAATGTGTTATATTGCACATTAAACTTATTAAGTACTTGAATTATAAGTTGTTCAAGTATCTATATGATTGATACTAGAATAACTATCTCTTTGATGTGCGTAGAGATGTATACGAAATAGCTTATATTTTACTACGAAATACAATTAAATACGATACAATTTTACACAAGTTATTTTTTTATTTATAGAGTGGATATACCTAAACCTTGCTACAACACTTATAGGCAGTGTACCTAATCGTACAGTAGTGTAGTTTTTAGTAAGTCCGGTTCGTCCACAGGGAACTAGCCAAGTTTAACGCTATATTTTTAAAACTAAATTTGTATATAAATATATATATAAATATAAGAAGTATTATTATTATTATAAAAGGAGGTTTTAACCGTTTAATGACCGGTTTGTCGATTTTATGTCTTAAGTCGCAGTTAAAACCTAATGTAAAAAAAAAATATAACTTAATTTAAAGCATAAAGTAAATGACAATAATTAAAGTGCGATAAATTAAAGTGCGATAAATTAAAGTGACAGTAAATAAAAGTTGCGATAATTAAAAAGTGCGATAATTAAAAGTGCAATTAAATAAAATGACAATAAATAAAAGTGCGATGAAGTATGAAATAAAGGAATTATGCTTATTTAAACTTTCATAATCATGATGTTCGACGTGTTGATTTTAGTTTATTACCAAGGGTTAATTGTCCTTTGTCCTGGATTATTTAATATGTCCATACGGTTTTGTCCATAATAGTCCATCAGTCATAAATATAAAGTGCGAGAGTCTTCGTCAAATTATCCTTATACCCGAAGTCAAATATTCCAACTAATTGGGGATTCGAATTGTAACAAGGTCTTAATAATTTATTTAATGAATACACCAGGTTATCGACTGCGTGTAATCCAAGGTTTTATTACTTTGTTAACAATTACACCAATTACCCTTGAATGTAATCCACCCCTGTTTCAACTAATCCATTAACTATTAATCCAGTTTCGTGTCCGGTAAAATGAACAATTATTGGTATTTATAGATATCCCGCCCACCGTACCCGATTAAACATATGTGGTTATTTATAGATACGTAAAATTATAACCTTTATATTAAATTAACGAGGTATCGTTAAGTTAATATAAAACCCATTAATAGCCCATAGTCTAATTTCCACAAGTGTCATTCTTTTATCCAAACCCCAATTATGGTCCAAAGCCCAATTATCCAATTTTAATATTTAGCCCAACATCACGATTACTTCGGCATTAAATAAGCATAATAATAACTTAGCTACGAGACATTAATTTAAAAAGGTTGAACATAACTTACAATGATTAATAATAGCGTAGCGTTACTGATGTCGTAGCGTGGGGTTACGAAATATACTATATTTTTAATACGGAATGCTACAAGATTTAACAAGTTTTAATTAAATATTTACAAAATGGATATACCAAAACCTTGCTACAACACAATAGGCAGTGTACCTAGTCGCGGAGTAGTATAGTTTTTAGTAAGTCCGGTTCGTTCCACAGGGAGACGGGCTTATGAAACACTTATTTTTATATAATTATATTTGTACAAAAATATATAAATATATATATAATAATATATAAAAGTGAGGGTTTTACCGTTTAATGACCGGTTTGTCGATTTTATATCTTAAAGTCACAATTAAAGTCTAATGCAAAAATATAAATGACAAAAATTAAAGTAGCGAAAAATAAATGACAATAAATAAATGACGTTAAATAAAATAGCGAGTAAATAAAAGTACGATGAAAAAATACAATAAAACAATTATGCTTATTTAAACTTCTGTAATCATGATGGTTGACGTGTTGATTTTAGTTTTATGCCCATGTGTTAATTGTCCTTTGTCCTGGATTATTTAATCTGTCCGTCTGGTTTTTGTCCATAACAGTCCATCAGTCATAAATATAAAGTGCGAGTGTCCTCGTCAAATTATTATTATACCCGAAGTTAAATATTCCAACTAATTGGGGATTAGAATTGTAACAAGGTTTTAATACTTTGTTTAATGAATACACCAGGTTATCGACTGCGTGTAAACCAAGGTTTTACTACTTTGTTAACAATTACACCAATTACCCTTGAATGTAATTTCACCCCTGTTTTAATTATTCTAGTGGCTATTAATCCATTCCCGTGTCCGGTTAAATGAACGATTATTCGTACATATAAATACCCCGCCCATCGTGTCCGATTGAGTGTATATGGTAATTTATAGGGACGCCCAATTGTAAATCTTTATATTAACATTAACAAACTATCATTTAGTTAAACAAATATAAAGCCCATTAATAGCCCATAGTCTAATTTCCACAAGTGTCGTTCTTTTGTCCAAACCCCAATTATGGTACAAAGCCCAATTACCCATTTTAGTAATTAGCCCAACATCATGATTACTTCGGATTAAATAAGCATAATAATAACTTAAGTACGAGACATTAATTTAAAAAGGAGAACATAGCTTACATTGATTATTTATCGCGTAGTGGTACACGGACAGAATTTCGACTTCAAAACCCGTAAAAATAACTTTTACATAACCCAAACTAATCTAATATAACACTAATCTATACTATATTTATTTATATATTATAAATTTATTATTATTATTACATTATTCTTACGGAGTATTATTATGTATATGTGTGTGTTGTGTTTTTAAAACGAACGAAAACTGGCAAATTTATAGACCAGGCCTGATTCTGATCCTCATGCGACTCGCATGGGAAATAGGCATAAATCCATGCGAGTCGCATGGCCATCAGAATCCAGCTCAATCATTTTTGTTTTCTTGTTCGTCGACATAATTTAAAATAAATATAAATATATAAATAATTAATATAATTATTTATATATTATATTTTATTCTTGTGCATAGTAGACTATATATTTTTGGTCCGTTGCGTCGGGCGTTTCTTCTTGGCTCGGGTCCCGGTTCCGGATTTTCGAACGTCCTCTCGTACTATTTTATATCGTGTACTTTGTGTTTCGCAACTTGTACTTTTGTAATTTTGAGACGTTCCTCATCAATAAATTGAACCTTTTTAATTGTATCTTGTACATTTGAGCATTTTGGACCTTTGCGTCTTCAATTCTTCGTTTTCGCCTTTTGTCTTCGCACTTATTAAATATAAACGAATATTACTTGAATATGGAACAATTACAACTAAATAATTTACATATTGGGAGGATATTGCTACTAAATATATGTTCATTTGGAGCACTATCAAATATCCCCACACTTGAACGTTGCTTGTCCTCAAGCAATACATAACTTGAAATTATAATACATCACACGAATCACTTCTTTATTCTTCACACTTTGTACATCAGTGATTTTGATATGGCAGTATAAATAATGATAGTAATGATAGAACCATGGTTAAAGGTGGGTGTGTCATCCACAGTTGCCTCGGGTTTAGGTCAACGACACTTACAATCAAATAGCCGATTTACTTTCGGTTTCCAAAGCAAAGTGCACATTTGAAAGGTGGTTTACAGTCCCACATGACTATAAAAATGTAGATCCTTAAGGAAATTGGATCTTTATGAAAACATTTGATCTTTTGAAAATTCAAGCTAGATTTTACCCTAGACAAGTTTTCTGATTTGATCCATCATCGGTGTTTGCAAAATATATTTGTGGATCAATATTTTGGCTTAAAAATTTTAGGTTCGTGTAATCCACTGCTATCCCGGTATCGGAAAGCACACATCCAGTTTACTTGTTCCGTATATTACCTTTCGGTAAACTACCGTCCGGTTGTAAAGGAAAGCGATGAACAAGAAACTGTTAAGGCAATGTCCCGTGACATGCATTTGTTCATGGTCTAATTACGTGTCGGATGCTAGTACTATCCTTGGTAGGAGCAATAGTAAAGATCATCCTATGATTTTTCGGTCTGGCACAAGGTCCTGTCTCCGACCATGCTATGCAACCACCGTTCTTACGGTTGACACCCGATTTGGTTCAGGTGACCTAATGAATTCCAGGTGAATTCCTAGGATTTTACGTTCAATGGTAATGAACGCATTGAAAATGGATTTTCAGAAAACAAATCGGTTTGTATTTTTGATCAAAATATTTTCTCGTTCAAGCTCGAGTTTAGATATCATTGAATTCCATGAGTTTGAATTCTCAATCTTTAAGGTCAATCTCAAGGATTGAGTAATATCAGTCTTAAAAGCTGATTTTTAATCTTTAAGGAGATTATCCTTTCTGGGGATCTGATTCATTAGTCTTATCAAGCTAATTTGCACGGTGCCTCCCCATTGTACGAGATAAATCCTTCTCATGGTTAGGATAAATCTGACCACTTGGCGACCCTGTTTGATGCTGAGGTCCGTGGATTTCCAGCCGATTTTAGAGATGACTTTTCTAGATTTTTCGTCAACCTACAGCTGGTCTGGATGACAACTTCATGACCTAAATCAAGAAGCGCGTGTCTTTTTCGGAAGACTTTACTTCCTTTTAATGATGGAATTGATTCATCGTGTAGATCCATCTCTTCTTTTCTTACATCGGGTAAAACAGTTAATTTAGTCCAAAACAAAAACACCTGCAATAACTTTACAGAAACATGTGATAGATAGTTCTTAATTGAATGACTTGGTATATTCTCCCCACACTTAGTTTCTTTCTTTGCCTTTTTATTCTCCTTTATTCCATTCTTAAATGAATTCAAGCATTTTGGGTTGTTTCTCAATTTATGTCCTTTTCGAGGTAACGATAATTTCGGTATTAACACCTAGTTTTCATCGTTCATAAATATATATAAACATGATTTTGACTTCATTTAGTTAAATTTTTTTTTAATTTTCACAAAATTTGGCAAATAAACTAAGTGTAAACCCGAGAGAATTTATAACCCTTCCCCACACTTGAGATCATGCAATGCCCTCATTTGCATGAAATCAGACTATAATTATAAATTCATGAGGGTGGTTAGTGTAGAAAAGTGATTAAGAATACCTAGTTTGTACTTACAAAGCTCGTCGAATGATAGATGGCGCGCCTCATCGTTCCTTCCTTTTTGTTTTATCACACATGTTTTTCTTCAAAAATGGTTGCTTTTCTGAACTGTTTGCTAATTTTTTTTTTTTAAAATACATATTTTACCCTAACTTATCATGCATGGTTATTAACGAGTTATGCACTAACCCGAACCCCTATTTTAACGTTAAGTGGGGTTAGACTTCCCCACACTTAGCTGACGACATGTGAAATCGGTGGAATAAGTTCCACGAATTAAAATAGTGAGCCAGTTATTTACATCTCGAGTGGTATATAATATATCAACGGTTTTAAAGTTTAGAACCACCCAATCGCCACTACTTAATTCTTTTTTAATTGTAGCTTTTAGTAAATGGATATGTCTCTTTTCTGGTTCTTGGTCAAATGGATCGATATACACCGTCATACTTATATCTATAGGGTGGTCAATTCCAAAAGTGTCCTTCTGTTTATTCTCGGGATTAAAGTTTTCACCTCTATTACCCAATTGGGTGAAATCCGAGGTGTCATTATCTATTACAGCTCGTAGTTCATCTTCAGTAGATGACTCGTCTATTGAGAATATTGGGTTGGAAAGTTGTGGGATGGTAAAGTTCGGTTTGGCCTCGGGGGTAAAATTTTCAACGTTATCGTTTTCCCAAGAGTACCAATTTGTCACCCTTTCTTCTTCTTCATCCTCCATTGATGGATTGATTATTTCGTCGATAGAGGCTAATGTGTCTATATGTTGTGAATTTGGTAAGACTGAATAAAAAGTATCATCGGGATAGTTGGTGATTTCGGAGCTCCCGAATTCATCAAAATTCGATGATTTGAGATTTTCTTGCACACGACTCCTCAGATCAACAGGTGTGTAATCTGATAGAGTTTCAGCTTGCCGGTTTACAAACTCTCTCATTTGTTCCTTTTGAGCATCAAGTTCTTCGAGTTTGATTTTCATATTGTCTAAAGAATTTTCGGACACGTAATTTTCCTCGTCTTCTGGTTGTTGAGTTTGGATATATTCTTGGGAATAATCCCAGTTTGAATTGCGTTCTTCATAATCGTTCCATGCAGGTTCTGTGGGTGCGTAATTTTCCATAGGAACGTAATAGTAACATTCCCATGTTGAGTGATAATCTCCACAGATTTCACAACCAGTTATTGTTTCATCGTTCGCGATCCAAGATTGACTGAATGAATTGTCATCAACACTCGGTTGAGAGTATTGATTTAATTGATTTTGGAGTTCAAAAAGAGTTTCCAAGGCCTTGCTTTCAAAATTTTCCATTTTATTGCGATGGCCAAATTTTAGCTACAATGTGATGCATTCACGAATTATCCTATTAGTTATAAAAATAAAAAAAAACTTATATAAGTTGTCCAATTAATAGACTTTTCTGATTTTGCCCACGTTTCGAATAGCCAAAAGATGCAGCAGGTAGCCAGGACCCTTTAAATCGGAAGCCCACAACTAGCCACTAACAAATCCAACTATTACTACGAACCAGAAAAATGTCAACGTCCATTAATTTAACCGCTTAAATAATTTTTCTTTCCGTTTTGAGAATTAGATAAGAAATAGAGAAAATTCTAGGTCCTAAAAACTAGAGCCTCGAGAAATAAGAAAGAAATAGATTGAGCGTCGAAAAACGTCGAAAAATAAAAATAAGAAAGAAAAACGTCGAAACTTAAAAGTCTAAAAACTAAATCTAAAAAGTTGCGCCTAAAGGTATTAAAGCTTAAAAGAAATTTTATATCCAAAACGGCAATAACTTAATTTAGGCACTAAAATATATAAACGGCGTCGCAAAATTCTAAAGCGCCTAAATCTTAATCTAAAGAAAAAGCACTTAAGAGATTTTACGGCAAAGCTTAAAAATCTAAAAATATAGAAATACAAATAAACTACGGCAAAATCTAAGCTTAAAACTAAATACGAGCGATACAAATACAGAAATTACGCTAAACGTCAAAAAAGATACAAAATATAAAAATATATAAAAAGTTGTAAAAAGTATTTATTTTTATAAAAATATTATTTTTATATTTATTATTATAAAAGTATTAAGTTTATATAATATAAAACTAGTTAAAAGTAATAATAAATTAATTAAACTAAAAACATAATAATAATAATAATAATAAAAACTAGGGTTTATAATAATAATAATAAATAAATCCGCGTAATTAATGCAGTTTTAGGTCAATTTGTGGCCTGTCAGCTGTCCTCATGCGACTCGCATGGGGTTCAGTTGAAATATCATGCGACTCGCATGGTGTTCGGATCCAGGCCAAAAGTTGGGCTGCTACAGTACCTTGGCCCGATTACTTATTATTTTTTTTATTTTTTTCTGTTTTTCTATTTTTTAAATTTTCTGTTTTAAAATTTAATATAAAATATTTATATAGTTTAAATAAAAACTTATATTTTTATAAAACTAAAAATAGAAATATTTGATAGTATTGTAAATAAAAATCTTAAAAATATATATAAGTATATTTTTTTTTTCGGTTTTAATTAAATTTTTTTTTTTTTTTTTTTTTTTTAGATTTTATATTGTTTTTCTAAAAATGTAAATAAATATTTCGCCGAGTCCCCGGCAGCGGCGCCAAAAACTTGATGTCGTAGCGTGGGGTTACGAAATATACTATATTTTTAATACGGAATGCTACAAGATTTAACAAGTTTTAATTAAATATTTACAAAATGGATATACCAAAACCTTGCTACAACACAATAGGCAGTGTACCTAGTCGCGGAGTAGTATAGTTTTTAGTAAGTCCGGTTCGTTCCACAGGGAGACGGGCTTATGAAACACTTATTTTTATATAATTATATTTGTACAAAAATATATAAATATATATATAATAATATATAAAAGTGGGGGTTTTACCGTTTAATGACCGGTTTGTCGATTTTATATCTTAAAGTCACAATTAAAGTCTAATGCAAAAATATAAATGACAAAAATTAAAGTAGCGAAAAATAAATGACAATAAATAAATGACGTTAAATAAAATAGCGAGTAAATAAAAGTACGATGAAAAAATACAATAAAACAATTATGCTTATTTAAACTTCCGTAATCATGATGGTTGACGTGTTGATTTTAGTTTTATGCCCATGGGTTAATTGTCCTTTGTCCTGGATTATTTAATCTGTCCGTCTGGTTTTTGTCCATAACAGTCCATCAGTCATAAATATAAAGTGCGAGTGTCCTCGTCAAATTATTATTATACCCGAAGTTAAATATTCCAACTAATTGGGGATTCGAATTGTAACAAGGTTTTAATACTTTGTTTAATGAATACACCAGGTTATCGACTGCGTGTAAACCAAGGTTTTACTACTTTGTTAACAATTACACCAATTACCCTTGAATGTAATTTCACCCCTGTTTTAATTATTCTAGTGGCTATTAATCCATTCCCGTGTCCGGTTAAATGAACGATTATTCGTACATATAAATACCCCGCCCATCGTGTCCGATTGAGTGTATATGGTAATTTATAGGGACGCCCAATTGTAAATCTTTATATTAACATTAACAAACTATCATTTAGTTAAACAAATATAAAGCCCATTAATAGCCCATAGTCTAATTTCCACAAGTGTCGTTCTTTTGTCCAAACCCCAATTATGGTACAAAGCCCAATTACCCATTTTAGTAATTAGCCCAACATCATGATTACTTCGGATTAAATAAGCATAATAATAACTTAAGTACGAGACATTAATTTAAAAAGGAGAACATAGCTTACATTGATTATTTATCGCGTAGTGGTACACGGACAGAATTTCGACTTCAAAACCCGTAAAAATAACTTTTACATAACCCAAACTAATCTAATATAACACTAATCTATACTATATTTATTTATATATTATAAATTTATTATTATTATTACATTATTCTTACGGAGTATTATTATGTATATGTGTGTGTTGTGTTTTTAAAACGAACGAAAACTGGCAAATTTATAGACCAGGCCTGATTCTGATCCTCATGCGACTCGCATGGGAAATAGGCATAAATCCATGCGAGTCGCATGGCCATCAGAATCCAGCTCAATCATTTTTGTTTTCTTGTTCGTCGACATAATTTAAAATAAATATAAATATATAAATAATTAATATAATTATTTATATATTATATTTTATTCTTGTGCATAGTAGACTAGATATTTTTGGTCCGTTGCGTCGGGCGTTTCTTCTTGGCTCGGGTCCCGGTTCCGGATTTTCGAACGTCCTCTCGTACTATTTTATATCGTGTACTTTGTGTTTCGCAACTTGTACTTTTGTAATTTTGAGACGTTCCTCATCAATAAATTGAACCTTTTTAATTGTATCTTGTACATTTGAGCATTTTGGACCTTTGCGTCTTCAATTCTTCGTTTTCGCCTTTTGTCTTCGCACTTATTAAATATAAACGAATATTACTTGAATATGGAACAATTACAACTAAATAATTTACATATTGGGAGGATATTGCTACTAAATATATGTTCATTTGGAGCACTATCAGTTACACAGACAGAATTTCAACTTACAAACTTAAAACATTCGCTAACATAACCTTATTATTATTAATCTTAAATTAAAATTAAAATTATAATTATATATATATATATATATATATATATATATATATATATATATATATATATATATATATATATATTTGAGAGTAAGAGTAAGAAAAAGAAAAAGGTGTGTTTTTTCGTGCAGAATTCGATAGCTTTTATAGGCCCACATTTTACTGTGCAGCTCCGCGAATGCGGAGCTTTTGTTCTTCTTAACTCCGCCAGTGCGAAGGTCTTAAATACAGCTCACATTATGATCCAAAACGTGGGCGGCTTTTAATTAATATATATAATAATATATATAATTAATTATATATTATATTATATTCTTGTGCACAGTTGACTTGTAATTTTTGGTCCGTTGCGTCACGCGTTGAGAGTTGACTTTGGTCCCGGTTCCGGATTTTCGAACGTCCTTGCGTATAATTTAATATCTTGTGCTTTGCGTTTTACGGCTCGTACTCTTGTAATTTTTAGACGTTCCTCATCAATAATTTGAACCTCTTTGATTGTACTTTGTACTTTTTAGCTTTTTGGTCGTTTGCGTCTTCAATTCGTCGAATCTACCTTTTGTCTTCACCTTTTATTATTGAAACGAATATTACTTGTAAATAGAACAATTGCAACTAAAAGCTTGTCTTTCTTGAGGGATAATGCTATGAAATATATGTTCGTTTTTAGCATTATCAAATATTCCCACACTTGAGCGTTGCTTGTCCTCAAGCAATATAGTCTTGAAATAAAAATACTAGAATTACTTCTTTATTCTTCACACTTTGTACATCAGTGATTTCTATACGGCGGTATGAACAATGGTAGTAACCATGTGGTTTACAGTTCCACATGACTATGAAAATTTAGATCCTTTAGGAAATTGGATCTTTATGAAAACATTTGATCTTTTTGAAAATTCAATCTAGCTTTTACCCTAGATAAGTTTTCCGGAATAACCCTTCACCGGTGTTTGCAAACTATTTTTGTGGGTTTGGTGGGTTTCAGATTTGAAAATTTTAGCTCAAAACTTGCGGTTTTGTGTCACCCACTTGCTAACCTTGTATTGGGAAAACAACACGTCCAGTATACTTGCTCCGTATATTATCTTTCGGTAAACTACCGTCCGGTTGTAAAGGAAAGCGTTGAACAAGCAACTGTTAAGGCAATGTCCTGTGACATGCTTTTAATTATGGTCTATATCGTGTCGGATGCAATTGAAATGTCCCGTTCATATTGATTATAAACGTTCCATATTAATTGATTTCGTCGCGAGGTTTTGACCTCTATATGAGACGTTTTTCAAAGACTGCATTCATTTTTAAAACAACCATAACCTTTATTTTATCTATAAATGTTTAAAAATCATTACGTAGATTATCAAATAATGATAATCTAAAATATACCGTTTACACACGACCATTACATAATGGTTTACAATAAAGAATATATTACATCAAAAATAAGTTTCTTGAATGCAGTTTTTACATAATATCATACAAGCATGGACTCCAAATCTTGTCCTTATTTTAGTATGCAACAGCAGAAGCTCTTAATAATCACCTGAGAATAAACATGCTTAAAACGTCTACAAAAATGTTGGTGAGTTATAGGTTTAACCTATATATTATCAAATCATAATAATAGACCACACGATTTCATATTTCAATATACATCCCATACATAGAGATAAAAATCATTCATATGGTGAACACCTGGTAACCGACATTAACAAGATGCATATAAGAATATTCCCTATCATTCCGGGAAATCCTTCGGACATGATAAAAATGAATTCGAAGTACTAAAGCATCCGGTACTTTGGATGAGGTTCGTTAGGCCCAATAGACCTATCTTTAGGATTCGCGTCAATTAGTAGATTGGTTTACTAATTCTTAGGTTACCAAGCAAAAGGGGCATATTCGCCTTTGATCATTCACCCATATAATGTAGTTTCATTTACTTGTG
Organism: Rutidosis leptorrhynchoides; assembly: GCF_046630445.1. NCBI lineage: Eukaryota > Viridiplantae > Streptophyta > Magnoliopsida > Asterales > Asteraceae > Rutidosis > Rutidosis leptorrhynchoides. The sequence continues at coordinate 595,985,256 of NC_092334.1, forward strand.
TCTATTTCGAAAAACATTTATAAAACTGCATGTATTCTCATCCCAAAATATTAGATTTTAAAAGTGGGACTATAACTCACTTTCACAGATTTTTACTTCGTTGGGAAGTAAGACTTGGCCACTGGTCGATTCACGAATCTATAACAAATATGTACATATATATCAAAGTATGTTCAAAACATATTTACAACATTTTTAATACGTTTTACTGTTTTAAGTTAATTAAGTCAGCTGTCCTTGTTAGTAACCTACAACTAGCTGTCCATAATTAGATGTACAGAAATAAATCGATATATATATTATCTTGAATCAATCCACGACCCAGTGTATACATGTCTCAGGCTAGATCACAACTCAAACTATATATATTTTTGGAATCAACCTCAACCCTGTATAGCTAACTCCAACATTACTGCATATAGAGTGTCTATGGTTGTTCCAAATAATATATATAGATGGGTCGATATGATATGTCAAAACATTTTCATACGTGTCTATGGTATCCCAAGATTACATAATATATTAGAATACATGTATAATATAATATAAGTTAGCTAGGATATGATTAATATAGATTTGTTACCAATTTTCACGTAGTTACAACAAGCAAAAATAACCAATCTTGTTTTACCCATTACTTCTTCGTTTTAAATCCGTTTTAAGTGAATCCAATTGTTATGGTTTCATATTGAATTTAAGTTTATGAATCTATACAAAAAAAGTATAAGTTTATAGTCAGAATTACAGGTTACAAGTCATTTTTGTAAAGGTAGTCATTTCAGTCGAAAGAACGACGTCTAGATGACCATTTTGGAAAACATACTTCCACTTTGAGTTTAACCATGATTTTTGGATATAGTTTCATGTTCATAAGAAAAATCATTTTCCCATAAGAACAACTTTTAAATCAAAGTTTATCATAGTTTTTAATTAACTAACCCAAAACAGCCAGCGGTGTTACTACAACGGCGTATATCCGGTTTTACGATGTTTTTCATGTTTTACGGTTTTAATCATTAAGTTAGCATATCATATAGATATAGAACATGTGTTTAGTTGATTTTAAAAGTCAAGTTAGAAGGATTAACTTTTGTTTGCGAACAAGTTTAGAATTAACTAAACTATGTTCTAGTGATTTCAAGTTTAAACCTTCGAATAAGGTAGTTTTATATATATGAATCGAATGATGTTATGAACATCATTACTACCTCAAGTTTTGTGGATAAACCTACTGGAAATGAGAAAAATATATCTAGCTTCAAAGGATCCTTGGATGGCTTGAAAGTTCTTGAAGCAGAATCATGACACGAAAACAAGCTCAAGTAAGATTTCCACTCGAAATAAGATTGTTATAGTTATAGAAATTGAATCAAAGTTTGAATATGAGTATTACCTTGTATTAGAAAGACATCTTACTGTAAATAAGAAAGATTTCTTGAAGTTGGATGATCACTTTACAAGATTGGAAGTAAGCTAGCAAACTTGGAAGTATTCTTGATTTTATGAAACTAGAACTTATAGAATTTATGAAGAACACTTAGAACTTGAAGATAGAACTTGAGAGAGATCACTTAGATGAAGAAAACTAAAGAATTAAAGTGTTTTTAGGTGTTTTTGGTCGTTGGTATATGGATTAGATATAAAGGATGTGTAATTTTGTTTTCATGTAAATAAGTCATGAATGATTACTCATATTTTTGTAATTTTATGAGATATTTCATGCTAGTTGCCAAATGATGGTTCCCACATATGTTAGGTGACTCACATGGGCTGCTAAGATCTAATCATTGGAGTGTATATACCAATAGTACATACATCTAAAAGCTGTGTATTGTACGAGTACGAATACGGGTGCATACGAGTAGAATTGTTGATGAAACTGAACGAGGATGTAATTGTAAGAATTTTTGTTAAGTAGAAGTATTTTGATAAGTGTCTTGAAGTCTTTAAAAAGTGTATGAATACATATTAAAATACTACATGTATATACATTTTAACTGAGTCGTTAAGTCATCGTTAGTCGTTACATGTAAATGTTGATTTGAAACCTTTAAGTTAACGATCTTGTTAAATGTTGTTAACCCAATGTTTATTATATCTAATGAGATGTTAAATTATTATATTATCATGATATTATGATATATTACTATATCTTAATATGATATATATACATTTAAATGTCGTTACAACGATAATCGTTACATATATGTCTCGTTTCGAAATCCTTAAGTTAGTAGTCTTGTTTTACATATGTAGTTCATTGTTAATATACATAATGACATGTTTACTTATCATTTATCATGATTAAACATAGTGTAACAATATCTTAATATGGTTCATATGTAATTAGTAAGACGTTGTTATAACGATAATCGTTATATATACGTTTCGAGTTTTTTAATTCAATAAACACAATTTTATGTATATAACTCATTGTTAAAATACCTAATGAGATACTTACTTATCATAATATCATGTTAACTATATATATAATCATTTATATATCATCATATAGTTTTTACAAGCTTTAACGTTCGTGAATCACCGGTCAACTTGGGTGGTCAATTGTCTATATGAAACCTATTTCAATTAATCAAGTCTTAACAAGTTTGATTGCTTAACATGTTGGAAACACTTAATCATGTAAATATCAATTTCATTTAATATATATAAACATGGAAAAGTTCGGGTCACTACAGTACCTACCCGTTAAATAAATTTCGTCCCGAAATTTTAAGCAGTTAGAGGTGTTGACGTATCTTCTGGAAATAAGTGCGGGTATTTCTTCTTCATCTGATCTTCTCGTTCCCAGGTGAACTCGGGTCCTCTACTAGCATTCCATCGAACCTTAACAATTGGTATCTTGTTTTGTTTAAGTCTTTTAACCTCACGATCCATTATTTCAACGGGTTCTTCGATGAATTGAAGTTTTTCGTTGATTTGGATTTCGTCTAACAGAATAGTGAGATCTTCTTTAGCAAAACATTTCTTCAAATTCGAGACGTGGAAAGTGTTATGTACAGTCGCGAGTTGTTGAGGTAACTCAAGTCGGTAAGCTACTGGTCCGACACGATCAATAACCTTGAATGGTCCAATATACCTTGGATTTAATTTCCCTCATTTACCAAATTGAACAACGCCTTTTCAAGGTGCAACCTTAAGCATGACCATCTCTCCAATTTCAAATTCTATATCTTTTCTTTTAATGTCGGCGTAGCTCTTTTGTCGACTTTGGGCGGTTTTCAACCGTTGTTGAATTTGGATGATCTTCTCGGTAGTTTCTTGTATTATCTCCGGACCCGTAATCTGTCTATCCCCCACTTCACTCCAACAAATCGGAGACCTGCACTTTCTACCATAAAGTGCTTTAAACGGCGCCATCTCAATGCTTGAATGGTAGCTGTTGTTGTAGGAAAATTCTGCTAACGGTAGATGTCGATCCCAACTGTTTCCGAAATCAATAACATATGCTCGTAGCATGTCTTCAAGCGTTTGTATAGTCCTTTCACTCTACCCATCAGTTTGTGGATGATAGGCAGTACTCATGTCTAGACGAGTTCCTAATGCTTGCTGTAATGTCTGCCAGAATCTTGAAATAAATCTGCCATCCCTATCCGAGATAATAGAGATTGGTATTCCATGTCTGGAGACGACTTCCTTCAAATACAGTCGTGCTAACTTCTCCATCTTGTCATCTTCTCTTATTGGCAGGAAGTGTGCTGATTTGGTGAGACGATCAACTATTACCCAAATAGTATCAAAACCACTTGCAGTCCTTGGCAATTTAGTGATGAAATCCATGGTAATGTTTTCCCATTTCCATTCCGGAATTTCGGGTTGTTTAAGTAGACCTGATGGTTTCTGATGCTCCGCTTTGACCTTAGAACACGTCAAACATTCCCCTATGTATTTAGCAACATCGGCTTTCATACCTGGCCACTAAAAATATTTCTTGAGATCCTTGTACATCTTCCCCATTCCAGGATGTATTGAGTATCTGGTTTTATGAGCTTCTCTAAGTACCATTTCTCTCATATCTCCAAATTTTGGTACCCAAATTCTTTCAGCCCTATACCGGGTTCCATCTTCCCGAATATTAAGATGCTTCTCCGATCCTTTGGGTATTTCATCCTTTAAATTTCCCTCTTTTAAAACTCCTTGTTGCGCCTCCTTTATTTGAGTAGTAAGGTTAGTGTGAATCATTATATTCATAGCTTTTACTCGAATGGGTTCTCTGTCCTTTCTGCTCAAGGCGTCGGCTACCACATTTGCCTTCCCCGGGTGGTAACGAATCTCAAAGTCATAATCATTCAACAATTCAATCCACCTACGCTGCCTCATATTCAGTTGTTTCTGATTAAATATGTGTTGAAGACTTTTGTGGTCGGTATATATAATACTTTTGACCCCATATAAGTAGTGCCTCCAAGTCTTTAATGCAAAAACAACCGCGCCTAATTCCAAATCATGCGTCGTGTAATTCTATTCGTGAATCTTCAATTGTCTAGACGCATAATTAATTACTTTCGTTCGTTGCATTAATACACAACCAAGACCTTGCTTTGAGGCGTCACAATATATCACAAAATCATCATTCCCTTCAGGTAATGACAATATAGGTGCGTAGTTAACTTTTTCTTTAACAATTGAAACGCTTTCTCTTGTTCATCTTTCTATTCAAATTTCTTCCCTTTATGCGTTAATGCAGTCAAGGGTTTTGCTATTCTGGAAAAGTCTTGGAAGAACCTTCTGTAGTAACCAGCTAGTCCTAAAAACTGGCGTATGTGTTTCGGAGTTTTCGGGGTTTCCAACTTTTCAACGGTTTCAATCTTTGCTGGATCCACCTGAATACCTTCTTTGTTCACTATGTGACCGAGGAATTGAACTTCTTCCAACCAAAATGCACACTTTGAAAACTTAGCGTACAGTTTTTCTTTTCTCAGCAACTCTAGCACTTTTCCCAAATGTTCTTCGTGCTCTTGATCATTCTTTGAGTAAATAAGTATGTCATCGATGAAAACAATGACAAACTTTTCAAGATATGGCCCACACACTCGGTTCATGAGGTCCATGAACACAGCTGGTGCGTTAGTCAATCCAAACGGCATAAATAAACTCGTAATGACAGTAACGTGTCCTAAAAGCAGTCTTTGGAATATCATCCTCCTTCACCCGCATTTGATGATATCCAGAACGTAAATCGATCTTCGAATAAACAGACGAGCCTTGTAGTTGATCAAATAAGTCGTCGATTCTCGATAGTAGGTAGCGGTTCTTGATAGTAAGTTTGTTCAACTCTCGGTAGTCGATACACAACCTGAATGTACCATCTTTCTTCTTGACAAACAAAATAGGAGCTCCCCATGGTGATGTGCTTGGTCGAATGAAACCACGCTCTAAAAGTTCATGTAACTGACTTTGTAATTCTTTTATTTCGCTAGGTGCGAGTCTGTATGGAGCACGAGCTATTGGTGCAGCTTCTGGTACAAGGTCTATTTGAAATTCAACGGATCGATGTGGGGGTAATCCCGGTAATTCTTTCGGAAATACATCGGGAAATCCTTTTGCGACGGGAACATCGCTGATGTTCTTTTCTTCAGGTTTAACTTCCTCGATGTGTGCTAGAATGACGTAACAACCTTTTCTTATTAGTTTTTGCACCTTCAAACTACTAATAAGATTTAATTTCGCGTTGTTCTTTTCTCCGTACACCATTAAAGGTTTTCCTTTTTCACGCATAATGCGAATCGCATTTTTGTAACAAACGACCTCTGCTCTCACCTTTTTCAACCATTCCATGCCAATTATTACATCAAAACTCCCTAACTCGACTGGTATTAAATCAATTATAAACGTTTCATCCCCCAGTTTAATTTCTCTCTCCCGACATATATTATCTGCTGAAATTAATTTACCGTTTGCTAATTTGAGTAAAAATTTACTATCCAAAGGCGTCAATGGGCAACTTAATTTAGCACAAAATTCTCTACTCATATAGCTTCTATCCGCACCTGAATCAAATAAAACATAAGCAGATTTATCGTCAATAAGAAACGTACCCGTAACAAGCTTTGGGTCTTCCTGTGCTTCTGCTGCATTAATATTGAAAACTCTTCCATGGCCCTGCCCATTAGTATTCCCTTGATTCGGGCAATTTCTAATAATGTGGCCCGGTTTTCCACATTTATAACAGACAGCGTTGGTATTACTTGCTCCGACACTATTCGTTTCGGCATTACTTGTTCCGACATTATTTGTTCCTTTAGTTCTGTTAAACTTTGGTCCATAGACCTCACACTTTGTTGCGCTATGACCATTTCTTTTACACCTGTTTCAAAATGTCGTGCAAAACCCCTGATGATTTTCTTCACACCTATGACATGGCTGTTTTCGGTTTTTGTTGCCGTTGTTATTATTGAGGTTGTTGTTGGGATTGTTATTGTTGTTGAAACGGTTATTGTAGTTGTTGTTGTTGTTGGGATGTTTGTTGTAGTTATTATTAGGATTGCAGTTATTGTTGCGATTGTTGTTGGGATAGTTGTTGCGATTGTGGTTGTAATTGTTGTTGTTGTTGTACTGGTGACTCTTGTCACCGTTTTCCTCCCACTTCCTCTTGAGTTGTTTCGTGTTGGCTTCTTCGGTCGCCTGCTCTTTAATTCTTCCCTCAATCTGATTTATGAGTTTATGAGCCATTCGACTTGCCTTCTGTATAGAAGCGGGCTCGTGTGAACTCACATCTTCTTGAATCCTTACTGGTAACCCTTTTACTAATACGTCGATCTTCTCTTCTTCATCTTCGAATGCTCCCGGACACAATAGGCACAACTCTGTGAATCGTCGTTCATATGTGGTAACGTCGAACCCTTGTGTTCGTAACTCTCTAAGTTCTGCCTTAAGTTTATTGACTTCGTTTCTAGGACGGTACTGCTCGTTCATCAATTGCTTGAATGCCGACCACGGTAGTGCGTAAGTAGCATTTTGTCCTACCTGTTCAAGATAGGTGTTCCACCACGTTAACGCAGTACCTGTGAATGTCTGCGTAGCGTACTTAACTTTGTCCTCTTCAGTACACTTACTTATGGCAAACACCGATTCAACTTTCTCGATCCACCGTTTCAATCCAATTGGTCCTTCGGTTCCATCAAATTCTAAAGGTTTGCAGGCAGTGAATTCTTTGTAGGAGCATCCTACACAATTTCTTGCGCCGTTAGCTGCATTGCTAGATTCAGAGTTATTGTTGGTATGTAGCGCAGCCTGTACTGCGGCTATGTTTGCAGCAAGAAAGGTACGAAATTCCTCTTCGCTCATATTCATGGTGTGTCGAGTAGTCGGTGCCATTTCCTTCAAAATAGCCAACTGAATCGAGTTAATCATACAGAATATTAAGAGTAGTCAATGGTATTTCGTAGCATAATATGAACTCATTTATAAAAGCTTTTTCTTCATATTAGCGTTTTATAAGTTTAAATTCGGGTACTACCTACCCGTTAAGTTCATACTTGGTAGCTAATATACAATTCAACTACTACAATTCCATATGAAAATCTGATTATAATAATATATCACATATAAATATTCTTCAAACTTACAACATCGCTATATTACATATAACATGAAATATAGTACACTTTGATACAGGACAGTTTTGAAGATAAATCTAGTTAATACGCAAGTTGTTCAGCAAAGGAAATAAAGACACGTAATTCATAAGTCCAGAAACAAGTCATGCATTCTGGTTTTACTAAGACGACTTCCCATCCTTGGTCTTGTGAAAAATAACCGTTATGACCATTGGCTAGGCAGCATGTTGTAATGTCGTCAAAAGGATGAGGGTTTCGTAATGTCCAACAGCCCCGTAATAATCTAAAAACCTTGTTTCTCACCCCAACTACTGAATCCGTCACTTGTGGGAAGGTCTTATTTAAAAGTTGCAATCCGATGTTCTTTTTCTCACTTTGGTAAGAAGCGAACATCACTAACCCGTAAGCATAACATGCTTCTTTATGTTGCATGTTAGAAGCTCTTTCTAATTCACGAAATCCTATGTTGGGATATGTTGAGTCAAAATAGGTTCTTAACCCGTAGCGTAAAATTACATTTGGGTTCCCCGCATTTAATGCTTTAAAGAAAACACGACGTAACTTACGGTCTCTCCAGTGTGATATACCCCACCTATCAAAGGAAAGCCTTTTATAAACTAAGGCATTTCTGGAAAGTCTTTCAAATGTTTGACAAGTTAATTTCGCTATAACTAAATGTGCTGATGAATTCTGACCGACTCTAGACAAGATTTCCTCAATTATATCCTCTGGTAGGTCTTCTAAAATATTCGGTTGTCTACCCTTAACGTCCATTTTGTTTTTATACTGTAAAATAGACAAGGATTAGATTCGTAAAAGATAATTAACAAACAATACAAGCAATTTTTACATAGAACATAAAAGTACAAGCACACTACAATACATATAATACACAACATGATTACAACCCTCTAATCTGAATCACTGGTTTCTTCTTCTTCTTCGGACTTGGTTCGTTTTCCTAATTTTCTAGGAATATATTGTAATGACCCGGAAATTTCCAACCAAATTTAAACCTTAATCTTTATATGTATCCGACACGATAAGCAAAATCTGTAATATTGAGTCTCGAAAACCTTGAAATCTATATTCATGAAATTCGTTACCCTTTGACCATGTCTGACGATTCACGAACAATCATGTGTATTATATATAATACTGTACATAAACGTATTTTATTTCACTATAAGTTTATTATAGTTATCAATGTGATTAAAAGATAATATTATTCGATTGAATTATCAGATACATTGAGTTAGGATTATGAGTCTTTGTCATAAGGTCCACTTTGAATTAGGAAACCCTTACTTTTAACGGTATTCGGAATATTTGGTAAAGTGATTCCGTGTAAGAACAAAAGTGTTATTATTGAGGATTAGACAGAGGTTAGCGGAGAGTCTTGTTTAATTATCAAAAGCGTACCTTGCAATGATTGACTTGTGTCACTTGATAGGTTAATTATTTAGTTTTCTTAATATTGAAAACGTTTTACGATATAGATGAAACCTTTAAAAGAATGATTTTGAATATAACTAATCCTGGAAAAACTAAATTATATTCAATTTAGTACGAACACATTTTTTTGATATAATAGAATTTGATTATAAAATATTTTTATGGATTTTCAATGATATAAAAAAAATAAAGATAAAATAAAGATTTCTAATGAGCACCAAAAGACTACAACATTTCATCACAGATTGTAAGTTAAAATGTTGGGAATCACTAAACTTGCACACTTGCACGAGAAAAATCATAACTAATTCATACTGACTCGAAAAAGGGTGATCCTGGTGTCCAGACGACCGTAACTCAAAAATCTACAACTTTCGTGAATATACCTTACGCGGATCGCGTACCCATCTACGCGAAATGCGTAATGTTTGCCGACCTAAAAAGTGGACAGCATAAATTCGCTGGATCTGGCCTCTTACTTTCACACTTTTTTTTTCTACTTCTTCTTTCTTATATTACTCCGTATACTTACATAAATAAATAAATTAAAAATATTTTTATTATTATTATTAATTAAGATTATCAAGATTATTAATATTAATCCTAATATTACTAGTATTAGTATTATTTTGAGAAAAATTATTAGTATTATACATAAAATACTACGACGGGGTTCTGCCCAAATGTTTTCAAAAATGGTTTCATGAGTGGGAGTGATTGAGCTAGATTATGGGTTATAGCTATGGAGGTTATGGGTAATGTTCGGGGGTTTTGCTCGTGAGTCAAACTAGTGTTTATCATCTCCGTTGCATCTATATACTTTCCTGCAATATTGAGTCTCAATATTGATACGTGAGCACTCAAAACTTAACTTTTATATATTATTAGTGTATCCTTGACTAGTGCTCGAGAATTTAGGATCATGCATGCTGGTATGTTTAAATTTTGTCAAAATATGTTTTAGGGTAGAATCTGAATTAGTTACTCCTGTGGTTGAGATAAGGTATATGATATGCATGTTTTTGGAAAGGTGGCGAAAAACTATAAACTTTTCATTTAGATATCGAATGGATTTGACGGACGGATTAGAAGTTATAGTCAATTGAATTTTTGTATTAATTATTAAAATGATTATTTTTATTATTACGACGTCGTTAAAATCATCGTTATTATTATTTGATTATTATCATTATTGTTATTATGATTATTATTATTAATAATTAAAAATAATTAATATTTTTATCAAAAACTATCAAATTATTATTTTGATCGTTATTATTATTAAAATTATCAAATTATTATCATTAACATTAAAATTATCATTTTTATTAAAAGTATTATTTTTTATGAAAATATTATTATTATTATAAAATATTAACTTATCATTTTAATATATTTTTATATAAAGTTTTATTTATTAATAAATGAATTATATTATTATTTACTCTAACAAATTTTGTAAAAATATTTAAAAATATAAAATGACTATATTTAATCATGTGTAAATTTTGGAAATCATTTTGAGTCAAATTCATTTTTGTTAACTGTTGCATATTAGTCTCGAGCATTAGGATTGTGGTACACTAAGATTTGACCTTAATTGTTAAATAGATATTAACCAATATATAAAAATATATAATTAATTTAGGTTCGTGAATCGAAGGCCAACCTTGCACATGTTAAATGATGTTATATGTATTTTTACTACAAAATACAGTATGGTGAGTATATAGTCCCACTTTTAAACTCTAAATATTTCAGGATGAGAATACATGCATTTTATGATTTACGTTATGGACACAAGTGATTAAAAATATATATTCTACGTTGAGTTGTACCACTGGCGTACTTCCCTGTAACTTGGTAACTGATATTTACATGAGGTATTGTAAACGCGAATCCTGTTGATAGATCTATCGGGCCTGACAACCCCAACCGGACTGGACGACCAGTATTCAACGGTTGCACAGTACTTCGTTTCGGTGACTACACTTGGTACGGTGTAGTAAGATTTCATAATAAAGGGAATATGCGACGTTGATTAAATGTTAAGTATGGTTATCAAGTGCTCAACAACTTAGAATATTTTTTTTTATTATTATCTTTATCTATATGAAATCTTGTGGTCCATAGTTATAACACTGCTAGCATCAAACCTATATCTCACCAACTTTATGTTGACGTTTTAAAGCATGTTATTCTCAGGTACGAATTAAGTCTTCCGCTGTGCATTAGCTCCTGTAAAGGACATTACTTGGAGTCGATCATCGCAATGGGACCAAATGTTGATCACTTCGTCCAGGAGGATTAGGACGGGTTGTTAAAGTTGGTATCAGAGCGGTGGTCTTAGCGAACCAGGTCTTGCATTAGTGTGTCTAACTAATAGTCGTTAGGATGCATTAGTGAGTCTGGACTTCGACCGTGTCTGCATGTCAAAAGTTTTGCTTATCATTTTTGTCGGAAATCATCTGCTTATCATCCTTAGGAAATTACCTGCTCATTATTCTTAGTCTAGACACGTTTTACTGCATTGACTGCATAAATAGTGTATAGACAAAATTTATATCTTAACGTATCTGACAATTCATATCTTAACGTATCTGTTACTGTAGACCTTGCCTGATATCTCATGTAATTTTCTCCGTAATTTAAGGGATCCTGGTACTATATATATCTATGCATATTATGTGTTGAGAATACATCCAACTATCAATTGCTATCACTAACTCTTCATATCAAAAATCTTTTCTGTGATCGCGTGAGATGGCCTCTACAAATCGACCACATTCCTCTGACTCCGAAGACAGCGTGACAGGAGCACACCAACCAATCAACTACCGTGATTACTGGATAAAATGGGGGTGGGTTCGCGACATACTCACCCTATGGAGAAGGGAAGAAGGTACTCCATATCATGAACCGAATCTACCACCTAACCTTGGAGTACTTGACCCGCTAACCGGCGAACCCGTTCGCAACACCGTTTATACCCTTTTTGCAAGAATTTTTCGTCTTGAGACTACCATTAACGGAACTAGAGAAGATATCCGACCTTTACCTCACACTGATAACCAACCAGGGTTAGTAGAAGAAGTTAGAGAACTTCGAGCTCGAGTATTAACTTTAGAGAGCATGGTACACAATTTGCAAGCACCAGCAGTATCACCAGCACCAGTAACATCACCAGGTTCAGCACCAACGGTACCAGTACCACCAATAACCCAAGTTTCAACAATCCATGCCTCACCATCTCATTCTGTACCTCGAGTATAATCATCGTTCTACGAATCATTCTACATCAATTACCTTCGTTCGACATGAAGATTATGTAATCTTTAATGTTTTAGAGATTATATATTCTCGTTCTAACGGTAAATTAAATGAGATTAATATCATATCAACTCATTAAATCTATATTACATCAGAAGAAAATATATATGTAAGTATATTTTCATAAAGATTGTAATTAAAAATTCGATCGTACAAACTGTTAATGATGAAAATATTTTAACGGGTAGGTAGTACCCGAGGAATATTTAGATTTCACATTAATAAGTTACAATGTACATTCTTTGAATCTGATTCAACGGTTATTCACTATCCTACTTACAACTATCAATATACGTATCCGTTCACCACAGAATAACCATTTCCAGACAAATTTCATATTTGGATTTTGATCTATCAAAATTCAACAAGTGGCATAATGAAGAAAACATTGGACATAATAAAATTTGTTAGAAACAAACAAATTAATTATAAAGAATTTTGTTAAGGATCCACGCTAACTGTTCCTAGCTAACTGTTCCCAGCTAACTGTTAATTCCGTATTACATTTTATTTATCGCAATTTAATTTATTGTATTTTAATTTCTGTTATTTACTTTTACGCACTTTAAATCGGGACACATGTACACAATACGTCGGATTAATTCTGAGACAATACATTGTACACAGGTCATGATATATATTTATTTATTTTACGCACTATAAATAACGGGACACGTATACAAGGTTTCGATCTATCATATCGACCCATCTATATATATATTTCGGAACAACCGTAGACACTCTATATGTGAATGTCGGAGTTGGCTATACAGGGTTGGAGTTGATTCCAAAATATATATATGGTTTGAGTTGTGATCAATACTGAGACCGGTACACGGGTCACGATACGTATTAATTAATTCGAATATTATATATTAAATTTATATATGAATTTATTGGACCATTGGACAATCGGACTATTGGACTGCTAACTTTGGACAATTAAAATGAATTAAAATATTGATGATAACATATGAAACTAAATAATTCTTCAAGTTTGCCACTTGATTTCATCTTAAACCTCATTTGTACCTCGACAGTTACAATTCGCGTTCAAATCTTTCATGATTTTTGAAAAACACCTTGATCGGGAGGATGAACCAGCCGCACTTCACCTACGGAAGAAAAGTTTTATGCATATAGTTATGCACCTGAAAAACTCTTGAACTCAAAGTCATAGTTTAACACGTACCGCGTCAAATTCTTTATCAATCATTAGCAAAAACCACCTTACGATTCCTTTTTAAATTAGCCAATTTTGTCACAGCTCCAGCAGAGCAACTTCGACCTTCCACTCGAATAAGTCTTATCATAACTTTGATATATACGATTGGCTTTCCTCATTGTTACCGGAGAACCTTTTATATTCCACCATATTACCATCAGCGTTTAATCATCTAAAAACACAATTCTCTTGAAACCACCTTGGTTTGATAATCGATGACCCAGATCCGTTAACTTTGAAAATGCTGACGAAGCAGCATGTTGTAGATGGTCTTAATGGCCAAAAGTTGATGATAAAGAATGGAGTATTGGAAACTCTAAATAGAAAAATTTAGTTCTGAAAAGCGGATTATGCGAAACTATGAAGGCAGCAGTGGACAAATCATAAAGAATAAGTTTGACTTCAAAGAATTCAAATAATTCGAGGCCTATTGAAGTCTTTAGCGAAGATCTAGTTCCTTACTCTAAACCCTTGCGGACAATAGTCTCTATCATCCTTTGATCTTAGATATTCAAAGATATTATCGTATCTTACATTATAAATATCCTTGATATTTCTGAAGATATTTTCATAAACGTTCTTACCTGAAATCAATTCTCTCTCCGTAATATCTGTGTTACAACATAAAAGAAACTATGTCAGTTTCTAAAATCTGAAACCTTCGAAATTGAAGTATGAATGTTTTGAAGCAGTGTTGGGAACTGATGCATGAATTAGTATAATATAATGACACTTGATCAACGTCATTATATTACAGTAAGTCATGTTGAGTTTCTAATGGAATGTGATGATTCACAGTACCATCATCATGTGCCATTTACACGACTCTTACATTCTATCTAATCTCTAAACATATCAAGAAAATATTTTTCTTGATGACTCGGTCTTTTCCAGGATATTCTGGTAATTTGACAAATCAAAATCGTTCCATTACCATTTCTTTCTTAGAGTATTAGCTATGTTCATTCCAAATTTCATACCTACGAATTCTGGACCATTACTCGCTTGACTCGAAGTAGGAAAGAGGAGACAAAAGTATATAACCCTTGAATAGAAAAGAAAATAAGAAGCCCGATGATAACCCCGAAATTTCAAACCGTGTATATCGATACAGATAGCAATATAGAGACACGGGAGAACTAGAAACACTATAAACACAAGAGTATAGTAAGTAAATAGATTCTTCTGGTGGTAGATGAAAAAGAAGAATGACAGATATAAAAGTTAAGAGTATATCAAGAATCAGTACTGGATGGAGCATATTAACGAACGCTTTAAAGTATGAACTAAGGGGGAAGAATAGGATGTGAGATATGGAATAAGGAAACAAAGGGGGTAGATTTATAGTAAAATATCCGACAGAGCAATCGAAACAGATTATTTTATTTAATCAAAGAAGATCCCGATTACCTAAATCGTCGAAGAACCAAATCTTATTACGTAAGATTTTCTTTAAATCCCATGAATTCCGGAAATCAATGGTAACTACGTCATCGGTTGAAACGAATATATATTTACTCATTTCATTCTTTTGTGATAGCTTCACTCGTACGCTTCACATGATCGAATCGTTTTATCAATATCTCTCAATAATGATAAAACTCCATTATCACCTCATAATCGTCATGAAAACATTCTTATTGTTATCTATTACGACCTCTATCAAATTTCGGGGATGAAATTTCTTTAACGGGTAGGTACTGTAATGACCCGGAAATTTCCAACCAAATTTAAACCTTAATCTTTATATGTATCCGACACAATAAGCAAAATCTGTAATATTGAGTCTCGAAAACCTTGAAATCTATATTCATGAAATTCGTTACCCTTTGACCATGTCTGACGATTCACGAACAATCATGTGTATTATATATAATACTGTACATAAACGTATTTTATTTCACTATAAGTTTATTATAGTTATCAATGTGATTAAAAGATAATATTATTCGATTGAATTATCAGATACATTGAGTTAGGATTATGAGTCTTTGTCATAAGGTCCACTTTGAATTAGGAAACCCTTACTTTTAACGGTATTCGGAATATTTGGTAAAGTGATTCCGTGTAAGAACAAAAGTGTTATTATTGAGGATTAGACAGAGGTTAGCGGAGAGTCTTGTTTAATTATCAAAAGCGTACCTTGCAATGATTGACTTGTGTCACTTGATAGGTTAATTATTTAGTTTTCTTAATATTGAAAACGTTTTACGATATAGATGAAACCTTTAAAAGAATGATTTTGAATATAACTAATCCTGGAAAAACTAAATTATATTCAATTTAGTACGAACACATTTTTTTGATATAATAGAATTTGATTATAAAATATTTTTATGAATTTTCAATGATATAAAAAAAATAAAGATAAAATAAAGATTTCTAATGAGCACCAAAAGACTACAACATTTCATCACAGATTGTAAGTTAAAATGTTGGGAATCACTAAACTTGCGCACTTGCACGAGAAAAATCATAACTAATTCATACTGACTCGAAAAAGGGTGATCCTGGTGTCCAGACGACCGTAACTCAAAAATCTACAACTTTCGTGAATATACCTTACGCGGATCGCGTACCCATCTATGCGAAACGCGTAATGTTTGCCGACCTAAAAAGTGGACATCATAAATTCGCTGGATCTGGCCTCTTACTTTCACACTTTTTTTTTCTACTTCTTCTTTCTTATATTACTCCGTATACTTACATAAATAAATAAATTAAAAATATTTTTATTATTATTATTAATTAAGATTATCAAGATTATTAATATTAATCCTAATATTACTAGTATTAGTATTATTTTGAAAAAAATTATTAGTATTATACATAAAATACTACGACGGGGTTCTGCCCAAATGTTTTCAAAAATGGTTTCATGAGTGGGAGTGATTGAGCTAGATTATGGGTTATAGCTATGGAGGTTATGGGTAATGTTCGGGGGTTTTGCTCGTGAGTCAAACTAGTGTTTATCATCTCCGTTGCATCTATATACTTTCCTGCAATATTGAATCTCAATATTGATACGTGAGCACTCAAAACTTAACTTTTATATATTATTAGTGTATCCCTGACTAGTGCTCGAGAATTTAGGATCATGCACGCTGGTATGTTTAAATTTTGTCAAAATATGTTTTAGGGTAGAATCTGAATTAGTTACTCCTGTGGTTGAGATAAGGTATATGATATGCATGTTTTTGGAAAGGTGGCGAAAAACTATAAACTTTTCATTTAGATATCGAATGGATTCGACGGACGGATTAGAAGTTATAGTCAATTGAATTTTTGTATTAATTATTAAAATGATTATTTTTATTATTACGACGTCGTTAAAATCATCGTTATTATTATTTGATTATTATCATTATTGTTATTATGATTATTATTATTAATAATTAAAAATAATTAATATTTTTATCAAAAACTATCAAATTATTATTTTGATCGTTATTATTATTAAAATTATCAAATTATTATCATTAACATTAAAATTATCATTTTTATTAAAAGTATTATTTTTTATGGAAATATTATTATTATTATAAAATATTAACTTATCATTTTAATATATTTTTATATAAAGTTTTATTTATTAATAAATGAATTATATTATTATTTACTCTAACAAATTTTGTAAAAATATTTAAAAATATAAAATGACTATATTTAATCATGTGTAAATTTTGGAAATCATTTTGAGTCAAATTCATTTTTGTTAACTGTTGCATATTAGTCTCGAGCATTAGGATTGTGGTACACTAAGATTTGACCTTAATTGTTAAATAGATATTAACCAATATATAAAAATATATAATTAATTTAGGTTCGTGAATCGAAGGCCAACCTTGCACATGTTAAATGATGTTATATGTATTTTTACTACAAAATACAGTATGGTGAGTATATAGTCCCACTTTTAAACTCTAAATATTTCGGGATGAGAATGCATGCATTTTATGATTTACGTTATGGACACAAGTGATTAAAAATATATATTCTACGTTGAGTTGTACCACTGGCATACTTCCCTGTAACTTGGTAACTAATATTTACATGAGGTATTGTAAACGCGAATCCTGTTGATAGATCTATCGGGCCTGACAACCCCAACCGGACTGGACGACCAGTATTCAACGGTTGCACAGTACTTCGTTTCGGTGACTACACTTGGTACGGTGTAGTAAGATTTCATAATAAAGGGAATATGCGACGTTGATTAAATGTTAAGTATGGTTAACAAGTGCTTAACAACTTAGAATATTTTTTTTTATTATTATCTTTATCTATATGAAATCTTGTGGTCCATAGTTATAACGCTGCTAGCATCAAACCTATATCTCACCAACTTTATGTTGACGTTTTAAAGCATGTTATTCTCAGGTACGAATTAAGTCTTCCGCTGTGCATTAGCTCATGTAAAGGACATTACTTGGAGTCGATCATCGCAATGGGACCAAATGTTGATGACTTCGTCCAGGAGGATTAGGACGGGTTGTTAAATATATGGTGTTCCTCTAATACGAGCCGTCGTTTTCCATTATGGTTTAGAAAAACCTGGTGGTTTAGAGGTTCCCGGGTCATTGTTACATTTTAGGAAATACGGATGTTGTCGATACATATAAAGTTCATCAGGGTTGGAATCGGGTTTCTCTATTTTTATACCTTTTCCCTTATTATTTTCTTTCGCTTTATTAAATTGGGTCGGGGTAATTTCTATAACATCATCGGAATCCTCATCGGGATTCGATTCATCGAAAAATTGGTAATCTTCCCAATATTTTGTTTCCTCAGCGGAAACACCATTGACCATTATTAACTTTGGTCCGTTGGTTGAGGATTTTCTTTTATTTAATCGATTTACAATAGGTATCAATATTTCTTCCTCCGAAACCTCTTCTTCTTCTGGTTCCTCCCCTTCCGATTCATCCTCTTCTGGTTCCTCTTCTTTCGGTTCCTCCTCTTCCGGTTCCTCTTCGGGAATTTGTGAATCTTCCCAAAATATATTCGACTCTTCATTATTATTAGGTGAATCAATGAGATTTGTACTAGAGGTAGACATCTATCACACAATATCAAACACGTTAAGAGATTAATATATCACATAATATTTACATGTTAATAATATATAGTTTCTAACAAAAAAATGTTAAGCAATCGTTTTTGAAGAAAAACACGGTCGAAGTCCAGACTCACTAATGCATCATAACAAACTCGGTAAGACACACTAATGGAATTTTCTGGTTCTCTAAGACCAACGCTCGAATACCAACTGAAATGTCCCGTTCATATTGATTATAAACGTTCCATATTAATTAATTTCGTCGCGAGGTTTTGACCTCTATATGAGACGTTTTTCAAAGACTGCATTCATTTTTAAAACAACCATAACCTTTATTTTATCTATAAAGGTTTAAAAAGCATTACGTAGATTATCAAATAATGATAATCTAAAATATACCGTTTACACACGACCATTACATAATGGTTTACAATAAGAATATATTACAACAAAAATAAGTTTCTTGAATGCAGTTTTTGCATAATATCATACAAGCATGGACTCCAAATCTTGTCCTTATTTTAGTATGCAACAGCGGAAGCTCTTAATAATCACCTGAGAATAAACATGCTTAAAACGTCAACAAAAATGTTGGTGATTTATAGGTTTAACCTATATATTATCAAATCATAATAATAGACCACAAGATTTCATATTTCAATATACATCCCATACATAGAGATAAAAATCATTCATATGGTGAACACCTGGTAACCGATATTAACAAGATGCATATAAGAATATCCCCTGTCATTCCAGGAAATCCTTCGGACATGATAAAAATGAATTTGAAGTACTAAAGCATCCGGTACTTTGGATGGGGTTCGTTAGGCCCAATAGATCTATCTTTAGGATTCGCGTCAATTAGTAGATCGGTTTACTAATTCTTAGGTTACCAAGCAAAAGGGCATATTCGGCTTTGATCATTCACCCATATAATGTAGTTTCATTTACTTGTGTCTATTTCGTAAAACATTTATAAAACTGCATGTATTCTCATCTCAAAATATTAGATTTTAAAAGTGGGACTATATCTCACTTTCACAGATTTTTACTTCGTCGGGAAGTAAGATTTGGCCACTGGTCGATTCACGAACCTATAACAAATATGTACATATATATCAAAGTATGTTCAAAATATATTTACAACATTTTTAATACGTTTTACTGTTTTAAGTTTATTAAGTCAGCTGTCCTTGTTAGTAACCTACAACTAGCTGTCCATAATTAGATGTACAGAAATAAATCGATATATATTATCTTGAATCAATCCAAGACCCAGTGTATACACGTCTCAGGCTAGATCACAACTCAAACTATATATATTTTTGGAATCAACCTCAACCCTGTATAGCTAACTCCAACATTACTGCATATAGAGTGTCTATGGTTGTTCCAAATAATATATATAGATGGGTCGATATGATATGTCAAAACATTTGCATACGTGTCTATGGTATCCCAAGATTACATAATATATTAGAATACATGTATAATACAATATAAGTTAGCTAGGATATGATTAATATAGATTTGTTACCAATTTTCACGTAGCTACAACAAGCAAAAATAACCAATCTTGTTTTACCCATAACTTCTTCGTTTTAAATCCGTTTTGAGTGAATCCAATTGTTATGGTTTCATATTGAACTTAAGTTTATGAATATATACAGAAAAATTATAAGTTTATAGTCGTAATTACAGGTTAGAAGTTGTTTTTGTAAAGGTAGTCATTTCAGTCGAAAGAACGACGTCTAGATGACCATTTTGGAAAACATACTTCCACTTTGAGTTTAACTATGATTTTTGGATATAGTTTCATGTTCATAAGAAAAATCATTTTCCCAGAAGAACAACTTTTAAATCAAAGTTTATCATAGTTTTTAATTAACTAACCCAAAACAGCCCGCGGTGTTACTACAACGGCGTATATCCGGTTTTACGGTGTTTTTCGTGTTTTACGGTTTTAATCATTAAGTTAGCTTATCATATAGATATAGAACATGTGTTTAGTTGATTTTAAAAGTCAAGTTAGAAGGATTAACTTTTGTTTGTGAACAAGTTTAGAATTAACTAAACTATGTTCTAGTGATTTCAAGTTTAAACCTTCGAATAAGATAGCTTTATATGTATGAATCGAATGATGTTATGAGCATCATTACTAACTTAAGTTCCTTGGAAAAACCTACTGGAAAATAGAAAAATGGATCTAGCTTCAATGGATCCTTGGATGGCTCGAAGTTCTTGAAGCAGAATCATGACACGAAAACAAGTTCAAGTAAGATCATCACTTGAAATAAGATTGTTATAGTTATAGAAATTGAACCAAAGTTTGAATATGATTATTACCTTATATTAGAATGATAACCTACTGTAAGAAACAAAGATTTCTTGAGGTTGGATGATCACCTTACAAGATTGGAAGTGAGCTAGCAAACTTGAAAGTATTCTTGATTTTATGTAACTAGAACTTGTAGAATATATGAAGAACACTTAGAACTTGAAGATAGAACTTGAGAGAGATCAATTAGATGAAGAAAATTGAAGAATGAAAGTGTTTGTAGGTGTTTTTGGTCGTTGGTGTATGGATTAGATATAAAGGATATGTAATTTTGTTTTCATGTAAATAAGTCATGAATGATTACTCATATTTTTGTAATTTTATGAGATATTTCATGCTAGTTGCCAAATGATGGTTCCCACATGTGTTAGGTGACTCACATGGGCTGCTAAGAGCTGATCATTGGAGTGTATATACCAATAGTACATACATCTAAAAGCTGTGTATTGTACGAGTACGAATACGGGTGCATACGAGTAGAATTGTTGATGAAACTGAACGAGGATGTAATTGTAAGCATTTTTGTTAAGTAGAAGTATTTTGATAAGTGTCTTGAAGTCTTTAAAAAGTGTATGAATACATATTAAAATACTACATGTATATACATTTTAACTGAGTCGTTAAGTCATTGTTAGTCGTTACATGTAAATGTTGATTTGAAACCTTTAAGTTAACGATCTTGTTAAATGTTGTTAACCCAATGTTTATTATATCTAATGAGATGTTAAATTATTATATTATCATGATATTATGATATATTACTATATCTTAATATGATATATATACATTTAAATGTCGTTACAACGATAATCGTTACATATATGTCTCGTTTCAAAATCCTTAAGTTAGTAGTCTTGTTTTTACATATGTAGTTCATTGTTAATATACATAATGACATGTTTACTTATCATTTATCATGATTAAACATAGTGTAACAATATCTTAATATGATTCATATGTAATTAGTAAGACGTTGTTATAACGATAATCGTTATATATACGTTTCGAGATTCTTAATTCAATAAACACAATTTTATGTATATAACTCATTGTTAAAATACCTAATGAGATACTTACTTATCATAATATCATGTTAACTATATATATAATCATATATATGTCATCATATAGTTTTTACAAGTTTTAACGTTCGTAAATCACCGGTCAACTTGGGTGGTCAATTGTCTATATGAAACCTATTTCAATTAATCAAGTCTTAACAAGTTTGATTGCTTAACATGTTGGAAATACTTAATCATGTAAATATCAATTTCATTTAATATATATAAACATGGAAAATTTCGGGTCACTACAGCAATTACTATCCTTTGTAGGAGCAATAGTAAAGATCACCCTATAGTTTTTTGGTCTGGCACAAGGTCCTGTCTTTGACCATACTATGCAACCACCGTTCTTACAGTTGACACCCAATTTGGTTCAGGTGACCTAATGAATTCCTGGTGAATTCCTAGGATTTTACGTTCAATGGTAATGAACGCATTGAAAATAGGGTTTTCAGAAAACAAATCGGTTTGTAATTTGATCAAAATATTTTCCGTTCAAGCTCGAGTTTAGATATCATTGAATTCCATGAGTTTGAATTCTCAATCTTTAAGGTCAATCTCAAGGATTGAGTAATATCAGTCTTAAAAGCTGATTTTTGATCTTTAAGGAGATTATCCTTTCTGAGGATCTGATTCATTAGTCTTATAAGCTAATTTGCATGGTGCCCCCCATTGTACGAGACAGATCCTCTCATGGTTAGGATAAGTCTGACCACTTGGCGACCCTGTTTGATGTTGAGGTCCGTGGATTTCCTGCTGATTTTAGAGATGATTTTTCTAGATTTTTCATCAAACTACAGCTGGTCTGGACGACAACTTCCTGACCTAAATCAAGAAGCGCGTGTCTTTTTTGGAAGACTTTACTTCCTTTTAATGATGGAATTGATTCATTGTGTAAATCCATCTTTCTTTCAAATATATTACAATTTACCGGGTAAAACGGTTAATTTTGTCCAAAACAAAAGTATCTTCAATTATTTATACAAAAATATGTGATATATGTTTTAAATAACTCGGTAAATTTTTCCCACACTTGGCTTTTATTTTCCTTTCTTTGCCTTTTTATTGTCCTCTATTCCATTTTAAATGAATTCTAACATTTTGGGTTGTTTCTCAATTTATGTCCTTTCCGAGGTAACAATAATTTCGGTGTTAACACCTAGTTTTATCGTTCATAAATATGTATAAACATGATTTTGAATTCATTTATTTAAAAATTTTGAAATTTTTTACTAGAATTGGGTAGTCAGTATATAAGACTAGGGCTGTTCTTTATTATCAGAGAGCACTAGATTCTAATACAACTACTGCGTTACTAGTATTTTTAATGGTAACAAAGTATATAAGTAAAAAAAATTTAAAAATCCGAAAGAATTTAACCCCTTCCCACACTTAAGATCTTGCAATGCCCTCATTTGCAAGAAATCAGTAACAATTTAAATTATTGAGGGTGATTAGCGTAGAAAAATGATTAAATTTTACCAAATTTTCTAAACATATTGGCGTTTGTTTGCTGAATGATAAATGGTGCACATCATTTGTTCATTCCCGCAGTTGTTATTTCACATATATTTAACATCTTGTCGTCAAAATTAGTTGCTTTTGCTGAACTTAATGCCAGTCTTTGAAAATGCGATGTTTTACCCTGTTTTGTACATGAAATAAACTACAAACATATATAAACATATTTTTGAAGTTGGGTATATCACCTCACATTCAAAAATTATTAAAAATCTAATAATAAAAGTTAGAAAATTATAAAAACTATAATAGTATCAAAAGAAATATTAAAAATATAAAATTACAAGTTACCAAATAAATAAAAATAAGCATAAAAGAAAATTAGGGTTGATAAGGATGGTGCCAGTAGGGATCCCATTCATAGCCGTATGTGCTGTAGAATGCTTGAGCTGGGTCATATGTAGGGTACGGTGGTCGAGTCTGTATAGTCCACAGAGGAAATACGAGCATTGGAGTAGCAATGTAGTTTGCATTTATGTGTGCACGATGACTTATGATTTGGTTTTGATGATACTGCCAATCTTGAAATGCTCGTTGTCTAGCTATTTCATACTCATGATGAGCCATAAAAAGTTGCATTTCTGTCATCTGATTCTCCCCTCCTGCATTACCTTGCTGCTGATCTCTTTCAACCTGTGGGTGCGGGCCATCATATGGTGCTGCAGCGTTATGTCGTTTCTTTAAAACCTTAGCACCGTGATATACTTTCAAACCAATTGGATCACGAGGTTCTGGTGCTGGAAATATTAATCCCCCCTGACTTCTATCGACACCGAGATGCTCAGCAATTAAAGTAACAAAGATACCACCTCCTATTATACCATTAGGCCGTATACTCTTAACTATAGCTGATAAATAATAACCCACACAATAAGGTATACTCACAGCGCTCTGTGGGTCTTGAATACACATGAGATAAAATAAATCATTCTCATTTACTTTCTCTTTGTTCTTACCTCGCTGTGTAATCGAGTTTGCTAATAACCTATGGATTACTCTTAGCTCAGCTCTATCAATATCAGTATAAGAGTTATTCCCCCCCACGAAATCGGTTATGCCTAGTCATTCTACTCCATATTCCATTTATATCAAAATTTTCATCAACCCTCCTACCATTAACTATCAACCTTTGATAATCAGTAGATGCTAGTTCCTCAGGCGTATATATACACAAAGCCTGAGCCATGTCTAGTAGAGACATATGGCGCATCACACCTCCTAATAAAAATCTAATAAAACTACGATCGGTTAAGGTAGCTACCCGATCATTTATTTCAACACTACATAATAATTCCACACACCATTCTCTATATACACGCCTACGTATATTAAACAAACGTTCCCAATCAGTAAAAGTAGAATTACCATACCTTTGTGTAAGTAATTCTCTGATTGGACCGGCCAATCCCACTGTTTCTAATGGTTCCCAATCTATTACTCTGGGTACTTCAACAACATTAGACTGAAGGGTGTGCAAGTTCCTCTGGTATTTTGGATAATCTATCCAATGTCGGTCAAACCTTAAATTAGGATGTAAATCTGCCAATTTTATATTTGAATATGGAATGAATTGATGCGGTAGATTTTATCTATATTGGTCGTTAATCTCCTGTTCTTCTGCATTCTCAGGAGGAGCATTGTAAGCCTGAGATGCTGATGAAGATTCACCCCTTTCAGTCTGCAAAACACATTAAACACAATTTTTGTGCATCCAAATATGCATTAGTGTTAGCAAAATCATAAACCAAAACAATCATAATGACATGTTTAATCCATATTAAACTTTATACGCATTTTCACAATATTAACAATTCTACACTTTTACAAATAAACATATATGAAAATGTATACAATATTCTTTAGCTTTTATCTCAAATAACATGTCAAAATAATCATTACTAGCAATTAAATAAGTTCCAAATGGCATTCATATCAATTAAATCTAGTTCATGCATTTTTGACTCAAAAAGTCTACTTTAATACTTGAAAATCATGTTTAGGATCAAAGTTTTGATCATTTAGCAACCTAAACATGTTACACTACTCAATTTAGTATAAACTAACAACAAAATTCGGTCATAACCCGTTTATATCAAAAAGCCCCAATTTTGCTCAAGAACACAAACCCTAGATTACTCAAAATTTGAAGTTTAAGGCTTCTAATCATATTAAATAACATCAATCTAGGTTATACAAGCATAATACATAAACAATTTAAGAACAATTACACCAGAAATCATCAAAATCA
This sequence comes from Rutidosis leptorrhynchoides, assembly GCF_046630445.1. Lineage (NCBI taxonomy): Eukaryota > Viridiplantae > Streptophyta > Magnoliopsida > Asterales > Asteraceae > Rutidosis > Rutidosis leptorrhynchoides. Next base: position 596,011,079 of record NC_092334.1, read on the forward strand.
ATTTAAGTTTATTTTTGTTCAAGAACACTAAAAATTCGAATTAAAGAGTGTTTAGGTGTAGAAATTACCGATTTACTTGAGTAACTTCGTGGTAGGATCCTTCTCAACATGATTTTAGCAAAAAAATTGATGTTTAACGGTGAAAAATCGCGATTTTTAGAGGGTTTTTCGGGGTTTTTTTCGCAGAAAAATAAGTGTGTGTGTGTTGGGGACTGGTCTGTTTGACTAGTTAACCCATCTGGGTTTTGAAACCTCCGCGAGTGCGGATATGGGCCCCTTTAAAGTACCGCGAGTGCGGTTTATTTTTTTTTTTATTTTTTTTTTTTAACTTTTAACTAATAAAACATAAATTAATAAATTTTTAAAAATTTGTTTCTTTTAAGAATGAGGGCATTTCGGATCAGTGTCCTAGTCCGTCTCTCAACAAAGTTTTAAAATTTGTTACTTTTTAAGCGTTGTTTTAAAAGCAAAGATTTTTGGGTTTTTTTTTTAATGTTTTTGGCATACTTTAATTCAATAAGATTAAAAATAATGATAATAAAATTTCTCGTCCCGCCCTCGGGTAAAGCAATTTCGGTTCAACGACCTAGTCTTCAACTCACGACGAATTTTAAATATCAAATTTTTAACTTAATGAAATAAAGTAAATTTTTGTTTTTAAATTCACACCAAACTTAAATTTAAAATGCATAAAATTAAAAATTCATATTAATATTATTAATATTTTTATACATTAATTTTACAAACTTTATATTGAAAATATTAATTTTTAAATTATTTAAAAACTTAAATATATTGATTTAAAAAAGTTTACAATATTAATTTAATATTTATATATTAATTTTAAAAATAAGGTAAAAATTAAAAATCTTTTTGGTCTTTTATCCCACTTTAATCAATCAAATATTATCAAAAATATACGCCCCTTTTTTCGGTAAATTAATTTCGGTTCCATAACCTAGTTTTACTCCTGACGAATTTTTGAAATATTTTGGGTTGATTGATTAAAGATATTTATACCTTAAGAATAAACGGTAAATTTCGCAGTGATGTAATAAATTTTTGTATGATATCAATAATTTCGGTTACGCATACCTAATATTATTGAATACCAATTTAATACTTTATAGCGAACGATTCAGTGTTTATTATCAAAAGGTTAAAAGCAATAAAAAAATAAAAACTGTACATACTTACCTGTGAAATAGAATTCTCAGAGACCTGCTTTAGCCGACTCATAGGAGAGTCGTGTGATTTGGTTCTCCATAGCTACGTAAGCGTAACCTCGATTCTTCAATATCTTTTCTTCTAAATATATAAACAGTCCTTCTCTGCATAGAGTAACAAATTCGGTATTTGAATATGTTTGATTGTTTGAACATTTACCTTCGTGTGGCCATTTTCCGCATTTATAACATCTTTCAAGGTGTCGTGCTCTTCTTTTTGTTGCGGATTTTGATTTTCCTTTACCAAAATGTATCTTATGATGATCTTTTATGAGTTCTTTTCTTACTCCATCCATTTTGCCTCTTATGAATGATACCAGTTCACTCGGAAGTGTGTCATTATTACGTTTAGTAATCATAGCGTGTAGCATTAGACCATGGTTCAGATCAAAGGAATCCTTCATGTTGTAAAACCTAAAATAAATAAAAATTCAGAATGGGGGGAGAAGACTAGTTCTTTAGGGTCTGCTAGGGAAAGACCATACGGATTCCATTTTCGGAACTACACGAAAACAGAAAATCTAACTCTAACATAAATACATATTACCCTTAAAAGATTTGATTCTCCCCACACTTAGTTAGCTGTGGTATCGAATTTGTGATTAACTTCATTGTCAATTGGTTCATCAACAACTTGTATATCTCTGACTTTTGCTTCAATCCATTTGTTGATTTCCTCCGTAACTTTCACAAATTCAACTAACATCGCCTTTTCTTTTGGTGATAAATTGGATACTAATCAGTTACATAACTTAAAGTTTCCCTTAATCCTAGCACCGTGAATCCGTTTATAAAGTTTCTTCGTTGAACTGTTAAAAACGGGTTCATCTAATTTCGTATCATCAACGGGGTTCTTTGTTATCGAATCATCATTAAGTGTTTCTTCATCTTCCTCACACTTATGCGTTTTTATTGTTTTAACAGTTTTGGTTGGTGGAGATCTAAACTTTCGGTTCACAAAGGTGACCGATTTATCACCATCCCTAAGTGTCATTTTACCTTCTCTTACATCAATGAATGCTTCGGTGGTTGCTAAAAATGGGCGACCTAAAATTAAAGGAATATCAAGGTTTTTGATAATGCTAAAAATAAACATATATTTCATAGCATTATTCCTCAAGAAAGACAAGCTTTTAGTTGCAAATGTTCTATTTACAAGTGATATTCGTTTAAATAATAAAAGGTGAAGACAAAAGATAGATTCGACGAATTGAAGACGCAAACGACCAAAAGGCTCAAAAGTATAAAATACAATCAAAGAGGTTCCAATTATTGATAAGAAACGTCTCGAAATTACAAGAGTACAAGATTCAAAACGCAAAGTACAAGATATTAAATTGTACGCAAGGACATCCGAAAATCCGGAACCGGGACCAGAGTCAACTCTCAACGCTCGACGCAACGGACTAAAAATTACAAGTTAACTATGTATATAAATATAATATAATATATAATTAATTATATAAATTATATATATATTATATTTATATATTAAAACCGTCGGCAGACTAGGATCCAAACTTGTGTGAGCTGGGTTTACGAACTCCGCGACTTGCGAAGTTTGTAGTGCAAAGGGACCGCGACTCGCGGAGCTGTCCTGGACAAAAATGCCTATAAAAGCTCGCGCATTCTGAACGTTTTATATATCCTTTTATCAATCTCTCTATAAACGTGTATATATATATATTTATATTTTAATTTTAATTTTAATTTTAATTTCTAATAATAAGGGTATGTTAGCGAATGTTGTAAGGGTGTAAGTTGAAATTCTGTCCGTGTAACGCTACGCTATTTTTAATCATTGTAAGTTATGTTCAACCTTTTTAATTTAATGTCTCGTAGCTAAGTTATTATTATGCTTATTTAAGACGAAGTAATCATGATGTTGGGCTAAAAATATTAAAATTGGGTAATTGGGCTTTGTACCATAATTGGGGTTTGGACAAAAGAACGACACTTGTGGAAATTAGACTATGGGCTATTAATGGGCTTTATATTTGTTTAACTAAATGATAGTTTGTTAATTTTAATATAAAGATTTACAATTGGACGTACCCATAAATAACCATATACACTCGATCGGACACGATGGGCGGGGTCTTTATATGTACGAATAATCGTTCATTTAGCCGGACACGGGAATGGATTAATAGTCTATGGAATTATTAAAACATGGGTAAAATTATGTACAAGGACACTTATCATAATTGATAACAAAGTATTAAAACCTTGGGTTACACTCAGTCGATATCCTGGTGTAATTATTAAACAAAGTATTAAAACCTTGTTACAGTTTAAGTCCCCAATTAGTTGGAATATTTAACTTCGGGTATAAGGATAATTTGACGAGGATACTCGCACTTTATATTTATGACTGATGGACTGTTATGGACAAAAACCAGACGGACATATTAAATAATCCAGGATAAAGGACAATTAACCCATGGGCATAAAACTAAAAATCAACACGTCAAACATCATGATTACGGAAGTTTAAATAAGCATAATTCTTTTATTTCATATTTAATTTCCTTTATTTTATATTTAATTGCACTTCTAATTATCGTACTTTTATTTATTGTCATTGTATTTAATTGCACTTTTAATTAACGCACTTTTTAATTATTGTATTTTATTTCATCGCACTTTTATTTATCGCAATTTCATTGTCGTTATTTACTTTACGCTTTAAATTAAGTTATATTTATTTAATATTTTACATTAGGTTTTAACTGCGACTAAAGTTTTAAAAATCAACAAACCGGTCATTAAACGGTAAAAACCCCCTTTATAATAATAATATTACTTATTTATATATTTGTATTTTTATAAATTAAAACTAATATAGCGTTAAGCTTTATTTAAAAGATTCCCTGTGGACGAACCGGACTTACTAAAAACTACACTACTGTACGATTAGGTACACTGCCTATAAGTATTGTAGCAAGGTTTAAGTATATCCACTCGATAAATAAATAAATAACTTGTGTAAAATTGTAGCATATTTAATAGTATTTTGTTGTAAAAATAAAGCTATTTTATATACACCCCTCGCATAACATCAAGTATTTTTGGCGCCGCTGCCAGGGAACGACGAAGCGAAACGCCACACACACAAAAAAATATATATATATATATATATATATATATATATATAAATCTATTTTTAAGATTTTTATTTATAAAATTATAAAGTATTTCTATATAAGTTTTATAAAAATATAATTATTAAAAACAGAAAAATATATAAAATATAATTTAAAAAAAACTACAGAACCTGTCGAACGATATTTGTGCATTTAAAATTTTAACCTCCGCGACTCGCGGAGTTTTCTGGTACGTGGCACCGCGACTCGCGGGGCCACCCTGACACGCGTACACAGAAACCCTAACCAGCATCATTACTGAGTAATTATTATTATTATTATTTTATTTAAAACCCTAATTAGGTTTTTAGTTTTTAATTAGTTAATTTAAGTTATTATTTTGTTTAATTAGTTTAATTAGTTTAATTAATTTACAAAATTAATAGTTTTATAAAATAAATAATATAAAAATAATATTTTTATAAAAATTGTACTTTTTACAACTTTTAGTATATTTTTATATTTTGTCTTTTTTTAATTGTTTTAGCGTAATTTGTTGTATTTTTCGCTCGTAATTAGTTTTAAGTCATAGTTTTTGCCTTAGTTTTTTTTTTTTCTAGATTTTTAAGCTTTGCCGTAAAATCCCTTAAGTGCTTTTTCTTTAGACTAAGATTTAGGTGTTTTTGAATTTTGCGACGCAGTTTTTAGATTTTAGTGCCTAATTAAGTTATTGCCGTTTTAGATATAGAGTTCCTTTAAGCTTTAATACCTTTAGGCGTAACTTTTTAGATTTAATTTTTAGACTTTTAAGTTACGACGCGCTATTTTCTTATTTTTATTTTTCGACCTTTTTCGACGCCTTTTACCTATGTATCAATTATCACTCCAATTAGTAATCTCAATTTGCAATTTTAATTTTAAGTTAGTGATAGTAATAAGGTTGGGTTAGTCGAGTGTTTTAAAGTTTTATAGTCATTTTTTTTCTTTTTCGACGCCTTTTATTTTTCAACCCTTTTCTTTTTCGACCTTTTTCGACGCGCACTTTTTCTTTCTTATTTCTCGACATTCTAGTTTTAGGACATAGATTTTTATTCTATTTCTTATCTAAATTTCTTTAAATTACGAAAATTTATTTTAAGTGGTTAAATTGATAGACATCAAAATTTTCTGGTTCGTAGTAATAGTTGGATTTGTACGTGGACCGGGTTATTGGAGCCAAACAGTACTCAATTATATTGAGATCAAACGAATCCTGCCCCTCTGCTGCATCTTTTGGCTATTCGAAACGTGGGCAAAATCAGAAAAGTCTATTAATTGGATAACTTATATAATTTTTCTTTCCTTTTAAAAACTAATAGGAAATTCAGTGAATGCACCGAGCAAGACGTTCACCACCTTTTATACGTTCACCACCTGTAACTCGATCAAGACATCTAGCTAATATTGTCGCCGTTGATTTTTCTTTAGAATCGTCATCCAGTCGACCAAGTACTCCAATTCAAATTTCCGATAATCCATTTTTTGAACCCGACCTCACAATTGAGAATCCGGAGAATATTCAGGGACGATTCATAGATCATGAATCATTAATTTTTCCTCCGGAACCACCAATCATTCAAACAGAGATTGTTGAGGAACGAACCATTAAACCAGAATCCTCTAGTGATTCAGATTCAACAAATTCAATTATGGAAAATCTGGAACCTCTAAGTATGGAAGACCGAATGAGAGCTAAACGCACTGGCCAAGGTCACGCAATTACTCATCCTGACATTAATGCGCCAGATTATGAAATCAAAGGACAAATTCTACACATGGTGACTAATCAATGCCAATTTAGTGGTGCGCCGAAGGAAGATCCAAATGAACATCTTGTAACAACCCGACATCGTTTTACCAAAACCACGCCTTAAAAAAAAATTTTGTCAGACAGCGTATCTGGACGGCGTCCCATAATCTGGACGGCGTCCAGAGATAAAGACCAGGACGGCGTCCCATGATTCTGGACGGCGTCCAAATGAACTAAAGTGGACTGATCAGTTTTTATTTACACGCGAGCGAAAAACTCGCTCCCCGACACTTTTCAACGAAACCATTTTCACAATATGACATATTAAGTAAAACTAAGATATTGCCATCATAAAAACAAGTTTTACAACCCCGGGCTCACAATGACCCGTTTTACAAATAAAGTAGCAGTTTCGACCCATTTATCTCTTTATACGGATTAGAACTCTACAACCCAACCCGATACCAAGAGCATAATCCCGGGGACTCCCAAAACCCCCATCCGCGTCCAATTATCCGAAAGCTACCCCATCAAGCCCAACCGCTCCTGCACGTCTAGTCTAACAACTAGCTAGCATCAATAACACAATACCTGTAAAAAGGTAAACAACGAGAGGGGTAAGCCGAGGCTTAGTGAATGCAATAATTATACACATACATATATAATATACCTACTTGCAATCACTTACACAAATACCGCAAACATGCTAGCAAACACAATTAGCTTATCGTCACCAATACAAGCTATAACCTCCAATAATCATGCTAGCATAACACAAGCATATATAATATGAACAAATATAATATGCTTACGCTACAACACAAATAACCATGGTCAACCAATAGTACAAGGGAACGGCGCTCGCAAAAACGCCATCGGTGTTCATAACATCCGTTAGGGCACTTAACACCTCGCACCACTAACCCCTAGGGTGGCACCTTAACACCTCGGCACATCACCCCGAGTGGCATCTTAACACCTCGATGCAACACTCATTATTTTACAGAGTGGTGTCTTAACACCTCGACACTACACTCCTAGGTGGCATCTTAACACCTCGATGCTACACCCGAGTGGCATCTTAACACCTCGATGCTACACTCTTCACGTGAAACATGGTGTCTTAGCACCTCGACACTACACATTTCACGCTACAACAAATAGATACATTATATACCTACACATATAATTATTCCACTCACCTCGAATTGCCCGCACAAGTCATAAACGTAAATCGCCTCCAAAAGCAACCGAGCAAACCTTTTACCTATAATACGCATATAGATATACAAACAATCAACACACATTCCCTACAAGGGAATTCGACACCAACACCCTTAACCGAGGGTTTATACCTACCGCCACAAACCTCCCATTTAGACACTTAAAGTGGACTTCACCAATTACCACTACGGGTGGTAATCCCGACCCATTCAAAGTCAATCCAATTTGACATAAGTCCCAAAAACATCTTTAATCACTAACGACTAGTGATTTACTTTCCAAAACATCGTTTAACACTTTAATCAAACCTTTATATACACGGTTCATAAATTCTCGGTCTCATGACTTAGTTTGACAACATTTGAGGTTAACACCCATTTGTCATACCAACATGTTCTTATGAACATCTAAACACTAACACAATTACAATCTAGTGGTTAAACACCCAAACCATGACCAAATTTGTCCTCAAACCCTAAACCCACAATAATCGGGTTTACTTACACAATACATAAAGCAAAACCCCCAAATTCATGAGAAATGGAGTTTATAATCCAAACTAGTTCAATCCCTAAATATGAACAAGAATCTTAACAATAAAATTCGGAGTTAGAGTTTACCATAACAATCAAAATGTAGCCGAGAACGAAAGGAATAACTTTAACTCTAGCGACCCGACCCAAACCGCTCTTCTTCTTCTCCAAACTAAGCTTTCTCTCACTAAAAACACCTCCTCTCTCTAAGGTTTGAAGATGAGAGTGTTGGTGGGTGAAATGTGATCCATAAATGAGGTTGGATCAGTTTTAGAGGCTCCAAACCGACCCCAAGTGAAAAGACCCAAATACCCCTTTTAATTTGAGTAAAATAGAGCTGCTGGCCCGTCAGGCCTTCTGGACGGCGTCCAAAAAGCTTGGACGGCGTCCTAACCTTCATTGTTGGACGGCGTCCTGAAGTCTGGACGGAGTCCCAATGAACTGAGTCTGAAACTGAACTTGTTTTGGTCGTAACTTTCAAACCGTAACTCCGTTTTCGACGAATCAAATATCGTTGGAAACGTAATGAGATTTACTATCCAATGGTAAGGTTTTAGAACATCAACTCCAACTTTATTTGGGATCCAAATATACACTTACATGCCTCGTATTTCGAATGACGCTCGAAATAATGTGTAACTGAAAAACGGGTGTTACAACTCTCCCCCACTTAAATTGGATCACGTCCTCGTGATCCGCACAAACACTAGAAGTTAAGCACTTCTCCCACGAACATTTCCGCTTCCAACGCGGAGTCACACAAGTAGTAAACTCATCCGAATCCTCGCTTCGTGCACTAACGCATCATAATACCACAATATTGGGTAATCAACCCACGAGTCGAAACAACCGTAACCGTTGCTCCTACGCCGAGTATCCAAACTCATACCATACACTTCACAATCGTCCTAAGAGTAGAACAATTTGCCGAAAAACATCGTCGCCACGCCTCACGATCTTACGAAACACAACCAAGCCCGTCATCCATAACATCATCCGTGTATTCTAATATCCCACCACACGCTAATGATCACTAGCGTGCACTACCGCAATAAACGATATCTCATACACTCAACGTTCAGAATTCCCACTTAGGAAAATACGGGAAACACCATTATCCCTTCAAATAATCTCGGCTACAACTCGTAACAAGCTATATCCATAACTATATCACCCAATGCGATCTACTAAATCCACCACGTCGTGAACCATGTCTTGCATTAATCCCAATCGAGAAGGATTCATGCTTCCTTGAAACTCCGTGCTCCATCGGTTCATAAACGTACTACTCAACCGGTCATTCATGAACATTCTCTGGACCGAGAACCAACTTCCTCCAGCTCTACAGCTGGGTCATTCCTTCAACGAAGAAATTTCAGTAACCCCAAAATAATCACTTAGGAGCACCACTTTCCCACCAATCGATCCGCACTCGACCATCCGTCACTGGATTAATCCAGGACGACAATAATACACCACGAGTTAGACGAAACATCAACGCTCGACGAGGGTTCCTCCTCTAAACCCTACGATACAACCACACCAGACGGCTTCCTAGTACTAGCATGGAGACTAATCATATACTAGAATCCCGTCAAGGCGAATTATCATCACAAAATTCCGCAATTCGCCACACGATCTACAAAAATATTCACCACGCCGGGTGGACCTTCCTACCTAGACCGTCCGTTAAAGATGGTCTCGACATTTTAATGCAACTAACAGTCGCATTACTAGGGAACACACTCTCGCAAACAAACAACATCCGCGTGTCTCGATGTGAGACAATCAGAATTGACACTCTCCGCCTCACATTCGTCCATAAAGTGGAATAATCCACTGACAATCTCCACGATTGTGTTTCCCGACAGGGAAAATACGATATTCGTCACGATATCGAACTTGTTCTCATTCAATTATACTGTCCGGGTTTCATGACAACCCAGATTTTTCACTACGGGAGCACTCGCAACGACACTTCATTCTCTCACTCCGGGATCTCAAACTTCACATTTGGTCTCATACCGCACATTGGTACTACACGACCACCTTACATAGGAAGTCTTACACTTCCTTCGATCCCATCATCACAATCTTCACGCATAACATCCCAGAGTTGTAACTCACAATCGTAAAGCACGATCTCGAGTCGACATTAGCAACCCGTCACTCTTCCTCGTTAGGAACTCCGAATACCTATTGAGGCTTAGCACGGTACGCTCCGACATTTCACTATACATAACACCACTGGAGTTTTCCTCGGGCGACAGTAAAAACTCCCCCACTTAGGATTTATCTCCCTATTCTCACCGCCAAGATGATAACATCCCGTGGAATTGAAATTCCACGTCACACCTGACCATTGTCACCGTTGGTCATAAACATCAATTCACCGCAAATTCGGTTTAGGCTCTCAGAGCCGACATGCACAATCACTTGAGACGTCGTACACGCGATGAAATCGCACCTTCATACCACAATTCACAACTAACTACCTTAATCGTTCGAAAAGCAAACTCCACCAAAGTCTTACATATGCCTCTAAGCCTAGGCATATGTCACGCTGCTTACTTAGTCGTGATTTTCAGTCGAGATCACCCGACCTTCCACTTGACGAATCGTTATCAACAATTGCTTACTCTCATGGAGAAGAGTGACCAATTCTAACACCATAATTGCGTCCACCACAATATCAACACTTCATCAAAACCCTTCGGACTAACCGACCATTAAGTCCGTCACCGGCTAACCGGTCATCTTTACCCGTCTATCACTTAAGAGCAACAAGATTTACTCACCCGTCACTTCATAAGAAGTATTCATCACAATGCTCTTAAACTTCGACTTTCGCAACCGTCGAATTACCATCACCCGTCGATCACTATTATAATCTCCGATGCTTCCAAGGGTATCTCACGGGCACCCTAAGCACAAAGTGATCACACCACTACCGGAGTTGAACATTACACTAGCAGGTATAAAAAGGCACCTGACGCAGTGTCATGCAGACTCCCACCACAATCAAATGAATTTTAGAAAATCGATCTTTAGGTTCCATACACCCGATGTCACCCATCTCTCTATAATAATGACCCGAAGTCATACCTACCCGACAACCTTACAGTTTATTGTCTTATCGAAAGTTCCTAGCGATCACACGCTACCCGCAGTTTCCACAAGGCCAAACGATATAGCCTAATGAGGCCCTTCATCTAACACAAGGAGATGCTCGGGGATACCAAGTCTTACACCCTTCTACATCTCGATAAAACCACTACTACAAGGGATATTCCATTAGGAATGTTTCCCTATAATCTACAACACACCAACACACTATCGTAAACATCGTCATATGGGTCCCACTCCCATGAGTTTAATGACCCGAAGACTCCTCGATTCGCCAATTCCAAGGTGACTCACAATTAGAATCCTAACACGATTCTCTACCCACACACTCTATCGAGTGTAACTCAAAACTACAATCATTAGACTTGTCGCATTCCATTACGGAATTCAAGTCCTCGTCGCACACACGCAAGCGTAAATCGATCATCATAGTTACGATGGGTAACTAAAACCAATTACAATCTCAATAACGCACCCACTACTTAGGGTGGCTAAGCACGCACCAAACTCGTGAGTTAGCTCGCTCACTTAACTAACCGATTCAATCGTACACTTCACGACTCGCAACGAACCCGATGCGACTACAAGCACATCACCCGAGACAACTATCACTTAGGAACCAATAAAGATTCCTCATTTATCCCGAATCTACCCCAACCATGCCACGTTTCCTCCGTTCGGTACTCGTCATGTCATGCTTGATGTCAAGATACACTTTCGTAATAATGGTGATCGGTCACTATTACAAATGCGTACCTTACCATTTCCACATGGTCACGCAAAGTACTTTACCAGGACTGACGCAACATTCACACAAAATAACACGCGATAACTCCTAGTACCCGAATGACCAAAGTCCTTACCGTGAACTTGATCACTCAAAACCGCCAAACATACGAATCTCCCCAATAGATTCGTCCCTAGGACACCGCACGAAATAGATACCTGTATATATATATACACCTATATACAATATAATAATAAATGTACATAAGTACACAGCAACAACAAGTCAACCTACAACCTAGGTGACTATCACTAAAACAACGTCCAAGTTCGACTACTTACATTAGACACTAGCAATCTAAGGCACTAATTTACTCACGAAATAAGGCCCCACATCATCTCACTTTGGACAAAAACAAGTCCTAGTTAGTCACCTACTCTAAGGCACTAACAAATCTCAATCCGACCCGTAATCCTACAAGTCTCGCAAATAACGCACCACTGTCAATAAGTCTAAGACTAGGCACCTATTCCAAGGTCACCTAATTCCCTTAGACTATGCTCTGATACCACTTGTAACAACCCGACATCGTTTTACCAAAAACACGCGTTAAAAAAAAAATTTGTCAGACAGCGTATCTGGACGGCGTCCCATAATCTGGACGGCGTCCAGAGATAAAGACCAGGACGGCGTCCCATGATTCTGGATGGCGTCCAAATGAACTAAAGTGGACTGATCAGTTTTTATTTACACGCGAGTGAAAAACTCGCTCCCCGACACTTTTCAACGAAACCATTTTCACAATATGACATATTAAGTAAAACTAAGATATTGCCATCATAAAAACAAGTTTTACAACCCCGGGCTCACAATGACCCGTTTTACAAATAAAGTAGCAGTTTCGACCCATTTATCTCTTTAGACGGATTAGAACTCTACAACCCAACCCGATACCAAGAGCATAATCCCGGGGACTACCAAAACCCCCATCCGCGTCCAATTATCCGAAAGCTACCCCCATCAAGCCCAACCGCTCCTGCACGTCTAGTCTAACAACTAGCTAGCATCAATAACACAATACCTGTAAAAAGGTAAACAACGAGAGGGGTAAGCCGAGGCTTAGTGAATGCAATAATTATACACATACATATATAATATACCTACTTGCAATCACTTACACAAATACCGCAAACATGCTAGCAAACACAATTAGCTTATCGTCACCAATACAAGCTATAACCTCCAATAATCATGCTAGCATAACACAAGCATATATAATATGAACAAATATAATATGCTTACGCTACAACACAAATAACCATGGTCAACTAATAGTACAAGGGAACGGCGCTTGCGAAAACGCCATCGGTGTTCATAACATCCGTTAGGGCACTTAACACCTCGCACCACTAACCCCTAGGGTGGCACCTTAACACCTCGGCACATCACCCCGAGTGGCATCTTAACACCTCGATGCAACACTCATTATTTTACGGAGTGGTGTCTTAACACCTCGACACTACACTCCTAGGTGGCATCTTAACACCTCGATGTTACACCCGAGTGGCATCTTAACACCTCGATGCTACACTCTTCACGTGAAACATGGTGTCTTAGCACCTCGACACTACACATTTCACGCTACAACAAATAGATACATTATATACCTACACATATAATTATTCCACTCACCTCGAATTGCCCGCACAAGTCATAAACGTAAATCGCCTCCAAAAGCAACCGAGCAAACCTTTTACCTATAATACGCATATAGATATACAAACAATCAACACACATTCCCTACAAGGGAATTCGACACCAACATCCTTAACCGAGGGTTTATACCTACCGCCACAAACCGCCCATTTAGACACTTAAAGTGGACTTCACCAATTACCACTACGGGTGGTAATCCCGACCCATTCAAAGTCAATCCAATTTGACATAAGTCCCAAAAACATCTTTAATCACTAACGACTAGTGATTTACTTTCCAAAACATCGTTTAACACTTTAATCAAACCTTTATATACACGGTTCATAAATTCTCCATCTCATGACTTAGTTTGACAACATTTGAGGTTAACACCCATTTGTCATACCAACATGTTCTTATGAACATCTAAACACTAACACAATTACAATCTAGTGGTTAAACACCCAAACCATGACCAAATTTGTCCTCAAACCCTAAACCCACAATAATCGGGTTTACTTACACAATACATAAAGCAAAACCCCCAAATTCATGAGAAATGGAGTTTATAATCCAAACTAGTTCAATCCCTAAATATGAACAAGAATCTTAACAATAAAATTCGGAGTTAGAGTTTACCATAACAATCAAAATGTAGCCGAGAATGAAAGGAACAACTTTAACTCTAGCGACCCGACCCAAACCGCTCTTCTTCTTCTCCAAACTAAGCTTTCTCTCACTAAAAACACCTCCTCTCTCTAAGGTTTGAAGATGAGAGTGTTGATGGGTGAAATGTGATCCATAAATGAGGTTGGATCAGTTTTAGAGGCTCCAAACCGACCCCAAGTGAAAAGACCCAAATACCCCTTTTAATTTGAGTAAAATAGAGCTGCTGGCCCGTCAGGCCTTCTGGACGGCGTCCAAAAAAGCTTGGACGGCGTCCTAACCTTCATTGTTGGACGGCGTCCTGAAGTCTGGATGGAGTCCCAATGAACTGAGTCTGAAACTGAACTTGTTTTGGTCGTAACTTTCAAACCGTAACTCCGTTTTCGACGAATCAAATATCGTTGGAAACGTAATGAGATTTACTATCCAATGGTAAGGTTTTAGAACATCAACTCCAACTTTATTTGGGATCCAAATATACACTTACATGCCTCGTATTTCGAATGACGCTCGAAATAACGTGTAACTGAAAAACGGGTGTTACACATCTTCGTACCTTTAATAGGATCTGCACACTATTTAAAATAAGAGAAGTTGAGGATGAACAGATATATCTCATGTTATTTCTCTGGACTTTAAAGGGAGAAGCCAAAGATTGGTTGGAATCGTTACCTGAAGGGGCGATTGATACATGGGACGTTTTAGTTGAAAAATTTCTTAAACAATTGTTTCCGGCATCTAAAGCCGTAAGACTTCAAGGAGAAATTGTTACGTTCACACATAAACCGAATGAAACTCTATATGCGGCGTGGACAAGATTTGGAAAGTTATTAAGAGGATGTCCGCAACATGGTTTAGACACCTGTCAAATAGTACAAATATTCAACAAAGAATGCGACATCACTACAAGGAAAGACCTCGATATAGCAACTGGTGGTTCCATTATGAAGAAAACCGAAACTGATGCTTACAAAATTATTGATAACACTGCTTCCCACTCACATGAGTGGCACCAAGAAAAAGATATTGTTAGATCATCTAAAGCAGCTAGAGCCGATTCTAACCATGACTTAGATTCCATTTCTGCAAAGATAGATGTTGTCGAGAGACGAATGGAAAAGATGACTAAGGATATACACTCAATACGAATTAGTTGTGAGCAGTGTGGAGGACCACATTTGACAAAAGATTGTCTCAGTATTGAACTAACAATGGAACAAAGAGAGAATATTTCATATCTAAACCAAAGGCCTGGAAATAATTATCAGAATACTTATCAACCGCCAAGACCGATTTATAATCAAAACCAGAATTATAACCGAAATATTCCATACAACAACCAACAAGGTCCTAGCAATCAACAAGTATCCAACAATACCTACAACCAACAAAGACCTAATTTTCAAAACAAACCACCACAAACCGATGATAAAAAGCCAAATTTAGTAGATATGATGACGAAGCTAGTTGAAACTCAAACGCAGTTTTTCACATCTCAGAAATAAACCAATGAACAAAATGCTCAAGCATTTAGAAATCAACAAGCTTCTATTCAAAACTTGGAACAAGAAGTAAGTAACCTAGCAAGGTTAATAGGTGAAAGAAAACTGGGAAGTCTACCTAGTGATACAAATGCTAACCCCCGGAATGAAACAGCTAAAGCTATTACCACAAGAAGTGGTATTACACTTAAACCACCTGAAATACCTGTAATTTCTGATGAAGCTATTCCTACTCCACAAGAACCACAATCTGAACAAGATAAGGAAACAGAACCGGTAGTTGAAAAGGTTAATGAAGATAACACAGTTAAAGCTAAACCTTATGTTAAACCATACCAACCACCACTTCCTTATCCGAGTAAAATGAAAAAAGAGAAACTTGAAGCCGAGCAATCCAAATTCTTGGATATGTTTAAACAGATAAATGTAAATCTTCCTTTCATTGATGTGATTTCAGGAATGCCTAGATATGCTAAATTTCTGAAAGATCTAATCTCAAATAGAAAGAAAATGGAAGAACTCTCGGCTGTTACTATGAATGCTAATTGTTCAGCAGTGCTGTTGAATAAGATACCAGAAAAACTATCAGATCCAGGAAGTTTCACAATTCCATGTTTTCTGAGTAGTCTTAGTTTAATAGAAGCATTGGCAGACTTAGGTGCTAGTATAAATCTAATGCCGTATTCACTATACGCTAAACTAGACCTTGGAGAATTGAAACCAACAAGAATAAGCATACAACTAGCCGATCGATCAATAAAATATCCTAGATGGATAATGGAGAACATGCTAGTTAAAGTAGGTACTTTAGTATTTCCAGTAGATTTTGTTGTTCTGGACATGGAAGAAGATTCTCAAGTTCCTCTCATATTAGGAAGACCATTCTTAAACACGGCTAAAGCAATGATAGATGTGTTTGGTAAGAAACTGACCCTAAGTATAGAGGATGAGAGTGTTACCTTTTTAGTTGATAGAGCTATGCAACAACCACAATCTGCAGATGATACATGTTATTATATTCAAACTATAGATTCACATGCAGAATTGTTAGAAGAATTTCCAGAATTACAAGGAACAGGAGAATGTTCTTTAGGATAAGGAACTGAACCAATTGATGAAACTGAAATGTTAGCTACACTAATAGCTAATGGATATGAACCAACAACAGAAGAAATTCAAATGCTAAAAGAAGAAGACAGATATCGATATAAATCATCGATAGAAGAACCTCCGACATTAGAGTTAAAGCCACTTCCAAACCATTTGGAATACGCTTATTTACATGGTGAATCTGAATTACCTGTAATAATATCGTCTTCTCTTACTGAAAATGAAAAATCTCAACTCATTTCTATGTTGAAAGCTCATAAACCAGCCATTGCATGGAAGATTCATGATATTAAAGGAATAAGTCTTTCGTATTGCACACATAAAATCCTTATGGAAGAAGGTCATAAAACGTATGTGCAACTCCAACGAAGACTAAATCCTAATATGCAAGATGTAGTTAAGAAAGAAATTATTAAACTGCTAGATGCAGGTTTAATTTATCCAATCTCTGATAGTCCATGGGTAAGCCCAGTTCAATGCGTGCCTAAGAAGGGTGGCATGACTGTTATTACAAATGAGAAAAATGAGCTTATTCCTACTAGGACTGTAACAGGATGGCGTGTATGTATTGATTATAGAAAATTAAATGACGCCACCAGAAAAGATCACTTTCCCTTACCTTTCATTGATCAAATGTTGGAAAGATTAGCCGAAAATAGTTACTATTGTTTTCTTGATGGATTTTCTGGATATTTTCAAATTCCAATAGCACCCGAGGACCAAGAGAAAACCACATTCACGTGCCTTATGGTACTTTTGCTTATAAACGCATGCCATTTGGACTTTGTAACGCCCCTGCAACCTTTCAAAGGTGCATGATGGCGATTTTTCACGACATGATAGAAGAATGCATGGAAGTTTTCATGGATGACTTTTCAATCTTCGGGGATACTTTTGAATCATGTCTAGTTAATCTTGAACGAATGCTTATTAGATGCAAACAATCAAATCTAGTACTTAATTGGGAGAAATGTCATTTCATGGTTAAAGAAGGCATCGTTCTTGGTCATAAAATTTCAAAGGAAGGAATTGAAGTGGATAGAGCTAAAGTAGATGTAATTGCTAAACTTCCACATTCCACTAATGTTAGAGGAGTTAGGAGTTTTCTAGGGCATGCCGGTTTTTACCGACGTTTCATTAAAGATTTTTCTAAAATTGCCACTCCTATGAATAAACTCCTAGAAAAGGATGCTCCATTCATCTTTTCAGAGGAATGTATCAAATTTTTTAATATTCTTAAAGAGAAACTCACTAATGCGCCGATCATGATAACACCAAATTGGAATCTATCGTTTGAACTAATGTGCGATGCAAGTGATTTTGCAATGGGAGCCGTTTTAGGACAAAGGATTGAAAAACGATTTCAACCTATATATTATGCTAGTAAGACGTTACAAGGAGCACAAACAAACTACACAACTACTGAAAAAGAACTCCTTGCTATTATCTTTGCTTTTGACAAATTTCATTCATATCTCGTTCTAGCAAAAACGGTGGTCTATACCGACCATTCTGCTCTTAGATACCTATTTTCGAAACAAGATGCTAAACCAAAATTAATCCGTTGGATCTTACTCTTACAAGAATTTGATATTTAAATCCGAGATAAAAGAGGAGCAGAAAATCTCGCCGCTGATCATCTTTCTCGTCTTGAAAATCCCGAATTAGAAGTTCTAAATGAATCGGCCATACAAGATAACTTTCCTGATGAATATCTATTGAAGATAGATTATAATGAAATTCCATGGTTTGCAGACTATGCAAACTACTTAGTATGTGGATTCCTTGAAAAAGGATTATCGTACCAAAAACGAAAGAAATTCTTCAGTGATATAAAACACTATTTCTGGGAAGATCCACATTTGTTTAAAAGTTGTCCCGATGGAATAATACGCCGATGTGTATTCGGAGATGAAGCCAATCAAATCTTAAACCATTGTCACACAGGACCAACAGGAGGGCATTATGGGCCTCAACTAACAGCAAGGAAAGTTTATGATGCTGGATTCTATTGGCCTACAATTTACAAAGACGCACACCTTCTTTGCAAATCCTGTGATGCTTGTCAAAGGGCCGGAAAAATTAGTCAACGTGATGAAATGCCACAAAATGTCATTCAAGTATGTGAAGTATTTGACATTTGGGGCATTGACTTTATGGGTCCATTTCCAAAATCTCATAATAATCTCTACATTCTCGTTACCATTGATTATGTATCTATATGGGCGGAAGCACAAGCTCTCCCAACTAACAATGCACGAGTTGTAGTCAACTTCTTAAAACGTATTTTTGCAAGGTTTGGAACACCGAAAGCTTTAATAAGTGATCGGGGTACTCATTTCTGTAATAATCAACTTGAGAAAGTTCTTAAAAGATATGGAGTAACTCATAAAATCTCCACCGCATATCATCCACAAACAAGTGGACAAGTTAAAAATACCAACCGAGCTTTAAAACGTATTCTAGAGAAAACCGTAGGATCAAATCCGAAGGAATGGTCCATTAAGTTGGAGGATGCACTCTGGGATTTTAGAACAGCTTACAAAACTCCAATTGGAACCACACCTTTTAGACTCGTTTATGGAAAAGCATGTCATCTTCCAGTAGAAATTGAACACAAAGCATTTTGGGCTTTGAAGACATGTAATCTTGATTTACATGAAGCCGGACGTCTACGGTTAAATCAACTAAACGAATTAGAAGAATTAAGACATGAAGCATATGAAAATTCGTTAATCTATAAAGAAAGAACAAAGAAATGGCATGATAAAAGAATCAGAAGTTCAAAAGAATTTAAAGAAGGAGACAGAGTTCTTCTTTTCAATTCACGATTCAAGCTATTTCCTGGAAAATTGAAATCAAGATGGTCTGGACCATTCATAGTCAAAAGAGTTTTCCCATACGGAACAGTAGAGTTAATAAATTCAAATGGGATTGAATTTAAGGTTAATGGTCACAGAGTTAAACATTACATAGATAGTCCGATGGAAGTCGACAACGAAGTTAATCACAATTTCAATACCACAGCTAACTAAGTGTGGGGAGAATCAAGTCTTTAAAGGATAATATGTATTTCTGTTAGAGTTAGATTTTATGTTTTCGTGTAGTTCTCAAAAATGGAACCCGAATGGTATTTCCCTAGCAGACCCTAAAGAACTAGTCTTCTTCCCCCCATTCTGAATTTTTATTTTTTTTTAGGTTTTTACGAAATGAAGACTTCCTGTGAATTAAACCATGGTCTAATGCTACACGCTTTGATTACTAAACGTAATAATGACACACTTCCGAGTGAACTGGTATCAGTAATCAGAGAAAAATTGGACGGAGTAAGAAAAGAATCCAGATACGAAAATAATAAGTTACAATTTGATAAAGGAAAATCAAAATCCGCAGCGAAAAGAAGAGCACGACACCTTGAAAAATGTCACAAATGCGGAAAATGGTCACACGAAGGTAAATGTTCAAATAATCAAACTTATTCAAACACCGAATTTGTTACTTTATGCAGAGATGGACCGTTCATATGTTTAGAAGAAAAAACATTAAATGCTCGAGGTTACGCCTATGTAGCCATGGAAAACCAATTAGTCCGATTATCTTATGAGTGGGCTAGAGCATATCACTAAGAAATATATTTCACAGGTAAGTTTGTACAGTTTTTATTTTTATTTTTATTTTTAACCTTTTGATAATAAACGCTAATTTGTTCGCTATAAAGTATTAAATTGGTATTCGATGAAATTAGGTCTTGCGACCGAAATTATTGATATCATACAAAAATTTATTACATCACTGCGAAATTTAACGTTTATTCTTAAGGTATAAATATCTTTAATCAATCAACTCAAAATATTTCATAAATTCGTCATGAGTTAAATTAGGTCATAGAACCAAAATTACTTTACCGAAAAGAGGGGGCATATTTTTGATAATATTTGATTGATTAAAGTGGGATAAAAGCCAAAAAGATTTTTAATTTTATTTTTACCATGTTTTTAAAATTAATATATAAATCTTAAACTGATATTGTAAACTTTTTAAATCAATATATTTAAAATTGTAAATATTTGGAAAATTAATATTTTTAATATAAGTTTGTATGTATAAAAACAAAAATATAATTTAAGTTTGGTGTGAATTTAAAAATAAAAATTTACTTTATTTTGCTAAGTTAAAAATATGATTTTTAAAAATTCGTCGTAAGTTGAAGACAAGGTCGTTGAACCGAAATTGCTTTACCCAAGGGAGGGACGAGAACTTTTATTATCATTATTTTTAATCTTATTGATTTAAAGTATGCCAAAAAAATTAAAAAAAACCCAAAAATCTTTGCTTTTAAAACCGCGCTTTAAATTGACAAATTTTAAAATTTTGTCGAGGGACGGACTAGGACATCGTTCCGAAACGACCTCGTCCTAAATAACAAAGGAAACAAAATTTTAAAATTAATTAATTAATTGTTTTATAAGTTAAGGTTTTTATAAAAAAAAATGAAAAACAAATGTGATGTAACAACAAGACGGAATGAACAAATGATGTGCACCATTTATCATTCAACACAAACAACAATATGTTTGGAAACTTTGGTAAAATTTAATCATTTTTCTACGCTAATCACCCTCAATAATTTAAATTGTTACTGATTTCTTGCAAATGAGGGCATTGCAAGATCTTAAGTGTGGGAAGGGGGTTAAATTCTTTCAGATTTTAAAAATTTTTATTTAAACACTTGGTTACCATTAAAAATACTAGTAACGCAGTAGTTGTATTAGAATCTAGTGTTCTCTGATAACAAAGAACAACCCTAGTCTTATATACTGACTACCCAATTCTAGTAAAATTTTTCAAAATTTTCAACTAAATGAATTTAAAATCATGTTTATACATATTTATGAACGATAAAACTAGGTGTTAACACCGAAATTATTATTACCTTGGAAAGGACATAAATTGAGAAACAAACCAAAAATTTAGAATTCATTTAAAATGGAATAGAGGACAATAAAAAGGCAAATAAAAGAAAATAAAAGCCAAGTGGGGAAAATTTACCAAGTTATTCAAAATATATATCACATATTTTTGTACAAATAATTGAAAATACTTTTGTTTTGGACGATAATTAACTGTTTTACCCGATGAAAGAAAAGAAGAGATGGATCTACACGATGAATCAATTCCATCATTAAAAGGAAGTAAAGTCTTCCGAAAGAGAAACGCGCTTCTTGATTTAGGTCATGAAGTTGTCGTCCAGACCAGCTGTAGGTTGACGAAAAATCTAGAAAAGTCATCTCTAAAATCAGCAGGAAATCCACGGACCTCAGCATCAAACAGGGTCGCCAAGTGGTCAGACTTATCCTAACCATGAGAGGATCTGTCTCGTACAATGGGGGGCACCGTGCAAATTAGCTTGATAAGACTAATGAATCAGATCCCCAGAAAGGATAATCTCCTTAAAAGATCAAAAATCAGCTTTTAAGACTGATATTACTCAATCGTTGAGATTGATCTTAAAGATTGAGAATTCAAACTCATGGAATTCAATGATATCTAAACTCGAGCTTGAACGAGAAAATATTTTGATCAAAATTACAAACCGATTTGTTTTCTAAAAACCCATTTTCAATGCGTTCATTACCATTGAACGTAAAATCCTAGGAATTCAACTGTAATTCATTAGGTCACCTGAACCAAATCGGGTGTCAACCGTAAGAACGGTGGTTGCATAGCATGGTCAAAGACAGGACCTTGTGCCAGACCGGAAAATTATAAGGGTGAGCTTTACTATTGCTCCTACAAAGGATAGTAATTGTGTCTGACACGTTATAGACCATAATTAAAAGCATGTCAGGGGATATTGCCTTAATAGTTGCTTGTTCAACGCTTTCCTTTACAACCGGACGGTAGTTTACCGAAAGGTAATATACGGAGCAAGTATACTGGACGTGTTGCTTTCCTAATACAAGGTTAGCAAGTGGGTGACACAAAACCACAAGTTTTGAGCTAAAATTTTCAAATCTAAAACCCACCAAACCCACAAAAATATTTTGCAAACACCGGTGAAGGGTTATTCCGGAAAACTTAACTAGGGTAAAAGCTAGAATGAATTTTCAAAAGATCAAATATTTTCATAAAGATCCAATTTCCTTAATGGATCTAAATTTTATAGTCACGTGGGACTGTAAACCACATCGTTACTACCATTGTTTATACCGCCGTATAGAAATCACTGATGTACAAAGTGTGAAGAATAAAGAAGTGATTCTAGTATTTCAAGACATATTGCTTGAGGACAAGCAACGCTCAAGTGTGAGAATATTTGATAATGCTAAAAACAAACATATATTTTATAGCATTATTCCTCAAGAAAGACAAGCTTTTAGTTGCAAATGTTCTATTTACAAGTGATATTCGTTTAAATAATAAAAGGTGAAGTCAAAAGATAGATTCGACGAATTGAAGACGCAAACGACCAAAAAGCTCAAAAGTATAAAATACAATCAAAGAGGTTCCAATTATTGATAAGAAATTTCTCGAAATTACAAGAGTACAAGATTCAAAATGCAAAGTACAAGATATTAAATTGTACGCAAGGACATTCAAAAATCCGGAACCGGGACCAGAGTCAACTCTCAACGCTCGACGCAACGGACTAAAAATTACAAGTTAACTATGTATATAAATATAATATAATATATAATTAATTATATAAATTATATTTATATATATATATATATATATATATATATATATATATATATATATATATATTATATTTATATATTAAAACCGTCGGCAGACTAGGATCCAAACTTGTGTGAGCTGGGTTTACGAACTCCGCGACTTGCGGAGTTTGTAGTGCAAAGGGACCGCGACTCGCGGAGCTGTCCTGGATAAAAATGCCTATAAAAGCTCGCGCATTCTGAACGTTTTATATATCCTTTTATCAATCTCTCTATATATATATTTTAATTTTAATTTTAATTTTAATTTTAATTTCTAATAATAAGGGTATGTTAGCGAATGTTGTAAGGGTGTAAGTCGAAATTCTGTCCGTGTAACGCTACGCTATTTTTAATCATTGTAAGTTATGTTCAACCTTTTTAATTTAATGTCTCATAGCTAAGTTATTATTATGCTTATTTAAGATGAAGTAATCATGATGTTGGGCTAAAAATATTAAAATTGGGTAATTGGGCTTTGTACCATAATTGGGGTTTGGACAAAAGAACGACACTTGTGGAAATTAGACTATGAACTATTAATGGGCTTTATATTTGTTTAACTAAATGATAGTTTGTTAATTTTAATATAAAGATTTACAATTGGACGTACCCATAAATAACCATATACACTCGATCGGACACGATGGGCTGGGTATTTATATGTACGAATAATCGTTCATTTAACCGGACACGGGAATGGATTAATAGTCTATGGAATTATTAAAACAGGGGTAAAATTATATACAAGGACACTTGGCATAATTGATAAAAAAGTATTAAAACCTTGGGTTACGCTCAGTCGATATCCTGGTGTAATTATTAAACAAAGTATTAAAACCTTGTTACAGTTTAAGTCCCCAATTAGTTGGAATATTTAACTTCAGGTATAAGGATAATTTGACGAGGATACTCGCACTTTATATTTATGACTGATGGACTGTTATGGACAAAAACCAGACGGACATATTAAATAATCCAGGACAAAGGACAATTAACCCATGGGCATAAAACTAAAAATCAACACGTCAAACATCATGATTACGGAAGTTTAAATAAGCATAATTCTTTTATTTCATATTTAATTTCCTTTATTTTATATTTAATTGCACTTCTAATTATCGCACTTTTATTTATTGTCATTGTATTTAATTGCACTTTTAATTAACGCACTTTTTAATTATTGTATTTTATTTCATCGCACTTTTATTTATCGCAATTTCATTATCGTTATTTACTTTACGCTTTAAATTAAGTTATATTTATTTAATATTTTACATTAGGTTTTAACTGCGACTAAAGTTTTAAAAATCAACAAACCGGTCATTAAACGGTAAAAACCCCCCTTTATAATAATAATATTACTTATTTATATATTTGTATTTTTATAAATTAAAACTAATATAGCGTTAAGCTTTGTTTAAAAGATTCCCTGTGGACGAACCGGACTTACTAAAAACTACACTACTGTACGATTAGGTACACTGCCTATAAGTGTTGTAGTAAGGTTTAAGTATATCCACTCGATAAATAAATAAATAACTTGTGTAAAATTGTAGCATATTTAATAGTATTTAGTTGTAAAAATAAAGCTATTTTATATACACCCCTCGCATAACATCAGTTTTCCTCCATATTAATAACTATGAAGTTTGCAACAAAGGTCAAACTTCCCACTTTAACAAGTAACTTATTTACTATTCCAACCGGGTGTTTAATGGTTAGGTCAAATGATTGAACACCTATTTTGGTTGGTTTTAATTTACCCATACCTAATCTTTTGTATAAGGAAAGAGGCATAATATTTGCACTAGCTCCTAAATCTGCGAGTCCATTATATATAGCACCATCATTAAGCAAGCAAGAAATGATAAATTCACCCGGGTCTCCTACTTTAGTAAGTCGAGTTGGTTTGTTAACCTTTTTCGGGTGTTCTTTTCTTAGTTCTTTCACTTCTATTTGAACTTCTTTTTCTTCATTTCTTGGAATGGGAGGTTTGTATAGAAATTCTTCTTCATCACTCCAATTTGAATCATCCCCATTTTTCAATTTTGATTTTTCATATGTTGTTGATAACATATTTATGTTTTCATTTTGAAGGTTTTCTTGGGTGGTGAAATTATGATTGACTTCATTGTCAACTTCCATCGGACCATGTATGTAATGTTTAACTCTGTGACCATTAACTTTAAATTCAATCCCATTTGAATTTATTAACTCTATTGTTCCGTATGGGAAAACTCTTTTGACTATAAATGGTCCAGACCATCTTGATTTCAATTTTCCAGGAAATAGCTTGAATCGTGAATTGAAAAGAAGAACTCTGTCTCCTTCTTTAAATTCTTTTGAACTTCTGATTCTTTTATCATGCCATTTCTTCATTCTTTCTTTATAGATTAACAAATTTTCATACGCTTCATGTCTTAATTCTTCTAATTCGTTTAGTTGACTTAACCGTAGACGTCCGGCTTCATGTAAATCAAGATTACATGTCTTCAAAGCCCAAAATGCTTTATGTTCAATTTCTACTGGAAGGTGACATGCTTTTCCATAAAAATGAGTACCCCGATTACTTATTAAAGCTTTCGGTGTTCCAAACCTAGCAAAAAGACGTTTTAAAAAGTTGACTACAACTCGTGTATCGTTAGTTGGGAGAGCTTGTGCTTCCACCCATTTAGATACATAATCAATGGCAATGAGAATGTAGAGATTATTATGAGATTTTGGAAATAGACCCATAAATTCAATACCCCAAAGCGTATTCCAAATGTAAATAAGTGTATTCCAAATGGTTTGATTCACCATGTAAATAAGCGTATTCCAAATGGTTTGGAAGTGGCTTTAACTCTAATGTCGGTGGTTCTTCTATTGATGATTTATATCGATATCTGTCTTCTTCTTTTAACATTTGAAGTTCTTCTATTGTTGGTTCATATTCATTAGCCATGAGTGTAGCTAACATTTCAGCTTCATCAATTGGTTCAGTTCCTTCTCCTAAAGAACATTCTCATGTTCCTTGTAATTCTGGAAATTCTTCTAACAATTCTGCATGTGAATCTATAGTTTGAATATAATAACATGTATCATCTGCAGATTGCGGTTGTTGCATGGCTCTATCAACAGAAAAGGTAACACTCTCGTCCTCTATACTTAAGGTCAGTTTCTTACCGAACACGTCTATTATTGCTTTAGCCGTGTTTAAGAATGGTCTTCCTAATATAAGAGGAACTCGAGAATCTTCTTCCATGTCCAGAATAACAAAATCAACTGGAAATACTAAAGTACCAATTTAACTAGCATGTTCTCCATTATCCCTCTAGGATATTTTACTGATCGATCGGCTAGTTGTATGCTTATTCGTGTTGGTTTCAATTCTCCAAGGTCTAGTTTAGTGTATAATGAATACGGCATTAAATTTATACTAGCACCTAAGTCTGCCAATGCTTCTATTGAACTAAGACTACTCAGAAAACATGGAATTGTGAAACTTCCTGGATCAGAGAGTTTTTCTGGTATCTTATTCAACAGCACTGCAGAACAATTAGCATTCATAGTAACAGCCGAGAGTTCTTCCATTTTCTTTCTATTTGTGATTAGATCTTTCAAGAATTTAGCATATCTTGGCATTCCTGAAATTACATCAATGAAAGGAAGATTTACATTTATTTGTTTAAACATATCCAAGAATTTGGATTGCTCGGCTTCAAGTCTTTCTTTTCTCATTTTACTCGGGTAAGGAAGTGGTGGTTGGTATGGTTTAACATAAGGTTTTGCCTTAACTGTGTCATCTTCACTAACCTTTTCAATTACCGGTTCTTTTTCCTTGTCTTGCTCAGATTGTGGCTCTTGTGGAGTAGGAATAGAATCATCAGAAATTATAGGTATTTCAGGTGGTTTAAGTGTAATACCACTTCTTGTGGTAATGGCTTTAGCTGTTTCATTCCGGGGGTTAGCATTTGTATCGCTAGGTAGACTTCCCGGTTTTCTTTCACCTATCAATCTTGCTAGGTTACTTACTTCTTGTTCCAAATTTTGAATAGAAGCTTGTTGATTTCTAAATACTTGAGTATTTTGTTCATTGATTTGTTTCTGAGATGTGAAAAATTGCATTTGAGATTCAACTAGCTTCGACATCATGTCTTCTAAATTTGGCTTTTTATCATCGGTTTGTGGTGGTTTGTTTTGAAAAATAGGTCTTTGCTGATTGTAAGTATTATTGGATACTTTTTAATTGCTTGGACCTTGTTGGTTGTTGTATGGAACATTTCGGTTATAATTCTGGTTTTGATTGTAAATTGGTCTTGGCGGTTGATAATTATTCTAATAATTATTTCCAGGCCTTTGGTTCATGTATGAAACATTCTCTCTTTGTTCCATTGTTTGTTCAATACTGAGACAATCTTTTGTCAAATGTGGTCCTCCACACTGCTCACAACTAATTCGTATTGAGTGAATATCTTTAGTCATCTTTTCCATTCGTCTCTCGACAGCATCTATCTTTGCAGAAATGGAATCAAAGTCATGGCTAGAATCGGCTCTTGCCGCTTTAGATGATCTAACGATATCTTTTTCTTGGTGCCACTCATGTGAGTGGGAAGCAGTGTTATCAATAATTTTGTAAGCTTCAGTTGCGGTTTTCTTCATAATGGAACCACCAGCTACTGTATCGATGTCTTTTCTTGTAGTGATGTCGCATCCTTGGTAGAATATTTATACTATTTGATAAGTGTCTAAACCATGTTGCGGACATCCTCTCAATAACTTTCCAAATCTTGTCCACGCCTCATATAGAGTTTCATTTGGCTTTTGCGTGAACGTAACAATTTCTCCTTGAAGTCTTACGGCTTTAGATGCCGGAAATAATTGTTTAAGAAATTTTTCAACTAAAACATCCCATGTATCAATCGCCCCTTCAGGTAACGATTCTAACCACTCTTTGGCTTCCCCCTTTAAAGTCCAGGGAAATAACATGAGATAGATCTGTTCATCCTCAACTTCTCGGATTTTGAATAGAGTACAAATCCTATTAAAGGTACGAAGATGTTCATTTGGATCTTCCTTCGGTGCACCACTAAATTGGCATTGATTAGTTACCATGTGTAGGATTTGTCCTTTGATTTCTTAATCTGGCGCATTAATGTCTGGTTAAGTAATTGCATGACCTTGGCCAGTGTGTTTAGCTCTCATTTGGTCTTCCATACTTAGAGGTTCTAGATTTTCCATGATTGAATTTGTTGAATCTGAATCACTAGAGGATTCTGATTTAATGGTTTCTTCCTCGACAATCTCTGGATGAGTGATTTGTGGTTCAGGATCTCTGAATTGTCCCTGAATATCCTCCGGATTCTCAATTGTGAGGTCGGGTTCAAAAAATGGATTATCGGAAATTTGAATTGGAGTACTTGGTCGACTAGATGATGATTCTAAAGAAAAATCAACGGCGACAATATTGGCTAAATGTCTTGATCGAGTTACAGGTGGTGAACGTATGAAAGGTGGTGAACGTTTTGCTCGGTGCATTCACTGAATATCCTATTAGTTATAAAAAGAAAGAAAAATTATATAAGTTATCCAATTAATAGACTTTTCTGCTTTTGCCCACGTTTCGAATAGCCAAAAGATGTAGCAGGGAGCCAGAACCCTTTAAATCGGAAGCTCACAACTCAGCCACTAACAAATCCAACTATTATTACGAAGCAGAAAATTTTGATGTCTATCAATTTAACCGCTTAAAATAATTTTTCGTTGAAATTTAAAGAAATTTTAGAGAAGTAATAGAGAAAATTCTAAGTCCTAAAAACTAGAGTGTCGAGAAATAAGAAAGAAAAAGAGCGCGTCGAAAAACGTCGAAAAACGTCGAAAAATAAAAGATCGAAAAATAATAAAAAGAACGTAGCGCGTCGAAACATAAAAGTCTAAAAACTAAATATTAAAAGTTGCGTCTAAAAGTATTAAAGCTTAAAAGAATTCTATATCCAAAACGGCAATTACTTAAAAAGGTACTAAAATTTATAAAACGGCGTCGCAAAATTCTAAAGCATCTAAATCTTAGTCTAAAGAAAAAGCACTTAAGGGATTTTACGGCAAAGACTAAGAATCTAAAAATAAAAATAAACTACGGCAAATACTAGTTTTAAAACTAATTACGAGCGAAAAATATAAATATTACGAATAAACGATTAAAAAGGTACGAAATAAAAATAAAACTTAAAGTTGTAAAAAATAAAATTTTTATAAAAATATTATTTTTATATTTTTTTATTTTATAAAAGTATTAATTTATATATTAATAAAACTAAATAAAACTTAAAAATACAAATTTAATTAACTAATTAATATTAAATATAAACCCTAATTATAATTAATAATAAATAATTTAACCCTAATTTCGCATTAATTACGTACTATGTTTCAGTCTGTCAGACTGCTCCGCGAGTGCGGATATATGCTGTTCAAAAACTCCGCGAGTGCGGAGGATGCAGGTTCAGTTGAAGTGCAGGTCGAAATATTACAGGTTCAGTTATTATTTTTTTTAATAGCGTCTCGCTTCGGCGTTAAGTGTTGTTCCCGGCAGCGGCGCCAAAAAATACTTGATGTGCGTAGAGGTGTATACGAAATAGCTTATATTTTACTACGAAATACTATTAAATACGATACAATTTTACACAAGTTATTTTTTTATTTATAGAGTGGATATACCTAAACCTTGCTACATCACTTATAGGCAGTGTACCTAATCGTACAGTAGTGTAGTTTTTAGTAAGTCCGGTTCGTCCACAGGGAACTAGCCAAGTTTAACGCTATATTTTTAAAACTAAATTTGTATATAAATATATATATATATATATATATATATATATATATATATATATATATATATATATATATATATATATATATATATATATATATATATATATATATATATATATATATATAAGAAGTATTATTATTATTATAAAAGGGGGTTTTTACCGTTTAATGACCGGTTTGTCAATTTTATGTCTTAAGTCGCAGTTAAAACCTAATGTAAAAAAAATATATATATAACTTAATTTAAAGCATAAAGTAAATAACAATAATTAAAGTGCGATAAATTAAAGTGCGATAAAATAAAATGACAGTAAATAAAAGTTGCGATAATTAAAAAGTGCGATAATTAAAAGTGCAATTAAATAAAATGACAGTAAATAAAAGTGCGATGAAGTATGAAATAAAGGAATTATGCTTATTTAAACTTCCATAATCATGATGTTCAACGTGTTAATTTTAGTTTATTACCATGAGTTAATTGTCCTTTGTCCTGGATTATTCAATATGTCCATACGGTTTTGTCCATAATAGTCCATCAGTCATAAATATAAAGTGCGAGAGTCTTCGTCAAATTATCCTTATACCCGAAGTCAAATATTCCAACTAATTGGGGATTCGAATTGTAACAAGGTCTTAATACTTTGTTTAATGAATACACCAGGTTATCGACTGCGTGTAATCCAAGGTTTTATTACTTTGTTAACAATTACACCAATTACCCTTGAATGTAATCCACCCCTGTTTCAACTAATCCATTAACTATTAATCCAGTTCCGTATCCGGTAAAATGAACAATTATTGGTATTTATAGATATCCCGCCCACCGTACCCGATTAAGCGTATGTGGTTATTTATAGATACGTCAAATTATAACCTTTATATTAAATTAACAAGGTATCGTTAAGTTAATATAAAACCCATTAATAGCCCATAGTCTAATTTCCACAAGTGTCGTTCTTTTATCCAAACTCCAATTATGGTCTGAAGCCCAATTATCCAATTTTAATATTTAGCCCAACATCACGATTACTTCGGCATTAAATAAGCAAAATAATAACTTAGCTACGAGATATTAATTTAAAAAGGTTGAACATAACTTACAATGATTAATAATAGCGTAGCGTTACACAGACAGAATTTCGACTTACAAACTTAAAACATTTGCTAACATAACCTTATTATTATTAATCTTATATTAAAATTAAAATTATATATATATATATATATATATATATATATATATATATATATATATATATATATATATATATATATATATATATATATATATATATATATATATATATTTGAGAGTAAGAGTAAGGAAAAGAAAAAGATGTGTTTTTTCGTGCAGAATTCGATGGCTTTTATAGGCCCACATTTTACTGTGCAGCTCCTCGAGTGCGGAGCTTTTGTTCTTCTTAACTCCGCGAGTGCGGAGGTCTTAAATACAGCTCACATTATGATCCAAAACGTGGGCGGCTTTTAATTAATATATATAATAATATATATAATTAATTATATATTATATTATATTCTTGTGCACAGTTGACTTGTAATTTTTGGTCCGTTGCGTCGCGCGTTGAGAGTTGACTTTGGTCCCGGTTCCGGATTTTCGAACGTCCTTGCGTATAATTTAATATCTTGTACTTTGCGTTTTGCGGCTCGTACTCTTGTAATTTTTAGACGTTCCTCATCAATAATTTGAACCTCTTTGATTGTACTTTGTACTTTTTAGCTTTTTGGTCGTTTGCGTCTTCAATTCATCGAATCTGCCTTTTGTCTTCACCTTTTATTATTTAAACGAATATTACTTGTAAATAGAACAATTGCAACTAAAAGCTTGTCTTTCTTGAGGGATAATGCTATGAAATATATGTTCGTTTTTAGCATTATCACTCTTGCTATGTGAGTATTACTTGCTACTTGCTAATAATGCTTAATACTCATAAACTTGTCAACTTGATTAATATGTTTGCCATGTGCTCATTAGTTAGGATTCAAGTAACTAACCTACTCCAATAGATTAAGTGCAAAATGGTTCACAATGAAACTATAGTCAATTTTCTATTCGGTCTAGTCTAAGTAACTAAGTGTGATTGCTTGTTCAAGAATAACTTAACCTTAATGTCTCTACATACTTCATGATTATCTTATAGAAACACTATTCAATTAATCCCTAACTAAACTCAAATGAAACATGTATTGTGATTAATTGGAACTAGAAAGTTAATGATATAGTGACTAGCCTTTAGAATTGAACCAAGTGCATTATTGTGACTAACTAAGTCTTGACCAAACTGAAATTTCCCTAAATATCAATCAAGACACTTCTCCAAGAATGTTGGGCTTGCCACTTTTGGAATGATTAGTCACTTTCATGCAATAAGACCAAATCTCACACTTAATGCATATAGTACTTGTATAGGATGTTTGGTTTCTTTTGTAGGGGCTAGAAGGAGTAAAGGTGCCAAAATGTGGTGTTCAAATCTGAGTCAAACGGCTATACAACGGATACCAATTTTGGACTGAAGCACGCACGATCGAACCACGGTCGACCGTGCAGGCAACCGTGTGTCAACGGCTATTTTTGAATCCCACTATAAAAGGAAAACATTTAAGAGCATTTGAAGCTGACCCTCTTGCACATTTCAAAGGCTTATCTCCAGTGATCACAAGTGCATCAACTACTACTCAAATGTGATCAAGCAAGAGAAGATTCTATGATCTTATAGATATAGAATTGGGTTGTTGTAAACTTACTAATCAAAATCATTTATCTTGTGAGTTTACTTAATGTAATGTGTGTCCTAGTATTGTGTTAGGATCATCATTGCAGAGTGTATAAGTCTTGTAACTTCAATTAGTGGAAGCATAGGCTAGCTTAGTGATCTACTTCCTTAAAGGGACTTAGGAAGTTGATTAATCTTATTTGGAGATTAATACTTGTCCAAGGTGAAGACAAGTTGATCTAGGTTGGAGTTGATCTTTCAAAGGGATAGAAAGATTAGGTTTGTTGTCTACTAAAGAAGATTGAAGACTTGTAAATCGGATCTCCACCGGGTTTGGAGACCAGTGCTTAGTGAAGCAACAAATCCCGATTAGTGTAATCGGGGAGTGGATTAAGGTGGATTAATTAACATCCACCCGAACCACTATAAATCCTTGTGTCTATGTTCTTTACATTACTTCATTTATCATTTGAACATATACACTACACACATCAAGTTTGAGTTGAGTTGGTTGATCAAAGTAAAATCGAATTTGGTGATCAATCGAAAAATTGGTAAAAACGTATTAAGTAACTATTCACCCCCCTCTAGTTACTTACATATATGACCTAACCCATCGATTATTTGAATGTTTAATATTTCATCTCTTTAATTAGTTCAGGAGGTTTTTGAGGTGTTTGTATTCTCCCTTCTTCGAACTCCGTCTCGAAGAGTAATTAAGATCAATTATGTTTTAATATCATTCTAGTCATATTTTCTTAAGCTGTAATTATGAAGTTGTATTCTGTGTAGTTTTAGAAGTGTCAACGTTGTTTTTTGATTTTTTATTATTGTGTTTTTAGAATATGTAAATTACTTGTTAGCTTTTTGATGGGATTCATTTTATATTGCTAATAAAACACTATGCTTTACATATGGAAGATGATCCTCATACATCACTTTTTGATCCGTTTACGGAAAGACTATATTTCCGATGATTATGTGTTTCCTCCACGTAAATTTAAAAGATGTTTTCAAATGCGATCGCAATTATTCCTACGTATCATACAAGGTATATCAGAATGCTCTCTTAATCCTTTGCCTGCGCACTTTGAATTTTTTAAACAAATAACCGACGCTATTGGTCGTCAAAGTTTTAATATATATCAAAAGTGCACATCATATGTTTGATGAATACTTGCATATGAGTAAGCAAACATCATTAATGTGTTTATACAACTTTTGTTTGCGTGTTACTGATTTGTATCAAAGAGAGTATCTTCGAAAACCAACAACACACGCTATTCAGCGATTATACACATCACACGAAGCAAAACATGGTTTTAGAGGGATGTTTGGAAGCATCGATTGCATGCACTGGAAGTGGAAGAATTATCTTGTCGCATGACAATGTCAATACACAAGTGGTCATAAAAAACCGTCTCTTATACTCGAAGCTGTAGTTTTGTATGATATGTAGATATGACACGCCTATTTTGGTGCTGCAGGTTCTATCAATGATATCAATGTGTTAAACCGATCACTATTCTTTGATTCTATTAAGAATGCTACAGCTCCACCTACACTATTTACCGTAAATGGTCGTGATTACACATATGGTTAGTATCTCGCTGATGGTATTTACCCAGATTGGGCTACACTTATTAATGCATTTTCATCTCCAACTGACGAGCTACATGCAAAGTTTACACGGTTTCAAGAAATTGCACGACAGGATGTCGAGCGCACATTTGGCGTTCTTTAAGGCATCTTATACGCTTGTATACTACTGCACAATATGATCCAAGAGGATAATACTTTTGGTGTAACTTCACTGGACGAAAAGTATCTAAGAGATCCAGATAACCAACATACTTTTGTTAGGAATCGAAACACTAATCGTGCAACACGAGATAGACAAATACGCGACAGAAATGTGCATAATCAACTTCGGGCAGACCTAACCGAGCATATATGGAATCTTTCACCAAATTTTCGCCGCACCAACTAGTTTTTTTATTATTGTATTTTTATGACTATTAAATTATTGTAATATTTTATTTTTAAGACTTTTTAATTATTGTAATCTTTTATTTTTAAGACTTATTAATTACTGTAATCTTTTATTAATTTTAAGTAATGTGTTTTATTAAATTAATTTGTTATTATAATTACAAAATAATAATTAATAATATAACTAATAAACTAAATGAAAAACTAAAACCATCAGGAAAAATGAAAAAGAAATAAAAATACTTCACCCCTACTCATCAACACGCCACTATCACACCACTCATTATTTACCAGTTTAATAACACGTTTACCAAGCACCAGGCCGGATGACCAATATGTCTAAATCTTTAAATAATTTAAAATTTTAAAGTAGTACTGCTGAAAAAGAAAAAGAAAAAAAAAAATCTTTACATAGAGTTTTTCTTTACAAACTTTAAAGAGCTCAGTGGCTCTAAAAATATCTTTGAATCGGATAACTTAGGGAGATGGCCGTAATTCAAACGGCGACCACCGTCCGTACCGTCGGCGGTCACTTTTCACGTGAATGCCATTTTATTATATCTCACCCAAACACCTTCTTCTTCAAACCCTGGTACCACAAAAATAAGTTAGCAAATCATAATATTTATTTATTACTATGCACCTATTTTATCTCTTACAAGATAAGGTTCTAAAGTACCGTTAAGTTGTTAATTTTAAAAATGCATATATAACTGTTATTAAATCATATATCTTAATTTGAACCAAGAACAGGATGCTACATTATTTTTGCCTAATTAATTCTCTAAATTACTAATGCATTGATGCAATATAAATTCCAGATTGTTTGGGGAAATTTGAGATGCTGTATATGTATCAATTGATAATTTGTGTATGGTGTACTTTTTGATATGTTGAAATTGAAATTTATGATTGATTAATTGCAGGCACAAGATTACAGGTAGGAAATGTTTGAGTAACAACAGGATTAGGGCATCATCTGCAGGTGAGTTACCGGGTCCATTGAAACTGATAAAGCCTCAGTATCAGCAGCTATATCATCCTTCTGAGGACATATCTGATTGTGACGAATCGGATGAGAATGGCAACACCATACTTAGACCTGCTGAAACTAGTATGACTGTTATCGAGGTCGTTTTCGCACATTATCTATTATCTGAATCGTTTAATGCCTGCAGATAGAATTTAGTAAGTATACGAAGAATATTAATTGGCTGTGTGCATCACAAATAGACTTTGAACGCATTAGGCCTCATTCCCCTATAACTAAATATTTCGATTGACCCATTAGTAAGTGGACGGGTTGGAATGGTCATATCTACTGTAAAAAAAGAATAATTTGGCAGTGTTAAGGGTGTCTATAAGGTTACAAGTAAGTGTCTTTTAGGTTGTGTTATGTTAAATTTGATATTTAATTGTTTGAGTTATATAGTGAAAACAGCCCGTATTTATTTTGAATGTAAAATATTCGTTTCAGGCGAACTGCAAAGGTTTGGTTATGTTCTCAGGTCTGGTCAGTGATGGGGTGTATGAGAACATCTTCTTGCCCGATTTGCCTTATGTCAAGGGTGAAAATGGAAGTTAGTTTCCATGTCCATTTTCTATTGTGTTATACTGTTATTGTTTTGTATAGAAGTTCATCATTGGTATCAATATGTCTTTGTGTACCGCCTTCGCAGATATATATTTCCAAGTGAAAAATGACGAAGATGTTCTCGAAACTCTTGCTTCTGGAGATAACGTTGTGGTAAGGAACATTTTCCATTCTACTGTCAAAGTTTGTATCGCTTATGCTAGGTAATATCTACGTGGTGTTTAGATGTGCATTTTGAAACATAATTTGGTAGTATTAATTAATCAGAAATTAACTATAGCACAAAGAGAGTGTTTCAATGTGCTTTCTGTACACATAAACAATTAGAACTAATGGTTATATATTCAACCATAATAAACATCATCAAACAAAGGTTTACATGATCATGTATTCTTACTGTACATCATTCAATTTCTAGCATTTGCTTGTATGTTTGCTAATTGTCAAACATTACGGTGGATAAATAGGTGGGCCAGACAGGTTTTGCAATGGGTCGAAACAGGTTATCAGTAGGGTCAAATCGGTCCACTTTGAGTTAATTCTCTAACATGTTTTTGTAGATTTCTAGATATAGTAAACAACTCACGTGTTGGAAATGATTTCAAAAACTATATCATATACTATAACAAAATAACAAAATAAAAAACTGAATGACTTTTACCCATTTTCCTTTTAGGTACACTTTTTTCTGTAGTTTACCTGTTTTATCCGTAGGAAAGAAGACTGAAAGCTACCGATTCAAGCGTTCATTAGTTAAAGGGTTAAAATTGCAACATCTACTTTGACATGTATATTGTTTCTCATTATAGTCAATAGTAGTTAGACTAACTGTGGTTCATAGAGTGATTAACACTTGAACATCTAATCTAACTTGTTTCTGTTCAAGCGTATTAATTATTATTTGAGCCAATGCAGCAAGTGATAATAGGCTTGGATACCTCAGAAATGGTGAGTGAGATGGAGTCATTAGGTCTATCAGACGATGATTCTGGTTTTGAGGATGAAGATAGTGATATTGACGATGGTGAAGAAGACGATGATGATGACAATGGCAACTACGTAAAGGTGGTGATAGTTTCATTGTTTTTATTTGTTGTCTTTAGTCAAATAAATTCTAGTTATACGTTCTGATTCATCATGTTTGATGTTGCAGGATTGGGTGTCAGTTCTAGAAGATGATGATGATTCTGATGGATCTGTTGGTGACTGGGCTAATTTAGAGACTATGCGTTCTCATCATCCGATAGATTTTGCTAATCAGCTGGCTGATGTAAGCATTTATTGATAGCGTTATTATAGTTAAATGTTACAATATGATCGGGTTGGATATAAGGAAAAAATGGTTTGAATTGAAATAGGACATTTTTAGCTAGTTCGGGTCAAAATGGTTTGGGCCAGATTGGGTTGACCTGCAAGTACTATCTGTCCCTTTATGCTATGTAATAAACAATGAAGCGTATTAAATTATATTACAAAATTAATAATATGACAACAAAGGTTAGATCAAATAATAACTTGAGTATAATATATAAGAACTAATTTTTCCAAACAATTTTCAGTTCGTATCAGATGTTCCTATAAATTACATGGACCGGCCTCCATCTGGTCTTTCAATTCAAGGTCTGTTAAGACCTGCATATGTAGAAGAAAATTCCGTCATCAACGAGCGTACGTTGAATGATAACGAAGAAGCTAATCATATTGCTCGAGAGGAAAAAGAAGAGTTGAACAATGATCAAAAGGTTAGGAATGGAAATTCATACTATAAGTTGGAGATGATCAAAATGCAATTAATTTCAGCTCACGGAAATCAGGTATGCGTAACGTTCTTCTTTTTACAATTTTATTTAAAGGTGGCAAAATAGGTCATCGTATATAAGTTGAAACAGACTATCTTGTGTCAGGTTGACTAAGAACTTTTGTTGACTGTTTTAATAGACTTTCTATATATAACTAGTGCACTACATATTACAATATTACTTTATTTTTTGAAATAAAGCAATTATAGGAGGCTGTGTGCATGGAATAGACCTAGGGAAACTTTCAACCTGTTAAACCATTTGACCTGTTTCTTTTGTATATATCTTTTTATCGGCCAATTTGACCCTTAGAGATATAACGCAACTCAAATCGACCCACTCATAAGTAAATCAGTCCAAATTGCCACATTTTTATTTTTTCTTAAATTGTTAATACAGGCTTCAATCGAACTGGAAGATTTTAGTAAGTCTCAACCTGATGCAATTGCACATTCAGCTGCAAAAATCATATCTCGCGTAAAAGCTGGTGGAGATAATATGATACAGGCTCTTAAAGCGTTATGTTGGAGATGCAAAGGTATTCAAGTTGAGGTAATGCATACCTTACTCGTTTTCTCATGTAGTCTTCGAACTTTGGACTAAAAAAGTCTCGATGCTTATACTTGTCAAAAGTTTTTTGGTTTTTCTGAATTTTGTTGTTCTTGTTGATAGAATTGGTAATAAAATCGGTTCCATGTAATGGTAGGAGGTGGCTCTGATTGGCGTCGACAGCCTTGGATTTGATTTGAGAGTGTGTTCTGGTAGACAAGTTCAAACATTGCGCTTCACATTCAAAAATCGGGTAATCTCTAACTTCTAAACTCAATTTATCCGATAAAAGTTGAAACCTTTATAAGATAATGAATGTCAAACTTTCAAGAATTTCAAAAACCCACCTCTCCCGTTTGATGCTTACATAGATGAACAAAAAGATCTGTTCTAAAACGGTGGCAATTTTACTCACTTAGTGACGCGTGTGTTAGGGTTATGCTTATATCTAATGGGTGGTGGTAAAACGAAAGTATCATTAAAAGGAAACACGTCAAATGGCCGTAAATATGACAATGATGTGTAGCTAAGTTGGTAATGGGTTTGACACCCCATAGCCACATCGGCTAAGTGTCTCAGGTATGCCCCCCACAACCTACATTGTGGAACTGGCAGCCGATTGTTGGCCGGTCTGGGTTGCCGGTTATCATCCTTTTTGCCACTCAAAAAATGGTTGTACATGTTGGAATTTGAAAGTGGTCAAAGTCTATTTTCATTATATACGACCCACTAAATCGCTTTATTAAAATGATATTTTGTATTATTTTAATAACTTTTCTCTGCAATCACATTTAACACAAATATTTTAACAACTCTTATTGGCCAACTGACTATAATGCACAAGTACAAGGTAGGAATGATGCTGTGTAATTTCAGGCGTCCTCGGAGTATGGGGTAGAGAGCCAGTTGAATTGCTTACTTTTCCCTACAACCGTTGGCCAACATCATAAGAAAGAAGTTCTTCACGAATCAGAACAACATAATTCATAACATGGTGAAAATATCCAAACTTGTTGCTCACCGTCGTTATGTAAGTTTAACTCTGGTTAGCACTTACCACTTTGTGTTCATGATTGTAAAAAAAAAATCACCTGTGTGATTCCATTCAGTTATATTGCATATAAGTTTGTAATTGCATGCCATATTGCCTTGCAGAATAATCTCGATTTGTGCATGGTCTAGCGTACATGTGGACTTGAGCATGTAACTAAGAGAACTGTACAAAGTTGATTTTCAATGAAATATGTTTGAAGGTTCGAATGAATGTGTACATCATGTCCTATGCAGTGGCAGATGAGGCCTTTTAAAGCCTTTTAAAGAGGTTGAATTTTTATGCAGTGTAACAATGAAATTTATATGTAACTTTAAGTTATTAGAATGATTAGAATGATAGGATGTCTTTGTAAAGGCATTGGTTCATATTTTGAAAAATATCAGACTGCTGTTTGCGGGTCTGATAGGATGTTGGTAAGTGACAGATTTTAAACATGCGTTATTATGATTGAAAGACAGTATCTAACATACTGAAAATTTGTTGAAACTGGGAAGTGGGAAGTGTGGGGCATTTCAAAAGTTGCACATTTCTTTAGCCAAATCTATAGATTAGTTCCGGAAATTTGTCAACAAAAAAAGAAAAGAAAAAGACTTGGGAAATAACATACAAGTAAAACTTCAAACTTCGTTCGAAATAGTCAAGTACAACCGATGGGACGGGCGACTCCCTCTTTCTTCCAGTAAGAAATCGTTTTCTCCGTCCCTTAGCCCGGTGCTAATGACGCGCTAAGGAACCTCCACCATGCCGGGGGACCAAGCAGGGGCATAGCTAGCGGCATAGGAGCTGACTCGGCAACAACGGTTTTGTGCAGCATTGGATTTATCTAATATTTGCTTCCCCACGTTATACCAATGAAACCTTGAAAGCACAATACTCCAATTCATGTTACGAAACTGCCGAAGTTTGGCTTGAGTGGTATGGGGTGAAATCCAACTTGGGGTACTGCCAACCCAGGTTCGATCATCACTCCAAGCCGGGAGTTTCTAACCTTTGATGGTACTGTCAACATCAATGCTATTTGCGAAGGTCTCTTGGGAGTTTTCACAACCTTCAATGGTATTGCCAACATCTTCGCGAATTGGGTTTCCTCCTAACGCGTGTGTGGGTGACAAATGAGAGCATTCGATGTCGATATCGCCGTTTAAAAAAAAAATTCATGTTAATGACGGTTCTTTAAAACCGTCAGCTGTGTGGTTGGCAGACATCGGATAGTCTACATTAATTGTAACTCATACGATTCATGTACGCTTCCTGAATAACTTTACGGGATTATCACCAAAAAACTCATTTTTTTGACCTTTCTTGAGTGAGAGCCCAAAAAAAAAAAAAAAAAAATTGCCAATTTGCCCTGCGACCTTGGTTTCACATGGGAGCAAGGAGCAATGCACCTTGCTCCTTGCTCCCAGGTGGAAGCAAGGACGCAAGGTGCATCTTGCTCCCTTGCTTCCACCTGGGAGCAAGGACGCAAGGTGCCTCTTGCTCCCAGGTGGAAGCAAGGGAGCAAAATGCACCTTGCGTCCTTGCTCCCAGGTGGAAGAAAGGGAGCAAGAGGCACCTTGCGTCCTTGCTCCCAGGTGGAAGCAAGGGAGCAAGATGCACCTTGCTCTCAGGTGAAAGCAAGGGAGCAAGAGGCACCTTGCGTCCTTGCTCTCAGGTGGAAGCAAGGGAGCAAGAGGCACCTTGCTCCTTGCTCCCATGTGAAACCAAGGTCGCAAGGACGCAAGGCGCAAGGGAGCACGGCACCTTGCTCCTTGCGAGGGCAAATTGGCAATTTTTTAATTTTTTGGGCTCATGCAAGAAAGGTAAAAAAAAATGGGTTTTTTGGTGATAATCCCTAACTTTACTTCTAATTTTTAAGTTTTAGTTTGATGTATTTTCGAAATATAAAAGTAGTAAAGTACGAAACTTAGAATTTTCCTAACGTCAACCTTAGAACTTAAATTAACGGCCTTTCAGAAAAAAAAAAAAAAAAAAAAAAAAAAAAAAAAAAAAAAAACCTTAAATTAACGTGCTAAGCGCCACATAAAAAACGCTTTAGGCCACATGCAATCGTTAGTTTCTTTCACACTCATTTTACCCGCCACATCAGCGCCACATTAGCACAAACCCTTTAACATTTCTTTCACATTCCTTTCACTAAACACCCACAATCATAAACTTCACCACCCTACTTAACCCATTTTTTTATTATTATTTAAAACTTAAAATATAAATATAAATAACATTTATAAACTAAAAAAACAAAAAATACAAATTACATTAAAAATAATAATAAAGCCGATTACATAAATTAATAAAAATACGCTTACATTAAAATTAAACTACGGAAAAAAAAAACACTATTACATAAAAAAAAAAAAAAAAAGACTAGTACATAAACTAAATAGCGATTAATCGGTATAATAACCATCCGCACTACCATCGGTTTCGTGAGGAAGATCGTCCCAAATATGTTTGGTATACAACACGACATTTGTGGATTTGATTATTGTGGTTCCGAGTAGCCACGCCCATTTATCGTTATCCTGAAGCCACTCGAAGACCTTGTTCTCGGGATTCCAGTATGCAAACTGCGAAATCTCATCGCAGTGCGCGTTTCGCCTTAAATAATCAAACATTTCGTCAACTCGAAGCCCACTGACCGGCACGTCTACATAATCGACCCGCCCACCGACGTAGCGGTCCATGTCATCGGAAAACAAACCGCCGCCGTGAATCTCGAACGTAACAATGTTTAGGGTAACCATTTTTGTGTATAAAAATTTGAGAGTGAAATGGGTTGGAAAAATAAAAATTGAGAGTGAAATGGGTTTGAAAGTGTAATAATTTGAGAGTGTAATTGTGTGTGTGTGTGTGTATATATATATATATATATATATATGAAATAGGTTGAGAAAAAAAAAAAAAAAAATCTACTAGCCATTGCAAAAAAGAAAAGAAAAAGAAAAAAAAATTAAATAGGACATGGGCCCCACAAATCGAACGTTAGAAGGGTGAGGGGGTGGCTGGCGGGACCTGTGGCGGTTTGGTGGTGGTGGGGGTGACACGGGTGACGGCAGGTGGCGGTGGCTCTCACGAGCCATTGCGTGTGGCCTTATACAACGCATCAAGTCACCTTAAGGTCAGTTAAATAATAATAAATTGATTTTATTTTGAAACATACAAAAGGCGCCTTAATTTGAGCGGTTTGTCTGGTGATCACGCCATTCTCATTTCCGATCTTATGGCTGGTGGTTCAATTAGAAAATCATCTTTTAATAATCGATTTGCAGTGTCTTTTCTGCTCATCACAATTAGGTGTTTGTTAGGATCATCATCAAATGATGTCAAAATTTACGACATTCAAATCGTTAATGAGTTCGATCACGATCCTGCTGCTTTCACTCAGGTTCATCTATTCATCAATTAACATTCATTCATGCCCTTTTAATTATTAATTTTCACCCACAACAGATTAAATGCGCTTAGTTCTTAAAATGGAAGGTTAAATAGATTAATAATTAATATTGACGATGAATTTGCACGTGAAATTCAATTTGCGTTTGGGAATGTATCAGGTTGCATTTGATAATAACCCTAATTTTTGTGATTGTTTTTTAGGGGCTCTTATATGGAGGGAACAATACGTTGTTCGAGTCAACAGGGCTTAATGGACATGTGCGTTTTCTTTCTTTTGTTTACAGTAATTAATAACTAAACCTAGATTTTGTAAATCAC
The DNA here is from genome assembly GCF_046630445.1 of Rutidosis leptorrhynchoides. Taxonomy (NCBI): domain Eukaryota; kingdom Viridiplantae; phylum Streptophyta; class Magnoliopsida; order Asterales; family Asteraceae; genus Rutidosis; species Rutidosis leptorrhynchoides. The sequence continues at coordinate 596,054,732 of NC_092334.1, forward strand.
ATTGTTTATTCTGGCTTTTGCTAATTATATACACAAAAAATCAAGATGTAATAATTTAATCAAAAAGCGTATCCATCAAAATATGATTTTCAGTGGAGTTCAGTTCTGATAGTGAAGAATTGTTAATTTATCTGTACAATTGCCGATTGGCGATGGCAGACGCGAATGTTTTTTTTGGCTGTAACCTTTTTATTTCATCAATATTTGCTTGATTGACAAACATGTTTTTTCTTCTATACAGTCGTCTGTACGAAAAGTGAATCTTCAGACTGCAAAGGTATTAGAATGATTTGTTTGATTATAGGTAGAACAATGTATTAGAATCTCGAAATTGATACTATTTGATCTTCTTAATTTATCCCAGATTGAAGCCCTGCATAAAATGAATAATACTTATTTTGGGGAAGGTTTAACCCTTTTGGGTGAAAGGTCAGTCAGTTAACAAGAACTGTTTGTTTTTTTTGCTCCATCAATTATCCTTATACTACAATTGAGCATCTTATAGTTATTATCGAATATAAGTTGACAGTTAATTTATGTGGTTTCATCATCCCTTTTTAAATAGTTTAAAAAATGCTTACAAGTTCTGTTTACTAACGTAGAATTTTATGTGTTTTTACAGGCTGTATCAATTAACTTGGTTGACGAAAACAGGTTTCATATATGACAGACATAATTTAAGCAAAGTACGCGCTTCATATGTATCCATGATAATTTGTGTTTTCATTTTATGTTAGTTCTGTCTAAATACGACATTTCAGTTACGTACTTATAAGTATATATGCAAACAAATGTTGCAGTTTGAGACATTTAGTCATCATATGCATGATGGCTGGGGATTTGCGACAGACGGGAAATTTCTGTTCGGAAGTGATGGATCATCATCTTTATATCAAATTAACCCTCAAACAATGGAAGGTATATAATAATATATCATCAAATTTGCCTTTTTTATAGTTCATTTCATACACTCTGATCTGAGTGTATGAGAGAGTTTCGTGATAGCGTTTGGATAATGGTTTCCGTTATGCAGTTATTGCAGAGAAAGTTGTTACATACAAAGAACATGAAGTATTGAATCTCAATGAACTAGAGTACATAAACAATGAAATTTGGGCAAACATTTGGCAGGTATATTTTGTATGCTTTAGCTTCTTCTGATGCTTTGTTATCTAATTATGACACCAGATCCATTATGTGTATTTTGAGCATGTTAATCATAGAGGTATTTGGAATTTTGTATATACATCTTTAGTTTTTTTTTTTTATTATGATTTTTTTTTCAGAGTGATTGCATAGCTAAAATCTCACCAACAGATGGAACTGTTACAGGATGGATTCTTCTCCAAAAGCTAAGGTATTACTCTCTACCTCCAATTGCATGACTACATGATTATTAATTTCGTAACTAGGTTCAACTGATACTGTTTTCCACATTTATTCTCTATTTATAGAATGGGATTAATAGCTGCCGGTTACCAGGTATGCACACTTTTTTAAATCGTTTTGTGTAATCTTCATTATTACTCACCGAATATACTATGCTTTAGATTGATGTCTTGAACGGCATAGCATGGGATGCGGACGAGAAACGAATTTTTGGTTAGTTTCTTCCAAGCTAACTTATTACTAATTGTCACCCAACATCCATTAGACGTAGATGTTGGTTTATTTTGGCTAGTAGAAGATATGTGTATCCCACATAGGTGGGAGGAAGATGTGAGGGGTGAGTGACTTGGTTATATAAGAGGGGCTAAGTCTTCATTCCAAATTGCACCAATCAATACACTTTAAGTATTTGATTATTTCTTTCTTTCTTACCCTTGTTTGAGAGTTGTATTAGTTAAATATTTTGGAGAGTGTAGTTGGCTTAAGAGAGTCGTCTATATCATTGTAACAATTTGTGATATAGTGTATTTCTCTCTTTGGGGGCCGGTGGTTTTTCTCCTGTTTTGGAGTTTCCACGTTAAATCTTGTGTTGTGTATTGTTCTTATTTCTTTACTATTATTGTTGGGCTGGGTGGTAGGAATTAGTGAGACCGTAATTTCCCAACAACTGGTATCAGAGCGTCAGGTTTGACGGGGGTATCGGTTATAGGAGTCGGAGTATGCTCTGTGGTTGCCACGGGAGTGGATCGTCCACATCAGAAACGAGTTCTATTGATCGTATAGGGTATCTGGTTAAGACAATATTTTTTCTGATTCGTAGTAATAGTTGGATTTGTTAGTGGCGAGTTGTGAATTTCCGATTTAAAGGGTCCTGGCTACCTGCTACATCTTTTGGCTATTCGAAACGTGAGCAAAATCAGAGAAAGTGTTGTTTATAGGATACGTATACGATGTCGAAGTTCAGTCCAATGAGGTTTGATGTAGAGAAATTTGATGGGAGGATCAATTTTGGCTTATGGCAGGTTCAAGTCAAGGATGTGTTGATTCAGTCCGGGTTACACAAGGCATTGAAAGGTAAACCCACCTTTGTTTCCGGCAGTGATTCTAGCAGTAAGTTCGATGAAGAAGAATGGGATGATATGGATTTGAGGGCAGCAAGTGCGATTCGTTTGTGTCTTGCAAAGAACGTGCTTGCAAATGTGCACGGGTTATCAACGGCAAAGGAGCTTTGGGTTAAACTAGAGCAGTTGTACCAGGGCAAGGGCATCTCAAATCGGTTGTGTCTTAAAGAACAATTTCATACTCTGCGTATGGATGGGGGTTCAAAGATTTCAGATCATCTAAGTATTCTTAACGGTATTGTTTCGGAACTGGAGGCTATTGGAGTTAAAACGGATGATGAAGATAAAGCTTTGAGGTTGATATTATCTTTATCATCGTCCTATGAGCACATGAAACCTATTCTAATGTACGGGAAAGAAACGTTGAAGTTTGAAGATGTTACTAGCAAGCTCCTATCCGAGGAGAAAAGATTGGAAGGTAACGGAGTCTCCTCATCAGAAGCTACGGTACTGTTGTGTTCGGATAGGCAGAAGAGAAACTCTAGAAAAAATCTGACATGCTGGAAGTGCGGGAAGACTGGGCATGTAAGGGTTAATTGTCCAGGTGGAGCTAATCCGGTAAATGGCTCCAAAGACGCTAACATTGTCTCCGTTGTTACGGAGAGTGACGAATTCCTCTGAAGTCACGTCATCCTCATGGTGTGTCCGCGCCACCGTGGAAAGGGATGTTCGTTAGCGGTTCCACAATTACACATGGGCATTGGTTTGGCGTTGATGCAGGTTGTGTGGTGGAAACTGATGTTGTAGCTGATGAAACTTTCAGGGAAAGCCAAACAGGAAGTTGCACCATAACTGTTCAGCTGGTTATACAACATGTGCCGAGGTGAAATGCTTGGAATGTGATATTCTAAGTGCTATACTCTTAATGGTGAAGTATGATAATTCTTGTTAAGAGTTATGATTGTCTGTTATGACAATGATTGTCGGGTCTTGACAATATTCGATGAAGATGCAAATTTTATTTCTTGGCTTAGAGATAATGTCAGCGGCATGAAGATGAGGATCTTGAAGTTGTCGTCAAGGAAGCATCTACGTCGGTTATCCTTGCAATATGGGAAGCATGGTTATCTTCTTCTATCCAAAAGGTGGAGATTTGTTGGTTTATTTTGGCTAGTAGAAGATATGTGTATCCCACATAGGTGGGAGGAAGATGTGAGGGGTGAGTGACTTGGTTATATAAGAGGGGCTAAGTCTTCATTCCAAATTGCACCAATCAATACACTTTAAGTATTTGATTATTTCTTTCTTTCTTACCCTTGTTTGAGAGTTGTATTAGTTAAATATTTTGGAGAGTGTAGTTGGCTTAAGAGAGTCGTCTATATCATTGTAACAATTTGTGATATAGTGTATTTCTCTCTTTGGGGGCCGGTGATTTTTCTCCTGTTTTGGAGTTTCCACGTTAAATCTTGTGTTGTGTATTGTTCTTATTTCTTTACTATTATTGTTGGGCTGGGTGGTGGGAATTAGTGAGACCGTAATTTTCCAACAGTAGATTTGATGTCCATTATATATTTATATTGTTATTCATGTCAGCATGATCCTTAGATTAGATAGATTCAAGACCGGGCCAGAAATCTCTGCATAAGGCATCTCAAATTCCATATAGAGTAGTATAGGTTATTTGGTGTGATTTTTTAAAAATATGGAGTGAAAAATAAATCAAAGTAGAAAGTAATTCACTAATTCAACATCAACACTTACTCTACAAAACATTTATAATATTGCATCTACGTAACAGTATAATTTTTGAAGTAACTAGTAATCTTATTTGTTTTTGATGTAGTGACCGGAAAACTGTGGCCAAAGCTCTATCAGATTGAGTTGCATCCTCACAGGGGACAATTACCTTTGTCCATTGAAAAATTGTGCTTGGGTGGTTCTGTTGATTGAGGGTGAAGTATGTAATGATAGATGTCGATAGTCGAGGTATCGTGGACCCACTGAGTAACCAGTATGAGACTCGGCCTATCTTGATTCCAGCCTTTTTTAAGGGTTACATGACCCGTTCGCATTAATGAATAGTTCCATATAGGTTACAATACAGCTAATCAGTTGATGTTTGTCACTGAATCATATTTGCGTTCAATCAAACACATGCATTAGGCAATTCACACTGTGTAAACCATGGATCTATTTGCGGTTAATTCATATTAAAACAACTTAAAGTATCATTGTATCGGACCTCTTCAAGAAGCAACTTAAATTATGCTTTAGGCGTCTTTTATATCGTATGTGTATTATATGCATATACTTTTTATGCATACATATGCCATTAGAAGAATCTTGAAATCGGATCCTAAATTGACGGATTAGTGTGAGCGTATCCATGCGGTTGTGGTGAAATCTAAAATATCAGCTGATCCGCATACAAAGGAATTGGATATGATAAAAACTCACTAATCAAATATGATAAATTCTTGGTTCATGTGTATAAGCTTCATTCATTATCAGTTTGTCTAAAAAATCAAGAACAATCTGATACAAGGCACATCAAAACAATGTATTCAACTCCATATAATCCAAACTTGTGTATAACAAATTTTACATGAAAGGCCTTTTGACGATTTCTTTATCGTCTAAAAACGTCTGTATACAACACAAATGAAACATCTTCTATTTCCATAAAATGTTCCATCCTCAGCGTGACATTTCATGTGACAAATTGTGCATTATGTGCTCATCCCCATCTTCAAGTGCAGGACCAGTTGATGGTTTTGCACCAGCAGCCACAAAGTTTTTAAACCAAGTAGGTTGCTGAAACCTCGTGGTGGGGCTACCATTACTTGAACTACTTGGTGAATCTGTAAAGGTTGTTGCGGTTGCGTTTGAAGTGATACTAGCAAGAAATTGATATGCCACTTTGCTAGCAGTTACAATCTCCGTTTTAGCTTGTCTGAACTACAATAATGTCAGAAGGAAGAAAAAAAAAAAGCACTTTCAGTCAGTATATCAAATGTACGTTCGCATATGTGACAAAATGAACAGGGTAACAAGCCCAAACATGTTGTGGCTTCCGATGGGTAGAAGAAAATACTCACCCGGTAAGCCGTATTCCCTGCTATTTCCACAGCAGTGTCACCAGCATTAGCAAACCTGTTCACCCAACCTGTAACAAAATGTCAAATAAAATTGTCACTTTTGGTTGGTTATATCTAATCTTTAAACCCATTTCTCATGGGCACTGCACTACTACTGCCTACATTCATGGAGTACAATTAGAGATAATAGCCACAACACAAACGCAAAAACAATAAACATAACAATATAGATCATTGAATGACCCCTAGATTGATGGAGCAAGTCCATTCATAAATATAAATATATGACTAAAGCTAAATTTAATGTTTAACTTCAAAAAGAGATTTGGAATCACCTGGAAGTTTAGACACGCCGAGTATCTCACAGAGCTCATCACAGAAGTGATTACAGTTCTTTGACAGCAAATTGTAACAGTTTCCTGGCCATTCTCTACTTATGTCCCTCAGGATTTGATTAAACTTCGACTTGGTAAGATTTGTTTTCCCAAGAACAATACATTCTCGATATGTGTACATTGGATTTTTTCCAGAAGGACAGTTAAAAACTCCACTTCCCTCTTCACAATACCCAAATGACCATTCATCATCTCCATAAACCTGTCATATATAGCAGACAGCCAGATATGAGAATGAAAGTTCACTTTCATACACGTTCAGAAAAGAAGTTAACACGTAGCTTCACGAAAAGTTCACCGTCAACGTATCAAGTTCACTATCAATACTAATTCACGTTTGATTCTCAAGTTCACTATTACTACCGCTTCACGTTTGATTGTCAATGTGAACCAAGGTTAAAGATCTCGGATTTCTGGGAGATCTCGACATCTCGGAAAGATCTCGTCGTGGAGATCTCGGACGTTGACTTACTTTGACTTTTTAGTTTTTTTAATATAAATATGTATATATAAATAAATATATGTATATTTATATACATTTTTACAATATTTTACAAGAAAATTCGAGAAATGAGCAAGAAAATTCGAGAAATTATGAGAAAATTCAAGAAATAAGCGAGAAAATTCGAGAAATCGTGGCTTTGACCAAGTTTGACCACGTTGACCGAGAAATCTTGCGAGATGGACATCTCGTCTCGGATGCCTTCCAAAAAGGAGATTTCAGAGAGAAATAAGGAGATTTACAACGCTGATGTGAACCATTGACTACTAAATTATAATCATTTGAACATAAAAGCATAAACGTTGTAATTTGTCATAACTAACACATCTCCAAATATGTCACGAATTTAGACTGTCTTTATCAGATACTATTACCCAAGGATAGACCTCCATACAAAATTCATTAAAAGCAAAATGCAATGTTTAAGTAACTTCCACATGGTGCTTAAAATGTAGTAACATTATCACATCATGATTTAGCTAAAATTTTGCAACATACAGAGTAATGCTAATAACATTTAACATAAATATTCAACAATTTCCTCAAAATTCGATAATTAAATATGATTAGATCCATCTAATTACATTAACTTTAAACAATTTACCAATTGTAGTATCACTACTTCTAGTTGAACTCTGCAAAACACTAAACAGTGCAAATCCACTGTTCAAATAAGACATCACAATCACAAGAAATAGATCCAAACCCTAGATAATAACAGCAGCATTCACTTAATTTCTAATAATAACAATAATAAATAAAGCAGTAACGATTACCGAACCTGAACAGCACTGTGAAAAATTCCACCGAGACCGATTCCATCTTTGAAAAACTTATTAATCTGAACAATAGTGTTGTTTGTCTTCTCTGAATCACTGTTAGTTACATCATATATATGTAACATCACTTCCATCATCTCAACCAAATTTTTATATTATACTCCGTATTATTTAACCTGCACTAAAATTACAGAGAAACCCTAACCCTAGCTTTGTATTTAGGGTTTTTGAAATTGAAGAAACGAGGGGCACAAATCGAAATTGATCAAATAAAGGATGTTGAGGAAACGGAATTTGATCGCATATGGTCTCCACTCTTATATCCGTTTTATTTTATTTTATGATAGCAGGCCTGTCATTACTTTATTATTTTATATTTTATTAATTATTACTCCGTAGTTTTTATAATTACGATTTTTAAAAAAATGAGCTAGCAAAGTAGTTTTTAACATCACAGAATAATAATTATAAACAATGATTGATTACTACTTTTAAAATGTCGATTATTTAACTTTACAATATTATGTACCTTAATACACATATGAGATATTTTCTTCATAAATTGATATATCCATCATAATTTTGAATTAGATACTTATATTATACAATTAACTAATGCACAACTCAAAGAAGACTTAACCACCTTCACGATCATATGTCACATATACACGAGTTAGGAGGAAACTTAAATCGCAACAACTCTGATACTACAATTGAAGGTTAGAGAAACCCCCTCCGCAGGGCCAGGCCTAGCGTAGGGCGAACCGAATGACCGCACTGGGCATCATAAAATTAGGGGCATCAGTGTTCATGTGCAACTGTAATTTTGAAGATTAATAAAGAAAAGATTTTTATTTAATGATGAATTTAGTTGCAGATGTATTTGGAAAAAGTAGTGAAGAAGAGGACTAAATTTCTAGACATTTTTGTTTGTTTTTTTATAAATGTTTGTTTTATTACCCTTTAATGTTATGCAAACAAACATTTAAGACCATTGACTTTGTTACTTTAACAATTTTAACCCCTACAGATTAATCAAGGAACAAGTTCAATACCTATTAGTGTACAAGTACTCATTTCTGATGTTACTACCATTTAAAACTGCATGTCTATATTTTACACTTTTATTTTTATTGCTACACTATACGAGTAGATTTTAGAGACTTAAAATTTTTTCACAAATATTATGTCTAAAACTTTGTATGTTCTTAAATTTTTGTATATAATTGATTTAATTTAAGTATTAAAAGGTTAAAAAGAACTTTGTTGCAAAGTATACTGTATATGTATATTTTTATATATTTTAAGTTAATAAAAAGATAAATGAAATGTTATCAAGTATTTGTATATTTCTAGTCTCAGTTACGTAAATATATTTAATCTAATTAAAAAAGAAATGATTTTTCCTTTTACCTAATCATACTATCTTTAATCCAATTATAGGTGCATGAATATAACTCAACTAAATTTATTGGGTTTTCAAAACTATTAAAACCAGTGTAATGTTTTACCAAAAACAGTCATTACAGCGGCATATATTTTTCATTTCGCCCTGGGCATCAAATAGTCCGGCCCGGCCCGGCCCGGCCCTGCCTCTCCGAGAAGATAATTGCTAGCAGTACTATAACGACCCTCATTTTTCCATTCTATATTTCTTCCAATATTAAATGCCCAAACAATATAATTAAAACTTAATGATTAAACTTTAATCAACAATTGTTAAGTATTAAGAGTTATAAAACATATTAATTAACTTTGTGCAATAATTGTCAAGTTAATAAAAGATAAAAATGACGAGCGAATAAACTTTCGTGAACAAAATGAATAACCTTAAAACTTGTACACTTAAATGATTAAACTTGGATACTTAAAGAACCATTTAAACTAATCACAAGATCAAGGACTAAAGTGAAAAGTTCCAACCCTAACCCTAATCGATTACTTTGACACCAAGTTTTCCCATTTTACCCTAAACCTAGAACCTTCTAACCTCACCTATAAATAGAGACCTAGGCTAATGCTTTTCTTGTATCAAAACATTCTTATAATCCTCTCTCAAAATCACAATCTCAACCTCCATCTCTTCTTTGATTTTCGGCCAAGGAATCACCACCACCACCATCAAAAGCCGCCACCCTACCACCTTACAACCACCATCGACTACCAAGAAACACCACACAACTACCACCTCTCGGTCATCACCAAAACCGAGGCCACCCTTCGGTTTTACCCTAAGCCGATCGCCACCCATCACCATAGTTTTATCGTGTTCGTTTGTTTCTTGTTTTCGGGTTGATATTCGTCGCGTTCATCGAATCTTCAAGGTGTTCATAATATTTTCGGGTTTGATCTTCATCATCAAGTGTTTCTTCTTTTCTTTTGTTAATCATCTTCATATCTTCAAGGTATAACATAAACCCTAAACCTATTTACATTACCTTTGATCTTTACTTTCAATTCATATTCATGTTTCGATCTTGTTAATTCAAACAAATATATACATATACATATACATTATATACATATACACGCATAGATATATACATATACATGTAACAAAATATATATATATATATATATATATATATGTTGTAATCGACAAAAAAAAAAAAAAAAAAGATAAAAGTGTTTGATCCTTAAAAACCTAAAACCTAATAAAGATTATGTTAATGTGGTTATAATTGGAAAGTATACACACACACACACACACACACACACATATATATATATATATATATATATATATATATATATATATATATATATATATATATATATATATATACACGTCACATATACATATATATACTATTTAAAAAAATATATATATTTATATACATATCGGCATATATATATATATATATATATATATATATATATATATATATATATATATATATATATATATATATATATAATAATAATAAAACATATATACATATACTATACACGACACACACACACACACACACACACACACATATATATATATATATATATATATATATATATATATATATATATTACATTAATTATTAAAAACCCTAATTAACCTAACCCTAATATATTAAACCCTAATTTACTACCTAAACCCTAAACCTAAATACACCACTAAACCCTAATCATTAATACTACTTTAATTAATTAAACCTAATTAATTAATACTACTACTTACTACTTAACCCTAACTACTAATACTACTTAACTACTAAACCCTAATACTACTAATCACTTACTTAATACTACTTATACTATACTACTTATACTACTTAATACTTACACACTTATACTACTATTAACACTTATAATGTACTACTTATATTATAATACTTATATTATAAGATTATGACATACGATTACAATAGTCATTCACGATAGCGTGAAATTACTCGAACGTCAACGCTACTTAAGGCCTAGGGTGATCCTTGGTACCATTATGGGACGCTTGTGGATCTCGAATGCCAAGACTTAGATTCTGGTCAAGAGATCCTGGGCTAACCGGTAACAATAGATCATTCAAGTGACTCGGCGGTGGCATAGATGTTTGGGTATGGTGCACAATATCAAACCCGACTATAGTGATCATACACTCACTAAGTGGACAACACTTAGTCACTTACACACTTAATAAGTGGTGGACTTATTAAGAACAACTCACTAGTGTTCAACACTAACTTACTAAAAATGGAAACTTACTAAGAATGGGAACTTAGTACAACGAACTACACTTAAACACCTGCATACTTAAACTTAAACTTGGGCAAACATTTAACTACTCTTAAATGTCATTATGTTGACTTTTTGCTCACATTCATCCAACTCTTCTATTCCGAGGAATAACAGATTCTTCTCCTACTTACTAAGGTGAATTTCATAGCCCCACTTTATATTGTGCACAACTTATTTAACCTACTGATGTGTGTAGGGGTGTATACGAAATAGCTTATATTTTACTAGGAAATATTATTAAATACGATACAATTTTACACAAGTTATTTATTTATTTATAGAGTGGATATACCTAAACCTTGCTACAACACTTATAGGCAGTGTACCTAATCGTACAGTAGTGTAGTTTTTAGTAAGTCCGGTTCGTCCACAGGGAACTAGCCAAGTTTAACGCTATATTTTTAAAAACTATATTTGTATAAATATATATATATATATATATATATATATATATATATATATATATATATATATATATATATATATATATATATATATATATATATATATATATATATATATATATATATATATATGAATATAAGTAGTATTATTATTATAAAAGGGGGATTTTACCGTTTAATGACCGGTTTGTCGATTTTAAAACTTTAGTCGCAGTTAAAACCTAATGTAAAATATTAAAAATAAATATAACTTAATTTAAAGCGTAAAGTAAATGACAATAATTAAAGTGCGATAAAGTAAAGTGCGATAAATAAAATGACAATAAATAAATTTGCGATAATTAAAAAGTACGATAATTAAAAGTGCAATTAAATAAAATGACAGTAAATAAAAGTGCGATAAAATATGAAATAAAGGAATTATGCTTATTTAAACTTCCATAATCATGATGTTTGACGTGTTGTTTTTAGTTTAGTACCATGGGTTAATTGTCCTTTGTCCTGGAATGTTTGATATGTCCATACGGTTTTGTCCATAATAGTCCATCAGTCATAACTATAAAGTGCGAGAGTCTTCGTCAAATTATCCTTATACCCGAAGTCAAATATTCCAACTAATTGGGGATTCGAACTGTAACAAGGTCTTAATACTTTGTTTAATGAATACACCAGGTTATCGACTGCGTGTAATCCAAGGTTTTACTACTTTGTTAACAATTACACCAATTACCCTTGAATGTAATACACCCCTGTTTCAACGAGTCTATTGATTATTAATCCATCCCCGTGTCCGGTCAAATGAATAATTATTGGTATTTATAGATATCCCGCCCACCGTACCCAGTCAAGCGTATGTGGTTATATATAAATACGTTAAATTATAAGTCTATATATTAAATTAACAAGGTATCATTTAGTTAATATAAAGCCCATTAATAACCCATAGTGTAATTTCCACAAGTGTCGTTCTTTTGTTCAAATCCCAATTATGGTACAAAGCCCAATTACCTCGTCTTAATATTTAGCCCAACATCACGATTACTTCGGCATTAAATAAGCATAATAATAACTTAGCTACGAGACATTAATTTAAAAAGGTTGAACATAACTTACAATGATTAATAATAGCGTAGCGTTACACGGACAGAATTTCGACTTACACACTTACAACATTCGCTAACATACCCTTATTATTAATCTTAAATTAAAATTAAAATTATAATTATAATATATATATATATATATATATATATATATATATATATATATATATATATATATATATATATATATATATATATATATATATATATATATATATATATATATATATATATATATCGTAAGAGATAGAGATGAGAAAAAGATGTGTGTATAAATCGGCTGAAAACTGCGAAATTTATAGATGTGGCCACCAACTTCTTGCCATGCGATCGCATGGAATTTGGTCTTCCTGGCCATACGATCGCATGGCCTTCTTTTACAGCTCAGGAAGCTTTGTTTTCTTGTTTACCGACGGTTTTATTAAATAATATAATATATATATATGTATATATATATATATATATATAATTTTAAGAATTAATTATATATTATATTATATTCATGTGCATAGTTGACTTGTACTTTTTAGTCCGTTGCGTCGAGCGTTGAGAGTTGACTCTGGTCCCGTTTTCGGATTTTCGAACGTCCTTGCGTACAATTTAATATCTTGTACTTTGCATTTTGCGGCTTGTACTTTTGTAATTTTGAGACATTTTTCGTCAATAAATTGAACCACTTTGATTGTACTTTGTACTTTTGAGCTTTTTGGTCGTTTGCATCTTCAATTCGTCAAATCTGTCTTTTGTCTTCACCTTTTATTATTTAAACGAATATCACTTGTAAATAGAACAATTGCAACTAAAAGCTTGTCTTTCTTGAGGGATAATGCTGTGAAATATATGTTTGTTTTTAGCATTATCACCTACTGGGGTGAGACACATGCTTCTTTTAATATTTACAACTTAGACACAAGTACCAACTACTAAACTGTACTATACCTGGCTATGTCCTGCAAGTCCCCACTGTGATGTTTTTAATTGCTTTTACATAACGCATGCTTAGTTATTGGGGGTAGGCCTATTGGGAGTAACGTCCCCGATACATTTGACCAAGTTATTGTATTACTTAATAATGATTCAAACCGACAAGGACAGTACAACTTATCACGGGGCAAACTTTAAAACTGTTTAGTCTAAATATTACAAACTTGGCACTACTTTTAGATCCCTGAGAGATCTTCTTTTATAAATAAAAATCTCGTGGTCTAAACAACGGTCAACTATTTTGTTAAACCTATGAACTTCACTCAACCTTTTTGGTTGACACTTTAGCATGTTTTGTCTCAGGTTAAGATTGATCAGTTTGCTCTTATCTATGTGATGCTACTTGGACTCTAGGACTTGAAGAAAGAGTCACATTTATTATTTATGCATTTATTTACATTCTTGTAATTTCAGTTCTTGTAACGACATTCTATTTCATTCCGCTGCGTACTCAATAAAGTTTGTTTTTATCATATAGTGTCGTTCTCATTTATATAATATGTTGGTATTTTTTATATTAATGTCACATTCACCCAGGATCTAACTGAGGGTGTGATACATAACAATGAGATCTCGACCCTTGGATTCGAACCTGCGCCTATTCATTGAGAATAAATAGGCCGCCCCCTTGTATATCACTCAGAAAATGCCTACAATTACGATAGATTTATCAAATTATAATGTGCACACTCACAACTTACAACAACTTATAAGCTTCACATTTATCTAAAACACCCAATTCTAGTGATACTTAGACATAGAAGTTCATACCTTGTCTTTAGGGATTTAAGAACCCTAATTGTGCACAATGGAGAAGAAATTGAGAATTCTGAAAAAAATAAAAAAAAATAGATTGTGGAAATGGATCACCTTGACGAACACATTGTTCCAATCAGAATTCATCAGTGGGTGACCCGTTAACTAATACTGATACATATGTTGACTTAAGAAATGATAGTATTCAACTCGACCAATGATCCCCAAAACCCATATTCCTCGTACTTAAAATAAAAAATGCCCTACTTCATGCAGTCAAATGCCTTCTTGGAGTTAACCTTGAATATGAGTCCTTTTTGTAGATTATTCGTTAAGTATTTAATGGTCTCGTTGGCAACTAAAACTCCATCCAAAATGTACTTCCCCTCTATGATAGCGCCATGTTTGAATCCGATAAGGTTAGGTATTACCTTCCCGATACAACTAGATTGCATTTTTGCGAAATTTATAAAAACGTCCAATCAGACTTACTGTTATAAAGTCCCCAATGCTTAGAGGGTCGGTTCTTTTAGCAATGAGAGTAACAAAATAGGCATTGCAACACTTAGATAAATATTCGCTCAAAATTGGTTAACTACCTGCATAAGCTCGTATTTAATAAATTTTATGTATTTCTAAAAAAAAATCTTAATTGATGTCATCGGGATTAGGTAATGTTGTTTTTGTTGTTGTTGTCATCGGGACCGAGTGCTTTCTAGCTAACACATTCTTTTATTGTATCTTTTACTTCACCTTTCGAGAAAACATATTCAAGAGCCTCAACTTCGGTATTTAAAAATTATATTAAGTGCGGCATGTCATAGTCTCCGCTGAAAATCTTCTTGAGGTGTCTCAAAGTCTCGACCTTTATATCTTCTGGATTCTCGTTCCATACCTCATTTACTATAGGACCTATTACAAAAACAACAACAACAACAACAACAACAACAACAACACTCCTTACCCTATCCTAGAATAAAGACAAGTCATTTCTTCACCCACAGTGAAACACTCCAACAGTAAAGAAAGTCATCCCTCTCAATGTTCTATGGATAGAGAAATTGTTTTAGAATGGACCTCCGGCTAATAAGTAGGTTAAAAAGGGTGAGACGCCATGAAAATGGTAGAAACAAATTTTCATGAGTTTTAAAATGTCTGAAATTCAATTTAGGCTCTAAGCGACAGTCAAGCCGTCAATAAATCGACGCTTGCTGTTGTCCTATTATGTTACATTAATTATATTCCTATGGAAGATCCCAAGGAAGTGTTTCAACTAGTTCATTACGGCACCCTAAAACTCAGAACTTCAATAATGATAATTTATCTCAAAGTTAATGAAGGTTTAATTTATATTAGAAAAGTTTTTTTGTTAGTTTAACTTGTTAATATATGAAGTCAAACTAACAAAAACTGTAATACCCCGTCAGAATCCACTAACGGCGTATTAACTCTGGTCCCAATGTTTGGCTTAACTTCTACAAAACAGCAATGTTCTACAACGGAAGCAACTAATACCTGAGATAAAACATGCAAAACGGATCAACATAAAGTTGAGTGAATCTATAGGTTTAGTAAATCATTTCGTAAGTTAGGCCACAAGATTTTCTTGGAAAACTTCATAGGAAAAGTATACATTATCATGAGCACTTGATTATAAAGCTTTAACCTTTGCGTAGGACGAGCCAACGTCTTTAGTTTACCCTATCATGGCGCTACACCGATCAAGTGTACGAGTTTACCCTATCATGGCTCTACACCGATCAAGTGTACGAGTTTACCCTATCATGGCGCTACACCGATCAAGTGTACGAGTTTACCCTATTATGGCGCTACACCGATCAAGTGTACGAGATAATCAAGCTAAGGGATTTTTGATCTGAACTCATATGTATATCCTTTGTAAGTTACTTGTGCCTAATATGTAAAACATTTGTAAAAAGCATGCATCTCATCCTTGTAAAAATGTAGTAGGGACTGTAGACTCACCTTAGCAAAAGCACTTGTATATATCTTAGCAAAACGTACTGTAGTCGAACAATCTCGATCGAACAACGCAACCTAATCACGTAAGTCATCTTAAGTATACACATATAGGTCATACTATGTCAACCCATAGTGTACGCAAAGTCCTAGTGCTCAGACTGACTCAACGAACAAGTAAAAGTCAACTAATCCAAGCAAGTCAACAAAAGTCAACCAAAGTCAAACATCTCAGTAGGTCATGCAAACATGATCAATAAGTCAAACATAGGTCAAGTATCACTTTACAAGTCATAGTTAAGCATATTGCACTTTCGTACTTTAAAGCACATCTTAGAAATTCGTACGTCGTAGAAAGATCCAACTATAGCTCATAGCACATAAATCACTAAATCATGAACAACTCCAGATCTTAACTACACTTAAAATTGATTCTAAAAAGTCTGGCCAAAGCCTCATACGATAAATAAAAGTCTGAAGTCAGAAGGGGTCTACTCATAGTTCATTACATCAATTTCTGCCCGCGCGTCAGTTTTGAAATATTTCTCAGAAAATATAGAAAATAGAGTTTGACGAACGGCCAATTGGAGTCATCTCAAAATATCTCAAAATATTAGTGATAAAATAATCATTTAAGCCAATTTGTATAGATTTACAGACCTATCAGTTTTGTTCATCAAACATACATATCATTTAGACGAGCATATATCTCATGGCAAATCATGTTCTCGCAAGTTCGCATACAAGTGAAACATGTCAAGGAACACTTAAACTAACATATTCCAGAATATCAAAGTCTCAAACAATTCCTAGTTCACTATAGCAATTTTTATGTAACTTTGAAAAACGATTCAGCTCACTTTAAAAACCAAATCTTCGTTTTGAAATTACGGAAGCATTACATAACCTTTTGACGCAAATATTAAGTCTAATTTGCATAACTTTTCACAAGGAATACAGTAGTATACTTCATATAAGCTAAAACACAAAGCATGCAACTCATAAAATTCGGATATCATGCAAACCCTAGCGAAAACTTCGATTAAGCATATATTGAGCATACGATAACGAAATCACGCAAAATCGGAGTCTAAAATTAATAACTTTTCGATATATATACAATTAAACATACTAAAAATCAGATCTCATGTCAATTAAATCAGATCATTAAAATACAAATTCGTTTTTCATACATACAACGTTAATTACGCAATCATACGATAAATAACAACGCATGACACCATTAATTGAGCACTAGACTTGATTACACTATGTAATTGAATAAAAATCAGATCTAAAACAATTAGGGTTTTCAATTATACCTTAGAATCACAAATTGCAAGTACTATCGCATGTAGAACGATCAAAGGAACGACTTTTATCTTCGAGACTTGATCTAATTTTGTTTGATGAAGGTGGTATGGTGATGGGGGCTGTTCGACGAGCAAGAAGGGAGCAGAGGAAGAGGCCAGTCGATTGATTTAGGGTTAGAATAAGAGTTCTAGTGTTTGCACTTCTATTTATAAGTTGGATTAGGGCCTAAAACTAACACACTAGTGATCCACTAATCAAAACAAGTCCAATAAGGGGTTTAATGGGGGGAGTCGGCCGAATGGCCCCATAGGGGTGTTCCTGGGCTCATTTTGCTAAATTACTAGGACGCGCGTGGCCCGTTTCGAGTGCCGTTAACCGTACCGGGTCTCTATAACGTTAACTAGTCGTTGAAACGAAATCACCGGATTTAATTCATTAAATAAATAATAAATTAAATTAGTTTTTCTTAAAGTCAATAATTATTAAAAATAATTATTTTATCATTTTTCTGAGTTCCGTAAACTGAAAAGCTTTCTAGACAATTAACTTAATCGTGTCGTTTTCTAGGTATTTCGTCATTCGAAACAAGTTCATCAATTAATATAAACATATTAATTCAAGTAATCCACTAGGATCAAGTATGAATTTAAATCCATTAAACACATAAAGTTCTAAGTAATCACCGTTATATATTTAACGGACAAGTAACGATAGTAACGAAAAAAGTCGGGTTGTTACATTACCCACCTATTATGAAAAATTTTGTCCCGAAATTTTAGTGTATGTCCGTCGTAGTCGTCTCCTCGGGGAACAGTTGTGGTTACTTTTGTCTCATCTGATCTCCACGCTCCCTAGATGAATTCTGGCCCTCTACGGGCGTTCCATCTAACTTGGACTATCGAAATTCTGTTTTGCTTTAGCCGCTTGACCTCACAGTCCATGATCTCGATAGGTTTTCCAACAAAATGAAGCTTGGGATCAACTTGTATCTCTTCTAAAGGAATTACCAAACTTTCATCTGATAAGCATTTCTTCAAGTTAGGAACGTGGAAAATGTCATGAATTTCGCTGAGTTCTTGCGGTAGTTTCAGTCTATACGCTACCTGTCCAATTCTCTCGGTAATCTCAAACGGTACAATATATCTCGGACTTAGCTTACCTCTTTTACCAAAAGGCACTGCACCCTTCCAGGGTGATACTTTGAGCATAACTTTGTCTCCAACCTAAAATTCCAAATCGCGCCTTCTAACGTCGGTGTAACTCTTCTGACGATCTCGCGACGTTTTCAATCTATCTTGTATTTGAAAAATCTTCTCTATCATCTCGTGTATGATCTCAGGGCCAGTCGATTGACTATCTCCTAACTCAGTCCAACATACAGTTGATCTGCACTTTTTGCCATACAGTGCTTCAAAAGGCGCTGCCTTTATACTTGCGTGATAACTATTGTTATAGGAAAACTCTGCTAACGGTATATGTTTATCCCATCCGATTCTAAAATCGATAACACATGCTCTTAACATGTCTTCTAGTGTTTGGATGGTTCTCTCACTTTGACCATCTATTTGAGGGTGCTATGTTGTACTCATGTCTAAACGGGTTCCCATTGCCTCTTGCAATGCTTCCCAGAATCTAGATGTAAATCTACTGTATCAGTTGGAAATAATGAATATCGGCACTCCATGTCGGAAACTACTTCCTTTATATAGATCTGTGCCAACGTCTCCATATTATCCGTTTTCTTAATCGGTAGAAAATGAGCTGACTCTGTGAGACGTTCAGTGATAACCTAAATCGTATCATAACCCCCCACAGTCTTGGGAAACTTAGTAATGTAATCCATAGTAATACATTCCCATTTTTACTGGGGAATCTCTGGCTTTGTTAGCAGTCCTGGCGGTTTCTAATGCTTCGCTTTTACCTTAGCACACGTCGGGCACTTACTAACATAAGTTTCTATATCTGCCTTCATGTTAGGCCACCAGTACAGTGCCTTAAGATCTTGATACATCTTATCAGATCCAGGGTGAATAGAATACCTTGTCTTGTGTGCCTCATCTAGCACTTGTTCCTTAATCTCCCAAACTTCGGTACCCATATTCTGTCGATGAAATATCGGGTTCCATCTTCTCGGGTAATAAAATTCTTATCGATTCCTCGAAGTAACTCGGTAGCAACGTTCTCTTCTTTCAACGCCTCTAGTTGTGCATCGTGTATCTGAGAAGTAAGGTTCATTCGAACAGTCATATTCAATGCTCTAACTCGAATAGGATTAACCTTTTCCTCCCTACTCAATGCACCTGCAACTACATTAGCCTTGCCAGGATGATAGCAAATGTCACAGTCGTAATCATTCAATAGCTCAATAAAATGTCTATGTCTCGTATTGAGCAGTTTTTGATCGAAAATATGCTGCAAACCCTTGTAATCCGTGAAAACAGCAAACTTAGTACCATACAAGTAATGTCTCCACCTCTTCAGTGCAAAGACCACATCACCAAGTTCTAATCGTGCGTGGTGTAATTTTGTTCATGTATCTTCAATTATCGTGATCCATATGCAATCATTTTCTTACATTGCATCAACACGCAACCAAAACCTTGTCGTGAAGCATCACAATAAATCACGAAGTCCTCAGTTCCTTCGGGCAAAGACGAAATCAGGGCAGTAGTTAATTTCTCTTTTAACAACTAAAATGCGGACTCGTGCAGCTTAGTCCATTCATATTTCTTAGCCTTGTGAGTCATTGTTGTTAACGGTCGGGCAACAGTAGAAAATTCCTCCATGAATCTCCTATAATCACCGGCGAGACCTAAGAATTTCCGAACCTGCGTTGGCGACTTAGGAGTCTCCCATTTCTTGACCGTTTTTATCTTAGCAGCCGTAAGTCACACTTTGAAGACTTCGCATACAGCTGCTCCTTCCTGAGCATCTCTAGTATTAAACCGAGATGTTGTTCATGTTCTTACTCGTTCTTTAAATATACCAGAATATCGTCGATAAACATGATAACAAACTTTTCTACATATGGCTTACACACACGGTTCATGAGATCCATGAACACTGCCGGTGCGTTCGTCAATCAAAACGGCATTACGGTAAATTCATGATGTCTGTAGCGTGTTCTAACACTATCTTCGGTATATCTGTCTCCTTTACTCTCATCTGATGATAACCTGGCCTTAGATCGATCTTAGAGTAACAAGCTGATCCTTGCAATTGATCAAACAGATCATTGATTCTCGGTAGCGGGTATCTATTCTTAATACAAGGTTTCATAGATCCATTCTTCTTCCTAACAAAGAGCACGGGTGCTCTCCATGGCGAAGAGCTCGGTCGAATGAATCCTATGTCTAAAAGCTCTCGTAACTGACTAGACAGCTCTTGCAATTCTGAAGGTGCAAGTCTATTCGGTGCAAGTGCTACAGGCGCCACTCTAGGAATTAAGTCAATCTGAAATTCTACGTCTCTATGCGGTGAAAGACTTGGTAATTCTCTCCGAAGGACCTTAAGTAAAATTTCTAACGGTTGAGACATCTTCGGGTCTGTTAACTGCTGACTCAACTTTGCTCATATGTGCCAGAATTGCAAGACATCCTCACCTCATGTACTTCTGGACCTTCGAGCAATTAATGTAACGCAACGGTGTACTGATCTTCTCTCCGTACACCCTCATTGATTCATCTTCGACAAAAGGAATTCGAATGGCCTTCTGGTCGCAACAGCCTTGGTTGTGTCATCAGATAACCAGTCCATTCAAACCACAAGGTCAATTAAAGAGATATGGTA
Source organism: Rutidosis leptorrhynchoides (assembly GCF_046630445.1). Taxonomy (NCBI): domain Eukaryota; kingdom Viridiplantae; phylum Streptophyta; class Magnoliopsida; order Asterales; family Asteraceae; genus Rutidosis; species Rutidosis leptorrhynchoides. The sequence goes on from NC_092334.1 coordinate 596,076,015, forward strand.
GTCCAAGTAAAATAATTTAACTCCAAACATCAGTCAAGTAGATTTCTATTGTAATGGCTCGCCAATCATCGAAAAATGTACTGTTCGGTATGGAAGGTTGTTATGAGCTTAACAGTATGGGTCTTATCTTCTAAATTGCAAAGGATTAGGAGCAATCATCGATTAAAGTTTAGGGTGAGTTTCGAGTGAGAGACGTTTATGATGGAAGTGTACGATCAAACTTCTTAAAGCACGACCTCCTTAAACCAAAATGACATCAATCTTTATGCGTTATCTTCCCAGTTGATAGTTCCATAGGGTTCACGTTGTTTAAGGAAGTTATTGGATTCCAAATGTTGTGACAGAATTCTCTAGCGATAAAGTTTCTATCGGCACCGATGTTGACAGTATATAAACATTATGATTGCTGAGTAAGAACAGACTCGTGAAGAACTTCACCGAAGTTGATGTTGATTGCATGGTGGATCATCAGACTTGTCCCACATCGGTGGGGGAGAAGAACGAAATATCCTTTATGAGGGAAGGTGTGAATACCTCTTCCGGTAGACTCGTATTAGAAGGTAAAATCGTGAAGCCGCGGGTGGCTGAATGATAGGAAAGTCAGAAGTCAAGTAGACAATATCTATTACGGTTTGTGTGGGCTGTTACATGGACTTCATCCTTTAAGGATGTATCAGAAATGAGCTGTGATTCATAGTGGCTAGTAGCAAATCGTAGAGGTGCTGGTAGTGATGAGTACTACTCAACAGTCTTAAGTAGCAACGAGTAGCATTAAGTAGTAACTAGTAATGAAAAGAAGTGAGAAAGTAACGATCAGTCGTGTCTAGCAGTGAGAGGCGGCGTCGAGTAGTAGTTAGTAACGATGTGTAGTAAGGAGTAGTGGTATGAGATGACGAGTATGTTCCAGGCAGTGTCTTCATAGTGCCAAGTAATGAACGGTGGTGACGGACAGTGTCAAGTAGTGATGAGTTGCGACGTGATTATACGCTTCTTAGTGATTATATTAGCAATTAATTCGCACAATGTAAATTTCTACTCCTAGTTGAGATTATACGGTTTATGTTCTAAACGGTGCTTATCCAAGTAACCTACTTGACTCGCTTCCCATTCCTTATTTTGCAATATCGAAACTTCTATATGAGTTACCGTAATGTAATCCCGGTCATTACATTACGCTATCTCACATATCCATTCGACATCACTCCATAAGTTCAAGATAGCGTAGTCAACTTAATGCTCTTAAGTGTCGCGTCGTGAGTACGTATGTGATTCGTGACATCATATATCTAGTCCATATCATTATGGGTATAGATGCGTACATTCATGTGATGTCTAATATGTTGCCCTACGGGTAGCATAGTAGAGCAAACAGTGCAAGCATGGCGTATAACAGTCATTCTAAGTACACGGCTATAGACTAGACCCACTAATGCGCCCTACGGTTAGCACCCTAATGTATCCTAGTTCCCTATAGCCAAAGCTTTGATACCAAATGTAATACATTACATTTGGGGTAAAACCCACCCAGTGCCTTTCCTGCGAACAGGGTGACCACTGAGCGTACCTCAGACACTGATTTTACGGCCCGCGTTTCCGCCAAACTGCCAACCCTCCTCTTTCTTTACAAGGGGTCGCAAGAGGTAAGAGCCAATGCTTCGTCACAGGTTACACTGTGAGAACCCCCTCTACGACTAACTCGCCTAAAGTCGTTGCTGTTAACTGAACTCGAATCCCGGGAACGTTAACCGGTCGTTGCTTTGAACGCAGTTAAACCAGCTCTGATACCAAATGTAATACCCCATCAGAATCCACTAACGGCGTATTAACTCTGGTCCCAATGATTGGCTTGACTTCTACATAACAGCAATGTTCTACAGCGGAAGCAACTAATACCTGAGATAAAACATGCAAAACGGATCAACATAAAGTTGAGTGAATCTACAAGTTTAGTAAATCATTTCGTAAGTTAGGCCACAATATTTTCTTGAAAAACTTCATAGGAAAAGTATACATTATCATGAGCACTTGATTATAAAGCTTTAACCTTTGCGTAGGACGAGCCAACGTCTTTAGTTTACCCTATCATGGCGCTACACCGATCAAGTGTACGAGTTTACCCTATCATGGCGCTACACCGATCAAGTGTACGAGTTTACCCTATTATGGCGCTACACCGATCAAGTGTGCGAGATAATCAAGCTAAGGGATTTTTGATCTGAACTCATATGTATATTCTTTGTAAGTTACTTGTGCATAATATGTAAAACATTTGTAAAAAGCATGCATCTCATCCCTGTAAAAATGTAGTAGGGACTGTAGACTCACCTTAGCAAAAGCACTTGTATATATCTTAGCAAAATGTACTGTAGTCGAACAATCTCGACCGAACAACGCAACTTAATCATGTAAGTCATCTTAAGTATACACATATAGGTCATAATATGTCAACCCATAGTGTACGCAAAGTCCTAGTGCTCAGACTGACTCAACGAACAAGTAAAGGTCAACTAATCCAAGCAAGTCAACCAAAGTCAAACATCTCAGTAGGTTATGCAAACATGATCAATAAGTCAAACCTAGGTCAAGTATCACTTTACAAGTCATAGTTAAGCATATTGCACTTTCGCACTTTAAAGCACATCTTAGAAATTCGTACGTCGTAGAAAGATCCAACTATAGCTCATAGCACATAAATCACTAAATCATGAACAACTCCAGATCTTAACTACACTTAAAATAGATTCCAAAAAGTCCTGCCAAAGCCTCATACGATAAATAAAAGTCAGAAGTCAGAAGGGGTCTACTCATAGTTCATTACAGCAATTTCTGCCCGCGCGTCAATTTTGAAATATTTCTCAGAAAATATAGAAAATAGTTTTTGAGGAACGGACAATTGGAGTCATCTCAAAACATTCAAGATATTAGTGATAAAATAATCAAAGACATCTCTTAAGCCAATTTGTACAGATTTACAAACCTTTACAGACCTATCAGTTTTGTTCATCAAACATACATATCATTTAGACGAGCATATATATCATGGAAAATAATGTTCTCGCAAGTTCGCATACAAATGAAACATGTCAAGGAACACTTAACATAACATATTCCAGAATATCAAATTCTTAAACAATTCCTAGTTCACTCTAGCAATTTTTATGTAACTTTGAAAAACGATTCAACTCACTTTAAAAACCAAATCTTCGTTTTGAAATAACGGAAGCATTACATAACCTTTTGACGCAAATCTTAAGCCTAATTTTCATAACTTTTCACAAGGAATACAGTAGTATACTTCATATAAGCTAAAACACAAAGCATGCAACTCAGAAAATTCGGATATCATGCAAACCCTAGCGAAAACTTCGATTAAGTATATCTTGAGCATACGATAATGAAATCACGCAAAATCGGAGTCTAAAATTAATAAATGTTCGATATATTTCCAATTAAACATACTACAAGATCAGATCTCATATCAATTAAATCAAATCATTAAAATACAAATTCATTTTTCATACATACAACGTTAATTACACAATCAAACGATAAATAACAACGCATGACACCATTAATTGAGCACTAGACTTGGTTAGACTATGTAATTGAATAAAAATCAGATCTAAAACAATTAGGGTTTTCAATTATACCTTAGAATCACACATTGCAAGTACTATCGCGTTTAGAACGATCAAAGGAACGACTTTTATCTTCGAGACTTGATCTAATTTTGTTTGATGAAGGTGGTATGGTGATGGGGGCTGTTCGACGAGAAAGAAGGGAGCAGAGGAAGAGGCCAGTCAATTGATTTAGGGTTAGAATAAGAGTTCTAGTGTTTGCACTTCTATTTATAAGTTGGATTAGGGCCTAAAACTAACACACTAGTGATCCACTAATCAAAACAAGTCCAATAAGGGGTTTAATGGGGGGAGTCGGCCGAATGGCCCCATAGGGGTGTTCCTGGGCTCGTTTTGCTAAATTACTGGGACTCGCGTGGCCCGTTTCGAGTGTCGTTAACCGTACCGGGTCTCCGGAACGTTAATTAGTCGTTGAAACGAAATCACCGGATTTAATTCATTAAATAAATAATAAATTAAATTAGTTTTTCTTAAAGTCAATAATTATTAAAAATAATTATTTTATCGTTTTTCTGAGTTCCGTAAACTGAAAAGCTTTCTAGGCAATTAACTTAATCGTGTCATTTTCTAGGTATTTCGTCATTCGAAACAAGTTCATCAATTAATATAAACATATTAATTCAAGTAATCCACTAGGATCAAGTATGCATTTAAATCCATTAAACACATAAAGTTCTAAGTAATCACCGTTAAATATTTAACGGACAAGTAACAATAGTAACGGAAAAAGTCGGGTTGTTACAAAAACATCTCTAATATAAATTGAACCTTCATTAACTTTGAGATGAATTATCATTAACGAAGTTGTGAGTTTTAGGGTACCGTAGTGAACTATATCTAGTTAAGTGTGTGTATGTCATTCCAATATATATATATTGAATATATTTACGGAGAAATATATAACAAAAGTACAAATTATAAAAGATAAATTACAATTGTAATAGTATATACGAGTGTAGTAATGTCCGCGCAATGCTGCGTGAAATGATTTTGCACGATTAATTAACCATTATTTCAGTAGTAGAGATGACATGCAGATTGTGACAGGAATCCGGTTGAAGCGGTAAAAGATTGCATTATATACATTAAACATCTTTTCCATAGCTTCTAATTACAATAAGCATCTCGTAAATTGGTATTCACCCTAGTCCACTAGTAAAAAAACACACAAGTTTTTTGTTTGTCCGCCTAGAAAAAATTACTTACCACACTGTACTTCCTTTTAATCTTACAGTTTTACCCCTTATTTTTAAATACCTTTTTCTTTTACATGTTTAAATTAAGAGTATATAAACTTTGTCATCATTCATAGATATTTATCTAAGTGGTGCATTAATTTCGATCATTCGAAATAGGAAAACTGAACTTTTAAATTAGGACGGAGAGTACAATTTATAAAAAGGAAAGTAAAAAATGAAAATTATATATATATATATATATATATATATATATATATATATATATATATATATATATATATATATATATATATATATATATAATATTAAAAAAGGTATAAAAATAAAAAGAAAAAGTAATAGCCATGTTATTATAGGAAAAGAGCATACAATAACAAATGATGAATTACTCCTTTATATACTGATATCACTCAAATCAGTAATATATTCTCTCACAATATCAAACGGTTATGACTTTGAAACCTTTTGGTGTTATTCGCAAAGGTTCATGATTTCGCATCAAGAAGTGTATTATGTTGGTTTTTAAGGCATTTGTGGTACTTTCTACGTCATGTTATCTTTAGTACCAGTTTCTATTATGTTCGTTGTGAGTATCGGTGAAGAAATGCAAGATTGTAAAGTCAGAATCAGGTGCACTACATGCGCGCGGCGTGCAATTCAGGCGCGCGACGCGCACCAATACGTGTTTTGGAAGCCGACTATGTTTTAAGAAATTGAGGATCATACTTAGTGTTAGGGCGCGACGCGCACATATCTCGTGCGAAGCGCGACAGAAGTAGATTCTGATGCCGAGCAGTTTGGAAGAATCTGATGATAGAAATAGGTATAGAGCGCGACGAGCGTCGTCACTGCGCGCGTTTTAGCGGGGACAGGAGTTGCAGCTTATTTAAAGGGTTTTAATTAACCTTAATGAGATAACTTTCATCCAGCCGATTTTTGGAGCACAATGGGCTATTTTAGGTCGTTTTTGGAGAACTCCAACACCATCTAATCCATTCCATCCCCAAGATCAAGCTTCAATCATCTCGTTCTTCAAGATCATTATTAGGTTTAATCTTTATTCAACAACAATGGCTTATACTTTTGATTTGATTATGTCATTGAGCATGATTGTTGGCTAAACCTTTTATGTTCACTTAGGCTAAATACTATGTTGGATTTACTTTTGTTTGATTATTAATTATGCATATGATGATTTTGAGTTTGAACAATTATAATTCCCGTTGAATCTTTTATTCAATTTGATTCATAGAAGCAATTGTCTATTTGAGTGAAGACTCTGCGGAGTCTTGCGTGTATTTTCATGTGTTTAATTCATTATCTTTTGATTAGTTGTAATTGTCTAATTTGGTGACGCGAATTGGAATCTGTTAACTGGTAGGGAGGTTAGTTGGATTGGGTAATCTAAACTTTATCTGGACCAAGGAAATTGAATTAACTTGTGTAATAGACGATAGAGGGGTTGATCGTGTGCAGTGAACGATGGCACGGTTGTTGGTTAAAGAGAACTATGCTTCACAGTTAGAGTCTTTAAGTCAGTCAATATCTAACCGCTGTTTAGAGGTCTTCAATGCCAGGGAACCCTACATCAAATAATCAGGATTGTTGTGTTCATTAAAGAGAACTCTTGTTGAACTAGAAGGTTAAATTGCATATGTGTGACGATTAATCTATATGTATTCTAAAAGATCCAACATAGTGAAGAAAGCGTAGGTGAACATATTTCTCATCTATTGATTTTATATCATTCTATTTGCGTGCTTATTTACTGAACAACGTTTGCCTTTATTTTAATCATCATTCAGATTATGCAAATCGTTAAATTGCTAAAAATCAAATAATCTTGTTATTTCCATTATTTCTATTTCTGTTTAATTGTTTTAATTAGTTTATAATCTTAAATTGCAGGAAACTGTCCTTGGATCGATACACGGATTTTACCAAAATCTTTACTACTGCACGATCGGGTACACTGTCCGTAAGTGTGCTTAAATCTAATAACCAGTAACTTCCTTTTATAAATAATAGACGCGATTTTACACACCATATACTAAAACACTCGCCGATTGCTATCGTATGATAACCCTAACCGATAAACACCCAACACCCGCTCTTTCTTTAACCTACATCAATTTCTGCATTATCGATCTTCTTCGAAAATGATGAATTATTGATAAAAAGGACAACTGTGAAAACACTAAACGGTCAAGAAGTTCCTTTTTTTTATTAACCCGGGTATCCAACTATTTTTTTTAACTGACTAATCCCAGAGCGACTACACGCTTTTCGAGCAGCCCGGAGTCATTGCAGGCGAACCTTCGTGGCCATGAGGGAGAATAACTTTGTGAATGGCAGAAATCGAACCCTTGACCTCCACATTGGAATGACAGGGTCTTACCATACCACCACCACCACCCTCATGGTATATATTAATTAACATAATTTTTTAGTTAAATCAAGCTATACCGTTTATGTGTTATAAATACAAGGTAATGTAAACAAACGTTTACAGACGTAACTGAGCGAACGAAATATATGTGTATGTTTGTAGACGAACGAAAAATAATCCATGTTTTTGTTCATATAACTAGACGAGTCAGTGGCGGTACCAGGATTTTTTTTCACCGGTGGCAAAAAAAAAAAAAAAAAAAAAAAAAAAAAACGTAGCAATTTTTTAGGGCAAAATATGGAGGTTTTAGGACAAAAAATGGAAGTTTTTAGGCAAATTATGGAGGTTTTGTGGCAAAATTTGAAGGTTTGTGGGCAAAATTTGAAGGTTTTGGGGCAAAATATTTAAGTTTTGGGGGAAAAAAATCCACCGGGGGCAAAGTCGAAAAATCCAAAAATTTTACACTGAAAATTGCAAATCCACTGGGAACGGCCGCCCCCGCTTGTCCCTTCATAAAATCGCCCCTGACGAGTGAAAGATATGTTCCATGTTCGTAAAGAACAAAAAAAATTTATATCTATGTTTGTTCATTTAACCAGAAGTAAAGGTAAAAGAACGAACATAAAAGAACTTATAACCGAACGTGTCACGAAATATTCATTTAGGATTGGTGTTAATATGTGAACCACGTTGATTGATTCAATGGCTCCAAATGGATCTTAACATCGCAAGGTTAGGTGGCCTAATTCTACTTAGGGCATTAACTAACATGGAGAGTATGTGTGCACATTCTTAACCAACCATTAAATTTGATTATATTTTCCCCGGTTAATTCAAATTAAAAGTGGTATCAGAAGTGGTGGATGCATTGTGAAGTAAGATAATGAGCTCACATCCTTTTCATTTCTACAATTTTTGGTTGGTTCAACAAAAAAAGATTTATAGAAATTTGTTATTTGGGGGGCTCGTAATGATGCCATTTCCCTCTCACCCTTCTCTTGTTGGTCTAACTTGGTTCCGCAAATTAAGTTGAAAGTCTTCTTTTGGGCTTCGACTTCCAAGTTGTTTCGGGTTTCAAGCATGTGTATGGGACGTCAATCCGAAGATCTTGTTCAAGGATGCTTAGTTATCGCTTAGGTGTTTTCAAAAGTATTCATCTATTGTCCCTTATGTTTAGTCTATCTCTTTCTTTATTGTCTTGTATTATTGTTGGATCGATCATCAGTTTGTTGATCGTTTATTAATATATGGTTCTTTTTTCGCAAAAAAAAAAAAAAAAAAAAAAAATTCAAATTAAAAGTTACTGTTTGTGCCTAATTCTATTTTTTATACGTTTACTAGTTTTATGAGCCCGTGTGTTATACGATATTTGTATAAATTTATAGCAATAACATTAATATTAATATTTATCAAAGTATAATACAATTACAATAAAAAAATCTTTTATTACTTTTTTTTAGCAAAGAAACAAAAACTATATATATAAATCCAATCTCCAAAAAAGAGACTAGAAAACAAAGATACAAAGGATCGATCACAAAAGAGGCACGACAACGATAAACTACTCTAACCAAGACAAAAATAGAGACGCTAACTAGAACCGAGCCTTTACGTGAACAAGACAACCACAAACAATAGACCTAAAAATAACCAAACAACGCACAAACAATAAAAACCTAATCAAGTAGCACATTTTGGATTGTTGATTTCCGCATTTGCCTTAAATGAAAAAGTAGACTCGATCCCAATCCCATCCGAGTTCAAACCTCCATTTCTAAATTGGTCAAAGAAGCCGACACCAACAACTCCTCTCCCGCCCCCGTCCAATACGCTTCCCTATAACACTTTGAAAACATTTGATAACATATCCCAAATCCTTTATTACTGGTAACATTTGTATCGAAAACATTAGTATTGAATACTAACGCATAGATTTTGAGCTCGTGCATTTATATAATATTCTACAAATATTATATTAACGTAACTTTTTAAATTTATGCACAAACTGCAAATTAATTTTATATTATATAAATTATCATTCATAAATAATATTATAACGTTAAAAAAGAAATATATATTTTATAATTTTTATTACAGTAAAATACATTGTAAATGGTTTTCAATATATGACCATTTATATAAATAAATATTATAAATATTTATATTAAATCAATGTATGGTTTCAAACAATATTATTTATTATTATTTTAAACAATTTTATGATAATAATAATAATATAATATATAATATTATATGATAATATATATAATATTATATTATATGATAATATAATATAATATAATATTTTAGATAATGAAATCTGTATATCAATTAAATTAGGAAATCTAATAATTCGATTAATATATGAAAATAATTGATAAAGTGACACGTAGCATGAATAAAGGAGGAGTTAAAACGTGGCCGAAATTAAACAGGAGTTGACACGTAGGATTACTATCACGCGCTTTATATGATGTATAGATTATAGACAAATTATGCGTTGTATGCTATATTACAGAAGTGACACTAAACTTTTGATACGCTTGTTTCTTTTTGCCTCTAGTGTCTTACTAGAGGAGATTTTTTTTTTATTTGTATTTGCCGTTAAAAAAAGGGCAAATAGCCCGAAAAGGTAGCATATATTATCCAATTTAACAATCAAGGTAAACCCCAATTTGCCTAAGCCCGAAAAGGATTTCAATTTTATTTTTGCTCAAGAAAAGGATTACGTGTTCAAAATATTTTAAATTGAGGTATTCTTCATCAAATTCATTAACGATTGTTATTTAAAAGTACACGATTGGTCCTGAAGTTTCTTAAAAATTTCACCCATCGTCTTCTTCATCATCCTCACCACAATCATCTTCATCACTACTCATCATATTCATCAGCACTCATCTTCATCACCACCTTTTTATCATCTTCACCGCCACCATCATCATATTTCATACATCACCCATCTCATCATCCTCTTTATAGTACAAATTTGTTGACTTTCTTTGACTTTTTAGTGGCTTTGATTCTGAAGCGCTTTAATGAAATCTGAAAAAGTAAAAAGATCCATCATCATCTCGTGATAATTTCCTCAAAATTTCAGGATCTCTCATTATTAGTCGAGATCTCAGCAATTTTCTTTCCGAAAATATCATACAAAAAATCAATTTGTTCTTCGATTTTGGGTTTGATTTTGGAAAATATAAAAACGGAGATGTGTTTGAATATATTAACCGCAACTATCTGCAGATTTTGATAAATTTTCTTTGTGTGTTTGAGCTCATTTCCATAACCGCCGGAATCTAAAAATCCTTGAACATGCATTATAGGTGTGTTGTATTAAAGTGGTATGTAACTAAATTTCCAAATGAGAATTGATATGGATTTTGTTTTATATATTTATACCATCCATTTTATCTTGGTAAATGCTTGTATTTGCAACAAATCAGATTTGATATGGATTTCGACTATGATCGTTATCTGTCGAAGCTAAGATTTGTTTATACCATCCATTTTATCTTGGTAAATGCTTGTATTTGCAACAAATCAGATTTGATATGGATTTCGACTAAGATCGTTATCTGTCGAAGCTAATTTGTAGCGTATGTTTAATATTTTATGATGATAATGAAGATGAGATCTTGAAGATGATTAAGAGGATGATGGATGCATTTTTTAAGAAGTTTCAGGGATCAATCGTGTTTTTTTGACTAACGATCGTTAATAAATTTGACGAAGATTACCTCAATTTTAAAATTTATTAATACGTAATCATTTTCTTGAGAAAAATAAAATTGATGTCATTTTTGAAATTAGACAAATTGAGGGTTACCTTTATTGTCAAATTGAGTAATATAAGTTGCATTTTCGAGTCATTTGTCCAAAAGAAAACATATTGGTCACCAAGTTTTGCATAAATTACACCCGTAATCACTTTCCACAATGGTGGCTAAAACATCTCAGTAACCTCCATGTACATGAGAGTGAAAGTCATTTTACTTATACCTTACCCTACCCTTCTCCTACCGTCTCTCCTTTCACACCAAAAATTTTGAAAAATCTTTACAACTATAATATCTCAGCAACCATAAATCAAATTTGCAAATCAAACTTTTCTAAGCTGCATTTCGTTTTCTAAATTTGTATACAAAATAATACGTACTTCATTTTTTTCATTTTTTTAACGGCAAAATTTATATTTTTTTAGAAAACGACTCCCCCTAGTAAAGTACTAGGGGAAGTGAAAAGTTACAACGGCTTTACAAGCCAATCATCCTACCGGAGGTTACATTTACTTTTACTTCCAAGCCATTTTTTTTTTTTGTATCTACTTCATTTACACTTGCTTCATTTTGTATATGATTTATTGTACTTTAATTGTAATCAGATACAAACAATACATACACTCGACCTGTTTCTAATACAAAACAATACCTGATTGATTAGTGTTTGGCCAGAGATATGTTGATTTCGACGACGCTAATGATTTATGACCGTAGTATTTGAACGTATTAGTGACTTACAATAACATAATTTGGTAAAAATAACACAAATAACCTTTTATTGAAAATCATGATTGCGTCGAGACCAACCATTTAACTTAATGAGATTGGACTAACTGTTGCGTCGATGATCAACTATATAACTTAATGAGATTGGACTAACGGTCGTGTTAGGGATTAATTGCGTAACTTATGAAAACCGGATGACTAATCAATAAAAAAAAAAGTTTGACACATAAATACTATGTTACATAGCAAGAGGACCAACTGTGTAATTTAAGAATAAATTACTCCCTTCCATAGTATAACTATTCAATAGTGTTTGATAATGTTGTTCTCTTTGACTTCCGTCTCTTACTATTAGGGATGAGAATGGATAAAATGATTTCGTATCTATTTTTATATTCATTTAATTTTTGGCTATTTGTATTCTATTCATATTCATATCTATTTAATTTCAGTTCATGCATCAATATTTATATCCATTGAATTAAGCGGATTATGGGATAGTCATTGGATATTCATGAATAATATTTCCTGAAATGTAATGAAAACGAAAATGTAATATAACAAAAAGATATGAAATGACATAAATAATATTCATCCACAAGGACGTGTATTTATCGAAGATAGAATACAATTTATTAATATTACCATTACTTATAGACAATGACATTTAAATGTGCACTTTGTGTGTTTATTTGCTTAGCTATACATATATATTGTTATATAACATTGTGAATTTATTATATGGCTCCAAATAAATTGCATGTGTAATGGTAAATACATTCATAATAATAAGTGTGTATGTGTATATCAATATTTATGTATTTTTATATATATTTCTGGTGTTAAAAGAAATATCCATGAATGAAAGTTTCTAATCCATATTCATTAATGCCATTGGTCTATAACCAATTTATGCTTTAATGACTATTAAGAAATAATCTTGTAACTACTTTGAACAATGATGAAGGATCTTTATGAGTCTTTAATTGGCATATTAATTTTCATAAACTCTTTCATCTATTTGGGTGACTATATAATGAAAAATCATTATCTTGAGAATAAGACAACGAAAACACCTAACACTCTTTAGCGAATAGGTTCTTCATTTATGCTAAAAATAAGAACATAATCTCCGTCTTATTGCACAGTGATATTCGTGTAACCCCGACAATAAGGGTCGAATAGTTACTTTTAGAAAGTGATACCATGATTCAGTGATATATCTGATCATTGGTTAATATTACCCGTATGTATATTAACAAATGTACCTATATGTTACATATATGTTAATATAGGCTTCAGTGTGGAAGGATTGCTTACGTGTGAGAGGAGTTTATGTATAATGATACGGTAAGTTGTTGTAAATTTTTGATTGCATCCGTGCAAGAGGTTTCACACAATTGTGGTACACTTATGTTGTATAAGTTGTTGTTGTGTTGTTGACATCATATGGTATATTCGATTATGTATGGATCATGCACCACGATGTTGAATCGTGATGTGGATTATGTATCGATCATGTTACCACGATGTTAAATCCTGATGTGGATTATGTATGGATTGTGCCACTAAGAATCTACGATGTTGAATCGTGATGTGTATGATGTATGGATCATGTTACTACGATGTTGAATCGTGATGTAGATTATGTTTCAAATTATGATTGTAGTTGTCAACAAGTTGAGGATCATGAACCATATGATGTATTATGTGATAACCTTTATTGTTATTTGTTTCCTAGTTCAATTGTTCATATTATCATTAAACCTCGTGCTTAATTTTAGTCATTGAATGCTTTTAGGAACCAAAGAAAAGGAAGTAAAGGTTAAACATTTGAAAGGTAAAGGGTAAGCACATGATTAGAAGTGGATTACAAGTAGAAGTGTAAGTAACAAGTCGTCTTTAAATTACCTATCTATTGCCACTTGAAGTCGAATGACTCAAGCTTTTGGTAAATTGGTGTGCGTCAGTGTAAATCAAGGTTTGGTATGCAGTGGTTATAGTTAGGTTGTCCATATAATAGTTTAGTTACGAGTCAGAATTGATGTTTATTAGCCTTTCACTTGTATATTTGTTTAGCCTTTGCATTTGAAAGGCTCTTCATGTTCTTTCCGTGTTTTGTAATTCCGAGTTTTTATCGTTTTGATGAATTACTCTTCTTTTATATATATTCTCTTGTTCTTCGTCATAAAAATAACACTCCTTATAACTATTTAAAAACAATATTTTCTTTTATATATCACTGTTCGATAAACTGTTATCTGAAAGCTATTAATGGATGTAGAGGTAATAAATGAAGATAAAATATCAATTATAGTTATTGTGTTCGTTTTGTTTGAACGATTGTAATGACAATGATGAGGTGGGGCTTGCAATTCAAGAAAATTTCAAAGAGACTCAAAAAGACGGGACATGTAAGTGGGCTTACATAGGATCGGGTCAGGGTGTGTGGTAGGAGAAGAAGGCTTTTCTACGAAATTAGGAATGGTGGTTTGCACTCTCAATTGGAGGGAAGCTCCATTGGTGAAAAGATCAGAATCGAGTCGGCCTTTACGTTCAAGGCTAATGTGGATGGTGGTGTCAACAACAACGGTGTTTGATTAGTTTTGTTTTTGATGTGTTTTAAGCGGGAGGTTTTTTGTATGGTTCTATTGTTTTGTATGTATGTTAGGTTGTTTGTTAGGTATATGGTGAGACTCTGGTTAAGTTAGCGTTAGGTCGATATCTTTGTAGGATTTTGCTTACTGTCTTCGAGCTTCGTTTGTGGTTTCCTTTTGTATTTTTGATTTCTTGTCTCTTTTTGAGATTAAGAATTGTTATAAAGTTTTCGTTTCGTGGCCAAAAAAAGTTATTGTATTCATATTTCGTGGTTCGGTTTCATTTAGTTTTGGTATTGTTTCGATTTAAGTTAGGCGAGACTCGGTATAGATAACTCGTTAGTTCTTAGCCGCTTTCTAGGTACAAGCCATGTCGGGGCCCTCTTTTGTAATTCTTGTTGAAAGCGTTTTTTTTTTTCGAAAACGTTTTTTGTTTTTATATAAGTTTTCGTTATTTTTGACAAAAAAAAAAGTTATCTTTTATAAATATTTTAAAAACATATAAAAATAATAAAATGCACAACTAAAATTTGAGAAATGAGTAGTTGTTTACGATAAATTATTTTTATCTAAACAAGATTCTTGTTGATAAAAAGTCAACCATTTTTATATTAACAACCATTGTTGATAGACCATGCTCCAACAAACCAAGGTGGGTTTCTTTTCCAACTTTTAGAGATAAAAAAAGTCAAAAGATATTGTTAGCTTTTTGTATAATTTTATTAAGTAAAATTAATTAATATTATTATGTTCGTTTATATCTGTTGAGAGAGTTCTGATCCGATATATGATAGTCTGTTTTTATTCATAAATTATTAAT
Organism: Rutidosis leptorrhynchoides; assembly: GCF_046630445.1. Classification (NCBI taxonomy): domain Eukaryota; kingdom Viridiplantae; phylum Streptophyta; class Magnoliopsida; order Asterales; family Asteraceae; genus Rutidosis; species Rutidosis leptorrhynchoides. The sequence goes on from NC_092334.1 coordinate 596,091,163, forward strand.
GTTCTATGTTTTTTTTTTTTTTTTTTTTTTTTTTTTTTTTTGAACGGCAAGATTGCATCAGTCCGGACCGAAGCCTAGTCATCATTTGTACACACACACACGTTCGGGCAGGAAACCCGAACCACGATCACAGGGATCCGAACCCTTAAACCATCCCGAGGGGCAGGCGGGCCGGACCTTAGTCCCGGATCGGGTAGGTAAAACCTTCCCTTTGGGCTGACCTCAATGGAGCCTATTTCAGTCCATGTTTAATTTGGTCATTCAGAAGTCAGGTTCGAACCCCGGACCTCTTACCCGGCGAGGGTGTTAAACACCACCGCGATACCACTCAGACAAATGCCTCGGTGGTTATTAATGTTCTATGTTGTTAAGTCTCCTCGTGTTTTAAAACAAAGACAACCTTTAGCCTGATTTTTTTTTAATTGAACTGTACGATTATAAATAGAAATTTATACGGTCATAAAATATACGCAAATAGAGAGAGAGAGAGAGAGAGAGAGAGAGAGAGAGAGAGAGAGAGAGAGAGAGAGAGAGAGAGAGAGAGAGAGAGAGAGAGAGAGAGAGAGAGTTCTGTAGTACGTAGAAAAAGTTTTATAAGGATTATAATTTGAAACAAAAAAGATATATGCAATCCTGAATATGTGAGTCATTTACTTTAGTGGATAATCGGTTGTAGCTAAAAATGGTAATTTAAAGATTAAGCTTATAATTAGAGTTGTAAGTTTATAATTGGAGCTGATATATGGACTATGAAGCTTTTGAAGCTAAAAACTACGGAGTAAAATTTATTATTCTATATCAATCAATATCTAATAAAAATAGTTAAAGCTAAAACTTATATATTTGATTTTGGCCAAAAGAATAATATACATACATGATATACATGATACATGATAAATAATATAATAATTAGAGTATTTATGTAGTTAAACACCCTTGACTGATAATCAAAAAAATGAATTACAAGTAAAATTAGGGTGGACAACCTTCCACCGTAGAAACTGTCCGTAAATTGCGTCAAGACCGAATAATAGGTTCTGTCAAGAAAACACTCACAAGAAAAATTCCACAATAAAATTACGGTCGGACACTGTAATTTTACGATTGGACCAGTTTCTCCCCAAATCCAAATGACCTGAAAACGTGCAAAAACACATGAAATAATACGACATCAACTTCAAATATCTTACATTCCACAAACGAATTAAGACTTACTCCACAACATTCAATATACCAGAACAAGGCCTACCGCTTATCGGCTTTTGAGGAACATATAAGCATATTTCAAAGACGTCTTAAAGTGTCATTCATTATCCTTAGTGATAGTGAGGTTAAACGGATGGTCAAGAAATCAGCATGATCATGTTCGATATTCATACCTTACGAACAACAACATGGAGTCTATGAACTTCCTCTCGGTACATGCTCACAAACTACCTGTAACAATGCAAGTGGAACTTTTTCGTTTGCCTATTCAACTGCGGTATTACAGACATCACAAAACGAGAGCAATTCCTACATCACGTGTTACATTGTATGTCAGACATAAAAATAACTAAGAGGATGACAATTCAAGAACATTGGTTGTATGTCCAAACAATGCAACTAGCATTAAACTTGTATAAAAGTAACTATAAACTACAATGAATATTATTAATAAGTTAGTCATTTGAACACACAAAAAATAAGTTTCTAGTGTCTTGCTATCCATAAATTTGATCATGCGGATTTATGCATTTTAAATCACTTGAAATTTAGTTAATATGAATTTTTGTTACTTTAAATTTATCGTGAAACGAATATAAACAACATTTATTTTTATTAAACTAAAAAATAATTTTAGAGTAACTTCTACCTTAACTAACTAAATCGTCATAAAAATTAAAAAACTTAAGCACTTATCTATGTAATTATACTCCGTGCTTCTTAAACTTGAGAATAAGGGTGGGTCTAATGTAATGGCATTGGTAGCTCGAACTATCAGTAAAATACACGGTATAGTGAAATTTATTTTGGGATTTTAATTAAAGATACCGTTGAATACTGTAATTTTTTTTAAGTAACACCATTAAATAGTGATACCCGTGAATACAATTTTTAGATATGCTACTACTAAATCATTCATAGCAGTATAATGTTTTCTTGAAAATTACTCGTACATAATCACATATAACGATCATAGATATATGTTTCTTAAATTTAATTTCTCCTAGAAATCTTTAATACTACTACTATAAATGCTTTAACCAGATATAGAAAATAAATAACAATCTTTCTCTGATAAGAATGGTGATAATTGATAGTGGAGTGTAGATCCATCCTTCACCTCCAAATCATAGTGATCAGAATTTAGCATTAACATTGAAGTAATCCAGTTTTCTTATATTAATAATTGACTTTTAAGGTTGAATATTGCTTTTAATCTTTTATCTTCTATATCTCAATTTTGACATTTTTAGACCATAGATTTTTTTTTTTTCACTAGCAAAATTGAATTTTATATAAAAACCTTCCTAGCAAGAAGTTAGAAAGGAAAAAAAAAAAATATACAATTACAACGGTTTTTTTAGCCAATCATCCCAACGGATAAGAATTTTTCCTCTATTACAAAGTCAATTAAATATAAAATTACCAATGGAATCGAACAAATAATCCTTCTTCATTAAACGAGAACCGAACAAGATGTTGTTGCGATATCTCCAAACATGCCATAAAAAAGGATGCCCGAGCTAGCTCACACCCAAATAAAACATGACTCAACGATTCCATATGACGATCACACACCACACAACCAATATCCTCGATCTCCATCATGTGCACCGAAAAATTAAGTCAGATAGTAAGTCTATCCTGTTCGACTCTCCATATGAAAATGTTTATCTTCCGTGGCAATTGTTTAACCCATCTTGTTTTCACGTCCGACGATGGAAGTGTAATATTATCAATGTACTACCGAGTACCATATACATTATTACATACTCCATCCGATGCTACTGACTAATACCACTTATCTGCTTCCATAGTAAGGTTAGCTAAACCCAATTCAGTTTGTAACGAGTTGAGAGCAGCTACATTGCGTGGTCCGATACATTGTTTGACCCAATCCCAAGACAGCTCCCCTTCGACAAAACGATCGCCTAAAAATGCGTTTTTACTGGATTTGATATGATATAAGCTATTATATTTCATACACAAGGGACCATCACCTCACCAATTATCCTTCTAAAAACGAATCGACCTATCGTTTCTCACCTTGATTTGAAAGGAAATATTTGGGATAATACTTTCCCTTTTAATCTTCAAAAATAACTTGATGATGGAAGTCCATGCTCATATGTTGTTGCCATACTTACCATCCAATCTACCTTGGTTCCCATAAATTGAACGAATTACTTTGCACCATTTAGCATCATCACAAGTTACCACACCCATCAAAGGGGTAAAGAATAATTACACGCTCTTAAACTACCAATGTTTAAACCACCTTGATCGAGAAGTGCAAATACTTGTTCCCATCGTAATCAATGTATCTTCTTTTTATCGGTTGTTGAACCTCAAAAAAACTTGAACGTAGACCTTCGAGTTCATTTAAAATGGTTTTCTGGCATTTAAAAATCGAAAGATAGTAAGAGAACTTAACACCGATCATAGTTGACTATATATACTTAAAATTGTTAGGAATGAAGCACGTGAGCTCTAACAAGACTTGATAACCCTAGGTTATCAAACCCACTTACAATAAACGAAAATAGTTGATGTATACGAAGAAATTAGCAAAAACGATAAAGACAAGAGAATTTAACGAGGTTATATGTAATCACGAATGATTACTTTAATCCTCGACCACCAAAGAGAGTTCTTTATTGATAAAATTCGCGGATACATGTATGGGTTACAATAAGATGCTTAAATAGGAAAAACTAAACAAAGAAATAGCTTTGGGAACAAGGAAACTCGATTTTGAAAACTTCCTCGCAGACGAAGCCGCGCCGCGCCCATAGAGGGCCGCGCCGCGCCTCTAAGGCAAAAACCAAAACAATAGCTTTTTCGTCTTGACCCCTTGTTCACGCTCTAGGCCGCGTCGCGCCTAGGAGAGGCCGCGACGCGCCTCCACTGGTGAACCGAATTCTTCCTTTTTTCAGATCCTTGTTTAACTCGCTTCGCACTCCAACAATCTCCCACTCGAAGAGATGTTAAACAACATCCATCTTAACCTAACATCATCAACATCATCATAATCCCACAATAACAACTTGACCTGCTAATTATACCTCCTTTTGATACCGCCGGATTTGCACCTGGATCACGCCGCACTTCATTCGATAACCTTCGAACAAGTGAAGTCTTTCGACACCAAAAATTACAGCTGAGCTATAATTCGATCTTTATGTTACTAGCTTGGGAAACAAGAACCTCTCTTTGGCTATGGCACATACCTCCTTAGTTTAGGAGATAACGGGTCGTTTGAGTCCGACCCGACCCAATTAACCCCATCGCCCAAGCGATCCACCCGTACATAATTTCATCCACCCGATTCAACTTTCCAACAAAGAATAAACCCGCAGATAGATCAAACATGTGGATAACACCATCAAGGCAGTCGTGTAAGAACGCAATCACACCCTTGATCTTTCACATAACCGCTTTTGCTTTCACCATTGGAACATCGACCACATACGTGCGCACGTATTTTGACTAACCCGATTTTCCATCCCGAGGCAACTCCCACTGTACGGATGTATCATTAACCTTGACTCTTAAGAAATCCTCTTGTTCATCTTCCTCGGTCTATCACAACAAAGTTGCCATTGGAGAAGATCTACCAGAAGTACCGAAAGCTCTAGTGTACCCAATTCGACCCGAATTTTCACTAGCTTCAACTCCCTTTGAGCTCCCACTCAAACAAGATCCCTCAACAATTTCGAAAAGCATTAGCATGCTAGGACTTTTGACATCCACAAAATCACTTAGCCATTCCTTTTTAGGAACTTCAACCATATACATGGTTCTCCTTTTAAACCCGCGAGCAACCACATAATCTCCCTTAAACACTACCTACTTTTAATCTCTAAATAGGAGATGACAATTATCGTCATCCAATTGCCCAACTGAAATCAACCGACTCTTGAGCTTTGGAACGAACCGCACATTCCTCAAGATCCAAGCATAATTCAAGTGTCTAACCACGAGATCACCAATACCCGCAATTTCAAGTATACTCCCATTCGCAACTCGAACCTTACCGGAGTATTCCTTGAAGTTCACCATCTCATTCATGAATGGGGTAACATGATACGAGGCACCCGAATCTAAAACCCAAGATTCGTCAAGAACCTCTTTTTGGCACATCAACGCATCTTCGATCACCACAGTCGATACGCTCCCACCTGACTTAAGACTCGGGCACTTTGACTTATAGTGACCAACTTATTGACAATTCCAACACACCACGTTCTTGCTCCTTGACGGACTTCTTGACCTAGCTCTTCCCCGACTAACACTTAGAGCCGAACCCGAACTTCCATTTGAATCTTTCCTACGAATACCTTCGCTAAGAATCAAATCCCGAATTCCTTCAAAAGTTAACTTAGTAGTTCCGGTTGAACCACTAACCGCCGTAACTGTGTGACGACCCGGAGATTTCCGATCAGATTTAAACTTAATTCTTATTTAATTTTGACATGATAAGCAAAGTCTGTAATGTTGAGTCTCAAAAATTTTGAACTATTTTAAATATATTCATTTACACTGTGACTATTCTCGACGATTCACGAACAATTAATTGTGTATAGATATGTACATATATAAATGTGTATGTAATAATATATATATCATATGAAAGAATTGTAATACTTTATTTTTACAATTATGTATTAATATAAATTTGTTATAGTAATGATGTTATTATTATTAGTATTATTATTAACACTATATCTAATAATTTTTATCATTTATAAATATTATTAACATTATTATTATTATTAATATTATAATTATGATAATTATTATTATTAATGATAAAAGTATTGTTAATAATAATAGATATTAAACATAAATTATAATAATAATTAGTTAAGGAAATCTTTTTCCTATCAATCTGTTTGTTTATGTATTACCCATGAATTGTATCAACACTTAATGTAAATGGGATGTACTGTGTTTGATTGATGATTAAACCTTTCTATTAGTTGTCTATCTATCCTTATCTATCACAAGAACCCACTTACTTTGTTTGTTGCGAGCAACGAAACTAACCCATATTTTATGTTCTTGACTTTTGAGTCACCAAATAAAACAAAGAGCATTCACGATATTTTAACTTGTGATATTAACTAGTATTATTGAGTAGAAAGAATCCTATATTACTGTGTTTGCACCTTTATCATCAAACTCAATTATATACAAGAGACATATGAGATATAACATATGCATACACTTAATCACACAACTCTCTGATGCACTACAATATGTTGACTCAACCATTGAAAGCTAGTTGGTGATTCCTCCTTCACAATCTCTATCAAAATCTACAACCACCACCATGTACAACCCTCAATCACAATTATTATACGCGTAATTATGTTTCTGATTATGTTTAACCACGATCATCATCCAAACCAACCATCGCTGCTGCAGCTTCTGCTTTCTGGTTCTTTTCGAATGTCATCACCACCAAGAACGCACATACAAGTAAGCCATTGATATTAACTGTTTCTATTCGCAATTAACAACACCCAAATACCCATCGAAGTACACTTGATTTCTGTTTCAAACAAGACCTCAACTTTCATTCTTTCAAGCAACCTGCAATAACACACAACTTTTCTCATCAACCTTTTAATATTTCTGCCTACACACAATTTAGGGAAGTTGGTTATAGAGATCTAAGATTTATTAAAAACACAAAATACTAGACCAACCAAAGTCGTTTATTATTTTGTTACAACGTCAATGAGCAACTAAATCAGAGATGGAAACTTTTACCTAATACTACATCCATTGTTGACCCTGCTTCATTCTATCATCACCATACCACCTTCACCCTTGCTGTCGTCCCTGCCTAGTAGACGACCTACATCAGCTATCCATTTTGATGCTACTTATATGCAGCTATCCCAACTACTTACAGCATGTTACTGTTCTGTGTTTGGCTTCCAACAAATCAAAACAAACATCAAACAACAACCATTGTGATTTGCTGCTACTCCATTGTTACCTGCTGCCTGGTACTTTCTATTTTTTTTTAAACTAACGATATGATGAACGACTGCTACTGCTATTAATGTAATGCTTTCTGTTCCTGTTTAAAACAAAACATCAAACATTTGTTAATACTATTTTGAGGAGTATGCAAGAACTAAAACACATATCATAAATATGATTTCGATCTAGAGCACCTCTAATTCTGTTACAAATCTACCTAGGAACTTCTACTGCTCCCTGTTGTTCTATACTATATTTTGGTTATAAACAATCGAATCAAACATATAATCTACCTCACAATAAATTTAATTGATCTGGTTAACAATATATAATAAACGATGTTAAATGATAAAAATTTATAATTATATAATTAAATAATTAAAAGAACACCGATTACCTAATCGATTACTAGACCGATTTCATGATCGATGGATGATGATTTGATGCAATCTTTGTTACTACACGATGCGGTAATTAATCCTTCTTCTTAATCAGAAAGGACACCAATCGAACACCAACTACCGCTTCAATTCCCTTGATTGTTATTCGATGATGAAGATGATTAGGGTTGATGATGACGATTCTGAATGATGATGATATTAAATCGATGCTCTATTAAACATTTATAATTTTGGATTGAGTGATCTGTTGAAGAATCGAATCACCCTAAATCGTGATATGAATTCTCTGCATTTTTTTTTACTTCTGCTTTATCGATATGTTTTAGAGCAGATATATATAAAACGCGTTTTGACTTTAATTAGGTATTATTATTATATTTTATATTTATTATTATTATTATTATTATTATTAATAAAATAAATATTATTATTAATATTATCATTAAAATTACCAATAGTATTATCACTAAAAATTTGTATTATTATGATAGTTGTTATAAATAAATACTAAAATTTACATATACAGATTTCAAAATACATTACATATTATTATATTTAATAAGTTAATATTATTTAAATCTACATATAATAGTATTAATAAGGTGTATATAATTATTTATATATATATTACATAAATATATTTGTATAAGATAAATTGTAATATATATTATAAAACATTAATACAATATTAATTAGACTTTATTATAAAATTTTATAAGAATAGACATAAATTAAAAACATTATATAACGTTTAAAAACATTAAAATTTAATACAATATTGATAATATATTTAAAACATAAATATACTATAATAAATTATAAATAAACTATTAAATACTTTAGTAATGAATTACTATATTAATATTAATAAACGAATATTATAATAACTTAACATCATAATATATAAAAATAAATATATCCGATGTATATATATAACACATATAATCTATGGATATAATAGATAAATAAAGTAGATATATTGGAGTTTAACTTAAAATTTTTATAAAATATTATATAAGTAATATTTGATTTATTACCATTATACATTTATAATATTATCTGATATATAGTACTGATATAGGTTCGTGAATCCGAGGCCAACCCCATACTTGTTCAATGTTGTTCTATGTATTTTTACTACAAAATACATTAGGTGAGTTTCATTAATCCCTTTTTAAATGCTTTTGCAATATATATTTTTGGGACTGAGAATACATGCGCTGCTTTTATAAATGTTTTACGAAATAAACACAAGTAATCGAAACTACATTATATGGTTGAATGATCGAAATCGAATATGCCCCTTTTTATTAAGTCTGGTAATCTAAGAATTAGGGAACAGACACCCTAATTGACGCGAACTCTAAAGATAGATCTATCGGGCCCAACAAGCCCCATCCAAAGTACCGGATGCTTTAGTACTTTGAAATTTATATCATGTCCGAAGGAGGATCCCGGAATGATGAGGATATTCTTATATGCATATTGTGAATGTCGGTTACCAGGTGTTCAATCCATATGAATGATATTTTTGTCTCTATGCATGGGACGTATGTTTACGAGAAATGGAAATATGAAATCTTGTGGTCTATTAAAATTATGAAATGATTATTTATGTTAAACTAATGAACTCACCAACCTTTTGGTTGACACTTTAAAGCATGTTTATTCTCAGGTACGAAAGAAATCTTCCGCTGTGTAATTGCTCATTTTAAAGATATTACTTGGAGTCATTCTTGACATATTTCAAAAGACGTTGCATTCGAGTCGTTGAGATCATCAAGATTATTATTAAATCAGTTATAGTTAGATATATTATAAAATGGTATGCATGCCGTCAACTTTCGTTGTAATGAAAGATTGTCTTTTCAAAAACGAATGCAATGTTTGTAAAATGTATCATATAGAGGTCAAATACCTCGCGAGGTAATCAACTGTTGTGAATCGTTTATAATCAATATGGACTTCGTCCGGATGGATTAGGACGGGTCCTTTCAGTTGGTATAATCGTTTATAATCAATATGGACTTCGTCCGGATAGATTAGGACTGGTCCTTTCAGTTGGTATCAGAGCGGTGGTCTTAGTGAACCGGGTCTGCATTAGTGTGTCTAACTGATAAGTCGTTAGGATGCATTAGTGAGTCTGGACTTCGACCGTGTCTGCATGTCAAAAGTTTTGCTTATCATTTTTGTCAGAAATCATTTGTTTATCATCCTTAGTAAATTACCTGCTTATTATTCTTAGTCTAGACACATCTTATTGCATTGACTGCATGAATAGTGTATAGACAAAATTCATATCTTAGCGTATCTATTAATTCATATATTAGCGTATCTGCTAATTCATATCTTAGCGTATCTGTTATTGTTATCTTTACCTGACAGCTTCCGTAGATTCCTCCATAACTTATGGGATTTTAGTATTATATATGCATATGTAAATTATGTATTGCAGGGTACTAATCTACATCCTATAATCTATTTCTTATCGAAAATCCTTCATATGATCGTACGAGATGAATCCTTCAACCAGTTCGAGTCCCTCAGATTTCGATAGCTATTCCGATAGTTATTCCGACAACTATTCCGACATGGATATTCACCTAAGTTCCGAAAGCGGTGTCACCAGAATGAATCAACCAATCAGCCATCCCCAATTCATCGGATGGTTTCGTAGTCGACTAAATCAATGGAGACGAGAAGAAGGCAATCCTTTCCACTCACCAACCTGCACTCTTGGTGAAGAACCTGAAGCACTTACCGGGGAACCTGTTCGTAACACCATTTTCTCTCTCATTTTCAGAGTATCTTGCCACGACTATATCACAAGCCAGATTCAAAATCTTATTCATTCGCTCATTCATACCGACAATCATCCCGGAGTAATAAAGTCAATGAGTTTCGCGCCCGAGTTGTAGCCTTGGAAAATATGGTACAAAATGTACCAGCTTCAACAACATCAACGGCATTAACTGTACCACCAGCAACAACACAAACCACAACAACACACGCCTCAACATCACAATCGGTACCCCGAGCATAATCATCGTTCTACATGACGTTTTGCATCATTTATCTTCGTTCAACATGGCGAATATGTAATCTCTAATGTTTTAGAGATAATATATTCTTGTTCTAACGATAAATCAAATGAGTTAATATCATATTAACTCATTAAATCCATGATTACATCTGAAGAAAATATATATGTATATATGTTTTCATAAAAATTGTAAAAAAAAAAAAAATTCTTTCGTACAAACTGTTAATGATGAAAATATTTTAACGGGTAGGTAATACCCGAGGAATATTTAGATTTCACATTAATAAGTTACACTGTACATTATTCAAATCCGATTCAACAATCATTTACTATCCTACTTACATCCATAGATATACGTATCCGTTCACCGCAGAATAACCATTTTCATACAATTTCATATTTAGATTTTGACCATCAGAATCCAACAAGTGGCATAATGAAGAAAACATTGGACAAAATAAAATTTGTTAGAAACAAACGAATTAACTATGAGAAATTCTGTTAAGAATCCACGCTAACAAAATTCTAGCTAACTGTTAATTCCTTATTACATTTTATTTATCGCAATTTAATTATCGCAATTTATATTCTTGCAATTATATTTATCGTCATTTAATTTCTGTTATTTATTTTACACACTTTAAATATCGGGACACGTATACAAGGTTTTGACATATCATATCGACGCATCTATACATATTATTTGGAATAACCATAGACACTCTATATGCAGTAATGCGGGAGTTAGCTATACAGGGTTGAGGTTGATTCTACAATAATATATATAGTTTGAGTTGTGATCGAGTCTGAGACATGTACACGGGTCACGATACATATTAATTAATTCGAATATTATATATCAAACTATATATGAATTATTGGACTGTTAACTGTGGACTATCGACTGTGGACTAATAAAATTGGACAATCAAAATGTATTAAAATATTGATTAAAACATATGAAACTAAACATTCTTCAAGTTTGCCACTTGATTTCATCTTAAACCCCATTTGTATCTTGACGATTACAATCTGCGTTTAAACCTTTCATGATTCTTGTAAACACCTCAATCGATAGGATGAACCAACCGCACTTCATCTACGGAAGGAAAGATTTATGCATATAGTTATGCACCTGAGAAACTATCGGCAACTGAGTAAAAGTTTAACACGTAGGCGTGTCAGATCCTTTGGCATTTATTAGCAAAAATAACTTTACTATCCCTTTTCAAAGTAGCCAATTTTGTCACAGCTCCAGCAAGTCAACTTCGACTTATCATTCGAAGTAGCCTTATTATAATCATGATATATATGATTACCCTTTTGATACCGGAGAATTCTTTTATATTCCACCATATTACCAGCAGACATACCAGCAACCTCGTTACTTCTTGGCTTAAATCTCTCTGACAAATTATTATATTTATTCATTGAAACCCTATCATATACTCATCCGCATCTTGTAACGAGAACTGCCATACCAATTACCGGGAATCAGCAATCAGTACTTTGAAAACTCACAACATATCTTCATCAACAGTTATATGTATAACATTTATCTCTTAGAATTATGATCTCTCCTTCTGGAATTCTGAAAAGCACTCAATCACAAATCAATACTCTGAATGTTGAAAAAGCTGAATGAAGCAGCAGAAACCATAGACAACCGTAAACGACCATAATCATCGAAAGTTTGATGATAAAGAATAGTATGTTGGAAAAGCTCAGAAAAGTTGGAATTGGAAAACGGATTGAGCTAACCACGAAGGAGACCGAGGATAAATACAAGGACCATACCATATATTCAAAGAATCCAGGTAATTCTGGATCCGATGAAACCTTCAAAGAATATCTTGCTCCGAAGTCATGTTAAAATCTTGCGGAAAATCTTTCTCCATCAACCATCGAACTTAGAAATTCCAAAATATCATCATCAATATCTTCGATATTTCTGAGGATATTTTCATAAATATTCTCGTCCGAAATTATATACCTCTTCGTGCTTCCTGTGTATCATTATATTGGAAACATTCAATAGAAAATTTAGTACCGAAAAGCAGATTATTCGAAACTATGAAGAAAGCCGTGGACAAATCACAAAGAATAAGTTTGACTTCAAAGAATTCAAATGACTCAATGTCTGCTAAAAAGTCTTTAGTGAATATCTTGCTCCTTACTCTAAACCCTTACAGATAATAGTTTCCATCATCCTCTGATCTTAGATATTCAAAGTGTTGAGTCCCCAAAATAATTAAGGATTTAATTATGACAAAACAATATTTATTTGCACTAAAGTGTTATGTGCAGCCAGCACAAGTTTGTTTATGTATAGTCAGGTAATATAGCTGTGTCGAGTGTTTAGTATGCTGCCTAGTCTATCAGCACAAGGTAGAAATGTATTCTTCGAATCAGCACAGGATGTGCACCCAGCAAATCAAGAATATCAAGTGACTCAGCATATGAAGGACCAGTAAGTCTGGATATCAGCATACAACACAAGACAGCCATGCTCCATTACAAGCATGATAAGTTTCCCTGAGTGGTCTACATCAAATGTACTATTCAACAGAAGTCGAAGACAAAGTTGAACAGAGAAGGACACGCGTCGGCGGCTGACAAGTGACCTTACAAGACCGCATGGGAATGCAGAAGTTTAACTTATGTGCAGACATAAGTTATCCATTGTCAACACCTAGGGAACACAACATTCTATTTGTTTAATCAAATAGTGGTGCCAAACCGAATTGGGGTGTTCCTGCAAATAGCTACTAAAGAGGAAAGAAAGGGAGCACGCCTCCTTACATAATTGTCCCCTCAAGTACAGACATCCTATGTACCAGTGGACAATAGATCAATTACACGGTTAATAGAACTACTATATATATTATTGTATCCACTATTGTAAAAACTAGTGGTGTGGGTTTATCTGTTAGAGTCCAAACCGTGTAATAGCTTTAGTTTATCTCTTAGCTATAATCTAGGTAATCTGTATCAACCAACTATCATTTCCGCCAAGGATAGTTGTGATTCTTTCTGATTTAATCAATAAAGAATAACCGTTGAAAATTACATGTGACTCTATCTTATTTACTACAGAATACTAAATGTGTTTAACTGACTAGTTAATTAAGAAACGAATTGTATTCACCCCCCCCCCCCCCTCTACAATACTCCTGTTGTTATTAAGGGACCAACAACTGGTATCAGAGCTTCAGTATTGATAATTAATATCTTGGATCTGAATTCTCTTATGGCTTCGTATTCAAACTCAGCTTACCTTGAGAATGGCTCGTCTAACAGACCACCTAAGTTTGATGAAGATGATTATGAAACCTGGAAGGCAAGGTTCATGCTCCATCTTGAGTCTGTGGATTCACTCATGCCTGGAATTGCCAAAGATGGCCCTTTTGTTCCCACTGAGACAGTTGGTAGTGCACCAGCAACAGCTAACACTCCTGCCATCCCTGGCAGAGAGGTTATTCTCACTCCCTCTAGATGGGATGATGAGGATAAACGTCGAGTTGGTCTTGACCCTAAAATCAGAACCCTGTTAGCCATAACTTTGCCTAACCCACTGTTCAAACTGATCAAGGGAAAAGAAAATGCTAAGCTTATGCTTGACTACCTAGATGTCACCTATGAGGGTATGGGAGAAGTTAGGCAGAACAGGATGATTGCTCTTAAAAGAGAATATGAAATGTTCTTTGCCTATAAGAATGAAACCCTTAAGCAAACCTTCATTAGGTTTAACTCTTTGATAGCAGACCTGATCACTTTAAATGTGACCTACACTGAATTTGAACAAGTGAACAAATTCATTGATGCACTGCCATGTAAATGGAGACCTGTTACTGACCCATTAAGAACCACACAGACCCTAAAGAACTTTAACCTGTCTTCTCTCTACAGTTCCCTTTGGAATCATGAGAAGGCAGAAGCCAAGTTTGAACTTAACATGAAAGAAAACTTTAGGTTTGCCCCCACCACTTCAAAATCATCTAAAAATGATGATACTGCTCTTATTGCTGCTGCTAAATGGAAGAAAGCTCAAAAAGCTTTACTGGTTCAAAAGTTACTGGCAGAACAAGAGTCAGCTGATAGTGTTGAGGAAAGTGGTACTGGGTCTGAAGAAAGCAGTACTGATGAAAGTGATGTAGAAGGGTTTGCTGAAGGTATGGCTCTGCTGGCTAGGCAGTTCAAAAGGTTCAATCGTAGTAGAACCAGCAAGTCATACAAAGGGAGCAAAAAGCCAAGTGCTAGGTACAACAGCAAGTCAGTCAAGGGTCCTAAATCCGAGTGCTTTAATTGTGGGAAGGTTGGACATTTTGCTGCTGAATGCATGTCCAAGAAACCTTCCACGTCACATGCTAACTCTTTCTCAAAAGCTGATAAGTACAAAAACAAGTACAAATCTATGAAAGCTCAGATGAAGGAAAGTGCAAAGACTGACAAGAAGGGTAAACAGCCAGAAAAGGTTCTAGTTGCTGAACATCATGACTGGGATGAAGCCAGCACGTCTTCATCTTCTGATAGTGATACTGATGATGATGGTGCTGGTTACGCTACTGGTAAAAAGCTGTGTTTGATGGCCAAAGAGGTCGAGGAGTCTGATGAGGATGATGGTGGTAGTACGTTTTTGGCTGATATGAGGGAAGCTGATCAAAACAGAGATTCTCCTCAATGGAAAACTGAAATGATGTATAAGGTTGATAATTTTCGAACTTATACTGATGATGAAAAAGCTGAAATGTTTGACTACCTAAGAATTGACTTATGCAGAAGCTGCAAACGTGAAGAGAGTTTGAAATCTAGTAACAAATCTTTAAATGAAAAACTCAAAGGCAAAAATGATGAAATTAAGATCTTAAAAGATACAATTTCCAAACTTGAAAAACAAAACTTTGCTTTAGAATCTCTTCACGTTGAGGCAGCAGAAGTCAAGACCCAGCTGGACAATCTCAAAAGAGTTGTTGCTTCATGGTGCACATCTGCTCAACGCACAGCTAAATGTGTTAACGAGCAGGTGCCTGCCCAAGTTCAAGCCTTCTTTGCTGGTGACTATGCTGCTGCTGCTGCTGCTATTGCAGAAGTTACTTTCATGGACCCGATTCTTGAAACTGATCCTGAAGCTGTCTTGCCAAACACTTTTGCCAAGATAGTTGAAGGTAAAAAGGTTGTGACAAACAAATTTGTTAGACCTACTGTGTCCCCACCACCTGCCTTGAAAGAAATTTTGGAGGATGAAGTTAGAGCAAGAGAAGCCAGTAACTCAATTGATGAGACTACTGACCCCTCAAGCATCTACTACATGACTTCGAAAGAAAGACGTATTAAAAGGGAAATCACTGAAAACAATTTGAGAAAAGTTAAACCAACTGATTCCCCTTCGTGTTCGAGTTCTACCAGTGCTAAGCCAGCTGATGACCAATCTACTGGTCACCCAGTAGCTGCAGACAAGCCAGTGAAACGAAATACTGGCAAATCTAAGGCAGTAGTTAAGATACCTACTGGTTCATCAGCATCAGAAGACAAGCCAACAACTTCCCACGCTAACTTGTCAAATGATAAAGGAAAGACAGTTCGCCATGGTCATGGTACTGGTTCCAAAAGGAAAGCTGCCCATAAGGGAAAAGCAAAAATTGACTCGACTGATGAGCTGTCTATCACTGAGATAATGACAGTCAAGCTTGACCAGCTAATTGAGGCAGTAACCAAAAGTCGACCCGATCTTACTGCCCCTATTAGATCTGTGCATGACCAGCCACAAAAGCCAAAAGTGAGAAAATGCTACAAATGTGGCAGCAAAGCTCACTTGGCTAACCAGTGTACTCAAACCCAAACCCCATCTGCTACTTCTTCTAGCAAGCCAGTAGAAAAGAAGAAGTCATCAAAGGTGACTCCTTCAGAACCCATCCTTGGATGGGTTCCCAAAAAGAACTAATCTCTAAGCTATTGTGCAGGGCATTCAAAACAAGCAAATCTGGTATCTCGATAGTGGTTGTTCGAGACATATGACCGGAAGTAAGTCCCTGCTGATGGACTATCAGGAAAAGGATGGTCCAGTTGTTTCGTATGGAGATAATTCGTTGGGTTACACAAAGGGTTTTGGTACTTTGACAAATGGGAATGTCACGTTCTCAAATGTTGCATATGTAGTTGGGCTTAAACATAACTTACTCAGCATAAGCCAACTGACAAGCAAGAATAAGATAGTCCAATTCAGAAAGAAAATTGGTACTATTTTTGATAAGACAGGGAAGCCACTGCTGACTGCAAAACGTCATGAAAACATGTATCAAATTGACATGAACACAGCAGTCACAACAACTGATACTTGTTTCTATTCGAAGGCAGCAGACAACCTGAAGTGGTTATGGCACAAGAGACTCTCACATCTCAACTTCAAAGATATTCACAAATTATCCAGTAGAAGTTTGGTGTCTGGGCTACCCACAATGTCTTATGTGAAGGACAGATAGTGTCCTGGTTGTGAAAAGGGGAAACATCACCATGCCTCGTTCAAATCAAAGCAAATCTCATCTGTTGAGAAACCATTTCACTTACTTCATATGGATCTATTTGGTCCAGTGAATGTGGCCAGCTGTAGTGGGAAGAAGTATACACTGGTTATTGTTGATGAATACTCGAGATACACTTGGGTGTTCTTTTTGAGGCAAAAGAGTGAAGCTGCTGATGAAATCATCAATTTTATCAAAAGAATGGAGCTTTTGAATGGGCAACTGGTGAGGCAACTAAGAAGTGATCATGGTACAGAATTCAGAAATGCTACATTAGAAGAATTTTGTGCTGACAAAGGTATTTCCTAAAATTTCTCTGCTGTGAGAACACCTCAGCAAAATGGTGTTGTAGAAAGAAGAAACATAACTCTCATTGAAGCAGCAAGATCTATGTTGGCTGAGTCTGGGTTGAAGAATTCCTACTGGGCAGAAGCTGTGAATACTACCTGTTTTACCCAGAATAGATCTCTTATTGTGAAAAGACATCAGAAAACTGCTTATGAAGTTCTCAAAGGAAGAAGACCCTCAATTTCATTTCTTCATGTATTTGGTACTCCCTGTTACATTCTAAATAATAGGGATCAGCTGGGCAAATTCGATGCTAAAGCTGATGAAGGTATATTCCTTGGATATTCCAACATGTCAAAGGCATATAGGGTCTACAACAAAAGAAGGGGTTGTTTTGAAGAATCCATTAATGTTACATTCGATGAAACTGCCTCTGCTTCATCTACTGATCGTGAAGATGAAGTGTTACTGTTTGAAGAGCCTACTCAGCAAGCTCTTGATGATGAAGAGCCAGCAGCACAACCCTCACCAATCCATGCTGCTGGGTTCTCTGATGATGAAATGGAACATTCTGTTCCATCTGTGTCTAAACCAAGTGGACCTACTGGTTCTACTGAAGTGCTGCAACTTGAGCCTAGGTCTGCTGGTTCTGAGAGATCACAAGCTGGTACTGATTCTACTGATATTGATCAGCAACCTTCTGTTGCTGCTCACTCATCTGAACCAGCTGATGATCAAGATGCTGTGTGTTCTACAACCAGCTCACCTATTCATAACACCAAATGGACAAGGGAGCATCCGATTGAGCAGATTATTGGTAATCTTGCGAGTGGTGTTAAAACACGGAGGCATGCAACCAGCAACTTTTGTATGCATGTTAATTTTGTGTCTACCATTGAGCCCACGTGTCCTGAGGAAGCACTTCAAGATCCTAGCTGGGTTGGTTTAATGCAAGAAGAAATTACTCAGTTTGATAGGAACAAAGTGTGGACATTGGTACCTGAACCTGAGGATAAGACAAAGAAGATCATTGGTACTAAGTGGGTGTTTAAAAACAAGATGGATGAAGATGGTGTCGTTATCAGAAACAAAGCAAGATTGGTTGCTCAAGGGTTTAGACAGGAAGAAGGATTGGATTATGGGGAAACTTATGCACCAGTGGCTAGGATGGAAGCTATCAGATTGTTCTTAGCATATGCTGCTAGGATGAACTTTAGAGTATTTCAGATGGATGTTAAATATGCATTTCTGAATGGGAAGCTGCAAGAAGAAGTTTATGTCAAACAGCCTCCTGGTTTTGTAAGCAGTAAATATCCAGACCATGTCTACAAGTTAGACAAAGCTCTTTATGGCCTTAAACAGGCTCCAAGAGCATGGTATGAGACACTTCATGTGTATCTCACTGGTATAGGTTTTAAAGTTGGAATAATTGATACCACTCTATTCTCAAAAGAGATAGATGGTGATCTCTTGTTGGTACAGATATATGTGGATGATATTATTTATGGTTCTAAAAATGAAAAACATTGTCAAGATTTTTCAAAACGTATGTCAAAGGCATATGAAATGAGTTTACAAAGAGATCTGCAATACTTTTTAGGATTGCAGATCAAACAACTTGATGATGGAATATTTATAAGTCAAGATAAATATATCAAAGATATGTTAAAGAAATTTGGTCTGACCTGTTTAAAAGACATAGGGACTCCAATGGCAGCATCCATTAAAATAGATGCTGATCCAAATGGTGAACCAGTCAATATCACTGAATATAGAGGTATGATTAGATCCCTACTTTATCTCACAGCCAGCAGACCAGATATTATGTTCGCCACATGTCTCTGTGCCAGATATCAAGCTGATCCTAAAGAGTCACACTTGCTGGCAGTAAAAAGAATATTCAGATTCCTAAAAGGTACTGCTAAACGTGGTCTTTGGTATCCCAAAGACCAGGATTTTGAACTAATTGGGTATTCAGATGCTAACTTTGCAGGGTGTAAAATAGACAGGAAAAGTACTACTGATGGTTGCCAGTTACTGGGTAGTAGGCTAGTCAGCTGGACAAGCAAAAAGCAAAATACTGTGTCCACATCTACTGCTGAGGCAGAATATGTCTCTGCTGGTAGTTGTACTGCTCAAGTACTGTGGATGCAAAGCCAGCTAAAGGACTATGGTGTTCATGTTACAAAAACTCCAATCTACTGTGACAACACCAGTGCAATTGCTATCACCAACAATCCTGTGATGCACTCAAGGACTAAGCATGTGACAACCCGGAAATTTCCAATCAAATTTAAACTTTATCTTTATATTATTCCGACACGATAAGCAAAGTTTGTTAAGTTAAATCTCAAGAATTTTAAATTGTGTTCATACATTCATTATAACCTCGACCAAATTCAGACGATTCACGAACCGTTATATATAAATAAATATGTATATATATGTATATATATATATATATCTATATATATATATCTATATATATATATTATAACTTGAGAATATTAATAAAGTATTAAACGTATAATACTTTACATAATCGTATTTGTTTCAATATGTTTATCGATGGAATTAGAAGATAATATCAAATTGTTGATTTATCAGATACATTATGATATGATTACGGGCCTATGTTATGAGGTCCACTGTGATTTAAGAAATCTATTCTTTTTGACAACATTCGGAAAATGGTAAAGTGATTTATAAGTAAGAACGTGAAGTGTAAATAACTTAGATATTGGATATCGACAAGTTAAGTAACTCGATATTTTTCATTAAGATGATTTCATACGTTTATTTAACCTTTGAACTTTATCACATGCTTCACCAACAAACTGTAATTTAAAAACTTGAAACCTATTATGAATATATATGATTCTATTTTTTTAAAACATTTTATGATATAACGATTTCCATTATTTTAACCTTTAAACAAAATGATTCTTAAAAATATATTTGGTTTTGGAAAACAAAATTATTATATTTATTTGATTTAGTTTCAAACGTACAAAAACGTTTTCAGTTTAAAAAGAACTTTATTATTAAAACGTATATAACTTTTATAAATATCTAGAACCACTTTTGACAACTCATTACTTAACCAGTATGATAAAGATAACGATATTTATATTTTATTTTATTAAATATATATAACAATTTAAATTAATATTATATATATTTATACACGTATTATACGTACATAGTTTTATACTTTTACTATACTTAAACTTTACCTTTACTTTATTTTTACTTTACTTTAACTTTAATAATTCACTTTAATAATTCATACTTTAATAATTCACTTTAATAATTCATACTTTAATAATTCCCTTTAATAATTCATACTTTAATAATTCACTTTAATAATTCATACTTTAATAATTCACTTTAATAATTCATACTTTAATAATTCACTTTAATAATTCAAAACTCTATTATAAATAGAATTCAATAGGTTTCATTATTTCATAGAAACTTGAAAATATTTTTCTCTAAACTCTCTCAATCGATTTACATATATATATTTACTCCGTATTATTTCAAGATATTATTAGTATACATAAAATATTACGTCAGAGTACTGTCCGAGTGATTTCGAAATTGTTTTTCGAGTGGGATTGGATTAAGGAAATTATGGGTTATAGCTATGGAGGTGATTGGTATGGTTCATGGGTATGCTCGTGAGGTCAATATAGTGTTTATCATCTCCATTGCGTCTACGTACCTTTCCTGCAATATTGAATCTCAATATTGATACGTGAGTACTCATAATTTAACTTTTACATACTAATAGTGTATCCCTGACTAGTGCTCGAGTATATAGGATTATGCATGTTTGTACTTTTGATATTGCCTTTAGTTAGGTTATGTTGAATCCTGAATTAGTTATATATGCGACTGAGATAAGGTATAAGATATGCATGTCGTTGGAAAGCTATCGAAAAATTTAGAACTTTTCATTTAGATATCGAATGATTTCGATGAATGGATTTGAAGTTATAGTCCATCGAATTTTTGTATTATTATTAAAAATGATTATTATTATCGTCGTTATTATCGTCGTTCTAGTTTTTTCTTATTATTATTATTATTATTATTATTATTATCTTTATTAATAAAAGGATTTATCACTAAAAATTGTTATTTTTTTTATTATTACTATCGTTATTATCGTTAAAGTTATAATTAGTATTATTATTATTATCCAATTATTATTATTATTATTATTATTATTATTATTATTATTATTATTATTATTATTATTATTATTATTATTATTATTATTATTATTATTATTATTATTATTATTATTATTATTATTATTATTATTATTATTATTATTATTATTATTATTATTATTGGTATTATTATTATTATCATTATTAATATATATATCATTATTTAAAAATGGTTATTGTTATTGTTATTATTATTATTACTATATTATCATTAAGATAATTATTAGTATTATCGTTAATAATGTTATAGTAACTATCATTATTAATATTAGTGTAATTAAAACAAATATTTGTAACACCTAATTATTTTGATTACTATTATTATCATTATTACGAACACGATATAAAAGACGATTAAAAGCTATTAAACGAAACGATTAGGAAATAATGGGTAAGAGTATCATGATGAAATTAAAATATTATAAGATATTGATTTAGATAAAATTATCGTTCTTATTATTTTTATCATTACTATTATTATTAAAATTATCGTTAGTATTAAAACTATCATTTTAACAAAAATTATCATTTTAATAGAAATGTCATTGTTACTATAAAATATCATTATTATTATTATTTTAAATAGAATTATTATTTTAAAGATAATATTAAAAATTATCGTAAATATTAAAGTTATCATAATTAGAATTATCGTTTTATCATAATGTCATCTTAGTAATTATAAATATTGATATTTTTATAATAATAATTATTATTACAAAATAATACAACTTTTACTTACTATCATTATAGATATTATTTTATCAAATAAATATTTGATACAAACATATTTTACTACGTGTAATAACTTACTTTAATAATACGTATCATATTATCTTTATAATATTAAATGAACCCTATAAATTTTATTACTTAATATATATAAAAGTATATTTTATTATATAAATATAATATAAAATTTTATTTATTAATAAATAAATTATATTATTTACTCTAATAAATCTTTTAAAAATATTTAAAAATATAAAAGGACGATATTTAAACTATATATTAATCATGTATAAATTTTTGGAAATTATTTTGAGTCAAATTTACTTTTGTTGACTTTTGCATATTAGTCTCGAGCATTAGGATTGTGGTACACTATGACTTGACCTAATTTGTTAGACAAATATTGACCAACACATAAATATATATAATTAATTTAGGTTCGTGAATCCGAGGCCAACCTTGCACTTGTTCAATGATGTTATATGTATTTTTACTACGAAATACAGTATGGTGAGTTTCATTTGCCTTTTTACCCTTTATATTTTTGGGCTGAGAATACATGTTCAATTTTTATAAATGTTTTACGAAATAGACACAAGTAATCGAAACTACATTATATGGTTGAATTATCGAAATCGAATATGCCCCTTTTTATTAAGTCTGGTAATCTAAGAATTAGGGAACAGACACCCTAATTGACGCGAATCCTAAAGATAGATCTATTGGGCCTAACAAACCCCATCCAAAGTACCGGATGCTTTAGTACTTCGAAATTATATCATGTCCGAAGGAGGATCCCGGAATGATAGGGGATATTCTTATATGTATCTAGTTAATGTCGGTTACCAGGTGTTCACCATATGAATGATTATTTTTTGTCTCTATGCATGGGACGTATATTTATGAGAACTGGAAATGAAATTCTTGTGGTCTATTAAAATGATGGAAATAAATGATTATGATAAACTAATGAACTCACCAACCTTTTGGTTGACACTTTAAAGCATGTTTATTCTCAGGTGTTAAAGAAATCTTCCGCTGTGCATTTGCTCATTTTAAAGATATTACTTGGAGTCTTTCATAGCATATTTTGAAGAACGTTGCATTCGAGTCATTGAGTTCATCAAAGATTATTATTAAATCAATTTATAGTTGGATAGTGGATATTATGAAATGGTATGCATGCCTGTCAATTTTTGATGTAAAGAAAGATTGTCTTTTAAAAACGAATGCAATGTTTGTAAAATATATCATATATAGGTCAAATACCTCGCAATGTAATCAACTATTGTGAATCGTTTATAATGTATATGAACGGGTCCTTTCAGTTGGTATCAGAGCGGTGGTCTTAGCGAACCAGGTCTGCATTAGTGTGTCTAACTGATAAGTCGTTAGGATGCATTAGTGAGTCTGGACTTCGACCGTGTCTGCATGTCAAAAGTTTTGCTTATCATTTCTAGTCGGAAATCATCTGCTTATCATCCATAGGAAATTACCTGCTTATCATTATTAGTCTAGACACGTCTTGCTACATTAATTGCATGAGTAGTGTATAGACAAACTTCATATCTTAGCGTATCTGCTAAATCATATCTTATCGTATCTGTTACTTTAAACTTTACCTGAAATACCCCGCAAATTCCTCCGTAATCTATGAAATCTTTTGATCTCTATATATAGATATCCTATGTAAATAGAATACCACCCGATAGCCGAAAAATCATTTTTATATCGAAAATCCTTTATCCCATCATACGAAATGGAATTTGTCATCAGTTCAAGTCACTCGGATTCCAAAATGGAATCTCACTCAAGCTCCGAAAGCAGTGTGACCGGTATGGATCAACCAATCAGTCATCACCTATTCTGGATGAATTGGGGATGGGTTCGTAGCCTCCTCAATCATTGGAAACAAGAAGAAGGCGATCCTTTTCATCCACCACATTGCCCTCTTGGCGAAGAACCTGAAGCACTTACCGGTGAACCTGTTCGAGACACCATTTTCTCTCTCATTTCCAGGGTATCTCGTCACGATTATATACTACATCAAATTCTAGATTTTATTTATCCGCTCGTTCCGACCGACAATCATCCTGGAATAATAGAAGAAGTCAACGAACTTCGCGCTCGGGTAGTGGCTTTGGAGAATATGGTGCAGAGATTACAAACACCAGCAGCAGCACCAGCAGCATAACCAGTACCACCATCATCAACGCCAACAGTACCATTACCACCTCCAACCACAACCGCGTTGTAAACCTCAACTTCACAATCTGTCCCACGAGCATCAACGTCATACGCACCATAGATACCAAGGAGTACCAACAACAATAACTGACGAAGTATTAATTCATAACTTCATTGGAGAAACATTCCGCGGCGATTATATAATCTCTAAAGTCTTAGAGATTATCTAATCTAGCCCTAACCATAAATCAGTTAAGCGAACCAAAATGATAGAAAGAAGAGTAGAAACCCTGACAAAAATGGTGTGTGATTAACAAGTTAAACTTGTTTTACCAACAGCATCAACAGTACCGTCAACGTCACCAGCATCGTCAGTACAGTCAACATCAGAATCAACAACACCTATAACATCACAAACTCCGTCAGTTCAAGAATCACTGTGGACATCATTACGAATCAATAACGTGTATATTGTTTCAACAAGTTATGAAGAATTAACTCATTCCCTCTGAAGAAATTATATATATATATATATATATATTATATATATATATATATATATATATATATATATATATATATATTTTTGAAATAAAAAACAAATCTTTCCGTGCTAAGCTATTGTGTGTGAATCTTAACTACTCAGTTAATTCATATTACAAATATGCAATAATGTACGTCCCTCACCCGCGACTTAACCATCGTTAACTACAATCTCTGTCTCAATTCAACAAATTCCAATTCCTAATAAATCAAGTATATATTTGATTTTACACTTCATCATTGATGTAACCGAAACTTTTCAGATAACATCATTCGTACTTTGCGAAGTTCACAAGAATTTAACGAAAACCAACATCACTTCTCAACAAATAACAAAGTATTGATTCATAATTTCAATATTATTGAAGAAATACTTATGTAACGTCTAAACCTTCAAGGAATTATTCAATTCTAGTTCCAACCGTAAATCGAATGAGTTTAATTTAGTATTAACTCATTAAAATCTATGTTACATCTGAGGAGAATATATACATATATATTTTCATAAAGACTGTAATAAAATTCTTATGTACAAAATATTAATTGTGAAAATTTTTTAACGGGTAGGTAATACCCGAGAGATATATATAAATTCACAATTAATATGTTACATTCTTCGAATCAGATTAAGCAAATTATCAATTATACTTCCTACTTTCACAATAATATACATTCTTTCATAGAAATCAAAACAACCATACTCATTCAAACCCAATTACGTATTCTGATTTTAAAATCTCAGAATTCAATTCGAGATATAACCGGTACCATTACTTTTAGATTCCTACATCTTTCAAAGCTATACTTTGACTTCAAAAGTGTGTTAGAACATCAAATGTATACAAACGATTACAATCTATGTTCAAACCCTTCGAAAATCTCTGAAGACACTTCAAATAATGAGCAATCGAGATGATGATCCAACCACATATTACCCACAGTTATGTACTTAAAAAGCTCTCGAAACCAAAGTCATAATTCAACACATATCTGTGTCAGATCTTTTGGCATTTATTAGCAAAAATAACCTTGCAATTCCTTTGCAAAGTAGCAAATTATATCACAGCTCCAGCAAGACAACTTCGATTTTTTCATTCGGAGTAGCCTTATCATAATTTTGATATATGTGATTACCCTTTTGTTACCGGAGAACCTTTCATATTCCACCACATTAGCAATAAACTTACCAACAACTTCACTGATCTTGGGCATTCCGAAGAATCTTTATATTTATCGAAACCTCATCATTTACTCATCTGCCTCTTGTAACGAGAATTGTCATACGAATCATTGGGAGTTAGCAATCAGTATTTTGAAATCTCACAGCATGTTGACGCCAACAGTTATACATAACGTCTATTTCCAAGGCTTACATACTTCGAATGAGAAGTTTCTGAAAAACACTCTGAACCGCGAACTAGTTCTCGAAATGCTGATGAAGCAACAAAAACTGTAAACGACCTTAGCAGTAAAAAGTTTGATGATAAAGATTAGTGCATTAACAAAGCTCAGAAATAGAGAAGTTTTAGAACTGGAAAACGGATTGAGCAAAGTATGAAGGAGGCTGTGGACAAATCACAAAGACTGAACCTGCCTTCAAAGAATCCAAATGATTCAGTGTCTGCTGAAGTCATTAACGAATACCTTGCTCCTGACACTAAACCCTTACAGACAATATTCTTCATCATCCTCTGATATTAGAAATTCTAAGATATCATCGTATCTTTCATTATAAATATCCTCCATATTTCTGAAGATATTTCCATAACTATTCTTATCTGGAATCATTTATCTCTTTGCGCTATCTGTATTATATCAAAAAGGAAACTGTTTAGTTCCTATACTCTGTAAACCTTTGAGTTTAAAATATGAATGTTTTTGAAGTAGTGTTGGAAACTGAAGCATGAGTTAGTATAATATAATGACACTTGATCAACGTGATTATATTACAGTAATGCATGCTGAGTTTCTAAATGGAACGTGATGATTCACAGATCATAACATCATCATGTGCCATGTTATACGACTCTTGTATTCTATTTAACCTCTAAAATATCAAGAAAATATTTCTTGATGATTCGGCCTTTTCCAAGGTATTCTAGTAATTTGACAAGTCAAGATCGTGCCATCACAATTTCCTTCCTAGAACATTAACAATGTTCATTCCGAAAATCATATTTGTGAATTCTGGACCATTACAAGCGGTGCTTAATCGCAAGAAGAAGAAACGAAAGGACAAAACTCCGAAATAGAAATTAGGGTATAAATTGCAGCAAATAAAAGATAGCATTAACTGTGGATGACAATGATTATAGAAGATAGAAACAGAGACTTTGAAATATAAGGGAAGATATAAAGCCCAACGACAAACCAAAAATTATAAACCATATATATCGATGCATATAGCAATATAAAGACACGGGAGAACTAGAAACACTATAAACCCAAGAGTATAGTAGAAGTAAATAGATTCTTCCGGCGGTAGATGAAAAAGAAGAATGACCGATATGAAAGTTATAAGTATATCGAGAATCAGAACTGGATGGAGCATATTGATGAATACTTTAAAATATGAGTTGAGGGGGAAAGAATAGAAGGTGATGAAACATGACTAGGAACTTAGAAATCAACAGATTTAACTCACACAATGACGGAATAAGTGAATCAAACCCTCTAGTGAATAGGTTAAGCTTTTTGTGACTAATTTAGTCATACCACAACTAAATCAAGTGTGATTAGATTAACACATAGAGCTATTATTCACCACCTGGCTGATTTGGGTTGAGAGAGAATCGGAGGAGCTCACCAGATCTGAGTGTGTGTAACAAATGAGAGGCTTAACCTAAAAAATGAAGAACATAAGACTTTATATACCCCTGCTGTTGACTCACCCGTACGATTCATCCATCACACATACGAGTTGGCTTCATCAGCCGTACGGGTGATCACTCACTCGTGTCTTCTCATTTAGATTGTAATTGTGACTTAGCTCAGCATCAACCGTGCGTATGAGCCTGTCAGCCGTACGAGTGAGGCTTCACTCGGACGTCTGACTAATCCAACATAGTCACACATCCACATCTCGTTCCTGCAGTTGCTGTAACCACATACAAACACAAATAGGATAATAACGAACGATCATGGTGGCCTGTAAACTGTTGTACCTGCAATGGACGTGGGTAGATGTCTAGGGACTTGCATAAAATGCATCAACAGAAGGTGTGAGTTGTAAGAAAAGGAAGGAGGTGAATTTATAAGAAAATCTCAGACAGAACAATTAAAATGGATGATCGCATTTAAAGCGGATCCTAATTCCTTTTGTTACCGGAGAATCAAATCTTATTACAAATATTTTCTTCAAATCCCTTGAAATCTGGAAATCAATCATATCTACGTCAAATGATAAGATGAATCTACACTTACTCATTTCACTCTTCTATGTTAGCTTCATTCGTACTCTTCATATAAATGGATTGTTTATCCAAATTATTCGCTGATGATAAAACTCTAATTTTCAGCCTGTATGCATCATGAAAACATACTTATTATCATTCAAGACCTTTCCACTCAAATTTCGGGACGAAATTTCTTTAACGGGTAGGTACTGTGACAACCCGGAAATTTCCAATCAAATTTAAACTTTATCTTTATATTATTCCGACACGATAAGCAAAGTTTGTTAAGTTAAATCTCAAGAATTTTAAATTGTGTTCATACATTCATTATAACCTCGACCAAATTCAGACGATTCACGAACCGTTATATATAAATAAATATGTATATATATGTATATATATATATATATATATATATATATATATATATATATATATATATATATATATATATATATATATATATATATTATAACTTGAGAATATTAATAAATTATTAAACGTATAATACTTTACATAATCGTATTTGTTTCAATATGTTTATCGATGGAATTAGAAGATAATATCAAATTGTTGATTTATCAGATACATTATGATATGATTACGGGTCTATGTTATGAGGTCCACTGTGATTTAAGAAATCTATTCTTTTTGACAACATTCGGAAAATGGTAAAGTGATTTATAAGTAAGAACGTGAAGTGTAAATAACTTAGATGTTGGATATCGACAAGTTAAGTAACTCGATATTTTTCATTAAGATGATTTCATACGTTTATTTAACCTTTGAACTTTATCACATGCTTCACCAACAAACTGTAATTTAAAAACTTGAAACCTATTATGAATATATATGATTCTATTTTTTTAAAACATTTTATGATATAACGATTTCCATTATTTTAACCTTTAAACAAAATGATTCTTAAAAATATATTTGGTTTTGGAAAACAAAATTATTATATTTATTTGATTTAGTTTCAAACGTACAAAAACGTTTTCTGTTTAAAAAGAACTTTATTATTAAAACGTATATAACTTTTATAAATATCTAGAACCACTTTTGACAACTCATTACTTAACCAGTATGATAAAGATAACGATATTTATATTTTATTTTATTAAATATATATAACAATTTAAATTAATATTATATATATTTATACGCGTATTATACGTACATAGTTTTATACTTTTACTATACTTAAACTTTACCTTTACTTTATTTTTACTTTACTTTAACTTTAATAATTCACTTTAATAATTCATACTTTAATAATTTACTTTAATAATTCATACTTTAATAATTCACTTTAATAATTCATACTTTAATAATTCACTTTAATAATTCATACTTTAATAATTCACTTTAATAATTCATACTTTAATAATTCACTTTAATAATTCAAAAATCTATTATAAATAGAATTCAATAGGTTTCATTATTTCATAGAAACTTGAAAATATTTTTCTCTAAACTCTCTCAATCGATTTACATATATATATTTACTCCGTATTATTTCAAGATATTATTAGTATACATAAAATATTACGTCAGAGTACTGTCCGAGTGATTTCGAAATTGTTTTTCGAGTGGGATTGGATTAAGGAAATTATGGGTTATAGCTATGGAGGTGATTGGTATGGTTCATGGGTATGCTCGTGAGGTCAATATAGTGTTTATCATCTCCGTTGCGTCTACGTACCTTTCCTGCAATATTGAATCTCAATATTGATACGTGAGTACTCATAATTTAACTTTTACATACTAATAGTGTATCCCTGACTAGTGCTCGAGTATATAGGATTATGCATGTTTGTACTTTTGATATTGCCTTTAGTTAGGTTATGTTGAATCCTGAATTAGTTATATATGCGACTGAGATAAGGTATAAGATATGCATGTCGTTGGAAAGCTATCGAAAAATTTAGAACTTTTCATTTAGATATCGAATGATTTCGATGAACGAATTTGAAGTTATAGTCCATCGAATTTTTGTATTATTATTAAAAATGATTATTATTATCGTCGTTATTATCGTCGTTCTAGTTTTTTCTTATTATTATTATTATTATCTTTATTAATAAAAGGATTTATCATTAAAAATTGTTATTTTTTTTATTATTACTATCGTTATTATCGTTAAAGTTATAATTAGTATTATTATTATTATCCAATTATTATTATTATTATTATTATTATTATTATTATTATTATTATTATTATTATTATTATTATTATTATTGGTATTATTATTATTATTATTATCATTATTAATATATATATCATTATTTAAAAATGGTTATTGTTATTGTTATTATTATTATTACTATATTATCATTAAGATAATTATTAGTATTATCGTTAATAATGTTATAGTAACTATCATTATTAATATTAGTGTAATTAAAACAAATATTTGTAACACCTAATTATTTTGATTACTATTATTGTCATTATTACGAACACGATATAAAAGACGATTAAAAGCTATTAAACGAAACGATTAGGAAATAATGGGTAAGAGTATCATGATGAAATTAAAATATTATAAGATATTGATTTAGATAAAATTATCGTTCTTATTATTTTTATCATTACTATTATTATTAAAATTATCGTTAGTATTAAAACTATCATTTTAACAAAAATTATCATTTTAATAGAAATGTCATTGTTACTATAAAATATCATTATTATTATTATTTTAAATAGAATTATTATTTTAAAGATAATATTAAAAATTATCGTAAATATTAAAGTTATCATAATTAGAATTATCGTTTTATCATAATGTCATCTTAGTAATTATAAATATTGATATTTTTATAATAATAATTATTATTACAAAATAATACAACTTTTACTTACTCTCATTATAGATATTATTTTATCAAATAAATATTTGATACAAACATATTTTACTACGTGTAATAACTTACTTTAATAATACGTATCATATTATCTTTATAATATTAAATGAACCCTATAAATTTTATTACTTAATATATATAAAAGTATATTTTATTATATAAATATAATATAAAATTTTATTTATTAATAAATAAATTATATTATTTACTCTAATAAATCTTTTAAAAATATTTAAAAATATAAAACGACGATATTTAAACTATATATTAATCATGTATAAATTTTTGGAAATTATTTTGAGTCAAATTTACTTTTGTTGACTTTTGCATATTAGTCTCGAGCATTAGGATTGTGGTACACTATGACTTGACCTAATTTGTTAGACAAATATTGACCAACACATAAATATATATAATTAATTTAGGTTCGTGAATCCGAGGCCAACCTTGCACTTGTTCAATGACGTTATATGTATTTTTACTACGAAATACAGTATGGTGAGTTTCATTTGCCTTTTTACCCTTTATATTTTTGGGCTGAGAATACATGCGCAATTTTTATAAATGTTTTACGAAATAGACACAAGTAATCGAAACTACATTATATGGTTGAATTATCGAAATCGAATATGCCCCTTTTTATTAAGTCTGGTAATCTAAGAATTAGGGAACAGACACCCTAATTGACGCGAATCCTAAAGATAGATCTATTGGGCCTAACAAACCCCATCCAAAGTACCGGATGCTTTAGTACTTCGAAATTATATCATGTCCGAAGGAGGATCCCGGAATGATAGGGGATATTCTTATATGTATCTAGTTAATGTCGGTTACCAGGTGTTCACCATATGAATGATTATTTTTTGTCTCTATGCATGGGACATATATTTATG
The DNA here is from genome assembly GCF_046630445.1 of Rutidosis leptorrhynchoides. Taxonomy (NCBI): domain Eukaryota; kingdom Viridiplantae; phylum Streptophyta; class Magnoliopsida; order Asterales; family Asteraceae; genus Rutidosis; species Rutidosis leptorrhynchoides. Next base: position 596,123,480 of record NC_092334.1, read on the forward strand.
AGAACTGGAAATGAAATTCTTGTGGTCTATTAAAATGATGGAAATAAATGATTATGATAAACTAATGAACTCACCAACCTTTTGGTTGACACTTTAAAGCATGTTTATTCTCAGGTGTTAAAGAAATCTTCCGCTGTGCATTTGCTCATTTTAAAGATATTACTTGGAGTCTTTCATAGCATATTTTGAAGAATGTTGCATTCGAGTCATTGAGTTCATCAAAGATTATTATTAAATCAATTTATAGTTGGATAGTGGATATTATGAAATGGTATGCATGCCTGTCAATTTTTGATGTAAAGAAAGATTGTCTTTTAAAAACGAATGCAATGTTTGTAAAATATATCATATATAGGTCAAATACCTCACAATGTAATCAACTATTGTGAATCGTTTATAATGTATATGAACGGGTCCTTTCAAAGCACATCGATGTTCGGTATCATTTCATAAGGGATCATGTTCAAAAGGGTGATGTTGAGTTACATTTTATTTCTACAGACCAGCAATTAGCAGACCTATTTACAAAGCCATTAGATGAGAAACATTTTAACTATCTCATCTCTGAGCTGGGTATGCTTGAACTTTAAATAAAAGACAACTTTTGTTGGTGTGCTGGCTCTACAACGTGTAGGGCAAACTAGTAAGTCACATTTATTTACTTACTGCCTACATGTCAAACAACCAGCACAGCAAGGTCTTTTATATTTTGGTTACTTAAATGTTTTCAATGAAATAATAAATAGCTCTCCAAATTTAATGATTCCTTAAAACTGGAAACTCATTTACTTCCAATGATTTAAATTAAATTCAAGACATATTAAATGTAACAAAAGTATTTTGTATTTAATACAAAAATTATTTTTGAGGTTTTAAATCAATTTGTTTGAAATGAAATCTGAAGCATTTAATGCTGTATGGGAGGAATGAGTGTTTAAGCCGTATAAATGTCATGTCAACAGTCTGTGTCCCCTTGAAAACGTGCCAGTCTGTCACATCTGCCCACGCGCCTGCAGATGACAGTAATTTTCTCTCTCCTGCACTTTTTCACCCAATCACAACGGATAAAAGTGTGTTTCAAAATCTTCGGTTATTCATTATTCAAAACACACACACTTTTACTCTCAAAATCTTTTCAATCTTCAATCTTCAAATCTTCATCCTACATTCATCAATGGCAGAACAACAACAACAATCACCACGTACTGCAAGCCAGTAAGAGGAACAACAGCAACAACAACCTCAAACAGTCGAACCACAACAGCAACCACAACCTGCCCCACAACCGCAACCAGCACCAGCACCGGAGGAACCGGTGGTTTAAGAACAAGTCGTTCAAGGACCACTGTTCAATCTCCACCCCAACCTGATTAGGGCTCCCAATGCACCTGATCACTCACTGATTCGCCTATCTAGAGGCAATGCTGCACATGCCCTCTCTATCCCCAAATCGAAGGTTAACAAAGGGTATGAGGCCCTCATCAAATATATCCGTCAATCACCTCTGGCAAGAGCCATCACCGGTGTACCTTCCCGATTCTATGCTGCCTGTTTGGCATGATTTTGGTATACTGCCACTGTTACCACCACTCCCGGCAACGTTCCATGTATTCGTGGCATGGTGACTGAAACCCTAAATTGCTCTGTCACCGTCGAAGCTATTAGACGTGCTCTTCAATTGCCCGGTGGACCATTTGTTGATTCACCTACTAGTGACGAATTCAGAAGGGAGGTGTTGGAGACCATTGGTTTTGCTGGACCAGTGGCACATACACCGTTGAGAAAGCATATGCCACCACTGTGGTACTACTTCTTTGGGTTGATGACTCAGTGCATGAGTCAAAAGTCAGGAAGCTTTGACCAATGCTCAGATTTTGAGCTCAAGCTTGGTCATGGGTTGTTGTTCAACAGGAACATCGATTACGCCCTTGAAATTTATTTGAGGCTAAGGGAAATGGTGACTGCTAGAGTAAGAACCAACTTGATTCCATTTCCACGATTCTTAAGCCTGGTATTTGAAAGTGAACTGGGTGAAGCTTATCAGCAAATTGCTGATCAATCATTTGAGGTCCCAGTAAAACAAGGGGGCATGCCAAAGGATGTACCTGCTGCTCCATATGCTGAGTTGACACCAGCAATGAACGAGTATCTTGCTGCTCGTCGTGGAGCCACCGAATCGACTGCCTCTGGTTCTGCACCAGCTGAGGGGGAGGGTCCTCAGCGAAAGCCAGCAACGCGAAGGATGCAGCCAGCTACCTCAACTAGTACAGCCACCATCTCATATACTGGTAAAGCAGTAGTTGTATTAGAATCTAGTGCTCTCTGATCATAAAGAACAGTCCTAGTCTTATATACTGACTACCCAATTCTAGTGTTGGAATCCGTTGCTCATCTATTTCTTGGTAACAGGCAAACCTAAGCGTGCTAAAGCTGGCTCCAAGCGAACCACAGGGGAGATTGCACCAGTCTCAGCTGCTGCTCCTGCAAAGGATGTAGCTATGGAACCTGGTGCGTTTCTAGACCAAATAGCAGAACAATCTAACTTAATTGAAAATTTTTTAACTGCTGACTTGAAAAATGTTGAGGGAGTTAAAGGTATAACCCTGGCTCCCAACCTGACTGGTTTTAAAACAGGTGTCAAGAAGAGTAGCAACCCATACTCTTCTAACCAGGCACTTCCACATTTTTCTGAAATGAACTTAATGCAATACTCTCTACTGACAGTACAACCAGCAGAGAACATAACTGACCCGCAAAGCAGGCTTGAGCTGGGTCTTCATCGTGTTGAACCAGCTCAGGTGACTGCACAGCCAGTATGTTACTCGGATACTGATAAGAGTCACACTCCTACATCATTACCAGCCAGATCTCTTACACTATCTGGATCAACATGTGTTGCCAATGAGTCAGCAGAGTCACCGCTGTACTTACAGACACCTTCTTCTGTCTCATTCGAAGGGCTGACCAAATCACAAGTCTGTCCCCAGAGACCAAAAACAGATGCAATTGTTGAGTCAAATTTATTTGGTTCTACAGTTGCTAACATAACTTGTTCTATTGTTTCAGTTCTTAGCAGGGTAGATGAACATGCAGAGGGGGAGCAAAATAAAGATGTTGTTATTCCTACTGGTGATATTGCTGCCTCTGCTACTGGTGTTGGTGCCACTGATTCTGTTACTGGTGGTGCTGATGCTGGTACTGTGGATTCTGCTGCTGCTGGTGTTACTGAGGAGTTGGCCACTACTACTGTTCCTCCTCAAACTCTCAGTACCACTACTTCCACTACTGAGCATGATGTGGAAGATGTTATCATGGAAGAACCTCCTGTTCTTGAGAAGGTTATTGCTAATATTGTCAAGGATGTTCTTCTTGATGAACCTGTCACCCAGCCAAGAGTGGACTCTGCATTAATGTCTGATGAGCCTGCTGATTCTTCTGATTCTTCTACTATGGAACGTCAAGTTCTTACAGAATCTGCAGTTCGTCATCCTATTGGTCCAATTTTGGTTGCTACTGAACCAACTGCTGAGATGGAGTTTGAAACCATTCAGCCAAATGCAGCTAATGTTATTGTCATTCCTGGTTCTGATTCTGGTATTGTTACAGCTGATGCTAGTGCTAGTGCTACGTTTCCATCTGATTCTGCTATGGATGCTGGTACTAGTGCTACTTTTCCTTCTGATACTGGTGCACAGGTTGCTGATGTTAAGGATGCTGGTACCTCTGCTGACACAACTACTGATTCGACTAAGGCTCCTGTTACTGAGGAAAAAAGCCATATGTTGTGCAGGTACCAGATCCAGATGAAGTTGTTCCTAACTTCATTTTCAAGGGAGCGTCAATCTCTCCCAAGATTGCTATGCTGGTCGATCAGCTGACCATTGATCCCGAATCTGCAATAGTCTCAGCCAGCAGATTACCTCGTGAAGAGATGGTTGAGCTATTATCTCAGCTTGATAGACCAGCTAGAGAAGAAATTTATGAGAGGATAGCCCTGCTGGAGCAAATCAATGAACAGCCTTACTATCATGTTTTTGGTATGGCTCCAGCTGCTTCGCCATTTCCTGGTACATGGAGGCCTCTCAAGTTTGTCATCGATCCTACTACTGGTAAGTGTGTTATGCAAAATGTCCCTGATTCGCCAGTACCTTCTTCTTCCTCAGCTTCTTCCTCATCATCTTCTTCTGATGGGGATGCTGATGATGGTACTGGTAAGGGCGAACCAGTCATTCATGATAACGTGACTGGTTCCAAAGACAAACCAGTGGATCTTATTGATGACAATGCTGATAATAATGCCGACAAGGATATCAGTGGTTCTAAGCCTTCGGGCGAAGGTAAAAACGATGGTGATCATGGTGATGAGTCAGCTCCTGACCTTCCACCTCCACCACCCCACGGTGATACTCCTCTGTTAGCTGGTGCTGACTAACCTTCAACCTCTGCATACTTAAAGTTCAATGCAGATGAGGTTGCTGATATTTCCACCTTTGCTGTCTATAAGACACTGCAAGGGATCACACCAAATTTGGAGGAAACTATTCGCAGAGCTATTGTTGATAGTGTCTCTGCTGCTGTCAGATCTGCTGGAGAGGCTGTTACAACTCCTATTGATCTTAAACTCCAGCAGGTGTGTGTTTTTGCTGATGTGGCAGTCGGAGCAATCATAAAGCACCACGAAGATGAAGAGGAGCTTGAAAGGCGAATTATCTCTCACAATGAGTACTGTGAAAATATCACCCGACTCCAAGCTGATTTGGATGCTGCTAACCGCAGAAATACTTTCTTAAATGAGGAGAACAGGGTGTTACATGAGAGATTGGAATCGCAGGAAGCTCAAATGGCTAACATGATTCCTGCTGCTGCCTATGTTCAGATGGTTGAAAGCATGCAACGAATGGCTGCTTTGCAAGGTGATGTTCGAGCCATCGTTGAACAAATGGCTATGGGTGTAGCCAGGAATGAAGTTAGATCCTCCAATCTTCTGCTAAGACAATTTGGTGTGGATCCTGGTGCCCATCTTACTCCAGAGGTTGCTGAGTGGAACAATTTTGCCTTCTCTGCTCCTCAGTCAGACAGTGATCTTGATGCTACTGTCTCCCCTACTATTCACCCTACTGCCCGTGCTGATGACAAAAAGGGGGAGAAAAAGTCCAAAAAGAAATCTAAAAAGAGAAAACAGTCTGAGGGGGAGCATGAACATGAAAAGGCTCCTAAACACCCCAGGAGAGATGGAGATGGTGATGGTGATGGTCAAGACACTGGCCCTAAGCCCAGCAACGCTCATACTGAAGCTGGTGGTGCACAGGCAACTGGTGGTACTCAACCCAGTGTGTCTGCCACACCAGTGGATGATATTGGTTCTGGCAGTAAGCCCAGTGATGTTTCTGATATGGCTGTAGCTGAAGCTTTTGTGCTGTCTCAATCTATTGAACGTAAAATGAAGAGGAAGTTAGAGAGACATCAAAAGCGACAGCAGGAACTAGATGATGCCTTCAATGCCAAGTTTGAGGCCTTTGCTGAACTTAAACGTCGTAAGATTATGCACAGAAGATGGCTGAGTCCAAAAGCAATGGCAATCGATGATGACCTGACTGCCTTTGATAAACACAGAAAAGAGGCAAGAAAAAGAAATGCCAAGTTCATGGTCAAATACGACAAACAGAGGGCAAAGCTGTATGCACAGAGAGCAGAAAGAATCAGGAACATGACTCCTGCTGAGATGAAGGATTACCTTGATTCTACTAAGTCAACTGGTGGAGTTAGAGCTGATATTTTCATGAAATGGGTTGATGCTATGTTAGAAGCCAGCTCTACTCCTCAACCAGCATCTGCTGCTCAGCCAGCTACACAACAAACACAGCCAACAGAAACAATCATCCTTGATGATGATGATGTTATTAGTCAGGGGGAGCATCTTGCTATTGTTCCTTACCTGCCTCCTATTCAACCAGTATCGACACAAGAACCATCAGCTGAACCCAGGCCTATTGACAAACACAGGGTGAAATCTGCTCCTAGGGACAATCAGCCCCTGAGGAAAGGACCCCTATTCGAGGCAGCTGATGAAGGTACTGAAGTGGTTGAGCCAGCTGATACTAATCAGTCAGCTGGCATTGAAGACACAGCAAGGAGTGCTGTGATAGAAGACCCAGCCAGAAGTGTGCTGCTGGGTAGTACAAGTGTTGAAGACCCAGCAAAGTCGGTTGAGCTGGGTGCTAAACAAGTAGATGATGAAACGGTTGATCCTGCTGACTTCACAGTCTGGGGAAGAGACAGCCAAACATTTGTTCTATCTCCTCTTCCTCCCCAGATTCAAGCTTACTTTGACAGAACACAGGATAACCGGGTCAATCAGCATCCAGTTAGTTCATCTGGCAGCTATGAATCATCTATGTATCCTCCATCTTCCCCAAGGGTTCATGGCAAACATATCACTTGGGAAGATGACTCAGTAACCCATGGTGAGCCGAACATCAGAAAAATGAACCCAGATGAAAGAGATGCCTACAGACTTCAGATCACTGTTCCAGAGCTGCTTGAACAAAGACAAATTGAGCTTAATGAAAGAATTCGTCAAGTCAGGCTGCTGCATCATCCTCTTGATCAGCCACACTATATTGCTGCACTAACCTTTGGCATTGACATTAGGGTGTACTTGAAAAACAGGGGTCTCAGGCTCTCCACTACTGATGAAAGAATTCATTTTGAAGATGCTCTCCAGCTGGGTATGTGATGTCGTAGCGTGGGGTTACGAAATATACTATATTTTTAATACGGAATGCTACAAAATTTAACAAGTTTTAATTAAATATTTACAAAATGGATATACCAAAACCTTGCTACAACACAATAGGCAGTGTACCTAGTCGCGGAGTAGTATAGTTTTTAGTAAGTCCGGTTCGTTCCACAGGGAGACGGGCTTATGAAACACTTATTTTTATATAATTATATTTGTACAAAAATATATAAATATATATATAATAATATATAAAAGTGGGGGTTTTACCGTTTAATGACCGGTTTGTCGATTTTATATCTTAAAGTCACAATTAAAGTCTAATGCAAAAATATAAATGACAAAAATTAAAGTGCGTAAAATAAATAAAATAAAATAATTATTATGCTTATTTAAACTTCCATAATCATGATATTGGCGTATCGATTTTAATTTAGTTCAATGGGATAATTGTCCTTTGGCCTGGAATTATTCAAGATGTCCATACGGTTTTGTCCATAATGGTCCAACGGGCATAATTATAAATGCGAGGTTCTTCGTCAAATAGTCCTTATGTCCGAAGTCAAATATTCCAACTAATTGGGGACTTAAACTGTAACAAGGTCTTAATTCTTTGTTTAATGAATACACCAGGTTAACGACTGCGTGTATTCCAAGGTTTTAATACTTTGTTAACAATTACACCAATTATCCTTGAATGTAATCCACCCCTGTTTTAATTATTCTAGTGGCTATTAATCCATTCCCGTGTCCGGTTAAATGAACGATTATTCGTACATATAAATACCCCGCCCATCGTGTCCGATCGAGTGTATATGGTAATTTATAGGGACGCCCAATTGTAAATCTTTATATTAACATTAACAAACTATCATTTAGTTAAACAAATATAAAGCCCATTAATAGCCCATAGTCTAATTTCCACAAGTGTCGTTCTTTTGTCCAAACCCCAATTATGGTACAAAGCCCAATTACCCAATTTTAGTAATTAGCCCAACATCATGATTACTTTGGCTCAAATAAGCATAATAATAACTTAGCTACGAGACATTAATTTAAAAAGGAGAACATAACTTACATTGAGTATTTATCGCGTAGTGTTACACGGACAGAATTTCGACTTCAAAAACCCGTAAAAATAACTTTTACATAACCCGAACTAATCTAATATAAAACTACCCTATACTATATATATATTATATATATATATCTTTATTTATTTATTTATTACAGAGTATTATTATTATTATGTTTTATGGGTGTGTGTAAAAACGAACGAAAACTGGCAAATTTATAGACCAGGCCTGATTCTGATCCTCATGCGACTCGCATGGGAAATAGCCTTCTGGCCATGCGAGTCGCATGGCCACCCTGGACAGCTCACATTGATTTGTCTCATAGCTTGTCGACATAATATTAAATATAAATAAAATATAAATAATTTTAATAATTATTTATATATTATATTATATTTATATGCATAGTAGACTAGATATTTTTGGTCCGTTGCGTCGCGCGTTTCTTCTTGGCTCGGGTCCCGGTTCCGGATTTTCGGACGTCTTCGCGTATTATTTTATATCGTGTACTTTGCGTTCCGCAACTTGTACTCTTGTCATTTTTAGACGTTCTTCATCAATAATTTGAACCACTTTAATTGTATCTTGTACATTTGAGCATTTTGGACCTTTCCGTCTTCAATTCTTCGTTTTCGCCTTTTGTCTTCGCACTTATTAAATATAAACGAATATTACTTGAATATGGAACAATTACAACTAAAATCCTGTCTTTCTTGGGGGATAATGCTATGAAATATATGTTCTTTTTTAGCCTTATCAATATCCCCACACTTGAGCGTTGCTTGTCCTCAAGCAATACAGTCTTGAAATAAAAACATACAAATCACTTCTTTATTCTTCACACTTTATACATCAGTGATTTTGATACGGCGGTATAAACAATGATAGTAACGATAGAACCATGGTTAAAGGTGGGTGTGTCATCCACAGTTGCCTTGGGTTTAGGTCAACGACACTTGCAATCAAATAGCCGATTTACTTTCGGTTTTCAAAGCAAAGTGCACATTTGAAAGGTGGTTTACAGTCCCACATGACTATAAAAATGTAGATCCTTAAGGAAATTGGATCTTTATGAAAACATTTGATCTTTTAAAAATTCAAGCTAGATTTTACCCTAGACAAGTTTTCTGATTTGATCCATCATCGGTGTTGCAAAATATATTTGTGGATCAATATTTTGGCTTAAAACTTTTAGGTTCGTGTAATCCACTGCTATCCCGGTATCGGAAAGCACACATCCAGTTTACTTGTTCCGTATATTACCTTTCGGTAAACTACCGTCCGGTTGTAAAGGAAAGCGATGAACAAGAAACTGTTAAGGCAATGTCTAATGACATGCATTTGTTCATGGTCTAAAAACGTGTCGGATGCTAGAACTATCCTTAGTAGGAGCAATAGTAAAGATCATCCTATGATTTTTCGGTCTGGCACAAGGTCCTGTCTCTGACCATGCTATGCAACCACCGTTCTTACGGTTGACACCCGATTTGGTTCAGGTGACCTAATGAATTCTAGGTGAATTCCTAGGATTTTACGTTCAATGGTAATGAACGCATTGAAAATGGGTTTTCAGAAAACAAATCGGTTTGTATTTTTGATCAAAATATTTTCTCGTTCAAGCTCGAGTTTAGATATCATCGAATTCCATGAGTTTGTAATTCTCAATCTTTAAGGTCAATCTCAAGGATTGAGTAATATCAGGCTTAAAAGCTGATTTTTAATCTTTTAAGGAGATTATCCTTTCTGGGGATCTGATTCATTAGTCTTATCAAGCTAATTTGCACGGTGCCTCCCCATTGTACGAGATAAATCCTTCTCATGGTTAGGATAAATCTGACCACTTGGCGACCCTGTTTGATGCTGAGGTCCGTGGATTTCCTGCTGATTTTAGAAATGACTTTTCTAGATTTTTCGTCAACCTACAGCTGGTCTGGACGACAACTTCTTGACCTAAATCAAGAAGCGCGTGTCTTTTTCGGAAGACTTTACTTCCTTTTAATGATGGAATTGATTCATCGTGTAGATCCATCTATTCTTTTTTTTTTATCGGGTAAAATAGTTAATTTAGTTCAAAACAAAAACACCTGCAATAACTTTGTACAAACATGTGATAGATAGTTTTTTTAATTGAATAACTTGGTACATTCTCCCCACACTTAGTTTCTTTCTTTGCCTTTTTATTCTCCTTTATTCCATTTTAAATGAATTCAAGCGTTTTAGGTTGTTTCTCAATTTATGTCCTTTTAGAGGTAACGATAATTTCGGTATTAACACCTAATTTTCATCGTTTATAAATATGTATAAACATGATTTTGACTTCATTTAGTTGAAATTTTTTCAAATTTTCACAAAATTTGGCAAATAAACCAAGTGTAAAATCCGAGAGAATTTATAACCCTTCCCCACACTTAAGATCATGCAATGCCCTCATTTGCATGAAATCAGACTCTAATTATAAATTCATGAGGGTGATTAGTGTAGAAAAGTGATTAAGAATACCTAGTTTGTACTTACAAAGCTCGTCGAATGATAGATGGCGCGCCTCACCGTTCATTCCTTCTTGTTTTATCACACATGTTTTTCTTCAAAAATGGTTGCTTTTCTGAACTGTTTGCTAATTTTTGAAAATGCGTATTTTACCCTAAGTTATCATGCATGTTTATTAACGAGTTATGCACTAACCCGAACCCCTAATTTAACGTTAAGTGGGGTTAGACTTCCCCACACTTTAGCTGACGATATGTGAAGTCGGTGGAATAAGTTCCACGAATTAAAATAGTGAGCCAGTTATTTATATCTCGGGTGGTGTATAATATATCAATGGGTTTAAAGTTTAGACTCACCCGAACGTCACTACTTAATTCTTTTTTAAGTGTAGCTTTTAGTAAATGGATATGTCTCTTTTCTGTTTCTTGGTCAAATGGATCGATATACACCGACATACATTCTATAGGGCGGACAATTCCTAATATTTTCTTCCTTTTATTCTCGGGATCAAAGTTTTCACCTCTATTACCCAATTGGGTGAAATCCGAAGTGTCATTATCTATTACAGCTCGTAGTTCATCTTGGGTAGATAACTCGTCTATTGAGAATATTGGGTTGGAAGGTTGTGGAATGGTGAATTTCGGTTTGGCCTCGGGGGTAAAATTTTCAACGTTATCGTTTTCCCAAGAGTACCAATTTGTCACCCTTACTTTATCTTTATTGGTTGATGGATTGATGCTTTCGTCAGTAGAGGCTAATGTGTCGATATATTGTGAAATTGGTAAGACTGAATAAAAAGTATCATCGGGATAGTTGGTGATTTCGGAGCTCTCGAATTCATCAAAATTCGATGATATGAGATTTTCTTGCACAATACTCCTCAGATCAACAGGTGTGTAGTCTGATAGAGTTTCAGCTTGCCGGTTTAAAAACTCGCTCATTTGTTCATTTTGAGCATCGAGTTCTTCGAGTTTGATTTTCATATGATCTAAAGAATTTTCGGACACGTAATTTTCCTCGTCTTCTGGTTGTTGAGTTTCGATAAATTCTTGGGAATAATCCCAGTTTGAATTGCGTTCTTTGTAATCGCTCCATTCAGGTTCTGTGGGTACGTAATTTTCCATAGGAACATAATAGTAACATTCCCATGTTGAGTGATAATCTCCACAGATTTCACAACCAGTTATTGTTTCGTCGTTCGCGATCCAAGATTGACTGACCGAATTGTTATCAACACTCATTTGAGAGTATTGATTTAATTGATTTCGGAGTTCAAAAAGAGTTTCCAAGGCTTTGTTTTCAAATTTTTCCATTTTATTGCGATGGCCAAATTTTAGCTACAATGTGGTGCATTCACGAATTATCCTATTAGTTAAAAAAAATAGAAAAACTTATCTAAGTTGTCCAATTAATAGACTTTTCTGATTTTTGCCCACGTTTCGAATAGCCAAAAGATGCAGCAGGTAGCCAGGACCCTTTAAATCGGAAGCCCACAACTAGCCACTAACAAATCCAACTATTACTACGAACCAGAAAAATGTCAACGTCCATTAATTTAACCACTTAAATAATTTTTCTTTCCGTTTGGAGAATTAGATAAGAAGTAGAGAAAATTCTAAGTCCTAAAAACTAGAATGTCGAGAAATAAGAAAGAAAAAGATTGCGGTTCGAAAAGTGTCGAAAAATAAAAATAAGAAAGAAAAACGTCGGAACTTAAAAGTCTAAAAATTATATCTAAAAAGTTGCGCCTAAAGGTCTACAGGTAAAACTAAAGCGAAAAACGGCGTCGCAAAATTCTAAAGCACCTAAATCTTAGTCTAAGGAATAAGCACTTAAGGGATTTTACGGCAATGCCTAAAAATTCTAGAAATAAAAATGAAACTACGACAAAAACTAGACTTAAAACTAAGCACGAATGATAAAAATATAAAAATTACGCTAAAAATAAATAAAAGATACAAAATATAAAAGTTAATAAAAAGTTTATAAAAATTATTAGTTTTATAAAAATATTATTTTTATATTTTATATTATAAAAGTATTAAGTTTATAAATTTAAAACTAATTAAAAGTAAATATAAATTAAATTATCTAAAAATAATAATAATAATAATAAAAACTAGGGTTATAATAATAATAATAAAATAAAACGTAATAAATGCGTTTTTAGGTCAAGTGAGTGGGCCTGTCAGAACCCTCATGCGACTCGCATGGGTCTAAGAGAAAAGGTCATGCGACTCGCATGACCTGCTGGTTCAGTTCAAGAAGGGTTCAAAAATGACAGGTCAGTTCGTATTATTTATTATTTATTTTTATTTTGTTTTATATTTAAAGTAAAATATATATAAAATAAATAAAAACTTATATTTTTATAAAACTAAAAATAGAAATATTTTATATTTTCATAAATAAAAATCTTAAAAATATATAAAAGCAATTATTTTTTTTTCGGTTTTTAAATTTTTAAATTTTTTTTTTATAGATTTTATATTGTTTTTCTAAAAATGTAAATAAATATTTCGCCGACTCCCCGGCAGCGGCGCCAAAAACTTGATGTCGTAGCGTGGGGTTACGAAATATACTATATTTTTAATACGGAATGCTACAAAATTTAACAAGTTTTAATTAAATATTTACAAAATGGATATACCAAAACCTTGCTACAACACAATAGGCAGTGTACCTAGTCGCGGAGTAGTATAGTTTTTAGTAAGTCCGGTTCGTTCCACAGGGAGACGGGCTTATGAAACACTTATTTTTATATAATTATATTTGTACAAAAATATATAAATATATATATAATAATATATAAAAGTGGGGTTTTTACCGTTTAATGACCGGTTTGTCGATTTTATATCTTAAAGTCACAATTAAAGTCTAATGCAAAAATATAAATGACAAAAATTAAAGTGCGTAAAATAAATAAAATAAAATAATTATTATGCTTATTTAAACTTCCATAATCATGATATTGGCGTATCGATTTTAATTTAGTTCAATGGGATAATTGTCCTTTGGCCTGGAATTATTCAAGATGTCCATACGGTTTTGTCCATAATGGTCCAACGGGCATAATTATAAATGCGAGGTTCTTCGTCAAATAGTCCTTATGTCCGAAGTCAAATATTCCAACTAATTGGGGACTTAAACTGTAACAAGGTCTTAATTCTTTGTTTAATGAATACACCAGGTTAACGACTGCGTGTATTCCAAGGTTTTAATACTTTGTTAACAATTACACCAATTACCCTTGAATGTAATCCACCCCTGTTTTAATTATTCTAGTGGCTATTAATCCATTCCCGTGTCCGGTTAAATGAACGATTATTCGTACATATAAATACCCCGCCCATCGTGTCCGATCGAGTGTATATGGTAATTTATAGGGACGCCCAATTGTAAATCTTTATATTAACATTAACAAACTATCATTTAGTTAAACAAATATAAAGCCCATTAATAGCCCATAGTCTAATTTCCACAAGTGTCGTTCTTTTGTCCAAACCCCAATTATGGTACAAAGCCCAATTACCCAATTTTAGTAATTAGCCCAACATCATGATTACTTTGGCTCAAATAAGCATAATAATAACTTAGCTACGAGACATTAATTTAAAAAGGAGAACATAACTTACATTGAGTATTTATCGCGTAGTGTTACACGGACAGAATTTCGACTTCAAAAACCCGTAAAAATAACTTTTACATAACCCGAACTAATCTAATATAAAACTACCCTATACTATATATATATTATATATATATATCTTTATTTATTTATTTATTACAGAGTATTATTATTATTATGTTTTATGGGTGTGTGTAAAAACGAACGAAAACTGGCAAATTTATAGACCAGGCCTGATTCTGATCCTCATGCGACTCGCATGGGAAATAGCCTTCTGGCCATGCGAGTCGCATGGCCACCCTGGACAGCTCACATTGATTTGTCTCATAGCTTGCCGACATAATATTAAATATAAATAAAATATAAATAATTTTAATAATTATTTATATATTATATTATATTTATATGCATAGTAGACTAGATATTTTTGGTCCGTTGCGTCGCGCGTTTCTTCTTGGCTCGGGTCCCGGTTCCGGATTTTAGGACGTCTTCGCGTATTATTTTATATCGTGTACTTTGCGTTCCGCAACTTGTACTCTTGTCATTTTTAGACGTTCTTCATCAATAATTTGAACCACTTTAATTGTATCTTGTATATTTGAGCATTTTGGACCTTTCCGTCTTCAATTCTTCGTTTTCTCCTTTTGTCTTCGCACTTATTAAATATAAACGAATATTACTTGAATATGGAACAATTACAACTAAAATCCTGTCTTTCTTGGGGGATAATGCTATGAAATATATGTTCCTTTTTAGCCTTATCAGTATGGATATAAGGGAGTATTGTGCTGCCCTTAGTACTGAAGAGGGTAGAAAGATGGTTGAAGCAGTAAGATCCCTGAACATTTCTTATGATGATTATCTGTTGGGTTTAGCTGCTGAAAGGGAAGCCAGAGAAGCTGCTGATGCTGAACATGCTGAACGATCAAGGCTTCAGGATATTGAAGACAGATTGGCTGCTGACAGAAAGCAACAGGCTGAGTCCCTCAAACTAGCCAGAGCCATTGTCAAAGAACAGGATAAGGTTTTTGATAAGATAGAAGCTGCTGAGAAAGTACCTACCACTGCTCCTGTAGTACCTGATCACAATATTGAGTTTCCTGATACTTATTATAAGAGCAGGTATGGTAATGTGATGAATAGAAGATCTAATCCCTGCAGAATTATCAAGGTAAACAGAGGGACAAAAAGGGCTTTCAATGTTGTCAGGGATAACAATGTTCAAGAAAGGATTAGTTTTGATGAC
Organism: Rutidosis leptorrhynchoides; assembly: GCF_046630445.1. Classification (NCBI taxonomy): domain Eukaryota; kingdom Viridiplantae; phylum Streptophyta; class Magnoliopsida; order Asterales; family Asteraceae; genus Rutidosis; species Rutidosis leptorrhynchoides. Next base: position 596,138,656 of record NC_092334.1, read on the forward strand.
TTAAGAACTCTTGGATTCAGTGAATGGATAGAAATCTTGGAGTATTTCATTGGTAAAGGTGAGAGTGCTATCAAGAGTGCTCTTAAGACTGAACTCCAACAGCTGTTCAAGAAGGCAACTAAGTTTGGGAATGCACCAGTAGTTGATGTTGATGAATTTCTTGCTCAAAAGCCTAAAGGGAAGCAACCTACTGGTGAAGGACCAACTGGGAGAAGCCGAATTGTTCTACCTCCTTTCATCCCTGTTTATGACCCTGCTGAATTACCTCTCCTGTTCCCTGAAGCCTGGAAGATTAAACAAGAGGAGCTATCTGATGAAGAAAGAGAAAGAGAAAGGGATAAAGATAGATAGTCTCCTATGTGCTTAACTTGTATCTTTTGTAATTTACTTTTCATTACGAATTATCTTGTAATTATTGTATATATCTGATGTAATGAAAGTAAAGTGAGTTTATCATATCAAATTATAAGATATAGATAACTCAGCAAAAGATCCCAAAACAAACTTAAAGGGACGAATTTACTGTCTACTCTCACTAGGTCCCTAAGTGCTGGCTTTAGTGTTTTCTCTTCAAGTCATAGGTTTTGTCATCATCAAATAGGGGGAGATTGTTGAGTCCCCAAAATAATTAAGGATTTAATTATGAAAAAACAATATTTATTTGCACTAAAGTGTTATGTGCAGCCAGCACAAGTTTGTTTATGTATAGTCAGCTAATATAGCTGTGTCGAGTGTTTAGTATGCTGCCTAGTCTATCAGCACAAGGTAGAAATGTATTCTTCGAATCAGCACAGGAGGTGCACCCAGCAAATCAAGAATATCAAGTGACTCAGCATATGAAGGACCAGTAAGTCTGGATATCAGCATACAACACAAGACAGCCATGCTCCATTACAAGCATGATAAGTTTCCCTGAGTGGTCTACATCAAATGTACTATTCAACAGAAGTCGAAGACAAAGTTAAACAGAGAAGGACACGCGTCAGCGGATGACAAGTGACCTTACAAGACCGCATGGGAATGCAGAAGTTTAACTTATGTGCAGACATAAGTTATCCGTTGTCAACACCTAGGGAACACAACATTCTATTTGTTTAATCAAATAGTGGTGCCAAACCGAATTGGGGTGTTCCTGCAAATAGCTACTAAAGAGGAAAGAAAGGGAGCACGCCTCCTTACACAATTGTCCCCTCAAGTACAGACATCCTATGTACCAGTGGACAATAGATCAATTACACGGTTAATAGAACTACTATATATATTGTTGTATCCACTATTGTAAAAACTAGTGGTGTGGGTTTATCTGTTAGAGTCCAAACCGTGTAATAGCTTTAGTTTATCTCTTAGCTATAATCTAGGTAATCTGTATCAACCAACTATCATTTCCGCCAAGGATAGTTGTGATTCTTTCTGATTTAATCAATAAAGAATAACCGTTGAAAATTACTTGTGACTCTATCTTATTTACTACAGAATACTAAACGTGTTTAACTGACTAGTTAATTAAGAAACGAATTGTATTCACCCCCCCTCTACAATACTCCTGTTGTTATTAAGGGACCAACACAAAGATATTATCGTATATTTCATTACAAATATCCACCATATTCTGAAGATATTTTCATAACTATTCTTATCTGAAATCATTCATCTCCTCGCGCTATCAGTGTTACATTATATAGAAACTGTTAGTTTCTATATTCTGTAAACTTTTGAGCTTAAAATATAAATGTTATTGAAGTAATGTTGGGAACTGATGCATGGGTTAGTATAATATAATGACACTTGATCAACGTGATTATATTACAGTAAGTCATGCTGAGTTTCTAATGGAACGTGATGATTCACAGATCATACCGTCATCACGTGCCATGTTACATAACTCTTTTATTTAAATTAACTTCTGAACATATCAAGAAAATATATTCTTGATAGTTCTATTCTCAGTGATTCTGGTAGTTTGACAAATCAAATCGTGCTATTAAGTTCTTTCTTGCTTGGAACATCAAGTTCATTCGAAACTCCATACCTATGAATTCTGGATCGTTACTCGTTCTACTAAGCAATCAAGAGGAGAATAAAAAGGCAAGGAGCACTGAAATTTAAGAGAAAATATAAAGTCCAATAACAACACGGAAATTACAAACCGTGGATATTAATACGAATAGCAATATAAAGACACGGTAGAATTAAGAATAGTAACATCCCAAGGTAATAGTAGAAGTAAACAGATTCTTCTGGTGGAAGATTAAAAAGAAGGATGACAGAAAGGATAATTAGGAAAATATCAACGATTAGAACTGGATGAAGCATTTTCAAAATCTTTTAGAAGTAAGGATTAAGAATGAAAATATAGAAAATGGGAGTAGTGAAAAAATAATAAAACGGAAAAAGTTTAATTTATATTGGAAATATCAGACAGAGTAATCGATGCAGATCACCGTATTTAATGATAGAGATCTTAATTTCCTTACTCGCCGAAGAGTCAAATCTTTTAGATTTCGAAGATTTTCTTTAAATCCCTTTAATTCCGGAATTCAACCCTGACTACATCAAAAGATAAGACGCATCTTATTTTTTTAAATTCAACCATGACTAGTCAAAAGTTATGATGGAACTTGTCTTTCTGATTTCATTCTTTTGTGATAGCTCCACTCGTACTCTTCGAGTAATCAAATTATCTTATCCATATTACTCAACAGTAATAAAACTCTATTTATCGGCTCATATTCGTCATGAAAACATTTCTATTGTTAACCATGACAACCACAGTCAAATTTCGGGACGAAATTTCTTTAACGGGTAGGTACTGTGAAGACCCGGAGATTTCCGATCAGATTTAAACTTAATTCTTATTTAATTTTGACATGATAAGCAAAGTCTGTAATGTTGAGTCTCAAAAATTTTGAACTATTTTAAATATATTCATTTACACTGTGACTATTCTCGACGATTCACGAACAATTAATTGTGTATAGATATGTACATATATAAATGTGTATGTAATAATATATATATCATATGAAAGAATTGTAATACTTTATTTTTACAATTATGTATTAATATAAATTTGTTATAGTAATGATGTTATTATTATTAGTATTATTATTAACACTATATCTAATAATTTTTATCATTTATAAATATTATTAACATTATTATTATTATTAATATTATAATTATGATAATTATTATTATTAATGATAAAAGTATTGTTAATAATAATAGATATTAAACATAAATTATAATAATAATTAGTTAAGGAAATCTTTTTCCTATCAATCTGTTTGTTTATGTATTACCCATGAATTGTATCAACACTTAATGTAAATGGGATGTACTGTGTTTGATTGATGATTAAACCTTTCTATTAGTTGTCTATCTATCCTTATCTATCACAAGAACCCACTTACTTTGTTTGTTGCGAGCAACGAAACTAACCCATATTTTATGTTCTTGACTTTTGAGTCACCAAATAAAACAAAGAGCATTCACGATATTTTAACTTGTGATATTAACTAGTATTATTGAGTAGAAAGAATCCTATATTACTGTGTTTGCACCTTTATCATCAAACTCAATTATATACAAGAGACATATGAGATATAACATATGCATACACTTAATCACACAACTCTCTGACGCACTACAATATGTTGACTCAACCATTGAAAGCTAGTTGGTGATTCCTCCTTCACAATCTCTATCAAAATCTACAACCACCACCATGTACAACCCTCAATCACAATTATTATACGCGTAATTATGTTTCTAATTATGTTTAACCACGATCATCATCCAAACCAACCATCGCTGCTGCAGCTTCTGCTTTCTGGTTCTTTTCGAATGTCATCACCACCAAGAATGCACATACAAGTAAGCCATTGATATTAACTGTTTCTATTCGCAATTAACAACACCCAAATACCCATCGAAGTACACTTGATTTCTGTTTCAAACAAGACCTCAACTTTCATTCTTTCAAGCAACCTGCAATAACACACAACTTTTCTCATCAACCTTTTAATATTTCTGCTTACACACAATTTAGGGAAGTTGGTTATAGAGATCTAAGATTTATTAAAAACACAAAATACTAGACCAACCAAAGTCGTTTATTATTTTGTTACAACGTCAATGAGCAACTAAATCAGAGATGGAAACTTTTACCTGCTACTACATCCATTGTTGACCCTGCTTCATTCTATCATCACCATACCACCTTCACCCTTGCTGTCGTCCCTGCCTAGTAGACGACCTATAGCAGCTATCCATTTTGATGCTACTTATATGCAGCTATCCCAACTACTTACAGCATGTTACTGTTCTGTGTTTGGCTTCCAACAAATCAATACAAACATCAAACAACAACCATTGTGATTTGCTGCTACTCCATTGTTACCTGCTGCCTGGTACTTTCTATTTTTTTTTAAACTAACGATATGATGAACGACTGCTACTGCTATTAATGTAATGCTTTCTGTTCCTGCTTAAAACAAAACATCAAACATTTGTTAATACTATTTTGAGGAGTAAGCAAGAACTAAAACACATATCATAAATATGATTTCGATCTAGAGCACCTCTAATTCTGTTACAAATCTACCTAGGAACTTCTACTGCTCCCCATTGTTCTATACTATATTTTGGTTATAAACAATCGAATCAAACATATAATCTACCTCACAGTAAATTTAATTGATTTGGTTAACAATATATAATAAACGATGTTAAATGATAAAAATTTATAATTATATAATTAAATAATTAAAAGAACACCGATTACCTAATCGATTACTAGACCGATTTCATGATCGATGGATGATGATTTGATGCAATCTTTGTTACTACACGATGCGGTAATTAATCCTTCTTCTTAATCAGAAAGGACACCAATCGAACACCAACTACCGCTTCAATTCCCTTGATTGTTATTCGATGATGAAGATGATTAGGGTTAATGATGACGATTCTGAATGATGATGATATTAAATCGATGCTCTATTAAAAATTTATAATTTTGGATTGAGTGATCTGTTGAAGAATCGAATCACCCTAAATCGTGATATGAATTCTCTGCATTTTTTTTACTTCTGCTTTATCGATCTGTTTTGGAGCAGATATATATAAAACGCGTTTTGACTTTAATTAGGTATTATTATTATATTTTATATTTATTATTATTATTATTATTATTATTATTATTATTATTATTATTATTATTATTATTATTAATAAAATAAATATTATTATTAATATTATCATTAAAATTACCAATAGTATTATCACTAAAAATTTGTATTATTATGATAGTTGTTATAAATAAATACTAAAATTTACATATAAAGATTTCAAAATACATTACATATTATTATATTTAATAAGTTAATATTATTTAAATCTACATATAATAGTATTAATAAGGTGTATATAATTATTTATATATATATTACATAAATATATTTGTATAAGATAAATTGTAATATATATTATAAAACATTAATACAATATTAATTAGACTTTATTATAAAATTTTATAAGAATAGACATAAATTTAAAACATTATATAACGTATAAAAACATTAAAATTTAATACAATATTGATAATATATTTAAAACATAAATATACTATAATAAATTATAAATAAACTATTAAATACTTTAGTAATGAATTACTATATTAATATTAATAAACGAATATTATAATAACTTAACATCATAATATATAAAAATAAATATATCCGATGTATATATATAACACATATAATCTATGGATATAATAGATAAATAAAGTAGATATATTGGAGTTTAACTTAAAATTTTTATAAAAGATTATATAAGTAATATTTGATTTATTACCATTATACGTTTATAATATTATCTGATATATAGTACTGATATAGGTTCGTGAATCCGAGGCCAACCCCATACTTGTTCAATGTTGTTCTATGTATTTTTACTACAAAATACATTAGGTGAGTTTCATTAATCCCTTTTTAAATGCTTTTGCAATATATATTTTTGGGACTGAGAATACATGCGCTGCTTTTATAATTGTTTTACGAAATAAACACAAGTAATCGAAACTACATTATATGGTTGAATGATCAAAATCGAATATGCCCCTTTTTATTAAGTCTGGTAATCTAAGAATTAGGGAACAGACACCCTAATTGACGCGAACTCTAAAGATAGATCTATCGGGCCCAACAAGCCCCATCCAAAGTACCAGATGCTTTAGTACTTCGAAATTTATATCATGTCCGAAGGAGGATCCCGGAATGATGAGGATATTCTTATATGCATATTGTGAATGTCGGTTACCAGGTGTTCAATCCATATTAATGATATTTTTGTCTCTATGCATGGGACGTATGTTTACGAGAAATGGAAATATGAAATCTTGTGGTCTATTAAAATTATGAAATGATTATTTATGTTAAACTAATGAACTCACCAACCTTTTGGTTGACACTTTAAAGCATGTTTATTCTCAAGTACGAAAGAAATCTTCCGCTGTGTAATTGCTCATTTTAAAGATATTACTTGGAGTCATTCTTGACATATTTCAAAAGACGTTGCATTTGAGTCGTTGAGATCATCAAGATTATTATTAAATCAGTTATAGTTAGATATATTATAAAATGGTATGCATGCCGTCAACTTTCGTTGTAATGAAAGATTGTCTTTTCAAAAACGAATGCAATGTTTGTAAAATGTATCATATAGAGGTCAAATACCTCGCGAGGTAATCAACTGTTGTGAATCGTTTATAATCAATATGGACTTCGTCCGGATGGATTAGGACGGGTCCTTTCAAACCGTACCGGCCCAACTCTCGGGCAATGAAGATAGCAAAAACAACTCCTCAAGCTCATCATCGAATTTAATATTCACCGATTTCAACCGTGTTAAAATCGAATTAAATTCGTTAACATGATCCGCCGCCGAGGAACCCTCCATCATCCTAGCATTCACCAATTGCCGAATCAAAAAAACTTTATTCAAAGCGGATGGCTTTTCATACATGTTAGATAAATCTGCAAGCAATCCCGCCGTTGTTGTTTCACCCACGATGTTGTAAGCAACGTTCTTGGCCAGAGAAAGTCGAACAACTCCTAGGGCTTGCCTATCCAACAGCTCCCACTCGCTTTGAGTTATCTCTTCCGGTTTAACACCCTTCAACGGTTGGTAAAGCTTCTTTTGAGCACATCTTCAATTTGCATCTTCCAAAAACTAAATCATTCCCATCAAACTTATCAATCTTCGCATTACTCTTTTCCGCCATTGTTCCCGTGAAACCGAACCAAAGCTCTGATACCACTTGTTAGGAATGAAGCACGTGAGCCCTAACAAGACTTGATAACCGTAGGTTATCAAACCCACTTACAATAAACGAAAATAGTTGATGTATATGAAGAAACTAGCAAAAACGATAAAGACAAGAGAATTTAACGAGGTTATATGTAATCACGAATGATTACTTTAATCCTCGGTCACCATAGAGAGTTCTTTATTGATAAAATTCGTGGATACATGTATGAGTTACAATAAGATGCTTAAATAGGCAAAACTAAACAAAGAAATAGCTTTGGGAACAAGAAAACTCAATTTTGAAAACTTCCTCGCAGACGAAGCCGCGCCGCGCCCATAGAGGGCCGCGCCGCACCTCTAAGGCAAAAACCAAAACAGTATCTTTTTCGTCTTGACCCCTCGTTCACGCTCTAGGCCGCGTCGCGCCTAGGAGAGGCCGCGGCGCGCCTCCACTGGTGAACCGAATTCTTCCTTTTTTCAAATTCTTGTTTAACTCTCTTAGCACTCGAACAAAAATGGGGGGTGCAGATGAGGGCTATATATACCTTTCAAGAGTTTCATTTATTTTAGCTATTGATATGTATTAAGTTGAAGAGAAGTAATATACATGTTGACTATTTAACTTTCTCTCGATCTTCATATTATATTCAACGATATTCGAACACGTTTACATGAATTCATGAATATAGGAACTGACAGATGTTAAAAAGATTGGACTTTAGTCCTGCTACTCTTTATTCAATTCATCTACCCTTCGAATTCTACATATTACAAGTAGGGTCACTAGTTGAATAACAAAATAGTGTTACTAGTTGAGCATATCAGATTTCATAATCACAATAACCTAGTACATAATGACATATCAATTTACGCTAACCTGGTAGGGTTCTAATATTTATATCAATGTCTGTTTATTAATCTAAAAGTGCCCCCATACTCATCTAGGAACTACGTTATCACAAGCTAGATCAAACAACTTTTCTATTTTAATTGTTTCATTTATGCTTGCAAGCTTAGTATAATTTTAATTGTTCAGTAGGTTTTTAATCAAAAAGGATTAAAATAAAACTAAGGTTTTATCTCAAATATCTAAAATTCTAACTTAGAATACAGAATTATCCAAACGAGCAAACACTTCAAATTAGACCGTCTAGAGATGACCATCATCATCTTGTTAGGATTTAGGACCCAAACAAGACAGGTGATTTATACTAATCACCATACCCACGAACGACAAACGAATAATTAAAGCATAACGATTAATAAAAGCATAGAACGACACGGGATTTAACGTGGTTATATCCCAACTTCAAAACACGGAGAAAGGTTTACTCCACGGCGCAAACCAAGGATTTTTCACTATTAATTTCGTGCACACATTGTATTGGTTACATAGGATGTTTACATAGGCAAATCTAAACAAGGAAACAAGTTAACGAACAAGAAAACACGATTCTGGAAGTTTCCTCCCGTTAGAACCATTTTCGAGACCGCAATAGGATTTTGGTGGTCGCGAGTTTTGTTTTCTCAGCACAGATGTGATTCTTGCGATCATAACTCTAAACTTGCGGTTGAAATGTCCCGTTCTTATTGATTAAAAACGTTCCATATTAATTGATTTCGTTGCGAGGTTTTGACCTCTATATGAGACGTTTTTCAAAGACTGCATTCATTTTTAAAACAAACCATAACCTTTATTTCATAAATAAAGGTTTAAAAAGCTTTACGTAGATTATCAAATAATGATAATCTAAAATATCCTGTTTACACACGACCATTACATAATGGTTTACAATACAAATATGTTACATCGAAATCAGTTTCTTGAATGCAGTTTTTACACAATATCATACAAACATGGACTCCAAATCTTGTCCTTATTTTAGTATGCAACAGCGGAAGCTCTTAGTATTCACCTGAGAATAAACATGCTTTAAACGTCAACAAAAATGTTGGTGAGTTATAGGTTTAACCTATATATATCAAATCGTAACAATAGACCACAAGATTTCATATTTCAATACACATCCCATACATAGAGATAAAAATCATTCATATAGTGAACACCTGGTAACCGACATTAACAAGATGCATATATAAGAATATCCCCATCATTCCGGGACACCCTTCGGATATGATATAAATTTCGAAGTACTAAAGCATCCGGTACTTTGGATGGGGTTTGTTAGGCCCAATAGATCTATCTTTAGGATTCGCGTCAATTAGGGTGTCTGTTCCTTAATTCTTAGATTACCAGACTTAATAAAAAGGGGCATATTCGATTTCGATAATTCAACCATAGAATGTAGTTTCACGTACTTGTGTCTATTTTGTAAATCATTTATAAAACCTGCATGTATTCTCATCCCAAAATATTAGATTTTAAAAGTGGGACTATAACTCACTTTCACAGATTTTTACTTCGTCGGGAAGTAAGACTTGGCCACTGGTTGATTCACGAACCTATAACAATATATACATATATATCAAAGTATGTTCAAAATATATTTACAACACTTTTAATATATTTTGATGTTTTAAGTTTATTAAGTCAGCTGTCCTCGTTAGTAACCTACAACTAGTTGTCCACAGTTAGATGTACAGAAATAAATCGATAAATATTATCTTGAATCAATCCACGACTCAGTGTATACGTATCTCAGTATTGATCACAACTCAAACTATATATATTTTGGAATCAACCTCAACCCTGTATAGCTAACTCCAACATTCACATATAGAGTGTCTATGGTTGTTCCGAAATATATATAGATGTGTCGACATGATAGGTCGAAACATTGTATACGTGTCTATGGTATCTCAAGATTACATAATATACAATACAAGTTGATTAAGTTATGGTTGGAATAGATTTGTTACCAATTTTCACGTAGCTAAAATGAGAAAAATTATCCAATCTTGTTTTACCCATAACTTCTTCATTTTAAATCCGTTTTGAGTGAATCAAATTGCTATGGTTTCATATTGAACTATATTTTATGAATCTAAACAGAAAAAGTATATGTTTATAGTCGGAAAAATAAGTTACAAGTCGTTTTTGTAAAGGTAGTCATTTCAGTCGAAAGAACGACGTCTAGATGACCATTTTAGAAAACATACTTCCACTTTGAGTTTAACCATAATTTTTGGATATAGTTTCATGTTCATAATAAAAATCATTATCCCAGAATAACAACTTTTAAATCAAAGTTTATCATAGTTTTTAATTAACTAACCCAAAACAGCCCGCGGTGTTACTACGACGGCGTAAATCCGGTTTTACGGTGTTTTTCGTGTTTCCAGGTTTTAAATCATTAAGTAAGCATATAAAATAGATATAGAACATGTGTTTAGTTGATTTTAAAAGTCAAGTTAGAAGGATTAAGTTTTATTTGCGAACAAGTTTAGAATTAACTAAACTATGTTCTAGTGATTACAAGTTTAAACCTTCGAATAAGATAGCTTTATATGTATGAATCGAATGATGTTATGAACATCATTACTACCTCAAGTTCCTTGGATAAACCTACTAGAAATGAGGAAAATAGATCTAGCTTCAAAGGATCCTTGGATGGCTTGAAAGTTCTTGAAGCAGAATCATGACACGAAAACAATTTCAAGTAAGATTTCCACTCGAAATAAGATTGTTATAGTTATAGAAATTGAATTGAAGTTTGAATATGATTATTACCTTATATTAGAAAGATAATCTACTGTAATTAACAAAGGTTTCTTGATCTTGGATGATTACTTGGAATGGATTTAGAAAACTTGGAAGTAAACATGCAATCTTGGAAGTATTCTTGATTTTATGAAACTAGAACTTTTGGAATTTATGAAGAACACTTAGAACTTGAAGATAGAACTTGAGAGAGATCAATTAGATGAAGAAAATGGAAGAATGAAAGTGTTTGTAGGTGTTTTTGGTCGTTGGTGTATGGATTAGATATAAAGGATATGTAATTTTGTTTTCATGTAAATAAGTCATGAATGATTACTCATATTTTTGTAATTTTATGAGATATTTCATGCTAGTTGCCAAATGATGGTTCCCACATGTGTTAGGTGACTCACATGGGCTGCTAAGAGCTGATCATTGGAGTGTATATACCAATAGTACATACATCTAAAAGCTGTGTATTGTACGAGTACGAATACGGGTGCATACGAGTAGAATTGTTGATGAAACTGAACGAGGATGTAATTGTAAGCATTTTTGTTAAGTAGAAGTATTTTGATAAGTGTCTTGAAGTCTTTCAAAAGTTTATGAATACATATTAAAACACTACATGCATATACATTTTAACTGAGTCGTTAAGTCATCGTTAGTCGTTACATGTAAATGTTGTTTTGAAACCTTTAGGTTAACGATCTTGTTGAATGTTGTTTACCCATTGTTTATTATAAGAAATGAGATGTTAAATTGTTTTATTATCATGATATTATGATATATAATATATCTTAGTATGATATATATACAGTTAAATGTCGTTACAACGATAATCGTTACATATATGTCTCGTTTCGAAATCATTAAGTTAGTAGTCTTATTTTTACATATGTATTTCATTGTTAATACACTTAATAATATATTTACTTATCATTTAACATAATTAACCAAGTGTATCAATATCTTAATATGATTCATATGTACCTAGTAAGACGTTGTTATAACGATAATCGTTATATATATCGTTTTCGAGTTTCTTAAATTAATAGTCTCATTTTTATGTATATAACTCATTGTTAAAATACCTAATGAGATACATACTTATAATAAAATCATGTTAACTATATATATAACCATATATATATGTCATCGTATAGTTTTTACAAGTTTTAACGTTCGTGAATCACCGGTCAACATGGGTGGTCAATTGTCTATATGAAACATATTTCAATTAATCAAGTCTTAACAAGTTTGATTGCTTAACATGTTGGAAACACTTAATCATGTAAAGAACAATTTCATTTAATATATATATATATATATAAACATGGAAAAGTTCGGGTCACTACAGTACCTACCCGTTAAATAAATTTCGTCCCGAAATTTTAAGCAGTTGGAGGTGTTGACGTATCTTCCGAAAATAAATGCGGGTATTTCTTCTTCATCTGATCTTCACGCTCCCAGGTGAACTCGGGTCCTCTACGAGCATTCCATCGAACCTTAACAATCGGTGTCTTGTTTTGTTTAAGTCTCTTTACCTCACGATCCATTATTTCGACGGGTTCTTTAATGAATTGAAGTTTTTCATTGATTTGGATTTCGTCCAACGGAATAGTGAGATCTTCTTTAGCAAAACATTTCTTCAAATTTGAGATGTGGAAAGTGTTATGTACAGCCGCGAGTTGTTGAGGTAGCTCCAGTTGGTAAGCTACTGGTCCGACACGATCTAAAATCTTGAATGGTCCAATGTACCTTGGATTTAGTTTCCCCCGTTTACCAAATCGAACAACGCCTTTCCAAGGTGAAACCTTAAGCATGACCATTTCTCCAATTTCAAACTCTATATCTTTTCTTTTACTGTCCGCGTAGCTCTTTTGTCGACTCTGGGCGGTTTTCAATCTTTGTTGAATTTGGATGATTTTCTCGGTAGTTTCTTGTATTATCTCCGGACCCGTAATCTGTCTATCCCCCACTTCACTCCAACAAATCGGAGACCTGCACTTTCTACCATAAAGTGCTTCAAACGGCGCCATCTCAATGCTTGAATGGTAGCTGTTGTTGTAGGAAAATTCTGCTAACGGTAGATGTCGATCCCAACTGTTTCTGAAATCAATAACACAAGCTCGTAGCATGTCTTCAAGCGTTTGTATCGTCCTTTTGCTCTGCCCATCAGTTTGTGGATGATAGACAGTACTCATGTCTAGACGAGTTTCCAATGCTTGCTGTAATGTCTGTCAGAATCTTGAAATAAATCTGCCATCCCTATCAGAGATAATAGAGATTGGTATTCCATGTCTGGAGACGACTTCCTTCAAATACAGTCGTGCTAACTTCTCCATCTTGTCATCTTCTCTTATTGGCAGGAAGTGTGCTGACTTGGTGAGACGATCAACTATTACCCAAATAGTATCATAACCACTTGCAGTCCTTGGCAATTTAGTAATGAAATCCATGGTAATGTTTTCCCATTTCCATTCCGGGATTTCAGGTTGTTGTAGTAGACCTGATGGTTTCTGATGCTCTGCTTTGACCTTAGAACACGTCAAACATTCCCCTACGTATTTAGCAACATCGGCTTTCATACCTGGCCACCAAAAATGTTTCTTGAGATCCTTGTACATCTTCCCCGTTCCAGGATGTATTGAGTATCTGGTTTTATGAGATTCTCTAAGTACCATTTCTCTCATATCTCCAAATTTTGGTACCCAAATCCTTTCAGCCCTATACCGGGTTCCATCTTCCCGAATATTAAGATGCTTCTCCGATCCTTTGGGTATTTCATTCTTTAAATTTCCCTCTTTTAAAACTCCTTGTTGCGCCTCCTTTATTTGAGTAGTAAGGTTATTGTGAATCATTATATTCATAGATTTTACTCGAATGGGTTCTCTGTCCTTTCTACTCAAGGCGTCGGCTACCACATTTGCCTTCCCCGGGTGGTAACGAATCTCAAAGTCATAATCATTCAACAATTCAATCCACCTACGCTGCCTCATATTCAGTTGTTTCTGATTAAATATGTGTTGAAGACTTTTGTGGTCGGTATATATAATACTTTTAACCCCATATAAGTAGTGCCTCCAAGTCTTTAATGCAAAAACAACCGCGCCTAATTCCAAATCATGCGTCGTATAATTTTGTTCGTGAATCTTCAATTGTCTAGACGCATAAGCAATCACCTTCTTTCGTTGCATTAATACACAACCGAGACCTTGCTTTGATGCGTCACAATAAATCACAAAATCATCATTCCCTTCAGGCAATGACAATATAGGTGCCGTAGTTAGCTTTTTCTTCAATAACTGAAACGCTTTCTCTTGTTCATCCTTCCATTCAAATTTCTTCCCTTTATGCGTTAATGCAGTCAAGGGTTTTGCTATTCTGGAAAAGTCTTGGATGAACCTTCTGTAGTAACCAGCCAATCCTAAAAATTGACGTATATGCTTCGGAGTTTTTGGGGTTTCCCACTTTTCAACGATTTCGATCTTTGTCGGGTCCACCTGGATACCTTCTTTATTCACTATGTGACCAAGGAATTGAACTTCTTCCAACCAAAATGCACACCTTGAAAACTTAGCGTACAGTTTTTCTTTCCTCAATACTTCTAGCACTTTTCTCAAATGTTCTTCGTGCTCTTGATCATTCTTTGAGTAAATAAGTATGTCATTGATGAAAACAATGACAAACTTGTCAAGATATGACCCACACACTTGGTTCATAAGGTCCATGAACACTGCTGGTGCGTTAGTCAATCCAAACGGCATAACCATAAACTCGTAATGACCATAACGCGTCCTAAAAGTAGTTTTTGGAATATCATCCTCCTTTACTCGCATTTGATGATATCCAGAACGTAAATCGATCTTCGAATAAACTGACGAGCCTTGTAGTTGATCAAATAAGTCATCAATTCTCGGCAGTGGATAACGGTTTTTGATGGTAAGTTTGTTCAACTCTCTGTAGTCAATACACAACCTAAATGTACCATCCTTCTTCTTGACAAACAAAACAGGAGCTCCCCATGGTGATGTGCTTGGTCGAATGAAACCACGTTCTAATAGTTCTTGCAGTTGGCTTTGCAGTTCTTTCATCTCGCTGGGTGCGAGTCTATAAGGAGCACGAGCTATTGGTGCAGCTCCTGGTACAAGATCTATTTGAAATTCAACAGATCGATGTAGAGGTAGTCCCGGTAATTCTTTCGGAAATACATCGGGAAATTCTTTTGTGAAGGGAACATCATTGATGCTCTTTTCTTCAGTTTGTACTTTCTCGACGTGTGCTAGAACAGCATAGCAACCTTTTCTTATTAGTTTTTGTGCCTTCAAATTACTAATAAGATGTAGCTTCATGTTGCCCTTTTCTCCGTACACCATTAAGGGTTCTCCTTCTTCTCGTACAATGCGAATTGCATTTTTATAACATACGATCTCTGCTTTCACCTACTTCAGTCAGTCCATGCCAACTATTACATCAAAACTCCCTAACTCTACTGGTATCAAATCAATATTAAATATTTCGCTACCCAGTTTAATTTATCGATTCCGGCATATATTATCTACTGAAATTAATTTACCGTTTGCTAATTCGAGTAAAAATTTACTATCCAACGGCGTCAATGGACAACTTAATTTAGCACAAAAATCTCTACTCATATAGCTTCTATCCGCACCCGAATCAAGTAAAACGTAAGCAGATTTATTGTCAATAAGAAACGTACCCGTAACAAGCTCTGGGTCTTCCTGTGCCTCTGCCGCATTAATATTGAAAACTCTTCCGCGGCCTTGTCCATTCGTGTTCTCCTGGTTCGGGCAATTTCTAATAATGTGGCCCAGTTTTCCACATTTATAACAAACTACATTGGCATAACTTGCTCCGACACTACTTGCTCCGCCATTACTCATTCCGACACCATTTGTTCCTTTCGTTCTGTTAACCCCTGGTCCGTAGACCTCACACTTCGCCACGCTATGACCATTTCTTTTACACTTGTTGCAAAATTTGGTGCAGAACCCCGAGTAATACTTTTCACACCTTTGGCATAGTTGCTTCTGATTGTTGTTGTTGTTGTTGCGGTTATTATTATTGTTAGGATGATTGTTGTAGTTGCTGTTGCTGTTGTTGTTGTTGTTGTTGTTGTTGTTGTTGTTGGGCCATTTGTTGTAGTTGCGATTGATGTTGCGATTGTTGGGATAGTTGTTGCGATTATTGTTGTAATTGCTGTTGTTGTTGTATTGGTGATTCTTATCACCGTTTTCCTCCCACTTTCTTTTGACTTGCTTCACATTGGCCTCTTCAGCAGTCTGTTCTTTAATTCTTTCTTCAATCTGGTTCACTAGTTTGTGAGCCATTCTACATGCCTGTTGTATGGAGGCAGGCTCGTGTGAACTTATATCTTCTTGGATTCTTTCCGGTAATCCTTTCACAAACGCGTCGATCTTCTCTTCCTCATCTTCGAACGCTCCCGGACACAATAGGCGCAATTCTGTGAATCGTCTTTCGTACGTGGTAATATCAAATCCTTGGGTTCGTAACCCTCTAAGTTCTATCTTGAGCTTATTGACCTCGGTTCTGGGATGGTACTTCTCGTTCATCAAGTGCTTGAATGCTGACCATGGTAGTGCGTAAGCATCATCTTGTCCCACTTGCTCTAGATAGGTATTCCACCATGTTAACGCAGAACCTGTGAAGGTATGCGTAGCATACTTCACTTTGTCCTCTTCAGTACACTTACTTATGGCAAAAACCGATTCGACCTTCTCGGTCCACCGTTTCAATCCGATCGGTCCTTCGGTTCCATCAAATTCCAAAGGTTTGCAGGCAGTGAATTCTTTGTAGGTGCATCCTACACGATTTCCTGTACTGCTAGATCCAAGGTTATTGTTGGTATGTAGCGCAGCCTGTACTGCGGCTATGTTTGAAGCTAGAAAATTACAGAATTCCTCTTCATTCATATTCACGGTGTGTCGAGTAGTCGGTGCCATTTCCTTCAAAATAGTCAAATGAAACAAGTTAATCATACAGAATATTAAGAGTAGTCAATAGTATCTCGTAGCATAATATGAACTTATTTATAAAAGCTTTTTCTTCATATTAGCATTTTATAAGTTTAAATTCGGGTAGTACCTACCCGTTAAGTTCATACTTAGTAGCTAATATACAATTCAACTACTACAATTCTATATGAAAAACTGATTATAATAATATTTCGCGTTCAAACTTTTACACAATATTTTACAAACTTACAATACCGCTTATTTTACATATAGCATGAAATATAGCACACAATAAATTTGATACAAGATGGTTGTGAAGATAATTCTAGCTAGTACACAAGTCGTTCAGCAAAGGCAATAAAGACACATAATTCATACGTCCAGAAACAAGTCATGCATTCTGGTTTTACTAGGACTACTTCCCATCCTTGGTCTTGTGGAACATAACCGTTATGGCTGTTGATAAGACAGCGTGTTGTAACGTCGTCAAAGGGACGAGGGTTACGTAATGACCAACAATCTCGTAATAACCTAAAAACCTCATTTCTTACCCCAATTACCGACTCCGTCACTTGTGGGAACGTTTTGTTTAATAGTTGTAGCCCGATGTTCTTGTTCTCACTTTGGTGAGAAGCGAACATTACTAACCCGTAAGCATAACATGCTTCTTTATGTTGCATGTTAGCCACTTTTTCTAAATCACGAAGTCCTATATTCGGATATATTGAGTCAAAATAATTTCTTAACCCGTTGCGTAAAATAGCATTTGGGTTCCCCGCAATATATGCGTCAAAGTAAACACATCGTAACTTATGGATTTCCCAATGTGATATCCCCCATCTTTCGAACGAAAGCCTTTTATAAACCAAGGCATTCTTGGAACGTTCTTCGAAATTCTTACAAACTGATCTCGCCTTAAATAGTTGTGCCGAGAAATTCTGACCGACTCTAGACAAGATTTCATCAATCATGTCTCCGGGTAGGTCTCTTAAAATATTGGGTTATCTATCCATTTTGTGTTTTTATACTGTAAAATAGACAAGAGTTAGATTCATAAAAAAAAATACTTATTAATACAAGCAATTTTTACATATATCATAAAGCATAAGCACACTATATTACATATATTACACCACACGAATACAACTATCTTATTCCGACTCGCTCGTTTCTTCTTCTTCTTCGGTTTTGGTTCGTTTTGCCAAGTTTCTAGGGATATATGATGTTCCCCTAATACGAGCCGTCGTTTTCCACATTGGTTTAGAAAAACCTGGTGGTTTAGAGGTTCCCGGGTTATTGTCACAACTTAAGAAATACGGGTGTTGACGATACATATAAAGTTCATCGGGTTTGGAATCAAATTTCTCTATTTTTATGCCCTTTTCCTTATTGTTCTCTTTTGCCTTATTAAATTGTGTTGGGGTAATTTCTATAACATCATCGGAATCCTTGTCGGGATCCGATTCATCGGAGAATTGGTAATCCTCCCAATACTTTGCTTCCTTGGCGGAAACACCATTGACCATAATTAACTTTGGTCGGTTGGTTGAGGATTTTCTTCTACTTAACCGTTTTATTATTTCCCCCACTGGTTCTATTTCTTCTTCCGGTTCCGATTCTTCTTCCGGTTCCGACTCTTCTTCCGGTTCCTCTTCGGGAACTTGTGAATCAGTCCACGAATTATTCCAATTTACATTTGACTCTTCATTATTATTAGGTGAGTCAATGGGACTTGTTCTAGAGGTAGACATCTATCACATAATATCAAACACGTTAAGAGATTAATATATCACATAATATTTACATGTTAATAATATATAGTTTCCAACAAAAATGTTAAGCAATCATTTTTAAAGAAAACACGGTCGAAGTCCAGACTCACTAATGCATCCTAACAAACTCGATAAGACACACTAATACAAATTTTTCTGGTTATCTAAGACCAACGCTCTGATACCAACTGAAATGTCCCGTTCTTATTGATTAAAAACGTTCTATATTAATTGATTTCGTTGCGAGGTTTTGACCTCTATATGAGACGTTTTTCAAAGACTGCATTCATTTTTAAAACAAACCATAACCTTTATTTCATAAATAAAGGTTTAAAAAGCTTTACATAGATTATCAAATAATGATAATCTAAAATATCCTGTTTACACACGACCATTACATAATGGTTTACAATACAAATATGTTACATCGAAATCAGTTTCTTGAATGCAGTTTTTACACAATATCATACAAACATGGACTCCAAATCTTGTCCTTATTTTAGTATGCAACAGCGGAAGCTCTTAGTATTCACCTGAGAATAAACATGCTTTAAACGTCAACAAAAATGTTGGTGAGTTATAGGTTTAACCTATATATATCAAATCGTAACAATAGACCACAAGATTTCATATTTCAATACACATCCCATACATAGAGATAAAAATTATTCATATGGTGAACACCTGGTAACCGACATTAACAAGCTGCATATATAAGAATATCCCCATCATTCCGGGACACCCTTCGGATAAGATATAAATTTCAAAGTACTAAAGCATCCGGTACTTTGGATGGGGTTTGTTAGGCCCAATAGATCTATCTTTAGGATTCACATCAATTAGGTTGTCTGTTCCCTAATTCTTAGATTACCAGACTTAATAAAAAGGGGCATATTCGATTTCGATAATTCAACCATAGAATGTAGTTTCACGTACTTGTGTCTATTTTGTAAATCATTTATAAAACCTGCATGTATTCTCATCCTAAAATATTAGATTTTAAAAGTGGGACTATAACTCACTTTCACAGATTTTTACTTCGTCGGGAAGTAAGACTTGGCCACTGGTTGATTCACGAACCTATAACAATATATACATATATATCAAAGTATGTTCAAAATATATTTACAACACTTTTAATATATTTTGATGTTTTAAGTTTATTAAGTCAGCTGTCCTCGTTAGTAACCTACAACTAGTTGTCCACAGTTAGATGTACAGAAATAAATCGATAAATATTATCTTGAATCAATCTACGACCCAGTGTATACGTATCTCAGTATTGATCACAACTCAAACTATATATATTTTGGAATCAACCTCAACCCTGTATAGCTAACTCCAACATTCACATATAGAGTGTCTATGGTTGTTCCGAAATATATATAGATCTGTCGACATGATAGGTCAAAACATTGTATACGTGTCTATGGTATCTCAAGATTACATAATATACAATACAAGTTGATTAAGTTATGGTTGGAATAGATTTGTTACCAATTTTCACGTAGCTAAAATGAGAAAAATTATCCAATCTTGTTTTACCCATAACTTCTTCATTTTAAATCCGTTTTGAGTGAATCAAATTGCTATGGTTTCATATTGAACTTTATTTTATGAATCTATACAGAAAAAGTATAGGTTTATAGTCGGAAAATAAGTTACAAGTCATTTTTGTAAAGGTAGTCATTTCAGTCGAAAGAACGACGTCTAGATGACCATTTTAAAAAACATACTTCCACTTTGAGTTTAACCATAATTTTTGGATATAGTTTCATGTTCATAATAAAAATCATTTTCTCAGAATAGCAACTTTTAAATCAAAGTTTATCATAGTTTTTAATTAACTAACCCAAAACAGCCCGCGGTGTCACTACGACGGCGTAAATCCGGTTTTACGGTGTTTTTCGTGTTTCCAGGTTTTAAATCATTAAGTTAGCATATCAAATAGATATAGAACATGTGTTTAGTTGATTTTAAAAGTCAAGTTATAAGGATTAACTTTTATTTGCGAACAAGTTTAGAATTAACTAAACTATGTTCTAGTGATTACAAGTTTAAACCTTCGAATAAGATAGCTTTATATGTATGAATCGAATGATGTTATGGACATCATTACTACCTCAAGTTCCTTGGATAAACCTACTGGAAATGAGGAAAATAGATCTAGCTTCAAAGGATCCTTGGATGGCTTGAAAGTTCTTGAAGCAGAATCATGACACGAAAACAATTTCAAGTAAGATTTCCACTCGAAATAAGATTGTTATAGTTATAGAAATTGAATTAAAGTTTGAATATGATTATTACCTTGTATTAGAAAGATAATCTACTGTAATTAACAAAGGTTTCTTGATCTTGGATGATTAATTGGAATGGATTTAGAAAACTTGGAAGTAAACTTGCAATCTTGGAAGTATTCTTGATTTTATGAAACTAGAACTTTTGGAATTTATGAAGAACACTTAGAACTTGAAGATAGAACTTGAGAGAGATCAATTAGATGAAGAAAATTGAAGAATGAAAGTGTTTGTAGGTGTTTTTGGTCGTTGGTGTATGGATTAGATATAAAGGATATGTAATTTTGTTTTCATGTAAATAAGTCATGAATGATTACTCATATTTTTGTAATTTTATGAGATATTTCATGCTAGTTGCCAAATGATGGTTCCCACATGTGTTAGGTGACTCACATGGGCTGCTAAGAGCTGATCATTAGAGTGTATATACCAATAGTACATACATCTAAAAGCTGTGTATTGTATGAGTACGAATACGGGTGCATACGAGTAGAATTGTTGATGAAACTGAACGAGGATGTAATTGTAAGCATTTTTGTTAAGTAGAAGTATTTTGATAAGTGTCTTTAAGTCTTTCAAAAGTGTATGAATACATATTAAAACACTACATGTATATACATTTTAACTAAGTCGTTAAGTCATCGTTAGTCGTTACATGTAAATGTTGTTCTGAAACCTTTAGGTTAACGATCTTGTTGAATGTTGTTAACCCATTGTTTATTATAACAAATGAGATGTTAAATTGTTATATTATCATGATATTATGATATATAATATATCTTAGTATGATATATATACAGTTAAATGTCGTTACAACGATAATCGTTACATATATGTCTCGTTTCGAAATCATTAAGTTAGTAGTCTTATTTTTACATATGTATTTCATTGTTAATACACTTAATAATATATTTACTTATCATTTAACATAATTAACCAAGTGTATCAATATCTTAATATGATTCATATGTACCTAGTAAGACGTTGTTATAACGATAATCGTTATATATATCGTTTTCGAGTTTCTTAAATTAATAGTCTCATTTTTATGTATATAACTCATTGTTAAAATACCTAATGAGATACATACTTATAATAAAATCATGTTAACTATATATATATATCCATATATATGTCATCGTATAGTTTTTACAAGTTTTAACGTTCGTGAATCACCGGTCAACATGGGTGCTCAATTGTCTATATGAAACCTATTTCAATTAATCAAGTCTTAACAAGTTTGATTGCTTAACATGTTGGAAACACTTAATCATGTAAATAACAATTTCATTTAATATATATATAAACATGGAAAAGTTCGGGTCACTACATCGGTCACAAGTTTCACAGATTCAGCAAACCTTGTTTAATTCGAACTTCGCACTCCAACAATTTCCCACTCGAAGGAGACAATAAACAACCTTCGCCAACCAGTCACTATGTTTAAACAAACCCACAATAACTCTAGACTAGCCGATTACCTACTCCTTTTGATACCACCGGATGAGACACCCGAATCACGCCGCACTTCACTCGTTAGCCTACGAGCAAGTGAAGTCTTTCTACACCAAAAAACACCGCTGAGCGATAATCCAATCTCTTAGTTACTAGCTTGGGCCATCTCAATTTCTATCGCCACCATCTTCTAACACGAAGATCGTCTTCTTACACCAGAAGACCAATTAAAGTATGCAACTCATCAATTATAGGATTCTTCATGAGACTACACCGCCTCACCGATCACTTTAGACATGTCCAATCCCGAACACACATGTCAATGATCACCCTCGTACAGGATTTCACTCTCTATCTATTATTTTCCTTCCCTACAATCAGAAAATCCAACAGACGCCCTCGTAGACTCTTTATCAAGGCTTCAGTGAGAACGCAGTCACAATCTCGAAATCTACTAACTTTTCAACTTTTCACTTTCTCGCTGGTTCACTGACTACCTCATAGCTATGAATTTCACAAACCCATATTCTCATCCCAAGCACGCTTCTACTGTACGAGTAAGAAATAAAACCGCGGCTACTCGAGAAGAAACTTGGTTCGTACCACCGGTTAGTCAAAAATTTCCTTGCCATCGAAGAGTAAAACAAGTATTCGAAGCCCTAGTGTTACCCGAAATCATCACACTAATCTTGAGAACATTGGAGAATGACGTCGCATAATCATCTCCACAACTCCACTATTCGACTAACTCCCACTAGCTCAATAACTTCCATCAGTTACCAAACTCAAACCGAGTTACCAACACCAATCCTAGAAAGCTCAAGTTTCGGGACTTACAAGATTATCCGTCCTTCTTCCATCACTGTAACGACCTGGATTTTTCTGACTACTTGATTATACTATTTATATGATTTAATAATTTTGAATTGATAAGCAATGAATTTTAATAAGTCTTGAACCTCCGGAAAGAGTTTTACACAGGCTTTTGGTCACCCTTATATTCCGACGATTCACGAATGTCATAACTTGATTTAATTGTTTAATTATTGTGTATATATATGGATTTATATATATTTAACTTGAAAATATGATAATTAAATATCTCATTAAGTATATTAACAGAGTATTATATATATATATTTTCATACTACTAATTTAAAGAGTTTTTGAACAATATATATGTTACTATTTAAACGACGTAATTAACTTATTTTAAAATGTATTTACATATAATGTATTACGAGTGTAAATACATCCTTACAAGTATTAAATACACTTTATAATATACCAATACATATAAAGGATAGCTATACTCGTATTTCCGTTCAATTTCCTCAAGAATTCTACTCGCATTCATAGGGTATTTTTATCCGTATTATACACAGCTTCTAGAAGTATTTACTATTGGTATATACCAATAGAAATCTGCAATTATTTGTGTAATATGTCATCCATGACCTAATCAATTTAATATGTTATCCATGACTTAATATATTTTAACTTATCTTAGATATTTTCACTAAAAACCAAATTTTCAAGCCTATAAATAAGCACCATTTCTAACTCATTTTTACACATTCATTTTCTAAATTTTACTTCCAATTTTCACACACACTTGCAAGAACTCTCTCAAGTTTTGTTCTATTACTTCTTTCCAGCAACTTTACATTTTAAACTTGAGGTAAAAACTCTACTTCAACTCTTATTCAATTCATATGTCTATAGCTATCAATATAAGAGTTTATAAACTAGAACATAGTTTAGTTAATTCTAAACTTGTTCGCAAATAAAGTTAATCCTTCTAACTTGACTTTTAAAAATAACTTAACACATGTTTTATATCTATATGATATACTAACTTAATGAGTAAAAACTTGGAGACACGAAGAACACCGTAAAACCGGACATACGCCGTCGTAGTAAAACCGGGGGCTGTTTTGGGTTGGATAATTAAAAACTATCATAATCTTTAATTTAAAAGTTGTTCTTCTGGGAAAATGATATTTCATATGAACATGATACTATATCCAAAAATCATGGTTAAACTCAAAATTAAAGTATGTTTTTCAAAATGGTCATCAAGATGTCGTTCTTTTGATGGAAATGACTACCTCTTTCAAATATGGATTATAACTTGTAACTCCGACTATAAACTGCCACTTTTTCAGTTTAGTTTCACAAATTACAGTTTGTTACGAAACCATAGCAATTTGATTCACTCACAACGGATTTATAACGAAGAAATTATGGGCAAAACAATATTGGTTAGAAATGGATAATTTGATTACGGGATTAATTCATTAAAATCTATACTAACCATATCCTAGCTAACTTTTTTTTGTATTATACATGTATTCTAACATGTCATGGTTACACAATACGTCGGATAAACAAAAGACACCATATACACAATACGTGTAATTACAATAGCGGTATTGTGGGTCATGATTGAGTCTTATACACCACGTGTATACTATGTACTACTAATTGTGGACTACTAATTGTGGACTACTAATGTTGGACTGCTAACTTGACAACTTAAACAATCACACGTGATTGAAAGTATGAACTTAAACAATCACATGTGATTGAAGATATGATATGAACTTGCTATATTAATTTTGTTCACATGTATTATTATCTGAATTGTTATTATTGTTATAGGTTCATGAATCCAAGGATGACGACCATATTTTTAATAAGTTGAAAACTTATTATTAATATACTTTTACTACCGTGAGTATATAGTCCTATTTTTAAACTCTAACAATATTTTGGGATGAGAATACATGCATTTTATGTTTTACGCCATGGACACAAGTACTTAAAATATATTCTACGTTGAGTTGTACCACCTTGCATATCTTCCTTAATAGCTTGGTAACTAATATTTACATGTTGTAAGAACATGTAAGCGCGAATCCTATTGATGGATCTATCGGGTTTGACAACCTCAACCGGGCTAGTCGCTCTAATATCGTAAACGGTTGCATAGTACTCCGTTTTTACTACACTTGGTACAGTGTAGGGAGATTTCATAATAAAGGGAATATGCCACATTAATTGTTAAGTATGGTTACCGAAGCGCTCAACAACTTATAGAATACTTTTATACACTTGCGAGTGTACATATATTTATAACTATGAAATCTTGTGGTCTATATTTATATCGATGATAGCTTTAAACCTATATATCTCACCAACCTTTGTGTTGACTGTTTAAGCATGTTTATTCTTAGGTCCTTAAGAAAGTCTTCCGCTGTTGCATTATATGAGCAAGCTGTGCATGGAGTCTCATGCTTTTAATTATATAAAGTGTTGCATTCAATAAAACCTTTGTCATGTATTATATTCAACTGTTATGTCACGTGTTTAGTATTTGAAAATCGATGTATTATGGGGATTATTCCTTAAATAATCGCCCACTTGTTTAAAACATGCATTATGTATAATAATAGTGTGCTTTTTATGAAACGAATGCAATATTTTCTAAAACGTATCATATAGAGGTCAAATACCTCGCTATGGGACCAATGAATAACGTACTGCGTTTATAGTAATATGGACAGGTCGTTACAGTTGGTATCAGAGCAGGGGTCTTAGCGAACCAGGTCTTGCATTAGTGTGTCTAACTGATAGATGTTAGGATGCATTAGTGAGTCTGGACTTCGACATCGTCTGCATGTCAAAAGTTTTGCTTATCATTTCTTGTCGGAAATTACCTGCTTATCATCTTAAGTCAAGACGCGTCTTACTGCATTTATTGCATAGATAGTGTATAGACAAATTTCATATCTTAAGCATATCTATTACAGTAAACTATGTCTAACATCTTTCATAAAATCCTTCGTAACTTATGGGATTCTGGTATTATAAATACATATGTAAATTATGTATTGAGGAATACCAAACTAGTCCTATAATTTATTTCATTTCAAAAAATTTTTCCCTACTCTGTACGAGATGCATCCTTCAACTGGTTCAAGTTCATCGGATTCCGACAGCTATTCCGATATGGATATTCACTTGAGCTCCGAAAGCAGTGTAACCGGAATGGATCAACCGATTAGCCATCATCTATTCTGGATAGATTGGGGATGGGTTCGTAGATGACTCAGTCAATGGAGACGAGAAGAAGGCGATCCTTTCCACCCACCAAATTTCCCTCTCGGCGAAGAACCTGAAGCATTTACCGACGAACCAGTCTGAAACACCATTTTCACCCTCATTTCCAAAGTATCTCGCCATGATTATATATTATCTAAACTTCTAGATCTTATTCATCCGCTCATTGCAACCGCCAATCATTCTGGTGTAGTAGAAGAAGTCAACGAGCTTCGCGCTAGAGTGGTGGCTTTGGAGAATATGATACAGAACTTACAAGCATCACAAGCCCCACAAGCACCAACTGCACCACCCGCATCCACACCGACTGCACCACCCGCATCCACACCAACAATACCATTACCACCACCAACAACATCCACATCGCAAGTCCCAACATCACAATCTGTCCCACGAGCATCAATGTCATACGCCCTGTAGATACCAAGGAATACCAACAACATCAAACGATGAAGTATTGATTCATAACTTCATCGGAGAAATATTCTACGATGATTATGTAACCTCTAAAGTTTTAGAGATTATTTATTCTAATCATAATCGTAAATCAAGACAAGTGGATGGATAGAAATGATAGAGGGGAGAATATAAACCCTGACAGGAATGGTGCGTACGTTATAAAATAGACTTGTTATACAAGCAGCACCAGCAGTACCGACAGCGTTACTAGTACCAGCAGCACCTACAACATCACAATCTCCTCCAGTTCCATAATCACCAACATCATCACAAATCAACAACGAGCATATTGTATCAACGAGTTATGAAGTATTAACTCATTCCCTCTGGAAAAATTTATATGTATATTTTATATATATGAGTTTTTAAACCACAATATATCTTTTCGTACTAAGCTATTACGTGTGAATGTTAAAGGGTAGATACTACATGGTTAATTCATATTACTAATATGCTATGATGTACATCCTTCATTAATGACTTAACAATCATTAATTATAATCTCTGCATCAACTCAATAGATTCCATTTCATAATAAACCAAGTGTATTGTTCGAGTACGTATTAGATTTCACACTTTCATTTTCGATGTACTCGAAACTTTCTAGAAAACGTCATTCGTGTCTTGCGAAGTTCACAAGAATTCTACGAACACCAACATCAATCACCGAGGAAATATCAATAAAAATGAATAATGAAGTATTGATTCATAATTTCATTTACGTTGAAGAAATACTCCGCAAAAATTATGTAATCTCTAAAGTTTTAGGGGTTATTCATTCTAGCTCCAGCAAAAATCAAATGAGTTTAATAGTATATTAACTCATTAAATCTATATTACATCTGCAGAAAATATAAAAACATATATTTTCATAAAGGCTGTAATAAAAGTTCTGTTGTACAAAATATTACTTGTGAAACTTTTAACGGGTAGGTAATACCCGAGAGATATATAAATTCACAATTAATATGTTACATTCTTCGATTCTGATTCAGCAAATCATCAACTATACTCACTACTTTCACAACGATATACATTCTTTTATAGAAATCAAAACAACCATTCTCATCCAAATTTGATTACATATTCTGATTTTGACAAATCAAAATTTAAGTCAAGATTTAATAAGAAGACATCACTCTTAGATCCCTACAGTTTTCAAAGCTATACTTTGACTTCAAAACTGTGATAGAACATCATATGTATATTGACGATTACAATCTGCGTTTAAACCCTTCATGAGTCTTGAAAACACCTCAATTAAGAAACAATCGAGAAGATGATCCAACCACACGTTATCTATGAAAATAAGAACTTATGCATACAGTCATACACCTGGAAAACTCCCGAAACCCAAGTAGAAGTTTAACACGTATCCGTGTCAGATCCTTTGGCATTTATTACCAAAAATAACATTTCAATCCCTTTTCAAAGTAGACAGTTTTGTCACAGCTCCAGCAAATCAACTTCTATTTTCCATTCGAATAAGCCTTATTATAACGATTACCCCTTCATCATTATTACCGGGGAACCTTTTATATCTCACCACATTAGCAGTAAACTTACCAACAACTTCATTGATCTTTGACCTTCTGAAAAATCATTATACTCATTGAAACTGTATCATGTACTCATCCACATCTTGTAAAAATAATTTCTATACCAACTACCAGGAATTAGCAATCAGTATTTTGAATCTCGCTACGTTTCTACATCAACAGTTATATGCATACCTATAACAATTATCTCTTAGAATTATGATCTTTCATTCTGAAATTCTTAAAAGCACCAAACCTATGAATCAGTTCTCAAAATTTTGAAAAATGCTGATGAAGCAGCAAAAACTGTAAGCGACCTTAACAGCCAAAAGTTTGATGATAAAGAATAGTGCGTTGGCAAAGCTCAGAAAAGAGAAGGTTTGGAACTGGAAAACGAATTGAGCAAACCATGAAGGAGGCTGTGGACAAATCACAAAGACTAAACCTACCTTCAAAGAATCCAAATGATTCAGTGTCTGCTGAAGTCATTAACGAATACCTTGCTCCTGACTCTAAACCTTTGCGGACAAATCTTCTTCATCATCTTTCGATCTTAGAAATTCTAAGATATCATAGTATCTTTCATTATAAATATCCTCCATATTTCTGAAGATATTTTCATAACTATTCTTATCTGAAATATTTTATCTCTTCGCGCTATCAATGTTACGTCATAAAGGAACTGTTTTAGTTTCTAAATCTCAGAAAAATTCAAAATTTAAAATATGATTGTTGTTGAAGTAGTGTTGGGAACTGAAGCATGAGTTAGTATAATATAATGACGCCTGATCAACGTGATTATATTACAGTAAGTCATGGTGAGTTTCTAATGGAACATGATGATTCATAGACCATACCGTCATCATGATCTATGTTACACGACTCTTACATTCTACCTAATTTCTAAACGTATCAAGAACATATTTTCTTGATAGTTCTATCTTTTCTCTTGAATTCTGGTAATTTGACTAATCAAGATCGTGCTATTACAAATTCTCTCTTAGAACATTAGTCATGTTCATCTGAAACTCCATACCTACGAATTCTGGACCATTACTTTCTTTACTTAAAAATCGAGAAGAGAAAACAAAAGCACGAAGCTTCGAAATAGGAATAGGAGTATAAATCACAGCAAATGGAAGAGAGCAAAAATCGTGAATGACAATACACAAGCACAGGAGCTCCAAAATATAAGGAAAAATATAAGCACGACAACAACACAGAGAATTACAAACCGTGTATATCAATGCGTATAGCAATATAAAGATACAGGAGAACTAAAAACACTATGAATTCAAGAGCATAGTAGAAGTAAACAGATTCCTCTGGTGGTAGATGAAAAAGAAGAATGACAGATATGATAGTCAAGAATATATCAAGAATTAGAACTGGATGGAGCATATTGACGAATGTTTTAGAAGTATGAATTAAGGAATAAAGTATAGAAGATGAGAGATGTGGAAATAAGGAAACGAAGGGGGTGTTAATATCAGACATAGCAATCGAGGCAGATTATGCACCTAATCGAAGAAAATTCTAATTTCCTTAATTACCGAAGAATCAAATCTTATTAAGATTACAAAGATTTTCTTTAATCCGAAAATCAACCGTGACGACGTCAAAAGTTAAGATGAATCTTTACTTTCCTCATTTCACTATTTTGCGATAGCTTAACTCATACACTTCACATAATCAAATTATTTTATCCATATTACTCACTGATGATAAAACTCTAATTTTCAACTCGTATTCGTTATGAAAACATACTTATTGTCAGCCATGACGATCTCGATCAAATTTCGGGACGAAATTTCTTTAACGGGTAGGTACTGTAACGACCCGATTTTTTTCGACTACTTAATTATACTATTTATATGATTTAATAATTCTGACTTGATAAGCAATGAATTTTAATAAGTCTTGAACCTCCGGAAAGAGTTTTACACAAGCTTTTGGTCACCCTTTTATTCCGACGATTCACGAACGTCATAACTTGATTTAATTGTTTAATTGTTTAATTATTGTGTATATATATGGATTTATATATATTTAACTTGAAAATATGATAATTAAATATCTCATTAAGTATATTAACAAAGTATTATATATATATTTTCATACTACTAATTTAAAGAGTTTTTGAACAATATATATGTTACTATTTAAACGACGTAATTAACTTATGTTAAAATGTATTTACATATAATGTATTACGAGTGTAAATACATCCTTACAAGTATTAAATACACTTTATAATATACCAATACATATAAAGGATAGCTATACTCATATTTCCGTTCAATTTTCTCAAGAATTCTACTCGCATTCATAGGGTATTTTTACCCGTATTATACACAGCTTCTAGAAGTATTTACTATTGGTATATACCAATAGAAATCTGCAATTATTTGTGTAATATGTCATCCATGATCTAATCAATTTAATATGTCATCCATGACTTAATACATTTTAACTTATCTTAGATATTTTCACTAAAAACCAAATTTTCAAGCCTATAAATAAGCACCGTTTCTAACTCATTTTTACACATTCATTTTCCAAATTTTACTTCCAATTTTCACACACACTTGCAAGAACTCTCTCAAGTTTTGTTCTACTACTTCTTTTCAGCAACTTTACATTCTAAACTTGTGGTAAAAACTCTACTTCAACTCTTGTTCAATTCATATGTCTATAGCTATCAATATAAGAGTTTATAAACTAGAACATAGTTTAGTTAATTTTAAACTTGTTCGCAAACAAAGTTAATCCTTCTAAATTGACTTTTAAAAACAACTTAACACATGTTTTATATCTATTTGATATACTAACTTAATGAGTTAAAACTTGGAGACACGAAGAACATCTTAAAACCGGACATACGCCGTCGTAGTAAAACTGGGGGCTGTTTTGGATTGGATAATTAAAAACTATCATAATCTTTAATTTAAAAGTTGTTCTTCTGAGAAAATGATATTTCATATGAACATGATACTATATCCAAAAATCATGGTTAAACTCAAAATTGAAGTATGTTTTTCAAAATGGTCATCAAGATGTCGTTCTTTTAATGGAAATGACTATCTCTTTCAAATATGGATTATAACTTGTAACTCTGACTATAAACCGCCACTTTTTCAGTTTAGTTTCACAAAATACAGTTCGTTACGAAACCATAGCAATTTGATCACTCACAACGGATTTATAACGAAGAAATTATGGGCAAAACAATATTGGTTAGAAATGGATAATTTGATTACGAGATTAATTCATTAAAATCTATACTAACCATATCCTAGCTAACTTTTCTTGTATTATACATGTATTCTAACATGTCATGGTTACACAATACGTCGGATAAATCAAAAGACACCACATACACAATACGTGTAACTACAATAGCGGTATTGTGGGTCATGATTGAGTCTTATACAACACGTGTATACTATGTACTACTAATTGTGGACTACTAATTGTGGACTACTAACGTTGGACTACTAACTTGACAACTTAAACAATCACACGTGATTGAAAATATGAACTTAAACAATCACACGTGATTGAAAGTATGAACTTAAACAATCACATGTGATTGAAGATATGATATGAACTTCCTATATTAATTTTGTTCACATGTATTATTATCTGAATCGTTATTATTGTTATAGGTTCGTGAATCCAAGGATGACGACCATATTTTTAATAAGTTGAAAACTTATTATTAATATACTTTTACTACCGTGAGTATATAGTCCCATTTTTAAACTCTAACAATATTTTGGGATGAGAATACATGCATTTTATGTTTTACGCCATGGACACAAGTTCTTAAAATATATTCTACGTTGAGTTGTACCACCTCGCATATCTTCCCTAATAGCTTGGTAACTAATATTTACATGTTGTAAGAACATGTAAGCGTGAATCCTATTGATAGATCTATCGGGTTTGACAACCCCAACCGGGCTAGTCGCTCTAGTATCGTAAATGGTTGCATAGTACTTCATTTTTACTACACTTGGTACAGTGTAGGGAGATTTCATAATAAAGGGAATATGTCACATTAATTGTTAAGTATGGTTACCGAAGCGCTCAACAACTTATAGAATACTTTTATACACTTGAGAGTGTACATATATTTATAACTATGAAATCTTGTGGTCTATATTTATATCGATGATAGCTTTAAACCTATATATCTCACCAACCTTTGTGTTGACTGTTTAAGCATGTTTATTCTCAGGTCCTTAAGAAAGTCTTCCGCTGTTGCATTATCTGAGCAAGCTGTGCATGGAATCTCATGCTTTTAATTAAATAAAGTGTTGCATTCAATAAAACCTTTGTCATGTATTATATTCGACTGTTATGTCACGTGTGTAGTATTTAAAAATCGATGTATTATGGAGATTATTCCTTAAATAATCGCCCACTTGTTTAAAACATGCATCATGTATAATATTAGTGTGCATTTTATGAAACGAATGCAATATTTTCTAAAACATATCATATAGAGGTCAAATACCTCGCTATGGGACCAATGAATAACGTACTGCGTTTATAGTAATATGGACGGGTCATTACAATCACCTAAAGACTTCTAATTGATCACCCTCGAAGAAAACCGCTCCCTTTGTTGAAACATCAACCAAGAACCGAGCAACCGTCGAACGCGTTCTATCCGACTCCCTTTGACTACCAATTTCCTTAGTGACAAGGAACTCTAATTTTCTCGCATATTCCATAAACTCTGGAATATTGACCAAACGCCATTGGTCATCCGATTTCCAAACCCCGCAAGCACCAAACTTCCCAGATACTCCCACTATCGACTTTCAACACTTTGCATCTTGTTCGTTATTCAATCGCTCTAACCCGATAGAAAAACACCCTCCTAAGCTTCCATAACAAACCCACATATCTGAAAACATAGCTCATATCGCTCGAAGTTTCCGAGACAAAACCATCACGTGCTCGCGCCATCAAACCCGAAAAACTTTATCCTGAAAACTGCCCAGCTTCGAAAACTCATATCTCTAGATCTAACGGTCATATCAGCCTCAAATTTTTACCACGTGTAGATCAGTAAGTCTTCTATCCATACACAAAAAACAAGTCGATCCAATGGTTAACGAATCCTCTACGAATTTTCTTCTACAACAACTCATGAAACTCAGAATTTGATAGTTCAATCATTCTTTCGCACGGGATTGCGAAGAACGAAAACTCAGATCCGAGACCCGGATCTCACGAAAAAATCTATCCGCAACAAAACCATCGACCCGACCTCTGACTCCGTAGCCCTTCGCGAAAAAATCACCATCATGATGCAATCAACACCCCGATTACAAAATAACTTTCAAGAACCGTCACCCGAATTATAACAACCCTCACTTTTCCACTTCTGATTTGACTATTATACCCCTAGGGTTTCTTTGCATGTTCTGTGTATTAACTGTTTAGGAATGTTATTTAAAATACAATTAATGTGAAACGAATCAACGTTAACCGGATAGTTATTTTTAATCAACAACTCGAACCGTAAATAAAGTTATAATAATATATGTTAACTTTAATAAATGTTTGCACGAATATATAAAAGTTATATAATTAACTTTACAACGAGTATAATTATTTATAAAAAAAACATCTTGTGGCTCAAATATAATTAATAAAACTATGAGATAATAAATGTAATTAAATTTAAAATATAATTATTTATAGCAAAAACAAAATACCGAAATATGTATATATATATATATATATATATATATATATATATATATATATATATATATATATATATCATTTAATGTAAAAAAAAGAAACAAGATAATAAATAACAAAATAAAAATACAAAAAGGATCTAGAGTGTTCTATTAATAAAATAAAATAAAATAAAATAAAAATCTAAAAACACCCCTAAAGGGCTTCGGCTGAATTAAATAAAAAATAAGAAATAAAATGTAATTGTAATTAGTTTCTAATTATAAATCCAACTTGTTTTCCAAGCAATTTCAAGTATAAATACAACCCATAACCCTCATAAAATTTCATAACTTTTTTCTCTCATTCCTCTCAAGCTCGAAGAAAATTATTGTGAGTCTTTCTTTCTTTTTCTTATTTTTTTTTTCTTTTCATTTCTTTTTTCTTTTTATTAGCAGAAACTTTTAAGTTTTTTTTATAAATAATAAATAACGATAATAAATATAAATAATACATGATAAATACTATTATATATTATAGGATATAGGAAAAATAATTTTTCAGATTTTTTAAGTAGTTTTAATATTTTAACTAAATTAAAAACAATAAAATTGTATATGTATATGTAATCGATATATATATATATATATATATATATATAATACAAATCTTGCTAATTAATTTATGTAATTAGTTTTATAGTAAAGTAACATGTATATAATGATAAAACGGATCAAAATATATTTTTTATATAATTAATTCGAATTTATATAGATTTATTATCATTATTGTTAACCGAAACAATAAAAATTGTGATATATCAAAAAATAAGTTTTAAAATATATGGGAACGGATGAAAACTCATAATATTAATATTCTAAGATAAAACATATTTTTATATATTAATTGGATTGATAGAATAATTTGTATTCGGTATATATATATATATATATATATATATATATATATATATATATATATATATATATATATATATATATATATATATATATATATATATATATATATATATATATATATATATATATATATAAGGTGAGTCTACAGTCCCGCTTTTTACATATTTTCTGGGATGAGAATACACGCTGGTTACATTTACATTATTACAAATGCTTTTACTTTTGACACGAGTACTATTATACATGTTGAGTTATTGTTCATAAAGCCCCTAGCTTGAATACTTTAATTACCTTCGGGTAGCACAAATTAGATGGACGGATCTGTTAGGTTAGACAAATCTCACCCTACTATAACTGTGGTGCATTTACTTTAAACTATATGTACACTCGAACAAGTGTATACGATATACGGGGTAAAGGATAATTGTAGTTATAAACTATACGCAGGTCTTTAGCTAGTATTCAAGTGCTCATGCATGTATGTACATTTTAGCAACGCTTGAGTTGTGTTTATTGAAATGTCGTGGTCAAATGCAAATAAACTATTTTTCTGAATACTGTTTTTCAGATACTATTTTATATTACTTAAACTTGTAGATTCACCAACATTATTGTTGACCAGTTTTTGCGTGTTTGTTCTCAGGTCCTTAGAGGTATAGCTTCCGTTGGTTTACTTGATGCATGGTTTTGCTGTGGAGTCAGCATCTTTTTGTCAAGACATTATTTCTTTTTAATTCGCATTTAAACTTTTATTATTCACTAAATACTGTTGGCTTGTGGTTACGATCACAATGGTATTTCTTTATGGTTGTTGACTAAGGTTTTAAAGTCAACTGTTTTTAATAAAATTAAATTCGAATGCTTTTGAAATGTCTCATTTAGAGGGCATGACTGTTACTGTGGGACCTATGATTAACACGTCGTTAGATGGAATTTGGCAGGGTGTTATAGCCACTTATATGCCACAATTGTCTTCATGAAGGCTACAAAAAGGCTGAATGTCCCGAATTATCTGAATCGGAAAGAAAAGAAGAACAGAGGAAAGAAGTTGTAAGAAGGTTGAAAAATCGGCGGGTAACCCAAAAGGAAGGTATTTTCAAATGACCATTGACGAGGTTCGTAAATCATCAAAAGTTGTGACAGGTACCTTCTTGTTAATTCCAAACCCGCTAAAGTATTATCTAATTTCGGAGCAGGCCCGTTCATTAGTTGCTTTTAGATTTGCTCCTTGCATGAATAAATTGTTGTTAAAACTGGAGTCTCCGTTAGAAGTAGAAATAGCAGATGATAAAAATAAGTTGGTCGTAGGTGTATGTAAGAATTGTAATATTGATATAAATTCTAAATTGTTCAATGTTGACCTATTCCCCATGACTATGGGTGAGTTTGATGTGATTATAGGAATGGATTGGCTCATTCGGCATGGAGCTAATATCATATGCGATGAAAAGATTATCTGGGTGAAAACCCCAAGTGGGGAAGAAATGATTATCCAAGGAGAAGGACAAAGACGACCCGCTTCCATATGCACTTATGCTCGTGCACGTCGTCTGGTGTCTAGTGGTTGTACAACCTTTTTGGCTCACGTTATTAACTCTAGAGAAGAATCAAAGTCCATTAGGGACATCCCTGTTGTTAATGAATATGATGATGTGTTTCCAGATGATCTTCCGGGTGTTCCTTCAGAAAGACAAGTTGAGTTTCGCATCGAGTTAGTTTCGGGTGCTGTGCCCATTGCTAAGACTCCTTATCACCTAGAACCAACTAAGATTCAAGAATTGATGAGTCAAATACAAGAACTATGGGATAAAGGCTTTATTCGTCCAATTAATTCACCATGGGGAGAACCGGTTTTATTTGTCAAGAAGAAAGATGATAGCATGAGAATGCGTATTGATTATAGGGAGTTGAATAAAGTAACCATAAAGAATCATTACCCTTTTCCAAGGATTGGCAATCTATTCGATCAACACCAAGGTGCTAAGTACTTTTCAAAAATTGATTTAAGGTCGGGGTATCACCAACGGAAAATCCATGAAGATGACAATCCGAAGATAGCATTTAGAACTCGATATAGGCATTATGATTTTATAGTGATGCCTTTTGGTCTTACGAATGCGCCGACAACATTCATGGAACTTATGAATCAAATATGCCATCCCATGTTAGGCAAGTCGGTAATTGTGTTTATTTATGACATTCTCTTTTACTCTAAGAATGAGAAGGATCACGAGCATCATTTAAGAGAAGTTTTAGAGACGTTGCGAAAAGAGAAGTTATTCGCTAAATATTTGAAGTGTGAATTTTGGTTAAGAGAAGTGCAATTTCTTGGTCATATTGTTAATGATAATGGGATTCAAGTTGATCCTGAGAAGATTGAGGTGATAGAAAAGTGGGATCGACCGACTACGCCGACGTAAATTCAAAGTTTTCTTAGATTAGCCGGTTACTACCGACGGTTTATTCAAGATTTCTCTAAATTGCTTCTCCGTTGACTAAGTTGACCCGAAAAAATGTAAGGTTTGATTAGGAAAAGAGCAAGAGGTAGCTTTTCAATTATTGAAACAAAAGTTAAGTCAAGCTCCGGTGTTGGTATTACCGGAAGAAATTGAAGATATGACCATGTATTGTGACGCATTGGTCAATGTTCTTGGGTGTGTTTGAATGCAAAGAGGTAGGGTTATTGCTTATGCTTCAAGAAAATTAAAAGAGCCCGAAAAGAACTACCCTATTCATGATCTTGAATTGGCGACTGTGGTTCATGCTCTGAAAATTTAGCGCCATCATTTGTATGACGTTAAATTTACCATTTATACAGATCACAAAAGCTTGAAATACTTATTTGATCAAAGGGATCTAACTAACCGACAACGAAAATGGTTGGATCTCCTGAAAGATTATGACTGCGAGATACTTTACCACCCGGGTAAAGCTAACGTAGTGGCAGATGCGTTAAGTAGAAAGAACCGACGTTCGGAAATTCAAATCGAATCCTTACGGATGACAGTTACAAATGACTTCTTCAAAAGATTTCTAAGGCTCAAGTAGAAGAGATTGTAGAATTGTCTCATGAAGAGCGAATGAGAGGGAAAATAGACCTCCTTGAGCAAGAGTCGCGGGGATTGTCGACCCGTTATGGTAGACTTTGGGTTTCAAGGCATGGGGGTGCTAGGAAATTTGTGACGCCCCGTACAAAACCATCATGTACGGTTCATCAACAACATGATCATTACAAGGTCAAACACTATATGCTGTTTGAAAACCAGATTTGCATTCATAAAAAGATAGCGTTTTACAAAAGATAACGTGCTTCCTATGAATAGAAGCATTAACATAAGTACGTGACCCAAAGGTCGTTACAAAGCCATTGTTTGAAAATAACATAAGTTACGAATGCAAAATAAAAGCTTCATGATTGAGATATCTCTAAGTAATGCAGCGGAAATCTAATACAGCAAGTCCATAACAGCAAGTCTATAACACCAAGACAGCAAGTCTAACAGCGGAAGCAACATCGTCTAAGCACTTGAGAAATACACTCTTAAAAGTCAACACGAATGTTGGTGAGCTATAGTTTGTAATCGGTAAAGTAATGTAGACCACGAGATTTCAGTGCTTCAATCAGTAGTTTAAATCAGTATGAAAAATATATGCTTAACCGTGGGCACCCGGTAACTAGACTTAACGTATGTATATCACCCCCTAAAAGTACACATGGCAAGTGTGTTTGTCCTCGAAGTATTAAACACCCGTTGTCTGCTAGCGCGACTAGCCCGGGGTTGTCAAACCCTATGGATCCATATCTAAGATTCGCGTTCACGGTTAGGAAACCAATGATTGAACGTTACCGAGTTAAGGGGAATCTTTGTGCCGTTTTGTAACCCACACATATATAAAGTTTAAGTACTCGTGTCTAGTATGTAAAAACATAAAAAAACGCATGTATTCTCAGTCCCAAAAATAGAAAAAAATATTAAGGGATGCTATAACTCACAGTGAATAAGCAGTAAAAGTTGATATGAAACGTATGCAGGTAGTAAGTCGGTCCGAAAGGTCTTCAACCTAAGTCAAAGGTCACTAGGTCAGTATGTTATCCCCAAAAGTTTAAAAGTGAATAAATTAAGTTTAAGTGTCATCATCAACATCATCATCATTCATCAAAGCTAAGGTAAGTTTAATAAGAATAGAGATCGAAACAAAAGGCTGACTTTGGACAGCTGTTACGACCTCTATACAAATCAAAAAGACGCGTAGTTAGTGGCCAAGGCTCCGTATGTGAGTCCTATAACCGCTGACCAATGTTCAGAACCTAACTCATCTTCGTTTGACCGTGGCGACGGTTTAAGTGTGAGTAGGTCAGAAATTTCATCACAACGTTACAAAGGCGTAGTGACTTTCGGAAGGCTATAAATCCTAAACCGTATATCGGATTCAGGCGAGGCCTAAACGAAAAATCATCTCCTCGAAACGAACTATCTGAAAAATCAATTTTCCAGAAGTCTAGGAGTCTGATCAGACCACGAAAAACAGCAAACAAGTGCTCCGGTGGGATTCTTGGTGCTTGATGCTCATCACGATTCTCATCCTTGATGCTTGTAGCTTCAAGTGTACAACTCATTGATGTGTTAGCATCACTTTGACCAAGGTTCAACCATCAACACACAAATAAGAGTAAAATCTATCATTCTACAAGTTTTGAACATTAAGATTGCCTCTTTATTGCATAAATCCAATAAAGCTTCAACCTTTGTCCTTTTTACACAAGTTTATGCATCTCCATCATATGTGATGATGAAGACTTGATCTTTATCATCACAACAAACACAAAAAGGTTCCAAGTAAGTGAGATCTACAATAATAACTTAAATATCAAGTATTAAGAAAACCCTAAGCTAGAAAGCTTGGATCTTTACAAGATTAATGAGACCATATGCTAGAAAGCTAAGATCTAATGAAAGTAATGAGACCATAAGCTAAAAAGCTAAGATCTTTAACAAAATAATGAAACCCTAAGCTAGAAAGCTTGGATCTTTAGTGTTCTTGAAGATCCTTAAGCAAAAGACTAGATCTTCAAGTTACATGAAGATCATAAACACAAGTTTTGATCTTTATAACAAAATAAAGAAATCATAAACTAGATCTAACAAGTAAATGAAGATTCAAAGCTAGAAAGCTTGAATCTTGCATGTTCTTGAAGGATTCAAACCCAAGTTTGAATCTACAAGATATAACAAGATCAAAAGCTAAAAGCTAGATCCTTTAAATGATGATGAAGATGTCGTGGATATGAAGGGAAGAAGAAGAGACAGAAAAATTAAAACTTACACTTTTTAGAGTGAGAAAGACTAGAGAGAGAATTAGAGAGTAAGTGTGTGTAATTTGTGAATGAGATCAAGTGTGAAATGGGATGAATAAGCTTGGTATTTATAGAAGGTGAGGGTGTGGAGAGGTGATGGTGGCCGTGGGTTTTGGGAGGGGACAAGGGGGACACCTTTTTTTTTTGGTTAATGGTTGTCTAAAGTTGGTGCTTATGTTAGGATCTCATGCAACATTAAGGATAATGGTAAGCAAAAATGCTAGTATGTTCCCTCTAATAAATTGGCATTTGTCTTACATATTATTGGGTCACTAGTCATGAATAATTGGGCTAATTAAATAGTCCACTAGCTAGTGTAGGGTGGGCTAAAGTCCAACAAGGTAGAAAGTCCAACAAGACTAACTAGTGTGCTCTAGTAAATTACTAAGCGTAATTAAGCATCCAAAAACCCAAGAAATTGTTATTATAAAATAACAATTAGTATTTCGTAGTCATAATATTCTGATTACGACAAGAGTTAAACGAGTACACAGTACGCAGTTCGTTCTAAACGTCAAGTGACACTAACGGTCATAAAGGCTTCCGGGGATCAAGTTAAGTAACCTACGTACTTAAAGGCACGTTTAAACATATAAACGAAAGTAATCCACATGTAGTAAGATCCCAGAGTATAATATGGCACAGTACACACAAATACGCAGTTTTGTGAAAGCACAAAGCACAAAAGCAAGTCAAAAAAGTCTGGTCGTTACATTACCCACCTGTTAATGAAAATTTCATCCCGAAATTTTAAGCTGAGGTAGATGGTAGAGTCGTGAAGAGGTGAGGATATTTCTGTTTCATCTGATCCTCTCGCTCCCAAGTAAACTCAGGTTCTCATTTTGCATTCCATCGGACTCGGACGATCGGAATCTTGTTGCGTTTCAAGGTCTTGACCTCACGGTCCATAATTTTGACAGGTTCTTCCACGAAATGGAGTTTGTCGTCAACCGTAAACTCCTCGAGAGGTATGACGAGTTCTGGTTCGGCAAGACATTTCTTCAGATTTGACACGTGCAAAGTGGGGTGAACTGTGCTCAATTGAGTTGGAAGATCCAAACGGTAAGCAATGGGTCTAACACACTCCAAGACTTCAAAAGGACCAATATATCGCGGATTTAACTTCCCACGCTTTTCGAAACGGATTACACCTTTCCAAGGTGCAACTTTCAACATAACTCGGTCGCCGATTTGAAACTCGCGATCTCCACGTTTAAGGTCAGCATAGCTCTTTTGTCGATCACTGGCCGTCTTGAGCCTCGCTTGAATTTGGACAATCTTCTCGGTTGTTTCATGGACGAGTTCGGGACCGGTGAGTTGTTTTTCACCTACTTCGGCCCAACAGATAGGAGAACTACATTTATGGACATACAATGCTTTAAAAGGTGCGGCCTTAATGCTTGCGTGATAGCTGTTGTTGTATGAGAATTCGGCTAACGGCAAATGTCTCTCCCAAGCTTTCCCGAAATTAATAACACAAGCACGTAACATGTCCTCCAGGGTTTGGATCGTGCACTCGCTCTGTCCGTCGGTTTGCGGGTGATACGCTGTACTCATATCTAGACGTGTTCCCAAGGCTTCTTATAAAGAACGCCAAAATCTAGAAGCGAAACGGGTATCGCGATCTGAGATAATCGATAAGGGTACACCGTGACGAGATACAATCTCCTTTATGTATAACTGCGCTAGTCTGTCCATCGTATTAGTTTTCTTCATGGCTAGGAAGTGTGCAGATTTGGTAAGACGATCAACGATAACCCAGATGGTATCATAACCGCATACCGTCTTCGGTAGCTTCGTGATGAAATCCATTGTTATTCCCTCCCACTTCCATTGTGGGATTTTAGGTTGTTGAAGTAACCCAGACGGCTTCTGATGTTCGGCTTTGATCTTGGAACAAGTTAAACACTTTCCAACATATGCTGCAACATCCCTTTTGAGGTTTGGCCACCATTATTGAACCTTGAGGTCGTGGTACATCTTACCAGCTCCTGGATGGATTAAATACCTTGACTTGTGGGCTTCGTCTAGAATAAGGCTCCGTAAATCTCCATAACTAGGCACCCAGATTCTTCCGGCAAAGTATCGGAGTCCAGTCTCCTTGACCTCAAATCGAGAAACGAGAATGTTCAAGTGCTCTTGAGGAATATTCTCCTCCTTGAGAGCCTCTTCTTGAGCTACGCAGATCTGGCTGTTGAGATTCGTCTGAATGGTGATGTTCAAGGCATGTACACGAAGAGGTACCGTTCTCTCCTTTCGGGTTAAGGCATCGGCTACAACAATTGCCTTGCCAGGGTAGGAACGAAGTTCACAATCGTAATCGTTCAACGTCTCGATCCACCGTCGCTATCGCATATTCAATTGCTTCTGATAGAATATGTGTTGTAGGCTCTTGTGATCGGTGAAGATAGTACTCTTGGTTCCATACAGATAGTGTCTCCACAGTTTGAATGCAAAGACCACGGCTCCAAGCTCAAGATCGTGGGTTGTGTAGTTTCGATCGTGAATCTTCAGTTGTCGAGAGGCGTAAGCAATAACCTTCTTCCGTTGCATCAATACACACCCAAATCCTTGTCGGGATGCATCGCAATACACAATGAAGTCATCACTGCCTTCAGGAAGGGATAGAATAGGTGCGGTGGTTAATTTCTGCTTCTGGGTTTGGAATGCTGACTCTTGCTCGGTTTTCCATACGAACTTCTTCCCCTTATGAGTTAATGTAGTCAAAGGACGCACAATCAAAGAGAAACCTTCGATGAACCTTCGGTAATAACCAGCGAGACCTAAGAATTGGCGGATATGAGTAGGAGTAGTGGGGGTTTCCCACTTGCTGATAGCTTCGATCTTTGCGGGATAGACTTTGATACCCTGATCGCTCACGACATGACCGAGAAATTGAACTTCCTTCAACCAAAATTTGTACTTAGAGAATTTGGCATAAAGTTGCTCTTGTCTCAAGAGTTCTAGCACGAGTCGAAGATGTTGCTCATGTTCTGTTTCACTTTTGGAATAGATGAGGATATCATCTATGAAGACGATAACGAACTTGTCCAGATATGGCTTGCATACGTGATTCATGAGATCTATAAATACGG
This sequence comes from Rutidosis leptorrhynchoides, assembly GCF_046630445.1. Classification (NCBI taxonomy): domain Eukaryota; kingdom Viridiplantae; phylum Streptophyta; class Magnoliopsida; order Asterales; family Asteraceae; genus Rutidosis; species Rutidosis leptorrhynchoides. Next base: position 596,182,350 of record NC_092334.1, read on the forward strand.
CAGGTGCGTTGGTTAAACCGAATGGCATCACAAGAAATTCATAGTGACCATAACGGGTTTTGAACGCAGTCTTCATCACATCGCTCTCCTTCACCCTCAATTGGTGATAACCTGATCGCAAATCAATCTTGGAGTAAACACTGGATCCTTGCAGCTGATTGAAAAGATCGTCAATCCTGGGAAGGGGATACCGATTCTTGATCGTCAACTTGTTCAGTTCATGATAATCGATACACATGCGGAAAGATACGTCCTTCTTCTTCACGAACAAAACAGGTGTGCCCCAAGGCGATGAACTTGGTTGGATAAATCCTTAGTCTAGCAGTTCCTGCAGTTGACTCTGCAACTCTTGCAGTTCGGAAGGTTGATATCGGCTAAAAAGTCATGTTTTTACCCCCGATATTGAGTCCTAAAAGCATAAAGCTTAAGACTTTTTCGGTAAAATAATCGCTTTTTCAGTTGAATTTGTAGATAAAGTAATTACAATGAGAATGCAAAAAGAATCAAGAGAAACGGAGCTAAAACGAAGATTCTAGAGCAAAAACGGTGAAAGATAAGAAATCAAGTACGATCTAGTGAATCAAAAGCTGACCAGCACAAAAAACGGGCCACCATACGGCCTGCCTGTATGGGATACAACCTACCACACGGCCCAGCAAACGCCCTCAGAAAATGGGCTGCCCGCCATACGGCCTGCCAAATACGGGCCACCATCCGGCCTGCCAAACGGCCTGCCGGCCGTATTTTGGAAATTTCCTAGTCTATTTAAAGGGCTTTTTGTCATCCAATTTACACACACCTCTCTTCACTCTCTCACTACAATACACTTTCTCCCACTAGAGCTTTCAAGGCCTTCTCACCTCCGAACGGGAAATTTAGTACCCGGAGGCGAACGCCGAAGATTGTAATAGGAGCGGGCTAGAGGTTGTCAGCACTTGTAATAGTCCAGATCTCGTCTGTAAACGGTGAACGCTTTCCTTAATTTAATAAAGTTATTATCTTGAGTTGCTTTCACTTTGTATGATTATCTATCTGTTACAATTGTTTATCATGTGTTGAATATTTTATCTGAAACTTATCATGTTGTTATGCTGAAACCTTGACGGTTTAGAAGTTTAATTTACGGATCACCCTTTCTGCTTATTCACGTGGCTATAACCTAGTATTACAACCTGATCAACCCTAGGATACAAGGTAAGTAGTTATGTGTGCTTGACGTCACAATAGGGATATAGTACCTACGTACGAATAACCATTTGTTCGTCATAGAAGAGCTGCCCATTTAGGTTGTGATTAGAGTTAGCAATAGAGAGTTCAGTAAACACTAGCTTACTCAGAAGCATGATTCGCGTCATAAGCAATGTTCTTGAGATATTGTAAGATGATCTGGGGTTGAATAAGTGATCGCAAAAGGAGAGACTTCTATTCCAATTAGCAGTACCTTAGAATACCTAAGATTGCACATCTGTTAATGTTAAGACATATCATAGTGATTAAGTGGTAAGATATTGCTTTAGTTAGACCAACTAGGATTAAGAAAAGCTGAGACTTTCCTTTATTGGGTATACCACTTTGTTCATGTACCTAGGATTCTATCCATAAGGTCGTTTAAACCTTTCAGGTTAACGTTGGGAGTAGGGATACCTGTCTTAGCCAGAATCTTCAAGGCCTAAACTCTTAGTGACAAATCAGTTAGGTTCACAGCCCAGTTGATTGAGGTTTAGTGTTTATCCTAGGAAGTTAAACTCTTGTGATAATTCTCCTTCAGAATTCTATTCTTCATACCTATCTATCTTTTACTTTTATTGTCCAATTACTATTCTATTTAGTTAATCTTAATCTATCACCTCTTGTCTCTAGGGTTAACTATATAGGCACTTTTGTCCCACATTACTGAGCAAACATACAAAAATACGTACCTGAGTTATATTTACCACTTACTCGTTAAAAGGAAGACAAGTAGGTGAGTTATAGCTAGGAACCCCAGCTAAATATAAATAATAAAACAACCACTACGCTCCTCGTGATAGCTGATTCTTACGTGACGCGGCCTAACGACACCGTGAAAAATAAAACCATCCGTTTTGGCCACATCATGAGGGGTGTAAGTTTTTGGTGCCGCTGCCGGGGACTTATTTTCTGTCTGTTAAGGTAATCGTTGATTCTATCAAGATATCTGAGATTCTTGAGTGGTGTCTAAGAAAGACAATTACACATGAACTTGGTTGTTGGATTTTTCGAACAGTCTCCAATTATATTGGAAACAAAAGGATCCTGCCTCTCCGTTGTCTGCCTGGCCACTTATTTTAAAGATAAATTGACAAGAATCACACATGCTTAACAAGCAGAGAGTTTGTCGGTATAGGATTTAAAGTCACCATTATAGTAAACCTTTTTCAAATTATAAAAACAAAATATTAATTATGGTTTTAATTTCTCTAGTTTCCAGTTCAAACTTAACCGACTACGAAGAAAGTGCGAATGGCAGTTGCTCTCCCACAACTTCAGAAATCGGCGAAGTTTTTCTTTATAAACCTAAAACAAATCTAAACCCTGATGAATCTCATCAAGACTTAGTTCTTGATTCTTGTAGTCCAAGAAGCCGGATAATTTCATCTGACTTGGAGATTTCATTGCTTTTGGATAAGTTTTACTCAAATAAACCAGGATTCGACCCTCTTCACGATCCAAAAGGGAGGCTCAGTCTTAACGAACTCCTGATTATGGAAGATGAGATACGGGAAGAATATCTAACTATTTTCAATTATCCAGACTTGTTCGAATTTAATCCCAAAGAGATACGAAATCCTGATAAAACAAAAGCTTCGTTTATTGGAAGTCTGTTAAATCCTAGCAGAAGGTTAGACGTCTATAGAGAATTCATTAGGCACCTCTATTCCTCAGACTTCCCATTTTCAACATTTCAAATCAATCTGTTAAAAGAGCTGTGTTCTCAGACTCGTTCTCTTCACAAACTGTTAAAAGAATGCGGGGATGACCTTTTCATCAAGTTTCGGGATGCAGAAATTAATTTCAAATTCGATTTAGAATCATTCGTCAGTTTTCTCCCTCACTTCACCAATAAGGAAATTTCTCCAATTCATATAAACCGTTATGTCTCTGCAATGATCTCTGAATTAGAATTTTGGATTGAAAGCAAGAAACCTAACCCTATTTCAAAATATGGAAACCGAGATTTCTTCTACTTTGATCCAGCCTCATTTCTCATTAAAAGATTAATTGAAGCTTTTCCGGATTCTACCGAGGAAAGAATACATTAGAATTGCTTCTTAAAAAGAAAGGAAATATATTCATAACTCGTGCAAGTCCTCACTATGTCAAAATTTCCATTTACAACTCCGCAAAGGAAGATCATTCGGGAAATATCTTCAAACTTTAAATTTACTATCGGTGATCATGACTGCGCGGAAGGTCTTTTATTTCAAGACACAGTGTCAAGACTTCTTTTCGAACTTAATTATAGAGATACTGGGCCAATGGATGGAATTTCAAACACTAATGATACGCATATCCGCAAGACTGTGCGGATGTGCATCCAAGGCATTAAATCACACACAAAGGTGTGTGGGTACGATACCTATTATCACCTCAGTTGAACCCGAGGCACCAATTGAAAGGGTCACAACCGAGAGAGCTCAGGAAAAAATTAGGCAAATGGGTCTGAGAAATCCAGATGGTTCATACATCATGCTGACACCACAACAAAGGTCAACGGCGCGTGCGCCTCCGTAATCAGTTCAAACTGTCGCAAATAATGAATACAGCGGAACACACTATGCCGTGCCTCAACCAAATAGCTTTATATCTCAATTACAGCAAGTCACGCCACCACACCTGGCACCCGCTTTCAATGAGCCGGTGTGGGTACAAGAGTTCATGAGCAATTGGTTCGCAGTGATACAAGGGCAAAAAGCTAAGCAAAGTTTTGAGTTAGCCCCTACAACAGAAAAGTTTGTACCGCACATCGCTAATCATCCCTTCACAGTCACACCGGTGTTGCCCCTAACGCTCGGAAGTTATGATGGGCTATCAGATCCAGATGATTTTTTGCAAAAATTTGAAGGAACCGCAAGAACGCACAGTTGGGGTGATGCGGTAGCATGTCATATGCTACCAATAGTATTGCAAGGAGTGGCAAGAGAATGGTTCAATAATTTGCCAGTCCAAAGCATTACGGGCTTTGCAGATTTACGCTCAAGATTCTTGTTAAATTTTCACAATTTGCGCGCACGTAAAAGAACGCATGTCGAATGTCACGACATTAAGCAAAAATCAAAAGAAAGGTTGGGAGAAATAATAGACAGGTATACAAAAGAGGTGGCTAAGATACAAGATTTACCAGAAAGCCAGAAGATATCCGGCTTTATTCATTGCATAGATACGGACAGACACCTGTCTTTATGGCATCGGTTACTGAGAAGAGTGCCAGAAACTTTCGCGGAAGCCATATAAGAAACGCATGATTACATGCGGGCACAAGAAGATATAAAGCAGAACTGCGGAGGTACCTCTTCAAACATGGACATCGATGATGATTATTATCGGGTGCAGGGAAGAGGTCCGGAGTCGGGTAAATGTTATGGCGGTAACGGCCAGCTCAGGGGTGGTACCTATCACAATGATAAGTATTGCAAGTTCAACAACAATAAAGGGGGAGGAAGCCAGAAGTTTAAAAGTGGCAACAATGAAAATGTGGCGTTAATAAAAGACCTCACAAAAACACCAAAAGAAATTTTGGCCATAGAAGCAGTGAGTAAGAGCTTCGACCCCCCAATGCCTTTGTCAAAATATGGAAACAGAGACAAAAGAAAGTTTTGTGATTTTCACGATGATTACGGTCATGTGACTAACGAATGTTGGCACTTAATTGAAAGAGTGGCTGTTGAACTCAAAAAAGGAAGGCTACAACACTTGAAGAAAAGTGCAAGATCGCAGGGTGACAAACAAAAAGAATACCCGTGGCAAAAGAAGAATGATGAAAAAGAAATGGATAAAACCATAAACATGGTGACAAGCGTGGGGACAAATCAGAGGCGCAAGTTAGAAGTATCCGAAAAATGGGAAAACACACCCATCACATTCTCAGCTATAGCACAAGAACCCTCGGATGCGCCCATCACAATCAAAGGGCGCGTCAAAAGTTGTGGGTATATCATCAAGCGATTACATGTAGACACCGGTTGCGGTGTTGATATTATGTACGAGCACTGCTTCCGCTTGTTGCCAGGGACTGTTTGAGCCAAACTAGTGGCTCCAAACACTGCGTTATCAGGATTCTCCGGCGAGTCCGCATGGCCAATCGGGATCATCGAGTTAGAGCTGGAGTTGGTAGATGATGACAATAAAGAGTTAATGAGGAGCACGACGGTAGAATTTGTCGTCGTAAGGTCATACTCAAAGTATAATGCGCTTTTGGGGTGCACGACCTTGCAAAAATTAGGGGCAATCCAATCCACGATACATGACCTTATCAAGTTCCCAACACCATTGGGAATTGCAACTATCAGGTCAGAAAAGCAAGATGCAAGCGTTGCAGCTGTTGAACATGCAGAGCAACAGCCGAGTGAGGCAGAGCAACTTAGAAGCTGCATGATCATTGCAAACCCGCGTTATCCAGAGCAGAAAATTAAAATTGGTGGAGGATTGTCTGATGAAATGAAGTTTAAGCTTCGTAATATATTATCCGCCAATACGGACGTATTTGCATGGAAAGAAGCAGATATGACGGGTGTACCAAGAGACATTGCTGAGCATAAGCTTAATGCAAATCCTAGTATGACGCCGGTGCATCAAAAGAAACGCGATATGGCACCCGAAAGGAGTGAATGGCTGAAAGCAGAAGTCGACAAGTTGGTCAAAGCAAATATTCTGCGAGAAGTAAGGTACCAAACGTGGGTAGCAAACCCGGTGCTGGTAAAAAAGCCCGATGGATCCTGGCGTATGTGTGTTGACTTCACGGATATCAATAAAGCATGCCCTAAGGATAATTATCCGTTGCCAGAAATAGACTGGAAGGTTGAATCTTTAGCCGGCTTCCGATACAAATGTTTTTTGGATGCGTACAAAGGATACCATCAAATACAGATGGCAGCGGATGATTAGGACAAAACTGCTTTCCATACAAGTCAAGGCATATACTGCTATACAAAGATGCCATTTGGTCTAAAAAAATGCCGGAGCAACATATCAGCGGGTAATAGACGAAGCTTTCAAAGGTCAGATTGGGAGAAACTTGGAAGCATACGTTGATGACCTAGTAATAAAAAGCACAACAGAACAAGGTCTGTTGGAGGATATATTAGAAACGTTTGCGTCGTTAAGAAAGATTAATATGAAGCTCAACCCATCGAAGTGCAGTTTCGGAGAAGAAGAAGGAAAATTTCTTGGTCACATAATAACTGAGCGCGGAATACGTGCAAATCCAAAGAAAATAGAGGCAATTGAGAATATGCCATCACCAAGAAATAAAAAAGAAGTCCAAAGTTTAACAGGTAAGCTGGCGCAGGTTTTTGTCAAAGTCCGCAGAGCGATCACTCCCATTTTTTGGGACATTAAAGAATTGCTTAAAGAAAACGGATTTCAAGTGGACAGAAGAAGCAGAAACGGCGTTTCAGGAAATGAAAAAATTGCTGAAGGAGCTGCCTACAATGACTGCGCCAATTGCTGGAGAAACGTTGATACTGTACTTGGCGGCATCAAAAGAAGCAATAAGTTCAGTGTTGATAGCGGACAGAGGACAGGTACGCACTATAAAATTAAATATAGCTAACTTTCAATCAATAGGCATTTAAATATATAATTATGCTATGCGGACAGGTGCAAATGCCTGTGTATTTCGTTAGCAAAGCTTTGACAGGGAGCGAATTAAATTATCCTACGATCGAAAAATTAGTTTATGCACTTGTGCATATGGCTAGACGCTTGCGGAGATATTTCCAAGCGCACCCAATAAGGGTTCTAACAGATCAGCCGATAAAGCAGGTATGACACACAACTTGTTATTGTCAATAAATACGAAATTGCTTGATAAGTTCTAGCAAATTCACATTCGCTGATACTTGTTGAGCAGGTGCTATATAAGCCAGAAAATTCTGGTCGCATGGCCAAATGGGCTATTGAATTGTGAGAACATGAGATAAGCTTCTCACCACGAAGTGCGGTAAAAGGACAAGTCCTAGTAGATTATCTGGCTGAAACAGCCGGAGATATCGAAGTCTCGCATGAATCAAAAGAAATACCACCTCCACCCAAACAACTGTGGGAAATGCACACAGATGGGGCTTGTGGTCCAGAAGGCGCAGGGGCAGTAATAGTCCTAAAAAGTCCAGAGGGGGAAGAATATACCTTCGCACTGCGATTCAGCTTCCCCACCACAAATAACGAAGCCGAATATGAAGCATTGTTATCTGGGATGCGGGTAGAAAAACATCTGGAGGTTAAAGAATTGTCAGCATACGTTGATTCGCAGTTGGTTGCAAATCAAATTAACAGAATATTCGAAGCACATGATGAATCAATGCAAAAATACTTGAGACTAGTGCAAGAGTTAGCAGTTGACTTCGATTTGTTCCAGATAACTCAGATTTCAAGGACGCTGAACAAAAAGGCGGATGCGTTAAGCAAATTAGCCGCGTTAACATTCAGTCATTTTAAGAAAGAAATTTGGGTTGAGGAAGTTAAGATAAAATCTATTGAAGAGAATAATGTTTCAGCTGCGGTTGAAGAAGAAGAGCGAAGTTGGATGACACCAATAATAGAATTTCTAACTAAAGGTACGTTGCCGATAGATTCAAGTGAAGCAAGAAAGATTAAGATGAAAGCACCAATGTATCTGTTAGACAAGGGAGTCCTATACAGAAAGTCTTTTCTAGGGCCTCATTTGCCGTGTCTCAATCCAACTCAAGCGGAGTCGATCATACGGGAAGTACATGAGGGAATGTGCGCTTTGCATTCAGGACACAAAACAGTCGCTTCCAAAATAATGCGGCTTGGATATTACTGGCCGTCAATGTATAGAGATGCTGCAGAGGTAATTCGCAAGTGTCAATCGTGTCAGCTTCATGCACCAGTAAGCAAGGCTCCGCGACATCCTATGATACCGGTTGCATCCCTATGGCCGTTCTGCTAATGGGCAATCAACATAGTAGGGCCATTTCCTGCAGGACCAGGGGGTGTAAAATTTCTGGTAGTGGCCATTGATTATTTCACGAAATGGGTAGAGGCCAAACCACTAAAGACAATTTCGGGCAAGCAAATTCGAAATTTCATATGGAAAAACATCGTCTGTCGGTTTGGAATACCAAATGAAATAGTGAGCGAAAATGGTGCGCAATTTGAGGGAAACCCTTTTAGTGACTGGTGCCAAGAATTGAATATAATGCAAACGTTTACGTCAGTCGCAAACCCTCAGGCGAATGATCAGTGTGAGGTTACAAATCGGGATATCGTTTTGGGAATCAAAGCAAGATTGGGATTATGCCGAAGGGGTTGGATAGACGAACTGTCTAACATTTTGTGGGCGCACCGCACAACTCCAAAAGGCGCAACTAATGAAACACCTTTCAGTTTGGTGTACGGGCCCGAGGCTGTAATACCCGCCGAAATAAATGTGCCAACAATGCGCATTGCTTCCTTCGATGAAAGTAGCAAAAGCGAAGAACTGCGTGAAAATCTAAACTTAGTTGAAGAGCGCAGAGAAATGGCGGCAATAAAAGAAGCAATAAACAAGCAAAAAATTGCAAGCTACTATAACAAGCGCGTTCAACCATTATCTTTCCAACTGGATGATTTGGTATGGCGAAAAAACGAAGCAAGCAGGGTAGAAGATACGGGTAAGCTCGGACCTAAGTGGGAAGGAACTTACAAGATTATTGGTGTAAGCTATACAGGGGCGTATCGACTAGCAAGTTTGGATGGAAGAGTAATAAAGCGCACTTGGCATGCGCAGACACTGAAACGGTGCTACATGTAAAAACTCACAGAGGGATTGATCACCCCAGACAACTGTTTAAAGTTTTTATCATGTGAATTTTCTTTTTTCTATTGTAAACATGACAGCTAAGTGCTGATCAAAACATATGTTTGAAATAAATTGAATTATGCAATTTAAGCCAATAACTTGTATATTTTTACATTTGTTGATTGCATGCCCCTTAAGCTGCACAGGGATGCACTCCGAGTCTCAAGTGGCATAGTTTAGTTTGGTTACTAATACTATTTTTAATGGTTACAGTAGTAAAACATTGGGTTGTTTCAAACGCTTGTACACCGCGCAAGACGGAGACTTGCACAGTCTAGACTATAAATTACAAGTTTGGTTACTTGTTTGAATAACCCGGACATTGGCGTGGCCGGAAGACTCTTGAGTATAGACATTGGTTTGTCTATAGTGCGGGTAGGTTACATTGGATTGTATATGCGCACATACTTATAAATTTTTTTTTATAAAAGTCTTGAGTATAAAATTATAAGCATTGGTTTGCTTTAGTACGTGATGTGCGTAGAGGTGTATATGAAATAGCTTTATTTTTTACTAGGAAATACTATTAAATATGATACAATTTTACACAAGATATTTATTTATATATAGAATGGATATACCTAAACCTTGCTACAACACTTATAGGCAGTGTACCTAATCGTAGAGTAGTGTAGTTTTTAGTAAGTCCGGTTCGTTCCACAGGGAAAATCTTTTAAACAAAGCTTAACGCTATATTAGTTTTAATTTATAAAAATACAAATATATATATAAGTAATATTATTATTATAAAGGGGGGTTTTTACCGTTTAATGACCGGTTTGTCGATTTTAAAACTTAAGTCGCAGTTAAAACCTAATGTAAAATATTAAATAAATAAAAGACTTAATTTAAAGCGTAAAGTAAATAACGATAATGAAATTGTGATAAATAAAATTGCGATAAAATAAACTTGCGATAATTGAAGAGTACGAAAATTAAAAGTGCAATTAAATACAATGACAATAAATAAAAGTGCAATTAAATACAATAACAATAAATAAAAGTGCAATAATTAGAAGTGCAATTAAATATGAAAATAAAGGAATTATGCTTATTTAAACTTCCGTAATCATGATGTTTGACGTGTTGATTTTTAGTTTTATGCCCATGGGTTAATTGTCCTTTGTCCTGGATTATTTAATATGTCCGTCTGATTTTTGTCCATAACAGTCCATCAGTCATAAATATAAAGTGCGAGTGTCCTCGTCAAATTATCCTTATACCCGAAGTCAAATATTCCAACTAATTGTGGACTTAAACTGTAACAAGGTTTTAATAATTTGTTATCAATTATGTCAAGTGTCCTTTTACATAATTTCACCCCTGTTTTAATAATTCCATAGACTATTAATCCATTCCCGTGTCCAGTTAAATGAACGATTATTCGTACATATAAATACCCCGCCCATCGTGTCCGATCGAGTGTATATGGTTATTTATAGGGACGTCCAATAAATCTTTATATTAAAATTAACAAACTATCATTTAGTTAAACAAATATAAAGCCCATTAATAGCCCATAGTTTAATTTCCACAAGTGTCGTTCTTTTGTCCAAACCCCAATTATGGTACAAAGCCCAACTATGGTTCAAAGCCCAATTACCCAATTTTAGTATTTTAGTCCAACATCATGATTACTTCGTTTTAAATAAGTATAATAATAAATTAGCTACGAGACATTAATGTAAAAAGGTTGAACATAACTTACAATGATTAAAAATAGCGTAGCGTTACACTGACAGAATTTCGACTTACACCCTTACAATATTCGCTAACATACCCTTATTATTAGGATTTAAAATTAAAATTAAAATTAAAATATAAATATATATATATATATATATATTTTACGTATGATGAATGAGAAAAAGATGTGTTTTATGATCACCAAAAACGCGAGTTTTATAGGCCTGTGACCAGAAAAAGGGGCTCATGCGATCGCATGAGCTTTGCCCTTCAAGGCCATCCGATCACATGGCCAGCTGGGGAGGCTCACATGTGGTTGTTTTCTTCTGCCGACTATTTATTAATATATTATATAATATATAAATAATTATAAGAATTATTTAAATATTATATTATATTTATGTGCATAGTTGACTTGTAATTTTTAGTCTGTTGCGTCGAGCGTTGAGAGTTGACTCTGGTCCCGGTTCTGGATTTTTGAACGTCCTTGCGTATAATTTAATATCTTGTACTTTGCGTTTCGCTTCTTGTACTCTTGTAATTTCGAGACGTTTCTTATCAATAATTGGAACCACTTTGATTGTATTTTGTACTTTTGAGCTTTTTGGTCGTTTGCGTCTTCAATTCGTCGAATCTGTCTTTTGTCTTCACCTTTTATTATTTAAACGAATATCACTTGTAAATAGAACAATTGCATCTAAAAGCTTGTCTTTCTTGAGGGATAATGCTATGAAATATATGTTCGTTTTTAGCATTATCAAATATTCCCACACTTGTGCGTTGGTTGTCCTCAAGCAATATAGTCTTGAAATATACTAGAATCACTTCTTTATTCTTCACACTTTGTACATCAGTAATTTCTTTACGGCGGTATAAACAATGGTAGTAACGATGTGGTTTACAGTCCCACATGACTATAAAAATTTAGATCCTTTAAGGAAATTGGATCTTTATGAAAACATTTGATCTTTTGAAAATTAAATCTAGCTTTTACCCTAGATAAGTTTTCCGGAATAACCCTTCACCGGTATTTGCAAATTCTTTTTGTGGGTTTGGTGGGTTTTAGATTTGAAAATTTTAGCTCAAAACTTGTGGTTTTGTGTCACCCACTTGCTAACCTTGTGTTGGGAAAGCAACACGTCCAGTATACTTGCTCCGTATATTACCTTTTGGTAAACTACCGTTCGGTTGTAAAGGAAAGCGTTGAACAAGCAATTGTTAAGGCAATGTCCCCTGACATGCTTTTAATTATGGTCTATAACGTGTCGGACGCAATTACTATCCTTGGTAGGAGCAATAGTAAAGCTCACCCTTATAATTTTTCGGTCTGGCACAAGGTCCTGTCTTTGACCATGCTATGCAACCACCGTTCTTACGGTTGACACCCGATTTGGTTCAGGTGACCTAATGAATTCCAGGTGAATTCCTAGGATTTTACGTTCAATGGTAATGAACGCATTAAAAATGGGTTTTCAGAAAACAAATCGGTTTGTAATTTTGATCAAAATATTTTCTCGTTCAAGCTCGAGTTTAGATATCATTGAATTCTATGAGTTTGTAATTCTCAATCTTTAAGGTCAATCTCTAGGATTGAGTAATATCAGTCTTAAAAGCTGATTTTTGATCTTTAAGGAGATTATCCTTTCTGGGGGTCTGATTCATTAGTCTTATCCAGCTAATTTGCACGGCGTCCTCCCCATTTTACAAGACAGATCCTCTCATGGTTAGGATAAGTTTGACCACTTGGCGACCCTGTTTGATGCTGAGGTCCGTGGATTTCCTGCTGATTTTAGAGATGACTTTTCTAGATTTTTCGTCAACCTACAGCTGGTCTGGACGACAACTTCATGACCTAAATCAAGAAGCGCGTTTCTTTTTCAGAAGACTTTACTTCCTTTTAATGATGGAATTGATTCATCGTGTAGATCCATCTTTCTTACAGTAAATCGGGTAAAACTTTTTAGAAATTGTCCAAAACAAAAGTATCTTCAGTTATTTGTACAAAAATATGTGATATATGTTTTAAATAACTTGGTAATTTTTCCCACACTTGGCTTTTTATTTTCCTTTTTATTGTCCTCTATTCCATTTTAAATGAATTCTAACATTTTGGTTTGTTTCTCAATTTATGTCCTTTCTGAGGTAACAATAATTTCAGTGTTAACACCTAGTTTTATCGTTCATAAATATGTATAAACATGATTTTGAGTTCATTTAATTGAAAATTTTGAAAATTTTTACTAGAATTGGGTAGTCAGTATATAAGACTAGGGCTGTTCTTTATTATCAGAGAGTACTAGATTCTAATACAACTACAGCGTTACTAGTATTTTTAATGGTAACCAAGTGTTTAAATCAAATTTTTTTTTAAAATCCGAAAGAATTTAACCCCTTCCCACACTTATGATCTTGCAATGCCCTCATTTGCAAGAAATCAGTAACAATTTAAATTATTGAGGGTGATTAGCATAGAAAAATAATTAAATTTTACCAAAGTTTCCAAACATATTGGCGTTTGTTTGCTGAATGATAAATGGTGCACATCATTTGTCCATTCCGTCTTGTTGTTTCATCACATTTGTTTTTCGTTTTGTCGTCAAAATTACTAGCTTTTGCTTAACTTAATGCCAGTCTTTGAAAATGCGTTGTTTTACCCTGTTTTGTACAATCGACAATATACATACATACAAATATAAACATGCATGGCAAATTGAAATGGGACTTAATATCCCACTTCCAAATCCTAAATGTGAAATATTAGTACACAATAATAATAAAAATGATAAAAATTACATAAATATATCCAATAATATAAGTTTAAACATGAAAAAGTAAAAAGATAAAAACATAAAAATCATAAAAATAACCAATGGAACTAAATCAGTCTGGATAGGGGTTCCAGTTCATCTCGTCAGGTGGGTTCCATTGTTGGTTATAGGTGTCCTGATAGGCTTGGTTATAGTCATACCGGTTAAAGGGTGGTCGGTTGTCGGGGTTGTGTGGCGGAAAATGAGCAGGTCGAGTAGGCACGTAATTATTTGGTACCTGATATGATAGCTGGCTCATGATTTGGTGCTGATGAACTAACCAGCTATCGTGTTGGCGTCGCCTATAATCCTCGTATACTCGCTCGGAGTTCCACTGCTCGTACATACTATGTCTGGCCGCGCTCGTCATTGATTCCTCATCTATACGAACGTGGACGTCAAGAATAGCATCTCGAATGACATCCCTAATGTCTTCCGCTTCCTCCATTTCTTCGTCTGAACCCCTTTCTACCTGTGGATGATTACCTTCATAGGGCAATGCCTGATTGCGTCTACTCTTCAATACTTTAGCACCCACATAAACCCGCAATCCTATGGTCTCATCCTGTTCTCTACAAAGCTGTAATGGACCTCCTTGGTTCCTATCAACACCTAAATACTCTCCAATGAGAGTAACAAAAATACCTCCTCCTATTATACTCCCGTCCTGCATTCCTTCTACCATTTTAGATAAATAAAAACCAACACAGTAAGGGATATTAACAAAGCTCCTCGGGTCTCGAATACACTTTAGGTAAAATAAATCATGTAAGATCATTTTCTCCTTATTGTGACCTCTCTGTGTAATCGAGTTAGCCAAAAATCTATGAATCACACGAAGCTCGGCTTTGTTAATATGTAAGTAGGAGTGTTTTCCTCCTAGTGTAAAAACATTATAGTTCGACATACGCCTCCAAACGGCGTCCGTGTCAAAGTTCCTATCTACCCTTTCACCACGATAAATCAAACTCATACAATCGGGTAGTAGCAATTCACTAGGAGTGTAAATCTGTAATGCCCTGGCCATGTCCATCATGGACATTCTGTACATCCTACCGCCAAGGATAAATCTAAGAAAACTTCTATCATCTAACCTATCTACATCTACATTTAACGCTATAGTACTCATCAACTCAACACACCATTCCTTATATACAGGTCTACGAATGGTGAAAAGACGTTCCCAATCTGTAAAAGAAGAACTGCCATACCTTTGAATCATTTGCTGTCTAACACGGTCAGCCAGATGGACGGTTTCCAAAGGATTCCAATCAATTACCCTCGGCACCTCTACATCTTTTGTTACCAATTTAAATTTATTACTTTGATATGCTGGGTAATCTCTCCATCGTCTATCGAATCTCAGATTAGGATGTAACGTGTGTTTCGGAATTGTTGGGTATTCGACAGGCGGATGCAGGGGAAATACTGTGAATTCATTAGGTAACTGTAGCGGATCACAATAAGGTACGTGCTGATCAGGCTGATGTTGTGGTTCATGTTGTGGTTGTTGTTCAGGTTCATATTGCATTTCTGGTTGTGGTTCTAGAGCTGGAGCAGGCTATCTAGATGATGATGATCCTGAACCTCCAGTATCGGCTTTCTGCAAAACACATTAAACACAAAATTTGTGCATCCAAATATGCATTAGTGTTAGCAAAATAATAACTTAAAACAATCACAATAACATGTTAAATCAAAATTAAACTTATACACATTTTCACAATTCTACACTTTTCCAAATAAGCACATATGAAAATGTATACAAAGTTCATAAGCATTTAACTCAAATAACATGTCAAAATAGTCATTACTAACAATTAAACAAGTCTCAATTGACAATTATATCAAATTAATCAAGTTCATGAATTTTGTACCTAAAAAATCCACTTTAATCTTTAAAAATCATGTTTAGGATCAATGTTTGGATCATTTAACTACCTAAACATGTTACACTACTCAATTTAGCAATAATTCATGACAAAAATCGGCCATAACCTGTTTATATCAAAAAGCCCCAAATTGCTTAAGAACACAAACCCTAGATTTCTAAAAATCTTGAAGTTTTTGGCTTCAAATCATGTTAAATAGCATCAATCTAGGTTATACATGCATAAAATACTAACAATTTAACACTAATTACACTAGAAATTAACAAAATTGCATTAGGTAAAATATTGGTAATTATCACAAAAACTAGGAATTTATAGAGTTTAGGGGTGTAATTTTTACCTTTTTGCTGAAGAATGCGAATCTAGGCATGATTAGAGCGAAAAATTTGACGAATTACGGTGAATTTTGGAGAATTTTAGAGGTGATTTGGGAGTTGGTTCGTATATGTGTGTGTGTTTATGGACAGAACATCGAGCTGTTCTTTTTATCAAACTGGCCTGGAATCCAGCCTCATGCGATCGCATGAGGTTGGTGTGTAAACCCCATGCGATCGCATGGAGTGCCGGCTATAGTGTTTTCAGCTCATTTTTTTTTTATAAAAACCTTATACTTTATAAAACATATAATTAATAAAATTTTAAAAATTTGTTTCTTTTTAGGATGAGGGCTTTTAGGAACGATGTCCTAGTCCGTCCCTCGACAAAATTTTAAAATTTGTCAATTTAAAGCGCGGTTTTAAAAGCAAAGATTTTTGGGTTTTTAATGTTTTTTTGGCATACTTTAATTCAATAAGATTAAAAATAATGATAATAAAAGTTCTCGTCCCTCCCTCGGGTAAAGCAATTTCGGTTCAAAGACCTAGTCTTCAACTCACGACTAATTTTAAAAATCATATTTTTAACTTAGCGAAATAAAGTAAATTTTTTTTTTTACACCAAACTTAAATTCAAAATGCATAAAATTAAAAATTCACACCAAATTTATATTATATTTTTGTTTTTATACATACAAACTTATATTAATTTTTCAAATATTTACAATTTTAAATATATTGATTTTAAAAAGTTTACAATATTATTTTAATATTAATATATTAATTTTAAAAACATGGTAAAAATAAAATTAAAAATCTTTTGGCTTTTATCCCACTTTAATCAATTAAATATTATCAAAAATATACGCTCCTCTTTTCTGTAAAGTAATTTCGGTTCCATGACCTAATTTAACTCATGACGAATTTTTGAAATATTTTGGTTGATTGATTAAAGATATTTATACCTTAAGAATAAACGGTAAATTTCGCAGTGATGTAATAAATTTTTGTATGATATCAATAATTTCGGTCGCAAGACCTAATTTTATTGAATACTAATTTAGTACTTTATAGCGAACAAATTAGCGTTTATTATCAAAAGGTTAAAAATTAAAATAGAAAATACAAACTTACCTGTGAAATAGATTTCTTAGTGATATGCTCTAGCCCACTCATAAGATAGTCGGACTAATTGGTTTTCCATGGCTACATAGGCGTAACCTCGAGCATTTAACGTTTTTTCTTCTAAACATATGAACGGTCCGTCTCTGCATAAAGTAACAAATTCGGTGTTTGAATAGGTTTGATTATTTGAACATTTACCTTCGTGTGACCATTTTCTGCATTTGTGACATTTTTCAAGGTGTCGTGCTCTTCTTTTCGCTGCGGATTTTGATTTTCCTTTACCAAATTGTAACTTATTATCTTCGCATCTGGATTCTTTTCTTACTCCGTCCAATTTACCTCTTATTAATGATACCAATTCACTTAGAAGTGTGTCATTATTACGTTTAGTGATCAAAGCGTGTAGCATTAGACTATGGTTTAATTCACAGGAAGTCTTCATTTCGAAAAACCTAAAAAAAATAAAAATTCAGAATGGGGGGAGAAGACTAGTTCTTTAGGGTCTGCTAGGGAAAGACCATTCGGGTTCCATTTTCGAGAACTACACGAAAATAGAAAATCTAACTCTAATAGAAATACATATTATCCTTTAAAAGACTTGATTCTCCCCACACTTAGTTAGCTGTGGTATCGAAATTGTGATTAACTTCGTTGTCAACTTCCATTGGACTATCTATGTAATGTTTAACTCTGTGACCACTAACCTTAAATTCAATCTCATTTGAATATATCAATTCTACTGTTCCGTATAGGAAAACTCTTTTGACTATGAATGGTCCAGACCATCTTGATTTCAATTTTCCAGGAAATAGCTTGAATCGTGAATTGAAAAGAAGAACTTTGTCTCCTTCTTTAAATTCTTTTGAACTTCTGATTCTTTTATCATGCCATTTCTTCGTTCTTTCCTTATAGATTAACGAATTTTCGTATGCTTCATGTCTTAATTCTTCTAATTCGTTTAGTTGACTTAACCGTAGACGTCCGGCTTCATGTAAATCAAGATTACATGTCTTCAAAGCCCAAAATACTTTGTGTTCAATTTCTACTGGAAGATGACATGCTTTTCCGTAAACGAGTTTAAAAGGTGTGGTTCCAATTGGAGTTTTATAGGCTGTTCTAAAAGCCCAGAGTGCATCCTCCAATTTAATGGACCATTTCTTCGGATTTGATCCTACGGTTTTCTCTAGAATACGTTTTAAAACTCGGTTGGTATTTTCAACTTGTCCACTTGTCTGTGGATGATATGCAGTGGAGATTTTATGAGTTACTCCATATCTTTTGAGAACTTTCTCAAGTTGTTTATTACAGAAATGAGTACCCCGATCACTTATTAAAGCTTTCGGTGTTCCAAACCTTGCAAAAAGACGTTTTAAAAAGTTGACTACAACTCGTGCATCGTTAATTGGGAGAGCTTGTGCTTCCGCCCATTTAGATACATAATCAATGGCTACAAGAATATATAGATTATTTTGAGATTTTGGAAATGGACCCATAAAGTCAATACCCCAAATGTCAAATACTTCACATACTTGAATGACATTTTGTGGTTTTTCCTCACGTTGACTTATTTTTCCGGCCCTTTGACAAGCATCACATGATTTGCAAAGAAGGTGTGCGTCTTTATAAATTGTAGGCCAATAGAATCCAGCATCATAAACTTTTCTTGCTGTTAGTTGAGGCCCATAATGCCCTCCTGTTGGTCCTGTGTGACAATGGTTTAAGATTTTACTAGCTTCCTCCCCGAATACACATCGGCGTATTATTCCATCGGGACAACTTTTAAACAAATGTGGATCTTCCCAGAAATAGTGTTTTATATCACTAAAGAATTTCTTTCGTTTTTGATACGACAATCCTTTTTCAAGGAATCCACATACTAAATAGTTTGCATAGTCTGCAAACCATGAAATTTCATTATAATCTATCTTCAATAGATATTCATCAGGAAAGTTGTCTTGCATGGCCGATTCATTTAGAACTTCAAATTCGGGATTTTCAAGACGAGAAAGATGATCAGCGGCGAGATTTTCTGCTCCCTTTTTGTCTCGGATTTCAATATCGAACTCTTGTAAGAGTAAGATCCAACGGATTAATCGTGGTTTAGCATCTTGTTTCGAAAATAGGTATCTAAGAGCAGAATGGTCGGTATAGACCACCGTTTTAGCTAGAACGAGATATGAACGAAATTTGTCAAAAGCAAAGACAATAGCAAGGAGTTCTTTTTCAGTAGTTGTGTAATTTGTTTGTGCTCCTTGAAACGTCTTACTAGCATAATATATAGGTTGAAATTGTTTTTCAATCCTTTGTCCTAAAACGGCTCCCATTGCAAAATCACTTGCATCGCACATAAGTTCAAATGGTAGATTCCAATTTGGTGTTATCATGATCGGTTTTCTTTAAGAATATTAAAAGATTTGATACATTCATCTGAAAAGATGAATGGAGCATCCTTTTCTAGGAGTTTATTCATAGGAGTGGCAATTTTAGAAAAATCTTTTATGAAACGTCGGTAAAAACCGGCATGCCCTAGAAAACTCCTAACTCCTCTAACATTGGTAGGATGTGGAAGTTTAGCAATTACATCTACTTTAGCTCTATCCACTTCTATTCCTTCCTTTGAAATTTTATGACCAAGAACGATGCCTTCTTTAACCATGAAATGGCATTTCTCCCAATTAAGAACTAGATTTGATTGTTCACATCTAATAAGCATTCGTTCAAGATTAACTGGACATGATTCAAATGTATCACCGAAGACTGAAAAGTCATCCATGAAAACTTCCATGCATTCTTCTATCATGTCATGAAAAATCGCCATCATGCACCTTTGAAAGGTTGCAGGGGCGTTGCAAAGTCCAAATGGCATGCGTTTGTAAGCAAAAGTACCATAAGGGCACGTGAACGTGGTTTTTTCTTGGTCCTCGGGTGCTATTGGAATTTGAAAATATCCGAAAAAACCATCAAGAAAACAATAGTAACTATTTCCGGCTAATCTTTCCAACATTTGATCAATGAAAGGTAAGGGAAAGTGATCTTTTCTGGTGGCGTCATTTAATTTTCTATAATCAATACATACACGCCATCCTGTTACAGTCCTAGTAGGAATAAGCTCATTTTTCTCATTTGTAATGACAGTCATGCCACCCTTCTTAGGCACGCATTGAACTGGGCTTACCCATGGACTATCAGAAATTGGATAAATTAAACCTGCATCTAGCAGTTTAATAATTTCTTTCTTAACAACATCTTGCATATTAGGATTTAGTCTTCGTTGGCGTTGCACATAAATTTTATGACCTTCTTCCATAAGGATTTTATGTGTGCAATACGAAGGACTTATTCCTTTAATATCATGAATCTTCCATGCAATGGCTGGTTTATGAGCTTTTAACACAGAAATGAGTTGTAATTTCTTATTTTCAGTAAGAGAAGACGATATTATTACAGGTAATTCAGATTCACCATGTAAATAAGCATATTCCAAATAGTTTGGAAGTGGCTTTAACTCTAATGTCGGTGGTTCTTCTATCGATGATTTATATCGATATCCGTCTTCTTCTTTTAGCATTTGAATTTCTTCTGTTGTTGGTTCATATCCATTAGCCATAAGTGTAGCTAACATTTCAGTTTCATCAATTGGTTCAGTTCCTTCTCCTAAAGAACATTCTCCTGTTCCTTGTAATTCTGGAAATTCTTCTAACAATTCTTCATGTGATTCTATAGTTTGAATATAATAACATGTATCATCTGCAGATTTCGGTTGTTGCGTTGCTCTATCAACAGAAAAGGTAACACTCTCGTCCTCTATACTTAGGGTTAGTTTCTTACCGAACACGTCTATCATTGCTTTAGCCGTGTTTAAAAATGGTCTTCCTAATATGAGAGGAACTTGAGAGTCTTATTCCATGTCCAGAACAACAAACTCTACTGGAAATACTAAAGTATCAACTTTAACTAGCATGTTCTCCATTATCCCTCTAGGATATTTTACTGATCTATCGGCTAGTTGTATACTTATTCGTATTGGTTTCAATTCTCCAAGGTCTAGTTTAGCGTATAGTGAATATGGCATTAAATTTATACTAGCACCTAAGTCTGCCAATGCTTCTATTGAACTAAGACTACCCAGAAAACATGGAATTGTGAAACTTCCTGGATCAGATAATTTTTCTGGTATCTTATTCAACAGCACTGCAGAACAATTAGCATTCATAGTAACAGCCGAGAGTTCTTCTATTTTCTTTCTATTTGAGATTAGATCTTTCAGAAATTTAGCATATCTAGGCATTCCTGAAATCACATCAATGAAAGGAAGATTTACATTTATCTGTTTAAACATATCCAAGAATTTGGATTGCTCGGCTTCAAGTCTCTCTTTTTTCATTTTACTCGGGTAAGGAAGTGGTGGTTGGTATGGTTTAACATAAGGTTTAGCTTTAACTGTGGTATCTTCATTAACCTTTTCAACTACCGGTTCTTTTTCTTTATCTTGATCAGGTTGTGTTCTTATGGAGTAGGAATATCTTCATTAGAAATTACAGGCATTTCAGGTGGTTTAAGTGTAATACCACTTCTTGTGGTAATAGCTTTAGCTGTTTCATTCTGGGGGTTAGCATTTGTATCACTAGGTAAACTTCCTGGTTTTCTTTCACCTATTAACCTTGCTAGGTTGCTCACTTCTTGTTCCAGATTTTGAATAGAAGCTTGTTGATTTCTAAATGCTTGAGCATTTTGTTCATTGGTTTGTTTCTGAGATGTGAAAAACTGTGTTTGAGATTCAACTAGCTTCGTCATCATATCTTCTAAATTTGGCTTTTTATCATCGGTTTGTGGTGGTTTGTTTTGAAAATTAGGTCTTTGCTGATTGTAAGTATTATTGGATACTTGTTGATTGCTAGGTCTTTGTTGGTTGTTGTATGGAACATTTCGATTATAATTCTGGTTTTGATTGTAAATCGGTCTTGGCGGCTGATAATTATTCTGATAATTATTTCCACGCCTTTGGTTTATGTATGAAACATTCTCTCTTTGTTCCATTGTTAGTTCAATACTGAGACAATCTTTTGTCAAATGTGGTCCTCCACACTGCTCACAACTAATTCGTATTGAGTGTATATCCTTAGTCATCTTTTCCATTCGCCTCTCGACAGCATCTATCTTTGCGGAAATGGAATCTAAGTCATGGCTAGAATCGGCTGTAGCTGCTTTAGATGATCTAACGATATCTTTTTCTTGGTGCCACTCATGTGAGTGGGAAGCAGTGTTATCAATAATCTTATAAGCGTCAGTTTCTGTTTTCTTCATAATGGAACCACCAGCTGCTATATCTATGTCTTTCCTTGTAGTGATGTCGCATCCTTGGTAGAATATTTGTACTATTTGACAGGTGTCTAAACCATGTTGCGGACATCCTCTTAATAACTTTCCAAATCTGGTCCAAGCCTCATATAGAGTTTCATTTGGCTTCTGTGTGAATGTAACAATTTCTCCTTGAAGTCTTACGGCTTTAGATGCCGGAAAGAATTGTTTAAGAAATTTTTCAACTAAAACGTCCCATGTATCAATCGCCCCTTCAGGTAACGATTCCAACCAATCTTTGGCTTCTCCCTTTAAAGTCCAGGGAAATAACATGAGATATATCTGTTCAACTTCAACTTCTCTTATTTTAAATAGAGTGCAGATTCTATTAAATGTACGAAGATGTTCATTTGGATCTTCCTTCGGCGCACCACTTAATTGGCATTGATTTGTTACCATGTGTAGAATTTGTCCTTTGATTTCATAATCTGGCGCATTAATGTCTGGATGAGTAATTGCGTGACCTTGGCCAGTGCGTTTAGTTCTCATTCGGTCTTCCATAATTAGAGGTTCCAGATTCTCCATGATTGAATTTGTTGAATCTGAATCACTAGAGGATTCTGATTTAATGGTTCGTTCCTCAACAATCTCTGTTTGAATGATTGGTGGTTCCGGAGGAAAAATTAATGGTTCAGGATCTATGAATTGTCCCTGAATATTCTCCGGATTCTCAATTGTGAGGTCGGGTTCAAAAAATGGATTATCGGAAATTTGAATTGGAGTACTTGGTCAACTGGATGACGATTCTAAAGAAAAATCAACGGTGACAATATTTGCTAGATGTCTTGATCGAGTTACAGGTGGTGAACGTTTTGCTCGGTGCATTCACTGAATATCCTATTAGATTTTAAAAAGGAAGAAAAATTATATAAGTTATCAAATTAATAGACTTCTCTGATTTTGCCCACGTTTCGAATAGCCAAAAGATGCAGCAGAGGGGCAGGATTCGTTTGGTCTCAATATAATTGAGTACTGTTTGGCTCCAATAACCCGGTCCACGTACAAATCCAACTATTACTACGAACCAGAAAATTTTGACGTCTATCAATTTAACCGCTTAAAATAATTTTTCATAATTTAAAGAAATTTAGAGAAGACGTAGAAAATTCTATGTCCTAAAATCTAGAATGGCGAGAAATAAGAAAGAAAAATAGCGCGTCGGTATTAAAATTGGAGAAATAAGAAAGAAAAAGAGTGACTTATAAAACTTTAAAACACTCGACTAACCTAACCTTATTATTATCACTAACTTAAAATTAAAATTGCAAATTGAGATTACTAATTAGAGTGATAATTGATACATAGGTAAAAGGCGTCGAAAAATAAAAATAAGAAAGTAGCGCGTTGAAACTTAAAAAGGAACTAAAAACTAAGAATTAAAAATTGCGTCTAAAAATATTAAAGCTTACAAGTAAAACTATATCCCAAATGGCAATAACTTAAAAAGGTACTAAAATAAAAAAAAATGGCGTCGTAAAATTCTAAAACACCTAAATCTTAGTCTAAAGAAAAAGCATTTAAGGGATTTTACGGCAAAGCCTAAAAATCTAGAAATAAAAATAACTATGGCAAATACTATGATTTAAAACTAAAAACGAGCGAAAAATACAAATATTATGCTAAAAACAAATAAAAAGAGACAAAATATAAAAATATACTAAAATTTGTAAAAACTACAATTTTTATAAAAATATTATTTTTATATTATTTATTTTTTAAAACTATTAATTTTATAAATTATTAAAACTAAATTAACTAAAAATACAAATTAAAGAATTAAAACTAAATATTATAATAATAATAACCTAGTTAGGGTTTAATTAATAATAATAATAATAATAATAACCCGTAATTAATGCTGTTTAGGGTTTACTGTGGCGTGTCAGGTGCCTTCATGCGATCGCATGAAGTTATGCCTTCGGGCTCATGCGATCGCATGAGATTTGATTTTGGGCCAGGTTACGGGCTGCTACAGTACCATGCCGAGAGTTTTTAATTTTTTTTTGCTGAATTATATTTATAATATATTTATATAAATTAAATAAAACTTATATTTTTACAAACTAAAAATAGAAATAAAAAACTCTATAAAACTTAAATATTTAACAAACTCTTAAAAATAATTTTTGTTTTTCTTTTTATATTTTTGGTTTTAAAACGTATTTTTATAAAAGCGTATTTTTTATAAAAGTAACTAAAAATAAAAATCTTTTTTTTATATATTAGCGTTGCGCTTCCGGCGTTTAAGCAGAAATTATTCCCCGGCAGCGGCGCCAAAAATACTTGATGTGCGTAGAGGTGTATATGAAATAGCTTTATTTTTTACTAGGAAATACTATTAAATATGATACAATTTTACACAAGATATTTATTTATATATAGAATGGATATACCTAAACCTTGCTACAACACTTATAGGCAGTGTACCTAATCGTAGAGTAGTGTAGTTTTTAGTAAGTCCGGTTCGTTCCACAGAGAAAATCTTTTAAACAAAGTTTAATGCTATATTAGATTTAATTTATAAAAATACAAATATATATATATATATAAGTAATATTATTATTATAATGGGGGGTTTTTACCGTTTAATGACCGGTTTGTCGATTTTAAAACTTTAATCGCAGTTAAAACCTAATGTAAAATATTAAATAAATAAAAGACTTAATTTAAAGCGTAAAGTAAATAACGATAATGAAATTGCGATAAATAAAATTGCGATAAAATAAACTTGCGATAATTAAAGAGTACGAAAATTAAAAGTGTAATTAAATACAATGACAATAAATAAAAGTGCAATTAAATACAATAACAATAAATAAAAGTGCAATAATTAGAAGAGCAATTAAAAATAAAAATAAAGGAATTATGCTTATTTAAACTTCCGTAATCATGATGTTTGACGTGTTGATTTTTAGTTTTATGCCCATGGGTTAATTGTCCTTTGTCCTGGATTATTTAATATGTCCGTTTGGTTTTTATCCATAACAGTCCATCAGTCATAAATATAAAGTGCGAGTGTCCTCGTCAAATTATCCTTATACCCGAATTCAAATATTCCAACTAATTGGGGACTTAAACTGTAACAAGGTTTTAATACTTTGTTATCAATTATGTCAAGTGTCCTTGTACATAATTTCACCCCTGTTTTAATAATTCCATAGACTATTAATCCATTCCCGTGTCCGGTTAAATGAACGATTATTCGTACATATAAATACCCCGCCCATCGTGTCCGATAGAGTGTATCAGGTTATTTATAGGGACGTCCAATTGTAAATCTTTGTATTAAAATTAACAAACTATCATTTAGTTAAACAAATATAAAGCCCATTAATAGCCCATAGTCTAATTTCCACAAGTGTCGTTCTTTTGTCCAAACCCCAATTATGGTACAAAGCCCAATTATGGTACAAAGCCCAATTACCCAATTTTAGTATTTTAGCCCAACATCATGATTACTTCGTTTTAAATAAGCATAATAATAACTTAGCTACGAGACATTAATGTAAAAAGGTTGAACATAACTTACAATGATTAAAAATAGCGTAGCGTTACACGGACAGAATTTCGACTTACACCCTTACAATATTCGCTAACATACCCTTATTATTAGGATTTAAAATTAAAATTAAAATATAAATATATATATATATATATATATATATATATATATATATATATATATATATATATATATATATATATATATATTTTACGTATGATGAATGAGAAAAATATGTGTTTTATGATCACCAAAAACGCGAGTTTTATAGGCCTGTGACCAGAAAAAGGGGCTCATGCGATCGCATGAGCTTTGCCCTTCAAGGCCATGCGATCGCATGGCCAGCTGGGGAGGCTCACATGTGGTTGTTTTCTTCTGCCGAAGGATTATTAATATATTATATAATACATAAATAATTATAAGAATTATTTAAATATTATATTATATTTATGTGCATAGTTGACTTGTAATTTTTAGTCCGTTGCGTCGAGCGTTGAGAGTTGACTCTGGTCCCGGTTCCGGATTTTTGAACGTCCTTGCGTATAATTTAATATCTTGTACTTTGCATTTCGCTTCTTGTACTCTTGTAATTTCGAGACGTTTCTTATCAATAATTGGAACCACTTTGATTGTATTTTGTACTTTTGAGCTTTTTGGTCGTTTTCGTCTTCAATTCGTCGAATCTGTCTTTTGTCTTCACCTTTTATTATTTAAACGAATATCACTTGTAAATAGAACAATTTCAACTAAAAGCTTGTCTTTCTTGAGGGATAATGCTATGAAATATATGTTCATTTTTAGCATTATCAGTACGCGTGCAACATTGGGTTGTTGGCGCAAGAGTAAAAAGATCATGAAATGATTGAAGGGTCGCTCCCGTCATGAAGTCATGGCATTTATTTTACATATGAGTTATTGAATGCATCAATGTGGAAACAAATCATTATAACCGCCATTTTGATTTCGTAAAAACACAATAAATGCAACTTAACCATAAAAGTCATAGAAATATAAATTATATTAAATCAAAAGATAACATTTACAATCGGAGAGTGTAAAATCAACCGCTTAGAATAAAAGCGGTATACATACCAAAATTCAACCTAATATAAGCTATAAGCTAAAAAATAAAAAGCGGGTGGCAATTGGCGAGAACGTTTGCCTTACACTAAGGAGGATATGCAATCCTCGCATGCAGCGATCAGAAGCATACCCCGCTGTAAATGGAAAAAAAGAAAATATATTATAGGGATGCGAAACCTTCGAGACTGCAAGGCCCATCTCTCGCTGGCAAAAAATAAGCCACCATGGGTGGTAGGAAGTAACCACCCAAGGTGACTTAACAAACTCAATCGAGTTTGTCGGACACTATCTCCTGAGAGGAGTCATTGGGATCATTAACAAGAGCTTCAAGGCGGGGGATTGGAATATGTTGGAGTTGGGAGCAAGCTTCATCACACTTTTCTTTGGCCCTATCAACAAGCAATTCGACAATATTAGGGGGAGTTACTGGAGGTACGCACATCTCCCTGCAAATAACATTCCAAAACAGGGTACGCTCATACGCGCGGGCAGCAACCATGGCTGCACCAAAGCGCTGCTCGACCGCTTTGCAGTCGAGAGCGTGTTGAACAATTGTCGGAATGCCCTGCCGGAGAATGTCGTGTTGTGCTTTAATAACACCGTGTTTGGCGCCCCAGGACTCCTGTGCCAAAATCCAATCGCTGAAGCTTTCATTCAGAAACACGACATGGCTTTATGCCTCCTTAAGCTTCGCAGAAAGGGCCAAAATCTCAGACTCCATGAAAGCCTTCTCAGCCATGTGCTGGTCCTCCTCCTGATTCCTTTTGAACATCATGACATTAA
Source organism: Rutidosis leptorrhynchoides (assembly GCF_046630445.1). Lineage (NCBI taxonomy): Eukaryota > Viridiplantae > Streptophyta > Magnoliopsida > Asterales > Asteraceae > Rutidosis > Rutidosis leptorrhynchoides. The sequence goes on from NC_092334.1 coordinate 596,209,940, forward strand.
TTCGCTACTCAGCCTGCTTGTGTGCGGTCACAGCAACCGCAACTTGTCACGGCCCGGAAAATTTCGACTAATTTTAAACCAAACTCTCGATACGATTTAATATTTTTGACACGATAAGCAAAGTCTGTCAGGTTAAGTCTCAAAAATTTTGAACTGATCATATATTCATTTGACTTTCGACCTTTCCCGACGATTCACGAACCATTATTTGTAAATAGATATGTGTGTATAACTATATAAATAATAATTGGAAATATAATTCGAAATATTATATGTTGATGTTATTAAAAATTTATTATGTAAAATAAATATTTAATTTTAAAGTATGGGATTTTTATGTGTACTTTTATCCGCCTTGATTAACAACGGACTACGATATAATAATCCTAATAAAACAGTCGGTAGATACTTATAGATTTAAATCACGTTTTTAAAATTTATAGGTATATTATATTAAAAATCTTCTTATCACATTTTTAAAATTTATAGGTATATTATATTAAAAATCTTCTTTAATGCTTGTCCACATTTGAACTACACAGACTTGTTTAATCCGTGATTTACTTATTGAATGAGAATATTATTGTAGCAAATTGTTTGAAATTGTGTTACTTTTCATTCCATTAACACTTATATGTATGTAGATAACATTTACTAGCACACTTAATCCAAAAACTTTTTGCATCTTTCATTTTCCTATCAATTACGTAGTACCAATTAGTCATAGTGAAATTGATATTAGTGTGTTTGATTTTTGTTTGATTGAATTATATGATTTTACCTACTCTATTATCTATATCTAATATCTAATATCTAAATATATATATACATATACATGTAATCCGAGAAACAAAACATCACATTGAAACTTTCTTCTCCATCCTTCTCTCCTTCATCACCACCATTATTTCTAACTACGGCCACCATCAGCTAAAACAACCACCCTAGAACCACCTTGAATAATCTTCATTCACCATCTCAATATCTCGTTTCTGTTTCGGTTTTCTTTATGCGTAAACCCACATCCAACAAGATATACTTGCAGTGTACCTACTCGCCATCACCTTATCACCATGTTTAATCATCAACCACAACCATAATCAAATTTGTTACTACCTCTATTATAGTTTATGTTTTGGGCAGCCGACTACCACCTTCTTCACTCACCACCATCGTTTATCGCCATCACCATTTTGATCTCCCAAACCGCCACCCACCACTACAACCTCACCAATTGATCATCATATTACGAGCCAAGAATGCCCATCTTTTCTCTCCTCTCTATCACATCTCTCTCTATCTCTAAATTATATATACATATACATAGATTTGAGTGTAACCAAGTCATCACCACCATAACGTTCCATGTTTCAACCTCGGTTACAAAGCAAAACCCATTCGAACCATCTTTTCTTCTATATGAATGAAACCATCACTAAACCCACTTCACCCTTCTTTCTCCTTGTCTTCTGTCGACCCATATTCACCACCAAAGTCCATCATAAACCTGCGTATACTACTGCTACACCTAGTAATATTTCTATTTGATTTGAGTAACCACATGACCATTACCAAAACCGCTCGATCACTTACAAACTGCAATTGCTATTCTTGCTGCTACTGCTATGCGTTTATGATAACCACCACCTTCACCTTAAACAGTCACCATCATCGCCACTATTTTTTTTTGTTTGTTTTGCAACCAAACAATCACAAAGAACTACTTACTACTGTTTCTGTTAGATCACAACAAACCCAAGAACATGCTGCAATTTCTGTTTCATCGTAAAACCACCACCAAACTCCCTTTATTGGTTGATATTTTTTTTATTGTCACTAGTGCAATCATCGTGTCTGCTACCCAACAAGGGAGTACCCACTATCAAAAGCCACTTGTGCAATTTGTCGATTTCATATTATATGATGCGACTATTATTTTTTTTAAAGCCACATGACTTTATCTTGACATTGGGCCGTGTCCCATTTAATTACAATTGGGTCGTTAAATTACTTGGTGAGATTGTGCCGTGAACCTTGTTTTTGAAACTTGACCGAGACATACCCATTTAACTTATGTTGGGCCGTGAGTGACATTGGGCCAGAATATTAAAACTGAAAGGGAAATAAGAAGCACGATACTAATACGGGTATATTTTAATGAAGATGATTATGAATACTCGATAATAAAAATGTTAGCCGATGATATTGATGATGATATATGATGGGTGACGAGTAATTGTTCATAGAAATGACAATAGATGATGATATGAAAGATCAAGAATAAAATGAAAACAGAATAATATGGGTTATAAATTAATACGTTGGGTTCAAATCCGAAAGACAAGGGCAGTCTGCTTGTTGGGTGTATTTGTGTGTAGTGAGAGGTCGCGGGTTCGATCCCGGGCCTAGGCAATTTATTTTTAGAAGCCCTTCCCATTTAAGGTAGTCATTTTTATTTATTATTATTATTATTATTACTAATATCAAAACTATTATTATCATTATCAATATTAAACCTAATCATTTTCATTAATAAAAATTATTATTATTATTATTATTACAACAAATATTTTATGCAGAGTATATTCATTATTTATATCATAAATATACTAATATTACATAATATCATGTTTTTAACTAATTTTTATAGTAATTAAATTATATATCATATACATACTATAAAAGATTATAAGTAATAATATGAAAATATATAAGGACATTAGTCTTAATACGATATAAACTTAGATGATTAATATTATATGTGTTAATATATATATATACTTGATATAGGTTCGTGAATCCGAGGCCAACCCTGCATTGTTCAAATTAGTCATATGTATTTTTACTACAAAATACAGTATGGTGAGTTTCATTTGCTCCCTTTTTAATTGCTTTTGCAATATATATTTTTGGGCTGAGAATACATGCGCTGCTTTTATAAATATTTACGAAATAGACACAAGTACTTAAAAATATATTCTACGTTGAGTTGTACCACTGGCATATTTCCCTGTAGCTTGGTAACTACTATTTACATGGGTATTGTAAACGCGAATCCTGTTGATAGATCTATCGGGCCTGACAACCCCAACCAGACTGGACGACCAGTATTCAATGGTTGCACAGTACTTCGTTTGGTAGGCTACACTTGGTACGGTGTAGTGAGATTTCATAATAAAGGGAATATAACGTTGATTAAATGTTATGTATGGTTACCAAGTGCTCAACCACTTAGAATGCTTTACATACACTTGCGAGTGTATTATGTTTATGATTATGAAATCTTGTGGTCTATTAATATATTGAAAAGATTGTTATGATAAACCTATGAACTCACCAACCTTTTGGTTGACACTTTTAAGCATGTTTATTCTCAGGTATGAATTAAGTCTTCTGCTGTGCATTTGCTCATTTTAAGGACATTACTTGGAGTCGATCATCGCAATGGGACCAAGTGTTGATGACTTTGTCCAGGTGGATAAGGACGGGTCCTTTCAGTTGGTATCAGAGCTGGTTTAATGCCATTTATTAGCGGGTTAATCGTAGAGGAGGTTCTCACAGTGTTACCTGTGACGAAGCATTGGCTCTTACTCCTCGCGGTCCCTATTAGGGTTGGTTGTACGTTGCCGAGAGGTGGGCCGTAAAATCAGTGTCTGAGGTATGCTCAGTGGTCACCAGGCGGTTAGCTGGGAAGGCACTGAGTGGGATGCGTCCCCACTGTTTTCAGTTGGTATCAGAGCGGTGGTCTTAGCGAACCAGGTCTTACATTAGTGTGTCTAACTGATAGTTGTTTAGATACATTAGTGGGTCTGGACTTCGACCGTGTCTACATGTCAAAAGTTTTGTTTATCATTTCTAGTCGGAAATCATCTGCTTATCATCCTTAGGAAATTACCTGCTTATCATTCTTAGTCTAGACATGTCTTACTGCCTCTATTGCATAGACAGTGTATAGATAAATTCATATCTTAGCGTATCTGTTATTGTTACCTTTGCCTGCCAGCTTCCGTAGATTTCTCCGTAACTTAAGGGATTTTAGTATTATATATGCATATGTGAATTATGTATTACAGGGTACTAATCTACATCCTATAATCTATTTCTTATCAAAAATCCTTCATCTGATCGTACGAGATGAATCCCTCAACCAGTTCGAATTCCTCGGATTCCGACAACTATTCCGATATGGAGTTTCACCTAAGCTCCGAAAGCAGTGTCACCAGAATGAACCAACCAATCAGCCATCCCCAATTCATCTGATGGGTTTGTAGTTGACTTAATCAATGGAGACGCACAGAAGGCGATCCCTTCCACTAACCGAATTCACCCCTTGGCGAAGAACCTGAAGCACCTACCGGCGAAGCTATCCGAAACACCATTTTCAACCACATTTTCAGAGTATCTCGTCACGACTATATACCAACTCAAATCCTAGATCTTATTCATCCGCTCGTTCCGACCGACAATCATCCCGGAATAATGGAAGAAGTTAACGAGCTTTACGCTTGAGTAATCAATTGGGAAAACGTGGTGCAAAACCTACCAGCTTCAGCAACAGTACCAGCAGCACCAGTACCACAAACAATAACATCCGCATCACCAGCCTTGACATCACAATCTGTATCTCGAGCATAACCATCGTTCTACATATCGCTCTATATCATTAATCTCCGTTCTGCATATCGTTTTATATCGATTATCTTCATTCGACATGGTGATTGTGTAATCTCTAATGTTTTAGAGATTATATATTCTTATTCTAACGGTAAATCAAATGAGTCTAATATCATATTGACTCATTAAATCCATGATTACATCTGAAGAAAATATATATGTATATATATTTTCATAAAGATTGTAATTAAAAATTCTTTTGTACAAACTGTTAATGGTGAAAATATTTTAATGGGTAGGTAATACCCGAGGAATATTTAGATTTCACATTAATAAGTTACACTGTACATTCTTCAAATCCGATTCAACAGTCATTTACTATCCTACTTACATCCACAAAGATACGAATCCGATCATCGCAGAATAATCATTTTCATTCAATTTCATATTTGAATTTTGACCTATCAGAATTCAACAAGTGGCATAATGAAGAAAACATTGGACAAAATAAAATTTGTTAGAAACAAATGAATTAACTAATTGAAATTTTGTTAAGAATCCACGCTAACTGTTCCTAGCTAACTGATTACATTTTATCATTTACAATTTATTTATCGTAATTTTATTTATCGCAATTTATTTATCGCAATTTACCTTCTCACAATTTTACTTATCGTCATTTAATTTCTGTTATTTACTTTACGCACTTTATTTATCGTCATTTAATTTCTGTTATTTATTTTTTCGCACTTTAAATATCGGGACACGTAAACAAGGTTTTGACATATCATATCGACGCATCTATATATATTATTTGGAATAACCATAGACACTCTATATGCAGTAATGCGGGAGTTAGCTATACAGGGTTGAGGTTGATTCTACAATAATATATATAGTTTGAGTTGTGATCGAGTCTGAGACATATACGGGTCACGAAACGTATTTATTAATTCGAATATTATATATTAAACTATATATGAATTATTGGACTGTTAACTGTGGACTATCGACTGTGGACTAATAATATTGGACAATTAAAATGAATTAAAATATTGTTTATAACATATGAAACTAAACATTTCTTCAAGTTTGCCACTTGATTTTCATCTTAAACCTCATTTGAATCTTGACGATTCCAATCCATGTACAAATCATTCATGATTCTTGAAAATACCTCAATCGAGATGATGAACCAGTCGCAATTCATCTACGGAAGAAAAGATCTATGCATATAGTTATGCACCTGAAAACTCTCGAAAACTGAGAAAAACGTTTAACACATAGCTGTGCTAATTCCTTTAGTATTATTATTACCCAAAATAACTTTGCAGTTCTTCTTCAAAGTAGCAAATTTTGTCACAGCTCCAGCAAGTCAATTTCGAATTTTCAGTCGGACTAACCTTATTATAACCTTGATATATACGTTGACTTTTCGCCTTCGTTACCGGAAAACCTTTTATATATTCGACCATATTACCATCAGCGTTTAATCATCTAAAAACACAAATCTCATGAAATCACCTCGGTTTGATAACCGATGACCCAGATCCGTTAACTTTGAAAATGCTGACGAAGCAGCATGTTGTCGGTGGTCTTAATGGCCAAATGTTGATGATAAAGAAGGAAGTGTTAGGAACGCTCGATAGAGAATTTGGTACCGAAAAACGAATTGAGCTAACCATGAAGGAGACCAAAGATAAATACAAGGACCAAACCCTATATTCAAAGAATCCAGGTAATTCTGGATCCAATGAAATCTTTAGAGAATATCTTGCTCCGAAGTCATGTTAAAATCTTGCGGAAAATTTTACTTCATCAACCTTCGAACTTAGAAATACCAAAATATCATCATAAATATCTTCGATATTTCTGAGGATATTTTCATAAATATTCTTATCCAAAATTATCTATCTCTTCGTGTTTTCTGTATTCTATTAGAAACTTCTGTAAAAATCTAAGTATAAATTATGAAAGAATTGTGGAGAAGTGTTGGGAATTGATGCATGAGTTAGTATAATATAATGACACTTGGCCAACGTGATTATATTACAGTAAATCATGCTAAATTTCTAATGTAACGTGATGATGATTCACAAACCCTATCTTCATCATGTGCCATGTTACATAACTCTTTCATTCTACTTAATCTCTAAGTATATCACGGAAATGTATCCTTGATATTGCTGTTCTTCCGTAATTCCAACAGTTGCTAATAAATCGTGTTATTATATTTTCTTTCTGATTAGAAGATTTCCTTAAATCCCTCGAGTTCCGAAAACCCATCATGACTACATCAAAAGTTAAGATGAAACTTTTCGCTCTTTTGTGATAGCTTCACTCGTACGCTTCACATAATCGAATCGTTTAATCTATATTAATCAATAATGATAAAACTCTATTTATCAACTCATATTCGTCATGAAAATATTTTTATTGTCAGCCATGAGGACCTCACTCAAATTTCGGGGACGAAATTTATTTAACGGGTAGGTACTGTCACGGCCCGGAAAATTTTGACTAATTTTAAACCAAACTCTCGATACGATTTAATATTTTTGACACGATAAGCAAAGTCTGTCAGGTTAAGTCTCAAAAAGTTTGAACTGATCATATATTCATTTGACTTTCGACCTTTCCCGACGATTCACGAACCATTATTTGTAAATAGATATGTGTGTATAAATATATAAATAATAATTGGAAATATAATTGGAAATATTATATGTTGATGTTATTAAAAATTTATTATGTAAAATAAATATTTAATTTTAAAGTATGGGATTTTTATGTGTACTTTTATCCGCCTTGATTAACAACGGACTACGATATAATAATCCTAATAAAACAGTCGGTAGATACTTATAGATTTAAATCACGTTTTTAAAATTTATAGGTATATTATATTAAAAATCTTCTTTAATGCTTGTCCACATTTGAACTACACAGACTTGTTTAATCCGTGATTTACTTATTGAATGAGAATATTATTGTAGCAAATTGTTTGAAATTGTGTTACTTTTCATTCCATTAACACTTATATGTATGTAGATAACATTTACTAGCACACTTGAATCTAAAAACTTTTTGCATCTTTCATTTTCCTATCAATTACGTAGTACCAATTAGTCATAGTGAAATTGATATTACTGTGTTTGATTTTTGTTTGATTGAATTATATGATTTTACCTACTCTATTATCTATATCTAATATCTAATATCTAAATATATATATACATATACATGTAATTCGAGAAACAAAACATCACATTGAAACTTTCTTCTCCATCCTTCTCTCCTTCATCACCACAATTACTTCTAACTACGGCCACCATCAGCTAAAACAACCACCCTAGAACCACCTTGAATAATCTTCATTCACCATCTCAATATCTCGTTTCTGTTTCGATTTTCTTTATGCGTAAACCCACATCTAACAAGATATACTTGCAGTGTACCTACTCGCCATCACCTTATCACCATGTTTAATCATCAACCACAACCATAATCAAATTTGTTGCTACCTCTATTATAGTTTATGTTTTGGGCAGCCGACTACCACCTTCTTCACTCACCACCACCGTTTATCGCCATCACCATTTTGATCTCCCAAACAGCCACCCACCACTACAACCTCACCAATTGATCATCATATTACGAGCCAAGAATCCACCATCTTTTCTCTCCTCTCTATCACATCTCTCTCTATCTCTAAATTATATATACATATACATAGATTTGAGTGTAACCAAGTCATCACCACCATAACGTTCCATGTTTCAACCTCGGTTACAAAGCAAAACCATTCGAACCATCTTTTCTTCTATATGAATGAAACCATCACTAAACCCACTTCACCCTTCTTTCTCCTTGTCTTCTGTCGACCCATATTCACCACCAAAGTCCATCATAAACCTGCGTATACTACTGCTACACCTAGTAATATTTCTATTTGATTTGAGTAACCACATGACCATTACTGAAACCGCTCGATCACTTACAAACTGCAATTGCTATTCTTGCTGCTACTGCTATGCGTTTATGACAACCACCACCTTTACCTTAAACAGTCACCATCATCGCCACTATTTTTTTTGTTTGTTTTGCAACCAAACAATCACAAAGAACTACTTACTACTATTTCTGTTAGATCACAACAAACCCAAGAACATGCTGCAATTTCTGTTTCATCGTAAAACCACCACCAAACTCCCTTTATTGGTTGATATTTTTTTTATTGTCACTAGTGCAATCATCGTGTCTGCTACCCAACAAGGGAGTGAAATTTGTCGATTTCATATTATATGATGCGACTATTATTTTTTTTAAAGCCACATGACTTTATCTTGACATTGGGCCGTGTCCTATTTAATTACAATTGGGTCGTTAAGTTACTTGGTGAGATTGTGCCGTGAACCTTGTTTTTGAAACTTGACCGAGACATACCCATTTAACTTATGTTGGGCCGTGAGTGACATTGGGCCAGAATATTAAAACTGAAAGGGAAATAAGAAGCACGATACTAATACGGGTATATTTTAATGAAGATGATTATGAATACTCGATAATAAAAATGTTAGATGATGATATTGATGATGATATATGATGGGTGACGAGTAATTGTTCATAGAAATGACAATAGATGATGATATGAAAGATCAAGAATAAAATGAAAACAGAATAATATGGGTTATAAATTAATACGTTGGGTTCAAATCCGAAAGACAAGGGCAGTCTGCTGGTTGGGTGTATTTGTGTGTAGTAAGAGGTCGCGGGTTCGATCCCGGGCCTGGGCAATTTATTTTTAGAAGCCCTTCCCATTTAAGGTAGTCATTTTTATTTATTATTATTATTATTACTAATATCAAAACTATTATTATCATTATCAATATTAAACCTAATCATTTTCATTAATAAAAATTATTATTTTTATTATTATTACAACAAATATTTTATGCAGAGTATATTCATTATTTATATCGTAAATATACTAATATTACATAATATCATGTTTTTAACTAATTTTTATAGTAATTAAATTATATATCATATACATACTATAAAAGATTATAAGTAATAATATGAAAATATATAAGGACATTAGTCTTAATACGATATAAACTTAGTTGATTAATATTATATGTGTTAATATATATATATATATATATATATATATATATATATATATATATATATATATATATATATATATATATATATATATATATATATATATATATATATATATATATATATATATATATATATATATACTTGATATAGGTTCGTGAATCCGAGGCCAACCCTGCATTGTTCAAATTAGTCATATGTATTTTTACTACAAAATATAGTATAGTGAGTTTCATTTGCTCCCTTTTTAATTGCTTTTGCAATATATATTTTTGGGCTGAGAATACATGCGCTGCTTTTATAAATATTTACAAAATAGACACAAGTACTTAAAAATATATATTCTACGTTGAGTTGTACCACTGGCATATTTCCCTGTAGCTTGGTAACTACTATTTACATGGGTATTGTAAACGCGAATCTTGTTGATAGATCTATCGGGCCTGACAACCCCAACCGGACTGGACGACCAGTATTCAACGGTTGCACAGTACTTCGTTTGGTAGGCTACACTTGGTACGGTGTAGTGAGATTTCATAATAAAGGGAATATGCGACGTTGATTAAATGTTAAGTATGGTTACCAAGTGCTCAACCAGTTAGAATGCTTTACATACACTTGCGAGTGTATTATGTTTATGATTATGAAATCTTGTGGTCTATTAATATATTGAAAAGATTGTTATGATAAACCTATGAACTCACCAACCTTTTGGTTGACACTTTTAAGCATGTTTGTTCTCAGGTACGAATTAAGTCTTCCGCTGTGCATTTGCTCATTTTAAGGACATTACTTGGAGTCGATCATCGCAATGGGACCAAGTGTTGATGACTTCGTCTAGGTGGATAAGGACGGGTCCTTTCACAAGTTGAGCAGTAAGCTTGGCATTCTCCTGTTGCAGTATAACCTCTGTGGGTGATGGCTGAGAAGGATGTGCAAGGGCGGTAGACTTTAGTTGCAAGCGGTTGAGATCCTTTGCATAATTGAATAATGTTGATTGTGTGTCGATATATAGCTCCTCGGTAGGAGAAAGAGATGAAAGCTTATGAATCAATGATTGGGGGCACACGATTGAAGGAAAGAAAATTGTTGGGCGAATGCTGGTAGGGACACCTTCAGGAGTTCGTCGATATTCGGAATTAATTGAGAAAGATCTTCTGGGTCGGGACATACACGCTTTGATGGCGGAGCTGAACAGCTTGGACCTGTAAAAATAATAAACATGGTATATAAATGCCATAATGTTTCAGGAAAATTGAACGGTCGTCTGATGAAATTCATACCTTCGCCAGGTAACCTTTTTTGGTTACAAAATCCCCCTGTACCGGGTGTATGACACAATGAATGTAATGAATCTGACCGGGTGGCTGGTGAACTTGACTGGTTACCCGAGTCAACAGTCGGGTTGGGCGTGTATGATTCCAACTTCATCTGCCGTACGAATGGTCAAAACCACGTGTTAGGAAAGATTTGCTGGATAGGGATGCAATATGCAAAAGCATAAAAATATAAGATTTGCCTTTTTCAAAGTGTTGGCAGAGAAGATGACAAGAGAAGATTGTCTCGATAAGGAAAAAGATGGTGAGATATGAAAAAGCCAAAAGGCTATTTATAGGGCAAATTTGAAGACTTAAAAGGAAACGCGGGTATAATGACAGCCGTACACGTGTATCAATCTAAGGCTAATTACCTTGTTAAAAGGTCCGGAGCACGTTAGCATCAACAGGCGGTTGCATAATTACAATCATTACCTTTTCAGTAAACAGTGACAGTTGTCACCTCGGTCAGTGGTATTGCAGCCGAAAAGACATGTTGGTGACTGCACGCATACATTGCATTAAATGCTACAACAGTATCCGGTTACGCAAATATATTTAAATACTCTCACAGAGCTGTCCGGTTGCAATTGAAATCTGACTAATACTTATATTGGCACTATTAAGCATGCTTATCTGGTTTAGCGAATTTGCAAAGCTCAATTGTGTATCCATTATTTCTTGCTAGTTCGACATCATACACTTTATTTCATTTGTATATAACATCGAACTCGGGGGACTTAATGATACGTATATCCGCAAGACTGTGCGGATGCGCATCCAAGGCATTAAATCACACACAAAGGCATGTGTCATGGGTATAGCCGCACACTATGCGTCTATACCATCTGATGCGAGTTCGTTTACTTGCATATGGGTCCGGTACATTCTAGAGGAATGTACTATATAATCAATACGGATTCTATTCCTTAAATAACGAAAGTTAGTTAAGGATGAGATTGCATTTAATTAGGGAAGGGATTCTACCAAAACCCTAATTCGTGAGCCTATAAATACATAGCTCATAAAACCCTATACATTCATACATTCGTTTACTGATACGTAAACAAAAAGCATACAAATCTCTATCGTACGAACAACGCTTCTTACAATCTCTCTAAGACTTTCAGGTATGTATTGAACTATGAAACCTTCATGTCTTTGGGCCACACAACCTCGTATGCTAGGTTGTTGGTGGACTCTCAAATCAGCCACCCTATCGGGATCGAAACGATACCGACGCGGGTTATCCACGACTAAGCGTCGGAGGTCCGAATGTTGTTAGTCCTTAACCCCTTTATGCACTCAAGCGTAGGTTCACCTTGACCCTGTGAAAATATGCTTGATCAAACACTAAGAAAGTTAAAAGGGCTTTGGTTAAACTTATGGACGATATCGGAGATTTACAAAAGCGCGAGTGCAAGATGTTAAGAGATTTCGAAATATTTTCAGTACACTCCGCTGAGTTACTCTGGATGGTCAAAGAAGCTTTAAACTTGTCTTTCTTTCCACGTCATTTCTGGAACTTAGTTGTAGAACCTGTGTAATTTGTGTTTTTAATAAAAATAAAATATTTTAATTTTACTCCGTTTAGTTGTCTTTTCTCTATTTATTTTAGTTAGTTATAAAAATATATATATATATATATATATATATATATATATATATATATATATATATATATATATATATATATATATATATATATATATATATATATAATAACCGGATTAAAATTTAGTTATCCTTTCTTAAAACCCTTTAAATTTTAAAATCTTAAAATTTTAAAAATTGAGCAAGTCGGGTCGGGGAAATAAGCCCGCGAGCCACACGGGCCACTTTCTTTTTTCCTTTTCTTTCCTTTCTTCTTCGTTTTCTCTTTTCTTTTTCGTGTTCTTCCTCCCTGCTCTCTCTCTCTCGACCGACGGCACCTAAGCAACCCAACAAACCCAAAACTCAACCAAAATCGACGAATCAAAGCTCGAATCTTGTTCTCTCTAGCCTTCTAAACTCGATTCCATCGTGAATTTCGCATAAAAGGTACTCTTTCTTGAAGAAAATTCGAGTTCTCTATTAGAGTCAAATTTTTGACTTTTTAGAAAAACCTTGTTTTTGACTCAATTTTGGATTCCTTTATGCTTAGATAGATAATGTGATTGCTTTTTGTTAGTTTTTAGGCTTGATTGAGGCATTTTGGATAGTTTTTGGCTCTCGATTCGCTAGCTGAGATTTTAGGGTAGAATTTGGTGAAATCTTTGAAAATTTGATGTTTCGCTAGCTTAGTTAGGCTTAGTGATTCATTAGGAATATTTAGAAACTAATTTTGGAACAAAGTAGGCTTTTTTGCTCAAATTTGATATTTTGGTCAAACTACACGTAATTAAGACTACGGTTTTTCCTATAGTTAAAACGTTTTTAAAACTTAGGATTTCCTTAAAACTAGTTCAAATGAGGATGTCATTGATTTGCTCGCAAAAAAAAATGTAGCTTATTCCTTGATTTTCCTTATTATGTACGTTTTGAACAAATTGATTATTTTTCGGTCAAACGGCTTAAGTCTTTGACTTTAAGATGTTATAGCTCAAGTTTGATTAAAAATATTTCAGGTAATTAAAAATGGTCATTAGGATCATTGTATGCTTAAAAATCATCACGTTTAGTTCAAAATTGCTTATTACGACTAAATTGCTATAATTATTATTTTTAGCAATATTTATTGTAATCACGGGTACACTTTGAATTTTGCTCAAAAGTAAGTTTATAGTTCGTTTAAATGTTGTTTATGGTGATTTTGGCTATATTTGACTATAACAGGATTTTGGAAAATACCATTTTTAAAGCCCTCATTTCGAATTTTTTTCAAAAAATATAGGCTTTTTTGGATTCTAAGTCTAAATTTTTGGAGCATAACCTATGTTACTTGATTTTTGCAGATGGCTAATCGTCTACCAAACGAGTATGAGTTTCCCCACTATCTTAGCGGGCAAGACAACCCGACTGATAATGAGCCGGTTATGAGAGTTTGGATTAATCGGGCTAAAGCGGGTAACAAATATATCAATTGGACGATCTTGGAACAATGTGGATGGGCTGATGAGCTCAGACAAATCTTGACCTTTCAAGCTGAGGGTAGAACACACCGGGCATGGAAACAGTTGTTTTAGTTAAATGAAACGACCTACAATGAGCCATATGCAGAATTTATGGGTACCTGGAGTTTCGATTCGGATGTAGATCAGGAAGATTATAGTGAACAGGAGTGTATCTGTAGTGACCCGAATTTTTCCATGTTTATATATATTAAATGAAATTGATATTTATATGATTAAGTGTTTCCAACATGTTAAGCAATCAAACTTGTTAAGACTTGATTAATTGAAATAGGTTTCATATAGACATTTGACCACCCAAGTTGACCGGCGATTCACGAACGTTAAAACTTGTAAAAACTATATGATGACATATATATGGATATATATATATATATATATATATATATATATATATATATATATATATATATATATATATATATATATATATATATATATATATATATATATATATATAACATGATAGTATGATAAGTAAGTATCTCACTAGGTATATTAACAATGAGTGATATACATAAAAATGAGTTTATTGAATTAAGAAACTCGAAACGATATATATAACGATTACCGTTATAACAACTTCTTACTAATTACATATGAATCATATTAAGATATTGTTACACTATGATAAACATGATAAATGATAAGTAAATATATCATTAAGTGTATTAACAATGAACTACATATGTAAAAACAAGACTACTAACCTAAGGATTTCGAAACGAGATATATATGTAACGATTATCGTTGTAACGACATTTAAATGTATATATATATATATATATATATATCATATTAAGATATACTAATACATCATGATATCATGATAATGTAATAATTTAACATCTCTTTAGATATAATAAACAATGGGTTAACAACATTTAACAAGATCGTTAACTTAAAGGTTTCAAAACAACACTTACATGTAACGACTAACGATGACTTAACGACTCAGTTAAAATGTATATACATGTAGTGTTTTAATATGTATTCATACACTTTTGAAAGACTTCAAGACACTTATCAAAGTACTTCTACTTAACAAAAATGCTTACAATTACATCCTCATTCATTTTCATCAACAATTATACTCGTATGCACCCGTATTCATACTCGTACAATAACTAGCTTCTAAATGTATTTACTATTGGTATCTACACTCTAATGATCAGCTCTTAGCAGCCCATGTGAGTCACCTAACCATGTGGGAACCATCATTTAACATCTAGCATGAAATATCTCACAAGATTACAAACTAATGGAGCCTACATGGAGACTCTAAAATCACATCCACCATCACTCATCACAAACACATTTTAATTCCAATTTTTATGCATCAAAATACTCTCTCTCAAGTTCTCACTTGGTGTTCTAAGTGTTCTTCATCATCTTCATCAAAATCTAGCTCAATCTAGTTCATAAATCCATACATAAACCAAGTTATAAAACAACTACTCAAGAAAACATCAACAACACTTCCAAGTTTGCTAACTTACTTCCAATCTTGCAAATCCACTTTGAGTGATCATTCAACCTCAAGAAATCTTTCTTATTTACGGTAAGATATCTTTCTAATACAAGGTAATACTCATATTCAAACTTTGATTCAATTTCTATAACTATAACAATCTTATTTCGAGTGGAAATCTTACTTGAACTTTTTTTCGTGTCATGATTCTACTTCAAGAACTTTCAAGCCATCCAAGGATCCTTTGAAGCTAGATCTATTTTTCTCATTTCCAGTAGGTTTATCCACAAAATCTGAGGTAGTAATGATGTTCATAACATCATTCGATTCATATATATAAAACTACCTTATTCGAAGGTTTAAACTTGTAATCACTAGAACATAGTTTAGTTAATTCTAAACTTGTTCGCAAACAAAAGTTAATCCTCCTAACTTGACTTTTAAAATCAACTAAACACATATTCTATATCTATATGATATGCTAACTTAATGATTTAAAACCTGAAAACACAAAAAACACCGTAAAACCGGATATACGCCGTCGTAGTAACACCGCGGGCTGTTTTGGGTTAGTTAATTAAAAAATATGATAAACTTTGATTTAAAAGCTACTCTTCTGGGAAAATTATTTTTCTTATGAACATGAAACTATATCCAAAAATCATGGTTAAACTCAAAGTGGAAGTATGTTTTCCAAAATGGTCATCTAGACGTCGTTCTTTCGACTGAAATGACTACCTTTACAAAAATGACTTGTAACCTATATTTCTGACTATAAACTTATACTTTTTCTTTTTAGATTCATAAACTTAAGTTCAATATGAAACCATAGCAACTTGAATTACTCAAAACGGATTTAAAACGAAGAAGTTATGGGTAAAACAAGATTGGATAATTTTGCTTGTTGTAGCTACGTGAAAATTGATAACAAATCTATATTAATCATATCCTAGCTAACTCATATTGTATTATACATGTATTCTAATATATTATGTAATTTTGGGATACCATAGACACGTATGCAAATGTTTTGACATAACATATCGACCCATGTATATATATTATTTGGAACAACCATAGACACTCTATATGCAGTAATGTTTGAGTTAGCTATACAGGGTTGAGGTTGATTCCAAAAATATATATACTTTGAGTTGTGATCTAGCCTGAGACGTGTATACACTAGGTCATGAATTGATTCAAGATAATATATATCGATTTATTTCTGTATATCTAACTGTGGACAACTAGTTGTAGGTTACTAACGAGGACAGCTGAATTAATAAACTTAAAACATTAAAACGTATTAAAAATGTTGTAAATATATTTTGAACATACTTTGATATATATGTACATATTTGTTAAAGATCCGTGAATCGACCAGTGGCCAAGTCTAACTTCCCGACGAAGTAAAAATCTGTGAAAGTGAGTTATAGTCCCACTTTTAAAATCTAATATTTTTTGGGATGAGAATACATGCAGTTTTATAAATGTTTTACAAAATAGACACAAGTACGTGAAACTACATTTTTATGGTTGAATGATCGAAATTGAATATGCCCCTTTTAGCTTGGTAGCCTAAG
Source organism: Rutidosis leptorrhynchoides (assembly GCF_046630445.1). NCBI lineage: Eukaryota > Viridiplantae > Streptophyta > Magnoliopsida > Asterales > Asteraceae > Rutidosis > Rutidosis leptorrhynchoides. Next base: position 596,227,164 of record NC_092334.1, read on the forward strand.
AATTAGGGAACTGGCCCCTAATTGACGTGAATCCTAAAGGTAGATCTACGGGAACTAACAACCCCCATTCTGGAATTTGGAATGCTTTAGTACTTCAAGTTTATCATGTCCGATGGGTGTCCCAGAATGATGGGGATATTCTATATGCATCTTGTTAATGTCGGTTACCAGGTGGTCACCATATAAATGATTTTTATACAGATTGTATATTATTGAAAGATGAAATCTTGTGGTCTATTATTATTACGATTTGATATATATAGGTTAAACCTATAACTCACCAACATTTTTGTTGACGTTTAAAACATGTTTATTCTCAGGTGATTATTAAGAGCTTCCGCTGTTGCATGCTAAAATATGGACAAGATTTGGTGTCAGCATGTTTGTATAATATTGTTTAAAACTGCATTCGAGATTTAATTTGTTGTAACATAATAATATTGTAAACCAATATGTATTGGTAGTGTGTAAGTGTGATATTTTTAGATTATCATTTTTGAATAATCTAGGTGATGTCCTTTTAACCTTGTTGATAAAATAAAGGTTATGGTTTGTTTTAAAAACGAATGCAGTCTTTGAAAACGTCTCATATAGAGGTCAAAACCTCGCAACGAAATCAATTAATATAGAACGTTTATAATCAATATGAACGGGATATTTCAGTTGGTATCCGAGCGTTGGTCTTAGAGAACTAGAAATTTGCATTAGTGTGTCTTATCGAGTTTGTTAGGATACATTAGTGAGTCTGGACTTCGACCGTGTTTTCTTTAAAAACGATTGCGTAACACTTTTATTGGAAACTATATATTATTAACATGTAAATATTATGTGATATATTAACCTCTTAATGTGTTTGATATTGTGTGATAGATGTCTACCACTAGTACAAATCCCATCGACTCACCTAATAACAATGAAGAGTCAAATATATTTTGGGAAGATTCACAAATTCCCGAAGAGGAACCGGAAGAAGAGGAACCGGAAGAAGTGGAACCGGAAGAGGAGGAATTGGAAGAGGAGGAACCGGAAGAGGAGGAACCGAAAGAGGAGGTTCCGGAGGAAGAAATATTGATACCTACAGCAAATCGATTAAATAAAAGAAAATCCTCAACCAACGGACCAAAGTCAATAATGGTCAATGGTGTTTCCGCCGAGGAAGCAAACTATTGGGAAGATTACCAAATTTTCAATGAATCGGATCTCGATGATGATTCCGATGATGTTATAGAAATTACCTCGACCCAATTTAATAAAGTAAAAGAAAATAATAAGGGAAAAGGTATAAAAATAGAGAAACCTGATTCCAACCCCGATGAACTTTATATGTATCGGCAACATCCGTATATCCTAAATTGTAACAATAACCCGGGAACCTCTAAACCACCAGGTTTTTCTAAACCATTGTGGAAAACGGCAGCTCGTATTAGAGGAGCACCATATATCCCTAGGAAATTAGCAAAACGAACCAAGTCCGAAGAAGAAGAAACGAGTGAGTCGGATTAAAGAGTTGTAATCATGTTGTGTAATATATGTAATATAGTGTGCTTGTGCTTTTATGAAATGTAAAATTGCTTGTATTGTTTGTTAATTATCTTTTATGAATCTAACCCTCGTCTATTTTTACCGTATAAAAAAACATAAAATGGACATTAAGGGTAGACAACCGAATATTTTAGAAGACCTACCAGAGGATATGATTGATGAAATCTTGTTTTGGGGCGGTCAGAATTCATCAGCACAATTAGTTATGGTGAAATTAACTTGTCAAACATTTGAAAGACTTTCCAGAAATGCCGTAGTTTATAAAAGGCTTTCCTTTGATAGGTGGGGTATATCACATTGGGGAGACTGTAAGTTACGCCGTGTTTTCTTTAAAGCGTTAAATGCGGGGAACCCAAATGTAATTTTTGCTACGGGTTAAGAACCTTTTTTGAATCAACATACCCCAACATAGGATTTTGTGAATTAGAAATAGCTTCTAACATGCAACATAAAGAAGCATGTTATGCTTACGGGTTAGTGATGTTCGCTTCTCACCAAAGTGAGAAAAAGAACATCGGATTACAACTATTAAATGAAACATTCCCACAAGTGACGGACTCAGTAGTTGAGGTAAGAAACAAGGTTTTTAGATTGCTACGAGGCTGTTGGGCATTATGAAACCCTCGTCCTTTTGACAACATTACAACATGCTGCCTAGTCAATGGTCATAACGGTTACTTTATACAAGACCAAGGATGGGAAGTCGTTTTAGTAAAACCAGAATGCATGACTTGTTTCTGGACTTATGAATTACGTGTCTTTATTGCCTTTGCTGAACAACTTGCGTATTAATTAGAATTACCTTTATAACTACCTTGTAGCAAAGTTGTTATGTGTTATATTTCATCCTATATGTATTATAAGTGGTATTGTATGTTTGTAAAATATTGTATAAAAGTTTGAACGCGAAATATTATTGTAATAAGTTTTTCATATAGAAGCGTAGTAGTTGAGTTGTATAGTAGCTAGTAAGTATGAACTTAACGGGTAGGTACTACCCGAATTAAAATGAAAAAAATGCTAATATGAAGAAAAATCTTTTATAAATAAGTTCATATAATGCTACGAAATACTATCGACTACTCTTAAATTCTATATGATTAACTCAATTCTTTTGGCTATTTTTGAAGGAAATGGCACCGACGACTCATCAGAACTTGAACATGAGTGAGGAAGATTTCCATATTTTCCTTGCTGTGAACATAGCCGCAGTACAGGCTGCGATGCAAAATAACAATAACTCTGGATCTAGCAAGGGGAACTAATTCCACAAGAAATCGTGTAGGATGCACCTACAAAGAATTCACTGCTTGCAAACCTTTGGAATTTGATGGAACCGAAGGACCAATTGGATTCAAACGGTGGACCGAGAAAGTCGAATCGGTGTTTGCCATAAGTAAGTGTACTGAAGAGGACAAAGTTAAGTACGCTACGTATACCTTCACAGGTACTGCGTTAACGTGGTGGAACACCTATCTTGAACAGGTAAGACAAAATGCTGCTTACGCACTACCGTGGTCGGCATTCAAGCAATTGATGAACGAGCAGTACCGTCCTAGAAACGAAGTCAATAAGCTCAAGGTAGAACTTAGAGAGTTACGAACATAAGGGTTCGACATTACCACATATGAACGACGATTCACAGAGTTATGCCTATTGTGTCCGGGAGCGTTCGAAGATGAAGAAGAGAAGATCGGCGCGTTTGTAAAAGGGTTACCAGTAAGGATTCAATAAGATGTGAGTTCACACGAGCCCGCTTCCATACAAAAGGCAAGTCAAATGGCTCATAAACTCATAAATCAGATTGAGGGAAGAATTAAAGAGCATGCGGCCGAAGAAGCCAACACGAAACAACTCAAGAGAAAGTGGGAAGAAACCAGTGACAAGGGTCACCAATACAACAACAACAACAATCACAACCATACACAATAACAATCATAACAATCGCAACAATAACCGTAATCCTAACAATAACTACAAACGTCCCAACAACAACAACAACTACAACAATCGTTTCAACAACAATAAAAATCCCAACAACAATCTCAACAACAACAATGGCAACAAAAACTAAAAATGCCAAAGGTGTGAAGAGTACCACCAGAATGAGTTCTGCACGATATTTTACACCAAGTGTAAAAGAACTGGCCGTGGTGCGAGAAAGTGTGAGGACTACGGCCCAATGAATAACAGAAATAAAAGAACAGATAATGTCGGAACAAGTAATGCCGCCTTTGTTTTTTATGGATGTGGAAAACCGGGCCACATTAGAAGTAATTACTCGAATCAGGGGAATACTAATGGGCAGGGCCGCGGAAGAGTTTTCAATATTAATACGGCAGAAGTGCAGGAAGACCCGGAGCTTGTTACGGGTACGTTTCTTATTGACAATAAATCTGCTTATGTTTTATTTGATTCGGGTGCGAATAGAAGCTATATGAGTAGATATTTTTGTGCTAAATTAAGTTGCCCATTGACGCCTTTGGATAGTAAATTTTTACTCGAATTAGCAAACGGTAAATTAATTTCAGCAGATAATATATGTCGGGATAGAGAAATTAAACTGGGGGATGAAACGTTTAAAATTGATTTAATACCAGTCGAGTTAGGGAGTTTTGATGTAATAATTGGCATGGACTGGTTGAAAAAGGTGAGAGCAGAGGTCGTTTGTTACAAAAATGCGATTCGCATTATGCGTGAAAAAGGAAAACCTTTAATGGTGTACGGAGAAAAGAACAACGCGAAATTAAATCTTATTAGTAGTTTGAAGGTGCAAAAACTAATAAGAAAAGGTTGTTACGTCATTCTAGCACACATCAAGGAAGTTAAACCTGAAGAAAAGAACATCAGTGATGTTCCCGTCGCAAAAGAATTTCCCGATGTATTTCCGAAAGAATTACCGGGATTACCCCCACATCGATCAGTTGAATTTCAAATAGACCTTGTACCAGGAGCTGCACCAATAGCTCGTACTCCATACAGACTTGCACCCAGTGAAATGAAAGAATTACAAAGTCAGTTACTGGAACTTTTAGAGTGTGGTTTCATTTGACCAAGCACATCACCGTGGGGAGCTCCTGTTTTGTTTGTCAAGAAGAAGGATGGTACATTTAGGTTGTGTATTGACTACCGAGAGTTGAACAAACTTACCATCAAGAACCGCTACCCACTACCAAGAATCTACGACTTATTTGATCAACTACAAGGCTCGTCGGTTTATTCGAAGATTGATTTACGTTCTGGGTATCATCAAATGCGGGTGAAGGAGGATGATATTCCAAAGACTGCTTTTAGGATGCGTTACGGTCATTACGAGTTTATGGTTATGCCGTTTGGGTTGACTAACGCACCAGCTATGTTCATGAACCTCATGAACCGAGTGTGTGGACCATACCTTGATAAGTTTGTCATTGTTTTCATCGATAACATACTTATTTACTCAAAGAATGACCAAGAGCACGAAGAACATTTGAGAAAAGTGCTAGAGTTGTTAAGGAAAGAAAACCTGTACGCTAAGTTTTCAAAGTGTGCATTTTGGTTAGAAGAAGTTTAATTCCTCGGTCATATAGTGAATAAAGAAGGTATTCAGGTGGATCCATCAAAGATTGAAACCGTTAAAAAGTGGGAAACCCCAAAAACTCCGAAACACATACGCCAATTTTTAGGGCTGGCTGGTTATTACAGGAGATTCATCCAAGATTTTTCCAAAATAGCAAAACCCTTGACTGCATTAACGCATAAAGGGAAGAAATTTGAATGGAAGGATGAACAAGAGAAAGCATTTCAATTATTGAATAAAAAGTTAACTACGGCACCTATATTGTCATTACCTGAAGGGAATGATGATTTTGTGATATATTGTGACGCCTCAAAGCAAGATCTCGGTTGTGTATTAATGAAACGAACGAAAGTAATTGCTTATGCGTCTAGACAATTGAAGATTCACGAGCAGAATTATACGACGTATGATTTGGAATTAGGCGCGGTTGTTTTTGCATTAAAGACATGGAGGCACTACTTATATGGGGTCAAAAGTATTATATATACTGATCACAAAATTCTTCAACACATATTTAATCAGAAACAACTGAACATGAGGCAGCGCAGATGAATTGAATTGTTGAATGATTATGACTTTGAGATTCGTTACCACCCGGGGAAGGCAAATGTGGTAGCCGACACCTTGAGCAGAAAGGACAGAGAACCCATTCGAGTAAAAGCTATGAATATAATTATTCACACTAACCTTACTACTCAAATAAAGGAGGCACAACAAGGAGTTTTAAAAGAGGGAAACTTAAAGGATGAAATACCCAAAGGATCGGAGAAGCATCTTAATATTCGGGAAGACGGAACCCGGTATAGGGCTGAAAGAATTTGGGTACCAAAATTTGGAGATATGAGAGAAATGGTACTTAGAGAAGCTCATAAAACCAGATATTCAATACATCCTGGAACGGGAAAGATGTACAAAGATCTCAAGAAACATTTTTGGTGGCCGGGTATGAAAGCTGATGTTGCTAAATACGTAGGAGAATGTTTGACGTGTTCTAAGGTCAAAGCTGAGCATCAGAAACCATCAGGTCTACATCAACAACCCGAAATCTCGGAATGGAATTGGGAAAATATTACCATAGACTTCATCACTAAATTGCCAAGGACTGCAAGTGGTTTTGTTACTATTTGGGTAATAGTTGATCGTCTCACCAAATCAGCACACTTCCTGCCAATAAGAGAAGATAACAAGATGGAGAAGTTAGCACGACTGTATTTGAAGGAAGTCGTCTCCAGACATGGAATACCAATCTCTATTATCTCTGATAGGGATGGTAGATTTATTTCAAGATTCTGGCAGACATTACAGCAAGCATTAGGAACTTGTGTAGACATGAGTACTGCCTATCATCCACAAAATGATGGGCAGAGCGAAAGGACGATACAAATGCTTGAAGACATGCTACGAGCATGTGTTATTGATTTCGGAAACAGTTGGGATCGACACCTACCGTTAGCAGAATTTTCCTACAACAGCAGATACCATTCAAACATTGAGATGGCATCGTTTGAAGCACTTTATGGTAGAAAGTGCAGGTCTCCGATTTGTTGGAGTGAAGTGGGGGATAGAAATATTACGGGTCCGAAGATAATACAAGAAACTACCGAGAAGATCATCCAAATTCAACAACGGTTGAAAACCGCCCAAAGTCGACAAAAGAGCTACGCTGACATTAAAAGAAAAGATATAGAATTTGAAATTAAAGAGATGGTCATGCTTAAAGTTGCACCTTGGAAAGGCGTTGTTCGATTTGGTAAACGAGGGAAATTAAATCCAAGGTATATTGGACCATTCAAGATTATTGATCGTGTCGAACCAGTAGCTTACCGACTTGAGTTACCTCAACAACTCGTGGCTGTACATAACACTTTCTACGTCTCGAATTTGAAGAAATGTTTTGCTAAAGAAGATCTCACTATTCCGTTAGACAAAATCCAAATCAACGAAAAACTTCAATTCATCGAAGAACCCGTTGAAATAATGGATCGTGAGGTTAAAAGACTTAAGAACTAGAAGATCAGATGAATAAGAAATAGCCGCACTTATTTCCAGAAGATACGTCAACACCTCCAACTGCTTAAAATTTCGGGACGCAATTTATTTAACGGGTAGGTACTGTTATGACCCGAACTTTTCCATGTTTATATATATTAAATGAAATTGATATTTATATGATTAAGTGTTTCCAATATGTTAAGCAATCAAACTTGTTAAGACTTGATTAATTGAAATAGGTTTCATATAGACATTTGACCACCCAAGTTGACCGACGATTCACGAACGTTAAAACTTGTTAAAACTATATGAGTGATATACATGAAAATGAGTTTATTGAATTAAGAAACTCGAAACGATATATATAACGATTACCGTTATAACAACGTCTTACTAATTACATATAAATCATATTAAGATATTGTTACACTATGATAAACATGATAAATTATAAGTAAATATATCATTAAGTGTATTGACAATGAACTACATATGTAAAAACAAGACTACTAACTTAAGGATTTCGAAACGAGACATATATGTAACGATTATCGTTGTAACGACATTTAAATGTATATATATCATATTAAGATATACTAATACATCATGATATCATGATAATGTAATAATTTAACATCTCTTTAGATATAATAAACAATGGGTTAACAACATTTAACAAGATCGTTAACTTAAAGGTTTCAAAACAACACTTACATGTAACGACTTAAAGGTTTCAAAACAACACTTACAGTAATATATCTTTCTAATACAAGGTAATACTCATATTCAAACTTTGATTCAATTTATATAACTATAACAATCTTATTTCGAGTGGAAATCTTACTTGAACTTGTTTTCGTGTCATGATTCTACTTCAAGAACTTTCAAGCCATCCAAGGATCCTTTGAAGCTAGATCTATTTTTATCATTTCCAGTAGGTTTATCCACAAAACCTGAGGTATTAATGATGTTCATAACATCATTCGATTCATATATATATAAAACTACCTTATTCGAAGGTTTAAACTTGTAATCACTTGAACATCGTTTAGTTAATTCTAAAATTGTTCGTAAACAAAAGGTAATCCTTCTAACTTAACTTTTAAAATCAACCAAACACATGTTCTATATCTATATGATATTCTAACTTAATGATTTAAAACCTGAAAACACGAAAAACACCGTAAAACCGGATATACGCCGTCGTAGTAACACCGCGGACTGTTTTGGGTTAGTTAATTAAAAACTATGATAAACTTTGATTTAAAATCTATTATTCTGGGAAAATGATTTTTCTTATGAACATGAAACTATATCCAAAAATCATGGTTAAACTCAAAGTTGAAGTATGTTTTCCAAAATGGTCATCTAGACGTCGTTCTTTCGACTGAAATGACTACCTTTACAAAAATGACTTGTAACCTATATTTCTGACTATAAACTTATATTTTTTCTGTTTAGATTCATAAACTTATGTTCAATATGAAACCATAGCAACTTGAATCACTCAAAACGGATTTAAAACGAAGAAGTTATGGGTAAAACAAGATTGGATAATTTTGCTTGTTGTAGCTACGTGAAAATTGGTAACAAGTCTATATTAATCATATCCTAGCTAACTCATATTGTATTATACATGTATTCTAATATATTATGTAATCTTGGGATACCATAGACACGTATGCAAATGTTTTGACATATCATATTGACCCATGTATATATATTATTTGGAACAACCATAGACACTCTATATGCAGTAATGTTTGAGTTAGCTATACAGGATTGAGGTTGATTCCAAAAATATATATACTTTGAGTTGTGATCTAGCCTGAGACGTGTATACACTGGGTCGTGAATTGATTCAAGATAATATATATCGATTTATTTCTGTACATCTAACTGTGGACAACTAGTTGTAGGTTACTAACGAGGACAGCTGACTTAATAAACTTAAAACATTAAAACGTATTAAAAATGTTGTAAATATATTTTGAACATACTTTGATATATATGTACATATTTGTTATAGGTTCGTGAATCGACCAGTGGTCAAGTCTTACTTCCCGACGAAGTAAAAATATGCGAAATTGAGTTATAGTCCCACTTTTAAAATCTAATATTTTTTGGGATGAGAATACATGCGGTTTTATAAATGTTTTACAAAATGGACACAAGTACGTGAAACTACATTTTTATGGTTGAATGATCGAAATCGAATATGCCCCTTTTAGCTTGGTAGCCTAAGAATTAGGGAACTGGCCCCTAATTGACGCGAATCCTAAAGGTAGATCTACGGGAACTAACAACCCCCATTCTGGAATTTGGAATGCTTTAGTACTTCGAGTTTATCATGTCTGATGGGTGTCCCGGAATGATGGGGATATTCTATATGCATCTTGTTAATGTCGATTACCAGGTGTTCACCATATAAATGATTTTTATGCAGATTGTATATTATTGAAAGATGAAATCTTGTGGTCTATTATTATTACGATTTGATATATATAGGTTAAACCTATAACTCACCAACATTTGGTGTCAGCATGTTTGTATAATATTGTTTAAAACTGCATTCGAGATTTACTTTGTTGTAACATATTAATATTGTAAACCAATATGTATTGGTAGTGTGTAAGTGTGATATTTTTAGATTATCATTTCTGGATAATCTAGGTGGTGTCCTTTTAACCTTGTTGATAAAATAAAGGTTATGGTTTGTTTTAAAAACGAATGCAGTCTTTAAAAATGTCTCATATAGAGGTCAAAACCTCGCAATGAAATCAATTAATATGGAACGTTTATAATCAATATGAACGGGACATTTCAGTATCCATTTTCGACACCAAAACCACACATATCACCTGACTCTCGCACGATTTACGAAACACTTGGAGTTGTATAAATCATCACAGCTCACTCGACCGATATTCAAGAGAGGATATACCACCTTGAATCACATCGATCATCAAGCTTTCTGGCGAGAGCACACCACTGATAATGGGCCATGGCAATCGGGTAAAAAGGCATCCAAATTTGCCAACCACGTACACTGAATCCTCCACCACCTAATCACCAAAACCCTCCACCCTAAAGCCAAACATGGCGGTGCTGTTAAGATTGGCGACATGCGCCTGATGCACACCATGATGAATAACCAAAATATGCAGGTAGCACATCTCCTAGCTCAGGCTTTCACTAATGAGAAGAATTCTGCGAGAACAGTTGTGCCGGTTTTAGGGGGCGTTGTTACTAAGTTGCTTCGGAGCATGCGTGTTTTGGGAAGTATTGAACGGTTTAATTATAGGACTGGGGCCGTGTCAGAGGAAATAGGGTATAAACTGTTAAGTTACTGGAATTACATTCGCGTTGAGGGTGAGCAGTTAATCATTTAGGCGAACCCAGAGATACCCGGTTCTGAAGATCGGACGGTGCCAGGGGTGAGAGTACAGGGATTCAGACCTAATACGAGGACACGGGACGGTAGTAGACGGCGAGGTTCTCAGGAACCGAGGGACGAGGATGATCCCACAGTGCATGGACGGCCCACTGACACCCGCCGACATTCGTCAGTCGGAGAGGGTGATCGGCCACGGTATCCGCCATACCAGTACCACATGGGGGATTTACCCGGGCATGAGAGTTGGTTTGCCCAACATGCGAGTCTTCAGAATCTAGATCATTTCGCTCACTACGCAGGCAGATAGCTCCATGTCCCGCCATACCCTCATGAGTACCCGATCCTAGAATCCCACTGTGATCCCAGGGGAGCAGGCCCGAGCCACCAGTTTTCAGGACCTCCACCTCCACCTACACATCACTACATTCAGCGTACAGTTATCACATCTACACCTCTACCGCTACCTCCACATAATACAGGGGCCGGGAGTTTTGTTGAAGAATTGTTCAACACTGACCACATTAACACATCTACTGATGATCAGGAGTTGAGATGGTATCAGGCATTGCAGCAACGTACGACTGCAGGGATTGCACATGGTATTGATAGTATGGACGTTAACCAGCAGTGGGGTAGGGGTAGAGGTTTGCAGGAAGGTATGGGTTGGCAGACAGGGCCGATAGTTTACACGAGCACATCATCACTTACTGGGTTAATTGCGCTATTAGACGAAATAGAGTTTAGAATATCCTCGGGCGTGAACACATAGGAGTTGGCAAACCAGTTTGCCACGAACGAGGAGATGACCAGCGAGGGTCAGTCCAGATTGAGGAACCCAGCTAGGCCCCGCACCAGCGTGATCTATTCTCCCCCATATCCACCACCTCAGCCGTAACCATGTTTATTTTGGAACATTCGTATTATTATTACTGATGCTACATTATCTTATCTTATATTTCTGTACGCCCGGTTCCGGGCATAACTAATTTTATGTTTTAGAATGTATGGTTTCTTTTAGAATAAATATTGCTTAAATAAAACGTTACAAAACAAACGACGATCGAGACCATACGCAATGGAAAAAAAACAACTTGGAGCAAGGATGTTTTGAACGAGGATGACGCCAGCACAAGAATTGAAGAATCCATAATTAGCGCGCCATCCAACTGCACGTCTTGAAACCATAAGGGAGTACTACGTCTTCATCACCTTTTCAAAATAGAATAAACGCACACAACTATACCACTTTAAAAACTAAGTGTGGGATTGGTGACCCCACCAACATGAACTTTTAATAACACAACGCCTCTTTTAAAATCTAAAGTGTGGGATACTTCGTATCCTTAACATTGAGGACAATGTTATTTTAAAGTGTGGGATAGCAGATGTTGCACATAACGATTCTTGTAAAATCCTCAAGTTTTCACAAAATTTAAAACTTTTAGAATTATAAAACACTAAGGATGATAAAATTCTATAAAAGATCAAAAAGTTTTTGCTACGAAATAGACAAAAAGAGTAAAACAAGGTTGAAAACTTTTTGCGAAAATCAAAATCAATTTTTCAATAGAGCATTGCATAACAAAAGGCGCAATTCGGCCTGCTATAATTGTTGTGAGGCACCCCAAATAAGGCTTTATAAGCACTCATTTTTAGTGCTTCGCTATATTTCCGTTGATCGCACCGATGTTAACATCTCGGAATCAGAACTTGCTCTTGATCTACATTTCGGAATCACACATTTTGATGAGGATGACTAAGTTAAAACCTCAGCTATTTGTGAAGACAAAAAACAACCTCCGCTACACACCTTCGTTTCCATTTTCGCTCCACAAATCCATTTCACCTTTTCTTATTTACTCCATCCGCTTCATAAATAAATCCTGACTAAATCATTCTTTCTCGGGAAAACCTCTAAAATCGCACTAGAAAAATGTGAGCATCCAAGCCAATTATCAAAGAAGATCGCCAAAAGGAGACCTCGAAGAGAAAAGCAAAAGATGCTTTCAAAAAAAAAAAGCAAAGTCTCTATGAATAAAGGCTCTGAGAAAGGGAGCAAAACCAGAAAAGATTCGAGAAAAGAAACTCCTGGCAGTCAAAAAGAAGGATGCTCACTAAGAAATTCTGGACAAAAAGCTGAAAGGATCATTGAAATCGATCTTTCAAAAGGAAACTCCTATCTATTAAAACCCTTCGCACTCTTGAAACATCCAAACCCCCATCTCTTCACAATACAAGCTGAGTCAATAAACCAAAATTCTCGAAAATAAGTGATGAAGATTTGAGTCTTGATCAAGCTTATGACGAAGAATGTAAGCATGACTGGCTAAGAGTGACTTCATTTATTAGAACTATAGGACACCCTAAACACTTTAGTGAAATGAGTGACCCGAGTGAGATAGCCTCAGTTATGTAACCTCCTCTCATGCTTGCGGAAAAGATTCGAGAATAGCAAAAAGAATAAAAACTAAGTTTCCACTCTTCCGTCTTGTGAAACAAGAACAACCTGATCACTACAAATTAAAGTCCTCACTGTTTTAAGTTTATAAGTTGCTTGAGGACAAGCAAAGTCTAAGTGTGGGATATTTGATATCGGCTAAAAAGTCAAGTTTTTACCCCCGATATTGAGTCCCAAAAGCATAAAGTTTGAGACTTTGTCGGCAAAATAATCGCTTTTTCGGTTGAATTTGTAGATAAAGTAATTACAAAGACAATGCAAAAAGAATCAAGAGAAACGGAGCGAAAACGAAGATTCTAGAGCGAAAACGGTGAAAGACAAGAAATCAAGTACGATCCAGTGAATTAAAAGCTGACCAGCACCAAAAACGGGCCACCATACGGCCTGCCAATATGGGATACGGCCTGCCACATGGCCCAACAAATGCCCTCAGAAAACGGGCTGCCAGCCATACGGCCTGCCAAATACGGGCCACCATCCGGCCTGCAAAACAGCCTGCCGACCGTATTTTGGAAATTTCCTAGTCTATTTAAAGGGCTTTTTGTCATCCAATTTACACACACCTCTCTTCACTCTCTCACTACAATACACTTTCTCCCACTAGAGCTTTCAAGGCCTTTTCACCTCTGAGCGGAAAATTTAGTACTCGGAGGCGAACGCCGAAGATGGTAATAGGAGCGGGCTAGAGGTTGTCAGCACTTGTGATGGTCCAGATCTCGTCTGCAAATGGTGAACGCTTTCCTTAATTTAATAAAGTTATTATCTTGAGTTGCTTTCACTTTGCATGATTATCTATCTGTTACAATTGTTTATCGTGTGTTGAATAGTTTATCTGAAACTTATCATGTTGTTATGCTGAAACCTTGACTGTTTAGAAGTTTAATTTACGGATCACCCTTTCCACTTATTCACGTGGCTATAACCTAGTATTAGGACCTGATCAACCCTAGGATAAAAGGTAAGTAGTTATGTGTGCTTAACGTCACAATAGGGATATAGTACCTACGTACGAATAACCATTTGTTCGTTATAGAAGAGCTGCCCATTTAGGTTGTGATTAGAGTTAGCAATAGAGAGTTCAGTGAACACTAGCTTACTCAGAAGCATGATTCGCGTCAGAAGCAATGTTCTTGAGATATTGTAAGATGATCCGGGGTTGAATAAGTGATCGCAAAAGGAGAGACTTCTATTCCAATTAGCAGTACCTTAGAATACCTAAGATTGCACATCTGTTAATGTTAAGACATAACATAGTGATTAAGTGGTAGGATATTGCTTTAGTTAAACCAAGTAGGATTAAGAAAAGCTGAGACTTTCCTTTATTGGGTATACCACTTTGTTCATGTACCTAGGATTCTATCCATAAGGTCGTTTAAACCTTTCAGGTTAACGTTGGGAGTAGGGATACATGTCTTAGCCAGAATCTTCAAGACCTAAACTCTTAGTGACAAATCAGTTAGGTTCACAGCCCAGTTGATTGAGGTTTAGTGTTTATCCTAGGAAGTTAAACTCTTGTGATAATTCCCCTTCAGAATTCTATTCTTCATACCTATCTATCTTTTACTTTTATTGTCCAATTACTATTCTATTTAGTTAATCTTAATCTATCACCTCTTGTCACTAGGGTTAACTATATAGGCACTTTTGTCCCACATTACTGAGCAAACATACAAAAATACGTACCTGAGTTATATTTACCACTTACTCGTTAAAAGGAAGACAAGTAGGTGAGTTATAGCTAGGAACCCCAGCTAAATATAAATAATAAAACAACCACTACGCTCCTCGTGATAGCTGATTCTGACGTGACGCGGCCTAATGACACCGAGAAAAATAAAACCTTCCGTTTTGGCCACATCAAAGGTGCAAGTCGATAAGGTGCGCGAGCTACAGGTGCAGCTCCCGACACTAGATCAATCTGGAACTCCACTGATCTCGGCGGCGGTAATCCCTATAATTCTTCTGGAAAGACGTCAAAAAACTCGTTCACAATTCGTACATCATCCACGCTTTTCTCTTCAACTTCTAGCTTCTTCGCATGTGCCAGAATAGCAAAACTCCCATTCTTCATAACCTTTTGTGCCTTCAAGTAACTAATAAGGTTCAACTTCGGACTACATCTCTCCTCGTAAACAATCAGTGGCTCTCCAGTCTTGCGTGATATACGGAGAATCTTCTCACCACAGATAACTTCGGCTCTTACCTTGGACAACCAGTCCATACCGACAATCACATCAAAGCTCCCCAACTTGATGGGTATTAGATCAATCTCAAAATCCACTACAGCTAGGTTTATAATACCTCCTCGGTTAATTTGGTCAACTTTCTCATGTTTTCCATTGGCTACCTCAACAAGCATACTCTCCTCCAAAGGAACTAACGACCAATCTATCTTAGAGCAAAAGTGTCTACATACATAGCTCCTATCAGCACCAGTGTCAAACAGAACATAAGCTAATACGTTATTGATAGTGAATGTACCTGTAACCAAGTCAGGATTCTCGCGGGCATCTCTTGCGTTCATGTTGAAGGCTCTTCCACGTGCTGGCCCGCCATCCTTCTTCTTGTTGGGACATTCATTCCTGAAGTGGCCCTGTTGTTCGCACTCATAGCACTTCCTTGGTCCATTTGGGCTTGTTCTCACAGCTGGGGCGGTGCTCTTACAGTCTCTGCTGATGTGTCCAATCCTTTTGCACTTCTGACACACTACACTGCATTGTCCAGTATGATGCTTGTAGCATCTCTTACACAGAGGAATGGTACCTTTGTAGTTAGGGTAGGAGCTAGGGTTCGGGTTCCTCCAATCGTTGTTCCCTTTGAAATTCTCATACCTTTTAACTGGGTTCTGGTCAAAACCTTTTCCCTTTTTTTCGTCTCACTTACGTTTCTCATTACTAGCTCCCGATTCTGATTTCGCCTTCTCTGGCTCCTGGCGGGTAATTTGATACATCAGGGTGTGCGCCATGCGCATAGCTTCCGGGACATTTGCTGGTTTCGATGAAGTGACATTTCCTTGAATGTCTTTGGGGAGTCCCCACAGATACCTCTCCATCCGCTTGTACTCTGGAGTAACCATTGTGGAGCACATCAAAGCTAACTCCAAGTACCTTCGGTTATAGCCATCAAGATCAGTTCCTACAACATTCAGTTCCCAAAACTCCGCTTCCATTTTCTGAATTTCGGTTCGGGGCAGTACTCCTCGATCATGGCACTCTTAAACTCTTTCCATGGTGTAGCGTAAGTGATATTGCCTCATTTATACACATCTTTATTCGCAATATCGGTTCCAATTTCCATGTTTTAGAGTCATTTGTTAGAACTTTCGGTACTTAGTTTGATGGAAAATCGAATCGGGTGTATGTTAGAGGGAAAGCTTGAATTCATGCTAATTTATGAGTTTTTATTGAAGATTTGATGTTATAATTGTCACCCGAGCTGATCCGATTAGCCGAAAGAAAAAACGCCCCAAAGTAGCAGCGATCCCCATCGGGGATCTCAACACATCCCCATCAGGGATCTACATTATTTTTAGAGAATGTTATCAGAACTAGATCCCTATCCGGGATCTCCAAAGATCCCTATCGAGGATCACCAGGCTAAAAGAAAAGATCAGCTGACATTCAAACGTGTGACACAATTGAAAAAAAGAAGGATCCCGATTAGGGATCCCAAGATCCCGATCGGGGAAGTACCAAAATTCGGCCCAGCTTGTTTTAACCCTATAAATTAAGTCCTTGTGCCGCACTTTTTGGGGGATATTATTCCGGACGAGAGCTGGGGCGATTGGAGAGTTTTTCGAGCCGTTCTTCATTGTTTTCTAGTTACTTCATCACCAGAGTTGAATATCTTTATCCGGTTTATTATTATTTACATTGGTAACTTTTATTTAATCATTAAACTTATGATTTCTTTTGTTCTTAGTAATTTTCATTGTCAATCTTTCATTATGATTGGCTAAATCTTTTGTGTGTTTACTTGAATGTGAAACTTGAGATATTAGATTGTTCTATCTATTGGATTTAATGTCTTATTGATTTAAATTACTTAAGCTTGATTAAAGAACCATTGTTATGCATGATCTATACTCTTCATTCAATTACATAGATTGTTAATCGTTTAATGTGAGTTAAATTTAAATGCAATTTGTGCTTCAACACCTAGGTGATCTAGACAATTAGATAATTGATTTCAAGTGATTGTGTCATTAATTTAATTGGTAATTGAAAGGGTTACGAACTACATGATCATGTAACTATTTCAAGTGATTGTTATAGTCAGGATTTTATGTGAGTTTAGTCCAAATCAAGTCTCAATAGTTTTTATCGAATATAGTTTAATCTTTTGAAGAAGGTTTATGTGAGTTTACTAACTTCAATTGATTTGGATTTTGTGAGAAGTCAAAAGGCTATATTAAGGACATGACAATCAGTAATAACAACAAGAACAATCCATATCTATAGTGAATCATTCAAGTAGGCACCGTTTTCTCTTATTTGGTTAATTCATTCTCTTTGCTTCACGTTATTTGCGTGAATAAAAATACAACTCAAACCTCTTTTATTAAACTCCTAGGATAATTACTAGTTTTTATAGTCTTGATTAAACTGCTCTCTCTGGAACGAACTGGTCAAATTACTTATAGGTTACTGCATGATCAGGTTATAGTTGTCTGTAATTATGTGATAATTGTTAGGTTTTTAGCTGGTTATTTTAAGGTACGATTTCACGCGTCAACTTTTTGGCGCCACTGTCGGGGAGCGGTTCTACATAATGGTTTACAATAATATTACATAACAATATATATGTCTTCGAATGCAGTTTTTAAACAATATTATACAAGCATGCTGACTCCAACTCTTGTCCATAAATTAGCATGCAACAGTGGAAGCTCTTAATAATCACCTGAGAATAAACATGCTTTAAATGTCAACAAAAATGTTGGTGAGTTATAGGTTTAACCTATATATCAAATTGTAATAATAAACCACAAGATTTCATCTTTCAATAACATGCAATCTGCATAAAAATCATTCATATGGTTGAACATCTGGTAACCGACATTAACAAATGCATCTAGAATATCCCCATATATAAATATCGAAGTACTAAATTAGTTCAAATTCTCTGACTGGGGCGTGTCAAAGCCCATAGATCTATCTTTAGGATTCGCGTCAATTGGTGGCAATTATAATAAACACCAATTCTTAGGCTAGCAAGTTCAACAAGGGCGATATCCGGTATAACGATTCAACATAGAATGTAGTTTCAATACTTGTGTCTATTTTGTAAATCATTTTCAAAACTGCATGTATTCTCATCCCAAAAATATTAGATAGTAAAAATGGGACTATAACTAACCATCCGGGCATAGCCTGGGTGGCCAGGGTGCCCCGCAAATGCTCAGTTGACCTAGTCAATTGGAAATTCACTCCTAAATGGCGAAGGTTCGAATCTCGGTTCAGCCACCAGTTGTATTAGGCGCTGAGACAGGGGTTGATTCCGACCACACTTGCCCGGGGCTGTGCTGACCCGCGTACAGTTGGCATCTAAAGGGTGCATGGGGTTAAAGGTTCCCCACCATGATAACCTTTTTTCACTCCTAAAAATGGGACTATAACTCACTTTCACAGATTTTCACTTCGTTAGAAAATAAGACTTGGCCACGGGTTGATTCACGAACCTATAACAAATATGTACATATATATCAAAGTATGATCAAAATACATTCACAAAATTTTTATTACGTTTTAACGATTTAAGTTTATTAAGTCAGCAGTCCTCGTTAGTAACCTACAACTAGTTGTCCACAGTTAGATGTACAGAAATAAATCAATATATATATTATCTTGAATCAATCCACGACCCAGTGTCTACAAGTCTCAGACTCGATCACAACTCAAAGTATATATATTATTTTGAAATCAACCTCAACCCTGTATAGCTAACTCATACATTACTGCATATAGAGTGTCTATGGTTGTTCCAAATAATATATATAGATGGGTCGATATGATATGTGAAAACATTGTATACGTGTCTATGGTGTAGTGACCCGAACTTTTCCATGTTTATATATATTAATTGAGATTGATATTTACATGATTAAATGTTTCCAACATGTTAAGCAATCAAACTTGTTAAGACTTGATTAATTGAAATAGGTTTCATATAGACAATTGACCACCCAAGTTGACCGGTGATTCACGAACGTTAAAACTTGTAAAAACTATATGATGACATATATATGGTTATATATATAGTTAACATTATATTATGATAAGTAAACATATCATTAAGTATATTAACAATGAACTACATATGTAAAAACAAGACTACTAACTTAATGATTTTGAAACGAGACATATATGTAACGATTATCGTTGTAACGACATTTAATGTATATATATCATATTAAGAGATATTCGTACATCATAATATCATGATAATATAATAATTTAAAATCTCTTTTGATATTATAAACATTGGGTTAACAACATTTAACAAGATCGTTAACCTAAAGGTTTCAAAACAACATTTACATGTAACGACTAACGATGACTTAAAGACTCAGTTAAAATGTATATACATGTAGTGTTTTAATATGTATTTATACACTTTTGAAAGACTTCAATACACTTATCAAAATACTTCTACTTAACAAAAATACTTACAATTACATCCTCGTTCAGTTTCATCAACAATTCTACTCGTATGCACCCGTATTCGTACTCGTACAATACACAGCTTTTAGATGTATGTACTATTGGTATATACACTCCAATAATCAGCTATTAGCAGCCCATGTGAGTCACCTAACACATGTGGGAACCATCATTTGGCAACTAGCATGAAATATCTCATAAAATTACAAAAATATGAGTAATCATTCATGACTTATTTACATGAAAACAAAATTACATATCCTTTATATCTAATCCATACACCAACGACCAAAAACACCTACAAACACTTTCATTCTTCAATTTTCTTCATCTAATTGATCTCTCTCAAGTTCTATCTTCAAGTTCTAAGTGTTCTTCATAAATTCCAAAAGTTCTAGTTTCATAAAATCAAGAATACTTTCAAGTTTGCTAGCTCACTTCCAATCTTGTAAGGTGATCATCCAACCTCAAGAAATCTTTGTTTCTTACAGTAGGTTATCATTCTAATACAATGTAATAATCATATTCGAACTTTGGTTCAATTTCTATAACTATAACAATCTTATTTCAAGTGATGATCTTACTTGAACTTGTTTTCGTGTCATGATTCTGCTTCAAGAACTTCGAGCCATCCAAGGATCCATTGAAGCTAGATCCATTTTTCTCTTTTCCAGTAGGTTTATCCAAGGAACTTAAGGTAGTAATGATGTTCATAACATCATTCGATTCATACATATAAAGCTATCTTATTCGAAGGTTTAAACTTGTAATCACTAGAACATAGTTTAGTTAATTCTAAACTTGTTCGCAAACAAAAGTTAATCCTTCTAAATTGACTTTTAAAATCAACTAAACACATGTTCTATATCTATATGATATGCTAACTTAATGATTTAAAACCTGGAAACACGAAAAACACCGTAAAACCGGATTTACGCCGCCGTAGTAACACCGCGGGCTGTTTTGGGTTAGTTAATTAAAAACTATGATAAACTTTGATTTAAAAGTTGTTATTCTGAGAAAATGATTTTTATTATGAACATGAAACTATATCCAAAAATTATGGTTAAACTCAAAGTGGAAGTATGTTTTCTAAAATGGTCATCTAGACGTCGTTCTTTCGACTGAAATGACTACCTTTACAAAAACGACTTGTAACTTATTTTTCTGACTATAAACCTATACTTTTTCTGTTTAGATTCATAAAATAGAGTTCAATATGAAACCATAGCAATTTGATTCACTCAAAACGGATTTAAAATGAAGAAGTTATGGGTAAAACAAGATTGGATAATTTTTCTCATTTTAGCTACGTGAAAATTGGTAACAAATCTATTCCAACCATAACTTAATCAACTTGTATTGTATATTATGTAATCTTGAGATACCATAGACACTTATACAATGTTTCGACCTATCATGTCGACACATCTATATATATTTCGGAACAACCATAGACACTCTATATGTGAATGTTGGAGTTAGCTATACAGGGTTGAGGTTGATTCCAAAATATATATAGTTTGAGTTGTGATCAATACTGAGATACGTATACACTGGGTCGTGGATTGATTCAAGATAATATTTATCGATTTATTTCTGTACATCTAACTGTGGACAACTAGTTGTAGGTTACTAACGAGGACAGCTGACTTAATAAACGTAAAACATCAAAATATATTAAAAGTGTTGTAAATATATTTTGAACATACTTTGATATATATGTATATATTGTTATAGGTTCGTGAATCAACCAGTGGCCAAGTCTTACTTCCCGACGAAGTAAAAAAATCTGTGAAAGTGAGTTATAGTCCCACTTTTAAAATCTAATATTTTTGGGATGAGAATACATGCAGGTTTTATAAGTGATTTACAAAATAGACACAAGTACGTGAAACTACATTCTATGGTTGAATTATCAAAATCGAATATGCCCCTTTTTATTAAGTCTGGTAATCTAAGAATTAGGGAACAGACACCCTAATTGACGCGAATCCTAAAGATAGATCTATTGGGCCTAACAAACCCCATCCAAAGTACCGGATGCTTTAGTACTTCGAAATTTATATCATATCCGAAGGGTGTCCCGGAATGATGGGGATATTCTTATATATGCATCTTGTTAATGTCGGTTACCAGGTGTTCACCATATGAATGATTTTTATCTCTATGTATGGGATGTGTATTGAAATATGAAATCTTGTGGTCTATTATTATGATTTGATATATATAGGTTAAACCTATAACTCACCAACATTTTTGTTGACGTTTTAAGCATGTTTATTCTCAGGTGATTATTAAGAGCTTCCGCTGTCGCATACTTAAATAAGGACGAGATTTGGAGTCCATGCTTGTATGATATTGTGTAAAAACTGCATTCAAGAAACTTATTTTGTTGTAACATATTTGTATTGTAAACCATTATGTAATGGTCGTGTGTAAACAGGATATTTTAGATTATCATTATTTGATAATCTACGTAAAGCTTTTTAAATCTTTATTGATGAAATAAAGGTTATGGTTTGTTTTAAAATGAATGCAGTCTTTGAAAAACGTCTCATATAGAGGTCAAAACCTCGCAACGAAATCAATTAATATGGAACGTTTTTAATCAATAAGAACGGGACATTTCAGTTGGTATCCGAGCGTTGGTCTTAGGGAACCAGAATTTTGCATTAGTGTGTCTTATCTAGTTTGTTAGAATGCATTAGTGAGTCTGGACTTCGACCGTGTTTACTTGAAAAATGATTGCTTAACAAATTTTGTTGGAAACTATATATTTTTAACATGTGAATATTATGTGATATATTAATCTCTTAACGCGTTTGATATTATGTGATAGATGTCTACCTCTAGAACAAGTCCCATTGACTCACCTAATAATAATGAAGAGTCAAATGTAAATTGGAATGATTCGTGGACTGATTCACAAGTTCCCGAAGAGGAACCGGAAGAAGAGTCGGAACCGGAAGAAGAATCGGAACCGGAAGAAGAATCGGAACTGGATGAAGAAATAGAACCGGTGGGGGAAATAATAAAACGGTTAAGTAAAAGAAAATCCTCAACCAACCGACCAAGGTTAATTATGGTCAATGGTGTTTCCGCCAAGGAAGCAAAATATTGGGAGGATTACCAATTCTCCGATGAATCGGATTCCGACGAGAATTCCGATGATGTTATAGAAATTACCCCAACTGAATTTAAAAAGGCAAAAGAAAATAATAAGGGAAAGGGCATAAAAATAGAGAAATCTAATTCCAACCCCGATGAACTTTATATGTATCGTCAACCCCCGAAGTCCTTAAGTTGTAACAATGACCCGGGAACCTCTAAACCACCAGGTTTTTCTAAACCAATGTGGAAAATAACGGCTCGTATTAGGGGAACATCATATATCCCTAGAAACTTGGCAAAACGAACCAAAACCGAAGAAGAAGAAACAAGCTAGTCGGAATAAGATAGTTGTATTCGTGTGGTGTAATATATGTAATATAGTGTGCTTATGCTTTATGATATATGTAAAAATTGCTTGTATTAATAAGTATCTTTTTTATGAATCTAACTCTTGTCTATTTTACAGTATAAAAACACAAAATGGATAGACAACCCAATATTTTAAGAGACCTACCCGGAGACATGATTGATGAAATCTTGTCTAGAGTTGGTCAGAATTCTTCGGCACAACTATTTAAGGCGAGATCAGTTTGTAAGACATTCGAAGAACGTTCCAAGAATGCCTTGGTTTATAAAAGGCTTTCGTTCGAAAGATGGGGTATATCACATTGGGAAATCCATAAGTTACGATGTGTTTACTTTGACGCATATATTGCGGGGAACCCAAATGCTATTTTACGCAATGGGTTAAGAAATTATTTTGACTCAATATATCCGAATATTGGACTTCGTGATTTAGAAAAAGCGGCTAACATGCAACATAAAGAAGCATGTTATGCTTACGGATTAGTAATGTTCTCTTCTCACCAAAGTGAGAACAAGAACATCGGGCTACAACTATTAAACAAAACGTTCCCACAAGTGACGGAGTCGGTAATTGGGGTAAGAAATGAGGTTTTTAGATTATTACGGGACGGTTGGACATTACGTAACCCTCGTCCCTTTGACAACGTTACAACACGCTGTCTTATCAACGGCCATAATGGTTATGTTCCACAAGACCAAGGATGGGAAGTAGTCCTAGTAAAACCAGAATGCATGACTTGTTTCTGGACGTATGAATTACGTGTCTTTATTGCCTTTGCTGAACGACTTGTGTACTAGCTAGAATTATCTTCACAACTATCTTGTATCAAAGTTATTGTGTGCTATATTTCATGCTTTATGTAAAATAAGCGGTATTGTAAATTTGTAAAATATTGTATAAAAGTTTGAACGCGAAATATTATTATAATCAGTTTTTCATATAGAATTGTAGTAGTTGAATTGTATATTAGCTACTAAGTATGAACTTAACGGATACGTACTACCCGAATTTAAACTTATAAAACGCTAATATGAAGAAAAAACTTTTATAAATGAGTTCATATTATGCTACGAAATACTATTAACTACTCTTAATATTCTGTATGATTAACTTGTTCCATTTGACAATTTTGAAGGAAATGGCACCGACTACTCGACACACCGTGAATATGAATGAAGAGGAATTCCGTACTTTTCTAGCTTCAAACATAGCTGCAGTACAGGCTGCGCTACATACCAACGATAACCTTGGATCTAGCAGTACAGGAAATCGTGTAGGATGCACTTACAAAGAATTCACTGCCTGCAAACCTTTGGAATTTGATGGAACCGAAGGACCGATCGGATTGAAACGGTGGACCGAGAAGGTCGAATCGGTGTTTGCCATAAGTAAGTGTACTGAAGAGGACAAAGTAAAGTACGCTACGCATACCTTCACAGGTTCTGCGTTAACATGGTGGAATACCTATCTAGAGCAAGTGGGACAAGACGATGCGTACGCACTACCGTGGTCAGCATTCAAGCACTTGATGAACGAGAAGTACCGTCCCAGAACTGAGGTCAATAAGCTCAAGACAGAACTTAGAGGGTTACGAACCCAAGGATTTGATATTACCACATACGAAAGACGATTCACAGAATTGTGCCTATTGTGTCAGGGAGCATTCGAAGATGAGGAAGAGAAGATTGACGCGTTTGTGAAAGGATTACCAGAAAGAATCCAAGTAGATATAAGTTCACACGAGCCCGCCTCCATACAACAGGCATGTAGAATGGCTCACAAACTCGTGAACCAAATTGAAGAAAGAATTAAAGAACAGACTGCTGAAGAGGCCAATGTGAAGCAAGTCAAAAGAAAGTGGGAGGAAAACGGTGATAAGAATCACCAATACAACAACAACAACAATTACAACAATAATCGCAACAATTATCCCAACAATCGCAACATCAATCGCAACTACAACAAACGGCCCAACAACAACAACAACAACAACAACAACAACAGCAACTACAACAATCATCCCAACAACAATAATAACCGCAACAACAACAACAATCAGAAGCAGCTATGCCAAAGGTGTGAAAAGAATCACTCGGGGTTCTGCACCAAATTTTGCAACAAGTGTAAAAGAAATGGTCATAGCGCGGCGAAGTGTGAGGTCTACGGACCAGGGGTTAATAGAACGAAAGGAACAAATGGTGTCGAAACGAGTAATGGCGGAGCAAGTAGTGTCGGAGCAAGTTATGCCAATGTAGTTTGTTATAAATGTGGAAAACCAGGCCACATTATTAGAAATTGCCCGAACCAGGAGAACACTAATGGACAAGGCCGTGGAAGAGTTTTCAATATTAATGCGGCAGAGGCACAGGAAGACCCGGAGCTTGTTACGGGTACGTTTCTTATTGACAATAAATCTGCTTACGTTTTATTTGATTCGGGTGCGGATAGAAGCTATATGAGTAGAGATTTTTATGCTAAATTAAGTTGTCCATTGACGCCTTTGGATAGTAAATTTTTACTCGAATTAGCAAATGGTAAATTAATTTCAGCAGATAATATATGTCGGAATCGAGAAATTAAACTGGTTAGCGAAACATTTAAGATTGATTTGATACCAGTAGAGTTAGGGAGTTTTGATGTGATAATCGGTATGGACTGGTTGAAAGAAGTGAAAGCGGAGATCGTTTATTACAAAAATGCAATTCGCATTATACGAGAAAAAGGAAAACCCTTAATGGTGTACGGAGAAAAGGGCAACACGAAGCTACATCTTATTAGTAATTTGAAGGCACAAAAACTAATAAGAAAAGGTTGCTATGCTGCTCTAGCACACATCGAGAAAGTACAAACTGAAGAAAAGAGCATCAATGATGTTCCCGTCGCAAAAGAATTTCCTGATGTATTTCCGAAAGAATTACCGGGATTACCCCTACATCGATCCGTTGAATTTCAATTAGATCTTGTACCAGGAGCTGCACCAATAGCTCGTGCTCCTTACAGACTCGCACCCAGCGAGATGAAAGAACTACAAAGCCAATTACAAGAACTTTTAGAGCGTGGTTTCATTCGACCAAGCACATCACCGTGGGGAGCTCCTGTTTTGTTTGTCAAGAAGAAAGATGGTACATTCAGGTTGTGTATCGACTACCGAGAGTTGAACAAACTTACCATCAAGAACCGCTACCCACTACCGAGAATCGATGACTTATTTGATCAACTACAAGGCTCGTCTGTTTATTCAAAGATTGACTTACGTTCCGGGTATCATCAAATGCGGGTGAAAGAAGATGATATTCCAAAGACTGCTTTCAGAACACGTTACGGTCATTACGAGTTTATGGTCATGCCGTTTGGTTTAACTAATGCACCAGCTGTGTTCATGGACCTTATGAACCGAGTGTGTGGACCATACCTTGACAAGTTTGTAATTGTTTTCATTGATGACATACTTATTTACTCAAAGAATGACCAAGAACACGGTGAACATTTGAGAAAGGTGTTAGAAGTATTGAGGAAGGAAGAATTGTACGCTAAGTTTTCAAAGTGTGCATTTTGGTTGGAAGAAGTTCAATTCCTCGGTCACATAGTGAACAAAGAAGGTATTAAGGTGGATCCGGCAAAGATAGAAACTGTTGAAAAGTGGGAAACCCCGAAAACTCCGAAACACATACGCCAGTTTTTAGGACTAGCTGGTTACTACAGAAGGTTCATCCAAGACTTTTCCAGAATAGCAAAACCCTTGACTGCATTAACGCATAAAGGGAAGAAATTTGAATGGAATGATGAACAAGAGAAAGCGTTTCAGTTATTGAAGAAAAAGCTAACTACGGCACCTATATTGTCATTGCCTGAAGGGAATGATGATTTTGTGATTTATTGTGATGCATCAAAGCAAGGTCTCGGTTGTGTATTAATGCAACGAACGAAGGTGATTGCTTATGCGTCTAGACAATTGAAGATTCACGAACAAAATTATACGACGCATGATTTGGAATTAGGCGCTGTTGTTTTTGCATTAAAGACTTGGAGGCACTACTTATATGTGGTCAAAAGTATTATATATACCGACCACAAAAGTCTTCAACACATATTTAATCAGAAACAACTGAATATGAGGCAGCGTAGGTGGATTGAATTATTGAATGATTACGACTTTGAGATTCGTTACCACCCGGGGAAGGCAAATGTGGTAGCCGATGCCTTGAGCAGGAAGGACAGAGAACCCATTCGAGTAAAATCTATGAATATAATGATTCATAATAACATTACTACTCAAATAAAGGAGGCGCAACAAGGAGTTTTAAAAGAGGGAAATTTAAAGGATGAAATACCCAAAGGATCGGAGAAGCATCTTAATATTCGGGAAGACGGAACCCGGTATAGGGCTGAAAGGATTTGGGTACCAAAATTTGGAGATATGAGAGAAATGGTATTTAGAGAAGCTCATAAAACCAGATACTCAATACATCCTGGAACGGGGAAGATGTACAAGGATCTCAAGAAACATTTTTGGTGGCCGGGTATGAAAGCCGATGTTGCTAAATACGTAGGAGAATGTTTGACGTGTTCTAAGGTCAAAGCTGAGCATCAGAAACCATCAGGTCTACTTCAACAACCCGAAATCCCAGAATGGAAATGGGAAAACATTACCATAGATTTCATCACTAAATTGCCAAGGACTGCAAGTGGTTTTGATACTATTTGGGTAATAGTTGATCGTCTCACCAAATCAGCACACTTCCTGCCAATAAGAGAAGATGACAAGATGGAGAAGTTAGCACGACTGTATTTGAAGGAAGTCGTCTCCAGACATGGAATACCAATTTCTATTATCTCTGATAGGGATGGCAGATTTATTTCAAGATTCTGGCAGACATTACAGCAAGCATTAGGAACTCGTCTAGACATGAGTACTGCCTATCATCCACAAACTGATGGGCAGAGCGAAAGGACGATACAAACGCTTGAAGACATGCTACGAGCATGTGTTATTGATTTCGGAAACAGTTGGGATCGACATCTACCGTTAGCAGAATTTTCCTACAACAACAGCTACCATTCAAGCATTGAGATGGCGCCGTTTGAAGCACTTTATGGTAG
Organism: Rutidosis leptorrhynchoides; assembly: GCF_046630445.1. NCBI lineage: Eukaryota > Viridiplantae > Streptophyta > Magnoliopsida > Asterales > Asteraceae > Rutidosis > Rutidosis leptorrhynchoides. The sequence continues at coordinate 596,255,355 of NC_092334.1, forward strand.
AAAGTGCAGGTCTCCGATTTGTTGGAGTGAAGTGGGGGATAGACAGATTACGGGTCCGGAGATTATACAAGAAACTACCGAGAAGATCATCCAAATTCAACAACGGTTGAAAACCGCCCAAAGTCGACAAAAGAGCTACGCTGACATTAAAAGAAAAGATATAGAATTTGAAATTGGAGAGATGGTCATGCTTAAAGTTGCACCTTGGAAAGGCGTTGTTCGATTTGGTAAACGAGGGAAATTAAATCCAAGGTATATTGGACCATTCAAGATTATTGATCGTGTCGGACCAGTAGCTTACCGACTTGAGTTACCTCAACAACTCGCGGCTGTACATAACACTTTCCACGTCTCAAATTTGAAGAAATGTTTTGCTAAAGAAAATCTCACTATTCCGTTAGATGAAATCCAAATCAACGAAAAACTTCAATTCATCGAAGAACCTGTCGAAATAATGGATCGTGAGGTTAAAAGACTTAAGCAAAACAAGATACCAATTGTTAAGGTTCGATGGAATGCTCATAGAGGACCCGAGTTCACCTGGGAGCGTGAAGATCAGATGAAGAAGAAATACCCGCATCTATTTCCAGAAGATTCGTCAACACCTTCAACAGCTTAAAATTTCGGGACGAAATTTATTTAACGGGTAGGTACTGTAGTGACCCGAACTTTTCCATGTTTATATATATTAATTGAGATTGATATTTACATGATTAAATGTTTCCAACATGTTAAGCAATCAAACTTGTTAAGACTTGATTAATTGAAATAGGTTTCATATAGACAATTGACCACCCAAGTTGACCGGTGATTCACGAACGTTAAAACTTGTAAAAACTATATGATGACATATATATGGTTATATATATAGTTAACATTATATTATGATAAGTAAACATATCATTAAGTATATTAACAATGAACTACATATGTAAAAACAAGACTACTAACTTAATGATTTTGAAACGAGACATATATGTAACGATTATCGTTGTAACGACATTTAATGTATATATATCATATTAAGAGATATTCGTACATCATAATATCATGATAATATAATAATTTAAAATCTCTTTTGATATTATAAACATTGGGTTAACAACATTTAACAAGATCGTTAACCTAAAGGTTTCAAAACAACATTTACATGTAACGACTAACGATGACTTAAAGACTCAGTTAAAATGTATATACATGTAGTGTTTTAATATGTATTTATACACTTTTGAAAGACTTCAATACACTTATCAAAATACTTCAACTTAACAAAAATACTTACAATTACATCCTCGTTCAGTTTCATCAACAATTCTACTCGTATGCACCCGTATTCGTACTCGTACAATACACAGCTTTTAGATGTATGTACTATTGGTATATACACTCCAATAATCAGCTATTAGCAGCCCATGTGAGTCACCTAACACATGTGGGAACCATCATTTGGCAACTAGCATGAAATATCTCATAAAATTACAAAAATATGAGTAATCATTCATGACTTATTTACATGAAAACAAAATTACATATCCTTTATATCTAATCCATACACCAACGACCAAAAACACCTACAAACACTTTCATTCTTCAATTTTCTTCATCTAATTGATCTCTCTCAAGTTCTATCTTCAAGTTCTAAGTGTTCTTCATAAATTCCAAAAGTTCTAGTTTCATAAAATCAAGAATACTTTCAAGTTTGCTAGCTCACTTCCAATCTTGTAAGGTGATCATCCAACCTCAATAAATCTTTGTTTCTTACAGTAGGTTATCATTCTAATACAATGTAATAATCATATTCAAACTTTGGTTCAATTTCTATAACTATAACAATCTTATTTCAAGTGATGATCTTACTTGAACTTGTTTTCGTGTCATGATTCTGCTTCAAGAACTTCGAGCCATCCAAGGATCCATTGAAGCTAGATCCATTTTTCTCTTTTCCAGTAGGTTTATCCAAGGAACTTAAGGTAGTAATGATGTTCATAACATCATTCGATTCATACATATAAAGCTATCTTATTCGAAGGTTTAAACTTGTAATCACTAGAACATAGTTTAGTTAATTCTAAACTTGTTCGCAAACAAAAGTTAATCCTTCTAACTTGACTTTTAAAATCAACTAAACACATGTTCTATATCTATATGATATGCTAACTTAATGATTTAAAACCTGGAAACACGAAAAACACCGTAAAACCGGATTTACGCCGCCGTAGTAACACCGCGGGCTGTTTTGGGTTAGTTAATTAAAAACTATGATAAACTTTGATTTAAAAGTTGTTATTCTGAGAAAATGATTTTTATTATGAACATGAAACTATATCCAAAAATTATGGTTAAACTCAAAGTGGAAGTATGTTTTCTAAAATGGTCATCTAGACGTCGTTCTTTCGACTGAAATGACTACCTTTACAAAAACGACTTGTAACTTATTTTTCCGACTATAAACCTATACTTTTTCTGTTTAGATTCATAAAATAGAGTTCAATATGAAACCATAGCAATTTGATTCACTCAAAACGGATTTAAAATGAAGAAGTTATGGGTAAAACAAGATTGGATAATTTTTCTCATTTTAGCTACGTGAAAATTGGTAACAAATCTATTCCAACCATAACTTAATCAACTTGTATTGTATATTATGTAATCTTGAGATACCATAGACACGTATACAATGTTTCGACCTATCATGTCGACACATCTATATATATTTCGGAACAACCATAGACACTCTATATGTGAATGTTGGAGTTAGCTATACAGGGTTGAGGTTGATTCCAAAATATATATAGTTTGAGTTGTGATCAATACTGAGATACGTATACACTGGGTCGTGGATTGATTCAAGATAATATTTATCGATTTATTTCTGTACATCTAACTGTGGACAACTAGTTGTAGGTTACTAACGAGGACAGCTGACTTAATAAACGTAAAACATCAAAATATATTAAAAGTGTTGTAAATATATTTTGAACATACTTTGATATATATGTATATATTGTTATAGGTTCGTGAATCAACCAGTGGCCAAGTCTTACTTCCCGACGAAGTAAAAAAATCTGTGAAAGTGAGTTATAGTCCCACTTTTAAAATCTAATATTTTTGGGATGAGAATACATGCAGGTTTTATAAGTGATTTACAAAATAGACACAAGTACGTGAAACTACATTCTATGGTTGAATTATCGAAATCGAATATGCCCCTTTTTATTAAGTCTGGTAATCTAAGAATTAGGGAACAGACACCCTAATTGACGTGAATCCTAAAGATAGATCTATTGGGCCTAACAAACCCCATCCAAAGTACCGGATGCTTTAGTACTTCGAAATTTATATCATATCCGAAGGGTGTCCCGGAATGATGGGGATATTCTTATATATGCATCTTGTTAATGTCGGTTACCAGGTGTTCACCATATGAATGATTTTTATCTCTATGTATGGGATGTGTATTGAAATATGAAATCTTGTGGTCTATTATTATGATTTGATATATATAGGTTAAACCTATAACTCACCAACATTTTTGTTGACGTTTTAAGCATGTTTATTCTCAGGTGATTATTAAGAGCTTCCGCTGTCGCATACTTAAATAAGTACGAGATTTGGAGTCCATGCTTGTATGATATTGTGTAAAAACTGCATTCAAGAAACTTATTTTGTTGTAACATATTTGTATTGTAAACCATTATGTAATGGTCGTGTGTAAACAGGATATTTTAGATTATCATTATTTGATAATCTACGTAAAGCTTTTTAAATCTTTATTGATGAAATAAAGGTTATGGTTTGTTTTAAAATGAATGCAGTCTTTGAAAAACGTCTCATATAGAGGTCAAAACCTCGCAACGAAATCAATTAATATGGAACGTTTTTAATCAATAAGAACGGGACATTTCATATGGTATCCCAAGATTACATAATATATGTTAGAATACATGTATAACACAATATAAGTTGGTTAAGTTATGATTTGTATAGATTTGTTACAAATTTCAAGGAGCTACAACAAGCAAAATTATCCAATCTTGTTTTACCCATAACTTCTTCGTTTTAAATCCATTTTGAGTGATTCAAGTTGCTATGGTTTCATATTGAACTTAAATTTATGAATCTAAACATAAAAAATATAAGTTTATAGTCGAAAATACTGGTTACAAGTCATTTTTGTAAAGGTAGTCATTTCAGTCGAAAGAACGACGTCTAGATGACCATTTTGGAAAACATATTTTCACTTTGAGTTTAACCATGATTTTTGAATATAGTTTCATGTTCATAATAAAAATATTTTTCCCAGAAGAATAACTTTTAAATCAAAGTTTATCATAGTTTTTAATTATCCAAACCAAAACAGCTCCCGGTTTTACTACGACGGCGTATATCCGGTTTTACGGAGTTCTTCGTGTTTTCAGGTTTTAAATCATTAAGTTAGCATATCATATAGATATAGAACATGTGTTTAATTGATTTTAAAAGTTAAGTTAGAAGGATTAACTTTATTTGCGAACAAGTTTAGAATATACTAAACTATGTTCTAGTGATTACAAGTTTAAATCTTCGAATAAGATATATATATATATATATATATATATATATATATATATATATATATATATATATATATATATATATATATATATATATATATATATATATGTTATGAACATCATTAATACCTCAATTTTAGTAGGTAAACCTGCTGGAAGTGACAAGAAATGATCTAGCTTCAAAGGATCTTGGATGGCTTGAAAGTTCTTGAAGTAGGATCATGACACAAAAACAAGTTCAAGTAAGATTTTTAGTCGCATAAAGATAGTTTATAGTTATAGAAATCGAATCAAAGTTTGAATATGAATATTACCTTGAATAAGAAAGATAACCTACTGTAAATAACAAAGGTTTCTTGATCTTAGATGATTACTTGGAATGGATTAGAAAGTTTGGAAGTAAACTAGTAAACTTGAAAGGATTTTTGAAGTGTTCTTGAAGTGTTCTTCCTATGATGATTATAGCTTGATTCTTGAAGTAATTTTTGATGAAGATGATGATTAGTTTACTGGAAAAATTCGTTCATAAGTGTGTGTAGGTGTTGAGAGAGAATTAGAAAGAGAATTGGAAGTGAAATGGATTGATTGGTGAGTGGTGAATAATGAGTGGTGAGTGGGGTTAAAAGGAGTTCTAGTTAGTTGACTAGTTCATGGTAGAAGTTAAATTTAATTAGTCATGCATGACATAATCAAGAGTGGAATCCCATGCTAGTTCCTATTGGTATATACTCATTGTAAGTACGTCTAGAAGCTGTGTATAATACGGATACGAATGCTGAATGACTACGAGTAGAATTGTTGATGAAAATGAATGGAAATGTAATTGTAAGCATTTTTGCTAAGTAGAATTACTTTGATATGTGTCTTGAAGTCTTTCAAAAGCTCACTAATACATCTTAATACACTACATGTATATTCATTTTAACTGAGTCGTTAAGTCATCGTTAGTCGTTACATGTAAGTGTTGTTTTTGAAAGCTTTAAGTTAACGATCTCATTTAATGTTGTTGAAAGCTTTAAATCAAATTTTAACACATTTTTAATAAAGCGATTTTAACACATTGTCGATCCCAGCCAGGGGCTCTGCCCCTTGGACCCCGCCAGGGGTTGCCACCCCTTGGACCCCGCTATCAGGGGTGCTGCCCCCGAACCCCCGTCATAATCAAGATAAGTTCAAACAAGTGTGCACTCCACACTTTCCCAAACTTGTTCGATATTTATCAAGGTTATTTTGGTTAAAAAATTAATCCCATTACACTTAAATCATATTGGTGACACAAATCACCAACAATGAATATATCATAATATGATACATATGTATTTAGTAAGGCGTTGCTATAACGATAATCGTTATATATATCGTTTCGAGTTTCATAATTCAATAGTGTCATTTTATGTATATAACTCATTGTTAATATACCTAGTGAGATACTTACTTTCCATAATATCTTGTTAGCTATATACATATCCATATTAATATCATCATATAGTTTTTACAAGTTTTAACGTTCGTGAATCGCCGGTCAACTTGGGTGGTCAATTGTCTACATGAAACCTATTTCAATTAATCAAGTCTTAACAAGTTTGATTGCTTAACATGTTAGAAACATTTAATCATGTAAATATCAAATTCATTTAATAAATATAAACATGGAAATGTTTGGGTCACTACAGTACCTACCCGTTAAATAAATTTCATCCCGAAATTTTTAAGCAGTTGGAGGTGTTGACGCATCTTCTGGAAATAGGTGCGGGTATTTCAGCTTCATTTGATCTTCACGCTCCCAGGTGAACTCGGGTCCTCTACGAGCATTCCATTGAACCTTAACGATTGGTATTTTGTTTTGCTTAAGTCCTTTAACCTCACGATCCATTATCTCGAGTGGTTCTTCAATGAATTGAAGTTTTTCATTGATTTGGATTTCGTCTAAAGAAACAGTGAGATCTTCTTTGGCTAAGTATTTCTTCAGATTCGATACGTGAAAAGTATCATGTACACCAGCAAGTTGTTGAGGTAATTCATGTCGGTAGGCTACTGGTCCGACACGATCTATAATCTTGAATGGTCCAATGTACCTTGGATTTAGTTTCTCCCGTTTACCAAATTGAACAATGCCTTTCCAAGGTGAAACCTTAAGCATGACCATGTCACCAATTTCAAATTCTATATCTTTTCTTTTACTATCTGCGTAGCTCTTTTGTTGACTTTGGGCGGTTTTCAATCATTGTTGAATTTGAATGATTTTCTCGGTAGTTTCTTGGATTATCTCCGGACCCGTAATTTGTCTATCTCCGACTTCACTCCAACAAATCGGAGACCTACACTTTCTACCATAAAGTGCTTCAAACGGTGCCATCTCAATACTCGAATGGTAACTGTTGCTGTAGGAAAATTTTGCTAACGGTAGATGTTGATCCCAACTGTTTCCGAAATCAATAACTCATGCTCGTAGCATGTCTTTAAGGGTTTGTATCGTCCTTTCACTTTACCCATCAGTTTGTGGATGATAGGCAGTACTCATGTCTAGACGAGTTCCCAATGCTTGCTGTAATGCCTGCCAAAATCTTGAAACAAATCTGCCATCCCTATCAGAGATAATAGAGACTTGAATTCTATGTCTGGAGACAACTTCCTTCAAACATAAACGTGCCAATTTTTCCATTTTATCATTTTCTCTCATTGGTAGAAAGTGTGCTGACTTGATGAGACTATCGACTATTACCCAAATAGTATCATAACCACTTGCAGTCCTTGGCAATTTAGTAATGAAATCCATGGTAATGTTTTCCCATTTCCATTCCGGGATTTCGGGTTGTTGAAGTAGACCTGATGGTTTCTGATGTTCAGCTTTGACCGTAGAACACGTCAAACATTCTCCTACGTATCTAGCAATATCGGCTTTCATACCCGGCCACCAAAAGTGTTTCTTAAGATCTTTGTACATCTTTCCCGCTCCGGGATGTATTGAGTATCTGGTTTTATGTGCTTCCCTAAGTACCATTTCTCTTACATCTGCAAACTTTGGTACCCAAATTCTTTCATCCCTATACCGGGTTCCGTCTTCCCGAATATTAAGATGTTTCTCCGATCCTTTGGGTATTTCATTCTTCAAATTTCCTTCTTTTAAAACTCCCTGTTGCGCCTCCTTTATTTGAGTATTAAGGTTAGTACGAATAATTATATTCATAGCTTTTACCAGTATAGGTTCTCTGTCCTTTCTACTCAAAGCGTCGGCTGCCACATTCGCCTTCCCCGGGTGGTAACGAATCTCAAAATCGTAATCATTCAATAACTCAATCTACCTACGATGCCTCATGTTCAGTTATTTCTGATTAAATATGTGTTGGAGACTTTTGTGGTCGGTATATATAATACTTTTGACCCCATATAAGTAGTGCCTCCAAGTCTTTAATGCAAAAACAACAGCGCCCAATTCCAAATCGTGTGTCGTATAATTCTGCTCGTGAATCTTCAATTGTCTAGACGCATAAGCAATTACCTTCGTTCGTTGCATTAATACACAACCGAGGCCTTGCTTTGAGGCATCACAATATATCACAAAATCATCGTTCCCTTCAGGCAATGACAATATAGGTGTCGTAGTTAACTTTTTCTTCAACAATTGAAACGCTTTCTCCTGCTCATCCTTCCATTCAAATTTCTTCCCTTTATGCGTTAATGCAGTCAAGGGTTTTGCTATTTTGGAAAAATCTTGGATGAACCTTCTGTAGTAACCAGCCAGTCCTAAAAATTGGCGTATATGCTTCAGAGTTTTTGGGGTTTTCCACTTTTCAACGGTTTCAATCTTTGCCGGATCTACTTGAATACCTTCTTTGTTCACTATGTGACCGAGGAATTGAACTTCTTCCAACCAAAATGCACACTTTGAAAATTTTGCATACAGTTGTGCATTCTTCAATAATTCTATCACTTTTCTCAAATGTTCTTCGTGCTCTTGATCATTCTTTGAGTAAATGAGTATGTCATCGATGAAAATAATGACAAATTTGTCAAGATATGGCCCACACACTCGGTTCATGAGGTCCATGAACACAGCTGGTGCATTATTCAATCCAAACGGCATAACCATAAACTCGAAATAACCGTAACGCGTTCTGAAAGCAGTCTTTGGAATATCATTCTCCTTCACCTGCATTTGATGATACCCGGGACGTAAATCGATCTTCGAATAAACCGACGAGCCTTGTAGTTGATCAAATAAATCGTCAATTCTCGGTAGTGGATAACGGTTCTTGATGGTAAGTTTGTTCCACTCTCGGTAGTCGATACACAATCTGAATGTACCATCCTTCTTTTTGACAAACGAAACAGGAGCTCTCCACGGTGATGTGCTTGGTCGTATAAAACCACGCTCTAAAAGTTCTTGTAATTGGCTTTGGAGTTCCTTCATTTCGCTGGGTGCGAGTCTGTATGGAGCACGAGCTATTGGTGCAGCTCCTGGTACGAGATCTATTTGAAATTCAAGAGATCGGTGTGGAGGTAGTCCCGGTAATTCTTTCGAAAATACATCGGGAAATTCTTTTGCGACGGGAACATCACTGATGTTCTTTTCTTCAGGTTTGACTTCTTTGATGTGTGCTAGAATGACATAGCAACCTTTTCTTATTAGTTTTTACGCCTTCAAACTACTAATAAGATTTAACTTCGCGTTGTTCTTTTCTCCGTACACCATTAAAGGTTTTCCTTTTTCGCGCATAATGCGAATCGCATTTTTGTAACAAACGACCTCTGCTCTCACCTTTTTCAACCAGTCCATGCCAATTATTATGACAAAACTCCCTAACTCGACTGGTATTCAGTCAATCTTAAACGTTTCGTCAACCAATTTAATTTCTCTATCCCGACATACTTTATCTGCTGTAATTAGTTTACCGTTTGCTAATTCGAGTAAAAATTTATTATCCAAAGGCATTAATGGACAATTTAATTTGGCACAAAAATCTCTACTCATATAGCTTCTATCCGCACCCGAATCAAATAAAACATAAGCAGATTTATCGTCAATAAGAAACGTACCCGTAACAAGCTCCGGGTCTTCCTGTGCTTCTGCCGAATTAATGTTGAAGACTCGTCCACGGCCTTGCCCATTATTATTCCCTTGATTAGGGCATGCTTTACTGAAATGGCCCGGCTTTCCGCATCCGTAACAAATAATGGAATTATTTGTTCTGTTATTTTTATATGCCTTTGATCCATAGACATCACACTTCGTTACACTATGTCCGGTTCTGTTACACTTGTTACACACTACTACACAGAACTTATCTGGATGATACCCTCCACACCTTAGACATTTATTGTTCTGATTGTTGTTACCATTATTGTTATTGATTTGGTTGTTGTTGTGATTGTTATTGTTGTTAGGACGGTTATTGTGGTTGTTGTTATTGTTAGGATAGTTGTTGTTGCGTTTGTTTTTGCGAAAAATGGGGCGATTGTAGTTGTGATTGCTGTATTGGTTGTTGAAGCGATAGTTACTGTTGTTTTGTTGGTGACTCTTGTCACTATTTTCTTCCCACTTCCTCTTGACTTGTTTCGTGTTGGCTTCTTCGGCCGCCTGCTCTTTAATTCTTCCCTCAATCTGATTTATGAGTTTATGAGCCATTCGACTTGCTTTTTGTATGGAGGCGGGCTCGTGTGAACTCACATCTTCTTGAATCCTTTCTGGTAACCCTTTTATAAATGCGTCGATTTTCTATTCTTCATCTTCGAACGCTCCCGGACACAATAGGCACAACTCTGTGAATAGTCGTTCGTACGTGGTAATATCAAATCCTTGTGTTTGTAACCCTCTAAGCTCTACCTTGAGCTTATTGACCTCGTTTCTGGGACGATACTGCTCGTTCATCAAATGCTTGAATGTTGACCACGGTAGTGCGTAAGCAACATCTTGTCCCAGCTGCTCGAGGTAGGTGTTCCACCATGTTAACGCGGTACCTGTGAAGGTATGCGTAGCGTACTTTACTTTGTCTTCTTCAGTACATTTACTTATGGCAAACACCGATTCAACCTTTTCAGTCCACCGTTTTAATCCGATTGGACCCTCGGTTCCATCGAATTCCAAAGGTTTGCAGGCAGTGAATTCTTTGTAGGAGCATCCTACACGATTTCTTGTGGAATTAGTTCCACTGCTAGAACCAGAGTTATTGTTGTTATTTTGCATTGCAGCCTGCACTGTGGCTATGTTCGCAGCAAGGAAACACGAAATTCTTCCTCGCTCATGTTCAAGTTCTGACGAGTAGTCGGTGCCATTTCCTTCAAAAATAGCCAAAAGAATTAAGTTAATCATATAGAATATTAAGAGTAGTCAATAGTATTTCGTAGCATAATATGAACTTATTTATAAAAGCTTTTTCTTCATATTAGCGTTTTATAATTTTCCATTCGGGTAGTACCTACACGTTAAGTTCATACTTAGTAGCTAATATACAATTCAACTACTACAATTCTATATGAAAAACTGATTACAATAATATTTCGCATTCAAACTTATATACAATATTTTACAAATTTACAATACCGCTATTTTACATATAGTATAAAATATAGCACACAATATCTTTGATACAAGGCAATTGTGAAGACAATTCTAGTTAATATGCAAGTCGTTCAGCAAAAGCAATAAAGACACGTAATTCATAAGTCCAGAAACAAGTCATGCATTCTGGTTTTATTAATACAATCCCCCATCCTTGATCTTGTAGAACGTAACCGTTGTGGCCGTTGACAAGACAACATGTAGTAATATTTTCAAAAGGACGGGGGTTACGTAATGCCCAACAGCCCCGTAATAATCTAAAAACCTTGTGTCTCACCCCAACTACTGAATCCGTCACTTGTGGGAAGGTTTTATTTAAAAGTTGTAATCCGATATTCTTTTTCTTACTTTGGTGAGAAGCGAAAATCACTAACCTGTAAGCATAACATGCTTCTTTGTGTTGCATGTTAGAAGCTCTTTCTAAATCACGAAGTCCTATGTTGGGATATGTTGAGTCAAAATAGGTTCTTAACCCGTAGCATAAAATTGCACTTATGTTTCCCGCATTTAATGCCTTAAAGAAAACACGGCGTAACTTAAAGTCTCCCCAATGTGATATACCCCATCTTTCAAAAGAAAGCCTTTTATAAACTAAGACATGCTTGGAATGTCTTTCAAATGCTCGACAAACTAATTTTTCCATAAATAATTGCGCCGATGAATTCTGACCGACTCTAGACAAGATTTCATCAATCATTTCCCCGGGTAGGTCTTCTAAAATATTCGGTTGTCTATCCTTAACGTCCATTGTGTGTTTTATATTGTAAAATAGAAAAGGATTAGATTTGTAAAATAATACAAGCAATTTTTACATATATCATCAAAGTACAAGCACACTACAATACATATATTACACAACATGATTACTCATCTTCATTCCGACTCACTTGTTTCTTCCTCTTCAGACTTGGTTCGTTTCGCTAATTTCCTAGGGATATATGTTGTTCCTCTAATACGAGCCGCTGTTTTCACAAATGGTTTAGAAAAACCTGGTGGCTTAGATGTCCCCGGGTTATTGTCAAAACTTAAGAAATACGGGTGTTGACGGTATTTCCCATCGGGATATTTCATGTTAACATAAAGTTCATCGGGGTTGGAATTAGATTTCTCTATTTTGATACCTTTTCCCTTATTGTTTTCTTTTGCTTTTTCAAATTGGGTCGGGGTAATTTCTATAACATCATCGGAATCCTCATCGGGATTCGATTCATTAGAAAATTGATAATTTTCCCAATATTTTTCCTCCTCCGCGGAGACACCACAAACCATTTTTAACTTTGGACCATTTGTTGATGATTTTCTTTTATTTAATCATTTTTCTGTAGTTATTATTATTTCTTCCTCCGGAACCTCTTCTTCTTCCGATTCCTCTTCTTCCGATTCCTCTTCTTCCGGTTCCTCTTCTTCCGGTTCTTCTTCTTCCGGTTCCTCTTCTTCCGGTTCTTCTTCGGGAATTTGTGAATCTTCCCAAAGTATATTCGACTCTTCATTGTTATTAGGTGAGTCGATGGGATTGGTACTGGAAGTAGACATCTATTACACATTAACAAACACATTAGTAATATACCACATAATATTTACATGTAAAATATATAGTTTCCAACAAAAATATTAAGCACTCGTTTTTAAAGTAAACACGGTCGAAGTCCAGACTCAGTAACGCAAATTTCTGGTTCTCTAAGACCAACGCTCGGATACCAACTGAAATGTCCCGTTCATATCAGTTATAAACGTTCCATATTAATTGATTTCGTTGCGAGGTTTTGACCTCTATATGAGACATTTTTCAAAGACTGCATTCGGTTTTTAAAACAAACCATAACCTTTAAAATATTACGACGATTATCAAATAATGATAATCTAAAATATAGCATTTTCACACGACCATTACATAATGGTTTACAATAATATTACACAACAATATATATTTCTTTGAATGCAGTTTTTAAACAATATTATACAAGCATGCTGACTCCAACTCTTGTCCATAAATTAGCATGCAACAGCGGAAGCTCTTAATAATCACCTGAGAATAAACATGCTTTAAACGTCAACAAAAATGTTGGTGAGTTATAGGTTTAACCTATATATCAAATTGTAATAATAGACCACAAGATTTCATCTTTCAATAACATGCAATCCGCATAAAAATCATTCATATGGTTGAACACCAGGTAACCGACATTAACAGATGCATCTAGAATATCCCCATATATAAATATCGAAGTACTAAAGCAGTTCAAATTCTCTGACTGGGGTGTGTCAAAGCCCATAGATCTATCTTTAGGATTCGCGTCAATTGGTGGCAATTATAATAAACACCAATTCTTAGGCTACCAAGTTCAACAAGGGCGATATCCGGTATAACGATTCAACATAGAATGTAGTTTCAATACTTGTGTTTATTTTGTAAATCATTTTTAAAACTGCATGTATTCCCATCTTAAAAATATTAGATAGTAAAAATGGGACTATAACTCACTTTCACAGATTTTTACTTCGTCGAAAAATAAGACTTGGCCACGGGTCGATTCACGAACCTATAACAAATATGTACATATATATCAAAGTATGATCAAAATACATTCACAACATTTTTATTACGTTTTAATGATTTAAGTTTATTAAGTCAGCAGTCCTCGTTAGTAACCTACAACTAGTTGTCCACAGTTAGATGTACAGAAATAAATCAATATATATATATATATATATATATATATATATATATATATATATATATTATCTCGAATCAATCCATGACCCAGTGTCTACAAGTCTCAGACTCGATCACAACTCAATGTATATATATTATTTTGGAATCAACCTCAACCCTGTATAGCTAACTCAAACATTACTGCATATAGAGTGTCTATGGTTGTTCCAAATAATATATATAGATGGGTCGATATGATATGTCAAAACATTGTATACGTGTCTATGGTATCCCAAGATTACATAATATATGTTAGAATACATGTATAATACAATATAAGTTGGTTAAGTTATGATTTGTATAGATTTGTTACAAATTTCACGTAGCTACAACAAGCAAAATTATCCAATCTTGTTTTACCCATAACTTCTTCGTTTTAAATCCGTTTTGAGTGATTCAAGTTGTTATGGTTTCGTATTGAACTTAAGTTTATGAATCTAAACAGAAAAAGTATAAGTTTATAGTCAGAAATATAGGTTACAAGTCGTTTTTTTAAAGGTAGTCATTTCAGTTGAAAAAGAACGACGTCTAGATGACCATTTTGGAAAACATACTTCCACTTTGAGTTTAACCATGATTTTTGGATATAGTTTCATGTTCATAATAAAAATCATTTTCCCAGAAGCATAGCTTTTAAATCAAAGTTTATCATAGTTTTTAATTATCCATACCAAAACAACCCCCGGATTTACTACGACGGCGTATATCCGGTTTTACGGTGTTCTTCGTGTTTCCAGGTTTTAAATCATTAAGTTAGCATATCATATAGATATAGAACATGTGTTTAGTTGATTTTAAAAGTTAAGTTAGAAGGATTAACTTTGTTTGCGAACAAGTTTAGAATATACTAAACTATGTTCTAGTGATTATAAGTTTAAATCTTCGAATAAGATAGTTATATATATATGAATCGAATGATGTTATGAACATCATTACTACCTCAAGTTTAGTAGGTAAACCTACTGGAAGTGATAAGAAATGATCTAGCTTCAAAGGATCTTGGATGGCTTGAAAGTTCTTGAAGTAGGATCATGACACAAAAACAAGTTCAAGTAAGATTTTTACTCGAATTAAGATAGTTTATAGTTATAGAAATCGAATCAAAGTTTGAATATGAATATTACCTTGAATAAGAAAGATAACCTACTGTAAATAACAAAGGTTTCTTGATCTTAGATGATTACTTGGAATGGATTAGAAAGCTTTGAAGTAAACTAGTAAACTTGAAAGGATTTTTGAAGTATTCTTGAAGTGTTCTTCCTATGATGATTATAGCTTGATTCTTGAAGTAATTTTTGATGAAGATGATGATTAGTTTACTGGAAAAATTCGTTCATAAGTGTGCGTAGGTGTTGAGAGAGAATTAGAAAGAGAATTGGAAGTGAAATGGATTGATTGGTGAGTGGTGAGTGGTGAGTGGTGAGTGGGGTTAAAAGGAGTTCTAGTTAGTTGACTAGTTCATGGTAGAAGTTAAATTTGATTAGTCATGCATGACATAATCAAGAGTATAATCCCATGCTAGTTCCTTGATAGTGCTCTAAATGAACATATATTTAGTATCAATATCCTTCCAATATGTAAAGCTTTTAGTTGCAATTGTTCTATTTTTATGTAATATTCGTTTAAATAAATAATTGCGAAGACAAAAGAAGAAAACGACAATTTGAAGACGCAAATGACCAAAAAGCTCAAATGTACAAGATATAATTCAAGTGGTTCAATTTATTGATGAGAAACGTCTAAAAATGACAGGAGTACAAGTCGCGGAACACAAAGTACAAGATATCTACGCGTACGAAAGGACGTTCAAAAATCCGGAACCGAGACATAAACCGGGCGTAAACGTACGAGACAACGGAGCTAAAATTACAAGTCAACATTGCACAAGAATATAATATATATATTTATATAATTATATATATATATATATATATATATATATATATATATACATACATATATATATATATATATAATTATATAAAATTATATATATTATATTATATATAATAAATTAATCAGCAGCCCACGTTTTGAATCAAAAATATCTGCACCCAGCTGGCCATGCGATCGCATTGCCTGGAAGAACAAATTCCATGCGATCGCATGGCTTCAGATTCCTGGCCAAGTCTATAAATTCAGCAATTTTCGGACGAGTTTAAGACACATCTTTTTCTTTTCCTTTCTATGTAACGTAATATATATATATATATATATATATATATATATATATATATATATATATATATATATATATATATATATATATATATATATATGTATAATATAATTTTAATTTTAAGTTAATAATAATAAGGTTATTGTAAGAATGTTTTACGGGTTTTAAGTCGGAACTCTGTCCGTGTAACGCTACGCGATAAATAATCACTGTAAGCTATGTTCTTCCTTTTTAATTTAATGTCTCGTAACTAAGTTATTATTATGCTTATTTGAGCTAAAGTAATCGTGATGTTAGACTAAATATTAAGACGGGGTTATTAGATTTTGTACCATAATTAAGGTTTGGACAAAAGATCGACACTTGTGAACATTGGACTATTGACTATTAATAGGTAGGGGGTATTGTCTAATTGAACGACAACTCATTGGAACCTGTCGAACCTATCTTCAAATTAGTTAAACTAATAATTATTAAATTGATTACAAATGTCCTATTTAGTGACGTTTATAGGATATCGTTTACAACCATTTAATTAATTATTCGAGTTGGGTAATTGATTATTCATTCTGATCAAGTGGGTAAATTAATATTCATGGACTAATTATAACAGGTGTGGATTACATACAAGGATAATTAGTGTAATTGTTAACAAAGTATTAAAACCTTGTTACAGTTCGAATCCCTAATTAGTTGGAATATTTAACTTTGGGAATAAGGTTAATTTGACGGGCATTTTATAATTTCGACCGATGGACTATTATGGACAAAAACCAAATAGGTATCAAATAATCCAGGACAAAGGACAATTAACTCAGGGTAATAAATTAAAATCAAAACGTCAAACATCATGATTACGGAAGGTACCTTTATTTACTGTCATTTTAGTTACTGCAATTTACTTTATCGCAATTTAAATTACGTCATTTATATTATCGTCATTTATCTTTACGCTTTATTTAAAATCGACAAACCGGTCATTAAACGGTAAAACCCCCCTTTTATAATAATAATAATACTACTATATTACTAATATATATATATATATATATATATATATATATATATATATATATATATATATATATATATATATATATATATATATTTTTATATATATATATACAAATATAATTGTTTAAAAAGATAGTGTACGCAATAAGCCGTCTCCCTGTGGAACGAACCGGACTTACTAAAAACTACACTACTCTACGATTAGGTACACTGCCTATAAGTGTTGTAGCAAGGTTTAAGTATATCCCATCTATATAAATAAATAAAACTTGTGTAAATTGTATCGTATTTCGTAATAAAAATAATAATATTTCGTACTACACCTCGCACACATCATTCCTATTGGTATATACTCATAGTAAGTACGTCTAGAAGCTGTGTATAATACAGATACGAATACTGAATGACTACGAGCTGAGTAGAATTGTTGATGAAAATGAATGGAAATGTAATTGTAAGCATTTTTGCTAAGTAGAATTACTTTGATATGTGTCTTGAAGTCTTTCAAAAGTGTACTAATACATCTTAATACACTACATGTATAATCATTTTAACTGAGTCGTTAAGTCATCGTTAGTCGTTAAATGTAAGTGTTGTTTTTGAAAGCTTTAAGTTAAAGATCTCATTTAATGTTGTTGAAAGCTTTAAATCAAATTTTAACACATTTTTAATAAAGCGATTTTAACACATTATCGATCCCAGCCAGGGGCTCTGCCCCTTGGACCCCACTAGGGGTTGCCAGCCCTTGGACCCCACTATCAGGGGCGCTGCCCCCGAACCCCCGTCATAATCAAGATAAGTTCAAACAAGTGTGCACTCCACACTTTCCCAAACTTGTTCGATATTTATCAAGGTTATTTTGGTTAACAAATTAATCCCATTACACTTAAATCATATTGGTGATACAAATCACCAACAATGAATATATCATAATATGATACATATGTATTTAGTAAGGCGTTGCTATAACGATAATCGTTATATATATCGTTTCGAGTTTCAGAATTCAATAGTCTCATTTTATGTATATAACTCATTGTTAATATACCTAGTGAAATACTTACTTTTCATAATATCATGTTAGCTATATACATATCTATATATATATAATTATATAGTTTTTACAAGTTTTAACGTTCGTGAATCGCCGGTTAAATTGGGTGGTCAATTGTCTACATGAAACCTATTTCAATTAATCAAGTCTTAACAAGTTTGATTGCTTAACATGTTGGAAACATTTAATCATGTAAATATCAACTTCATTTAATATATATAAACATGGAAAAGTTCGGGTCACTACAGCTGGTGGGGCAGGTGGTGCAGATGGTGCAGATGGTGCAGGTGGTGTAGATGTAGACGGCACAGTGTGGGCGATCTTACGCATGAATGGATCGGCAGGATATGGCACGACCCTCTTACGAGTGGTGACCCTAACCAACTGTCCATGTGCATCCATGAACGGTCTACCTCCGTTAACCCCTGGAATAATAGTACCATCGAAACGGTACCGCTTCTTCGGCGGGGTAGAGGGCGGCTGCACAGGCTCCTCCTCAGGGTCCTCCTCAGAATCCTCCTCGGGATCCTCCACGCTGGATTCATCGGATGATGAACCGTCTGAATCGTCGGAAGGTAATGCAGGATCATCGCGGGCGGGAGAAAGCGTCTGGCCAGTGGTCATAAGTCGATATCTGCCTGGTGGAATCGGTACAACACGTCCATCAGCGATGCGTCTAGCCCAATATCCATGCTCGTTACAGAAAGGACCATCTCCGTTTCCCCCAGGAATCACAGCATCCCCAGAATGGTGCCGTGCTCCCGAGAGTCCAGGGCTAGGTGGAGCTGGAATCTCCTCTGGATCCTCGTCTCCATCCGACGCGTCCATCAGGTCAAGAACGAGTCCACTATCTCCAGAAGGCGAATCGCTAGAGTCTCTGGAGGGTAGCGGTGAATCAGTAACAATCGTAGGCAAGGTAGCAGACGTATCTGAGTTACTCTCGAAGTCAAAGGTCATGGGCGGCATGTCCGACATCTGAACAAGGAAAAATAACTTTTTCCATGTCAGTAAAACATATAGCAAGCACGTAATCAGGCACTACAACAACCTAGATCATCTACCGCAGTACATAGCATGGCAATAACAACAGTACTAAAAAAGTAACATGCAATCAAGAGCAGACAGCAGCATGCAGTAACGAGGATAAGCAATAGCATACAACAACTTCACATGGCAGTAAGGGTAAGCAGTAGCATGCAGCAAGATCATACGGCAGTATAAGTAAGACGTAACAAGTAAACGAGCAAGTTGTAGATTAGTCCTATTAGTGAATCCTACTCGGTCTGGTCTAGACTCACTAATGCAACCTAATTCCCTACAACCAATGCTCTGATACCAAATGTGAAGCCCCGTACAAAACCATCGTGTACGGTTCATCAACAACAGGATCATTACAAGGTCAAACACTATATGCTGTTTGAAAATCAATTTTGCATTCATAAAAAGATAGCGTTTTACAAAAGATAACGTGCTTCCTATGAATAGAAGCATTAACATAAGTACGTGACTCAAAGGTCGTTACAAAGCCATTGTTTGAAAATAACATAAGTTACGAATGCAAAATAAAAGCTTCATGATTGAGACATCTCTAAGTAATGCAGCGGAAATCTAATACAGCAGGTCCATAACAGCAAGTCTATAACACCAAGACAGCAAGTCTAACAGCGGAAGCAACATCGTCTAAGCACCTGAGAAATACACGCTTAAAAGTCAACACGAATGTTGGTGAGATATAGTTTGTAATCGGTAAAGTAATGTAGACCACGAGATTTCAGTGCTTCAATCAATAGTTTAAAGCAGTATGAAAAGTATATGCTTAACCGTGGGCACCCGGTAACTAGACTTAATGTATGTATATCACCCCCTAAAAGTACACCTGGCAAGTGCGTTTGTCCTTGAAGTATTAAACACCCGTTGTCTGCTAGCACGACTAGCCCGAGTGGGGTTGTCAAACCTTATGGATCCATATCTAAGATTCGCGTTTACGGTTAGGAAACCAATGATTAAACGTTACCGAGGTAAGGGGAATCTTTGTGCCGTTTTGTATCCCACACATATATAAAGTTTAAGTACTCGAGTCTAGTATGTAAAAACGTAAAAAAAACGCATGTATTCTCAGTCCCAAAAATAGAAAAAAAGTGATAAGGGATGCTATAACTCACAGTGAATAAGCAGTAAAAGTCGATATGAAACGTATGCAGGTAGTAAGTCGGTCCGAAAGGTCGTCAACCTAAGTCAAAGTTCACTAGGTCAGTATGTTATCCCCAAAAGTTTAAAAGTGAATAAATTAAGTTTAAGTGTCATCATCAACATCATCATCATTCATCAAAGCTAAGGTAAGTTTAACAATAATAGAGATCGAAACAAAAGGCTGATTTTGGACAGATGTTCCGACCTCTATACAAATCGAACAGACATGTAGTCAGTGGCTAAGGCTCCGTATGTGAGTCATCTTACCACTGACCAATTTTCAGAACCTAACTCATCTTCGTTTGACCGTGGGGACGGTTTAAGTGCGAGTATGTCAGAAATTTCAGCACAACGTTACAAAGGCATAGTGACTTTCGGAAGACTTTAAATCCTAAACCGTATATCGGATTCAGGCGAGGCCTAAATGAAAAGTCATCTACTCGAAACGAACTATCTGAAAATAAATTTTCCAGAAGTCCAGGAGTCTGATCAGACCTCCAAAAACAGCAAACAAGTGCTCAGGTGGGATTCTTGGTGCTTGATGCTCATCACGATTCTCATCCTTGATGCTTGTAGCTTCAAGTGTACAACTCATTGATGTGTTAGCATCACTTTAACCAGGGTTCAACCATCAACACACAACTAAGAGTAAAATCTATCATTCTACAAGTTTTGAACATCAAGATTGCCTCTTTATTGCATAAATCCAATAAAGCTTCAACCTTTGTCCTTTTTACACAAGTTTATGCATCTCCATCATATGTGATGATGAAGACTTGAGTATTAAGAAAACCCTAAGCTAGAAAGCTTGGATATTTACAAGATTAATGAGACCATAAGCTAGAAAGCTAAGATCTAATGAAAGTAATGAGACCATAAGCTAAAAAGCTAAGATCTTTAACAAAATAATGAAACCCTAAGCTAGAAAGCTTGGATCTTTAGTGTTCTTGAAGATCCTTAAAGCAAAAGACTAGATCTTCAAGTTACATGAAGATCATAAACACAAGTTTTGATCTTTATAACAAAATAAAGAAATCATAAGCTAGATCTAACAAGTAAATGAAGACTCAAAGCTAGAAAGCTTGAATCTTTCATGTTCTTGAAGGATTCAAACCCAAGTTTGAATCTACAAGATATAATAAGATCAAAAGCTAAAAGCTAGATCCTTTAAATGACGATGATGATGTCATGGATATGAAGGGAAGAAGAAGAGAAAGAAAAATTAAAACTTACACTTTTTAGAGTGAGAAAGACTAGAGAGAGAATTAGAGAGTAAGTGTGTGTAATTTGTGAATGAGATCAAGTGTGAAATGGGATGAATAAGCTTGGTATTTATAGAAGGTAAGGGTGTGGGGAGGTGATGGTGGCCGTGGGTTTTGGGAGGGGACAAGGGGAAACCTTTTTCTGTTTGGTTAATGGTTGTCTAACGTTGGTGCTTATGTTAGGATCCCATGCAACAATATTAGGGATAATGGTAAGCAAAAATGATAGTATGTTCCCTCTAATAAATGGGCATTTGTCTTAAATATTATTGGCTCACTAGTCATTAATAATTGGTCTAATTAAATAGTCTACTAGCTAGTGTAGGGTGGGCTAAAGTCCAACAAGGTAGAAATTCCAACAAGACAAACTAGTGTGCTCTAGTAAATTACTAAGCGTAATTAAGCATCCAAAAACCCAAGTAATTGTTATTATAAAATAATAATTAGTATTTCGTAGTCATAATATTCCGATTACGATAAAAGTTAAACGTGTATACAGTACGCAGTTCGTTCTAAACGTCAAGTGACACTAACGGTCATAAAGGCTTCCGGGGATCAAGTTAAGTAACCTACGTACTTAAAGGCACGTTTAAACATATAAATGAAAGTAATCCACATGTAGTAAGATCCCAGAGTATAATATGGCACAGTTCACACAAATACGCAGTTTCGTGAAAGCACAAAGCACAAAAGCAAGTCGAAAAAGTCGGGTCGTTACATTACCCACCTGTTAATGAAAATTTCCTCCCTAAATTTTAAGCTGAGGTAGATGGTAGAGTCGTGAAGAGGTGAGGGTATTTCTGTTTCATCTGATCCTCTCGCTCCCAAGTAAACTCAGGTCCTCGTTTTGCATTCCATCGAAATCGAACGATCGAAATCTTCTTGCGTTTCAAGGTCTTGACCTCACGGTCCATAATTTCGACAGGTTCTTCCACGAAATAGAGTTTGTCGTCAATCATAAGCTCCTCGAGAGGTATGACGAGTTCTGGTTCGGCAAGACATTTCTTCAGATTCGACACGTGGAAAGTGGGGTGAACTGCGCTCAATTGAGTCCGAAGATCCAAACGGTAAGCAACGGGTCCAACACGCTCCAAGACTTGAAAAGGACCAATATATCGCGGATACAACTTCCCACGCTTTCCGAAATGGATTACACCTTTCTAAGGTGCAACTTTCAACATAACGCGATCGCCGATTTGAAATTCGAGATCTCCACGTTTAAGGTCAGCATAGCTCTTTTGTCGATCAGGGGCCGTCTTGAGCCTCGCTTGAATTTAGACAATCTTCTCGGTTATTTCATGGATGAATTCGGGACTGGTGAGTTATTTTTCACCTACTTCGGCCCAACAGATAGGAGAACGATATTTACGGCCATATAATGCTTCAAAAGGTGTGACCTTAATGTTTGTGTGATAGCTGTTGTTGTAAGAGAATTCGGCTAACGGCAAATGTCTCAACCAAGCTTTCCAGAAATCAATAACACAAGCACGTAACATATCCTCCAGGGTTTGGATCGTGCGCTCGCTCTATCCGTCAGTTTGCGAGTGATACGCTGTACTCATATCTAAACGAGTTCCTAAGGCTTCTTGTAAAGAATGCCAAAATCTAGAAGCGAAACGGGTATCGCGATTCGAGATAATCGATAAGGGTACACCGTGACGAGATACAATCTCCTTTATGTATAACTGCACCAGTCTCTCCATCGTATCAGTTTCCTTCATGGCTAGGAAGTGTCCAGATTTGGTAAGACGGTCAACGATAACCCGAAAATGGTATCATAACCGCATACCATCTTCGGTAGCTTCGTGATGAAATCCATTGTTATTCCCTCCCACTTCTATTGCAGGATTTCGAGTTGTTGAAGTAACCCAAACGGCTTCTGATGTTCGGCTTTGATCTTGGAACAAGTTAAACACTTTCCAACATATGCTGCAACATCCCTTTTGAGGTTTGGCCACCAATATTGAACCTTGAGGTCGTGGTACATCTTACCAGCTCCTGGATGGATTGAATACCTTGACTTGTGGGTTTTGTCTAGAATAAGGCTCCGTAAATCTCCATAACTAGGTGCCCAGATTCTTCTGGCAAAGTATCAGAGTCCAGTCTCCTTAACCTCAAATCGAGAAACGAGAATGTTCAAGTGCTCTTGAGAAATATTCTCCTCCTTGAGAGCCTCTTCTTGAGCTACACGGATCTGGCTGTTGATATTCGTCTGAATGGTGATGTTCAAGGCACGGACACGGAGAGGTAGTATTCTCTCCTTTCGGCTTAAGGCATCGGCTACAACATTTGCCTTGCCAGGGTGGTAACGAAGTTCACAATTGTAGTCGTTCAATGTCTGGATCCACCGTCGCTGTCGCATATTTAACTGCTTCTGATCGAATATGTGTTGGAGGCTCTTATGATCGGTGAAGATAGTACTCTTGGTTCCATACAGATAGTGTCTCTACAGTTTAAGTGTAAAGACCACGGCTTCAAGCTCAAGATCGTGGGTTGTGTAGTTTCGCTCGTGAATCTTCAGTTGTCGAGAGGCATAAGAAATAACCTTCTTCCGTTGCATCAATACACACCCAAAGCCTTGTCGGGAGGCATCGCAATACACAACGAAGTCATCACTACCTTCAGGAAGGGATAGAATAGGTGCGGTGGTTAATTTCTGCTTCAGGGTTTGGAATGCCGACTCTTTCTCGGTTTCCCAAACGAACTTCTTCCCCTTATGAGTTAATGTAGTCAAAGGACGCGCAATCAAAGAGAAACCTTCAATGAACCTTCGGTAATAACCGGCGAGGCCTACGAATTGGCGGATATGAGTAGGAGTAGTGAGGGTTTCCCACTTGCTGATAGCTTCGATCTTTGCGGGATCGACTTTGATACCCTGATCGCTCACGACATGACCGAGAAATTGAACTTCCTTCAACCAAAATTCGCACTTAGAGAATTTGGCATAAATTTGCTCTTATCTCAAGAGTTCTAGCACGAGTCGAAGATGTTGCTCATGTTCTGTTTCACTTTTGGAATAGATGAGGATATCATCTATGAAGACGATAACGAACTTGTCCAGATATGGCTTGCATACGCGATTCATGAGATCCATAAATACTGCAGGTGCGTTGGTTAAACCGAATGGCATCACAAGAAATTCATAGTGACCATAACATGTTCTGAACGCAATCTTCATCATATCACTCTCCTTCACCCTCAATTGGTGATAACCTGATCGCAAATCAATCTTAGAGTAAACACTGGATCCTTGCAGCTGATCGAAAAGATCGTCAATCCTGGGAAGGGGATACCAATTCTTGATCGTCAACTTGTTCAGTTCATGATAATTGATACACATGCGGAAAGATCCATCCTTCTTCTTCAAGAACAAAACAGGTGCGCCCCAAGGCGATGAACTCGGTTGGATAAATCCACGGTGTAGTAGTTCCTGCAGTTAACTCTGCAACTCTTGCAGTTCAGAAGGTGCAAGTCAATAAGGTGCGCGAGCTACAGGTGCAGCTCCCGGCACTAGATCGATCTGGAACTCCACTAATCTCGGCGGTGGTAATCCCGGTAATTCTTCTAGAAAGACGTCGGGAAATTTGTTCACAATTCGTACATTATCCACGCTTTTCTCTTCAACTTCTAGCCTCTTCGCATGTGCCAGAATAGCAAAACACCCCTTCTTCATAACCTTTTGTACCTTCAAGCAACTAATAAGGTTCAACTTCAGACTACATCTCTCCCCGTAAATAATCAGTGGCTCTCTAGTCTCGCATGGTATACCTCACCACAGATAACTTCGGCTCTTACCTTGGACAACTAGTCCATACCGACAATCACATCAAAGCTCTCCAACTTTATGGGTATTAGATCAATCTCAAAATCCACTCCAGCTAGGTTTATAATACCTCCTCGGCCAATTTGGTCAACTTTCTCATGTTTTCCATTGGCTACCTCAACAAGCATACTCTCCTCCAAAGGAACTAACGACCAATCTATCTTAGAGCAAAAGTGTCTACATACATAGCTCCTATCAGCACCAGTGTCAAACATAACAGAAGCTAATAGGTTATTGATAGTGAATGTACCTGTAACCAAGTCAGGATTCTCGCGGGCATCTCTTGCATTCATGTTGAAGGCTCTTCCATGTGCTGGCCCGCCATCCTTCTTCTTGTTGGGACATTCATTCCTGAAGTGGCCCTGTTGTTCGCACTCAAAGCACTTCCTTGATCCATTTGGGTTTGTCCTCACAGCTGGGGCGATGCTCTTACAGTCTCTGCCGATTTGTCCAATCCTTTTATACTTCTCACACACTGCGTTGCATTGTCCAATATGATGCTTGTAGCATCTCTTACACTGAGGAAGGGTACTTTTGTAGTTAGGGTTGGAGCTAGGGTTCGGGTTCATGTTCCTCCAGTCGTTGTTCCCTTTGAAATTCTCATACCTCTTAACTGGGTTCTGGTCAAAACATTTTCCCTTTTTTCCGTCCCACTTACGTTTCCCATTACTAGCTCCCGATTCTGATTTCGCCTTCTCTGGCTCCTGGCGGGTAATTTGATTCATCAGGGTGTGTGCCATGCTCATAGCTTCCAGGACATTTGCTAGTTTCGATGAAGTGACATTTCCTTGAATGTCTTTGGGGAGTCCCCACAGATACCTCTCAATCCGCTTGTACTCTGGAGTAACCATTGTGGGACACATCAAAGCTAACTCCAAGTACCTTCAGTTATAGCCATCAAGATCAGTTCCTACAACTTTCAGTTCCCAAAACTCCGCTTTCATTTTCTGAATTTCGGTTCGGGGCAGTACTCCTCGATCATGGCACTCTTAAACTCTTTCCATGGT
Organism: Rutidosis leptorrhynchoides; assembly: GCF_046630445.1. NCBI lineage: Eukaryota > Viridiplantae > Streptophyta > Magnoliopsida > Asterales > Asteraceae > Rutidosis > Rutidosis leptorrhynchoides. The sequence goes on from NC_092334.1 coordinate 596,281,709, forward strand.
GTAGCGTAAGCTTCGTCGATTCCTCGCGTCTGGGCGAGCGTATTCCACCAAGTAAAAGCATAATCCGACAAAGTGCAGGATGCGAATTTAGTCTTATTCCCCTCGGAGCAGTTACTCACACGAAACACAGATTCCAACTTCTCAAACCATCTTGTCAGCCCAACTGGCCCTTCTGTTCCGCTGAAATTGTGGGGCTTGTAGCTCTAGAACTCCTTGTAAGTACACCCATTCTGAACAGCGGGATTAGCTGGTGGAGCTGGAGCAGGGTTGGCATTCGCTATAGCCACGGCTACTCGAGTAGCTATCACCTCCTCGATTTGAGCTGCGGTGAGGATTTCTCTCGGACCTCTTCCGTTAGCCATCGATCTTCCAAACAGAAGTTTCGACTTAAGTCAAAATCCCATAATCAGTAATGTCATAGCATAAGGTAAACAGTACGGAAACAACATAGTACACGACAACTAAGCATAGCAAACAGCAGCGGATAGCACCAAGGCCAACATGTAATAAAACGCCGTATAACAATTAAGCAACAGTAATTCCATTCATAATAAGAAAGTTACGTACAATGGCATGAGGTTCGTACATTACATTAATGAAAAACAGGAAACTACAAATGGAATACATAATGAAATCTAATATAATAGTCCTAGGGCGAAGGTGGGTAAATGATGTCCATCAGGTGGGACATCTGGTCCTCGAGCTCAGTTACCCGAGCACGGAGGGTATTCACTTCCCTCGTCAGTTCCTCGACGACGGGGGATGCTGGTGGGGCAGGTGGTGCAGATGGTGCAGGTGATACAGATGTAGACGGCACAGTGCGGGCGGTCTTACGCACGAATGGATCGGCAGGATATGGTATGACCCTCTTACGAGCGGTGACCCTAACCAACTGTCCATGTGCGTCCATGAACGGTCTACCTCCGCTAACCCATGGAATAATAGTACCATCAAAACGGTACCGCTTCTTCGGCGGGGTAGAGGGCGGCTGTACGGGCTCCTCCTCAGGGTCCTCCTCAGAATCCTCCTCGGGATCCTCCTCGCTGGAGTCGCCGGATGATGAACCGTCCGAATTATCGGATGGTAATGCAGGATCATCGCGGGCGGGAGAAAGCGTCTGGCCAGTGGTCATAAGTCAATATCTGCCTGGTGGAATCAGTACAACACGTCCATCAGCGGTGCGTCTAACCCAATGTTCATGCTCGTTACGGAAAGGACTATCTCCGTTTCCTCCAGGAATCACAGCATCACAGGAATGGTGACGTGCTCCCGGGAGTCCAGGGCTAGGTGGAGCTGGAATCTCCTCTAGATCCTCGTCTCCGTCCGAGACATCCATCAGGTCAAGCACGAGTCCACTATCTCCAGAAGGCGAATCGCCAGAGTCGCCGGAGGGTAGTGGTGAATCAGCAACAATCATAGGCAAGGTAGCAGACGTATCTGAGTCACTGTCGAAGTCAAAGGTCATGGGCGGCATGTTCGACATCTGAACAAGGAAAACTAACTTTTTCCATGTCAGTAAGACATATAGCAAGCACGTAATCAGGCACTACAACAACCTAGATTGTCTACCGCAATACATAGCATGGTAATAACAACAGTACTAAACAAAGTAACATGCAATCGAGAGCAGACAGCAGCATGCAGTAACGAGGATAAGCAATAGCATACATCAAGTTCACATAGCAGTAAGGGTAAGCAGTAGCATGCAGCAAGATCATACGACAGTATAAGTAAGCGGTAACAAGTAAATGAGCAATTTGTAGATTAGTCCTATTAGTGAATCCTACTCGGTCTGGTCTAGACTCACTAATGTAACCTAATTCCCTGCAACCAATGCTCTGATACCAAATGTGACGCCCCATACAAAACCATCGTGTACGGTTCATCAACAACAGGAACATTACAAGGTCAAACACTATATGCTGTTTGAAAACCAGTTTTGCATTCATAAAAAGATAACGTTTTACAAAAGATAACGTGCTTCCTATGAATAGAAGCGTTAACATAAGTACGTGACCCAAAGGTCGTTACAAAGCCATTGTTTGAAAATAACATAAGTTACGAATGCAAAATAAAATCTTCATGATTGAGACATCTTTAAGTAATGCAGCGGAAATCTAATACAGCAGGTCCATAACAACAAGTCTATAACACCAAGACAGGAAGTCTAACAGTGGAAGCAACATCGTCTAAGCACCTGAGAAATAGACGCTTAAAAGTCAACACAAATGTTGGTGAGATATAGTTTGTCATATGTAAAGTAATGTAGACCATGAGATTTCAGTGCTTCAATCAGCAGTTTAAATCAGTATGAAAAGTATATGCTTAACCGTGGGCACCCGGTAACTAGAGTTAACGTATATATATCAGCTCCTAAAAGTACACCTGGCAAGTGCGTTTGTCCTCGAAGTATTAAACACCCATTGTCTGTTAGCGCGACTAGCCCGAGTGGGGTTGTCAAACCCTATGGATCCATATCTAAGATTCACATTCACGGTTAGGAAATCAATGATTAAACGTTACCGAGCTAAGGGGAATATTTGTGCCATTTTGTAACCCACACATATATAAAGTTTAAGTACTTGTGTCTAGTATGTAAAAACGTAAAAAAAATGCATGTATTCTCAGTTCCAAAAATAGACAAAAGGTAATAAGGGATGCTATAACTCACAATGAATAAGCAGTAAAAGTAAATATGAAATGTATGCAGGTAGTAAGTCGGTCCGAAAGGTCGTCAACCTAAGTCAAAGGTCACTATGTTGTCCCCAAAAGTTTAAAAGTGAATAAATTAAGTTTAAGTGTCATCATCATCATTCATCAAAGCTAAGGTAAGTTTAACAAGAATAGAGATGGAAACAAAAGGCTGACTTTGGACAGCTGTTACGACCCCTATACAAATCGAAAAGACGCATAGTCAGTGGCCAAGGCTCCGTATGTGAGTCCTATAACCGTTGACCAATTTTTAGAACCTAACTCATCTTCGTTTGACCGTGGCGACAGCTTAAGTGCGAGTAGGTCAGAAATTTCAGTACAACGTTACAAAGGCGTAGTGACTTTCGGAAGGCTATAAATCCTAAACCGTATATCGGATTCAGGCGAGGACTAAACGAAAAGTCATCTACTCGAAATGAAATATCTGAAAATCAATTTTCTAGAAGTCTAGGAGTCATATCAGACCCTAAAAAAGCAAACAAGTGCTCCGGTGGGATTCTTGGTGCTTGATGCTCATCATGGTTCTCATCCTTGATGCTTGTAGCTTCAAGTGTACAACTCATTGATGTGTTAGCATAAATTTAACCAAGGTTCAACCATCAACACACAACTAAGAGTAAAATCTATCATTCTACAAGTTTTGATCATCAAGATTGCCTCTTTATTGCATAAATCCAATAAAGCTTCAACCTTTGTCCTTTTTACACAAGTTTATGCATCTCCATCATATGTGATGATGAAGACTTGATCTTTATCATCACAACAAACACAAAAAGGTTCCAAGTAAGTGAGATCTACAATCATAAATTAGATCTCAAGTATTAAGAAAACCCTAAGCTAGAAAGCTTGGATTTTTACAAGATTAATGAGACTATAAGCTAGAAAGCTAAGATCTAATGAAAGTAATGAGACCATAAGCTAAAAAGCTAAGATCTTTGACAAAATAATGAAACCCTAAGCTAGAAAGCTTGGATCTTTAGTGTTCTTGAAGATCCTTAAAGCAAAAGACTAGATCTTCAAGTTACATGAAGATCATAAACACAATTTTTGATCTTTATAACAAAATAAAGAAATCATAAGCTAGATCTAATAAGTAAATGAAGACTCAAAGCTAGAAAGCTTGAATCTTTCATGTTCTTGAAGGATTCAAACCCAAGTTTGAATCTACAAGATATAACAAGATCAAAAGCTAAAAGCTAGATCCTTTAAATGATGATGATGATGTCGTGGATATGAAGGGAAGAAGAAGAGAAAGAAAAATTAAAACTTACACTTTTTAGAGTGAGAAAGACTAGAGAGAGAATTAGAGAGTAAGTGTGTGTAATTTGTGAATGAGATCAAGTGTGAAATGAGATGAATAAGCTTGGTATTTATAGAAGGTAAGGGTGTGGGGAGGTGATGGTGGCCGTGGGTTTTGGGAGGGGACAAGAAGACACCTTTTTGCTTTTTGGTTAATGGTTGTCTAAAGTTGGTGCTTATGTTAGGATCCCATGCAACAACATTAGGGATAATGGTAAGCAAAAATGATAGTATGTTCCCTCTAATAAATGGGCATTTATCTTACATATTATTGGGTCACTAGTCATTAATAATTGGTCTAATTAAATAGTCCACTAGCTAGTGTAGGGTGGGTTAAAGTCCAACAAGGTAGAAAGTCCAACAAGACTAATTAGTGTGCTCTAGTAAATTACTAAGCGTAATTAAGCATCCAAAAACCCAAGTAATTGTTATTATAAAATAACAATTAGTATTTCGTAGTCATAATATTCCGATTACGACAAAAGGTAAACGTGTACACAGTACGCAGTTCGTTCTAAACGTCAAGTGACACTAACGGTCATAAAGGCTTCCGGGGATCAAGTTAAGTAACCTACGTACTTAAAGGCACGTTTAAACATATAAACAAAAGTAATCCACATGTAGTAAGATCCCAGAGTATAAAATGGCACAGTACGCACAAATACGCAGTTTGGTGAAAGCACAAAAGCAAGTCGAAAAAGTCGGGTCGTTACACAATTGTTACTTTATGAAGTGCATAAATCAAAGTATTTCATTCATCCCAATGCGACTAAAATGTAACATGATTTGAAAGAAGAGTATTGGTGGCCTGGTATGAAAAGGAGGAGCATATTACTATGGATTTTATTACAAGATTACCAAGAACGGCAAGAACTCAAATTGATACTATTTGGGTGATTGTGGATAGACTGGCTAAAAGCGCATTGTTTCTTCCAATTTGAGAAACGTCAACATTTGAAAACTTAGCTAATCACTTTATCAAAGAGGTTGTAGCTAGACATGGTATCCCCGTATCTGTTGTATCGGATTGGGATACCCGGTTTACTTCTCGATTTTGGAGAAAATTTCATGAAGATATGGGAACACAATTGAGTTTAAGTACCACTTTTCTCTCGTAAACCGATGGTCAAAGTGAGAGGACCATTCAAATTCTTGAGGATATGTTGTGGGCTTGCGCGATTGAATTTGGTGAAAGTTGGGATACTAATCTTCCATTGGCAGAATTCTCATACAACAATAGCTATCATGCTAGTATTGGAATGCCGCCATACGAGATGCTTTATGGAAGAAAGTGTCGCACACCGATTTGTTGGGGTGAAATAGGTGAAAAAGAATTGGGTGGATCCGAACTTATTTTGAAAAAAAAATGAAAAGATTGCAATCATTCAAGAACGTTTGAAAGCAGCCCAATATAGACAAAAATCCTATGCGAATAGTAAGCCAGTTACCGCTACAAAAATCCTAGGCCCGCTTTCAGGATGTTACAGTAAGCCAGTTACCGCTACAAAACCCGCAATCGGCAATATCAACCACCAGACTACTAAAACCGTAGCTGGCATCCAGGGTGGCCACAACAAGTCACATAACATAGCACAATATAACATATACTAACACTTCAGGTGATTAAGACAAGGCAACAGTAGCATAACCCGCTACTAAATACTTCTAAACATTATGATAGTCTCACTCACCTGGAAATATAAGAACTCAGTAGTCTTATTTCATTAAGCTTTCACCTTTTCCTTTGTCACCTGAGAATATCATTTCTCGAGGTAGTACACTTTTCTCAATCATATTATATCATTAGAATACTTTAAATCATTTCAATACATCACATGGATCAGGATGTCACTTGACCAGTTCACAAAAGCGTGCCCTATGCACAAGACATCTGGTATGCGCGAATAAACCGACACACATAGAAAAATCATCATTTTATTATAATCATATGTTATAATTATTTTCACATGCAAAACGAATCAATAAACGCATGTACGAGCCTCAAATCGCACGATTAGCGCTTCGCGCGCGTGCTGAAATTCTCACACTTGTGAGTTGATCAATACAAATTCGGAATAAGGATAGAATACGAGTGCAAGTCACAATCATGTTAACGGTGAGCGGTTTGGTCTTCTTGAACTCTTTCGAATAACGTTGATTACCGGATCCAAATACTTGTTTCGAATCCAGTCAAGGTCAAACTTGGTCAATCATCTAGAGAGAGAAAGTTCTCTTATGGAGAGAGAAAGTTATGCTCTGAAAAAATGATGTGATCTGCCAATTAATGGAGTCTATGTAGCCTATTTATAAATAAAAAGTCAAAGGCTCTTTTCTATAAAAGGACACGAGTCACGCTCTGATTGGTGAGCCAACCCTTATCTTTCGGACATTAACCAGGCAACTTCATAAAATACAGAACATGAATTTTAGGTCTATTCGCTGTCCGCTATGCGTTGTAATCAAATTTATGGTTTTTATGCCTTTTATTCATGTTTATGGTGATCGGTTCTACATTCGAATATTCTTTTCTGTTGAATTTCTGTACGCTAGCTAAATAGTGTATCATTATGGGCTAACAAGAGTGAGCCCTCAAACATGTGGTTGAGCACTCACTCGTACGGTTGAGCACTCACTCGCGTGGTTACTCGAGCGGTTGAGCTCACTCGCGTGGTCAAAAACGCGGTTGAGCTATCAAGCGCGTGGCCACTCGTACAATTGAGCTGTCAAACGTGTGGGAGCTGAAGAATAGCACCAGTTTGCTGTTTTGGGTTTTTGGGGCGAAAATCACAATTTCTATTTTTTTTTTTTTTTTTTCAATCCAAAGGCTTAGTAATACCATATAAAACATATAGAATCTATTTCTAACCATAATCAAACATGACAAACACTTAAGATCAAGAATCAAGCATCAAAAACTTACTTTTACAAATCCCACTTAAAAACTCATTTTAACTCATCAAAATCTGAGATGCTTACGTTGTTTTGATCCTTGAAATCACTAAAAACTAATGACGAAATCACAAAGCTTGAATTACCCTTTTGATTTATGGATTAGGAAGAGCAGGGAGTGTTTGGGGTTTATGATTTTCCAAAAATGGGAAATTGAGTACGTACATGAGTATATATCCATTTAGGGGTTTCTTCACTATGAGGAAACATCTTCCGTGTAACACACGAGTATTTACGAGTTATCTAAAATACAATGTACCTCATTAGGCGGCCCTAACGAGATCCAATTCACATAACAAAACATGTTCTGTGACCTTTGTCATAAAATGCACACAACTGAACAATCAAATAATTATAAGCACATAATTATTAAAATCACTAATATAAATAAATTAATATTAACTAAGGGTAAAAAGGTCATTTAATGCTAGGCCCGATTCGAGGTCGTTACACATTAAACCCTAACGAATAATATAAGTTATTTAAAATAAAGCCATGTGGTCCTTACTAGAATGCTAGTAGACTTTGATTTTTTTTTCTTCCCTTGGGCCTTTGATTGTTGTTTTTGGGCCAATTGTGCTTCGCCTTCGCTGCTTTGTTGTGTTTCCCTACGTCTCAGGCTTCGCCATCGTTGCTTCAGTTATGTTTCCCTAGTTCCCATGTTTCACAAATCTCTGATTGTGTCTGTATATATAAAAAAATAGGTCCCCTGAAAACTATGTGCCCCGAGCAGGGGATCGGGTTGGTTCCCCTCTAGGCCTCCTATGAATTATAAGGTCACCTTCGTGCGAAAGTCTCTGAATTTCATATGAAGGTCTCACATTCGTGTGAGTTAATCGACATATTAAATATTACACCAACCTGCCTCTTTTGTACGAAACAACATGTCATTCGTGCGAATGTCTTTGACATTCGTGCCAATGACTTGTCAATTTAACTTCGACATATCATTACCTAAACATCAATTATATAAACATGCAAATTACATAATCATTCAAGTAACTTAAACAAACATATTCAAAAGTCCATTGTCCAAACATAAGTGTGCGTTAGAGAAAGGCTTATCTCGAATGGATCAAGCAATACACCAAGCTCGAGCTGGACCAGAGAACCTAGGGGCAGAGTGAAGAACATATTAGAAGAACTTGAAATTCTTACAAAATCAGTCTCATTCAGCCATACACCTCGAGACACGTGAAAATGGAACCTACACGGCAGCGCCAAGTTTAATACGCAGACGCTGACAACCATAATCAATGATAACATGCTGGAAAGGGAGGCAATATGTGACGACCCGGAAATTTCCGACCAAATTTAAACTTAATCTTTGTATAAATAATGTTTCCGACACGATAAACAAAGTCTTTTAAGTTAAATCTCAAATATTTTAAAACTATGTTCATGTATTCATTTAACCTCGATCAGATTCTGACGATTCACGAACCATTATATAATTGGATATGAATATATATATATATATATATATATATATATATATATATATATATATATATATATATATATATATATATATATATATATATATATATATATATATATATATTATAACTTGAAAACCTTAACGAAGTATTAAATATATAATACTGTACATTAAACCTATGGGTTTAAATATATATTTGATATATTTAACTATGTAATTAAAAGATAATGTGAAATGACCCGTCCTAATCCATCTGGACGAATACATTACATTTGGTTACATCGCGAGGTACTTGACCTCTATATGATACATTTTACAAACATTGCATTCGTTTTTAAAAGACAAACTTTCATTACATCAAAAGTTGACGGCATGCATACCATTTCATAATATATCCAACTATAATTGACTTAGTAATAATCTTGACGAACTCGACGACTCGAATACAACGTCTTTTGAAATATGTCATGAATGACTCCAAGTAATATCTCTAATATGAGCAAATGCACAGCGGAAAGATTTCTTTCATACCTGAGAATAAACATGCTTTAAAGTGTCAACCAAAAGGTTGGTGAGTTCATTAGTTTATCATAATCGATCATTTTCATCATTTTAATAGACCACAAGATTTTAATTTCCATTTCTCATAAATATACGTCCCATGCATAGAGACAAAAATCATTCATATGGATTGAACACCTGGTAACCGACATTAACAAGATGCATATAAGAATATCCCCTATCATTTCGGGACATCCATCGGACATGATAAAAACGAATTCGAAGTACTAAAGCATCCGGTACTTTGGATGGGGTTTGTTAGGCCCAATAGATCTATCTTTAGGATTAGCGTCAATTAGTAGATCGGTTTACTAATTCTTAGGCTACCAAGCAAAAGGGGCATATTCGGCTTCGATCATTCAACCATATAATGTAGTTTCAATTACTTGTGTCTATTTCGTAAAACAGTTATAAAAACAACGCATATATTCTCAGTCCCAAAAATATATATTGCAAAAGCATTTAAAAATGGAGTAATGAAACTCACTCTACAATATTTTGTAGTAAAAATATTCATACGACGATACTGAACAAAGCAGGGTTGGCCTCGGATTCACGAACCTATATCATTGATATATATTAACTCATAGAATCAAATAGTTCTATCTATTAATTATATAATATTTATATATTAGTGTTGTAATTATATATGAAATTTATACTAAATCTTAATTAAAGTATATATATTTTATTTACCTTTTATATTTTAAATTATATGTTATCTATATCTATCTTGTATAAGTAATTTATAACATATTATTATAGTTTTATGAAGTATATTTTTATATTACTAACTTTTATGATAATAATAATGATATAGTTGTAATAATAATACTAATGATAATTTTTAGTAGAAAAAATAATAATAATGATTTTAATAAAAATGATACTAATAATAATTATTATAAAAATAATAATAATGATAATAAAAATAAAAATGATAAAAATAATAATAAAGGGTTACATATATTTATACTTAATATTTCAATGATCGTGATCATAACTATAATCGTCCTAATATCTTGATAACATTATTATGTTATCATTTTTATTTTAATAGCTATAGCCATATTGTTTCATTCAAAATTCCTATCATTAATCTATTTAAATCATAACTTAACATTCATAATTTTAATTATGTTAGTTTTGATGATAATAATAATAATAATAATAATAATAATAATAATAATAATAATAATAATAATAATAATAATAATAATAATAATAATAATAATAATAATAGTTGTAATACTTATAACCATGTTAATAATAATAATTTGTATGATATTAACAATAACAATAATAATAATATTAATAATAATAATTAATAATAAGATAGTAATAATAAGTAAATAAATAAAAACTACCTCAAAGGAATGGGTTTTAAAAAAAAATAGCAGCCCTTGCCAAGGCTTGAACCCGCGATCACTAGCTAACCCGACAACACCATGAACCACTGAACTGTTTCTGTCTTTCCTGATTAAATCCCACCCTTTAATTTATAACCCTCGCTATTTCAGTTTTATTTTCTTCTTCCTTCCCAACCCAGTCGACCAGAGCACAGCTTCAATCGGTTAATCCATTATAAAATGATTTTAGGTTCCTCACACCAATTAGAAAATCAATATTTATTGTTTTTATTATTTAAGAAACGAAAAGAAAAATAAATAAAATAAATATGAAAATACCTGCTGTAGAACCCGTTTCGAAACTCAAAATCGAATTCGAATATAGAGACTGTTTTAGACAACGATTACTTCATGAAAAAGTTTTCAAATCATATTTAGAAACTATCTGAAACGTTAATTTAACTTAAAACGTACAAACGATCTCGAATTTCCCCTTGAACAAATTCGTTGACTTTTTTTTGCAAACTTTGACTCGAAAATTTGAAATCAATACAAGGAATTGGAACGTGAATCTATGCAGATAGTTTGAGTATAAGGTTACTAACATTTCTAGATTTCTAGATTTTGTTAATTTGTTTGAAAAAAAAGGCTTTTGTAAAATTGAGTTAAGAACAGGGAAGAAGACGGTTTGCAGTTTCCTTTTTCTTTATTTCTGTTCTTCAATTGTGGTTTGCAGAAAACGAATATAATCATATGATTAATTGAGTTGTGCAGTATCATGAATTGATGGGTACTTGTCTGTATCTTGAATTAAGTCGACAGCTCCTCACGAGTACACAGAAAGCGGGAGAGAAAAATAATAATAAAAATAAAATAAATAAACAAAAATCTGATGGATATCAAATAGACGCGTTATATCAGTGTTTATATACATATATCCGTATTTATATAACTTATATAAATCTATATTTATATATCTCTATTTATGAATCATAACTAATCTTATTAATTAATAAATATAACTATATTAACAATACTTTTAATATTATAAATAATAATTATAAAAATTTATATTAATATACTAGTAATAATAATAATAATTATAATAATAATAGTTAATAATAATCCTAACAACTACTAACAATAAAAATAGCTATTAATAACACTCTTAAATATGATATTATTAATGATAATAATAATAATAATCTGTATTATCTTTATAATAGTATTTATAATATTATTAATGATTAAAAAAATAATCTTAATAATAACTAAAATCATAATTTTACTACTAGTTATAATAATACTAACATTAATATTAATATTAATATTTATTTTAATAATATAACAACTTATACATATCAAGTTTCATATATCCATGATATTTTTAATATTACAAATATTAATATTAATATTTACACTAATAATAATAATAATTAAAGTAATGATCATAATATTAATATAACATTTATACTTTAACCTGTATTTACATATAATATATTAACCTTACATCTTATTAATTATGAAATACTTATTTCATATTATAACTTATTTGATTATTTATATTTCTATATATATTACAATATACATATAAAATTCATATATATAAATTTATTATACTTACAACTTAATTATTTTATATCTTAATTTACACCTTTAATTCTAATGTTTAAATTATGTTTTATTACTTCAAATTAATATATGTACTTACATTTTTATTTATATATATATACATATGTATTTATAAAAAATTGTTCGTGAATCGTCGGCATAGTCAAAGATTAACTCATTTCATATAAACAGTTCAAAAATTTTGTGACTCAACTTTACAGACTTTGCTTATCGTGTCAGAAACATATAAGAATTAAGTTTAAATTTGGTCGGAAATTTCCGGGTCGTCACAGTACCTACCCGTTAAAGAAATTTCGTCCCGAAATTTGAGTGTGGTCATCATGGTTAACAATAAAAATGTTTTCATGACGTATATGAATTGATAAATAGAGTTTTATCATCATTGAGTAATATGGATAAAACAATTCGATTATTCAAAGAGCATGAATGAAAGCTATCACAAAAGAGTGAAATGAGTATATGCAGGTTTGTCCTAACCGGTGATGTAGTCACTGTTGATTTTAGAAAATAAGGTGCGTCTTAACTTTTGACGTTGTCTTTGTTGAATTTATAAAATAATATTTGTCCTATCTTTTGACATTGTCTCGGTTGAATTCCATAATTCAAGGGATTTAAAGAAAATCTTCGAAATCTAAAAGATTTGATTCTTCGGCGAATAAGGAAATTAAGATCTCTATAAATAAATACGGTGATCTGCCTTGATTACTCTGTCTGATATTTCCATTATAAATTAAGCTCTTCCGTTCCATTGTTCTCACCATTCCTATACTTTCTTTCTAAGTTCATACATCCAAAAGATAGTGATAATTCTTAATCCAGTTCTAATCCTTGATATTTTCCTAATTTTCATTTATGTCATCCTTCTTTTCAATCTTCCATCAGAAAAATCTGTTTACTTTTACTATTACCTTGACACTATTCTTAATTCTACCGTGTCTTTATATTGCTATTCGTATTAATATCCATAGTTTGTAACCTCCATGTTGTTATTGGGCTTTATATTTTCTCTTATATTTTGGAGCTCTTTGCCTTTTTATTCTCTTCTCGTCCTCTAGTAAAGCGAGTAACGGTCCAGAATTCGTAAGTATGAAACTTCGAATGAACTTAGTATTCTAAACAAGAAAGAACGTAATAGCACGATTTGATTTGTCAAATTACCAGAATCACTAAGAATAGAACTATCAAGAATATACTTTCTTGATATGTTCAGAAGTTAAGCAGAATGAAAGAGTTATGTAACGTGGCACATGATGACGTTATGAACTGTGAATCATCACATTTCATTAGAAACTCAGCATGACTTACTGTAATATAATCACGTTGATCAAGTGTCATTATATTATACTAACTCATGCTTCAGTTCCCTACACTACTTCAATAACATTCATATTTTGAATTCGAATTTTTTCAGAATTTGGAAACTAAAATAGTTTCCTTTATGAGGTGATACAGATAACGCAAGGAGATATATGATTTTAGATAAGAATAGTTATGAAAATATCTTTAGAAATATCGAGGACATTTATAATGAAAGATACGATGATATCTTAGAATTTCTAATATCGATGGATGATGATGTAGATTTGTCCGTAAAGATTTAGAGTCAGGGGCAAAGTATTTGTTAATGACTTCAGCAGATATTGAATCATTTAGATTCTTTGAAGGTAGGTTTAGTCTTTGTGATTTGTCCACAGCCTCCTTCATAGTTTGCTCAATCCGGTTTTCAATACCAAATTTTCTTTTGAGCTTTCCCAACGTATCGATATTTATCATCAAAGTTTTGACTGTTAAGGTCATTTACAGTTTTTGTTGCTTCATTCAACTTTTCAAAATTCAGAGTATTGATTCGCAGACTGGTTGCTTTTCAGAATTTCAGAATGGAAGGTCATAATTCTAAGAGATAAAGGTTATATGTTTACATATAACTGTTGATGTAGACATGCTGTGAGATTTCAAAATACTGATTGCTAATTTCCGGTAATTGATGTGGTAATTCTATTTATAAGATGTAGATGAGTATATGAATAGGTTTTAATGAACAAATATAACGATTCTTCGGAGAGACTTAAACCAATGAGTAATGAAGTTGCTGGTAAGTTTACTGTTAATGTGGTGGAATATAAACGATTCTTCGGTAACGATGAAGAAAGGTAATCTTTATAATAAAGGTTATTCGAATGAAAAATTGGAGTTGATTTGCTAGAACTGTGACAAAATTGGCTAATTTGAAAAAGAATTGCAATGTTATTTTCGGTAATAACAATGCCAAAGGTACTAGCACAGATAGGTGTTGAACGTTTACTCAGGTTCCGAGCGTTTTCAGGTGCATAACTATATGCATCAATCTTTTCTCCATAGATGAAGTGCGATTGGTTCATCCTCTCGATTGAGGTGTTTTTCAAGAATCATGAAAGGTTTGAACGCAGATTGTAATCATCAAGATACAAATGATGTTTAAGATGAAATCAAGTGGCAAACTTGAAGAAATGCTTAGTTTCATATGTTATAATCAATATTTTATTTCATTTTAATTGTCCAATGTTGGCAGTCCACAGTTAGTAGTCCACAATTAGTAATTCAATAATTCATATATAGTTTAATATATAATATTCGAGTTAATTAATACGTATCGTGACCCATTGTATACATGTCTTAGACTCGATCACAACTCAAAATATATATTATTATAGAATCAACCTCAACCCTGTATAGCTAACTCGATCATTACTGCATATAGATTGTCTATGGTTATTCTAAATAATATATATAGATGCGTCGATATGATATGTTAAAACATTGTATACGTGTCCCGATATTTAAAATGAGTAAATAACAGTATTTAAATGACGATAAATAAAGTGCGTAAAATAAATAACAGAAATTAAAAGACGATAAATAAAATTATGAGAATATAAATTGCGATAAATAAACTACGATAAATAAATTGCGATAATAAAATGTAATAAGGAATTAACAGTTAGCTAGGAACAGTTAGCTAGGATTTTTTTAGCGTGAATTCTTAACAAAATCTCATGTTAATTTGTTTGTTTCTAACAAATTTATTTTTGTCCAATATTTTCTTCATTATGCCACTTGTTGGATTCTGATAGGTCAAAATCCAAATATGAAATTGAATGAAAAGGGTTATTCTGCGGTGAACGGATACGTATATCGATGGTTGTAAATAGGATAGTAAATGACTGTTGAATTAGATTTGAAAGAATGTACAGTGTACTTATTAATGTGAAATCTAAATATTCCTCGGGTATTACCTACCCGTTAAAATATTTTCACCATTAACAGTTTGTACGAAAGAATTTTTAATTACAATCTTTATGAAAATATATATATATACATATATATTTTCTTCAGATGTAATCATGGATTTAATGAGTTAATATAATATTAATCTCATTTGATTTACCGTTAGAACTAGAATACATAATATCTAAAACATTAGAGATTACATAGTCGCCATATCGAACGAAGATAATATAGATAGAACGATATGTAGAACTATGATTATGCTCGTGGTACAGAATGAAATGTTAAGACATGGATTGTTGATGGTACTGGTGCTGTTACTGATGGTACTGTTGACGCCGGTGGTGTTGCTGAATCTGGTACGTTTTGCACCATATTTTCTAAGGCTACAATTCGGGCGCGAAGTTCGTTGACTTATTACTATGGAATGATTGTCTGTAGGAATGAGCGATTGAATAAGGTTTAGGTTTGTGGATAGAATATAATTGTGACGAGCTACCCTGGAAATGAGGCTGAAAATGGTGTTTCGGATAGGTTCGCCAGTAAGTGCTTCAGGTTCTTCGCCAAGAGAGAAATTCGGTGGGTGGAAAGGATCACCTTCTTCTTGTCTCCAATGATTAAGTAGATCACAAACCCATCCCTAATTGATCCAGAATTGAAGATGACTAATCGGGTGATCCATTCCGGTTACATTGCTTTCGGAGATCAGTTGGATCTCCATATCGAAATAGCTGTCTGAATTCGAGGAATTCAAACTGGTTGAGGGATCCATCTTGTACGATCAGATGGAGGATTTTCGATATGAATTAGATTATAGGATGTAGATTAGTATCCTGCAATACATAATTTACATATGCATATATAATACTAAAATCCCATAAGTTATGGAGGAATCTACGGAAGCTGTCAGGCAAAGTCTACAGTAGCAGATACGCTAATATATGATTTATCAGATACGCTAAGATATGAATTTTGTCTATACACTATTCATGCAGTCAATGCAGTAAAACGTGTCTAGACTAAGAATGATAAGCAGGTAATTTCCGACAAGAAATGATAAGCAAAACTTTTGACATGCAGACACGGTCGAAGACCAGACTCACTATTGCATCTAAACAACTATCAGTTAGACACACTAATGCAAGACCTGGTTCGCTAAGACCACCGCTCTGATATCAACTGAAATGACCCATCCTAATCCATCTGGACGAATACATTACATTTGGTTACATCGTGAGGTACTTGACCTCTATATGATACATTTTACAAACATTGCATTCGTTTTTAAAAGACAAACTTTCATTACATCAAAAGTTGACGGCATGCATACCATTTCATAATATATCTAACTATAATTGACTTAGTAATAATCTTGATAAACTCGACGACTCGAATGCAACGTCTTTTGAAATATGTCATGAATGACTCCAAGTAATATCTCTAATATGAGCAAATGGACAGCGGAAGATTTCTTTCATACCTGAGAATAAACATGCTTTAAAGTGTCAACTAAAAGGTTGGTGAGTTCATTAGTTTATCATAATCGATCATTTTCATCATTTTAATAGACCACAAGATTTTCATTCTAATTTCTCATAAATACACGTCCCATGCATAGAGACAAAAATCATTCATATGGATTGAACACCTGGTAACCGACATTAACAAGATGCATATAAGAATATCCCCTATCATTTCGGGACATCCATCGGACATGACAAAAACGAATTCGAAGAACTAAAGCATCAGGTACTTTGGATGGGGTTTGTTAGGCCCAATAGATCTATCTTTAGGATTCGCGTCAATTAGTAGATCGGTTTACTAATTCTTAGGCTACCAAGTAAAAGGGGCATATTCGGCTTCGTTCATTCAACCATATAATGTAGTTTCAATTACTTGTGTCTATTTCATAAAACAGTTATAAAAACAGCGCATGTATTCTCAGTCCCAAAAATATATATTACAAAAGCATTTAAAAATGGAGTAATGAAACTCACTCTACAATATTTTGTAGTAAAAATATTCATACGACGATACTGAACAAAGCATGGTTGGCCTCGGATTCACGAACCTATATCATTGATATATATTAACTCATAGAATCAAATAGTTCTATATATTAATTATATAATATTTATATATTAGTGTTGTAATTATATATGAAATTTATACTAAATCTTAATTAAAGTATATATATTTTATTTACCTTTTATATTTTAAATTATATGTTATCTATACTATCTTGTATAAGTAATTTATAACATATTACTATAGTTTTATGAAGTATATTTTTATATTACTAACTTTTATGATAATAATAATGATATAGTTGTAATAATAATACTAATGATAATTTTTAATAGAAAAAAAATAATAATGATTTTAATAAAAATGATACCAATAATAATAATTATAAAAATAATAACAAAAATAATAATAATGATAATAAAAATAAAAATGATAAAAATAATAATAAAGGGTTGCATATATTTATACTTAATATTTTAATGATCGTGATCATAACTATAATCGTCCTAATATCTTGATAACATTATTATGTTATCATTTTTATTTTAATAGCTATAGCCATATTGTTTCATTCAAAATTCCTATCATTAATCTATTTAAATCATAACTTAACATTCATAATTTTAATTATGTTAGTTTTGATGATAATAATAATAATAATAATAATAATAATAATAATAATAATAATAATAATAATAATAATAATAATAGTAATAATAATAATAATAATAATAATAGTAATAGTTGTAATACTTATAACCATGTTAATAATAATAATTTGTATGATATTAACAATAACAATAATAACAATATTAATAATAATAATAATAATTAATAATAAGATAGTAATAATAAGTAAATAAATAAAAACTACCTCAAAGGAATGGGTTTTAAAAAAAAATAGCAGCCCTTGCCAAGGCTCGAACTCGCGATCACTAGCTAACCCGACAACACCATGAACCAATGAACCATTTCTGTCTTTCCTGATTAAATCCCACCCTTTAATTTATAACCCTCGCTATTTCAGTTTTATTTTCTTCTTCCTTCCCAACCCAGTCTACCAGAGCACAGCTTCAATCGGTTAATCCATTATAAAATGATTTTAGGTTCCTCACACCAATTAGAAAATTAATATTTATTGTTTGTATTATTTAAGAAACGAAAAGAAAAATAAATAAAATAAATATGAAAATACCTGCTGTAGAACACGTTTCGAAACTCAAAATCGAATTCGAATATAGAGACTGTTTTAGACAACGATTACTTCATGAAAAAGTTTTCAAATCATATTTAGAAACTATCTGAAACGTTAATTTAACTTAAAACGTACAAACGATCTCGAATTTCCCCTTGAACAAATTCGTTGACTTTTTATTTGCAGGAGAGAAAAATAATAATAAAAATAAAATAAATAAACAAAAATCTGATGGATATCAAATAGACGCGTTATATCATTGTTTATATACATATATCCGTATTTATATAACCTATATAAATCTATATTTATATATCTCTATTTATGAATCATAACTAATCTTATTAATTAATAAATATAACTATATTAACAATACTTTTAATATTATAAATAATAATAATAAAAATTTATATTAATATACTAGTAATAATAATAATAGTTAATAATAATCCTAACAACCACTAACAATAAAAATAGCTATTAATAACACTCTTAAATATGATATTATTAATGATAATAATAATAATAATAATTTGTATTATCTTTATAATAATATTTATAATATTATTAATGATTAAAAAAATAATCCTAATAATAACTAAAATCATAATTTTACTACTAGTTATAATAATACTAACATTAATATTAATATTAATATTTATTTTAATAATATAACAACTTATACATAACAAGTTTCATATATCCATGATATTTTTAATATTACAAATATTAATATTAATATTTATACTAATAATTATAATAATTAAAGTAATGATCATAATATTAATATAACATTTATACTTTAACCTGTATTTACATATAATATATTAACCTTACATCTTATTAATTATGAAATACTTATTTCATATTATAACTTATTTGATTATTTATATTTTTATATATATTACAATATACATATAAAATTCATATATATAAATTTATTATACTTTCAACTTAATTATTTTATATCTTAATTTACACCTTTAATTCTAATGTTTAAATTATGTTTTATTACTTCAAATTAATATATGTACTTACATTTTTATTTATATATATATATATATATATATATATATATATATATATATATATATATATATATATATACATATGTATTTACAAATAATTGTTTGTGAATCATCAGCATAGTCAAAGATTAACTAATTTCATATAAACAGTTCAAAAATTTTGTGACTCAACTTTACAGACTTTGCTTATCGTGTCAGAAACATATAAGGATTAAGTTTAAATTTGGTCGGAAATTTCCGGGTCGTCACATAATGCTAAATGATTGAATTTAAAGATATTTATCAAATCTCTTATAGATTGTGTTATTGTTACGGGTCTCTGTTGTGAGGTCTACAGTGATTTATGAAAACTTTTCTTTTTAACGATATTCGGAATAAATGGTCATGTAATCTACAAGTGAAAACAAAGTGTCAAATAACATGAATTAGACAAAAGTAGTAGAGATTCCTGCTTAATTTTCAATGCATGCTTTACAATATTGTTCCTCGTGATTCTTGATAAGTTAATTATTTAACTATCATAATATTTAATGTAAGAAAACGTTTTCAATATAATAGAATTTTAATTATTAAAATGTTTTGTTAAAAGAACGTAAATTTAGATATAAAACGTTCCAATATTATTAATATACTTTAATAGATAATGAGGCGATGATTTATATAAGCAAATGACCAAAACACTCAAATATAAAAGTTATACTTCGGGTAATATAGTTTATCGATGATTTAAGCCTAACTATTAACGAAAGTATAAGCCGCGAAACGTAATGTACAAGATTTTAAAGTGTACGAAAAGACATTCGAAAAACCGGAATCAAGACATAAACCGAGCATAACGTACAAGACAACGGAGCTAAAGTTACAAGTCAACTATGCACGAGAATATAATATAATATATAATTAATTAATATAAATTATATATATTATAAAATATGATGTCGACAAACTAGAAGCCAAATGATGCATGAGCTGGATTTCACTGCTCCGCGATCGCGAAGCATATATGCACAAAACCTCCGCGATCGCGGAGGTGTCGGTTTCAGGATTGGTGTATAAAGCTCACATTTTTCGGTCGAACCATCATTCAATCCATCTCTCTTATTTCATTGTACTCCGTAAAAATTTATATATTTATTTATATTATTATTATTATTATTATTATTATTATTATTATTATTATTATTATTATTATTATTATTATTATTATTCAACTTATTATTATTAGTAGTAGTATTAATAATGTTAATATTAGTATTATACATAAAATACTACGACGGGGTGTATTGCTCGAGTAATTTCAAAACAAGTTTTCAAGTAAGTTAAAGCTAAAGAAATTATGGGTTATAGCTATGAAGGTTATGGGTAATGTTCGTGGGTATTGTTCGTGAGGTCAACCTAGTGTCTATCTGTCCTGTTGCGTCTACGTACTTTCCTGCAATATTGAATCACAATATTGATATGTGAGCATTCATATCTTATCTTTTATATATTAATAGGGTATCCATGTCTAGTGCTCGAGTATATATGTTTATGCATGCTAGTATGCTAAATGACGTCGTTAGATAGTTTTATGATGAATCACGAATTTAACACATGTACTACTGATATAATGAAATGTCCCGTTCATATTGATTATAAACGTTCCATATTAATTGATTTCGTTGCGAGGTTTTGACCTCTATATGAGACGTTTTTCAAAGACTGCATTCGTTTTTAAAAACAAACCATAACTTTTATTTTATCGACAAGGTTAAAAGGACACCACCTAGATTATCCAGAAATGATAATCTAAAAATATCACACTTACACACTACCAATATATATTGGTTTACAATATTAATATGTTACAACAAAATAAATCTCGAATGCAGTTTTAAACAATATTATACAAACATGCTGACACCAAATCTTGTCCATATTTTAGCATGCAACAGCGAAAGCACTTAATAATCACCTGAGAATAAACATGCTTTAAACGTCAACAAAAATGTTGGTGAGTTATAGGTTTAACCTATATATTTATCAAATCGTAATAATAGACCACAAGATTTCATATTTCAATATACATCCCATACATAGAGATAAAAATCATTCATATGGTGAATACCTGGTAACCGACATTAACAAGATGCATATAGAATATCCCCATCATTCTGGGACACCCATCGGACATGATAATTTCGAAGTACTAAAGCATTCCAAATTCCAGAATGGGGCTTGTTGGGCCCGATAGATCTATCTTTAGGATTCGCGTCAATTTGGGGGTCTGTTCTCAAATTCTTAGGCTACCAAGCTAAAAAGGGCATATTCGGCTTCGATCATTCACCCATATAATGTAGTTTCATTTACTTGTGTCTATTTCGTAAAACATTTATAAAATTGCATGTATTCTCATCCCAAAATATTAGATTTTAAAAGTGGGACTATAACTCACTTTCACAGATGTTTACTTCGTCGGGAAGTAAGACTTGGTCACTGGTTGATTCACGAACCTATAACAAATATGTACATATATATCAAAGTATGTTCAAAATATATTTACAACATTTTTAATATGTTTTAATGTTTTAAGTTTATTAAGTCAGCTGTCCTCGTTAGTAACCTACAACTAGTTGTCCACAGTTAGATGTATAGAAATAAATCGATATATATATTATCTTGAATCAATCCATGACCCAGTGTATACACGTCTCAGGCTAGATCACAACTCAAAGTATATATATTTTTGGAATCAACCTCAAACTTATACTACGACGGCGTATATTCGATTTTACGGTGTTTTTTGTGTTTTCGGGTTTTAAATCATAAAGTTAGCATATCATATAGATATAGAACATGTGTTTAGTTGATTTTAAAAGTCAAGTTAGAAGGATTAACTTTTGTTTGCGAATAAGTTTAGAATTAACTAAACTATGTTCTATTGATTACAAGTTTAAACCTTCGAATAAGGTAGTTTTATATATATGAATCGAATGATGTTATGAACATCATTACTACCTCAAGTTTTGTGGATAATCCTACTGGAAATAAGAAAAATAGATCTAGCTTCAAAGGATCCTTGGATGGTTTGAAAGTTCTTGAAGCAAAATCATGACACGAAAACAAGTTCAAGTAAGATTTCCACTCGAAATAAGATTGTTAAAGTTATAGAAATTGAATCAAAGTTTGAATATGAGTATTACCTTATATTAGAAAGATATCTTACTGTAAATAAGAAAGATTTCTTGAGGTTGGATGATCACTCAAAGTGGATTTGCAAGATTGGAAGTAAGCTAGCAAACTTGGTAGTGTTGTCGGTGTGTTCTTGAGTAGTTGTTTTATAACTTGGTTTATGTATGGATTTATGAACTAGATTGAGCTAGATTTTGATAAAGATGATGAAGAAACACTTAGAACAATGGAAGAACACTTGAGAGAAAGTAGTTTGATTCAAGAAAATTGAAAAATGAATGTGTTTGTGGTGATGCTTGTTCACGTGAATTAGGATGGCAATATAGTCTTCATTAGTTTGTAATCTTATGAGATATTTCATGCTAGATGTTAAATGATGGTTCCCACATGGTTAGGTGACTCACATGGGCTGCTAAGAGCTGATCATTAGAGTGTATATGCCAATAGTAAATACATTTAGAAGTTGTGTATTGTACGAGTACAAATACGAGTGCATACGAGTAGAATTGTTGATGAAAATGAATGAGGATTTAATCGTAAGCATTTTTGTTAAGTAGAAGTACTTTGATAAGTGTCTTGAAGTCTTTCAAAAGTGTATGAATACATATTAAAACACTACATGTATATACATTTTAACTGGGTCGTTAAGTTATCGTTAGTCGTTACATGTAAATGTTATTTTGAAACTTTTAAGTTAACGATCTTGTTAAATGTTGTTAACCCATTGATTATTATATCTAATGAGATATTAAATCATTACATTATCATGATATTATGATGTATTAATATATCTTAATATGATATATATACATTTAAATGTTGTTACAACGATAATCGTTACATGTATGTCTCGTTTCGAAATCCTTAAGTTAGTAGTCTTGTTTTTACATATGTAGTTCATTGTTAATATACTTAATGAGATACATACTTAACATAATATCATGTTAACTATATATATATATATATATATATATATATATATATATATATATATATATATATATCCATATATATGTCATCATATAGTTTTTACAAGTTTTAACGTTCGTGAATCGCCGGTCAACTTGGTGGTCAATTGTCTATATGAAACCTATTTCAATTAATCAAGTCTTAACAAGTTTGATTGCTTAACATGTTGGAAACACTTAATCATGTAAATATCAATTTCATTTAATATATATATATAAACATGGAAAAATTCGGGTCACTACAGTACCTACCTGTTAAATAAATTTCGTCTCGAAATTTTAAGCAGTTGGAGGTGTTGACGTATCTTCTGAAAATAAGTGCGGGTACTTCTTCTTCATATAATCTTCTCGTTCCCAGGTGAACTCGGGTCCTCTACAAGCATTCCATCGAACCTTAACAATTGGTACCTTGTTTTGCTTAAGTCTTTTAACCTCACGATCCATTATTTCGATGGGTTCTTCGATGAATTGAAGTTTTTCGTTGATTTGGATTTCGTCTAACGAAAAAGTGAGATCTTCTTTAGCAAAACATTTTTTCAAATTTGATACGTGGAAAGTGTTTTGTACAGTCGCGAGTTGTTGAGGTAATTCAAGTCGGTAAGCAACTGGTCCGACAATAATCTTGAATGGTCCAATATACCTTGGATTTAATTTCCCCCGTTTACCAAATCGAACAACACCTTTCCAAGGTGCAACTTTAAGCATGACCATCTCTCTAATTTCAAATTCTATATCTTTTCTTTTAATTTCAGCGTAGCTCTTTTGTCGACTTTGGGCGGTTTTCAACCGTTGTTGAATTTGGATGATCTTCTCGGTAGTTTCTTGTATTATCTCCGGACTTGTAATCTGTCTATTCCCCACTTCACTCCAACAAATCGGAGACCTGCACTTTCTACCATAAAGTGCTTCAAACGGCGTCATCTCAATGCTTGAATGATAGCTGTTGTTGTAGGAAAATTCTGCTAACGGAATGTGTCGATCCCAACTGTTTCCGAAATGAATAACACATGCTCATAGCATGTCTTCAAGCGTTTGTATCGTCATTTCGCTCTGCCCATTAGTTTGTGAATGATAGGAAGTACTCATGTCTAGACGAGTTCCTAATGCTTGCTGTAATGTCTGCCAGAATCTTGAAATAAATCTGACATCCCTATCAGAGATAATAGATATTGGTATTCCATGTCTGGAGACGACTTCCTTCAAATACAGTTGTGCTAACTTCTCCATCTTGTCATCTTCTCTTATTGGCAGGAAGTGTGCTAATTTGGTGAGACGATCAACTATTACCCAAATAGTATCAAAACCACTTGCAGTCCTTGGCAATTTAGTGATGAAATCCATGGTAATGTTTTCCCATTTCCATTCCGGGATTTCGGGTTATTGAAGTAGGCCTGATGGTTTCTGATGCTTAGCTTTGACCTTAGAACACGTCAAACATTCTCCTACGTATTTAGCAACATCGGCTTTCATACCCAGCCACCAAAAATGTTTCTTAAGATCCTTGTACATCTTTCTCGTTCCAGGATGTATTGAGTATCTGGTTTTATGAGCTTCTCTAAGTACCATTTCTCTCAAATCTCCAAATTTTGGTACACAAATTCTTTCAACCCTATACCGGGTTCCGTCTTCCCGAATATTAAGATGCTTCTCCGATCCTTTGGGTATTTCATCCCTTAAGTTTCCCTCTTTTAAAACTCCTTGTTGCGCCTCCTTTATTTGAGTAGTAAGGTTAGTGTGAATCATTATATTCATAGCTTTTACACGAATGGGTTCTCTGTCCTTTCTGCTCAAGGCGTCGGCTACCCCATTTGCCTTCCCCGGGTGGTAACGAATCTCAAAGTCGTAATCATTCAACAATTCAATCCACCTGCACTGCCTCATGTTCAGTTGTTTCTAATTAAATATGTGTTGAAGACTTTTGTGGTCGGTTTATATAATACTTTTGACCCCATATAAGTAGTGCCTCCAAGTCTTTAATGCAAAAACAACCGCGCCTAATTCCAAATCATGCGTCGTATAATTCTGCTCGTGAATCTTCAATTATCTACATGCATAAGCAATTACTTTCGTTCGTTGCATTAATACACAACCGAGACCTTGCTTTGAGGCGTCACAATATATCACAAAATCATCATTCCCTTCAGCTAATGACAATATAGGTGCCGTAGTTAACTTTTTCTTTAACAATTGAAACGCTTTCTCTTGTTCATCTTTCCATTCAAATTTCTTCCCTTTATGCGTTAATGCGGTCAAGGGTTTTGCTATTTTGGAAAAATCTTGGATGAATCTTCTGTAGTAACCAGCTAGTCATAAAAATTGGCGTATATGTTTCGGAGTTTTCGGGGTTTCCCACTTTTCGACGGTTTCAATCTTTGCTGGATCCACCTGAATACCTTCTTGGTTCAATATATGACTGAGGAATTGAACTTCTTCTAACCAAAATGCACACTTTGGAAACTTAGCGTACAGTTTTTCTTTCCTTAACAACTCTAGCACTTTTCTCAAATATTCTTCGTGCTCTTGGTCATTCTTTGAGTAAATAAGTATGTCATCGATGAAAACAATGAGAAACTTGTCAAGGTATGGTCCACACACTCGGTTCATGAGGTCCATGAACACAGCTAGTGCGTTAGTCAACCTAAACGGCATAACCATAAACTCGTAATGACCGTAACGCGTCCTAAAAGCAGTCTTTGAAATATCATCCTCCTTCACCCGCATTTGATGATACCCAGAACGTAAATCAATCTTCGAATAAACAGACACGCCTTGTAGTTGATCAAATGAGTCGTCGATTCTCGGTAGTGGGTAGCGGTTCTTGATGGTAAGTTTTTTCAACTCTCGGTAGTCGATACACAACCTAAATGTACCATCCTTATTCTTGACAAACAAAACATGAGTTCCCCACGGTGATGTGCTTGGTCAATTGAAACCATGCTCTAAAAGTTCCTGTAACTGACTTTGTAATTCTTTCATTTTTCTGGGTGCGAGTCTGTATGGAGCACGATCTATTGGTGCAGCTCCTGGTACAAGGTCTATTTGAAATTCAACGAATCGATGTGGGGGTAATCCCGGTAATTCTTTCGGGAATACATCGGAAAATTCTTTTGCGACGGGAACATCACTAATGTTCTTTTCTTCAGGTTTAACTTCCTTGATGTGTACTAGAATGACGTAACAACCTTTTCTTATTAGTTTTTGTGCCTTCAAACTACTAACAAGATTTAATTTCGCGTTGTTCTTTTCTCCGTACACCATTAAAGGTTTTTCTTTTTCACGCATAATGCGAATCGCATTTTTGTAACAAACGACCTCTGCTCTCACCTTTTTCAACCAGTCCATGCCAATTATTACATCAAAACTCCCTAACTCGACTGGTATTAAATCAATTTTAAACATTTCATCCCCCAGTTTAATTTCTCTATCCCGACATATATTATCTGCTGAAATTAATTTACCGTTTGCTAATTCGAGTAAAAATTTACTATCCAAAGGCGTCAATGGGCAACTTAATTTAGCACAAAAATCTCTACTCATATAGCTTCTATCCGCACCCGAATCAAATAAAACATAAGCATATTTGTTGTCAATAAGAAACGTACCCGTAACAAGCTCCGGGTCTTCCTGCGCTTCTGCCGTATTAATATTGAAAACTCTTCCGCGGCCCTGCCCATTAGTATTCCCCTGATTCAGGCAATTACTTCTAATATGGCCCGGTTTTCCACATCCATAACAAACAAAGGCGGCATTACTTGTTTCGACACTATTTGTCCCTTTAGTTCTATTAAACTTTGGTCCGTAGACCTCACACTTTCTCGCACCATGGCTAGTTCTTTTACACTTGGTGCAAAATTTCGTGCATAATTCATTCTGGTGGTACTCTTCACACCTTTGGCATTTTTGGTTTTTGTTTCCGTTGTTGTTATTGAGGTTGTTGTTGGGATTGTTATTGTTGTTGGAACGGTTGTTGTAGTTGTTGTTGTTGTTGGGATGTTTGTTGTAGTTATTGTTAGGATTGCGGTTATTGTTGCGATTGTTGTTGTGGTTGTTGGGATAGTTGTTGCGATTGTGGTTGTAATTGTTATTGTTGTTGTACTGGTGATTCTTGTCACCGTTTTCCTCCCATTTCCTCTTGAGTTGTTTCGTGTTGGCTTCTTCGGCCGCCTGCTCTTTAATTCTTCCCTCAATCTGATTTATGAGTTTATGAGCCATTCGACTTGCCTTTTGTATGGAAGCGGGCACGTGTGAACTCACATCTTCTTGAATCCTTACTGGTAACCCTTTTATAAATGCGTCGATCTTCTCTTCTTCATCTTCGAACGTTCCTGTACATAATAGGCACAACTCTGTGAATCGTCGTTCATATGTGGTAATGTCGAACCCTTGTGCTCGTAACTCTCTAAGCTCTACCTTGAGCTTATTGACTTCGTTTCTAGGACGGTACTGCTCATTCATCAATTGCTTGAATTCCGACCACGGTAGTGCTTAAGCAGCATTTTGTCCTACCTGTTCAAGATAGGTGTTCCACCACGTTAACGCAGTACCTGTGAAGGTATGTGTAGCATACTTAACTTTGTCCTCTTCAGTACACTTACTTATGGCAAACACCTATTCGACTTTCTCGGTCCACCGTTTCAATCCAATTGGTCCTTCGGTTCCATCAAATTCCAAAGGTTTGCAGGCAGTGAATTCTTTGTAGGAGGTTCTTACACGATTTCTTGTGGAATTAGTTCCACTGATAGATCCAGAATTATTATTATTTTGCATCGCAGCCTGTACTGCGGCTATGTTTGCTGCAAGGAAAACACGGAAGTCTTCCTCGCTCATGTTCAAATTTTGGCGAGTCATCGGTGCCATTTCCTTCAAAAATAGCCAAAAGAATTGAGTTAATCATATAGAATATAAGAGTAGTCAATAGTATTTCGTAGCATTATATGAACTTATTTATAAAAGTTTTTTCTTCATATTAGCATTTTATAGTTTTAATTCGGGTAGTACCTACCCGTTAAGTTCATACTTACTAGCTACTATACAACTCAACTACTACACTTCTATATGAAAAACTTATTACAATAATATTTCGCGTTCAAACTTTATACAATATTTTACAAACTTACAATACCGCTATTATACATATAGGATGAAATATAGCACATAATAACTTTACTACTCGGCAGTTATAAAGGCAAATCTAGTTAATACGCAAGTTGTTCAGCAAAAGAAATAAAGACACGTAATTCATAAGTCCATAAACAAGTTATGCATTCAGGTTTTACTAAGACGACTTCCCATCCTTGATCTTGTGGAAAGTAACCGTTATGACCATTGGCTAGGCAGCATGTTGTCATGTCGTCAAAAGGACGAGGGTTTCGTAATGTCCAACAGCCCCGTAATAATCTAAAAACCTTGTTTCTCACCCCAACTACTGAATCCGTCACTTGTGGAAAGGTTTTATTTAAAAGTTGTAACCCGATGTTCTTTTTCTCACTTTGGTAAGAAGCGAACATCATTAACCCGTAAGTATAACATGCTTCTTTATGTTGCATGTTAGAAGCTCTTTCTAACTCACGAAATCCTATGTTGGGATATTTTGAGTCAAAATAGGTTCTTAACCCGTAGCGTAAAATTGCATTTGGGTTCCCCGCATTTAACGCTTTAAAGAAAACACGGCGTAACTTACGGTCTCCCCAATGTAATATACCCCACCTATCAAAGGAAAGCCTTTTATAAACTAAGGCATTTCTGGAAAGTCTTTGAAATGTTTGACAAGTTAATTTCGCCATAACTAAAAGTGCTGATGAATTCCGACAGACTCTAGACAAGATTTCCTCAATCATATCCTCTAGTAGGTCTTCTAAAATATTCGGTTGTCTACCCTTAACGTCCATTTTATTTTTATACTTTAAAATAGACAAGGATTAGATTCGTAAAAGATAATTAACAAATAATACAAGCAATTTTTACATAGAACATAAAAGTACAAGCACACTACAATACATATAATACACAACATGATTACAACCCTCTAATCTGAATCACTGGTTTCTTCTTCTTCTTCGGACTTCGTTCGTTTTCCTAATTTTCTAGGGATATATGGTGTTCCTCTAATACGAGCCATCGTTTTCCACAATGGTTTAGAAAAACCTGGTGGTTTAGAGGTTCCCGGGTTATTGTTACAATTTAGAAAATACGGATGTTGCCGATACATATAAAGTTCATCGGGATAGGAATCAGGTTTCTCTATTTTTATATTTTTTCCCTTATTAATTTCTTTTGCTTTATTAAATTGGATCGAGGTAATTTCTATAACATCATCGGAATCCTCATCGGGATCCGATTCATCGAAAAATTGGTAATCTTCCCAATATTTTGCTTCCTCGACGGAAACACCATTGACCATTTTTAACTTTGGTCCGTTGGTTGAAGATTTTCTTTTATTTAATCGATTTACTGTATGTATCAATATTTCTTCCTCCGAAACCTCTTCTTCTTCCGGTTCCTCCTCTTCCAGTTCCTCCTCTTCTGGTTCCTCTTCTTCCGGTTCCTCCTCTTCCGGTTCCTCCTCTTCCGGTTCCTCTTCGGAAATTTGTGAATCTTCCCAAAATATATTCGACTCTTCATTATTATTAGGTGAGTCGATGAAATTTGTACTAGAGGTAGACATCTATCACACAATATCAAACACGTTAAGAGATTAATATATCACATAATATTTACATGTTAATAATATATAGTTTCCAAAAAAAAAAATGTTAAGCAATCGTTTTTTTTTTTTTTTTTTTTGTGAAGAAAAACACGGTCGAAGTCCAGACTCACTAATGCATCCTAACAAACTCGGTAAGACACACTAATGTAAAAATTCTGGTTCTCTAAGACCAACGCTCGGATACCAACTGAAATGTCCCGTTCATATTGATTATAAACGTTCCATATTAATCGATTTCGTTGCGAGGTTTTGACCTCTATATGAGACGTTTTTCAAAGACTGCATTCGTTTTTAAAAACAAACCATAACCTTTATTTTATCAACAAGGTTAAAAGGACACCACCTAGATTATCCAGAAATGATAATCTAAAAATATCACACTTACACACTACCAATACATATTGGTTTACAATATTAATATGTTACAACAAAATAAATCTCGAATGCAGTTTTAAACAATATTATACAAACATGCTGACACCAAATCTTGTCCATATTTTAGCATGCAACAGTGGAAGCTCTTAATAATCACCTGAGAATAAACATGCTTTAAACGTCAACAAAAATGTTGGTGAGTTATAGGTTTAACCTATATATTTATCAAATCATAATAATAGACCACAAGATTTCATATTTCAATATACATCCCATACATAGAGATAAAAATCATTCATATGGTGAACACCTGGTAACCGACATTAACAAGATGCATATAGAATATCCCCATCATACCGGGACACCCATCGGACATGATAATTTCGAAGTACTAAAGCATTCAAATTCGCGTCAGGTTTTGTGGATAAACCTACTGGAAATGAGAAAAATAGATCTAGCTTCAAAGGATCCTTGGATGGCTTGAAAGTTCTTGAAGCAAAATCATGACACAAAAACAAGTTCAAGTAAGATTTCCACTCGAAATAAGATTGTTAAAGTTATAGAAATTGAATCAAAGTTTGAATATGAGTATTACCTTATATTAGAAAGATATCTTACTGTAAATAAGAAAGATTTCTTGAGGTTGGATGATCACTCAAAGTGGATTTGCAAGATTGGAAGTAAGCTAGCAAACTTGGAAGTGTTGTTGGTGTGTTCTTGAGTAGTTGTTTTATAACTTGGTTTATATATGGATTTATGAACTAGATTGAGCTAGATTTTAATGAAGATGATGAAGAACACTTAGAACAATGGAAGAACACTTGAGAGAGAGTAGTTTGATTCAGGAAAATTGAAAAATGAATGTGTTTGTGGTGATGCTTGTTCACGTGAATTAGGATGGCAATATAGTCTTCATTAGTTTGTAATCTTATGAGATATTTCATGCTAGATGTTAAATGATGATTCCCACATGATTAGGTGACTCACATGAGCTGATAAGAGCTGATCATTGTAGTGTATATACCAATAGTAAATACATTTATAAGCTGTGTATTGTACGAGTACAAATACGAGTGCATACGAGTAGAATTGTTGATGAAAATGAATGAGGATGTAATCGTAAGCATTTTTGTTAAGTAGAAGTACTTTGATAAGTGTCTTGAAGTCTTTCAAAAGTGTATGAATACATATTAAAACACTACATGTATATACATTATAACTGAGTCGTTAAGTCATCGTTAGTCGTTACATGTAAATGTTGTTTTGAAACCTTTAAGTTAAAGATCTTGTTAAATGTTGTTAACCCATTGATTATTATATCTAATGAGATATTAAATCATTACATTATCATGATATTACGATGTATTAATATATCTTAATATGATATATATATACATTTAAATGTTGTTACAACGATAATTGTTACATGTATGTCTCGTTTCGAAATCCTTAAGTTAGTAGTCTTGTTTTTACATATGTAGTTCATTGTTAATATAATTAATGAGATACATACTTATCATAATATCATGTTAACTATATATATATCCATATATATGTCATCATATAGTTTTTACAAGTTTTAACGTTCGTGAATTGCCGGTCAACTTGGGTGGTCAATTGTCTATATGAAACCTATTTCAATTAATCAAGTCTTAACAAGTTTGATTGCTTAACATGTTGGAAACACTTAATCATGTAAATATCAATTTCATTTAATATATATAAACATGGAAAAGTTCGGGTCACTACATATAAAGTATATGATATGCATGTTGTTGGAAAGCTGGCGAAAAATTAATAACTTTTCATTTAGAAATCGCGTGATTTCGATGAACGAATTAAAAGTTATGATCAACTGAATTATGATTGACGTTAATTGAAATTGCTTTTGAATCTACAATTAATATTTAAACAACTTGTTTATAAGATTAATAAATTGGATTTTTGAATACTACTAGTCGAGTAAATGAATTCGTATATAAGACACGTCTCGTTTTGTTAAACAATTGTCAAAGTTGACTTTTTGAGATGAATTTTATTAAGTTTTGCATGTCGGTCTCGAGCATTAGGATTGTGATACACTATGACCTGACCTAGCTTGTTAGACATTTATTGACCAACATATGTTCTCTAGGTTGAGGTCTACGGTTATTTGGTATTCCGAGTTTCGGTCACATTTCGATGAACGACTTTATGTGCTGCTAAGGTGAGTTTCATATGCTCCCTTTTTAATTTCTTTTGCAATCTATATTTTTGGGCTGAGAATAAATGC
This sequence comes from Rutidosis leptorrhynchoides, assembly GCF_046630445.1. Lineage (NCBI taxonomy): Eukaryota > Viridiplantae > Streptophyta > Magnoliopsida > Asterales > Asteraceae > Rutidosis > Rutidosis leptorrhynchoides. The sequence goes on from NC_092334.1 coordinate 596,314,659, forward strand.
ACTTTATTTCAAACGCAATGGATACAAGTACATACTAAATTCTACACTGAGTTTGAACCGAAAATCTCTTAGCTTTGGTAACTAGTAACTGCCGGTTATAAGAACTGGTGGGCGCGAATAGTTGTATATGGATCCATAGGGCTTGACATTCCCGTCTGTTCCAGGTATAGAAACCCTAGCCTGAACTATAAAACAGACTTATGCTATTTGAGTTTAGTACACGTTGGTTTACGTGTATTGTACATGTTGGTTGCATGTATGTTAAAACAGAGGTACTTATTATATATACGTTAAAGTTTAGTTACCAGGGTGCTCAATCTTGTAGAATATTTTGATAAACGTTTCTGGATGAAACAACTGAAATCTTTTGATCCACCTTTACATACAGATTATGCGCAACATTAAAACTATGAACTCACCAACCTTTGCGTTGACACTTTTAAGCATGTTTATTCTCAGGTTCCTAGAAGTCTTCCGATGTTTGCTTATATGTTATACAAGCTATGTGCATGGAGTCATACATGCTTTATTCGAGAAAACGTTGCATTCACAAAATCATCACCATGTATCTTATTTTGACTGCATTATCAACGGATGTAGTATTGTAAACTATTATTTACGGTGATTGTCTATATGTAGAAATCATCAAACGTCAAAAACCTTGGAATTAGATATTCATTTATGGTGTGCCTTTTCAAAAGAATGCAATGTTTACAAAACGTATCATGTAAAGGTCAGTAACTCACTGTGAAATCGATAAATGATGTACTCGTCCAAATGGATTTGGACGGGTCATCACACAATACCTATTGAAACACTAAGCAAGAACCCCGTGCAAAGAAAAATAAATTTTTTCGTGTAGAAATCGAGGCTAAAAAGACTCCCGGTTCGCATTGAAATCCATAAGAAAAACATTAATCTGGATCAGGTTTGTTGTCCAAATTGTAACGATCACCTAGAATCTGTAGATCACGTGCTGATCTTTAGCAATAAAGCAATAGATGTGTGGACTCAGGTTCATATATGGTGGAAGTTGAACAATGTAACCAATCTAAGCACAAGTGAGTTACCCCTTGTTGTTGTTTATCTTTTATATATACGCGTGTGGATAAATGCAAGGGTAAGTTTGGGAAATAGTTGGCTACCATGGATTCTTTGCTAGAAGACGATTTTGGATGGATGACTTAAGTTTGGGTAGTGAATCCCTAAACACCATGCTCGGTCCCTTATTTTGTATTAGACTTAATGGGTCGAAATTGTTACTTTATCATTGTAATTGGGTCATTAAGGTCCCAAAAGTCAGTTACACTTGTTACTTTTATGTTTGGTTGTGTTTCAACAAAATTAAGACTTAATCTTGATGTTTGAAAATATTTTGGGTAAAAAAATTGATGTGCAGACATGTGATCAAATTCTGTTTTGCAATCCTGTTATGTGGCATGCCGCGCAGGTCACTGCGCGCCGCGCAAATGGGCATGGTTGGCTAGCAAGTCTGGTGTTAAGTAATGTTTTGAAAAACAGTTATATGGCGCAGTGCGCAGATCTCCAGTATAAATAAATAAAAAATGTGTGTCGCTTTTAGTAAACGGGTTGAGTCGTTTCAAGTAACATAAACATTCAGTTTGGTGAGGATGATTCGAAATTTGGCAAGTGGTGGTGCGGGTTAGCGGATATATGATTTGGAAGGGTCGTAATCTGAAACTATACCAAAGGAAAGACTGGAGCAGCCAAAACATATTAGCGAGATTCAAGTCAAATCTTCGAATTGATTTCTAAACGGTTTAGAAAAAGGAAGATCGAATGGAACCAATGACTAATAAATCCTTTATTTTGTGGTTCGATGGGGCAAAACAGAACTGGAGTAGGCAAACATATGGATAGGTTTTCAAACTGTAATCGTGTTGGGCATGTAACCCATATGGTTGCATATCTTACAGTAGTACTCCTAGAAATTGGATTGTATATTTGGCTTATGGGGAGCTTCTTGGTTCCCATGGTGCGTCTGTTTGCTCAAATGTACGTACTGTGATACATGTATAATGAAATTATTGACTTTTTTACGAGAAAAAAAAAAAAAAAAACGTAAGATAATTTAAATAAATATTTTTTACCTTTAACAATATTTAGAAAACTTATTCTTATTTAACTAATACTTTCATGTCGTATATGTAAACAAAGACACTCCATTCGTCAACAAAGGGACCAAAGCCATTCACCACGTTTATTCGTTTTGTTTGGTGGTTGTAGCAGATTATTCTTAATAAATTATACTCCGTATTAATTAAGGCTACTGCCCCTTTCATTTTAAATCTTCTATATACTTTATACAAAATAATGTGAAATAAATTAATTTGCAGCTACAATCGTTGTACCTGAAAATGTCATAGTATTTCGGTCTGAAATTTATTATTTAGTATTCTGTTTTAACTTTGATGATCTTTATTTTCCATCTTTGAATTTAAATATTTTCATTTCTGTTATATATTCGATAAAATTTATATCAATGAATTAGTTTTTAAATATATTTTTTTAACGGTATAACGTCCATCAAATACTACGTAGCACATAAAAAATAATTTAAAGTAAAAGATGAAAAGAAAAGACCTATATGGTCAAAATAGAACAATAGATTTGGGGCGGATGGAGTATAGGATAAGGTGCGTTTGTCAACGAGTTTATGATTGCCCATTAAAGGTTACAGAAGATTGAGCTTGTGATTTTAATAAACTCTAAAATATATGCTTTGTTTGACATACATCAAAATCAAAATGTAAAACTAATAAACAATATGTTCTAGAGAAAGAAGCTCTTAAAAAAAGAATTTTTATAAAAGTAAAGCTGATAATATAAAATTTTACTTTCATACTTGAGTGCTATTTAGTTAATTCACAACAATAAATTTTGACTACTTTATCAAACACTTACAAAAATAACTGGTTTTAACTTACAGCGTCAAAAATAAACTCTGGCTCCAATTCCAGCTAGTTCTTCCAAACACACCCGATTAATATTTCAAATTTGTTTCCGTTTACTTTCTCTTTCCTTTTCTAATGATGTCGCTGTTATTACATGATAATTTCCATTTGGTTATTCATAGTTTTTTTTTTTTTCAGAAAAAAATTATTATTCTCTCCGTTACATCACAAGTGTTCACATTACTATTTTGAGATATCTCATTTCAAGTGTCCATTTTCTTTATCAATCAATTAGAAGATATTATTCTAGAGAAAGAAGATTTCTTATTTGTAAAGAATAAAGTTAAAACTGTGTGTAAAAAATAAGTAGACACTATTTATAAGACGAATATAGTACTACATGACTAAAACAAGTATTCGGGTCGGCCCGCTTCGCTGGGCCCAAAATCGCTAGCCTGAAAAAAAAAAAAAAAAAACGCCCCCTGCAAGAATCGAACCTGCACCTATCTGGAAACAATAAAGGCCACAAAGACACCCAGCCACTTATATCTTTGTGTTATTATTTTACAGTGTTTAATATATATCCCTTAAAATTAGAGGGTTGAGCAAAATTAAAAAGATAATCAAAAGGGGGTGAAATTTAACATAATGTAAAGACCGGGAAGGTAAGGTGACAAAATTGCAAAAAAGTTTCAAATGAATAATTTCATTTTTTTTTGTCTTTTTGTATTTTCTAATTGAATCTAGATATAATAAGATGCACCTAAAACAATGAAAGCCTAAGAAACAAAGCAACACAACAAAAACAATGAACCACTTTAAGGCTACTTGTATCGGTGTAAAGTGACACCGTCACTTTGCACATGTGGCAAAATTGACACCACCCTCCTCCCGTAATGGTATGTCACTTTGGCGTTTGTCACAAAGAGACGGGGTAAGTGACACCCGTTTCTTGTTTTTTATTTTTTTTTTATTGATTTAAAAATATTATTTATATCCCCATTTAATACTTAACCCAATTACGGAGTATATTTTAACACATCATCACAATACTCCTAACTAGCACCAAAAAGTAACACCACCAATACTCCACTCAACAAAGAAACACGTCATACGCATCCAAAAAGTGTAAAAAGATAAGTGACACCACAATGACACCGCTAACCATTACAAATGGTCTAAACTCAAGGGAGTCAGAACGTAACCGAAACACACAAACATAACAATCACTTCCTAACTAGAAGCAACAAGCTAAACAACTCTAACTATGCAACATCGACTATAAATACACATTCTCAGCTATAAATTTTCAAAACCAATTATAACTTTTTTATCAAATACACCAAAAGATGCATTGTTATAACAACAGAAGCATTGGGCTTTCGTAAAAATCTATCATATTTGAAACTAAAATGTTTCATATCTTGATCGAGTTGCATTTGTTGTAACCGTTGCTCTATATAAAATGTAAAATTATATATAGGTTCAACTTTTCAAACTTAATTAACCTTTCTAACTATGTCGAGTAAAAAAAAGGTAAAAAAAAATCTCAAACGATCATGAGTGCATTTTCAACTTTTAATGCAATAAATAGTTTACCAAAACTGAAGACACATTCAAGAGTCCTTATACCGAGTATATATAAGTCATAAATAGAATTAAAATAGCTTTGCGATTGATAATCTAACATGATAGATTATAACATTTAAATTTACTACAGTACTTAGAACTAATTCCAAACTTTGATGTTACACGTCACACTAAAAATCATCATAATCATAATTTCATATATTTATAAAAACTTTAAATGAGATATTAATATTAATTAATTAAAAATTATACAAATAAAATTCCTCCTAATTAATTCCAGGCCGATGCCACCGTGAGTGTCCGTCCCATCCATCCCAAACTTATCCCACCACCTTCTTCCTTCACCGTAAAACCCGGATTGCCACGTGTTACCGAGTTCACTTTCGTAAGCAACGATTCAACGCTGAGTTGACTCATCTTAAACCCAGCCATACTCATCCGGGCCCTCCATTTCCCAAACACTTCACATCTTTCAACCCTGTCTCTCCCTTCACACGCGACCGAGTTCATTATTTTACGACTCAGTCCCTCCTCTAATTTGACTCGGTACATATTTTCCCTCCCGATTGTGGCATCCAACGATTCAATCAACGCACCATAATACCCACACGCTTGACTCACGCGTGTCTCAAACGACGCCGTATTCATGTTCAATTCTTGCTCCACAACCGTCACTAAATCCGGTGACAAACCCTTCACGCGCCGTAACACCTCGTCTCTTAAATTCTCCGTCGTCACACTCTCATCGGGCAACTTATACAATTTGAAACAAAAATTCACCACCAAAACCTCACCACTTTCTACCATTAACGACGTCGTATTGACCTCCGATATTTTCAAATTTAAAATATTGAAACTAAACATAACTCCCAATTTATTAGCAAGACTTTGTAAACCTTCACCAACATGCTTCAAATTTTCAATACCCCCATTACCAAAATCTTGAAAAGTTGTAAGCTTTATCGTAAAAGGTGTCCCATTTTCACCTTCACAACCCTCACGCGCTTCACGCGCCGCTGCAACCTCACGCAACAAGTTGACATACTGCAAACCTTGACCAATATCAAAATCCACTATATGAATCTTTTTCCCAGCTTCAAGTATAGTAGCATTTGCCGCCATAAAACCAAGTTTAAAACAAGGTGATTTATCATACAAAAGTTGCGTTGACAAAATGTGATCTTTTCCGTACAACTCCGACACGGTGGTTGCACCTAGTTGCATCCGTGATCGGAGTGCAGCCGTCATGTAATAACTCAACCGTTGTTCAGGTGTCCCACGCGCGTTTGAAACATGGTTTAAGCGCGTGAGAATTTCATTCGCAACTTCTGTTTTTCCTTCTGATAATGCTCCGGCAGCTTCAGATAACAACTGTTTTGAACAAACCAACATCGCTGGCGACGCAGAAGATGACGCACACGACGACGAAGATGACGACGTTGGCGACGGAGACACAATGTTTTCCGGTTTAGTCGCCACCGGAGGTGATAATATATTTTGAATTGTTTCCGACCACTCGCTATTTGTCACGCCGGAAACGTCGTTTTCTCCGTCGTCTTCATCGTCTAATAAAAGCTGTTTTTCTAATTCTTGTAGTTGCTTCATCATTTTGCCTTCAGTTTCTTGCTTTTGAGACAATTGTGGTAACGAATAACGGTTGAAATTTAATTTATGTACATTTAACGGATGATGAATTTGTTGTTGATGTAGAAGTGGAACACCGTACCTAGGAATAGTCGAAAAAGATGACGTCATGTTGGAAAGGGATGAAACTTCAGGTGCGGTTGAAAAATCCATTATATTATTATGATTATTAATAGAAGGTTTTTGCTTTACGTTTCGTAAGTAAAACGCAGCTTGTTGTTGTAATTGTTGATGGTGTTGGAATTCAGCTAGTGATCTTTTTCCGATCAAGTCAGGTTGCCGGGAAGACTGGTCGACGACGATTCCGGCGAGTGGTGACCGGTAGTTATGGTTTAAGTTCATCATGGGGATGGATCTTGGAGTTATGTTATTGTTGGTGTTGAGGTTGAAGTAATCTGGGTGACCGCCAGGATAACCTGAAGACATGGTGGCCGGCCGGCGAGAAAGCTAATTAAAAAAGTAATTAATTAATTTAATTAATTAATTAAATGGGAACAGATTATTAGGAGAAAAATGTTGGGTAGTGAGAAAGAGTGAAAGTAGGAATTTTTGGAAATAAGAGAGGGTTTCGTGAAAGCAAAATTAGATTGATTCTGGATTTTGATTAACATTGAAATTGAGATATTGGTGGGGGGTTTTAGAGAGAGAAAGTAGTTATAGAAAGAGAGAGAGAAAGAGAGAACAAATGTATTGGGTTTCCAACTGGCCTATGGTTGCTTTCTTTTGGTGACAAAAGCTAGTTCATTAACTATTAACTATACTTGTAATGTACTATCATCTAATTCTTTCAAATTTCAAAGATGTTAAGTTAACGGGTCTTGTAACCGGTCATACGTGAGTTCGGGTAAATGATGTTCATTAGAAAAAGGAGGTTTTTTTTGTAAGTTCAAAAATGGCGGTGTGAATCACCTTTCGGCGGATACTTTCACGGGTGATGGGACTAGAGTCGGTGGTGCTTTTCGTTCAAGACTAGTACGGACAATGGCGTCGATTCCAACAACATCAGCGATGAGGTTCTTTTATCACGTCCCTAAAATTATAGTAAGGATGACATTGTCGGTTAGTGGTTTTTGGCTTGGTTGGTGAGTAATATCTTTGTCGCTAGTTTGTTTGTATCTTCATTTATTTTGTTTTATGACGAGGCTCGGGTTTAGATAGCTTTAATTCGGGTTAGTCTTTAGGCTTATTTTTATGTCTTCGAGCCTCATCCGTGTTTCTCTTTTTGTTTCTTGTTATGCTTTGCCTTTTCCCGAGATAATATTTATGTTATAATGTTTTCTTGTTTTTTCAAAATAAATAAATCTAATTCGTTTATATCATTGTTTTTTGAAGAAATTACGCTGTTGGTACATGTGGTTTGTTTACATTTTCATTACAACACCTAAACTTTTTTTTCGTAGTTGGTACCTAGCTTTTGTTTAACTTGCGTCGTTGGTATCCCTAACTAACTGCAGTCAAATTTTAATGGTTAACCCCTCACATGTTACAAATATGTGAGGGTATTTTCGTCATGTTCCTATTTCTTTTTTGAATAATCTATAGTTTTTTTCTTTTTCCTTTTGTTTTAAAATACCAGAACACAAAATTCATCATTCCAGATTATCACTTTCAAGTAATTGTCCGTCCGTGATCTTCATAGCATAAAATTATCAATTTCCTCATTTGATCTTAAATCAACAAAGTAATTATATATTTGAGAACCTTATTACCTATTGAACACACTATGATCATAAGGAATTCATCTTCATTGTGACAAATTTCAACATCTGAAAGATCATATTCATCTTAGTAATCGCAAACCGTAACCGATTTAGGCGTTTATCATCTTGAGGTTATAAATTCAAACGGAACTCAGATTCATGATCCTTACATCTCACTGAATACTCGTTGATCTTCAGATTCGAACAAATTGTTCAGATTCATTGATTTTTGGATCGAGTTCGTTCTAAACCGAACAACGTTAACCCTTTTTGCCTCCGGTTCATCTGAGAACGATTGGAAGAAAAGTAAATATGAAAATGTCTTCATATTCATATCGTGAATCTGTATGCCAAATCTCAGATCCTATATCGAAGAATTGAGAACGAATTTCGAAGTCATAGTTCATGAACAAAAGTCAAACGCAACATCGAACTTCAAATCCAGAAGATGTACTCAGTTTCAGGTTATGTTATTGATTTTCGAGTGTTATGTGGAGCTTTTGCAACAATTTTCGTGTAGGAAGCATCATCAAAATCATCCTAGATATCGAGTTTGATTTTGGGTTCAAAAACCTTCAACTTCTATCTGTTCATCGATGATTTTGCAAATTAGATGATGTTTTGAAGTTAGATCCTTCACAAGAAGTACTTTTTGCTGCATAATGAAGCTACTTCCATCAGATTTCAGATTCAATTTGTTCGATTGAAATTCTTGGTGGAAATCTGGACGAACACGAGCACGATAACGATGAAGATGAAGTGTTCAGTAGTAGTTGTTCATCGATTCTTCCCTGAAAAGGTTTGATGTCTTACTTTAATTGTAGTTATACGAACATTAAAGGATGTGGAGTAAGGTAAATGAATACAAAAGTTCCAATCTTTATTTGTTTTACTGTTCAATTTTTAGTTTTACTCAGTAGATATATCATATACGTGTTTGTATTGTTTTTCAGGTCACCACCAGCTTATATTAATCTTATGTTAGGAAAATTATGGAGTGGGACGAAAACATGTAATGATATTCGAAAACAATTTCTTGTTGAAGATACAAGTGGTAAAAAACATGCAACGATATTCGAAAAGTGGGACGAAAGCATGTACTATACAATTGGAGAGGGGACTAGCAAGACAAAGGATGTGAGTGAAGAAATATAAAAATGACAAAAATACCTTCACATATTTGGCACATGTGAAAGGTTAACCATTAAAATTTGACTGTAGTTAGTCAGGGGTATCAACCACGCAAGTTAAACAAAATCTAGGTACCAACTACGTAAAAAAAATAGTTTAGGTGTTGTCATGAGAATGTAAACTAACCACAGGTACCAATAGCGTAATTTTTTCTTGTTCCTTTTAAGAATATGTTGTTCACTGTTCATTTTCAATGTCCCTGAATTGATTGTGCTGAGAAAAAAAATTAAATATCGCTCACTGTTCATTTCCAGTACCTATTCTATTTTTTATAATTTTTACATTTAAATAAATTATTTTTGTGTTTATTAAGTTTCTTTTCTATAAAATAAAATTAATACTTAAAAGTAAATATAAATAAAACATTACATTAAAAATTAAATATTACAATAATAATACAAACAAAATTACAAAATACGATTTGATAAATTGAAACAATGATTGCATAAAATAAAACAAGAAGTACATATATCGGTAAATTTTTCTAATTGTGCCACCATGCACGTATCCCTCATTACAACTCTCGTAATTGTACTAAGTTCGAAACATATATTATTAGAATACAACTCAATTCCTTCCAAACGTATCTTTGCTTTTCCGAAAATTTCATACCATTTTTTTGTGTAAATCAAAGCCTGTGAGTTCGTGCATTTATTGCAATGTTTCGAGGATTTAACCAAGGTAACCATCTCAGATTTTGGTGAATTAAATTCGGGTTTTGTGTTAAAATGAGTTTTGATGACCAAAATTTTAGATTGCATCTTTGTACCCATTTGAAGCATGAAATGTGTTTAAACATGTTTTGGTCAACATTGACATGTATTGTGTCATTTTTCAACACTTAGAAATTTTTGGAGTTTTGTTCAACTGCTGAATGGTGACAATTATCAGATACTGTTAAATTGCACGACGCGCACCTCTTCTGCGCGATGCGCAGATGAACTGGAACTGGTGAGCAGGCTTGGTTTAAACAACTGTTTTGGAAATCTGCTATAAATCGCGACGGGCAAGGATTATGCGTGCCACGCAATTCTTTTGTAAAATAAAAAGGTGTTGTTTTCGGTAAACGGACTTGAGTCGTTTCAGTAAACTACCTCCTTTCGGACTGCACCAATTTTAAAGAGTGTGCAGATGTTGAAGAAAGTTCATAGGCGCTCGTTAGCATCCTTTGTAGGAAAACCAAGAAAAGAGTGATCAAGGAGAAAGTGAATGAATCGTGCCTTAATCTCAAAGTCGTCGGTGACATTAGGATGCACTATTGCATGACCTCGACCAACTCGGGTGGCCTTTATCATGACTTCCATTGAAAGGTTTGCGTTATCACCTATATCTGACTCGTGAGAATTATGAATAGAATTAATCGGGCTAGGGAAAATGGTCGGTGGCTCCGACACCCTGGTTCTTATGACACTAGACTCGATTAACAATTGTGCTTTCTTTCTCTTGTCGGCTGGGCGAATGATCCTTTTAGGATCGTTAAATAGTTCCACGAGCTCAGTGCTCTTGGAATGGATCGTGCACTAGCGGGAAAAAAGAAAGTACAAACTTCCAGGAAAAGGATTTCACGAAAGAAAGGAAAATAAAAGAAAATTAACAAGAATGAAAATTAACTAGTCTTTGGCTCGAAAAATAAATAGCCACTTTTCAAGATTCAACAACAAAGCATGATGGTCAGCCCACCTGGTGGGGGGCAGGATCCTTTAAATCGGAAAAAATCCAACAACTCTTGACGCTTATGGATCCTACACATCAAGCGCCTTGTAGTGCTTCAAGAAAAGTAAAAATTTAAAACTTCCGCTACCTTATGGCAGTGGCGCTAAAAGTTTGATGGGTGCGCATGTCACGTGTGTGCTGTGCGGATCAACCTTTTAAATATATAAACCTATACTACAATAAAATCACAACCTTTCAGGCAGCGTACTGTAACACTCGAAAATTCTTGATCAGAGGAAGTCGCGCCGCGGAGTCCTTGGTTGCGCCGCGGCTATGCACTGTATCTGATGGAAATTGGGGTTGGGAGATCCGGATATTGAAAAACGCCTAGAGCCGCGTCGCGGGTGATTGGAGCCGCGTCACGGGAATCTGCTATGTCTGATGGCCTTGCTTGTGGTTAATACGGATACCAGATTATACTGAATACCGCGCCGCGGGCCTGGGGAAGTCGCGATGCGGCTGTACGTGCGTCAGGATGCCCTTTTATTGTTTTAAAATGAGTTTAAGTGGGGGCGAATGGGTCTTTTCACTTATGAACGACCTATTAGTGGATGGATCAGTTTTAGATCCACTTTAATTTCATCTTGCTCCTACTCAAACACTCTCAAGCATTCTAGTGTGAGAAACGCACCTTCTAGAGAGAGAGAGAGCGCTTGATTTGGAGAGGAGGAATGTTGAATCTCACCAAAGTGCAAATGTTAATCTTGTTCATATCGTTCCTAGCCATCTTTTGATACTAGTAGTAAGTCCTAACTCCAATTTTCATTCCATTTGAGGTTAGGGTTTGAGATTGCATGTTCTTGATTTAACTCATCTAGCTCACAAATGGGTGTTTAAAGCTAGTGTGGGTGTTGATTGACCCTTGTTGGTGGGTTTTGGGTTGGAAAATATTTTGGTCACGTGTAGACTTGCAAATTGGGCATAATCACAAGTATTGATGATTTTGTTGGTGAATGGAACCCAAAATGAGTGTCTTTGGTAGTTTGATTTGGGTGTAAACCCGATTTGGGTCAAAATGGGTCTTTGGTTGAAATGGGTCATGAAGTCCTCCTAGCACTTGACCATAAGATGTGTTTGGTTAAGTTTGGGACCCAATCACTAGCTTTTAGTGATTTGGGGAGTTTGGGTCTCGTTGGACCAAGTTGGTGAAATTGGGTGCAATTTGGATCAAAGTTGCACTTGTGAGTTTTGGGTCAAGCTACTAGTGTTCATAGCTTAATGTTGTGATTTGTGCTAGGTAATTCGCTATTGGAGCAATCTTAAAGTCCTATCTCGATTGTAGACTCATCTAGTTGCTCGAGGTGAGTGGAGTATTTATATGTGTGTATATATAGATTGTTTGCTTGTTTTGTGATATGGCGAGTGACAGATTGTAAGGTTCACTCTTCGTGGCAATTTGGTGCAAGGTGGTGAGTGTTACCCATAAGGTCTCACTCTTCGCGACCACGTTTGTGAATGTAATTGTGGCGAGTGTTATTCATTCTTCGGCGGCCACAGATTGTTTAAGGATGTGGTGAGTGTCACTCAACGAATACACTCTTCGGCGACCATGTTCGTGTATACTTGACGGTGCCATCCAGAAGGCACCTTCGCGGCCATGTGCACTTGTTTGGTAGTGTTATTTCAATTGATAACTAGCACTATTTTGCATGGTTAACCATATTGACATGTTGTAGTGTAATGCGTTGTTTTGGATTTATATTGCTTGTGATGCTAGCTTGTATACAAATATTTGTGTAAGTGGTACAAGTAAGGGATTTATGTATGTATGCATATAAGTATTGCACTCACTAAGCATTGTAGCTTACTCCTTTCGTTGTTTATTTTTTTAGATTGTGGTACTTCAAAGGACAAGGGTAAGAGTTTGGCCTAGCTTTCTTGTGGCGGATTTTGGAAGGCACTTTTGGTAATGGTCCCGACGTTCATGCTCACTAATGGGTCGTTCATTGAAACATTTGATTAATTTATGGGTCTTGTGTACCCAATGTTGTAACTCTTAACTTGATGCATTCGAAACTTGTGGTGACATTTGAACAAGTGATGTAATCTAATCGTGGTTGTGATGGTAATTATCAATTCCTTCAAAAAAAAATGTCATACGTTTACAAATTAAATGTTAATTCGATTTGGGAGTCGTTTCATGTACCCTGATATGGCCAAAACGGACGGTTTTATTTGTACGGTGTCGTTAGGTCGCAACACGTCAGAATCAGTCATCAAAAGGGGGTAATGGTTTTAAAATTATACTTAGCGGGGCCTAAATCGTACTACTCCTTATTATGAGTAAGGGAAGTATGACCTAGGATCGTATTTTTAAGATATCAGTAGAATCGAACCTAAAGATAATTATAAGGTGAAGGAGTAGTGGTTTGTTACCTAATTTTGGGGTTTTCTAGTTTATAAGACAAATAAAGTAAATGCAATAAAATTTTTAATTCAGATAAGGTTAAAACAAACGCATACTATGATTTCACCAGTTACTTTACCGAGATTATGGAATGATGTCACATGAATAGGTAGGGACCTTGTATTCATTACCCTGGTCCTAAATGCCCCTGTCGTAAGACATGTCAACGTCCCTTACCCTGACGCCCTTGCAGTCTGATTACAGGAATATACGTTCAGACGACTCATCCAATTGAGCGACTCGGTTGGGTGACGTATTAACATTCCACAAAGTCTAAACTTTCTTAAGCATAATAGAATACAGGGTTTTCCGTATCCGAGAGACGTGATGTGTTTCGATGCTTTCGCTAGTGATTGAGTTTAAAAGGCAGCTAGGCCCTTAAAAAGAGTTCAACCATAAAGAACACCATGGCCAAGTCAGTTTTGACTTCCATGAACACGTTTGGTTATCCTAACGGTCTAATCCTTTATGTGTTTAAACAAACAGTTCCTTAATTAACTTAGAATCCCTCAAGCGGGGTGCAATGCTTGTGACCGCATTATGGTGAAGTGTACTAATCAGCACTGACCGGGTTCCATGGCCTTACTTAGTAGAGGTACAGCTTACAACAACCGTTGTGCTTCACCATGCACGAATGAAGTTTATATGCGTGTTGACTACACTAGCATGGTCTAGGACCGACAATGTACTAAGGGTTTAGTTAGATGTTTCACTACGAAAGAGTCCTCAGTCAGAATCCAAGGCTTGGTAGACTTACTACAACCGGTGTACCTCAGTCGAACTTACATTGTATCCGATAGACTTCTCTTACCAAGGGGTGACACCGATAGTGTACTCTGAATCGGGGTTCGCGACTTCCTAATAACATAGCCAATAACTACGTTCTATTAGTTGGAAAAGCGATTGAGTTTAAATCATAATCGGATAGCATCTCGACAACATACACAAACCATAATATTATTTTTGGCATTATAACTGACTACATCATAGCATACACTAAAGATAACTACTCGCTAATCATGGCAACAACATCACGAAGTATAATAATGGAAGGCATTATATAAAGATAAAGAATAGAAGTACCAGTAGATTAAACGAGTTCTGAATACAAAAGTGACAACTTCAAACTCAAGACCGCTCCTAATACAATCTTCGCCGTTCTTCTCCGGGTACTAGATTTCCCGCACAGAGTTGAAGACCTTGAAAGTATGACTAATATTGTAGAAAGAGAGAGAAAGAAGTGAATCGAAGTGTGTGTAAAAATGGATGACAAAGACCCTTTAAATAGAAGTGAAATTGGCCTGCAAACGGCTGACAGGCCGTTTGGCAGCCCGTTTGCAGGGGCCGTTTGCCTTGGTCGCCCGTTTCTTGTGCCCGTTTGCCATGGCCATGTGGCAAACCGTTTCCCATAGTGGCAAGCCGTTTGGTAGACCGTTTGGCAGGCCATTTGGCTTGCTGATTTGCTGGATCGTAACTTGATTTATTGTCTTACACCCTTTTCGCTCTAGAATCTTCGTTTTAGCTCCGATTCTCTTGATTCTTTTTGCACCGTCTTCGTAATTACCTGATCTTCAATTTTAATCGACAAAGCGGGTATTTTGCCGATAAATCTTGGAACTTTATTGTTTTTGGCCCTTAATACCGGAGTGAAAACGTGACTTTTTAGCCGATATCAAATATCCCACACTTAGACTTTGCTTGTCCTCAAGCAAACTTCTCATTTTTACCTTAAGAAATCTTTTCCGAGTTTTTTTTTCTAATAGCCTAAGCGGTTTGCTTTTTATTATAAGAGCAAAAGGTAAGGTAAATTATCTATGTTAGGGTTGAAGATATCTCTGCAAGCATGCGAGGAGTTTACATGACTTAGGCGAGCTTTCACGGGTCACTCAAATCACACAAGTGTTTAGGGTTCCCTATAGATCTAAGAAATGAATTCACTCATGGCCAGTCATGTTGCACCCATCGTCATAGGCTTGATAAAGACTCAAATCCTTGCTACTAATGTGAGAGCGGTAGTAACCATAGCTTCTAGGTCATTTGTCATTGATGGAAAGAAATTTTGGAGTGGTGGTGGAGTTGTTTTTAAGGGGGTTGAGAAAAGGGTAATACAGTCTTTTTAAAGACTTTTATTCGGAGTTTAAGATAGATAGGAGTGCTGATATTTTTGAGAAGGACTTTTGAACTTTTCTCCTTTGGTATGATAATCATTTTGTGGTCGAGTTCTTCTTCGGCGTTTCTCTTTATAAGTTATGCTCATTTTTTTTTTTTTGAGATATCTTGTCTGGAGAAAATTTTCTGCCGGTAAACTTTTTCAAGACCTTCGCCATGGTACTTGAGAGGTTTATAACAACAGGTTTTTGAAATAAATCTCATTTTCTGGATTTTTCGAGTGATAGTAAAGATGATGTGGATGAGTAGAAGTAGTGGAGGCGCGAAAGGCTTTATATTGACAAATGGCTAGCTCTTCTTATGATTATAACCGAATCACATTTCGTTGCTTGGAAATGCAGATCTAAAGCAAGTGCTGATTCTGAGCACAGTCATCGGCACTCTCAATGGAAAATAGCAAAGCATTAAAGATGAATGCTGGTCTTATTTGGGTGCCTCACCATAATCAATTTATATCGATAATGCCTAGTCATGCAATGCTCTATTAGAGATTTGGTTCGTCCCAATAAGATTTCTACCCTACTTAAGCCTTATTTTTATTTACGAACGTTTCAGGTTTTCAAAAATACTTTTTCGGAAAGGCTTTCTCTTGTTAAAAATTTGAATTTTGGCTTAAGAACTTGGAATCTTCGTAATGGGTTATTTTAATATAGCATAAAAGATTATACCAACATCCCACACTTAGACGAACATTGTCCTCAATGTTCCTAGTGTATTCCACACTTAGGAGTTTTAGTTGAAGATTTGAGAATATTTGTCTAGTGTTTATTTGGGTTGGGATCCCACACTTAGTGATAAGCTAGGTGGTGGCATAATTTAAAGTTTGAGCTAGTAATGGGAAGAAAGGAGTACCCCCATCATATGTTGTAACAACCCAGAATTTTCCAACGTTATTATTAATATTTATTATTAATACTTGCACTTTAATAAATGTATTTATATACATTTACTTGTTATCGTATTTAAATTTTCATGGACCGACTAGTCTTTGTGACACGCGTACTTTTCACGAATAATATTTTTGAATATTATTTACATTCATGATTAATTAATATTAGTCATTTTTAATTAACCAAGGTTAGTGGTTAATTACTTGGGCTTTATGTATTTAATTGCATCCTTACTTGGACTTGGGCCTTTAATTAATAAACTTGGACTAGTAAGCCCACCCTACACTTTTAATGGACTTGTAAGCCTATGTTTTAAGTTAGTATTACATTAAGGTTAATCAAGGTTAATTAAATTGTTTAGGATATCAAGTTGTCTCAAGCATGCAAGAGTTATTTTAACTTGTTACTCAATTTAGCTCACACCACATTCCCACACTAGAAAGCAAGTCTTGACTTCCCTTGATTGGTCTCCAAACCGTCAACTTTAGCTAGCATATGGGGGAGTTCCATTTTCATTTTCTTGTTACATATTTGCTTGCATTTCATTTCCATTTCACACACATACAAAACACTTATTTTTTTTCTCTCATTTCTTCTCTCAAACTAGTAAGTAGCAAGATTATTTCCTCTTCCTTTCCTCTCCTCAAAACCGTAGCTATACACCACATCATCATCATCATTATATGTTCTTGCTTAATGTTTAATTACTTACTAGTTGTTGTTGCTTGTTGTTAAAGATCAAACTTATTAGTTTGCATCTTCATAAATCTTGGTTACTTTCCATCTCTTATTTGATGAAAACCAAGAACAAAGAACCTAAAACTTACTAGTTTGTGGTTCTATACTTAAGTGTTTTCAAGGCATAAGTTTATAATCTTCTTTGTTCTCATGTTTGTAGACTTGAATCCTTAAGATTCAAAACTTTAGTTTGAATCTTCTCAAGTATGAAGCAAATATAAACATAATACTTGTAGATCTAGTTTATTTCTTCATTTTTACTTACTTTAAATTTGTGTTTGATTGTTCATGGTCAAGTATTACTAGTTAAAACTTGATCTCATACTTCTTGAAACCAAAGTTAACTTTGTAAGTTCAAGAACATGGAAGTTTAACTTTCTAGTTACAACTTCATATACTTGTGTTGGATTTAACTTAAGAACTTTAGATCTAGACTTTTGGGTCTAGGATCTTCAAGATCTAACTAAGAATTATGTTCTACAACCTAAGATCTTGTTTGCTTAAGTTTAATTTCAAGTTGTAGCTTAATATTACTTGTATAACTCTTGTATGTGTTGGATCTAAGATTTGGATGTAACATTGGTTCATCAAACTTCATACAACTCTTAAGTAAGTTGTGCTACATGTCTTAGAGTTACACTTGTATCATGATATCCAAAACTTGGTTAATATTACTTTTAGAGTTCATGTATGTGTCGGATCTAAGATCTTGATGTAACTTTGGTTCATCAAACTACTTGCAACACTTAATTGAGTTGTGCTACTCATCTTAGACTTACACTTGTGTTATGATGGTCAAAACTTGGTAAAGATGATGCAAACACATCCACGAGTTGTACACTTGAAGCTATATGCATCAAGGATGAGAACCGTGATAAGCATCGAGCACCAAGAACCCACCGGAACACTAAACCTACTGTTTTTCGGGTCTGACCAGAATACCTGGGCTACTGTAAAGTTGATTTTTAGTTAGCTCTGTTCGAGTAGATAATTTTTCGTTTAAGACTCGTCTTAATCCACAGTTTAGGATTTATGGCCCTCCGAGTGTCACTGTGTCCTTTTAAAGTTGTGATGAAAATTCTGACCTACTCGCACTTAGACCGTCGCCACGGTCAAACGAAGATGAGTTTGCTTCTGGAATTTTTACAGCAACTAAAGGACTCATATACGGAGCCATGTCCACTGGTATAGAGGCCGTGGCGACTGATCGAATTCAGCCTTTATTTTAAACTCTTTTCTAGAATGAAACTTACTTTATACTTTTTGTTTGATGATGAATGATGATGACCCTTAAGACCTAATTTACATACTTATAAACCTATTGGGACGATTTACTGACTTAGTAACTTTTGACTTAGGTTGAGGACCTTCCGGACCTACATACTTGCTTACTTTCCCGAGTCAACTTTACTACTACTTTACCACTGTGAGTTATAGCATTCCTCTTTACTTTAAACTATTTTGGGAACTGAGAATTCATGCACATTTTACGTTTTAAATACTAGGCACGAGTACTTAAACTTAATATATGTGTGGGTTATACAACGGCATAAACATTCCCTTTAGCTCGGTAACGTTTAGTCATTGGTTTTTGAACCGGTGAACGCGAATCTTAGATATGGATCCATAGGG
The DNA here is from genome assembly GCF_046630445.1 of Rutidosis leptorrhynchoides. Classification (NCBI taxonomy): domain Eukaryota; kingdom Viridiplantae; phylum Streptophyta; class Magnoliopsida; order Asterales; family Asteraceae; genus Rutidosis; species Rutidosis leptorrhynchoides. The sequence goes on from NC_092334.1 coordinate 596,333,248, forward strand.
TTTGACATCCCCACTCGGGCTAGTTGCGCTAGCATTTAACGGGTGTTTAATACTTCGTAAGCATACGCACTCGCCAAGTGTACTTTCAGGGGGTTATAAACGTTAAGTTAGTTACCAAGTGCCCACGGTTAAACATATACTTTACATACTGTTTTGAAACGCTCTTTGTAGCACTGAAATCTCGTGGCCTACCTTACATTACTGTTATACTTAAACTATAGCTCACCAACCCTTGTGTTGACGTTTTTAAGCATGTTTTTCTCAGGTGCTTAAGGTTGCTTCCGCTGTTGTACTAGTCATGCCTCGTAGACTTCCGCTGTGCTTTACTAGAGATGTAACCGCATGAAACATTTTATCTTGCATTCAAATTTTAATACTTTTGAAACAATGATTTGTAACGACCTAAGGGTCACGCACTATTATCTTTGCTTCTATTCATAGAAGCATACTTTTGATGGAAAACATTCGACGTTAGTTATGACGTCACCTTTTATCATGAATGCAAACTTGTTTTGAAAACGCATATAGTCTTTGACCTTGTAATGATCCTGTTGTTGATGGTCTGTACCTGTTGATTTAGTACAGGGCGTCACATTTGGTATCATAGCATTGGTTGTAGGGAATTAGGTTGCATTAGTGAGTCAAGACCCGACCAAGTAGGTTTCACTAATAGGACTAATCTACAACTTGCTAGTTTACTTGTTTCTGCGGGACTTACTGCATGCTGCTGCTTACTTTTACCGCAATATGTCGTATGCTACTACATGATTTCACTGCTGTATGCTATTATCTAATTTTGATTACATGATACTCGTCGTTATTGCCATGCTACTTACTGCTATACATGATTTAGACTATCGTAGTTAATTTGCCTAATACGTGCTTGCTTTATGACTTACTGATATGGAAAAAGTTATTTTTCCTTGTTCAGATGTCGGATATTCCACCAGTCATCATTTTGGACAGCGACACAGACTCATCAGCCACTTCACCGACCTTTGTTGCCTATTCCTAGATGCCGTCGTCGACACCCACTAGAGACCCTGGCGCTTCATCCTCTGGTGCCAGTAGTCATGCACCTGCCCCAGTGGTTACCTCTGATGGAGCCGAGGACCTCCAGGAGATTCCAGCTCCACTTGCCCCCGGACCCTCGGAGCCACAGCACCATCCCGGTGGTGCTGTGATTCCCGCGGATCTTGGGGAAGGTCCAGTCCGTAATGAGCATAACCATTGGTGCCGACGTGCTCCTGATGGACGTCTCGTGCTAATCGGACCCGCCAGATATCGACAGATGATGGCCGCCCGAGGAGAGCCAGTACAGCCACCCGTGCAGCCACCTCCACATGATTCGGACGACCCATCCTCAGCTGACTCTTTATCCGACGACACCTCCTTAGACAACTCCAGTGACGATGATTCTGATGAGGACCCTGATGATGCACCTGTACAGCCACCCTCCACCCCGCCGAAGAAGTGGTACCGTTTCGATGGCACCGTTATTCTAGGGATCAACGGAGGTCATGCATTCACTGACGCATATGGTCGGCGTCGTAGGGTTACCGCCCGCAAGCGGCTTGTGCCGTACCCTGCCGATCCTTTTGTGCGTAAGCCTTACCGCTTTGCAGCCTCTACTTCTGGAGCCGGACCGTCGGCACCACCTGCACCACCAGCACCGCCTGCCCCACCATCTCCCACTGTCGAGGAACTGACAAGGGAGGTGGAGATCCTCCGTGCTCGGGTAGCTGAGCTCGAGGACCAGATGTCTCATGTATTGGACATCCTACACCCACCTTCACCGTAGGGCATTTGTAGTAGATTTCATTATGTAATCTAGTTGTAGTTTCATGTATTACTTATGTATTGTACGAACTTATGCAGATGTATGCAAATTATTATTAATGAATGGAACTTTGCGTTATTTAATTCCTGCACGGTGTTCTATTTACGTTACTGTATGATGAGTCTGTGGTATTTGTACCTAGATGCGTTACTTAATAAACATGTGATGTGTTGATTCCATGTTGGTTACCATATACTGTATTATTACTATTTGAATACTGGATTTTGACTTGAGTCAAAATTTTTGTTTAGAACACCATGGCCAACGGACGATCAACACCTACCACAGCCCAAATCGAGGAGATGATCAACGAACGAGTCGCCGCAGCTTTAGCGGGAAGGAACCTCTAAGCTCCACCGCCACCAGTTATCCAGTCTATTCGTAATGGGTGCACATACAAAGAGTTTCAAAGCTGCAAACCCCGCAACTTTAGTGGAACGGAGGGACCGGTTGGCGCACTAGATGGTTTGAGAAATTAGAATCTGTGTTTCGAGTTAGTAACTACTCAGAGGCGAACAAAACCAAGTTTGCTTCATGTACACTGTCTGACGGTGCACTAACATGGTGGAACACGTTGGCTCAAGCAAAGGGCATTGATGAGGCGTTTGCTACCCCATGGGAGGAATTCAAAGGGGCCCTGATTGAGGAATATTGCCCTAGGAACGAGATCCAGAAGATGGAGATTGAGTTTATGCAGTTGAAGGTTGTGGGAAACGATCTCGATGGTTACAATCGTAGGTATTTGGAACTAGCCCTGATGTGTCCTACCATGGTTACCCCGGAGTTCAAGCGTATGGAAAGATATTTGTGGGGACTTCCTAAGTCCATTAAGGGAAACGTCACCTCGTCTAAGCCACCCAATGTCCCAGAAGCAATGCACATGGCGCATACCTTAATGAACCAAATCATCATCGATGAATCGAAAAAGGCAAAATCCGAAGCGGGTAGTAGTGATAAGTGTAAGTGGGATAACAACAAGGGTAGAGCCTATGATCAAAACCCGGCGAAGCGACATGAGGGTTTCAAAGGAAACAACAACGGTGGAAATCCCAACCCAAACACAAGCTCAAACCCGAACTACAAGGGTACCTTACCGCAATGCAAGAGGTGTTACAAGTACCATACCGGGTATTGTAATGTGGTATGTGTAAAGTGCCAACGGACTGGACATATCGGTAAGGACTGCAAGGTCACCACCCTGAATGTGAAGGCGAACCCCAATGGACCGAAAAAGTGCTACAAATGCGGACAGACGGGCCACTTCAGAAATGTGTGTCCCAACAAAAGAAAGGACGGCGGACCACCGCGTGGCAGAGCTTTCAACGTTAATGCAAGGGACGCCCGTGAGAACCCCTGTAACGACCCTGGATTTTCCAACGTTTACTTATTAATATTTATTATTAATACTTGTGATTATATGAATGTATTGTTATACATTTACTTGTTACCATGATTGACTTTTAATTGCCCGACACATCTTTGTGACACACGTACATTACACGAATAATATTTTCAGATATTATTTACATTCATGATTGACTTTTATTAATCATTTTAATTAACTAAGGTTACTAGTTAATTACTTGGGCTTTTGTTTGGATTATTACTTAATTAGACTTGGGCTTAATATTAATGGACTTAGAAGCCCACCCTACTTCCTTAATGGACTATTTAGCCCATCTTAATATGCAAGTAATACTTTAGAACTAAACTAGATGGTTTAAGTGCTCATGGAATCTAGTTACCACTTACTTGCACCTAGTTCCCATGCAAGGCCACCTTATGACCAACTTTTTAGCCAATTACATGCATGAACTAGTGGACTAATCCCTCCTCCCCTTTTGATCCCCTAACCGTCGGCCATACTAGAGCAAGAGGGAGTTTTTGTTTCACTTTTTGTATTACTTTATCTTGCATTCTCTCATTTCAAACTCACACTTCAAACTTGCATTTCATTTTTCTCTCATCTTTTCTCTCTAAGATTGTAAGTAACAAGCTTCTTTCTCTCCTCTCTTCTTTGTCAAAACCGTAACATATACACTCTCATATCATCATCATTTGTTTGTTTTATCACTTGTTCTTGGTTGTTGTTTAGTTACTTGTCTTTATTAGTTGTTACTTATTAGTTACAAGAATCAAACTTTCTAGTTTAATTCTTCTTATTATCTTGTATTACAAGAACAAACAAGAACAAAACTTCCTAGTTTATGTTCTACATTCATTGTTTTAGAAGATTGTAAGTTCATGTGTTGTAAATCATTACTTGTGATCCATGTTTGTAAACTTAAAGTTTACTTTCCTTAAAGATCAAGACTTTGGCTTGAATCTTTAAAAGTATGAAACCCATGAACTTATTACTTGTTTATTTAGTTTATTACTTCATTTCTTTCACTTATTCAATTCGTGTTTGTTGTATAATGGTCAAGTGTTACTAGTTAATCTTGATCTCATACTTTCTTGAACTAAAGTTAACTTTATTACTTAGGATTCAACTTAATAACTTTAGATCTAGACCTTTGGGTCTTGGATCTTCAAGATCTAACTAAGAACTATGTTCTACATCTTAAGATCTTGATTAGTTATCTTGATTAGTTAGTTTACTTTCAAGTTTGTAGTTCAATATTACTTTTATAGTTCATGTATGTGTCGGATCTAAGATTTTGATGTAACTTTGGTTCATCAAGCTACTTGCAACACTTAAATGAGTTGTGCTACATGTATTAGACTTACACAAGTGTTATGATGGTCAAACCTTGGTTAAGATAATGCAAACACATCAACGAGTTGTACACTTGAAGCTATATGCATCAAGGATGAGAACCGTGATAAGCATCGAACACCAAGAAACCACCGGAACCTACTGTTTACTATTTTCTGGAACAGAACCGAATACCTGAGCTACTGTAAAGTTTATTTTCAGTTATCTCTGTTCGAGTAGATAATTTTTCGTTTAAGACTCGTCTTAATCCGAGTTACGGTTTAGGATTTATGGCCTTCCGAGTGTCACTTTGTCCTTTTAACGTTGTGCTGAAAAATTCTGACCAACTCGCACTTAGACCGTCGCCACGGTCAAACGAAGACGCGTTTGCTTCTGGAATTTTTACCACAACTAAAGGACTCATATACGGAGCCATGTCCATTGGTCTCACCTTATTTCAGTAGATATTGAGGCCGTGGTGACTGATCCAAGTCAGCCTTTGTTTTAAACTCTTTTCATGAACGAAACTTACTTTACACCTTTTGTTTCATGATGAATGATGATGACCCTTAAGACCTAATTTACATACATTTAAAACTATTGGGACGATTTACTGACTTAGTACTATTTGACTTAGGTTGAGGACTTTCCGGACCTACGTACTTGCTTACTTCCCGACTCGACTTTACTACTACTTTACACTGTGAGTTATAGCATTCCTTTTTACTTTAACTATTTTGAGAACTGAGAATACATGCGCATTTTACGTTTTACATACTAGGCACGAGTACTTAAACTTTATATATGTGTGGGTTATACAACAGCATAAACATTCCCTTTAGCTCGGTAACGTTTAGTCATTGGTTTTTGAACCGGTGAACGCGAATCTTAGATATGGATCCATAGGGTTTGACATCCCTACTCGGGCTAGTAGCGCTAGCATTTAACGGGTGTTTAATACTTCGTAAACATACGCACTTGCCAAGTGTACTTTCAAGGGGTTATAAACATTAAGTTAGTTACCAAGTGCCCACGGTTAAACATATACTTTATCATCTGTTTTGAAACGCTCTTTGTAGCACTGAAATCTCGTGGCCTACCTTACATACTGTTATACTTAAACTATAGCTCACCAACCTTTGTGTTGACATTTTTAAGCATGTTTTTCTCAGGTGCTTAAGGTTATCCGCTTCCACTGTTGTACTAGTCTTGCTGTAGACACCCGCTGCTTTAGAGATGTCACCGCATGAACGTTTATCTTGCATTCATAAACATTATTACTTTTGAAACTATGATTTATAACGACCTAAGGGTCACACATTATTAATTGCTTCTATTCATAGAAGCATACTTTTGATGTAAAACATTCGACGTTAGTTATGATGTCACCTTTTATCATGAATGCAAACGTATTTTGAAATAGCATATAGTGTTTGACCTTGTAATGATCCTGTTGTTGATGATTCGTACACAATGGTTTTGTATGGGGCGTCACATTTGGTATCAGAGCATTGGTTGTAGGGAATTAGGTTGCATTAGTGAGTCTGGACCGACCCGAGTAGGATTCACTAATAGGACTAATCTACAACTTGCTAGTTTACTTGTTTCCGCTGAACTTACTGCATGCTGCTGCTTACTTTTACTGCTATATGCCGTATGCTATTACATGATTTCACTACTGCATGCTATTATCTACTTTCGATTGCATGATACTTGTCGTTATTGCCATGCTACTTACTGTTACACATGATTTAGAATGTTGTAGTTACTTGGCCTAATACGTGCTTGCTTTATGACTTACTGACATGGAAAATTTATTTTTCCTTGTTCAGATGTCGGATATTCCACCTGCTATCATTTTGGGCAGCAATTCAGACACTTCAGACACTTAACCTGCCGCTATTGCCGATCCTCAGATCCCGTCGGTGACACCCTCTAGTGACCCAGGCGCTTCATCCTCCGGAGCTAGTGGTCATGCGCCTGCCCCAGTGGGTACTGCAGACGGAACCCAGGACCTCCCGGAGATTCTAGCTCCACTAGCCCCAGTACCTCAGGAGCCACAGCACCATCCTGGTGGTGTTGTGATTCCCGCGGAATTTGGGGAAGGTCCATTTCGTAATCAGTATCGTCATTGGTGCCGACGCCTTCCTGATGGACGTCTCGTGCCGATCCCGCCTTTCGGATACCAACAGATGATGGCCGCCCGAGGAGAGCCAGTACAGCCACCCGTGCAGCCACCTCCACATGATTCAGATGACCCGTCATCCGACGACTCATCCACAGACGACTCTAGTGACGATGACTCAGACGAGGAGGACCCTGATGATGTACCTGTACAGCTACCCTCCACCCCGCCGAAGAAGCGGTACCGATTCGATGGTACCATCAATCCAGGGATTAATGGAGGTCGAGCATTCACTGACGCATATGGTCGGCGTCGTAGGGTTACCGCCCATAAGCGGCTTGTGCCGTATCCTGCTGATCCCTTCATCTGTAAGCCTTACCGCTTCACAGCCTCTACTTTTGGAGCCGGGCCGTCTGCACCACCAGCTCCACCAGCACCACCCGTACCGACTGCACCACCTGCCCCACCATCTCCCACTGTCGAGGAACTGACAAGGGAGGTGGAGATCCTCCGTGCTCGGGTAGCTGAGCTCGAGGACCAGATGTCCCACGTATTAGACATCCTAGTAGATTTCATTATGTAATCTAGTTGTAGTTTTATGTATTACTTATGTGTTGTACGAACCTATGCTGATGTATGCAACTTATTATTAATGAATGGAACTTTGCGTTATTTAATTCTTGCCGATGTTATATTTACGTTACTGTATGATTCTGTGGTATTTGTACCTGGTTGCATTACTTAATAAACATGTGATGTGTTGATTCCGTGTTGGTTACATATACTGTATTATTACTATTTGAATACTGGATTTTGAGTTGAGTCAAAATTTTTGTTTAGAACATCATGGCCAACGGACGATCAACACCTACCGCAGCCCAAATCAAGGAGATGATCAATGAGCGAATCACCGCAACTTTAGCAGAAAGGAACCTCCATGCTCCACCGCCACCACCACCGGTTATTCAGCCCATTCGTAATGGGTGCACGTACAAAGAGTTCCAAAGCTGCAAACCCCACAACTTCAGTGGAACGGAGGGGCCGGTTGGTCTCACTAGATGGTTTGAGAAATTAGAATCTGTGTTTTGAGTTAGTAACTGTTCAGAGCCGAATAAAACCAAGTTTGCTTCATGCACTCTGTCTGACGGCGCACTAACGTGGTGGAACACGTTGGCTCAAGCAAAAGGTATTGATGAGGCGTTTGCTACTCCATGGGAGGAATTCAAAGGGGCCCTAATTGAGGAATATTGCCCTAGGACCGAGATCCAGAAGATGGAGATTGAGTTTATGTAGTTGAAGGTCGTGGGGAACGATCTCGATGGTTACAATTGTAGATATTTGGAACTAGCCCTGATGTGTCCTACCATGGTCACCCCGTAATTCAAGCGTATGGAGAGATATTTGTGGGGACTTCCTAAGTCCATTAAGGGAAACGTCACCTCGTCCAAGCCACCCAATGTCCCGGAAGCGATGCACATGACGCACACTTTAATGAACCAAATCATCAGCGATGAACCGGAGAAGGCCAAGTCTGAAGCGGGTAGTAGTGAGAAGCGCAAATGGGATAACAACAAGGGAAGGACCTATGATCAAAACCTGGCAAAACGACATGAGAGTTTCAGAGGAAACAACAACAGTGGAAACCCCAATCCGAACACTAACTCAAACCCCAACTACAAGGGTACCCCACCACAATGCAAGAGGTGCTACAAGCACCATACTGGATATTGTAACGTTGTTTGTGAAAAGTGCCAACGGACTGGACATATCGGTAAGGACTGCAAGGTCACCACTTTGAATGGGAATCCGAACACCAATGGACTTTAAAAGTGTTACGAATGGGGACAGATGGGCCACTTCAAAAATGCGTGTCCCAACAAAAGAAAGGACGGCGGACCACCCCGTGGTAGAGCTTTCAACGTTAATGCAAGGGATGCACGCGAGAATCCCGACTTGGTGACATGTATATTCACTATCAACAATCTTTTAGCTTCTATCCTATTTGATACTGGTGCCTATAGAAGTTATGTATGTAGACACTTTTGCGATAAGATTAATTAGTCGTTAGTTCCTTTAAAGGAGAGTATGCTTGTAGAGGTAGCCAATGGAAAACTTGAGAAAGTTGACCATATTAGTCGAGGAGCTATTATCAACATAGCTGGTGCAGATTTCGAAATTGATTTGATACCCATCAAATTAGGAAGTTTTGACGTGATCATCGGTATGGATTGGTTGACCAAGATAAGGGCCGACATTATCTGTGGAGATAAAGCTCTTCGTATACCGCAAGGAGATGGTGAGCCACTGATCATTTACGGAGAGAGATGTACCTCGAAGCTGAACCTCATTAGTTGCGTGAAAGCGCAAAAGATCATGAAGAAGGGACGTCTTGCTGTCTTAGCACATGTGAAAACGGTAGAAACCGAGGTGAAGAGTGTGAACGACGTTCGAATTGTGAACGAATTTTCCGATGTCTTCCCTGAAGAATTGCCTGGAGCAGTAGAGTTTCAGATCGATTTAGTACCAGGTGTTGCACCTGTAGCTCACGCACCTTATCGACTCGCACCTTCTGAGATGCAAGAGTTACAGAGCCAACTACAAGAACTACTTAACCGGGGATTTATCCAACCAAGTTTCTCGCCTTGGGGCGCACCTGTGTTGTTTGTGAAGAAGAAGGATGGATCCTTCCGTATGTGTATCGACTACCGTGAACTCAACAAATTGACGATCAAGAATCAGTATCCTCTTCCTCGTATTGACGATCTTTTCGATCAACTACAAGGATCGAGCATCTACTCCAAGATCGATTTGCGATCCGGTTATCACCAGTTGAGGGTGCAGGAAAGTGACGTTATGAAGACTGCATTCAGAACTCGTTACGGTCATTATGACTTTCTCGTTATGCCGTTCGGATTGACCAACGCACCTGCCGTGTTCATGGACCTTATGAATCGTGTCTGCAAGCCGTACCTGGATAAGTTCGTTATCGTCTTCATAGATGATATCCTAATCTACTCCAAGAGCGAAGAAGAGCATGAGCAACATCTCCGATTAGTGCTTGAACTCTTGAGACAAGAGCAACTTTATGCGAAATTCTCCAAGTGTGAATTTTGGTTGAAGGAAGTCCAATTTCTGGGTCATGTTGTGAGCGACCAGGGTATCAAAGTTGACCCCACCAAGATTGAAGCTATCAGCAAGTGGGAAACCCACGCTACTCCGATACACATTCGCCAATTTCTAGGTCTCGCCGGTTACTACCGAAGATTTATTGAAGGATTCTCTCTGATTGCGCGTCCTTTGACCTCGCTGACTCACAAAGGGAAGAAGTTCATTTGGGAACCCGCACACGAATCATCATTTCAAACCTTGAAGAAGAAGTTGACCACCGCACCTATCTTATCACTTCCTGAAGGCAGTGACGATTTCGTCATTTATTGCGATGCATCAAAAAGTGGTTTTGGTTGTGTACTGATGCAAAGATCAAAGGTTATCGCTTACGCTTCTCATCAACTGAAGATTCACGAACGGAACTACACTACTCACGATCTTAAACTTTGAGCCGTTGTCTTTGCATTAAAGCTGTGTAGACATTATCTTTATGGAACTAAGAGCACTATTTTTACCGACCACAAGAGCCTCCAACACATCTTTGATAAGAAGCAACTGAATATGAGGCAGCGTCGATGGATCGAGAAGCTGAACGACTACGATTGTGAACTTCGCTATCATCCTGGCAAGGCCAATATTGAAATGCCTCGGGTAATCGATTGGTAGCCTTTGGAAGCAGTTCACCTAGCCGAACCGGTTAGGGATTTACTAGTCCAGAGGTATGGTAGCTCTACATTTAATGATTGGATCCGCTTATTTACTACTCGTAGAACTATATATAGAGAATGGCGTGTTGAATTACTGACGCTTTAAGCCGAAAGGAGAGGATGGCACCTCTTCTTGTTAGGGCTATGAACATCACCATACATTCGAATCTCAACAGCCAAATCCGAGTAGCCCAAGATGAGGCTCTCATGGAGGAGAACATATCTCACGAACATGTGAACATACTTGTCTCTCGATTCGAGGTTAGGGAGACTAAACTCCAATGTTATGCCGAAAGGATTTGGGTACCTCTTTATGGAGATCTATGGAACCTCATACTTGATGAAGCACACAAGTCAAGATATTCGATTCATCCCGGAGCGGGAAAAATGTACCACGATCTTAAAGAACAGTATTGGTGGTCGAATCTTAAGAAGGACGTTGCAACTTTTGTTGGTAAGTGTCTGACTTGTTCGAAAGTTAAGGCTGAGCATCAGAGGCCCTCTGGATTACTTCAACAACTGGAAATCCCACAATGGAAGTGGGAAAGGATAACAATGGATTTCACCACCAAGCTACCAAAGACGGTGGGCGGATACGATACCATCTGGGTTATCGTTGACCGTCTTACTAAATCTGCACACTTCCTAGCTATGAAGGAAATGGATACGATGGAGAGACTCGCTCAACTATACATCAAAGAGGTTGCATCTCATCATGGTGTACCTTTATCGATCATCTCAGATCGCGATCCCCGTTTTGCTTCTAGATTTTGGTGTTCTTTGCAAGAAGCCATGGGAACCCGCCTCGACATGAGTACTGCATATCACCCACAGACCGACGGGCAAAGTGAACGAATGATTCAGACCTTGGAAGACATGTTGCGTGCATGTGTTATTGATTTCGAAAAGGCCTGGGAAAGGCATTTGCCGTTAGCCAAATTCTCGTACAACAACAGTTATCACTCGAGTATTAATGCTGCACCTTTTGAAGCATTGTATGGCCGCAAGTGCTGATCTCCTATTTGTTGGGCCGAAGTAGGTGAAAAGCAAATCACCGGACCCGAGGTAGTCCATGAAACAACGGAGAAGATTGCTCAGATTCAAGCCAGACTTAAGACGGCCCATGATCGCCAAAAGAGTTATACCGATCTTAAACGTAAAGACTTTGAATTCAATGTTAGTGACCGTGTAATGTTGAAGGTTGCACCTTGGAAAGGTGTGATTCATTTTGGAAAACGTGGAAAGTTGAACCCACGATACATTGGTCCTTTCAAAATTTTGGAGCGTGTTGGACCCGTTGCTACCGTTTGGATCTTCCAACACAATTGAGCTCAGTTCATCCTACCTTCCACGTGTCAAACTTGAAGAAGTGTCTTGCTGCACCTGAACTTATCATACCACTAGAAGAACTTACGATTGACGACAAACTCCACTTCGTGTAAGAACCTGTTGAAATTATGGACCGTGAGGTTAAAACTTTGAAATGCAACAAGATTCCGATCGTCCGAGTATGATGGAATGCCAAACGAGGACCTGAGTTTACCTGAGAGCGAGAGGATCAAATGATGCAAAAGTATCCTCACCTTTTCCCGACTCCTCCATCTACCTCAGCTTAAAATTTCAGGACGAAATTTTCTTTAACAGGTGGGTAATGTAACGACCCTGGATTTTCCAACGTTTATTTATTAATATTTATTATTAATACTTGTGATTATATGAATGTATTGTTATACATTTACTTGTTACCATGATTGACTTTTAATTGCCCGACATGTCTTTGTGACACACGTACATTACACGAATAATATTTTCAGATATTATTTACATTCATGATTGACTTTTATTAATCATTTTAATTAACTAAGGTTACTAGTTAATTACTTGGGCTTTTGTTTGGATTATTACTTAATTGGACTTGGGCTTAATATTAATGGACTTAGAAGCCCACCCTACTTCCTTAATGGACTATTTAGCCCATCTTAATATGCAAGTAATACTTTAGAACTAAACTAGATGGTTTAAGTGCTCATGGAATCTAGTTACCACTTACTTGCACCTAGTTCCCATTCAAGGCCACCTTATGACCAACTTTTTAGCCAATTACATGCATGAACTAGTGGACTAATCCCTCCTCCCCTTTTGATCCCCTAACCGTCGGCCATACTAGAGCAAGAGGGAGTTTTTGTTTCAGTTTTTGTATCACTTTATCTTGCATTCTCTCATTTCAAACTCACACTTCAAACTTGCATTTCATTTTTCTCTCATCTTTTCTCTCTAAGATTGTAAGTAACAAGCTTCTTTCTCTCCTCTCTTCTTTGTCAAAACCATAACATATACACTCTCATATCATCATCATTTGTTTGTTTTATCACTTGTTCTTGGTTGTTGTTTAGTTACTTGTCTTTGTTAGTTGTTACTTACTAGTTACAAGAATCAAACTTTCTAGTTTAATTCTTCTTATTATCTTGTATTACAAGAACAAACAAGAACAAAACTTCCTAGTTTATGTTCTACATTCATTGTTTTAAAAGATTGTAAGTTCATGTGTTGTAAATCATTACTTGTGATCCATGTTTGTAAACTTAAAGTTTACTTTCCTTAAAGATCAAGAATTTGGCTTGAATCTTTAAAAGTATGAAATCCATGAACTTATTACTTGTTTATTTAGTTTATTACTTCATTTCTTTCACTTATTCAATTCGTGTTTGTTGTATAATGGTCAAGTGTTACTAGTTAATCTTGATCTCAAACTTTCTTGAACTAAAGTTGACTTTATTACTTAGGATTCAACTTAATAACTTTAGATCTAGACCTTTTGGTCTTGGATCTTCAAGATCTAACTAAGAACTATGTTCTACATCTTAAGATCTTGATTAGTTAGTTTACTTTCAAGTTTGTAGTTCAATATTACTTTTATAGTTCATGTATGTGTCGGATCTAAGATTTTGATGTAACTTTGGTTCATCAAGCTACTTGCAACACTTAAATGAGTTGTGCTACATGTCTTAGATTTACATAAGTGTTATGATGGTCAAACCTTGGTTAAAATGATGCAAACACATCAACGAGTTGTACACTTGAAGCTATATGCATCAAGGATGAGAACCGTGATAAGCATCGAACACCAAGAAACCACCGGAACCTACTGTTTACTGTTTTCTGGAACAGACCCACATACCCGGGCTACTGTAAAGTTTATTTTCAGTTAGCTTGTTCTAGTAGATAATTTTTCGTTTAAGACTCGTCTTAATCCGAGTTACGGTTTAGTATTTATGGCCTTCCGAGTGTCACTATGTCCTTTTAACGTTGTGCTGAAAATTCTGACCTACTCGCACTTAGACTATTGCCACGGTCAAACAAAGACGAGTTTGCTTCTGAAATTTTTACCACAACTAAAGGTGTCATATACGGATCCATGATCACTGGTCTCACCTTATTTCAGTAGATATTGAGGCCGTGGTGACTGATCCAATTCAGCCTTTGTTTTAAACTCTTTTCATGAACGAAACTTACTTTACACCTTTTGTTTCATGATCAATGATGATGACCCTTAAGACCTAATTTACATACATTTAAACCTATTGGGACGATTTACTGACTTAGTACTATTTGACTTAGGTTGAGGACTTTCCGGACCTACGTACTTGCTTACTTCCCGACTCGACTTTACCACTACTTTACACTGTGAGTTATAGCATCCCTTTTTACTTTAACTATTTTGGGAACTGAGAATACATGCGCATTTTACATTTTCAATACTAGGCATGAGTACTTAAACTTTATATATGTGTGGGTTATACAACGGCATAAACATTCCCTTTAGCTCGGTAACGTTTAGTCGTTGGTTTTTGAACTGGTGAACGCGAATCTTAGATATGGATCCATAGGGTTTAACATCCCCACTCGGGCTAGTAGCGCTAGCATTTAACGGGTGTTTAATACGTCGTAAACATACACACTTGCCAAGTGTACTTTCAGGGGGTTATAAATGTTAAGTTAGTTACCAAGTGCCCACGGTTAAACATATACTTTATCATCTGTTTTGAAACGCTCTTTGTAGCACTGAAATCTCGTGGCCTACCTTACATACTGTTATACTTAAACTATAGCTCACCAACCTTTGTGTTGACGTTTTTAAGCATGTTTTTCTCAGGTGCTTAAGGTTAGCCGCTTCCGCTGTTGTACTAGTCTTGCTGTAGACACCCGCTGCTTTAGAGATGTCACCGCATGAACGTTTATCTTGCATTCATAAACATTATTACTTTTGAAACTATGATTTGTAATGACCTAAGGGTCACGCATTATTAATTGCTTCTATTCATAGAAGCATACTTTTGATGTAAAACATTCGACGTTAGTTATGACGTCACCTTTTATCATGAATGCAAACTTATTTTGAAATAGCATATAGTGTTTGACCTTGTAATGATCCTGTTGTTGATGATTCGTACACGATGGTTTTGTACGGGGCATCACAACCTCGACTTGGTGATAGGTATATTCACTATCAACAATTTATTAGCTTCTGTTCTATTTGATACTGGTGCCGATAGAAGTTATGTATGTAGACATTTTTGCGATAAAATAAATTGGTCGTTAGTTACCTTAAAGGAGAGTATGCTTGTAGAGGTAGCCAATGGAAAACTTGAGAAAGTTGACCATACTAGCCGAGGAGCCATTATCAACATAGCTGGTGTGGATTTCGAGATTGACTTGATACCCATTAAGTTGGGAAGCTTTGATGTTATTGTCGTTATGGACTGGTTGACCAAGATAAGGGCTGAAATTATCTGTGGAGATAAAGCTCTTCGTATACCACAAGGAGACGGTGAGCCGCTGATTATTTACGGAGAGAGATGTACCTTGAAGCTGAACCTCATTAGTTGCGTGAAAGCGCAAAAGATCATGAGGAAAGGACGTCTTACTGTGCTAGCACATGTGAAAACGTTAGAAACCGAGGTGAAGAGCGTGGATGACGTACGAATTGTGAACGAATTTTCCGATGACTTTCCAGAAGAATTGCCTGGATTACTGCCACCGAGAGCAGTGGAGTTTCAGATCGATTTAGTACCAGGAGCTGCACCTGTAGCTCGTGCACCTTATCGACTCGCACCTTTCGAGATGCAAGAATTGCAGAGCCAATTACAAGAACTGCTAGATCGTGGATTTATCTAACCAAGTTTCTCGCCTTGGGGCGCACCTGTTTTATTTGTGAAGAAGAAGGATGGATCTTTCCGTATGTGCATCGACTACCGTGAACTCAACAAATTAACGATCAAGAATAGGTATCCTCTTCCCCGAATTGACGATCTTTTTGATCAACTACAAGGATCGAGCGTCTACTCTAAGATCGATTTGCGATTCGGTTATCACCAGTTGAGGGTGAAAGAGAGCGATGTAATGATGACTGCATTCAGAACTCATTATGGTCATTACGAGTTTCTCGTAATGCCATTCGGGTTAACCAATGCACCTGCCGTGTTCATGGATCTCATGAATCGTGTCTGCAAGCCATACCTGGATAAGTTCGTTATCGTCTTCATAGATGATATCCTCATCTACTCCAAGTGCGAAGAAGATCATGAAAAATATCTTCGATTAGTGCTTCAACTCTTGAGACAAGAGCAACTTTATGCGAAATTCTCCAAGTGTGAATTTTGGTTGAAGGAAGTCCAATTTCTGGGTCATGTTTTGAGCGACAAGGGTATTAAAGTTGATCTCGCCAATATTGAAGCTATCAATAAGTGGGAAACCCCCACTACTCCAACTTACATTCGCCAATTTCTAGGTCTCGCCGGTTACTACCGAAGATTTATTGAAGGTTTCTCTCTAATTACGCGTCCTTTGACCGCGTTGACTCACAAAGGGAAGAAGTTCATTTGGGAACCCGCACACGAATCAGCATTTCAAACCTTGAAGAAGAAGTTGACCACCGCACCTATCCTATCTCTTCCTGAAGGCAGTGACGATTTCTTCGTTTATTGCGATGCTTCGAAAAGTGGTTTTGGTTGTGTACTGATGCAAAGATCAAAGGTTATTGCCTATGCTTCTCGTTAACTAAAGATTCACGAGCGGAACTACACTACTCACGATCTCGAACTGGGATCCGTTGTCTTCGCATTAAAACTGTGGAGACACTATCTTTATGGAACTAAGATCACTATTTTCACCGATCATAAAAGCCTCCAACTCATCTTCGATCAGAAGCAACTGAACATAAGACAGCATCGATGGATCGAGACGTTGAATGACTATGATTGTGAACTTCATTATCATCCTAGCAAGGCCAATGTTGTAGCTGATGCTTTGAGCCGAAAGGAGAGGATGACACCTCTTCGTGTTCGGGCACTGAACATCACCATCCATTCGAATCTCAACAGCCAGATCCGAGTGGCCCAAGATGAGGCACTCAAGGAGGAGAATATATCTCACGAACATTTGAACATTCTTGTCTCTAAATTCGAGGTTAAGGAGTCTAGACTCCGATGTTATGCCAGAAGAATTTGGGTACCACGTTATGGAGATCTAAGGAGCCTTATACTTGATGAAGCCCACATCGAGATATTCGATTCACCCCGGAGCGGGAAAAATGTACCACGATCTTAAGGAATAGTACTGGTGGCTAAATCTTAAGAAGGACGTTGCAACGTATGTTGGTAAGTGTTTGACTTGCTCGAAAGTTAAGGCCGAACATCAAAGAACTTCTGGGTTACTTCAACAACCAGAAATCCCACAATGGAAGTGGGAAAGGATAACAATGGACTTTATTACCAAGCTACCAAAGACGGTGGGTGGATACGATACCATTTGGGTTATCGTTGACCGTCTTACTAAATCTACACACTTTATAGCGATGAAGGAAACGGATACGATGGAGAGACTTCCTCAACTATACATCAAAGAGGTTGTATCTCGTCATGGTGTACATTTATCGATCATCTCAGATCGAGATCCCCGTTTTGCTTCTAGATTTTGGAGTTCTTTACAAGAATCCATGGGAACCCGTCTCGACATGAGTACTGCTTATCACCTACAGACCGACGGGCAAAGTGAACGAATGATTCAGACTTTGGAGGACATGTTGTGTGCATGTGTCATTGATTTCGGAAAGGCCTGGGAAAGGCATTTGCCATTAGCCGAATTCTCGTACAATAACAGTTACCACTCGAGCATTAATGCCGCACCTTTTGAAGAGTTGTATGGCCGCAAGTGCCGATCTCCTATTTGTTAGGCCGAAGTAGGCGAAAAGCAAATCACTGGACCCGAGGTAGTCCATGAAACAACGGAGAAGATTGCCCAGATTCAAGCGAGACTTAAGACGGCTCGTGATCGCCAAAAGAGTTATGCCGACCTTAAATGTAAACACTTTGAATTCAACGTCGGTGACCGTGTAATGTTGAAGGTTGCACCTTGGAAAGGTGTGATTCATTTTGGAAAACGTGGAAAGTTAAACCCACGATACATTGGTCCTTTTGAAATCTTGGAACGGGCTGGACCCGTTGCTTACCGTTTGGATCTCCCAACTCAATTGAGCTCAGTTCATCCTACCTTCCACGTATCAAATTTGAAGAAGTGTCTTGCTACACCGGAACTTATCATACCACTGGAAGAACTTACGATTGATGACAAACTCCATTTCGTGGAAGAGCCTGTCGAAATTATGGACCGCGAGGTCAAAACTTTGAAATGCAACAAGATTCCGATCGTCCGAGTACGGTGGAATTCCAAACGAGGACCCGAGTTTACCTGGGAGCGAGAGGACCAAATGATGCAGAAGTATCCTTACCTTTTCCCAACACCTCCATCTACCTCAGCTTAAAATTTCGGGACGAAATTTTCTTTAACAGGTGGGTAATGTAACAACCCGGAATTTTCCAATGTTATTATTAATATATATTATTAATACTTGCGCTTTAATAAATGTATTTATATACATTTACTTGTTATTTTATTTAAATTTCCATGGCCCGACTAGTCTTTGTGACACGCGTACTTTTCACGAATAATATTTTTGAATATTATTTACATTCATGATTAATTAATATTAGTCATTTTTAATTAACCAAGGTTAGTGGTTAATTACTTGGGCTTTATGTATTTAATTGCATCCTTACTTGGACTTGGGCCTTTAATTAATAAACTTGGACTAGTAAGCCCACCCTACACTTTTAATGGACTTGTAAGCCCATGTTTTAAGTTAGTATTACATTAAGGTTAATCAAGGTTAATTAAACTAATTAGGAGACCAAGTTGTCTCAAGCATGCAAGAGTTACTTTAACTTGTTACTCAATTTAGCTCACACCACATTCCCACACTAGAAAGCAAGTCTTGACTTCCCTTGATTGGCCTCCAAATCGTCGACTTTAGCTAGCATATGGGGGAGTTCCATTTTCATTTTCTTGTTACATATTTGCTTGCATTTCATTTCCATTTCACACACATACAAAACACTTAATTTTTTCTCTCATTTCTTCTCTCAAACTAGTAAGTAGCAAGATTATTTCCTCTTCCTTTTCTCTCCTCAAAACCGTAGCTATACACCTCATCACAATCATTATATGTTCTTGCTTAATGTTTAATTACTTACTAGTTATTGTTGTTTGTTGTTAAAGATCAAACTTATTAGTTTGCATCTTCATAAATCTTGGTTACTTTCCATCTCTTATTTGATGAAAACCAACAACAAAGAACCTAAAACTTACTAGTTTGTGGTTCTATACTTAAGTGTTTTCAAGACTAAAAGTTCATAAGTTTATAATCTTCTTTGTTCACATGTTTGTAGACTTGAATCCTTAAGATTCAAAACTTTAGTTAGAATCTTCTCAAGTATGAAGCAAATATAAACATAATACTTATAGATCTAGTATATTTCTTCATTTTTACTTACTTTAAATTTGTGTTTGATTGTTCATGGTCAAGTATTACTAGTTAAAACTTGATCTCATACTTCTTGAAACCAAAGTTAACTTTGTAAGTTCAAGAACATGGAAGTTTAACTTTCTAGTTACAACTTCATAAACTTGTGTTGGATTTAACTTAATAACTTTAGATCTAGACTTTTGGGTCTAGGATCTTCAAGATCTAACTAAGAACTATCCTAAGATCTTGTTTGCTTAAGTTTAATTTCAAGTTGTAGCTTAATATTACTTGTATAACTCTTGTATGTGTTGGATCTAAGATTTGGATGTAAATTTGGTTCATCAAACTTCATACAACTCTTAAGTGAGTTGTGCTACATGTCTTAGACTTACACTTGTGTCATGATAGCCAAAACTTGGTTAATATTACATTTAGAGTTCATGTATGTGTCGGATCTAAGATCTTGATGTAACTTTGGTTCATCAAACTACTTGCAACACTTAATTGAGTTGTGATACTCATCTTAGACTTACACTTGTGTTATAATGGTCAAAACTTGATAAAGATGATTCAAACACATCAACGAGTTGTACACTTGAAGCTATATGCATCAAGGATGAGAACCGTGATAAGCATCGAGCACCAAGAACCCACCAGAACACTAAACCTACTGTTTTTCGGGTCTGATCAGAATACCTGAGCTACTGTAAAGTTGATTTTCAGTTATCTCTGTTCGAGTAGATAATTTTTCATGTAAGACTCGTCTTAATCCGAATTACGGTTTAGGATTTATGGCCCTCCGAGTGTCACTATGTCCTTTTAACGTTGTGCTGAAAATTCTAACCTACTCGCACTTAGACCGTCGCCACGGTCAAACGAAGACGAGTTTGCTTCTGGAATTTTTACAGAAACTAAAGGACTCATATACGGAGCCATGGCCACTGGTCTTACCTCAATTCAGTAGGTATAGAGGCTGTGGCGACTGATCGAAGTCAGCCTTTGTTTTAAACTCTTTTCTAGAATGAAACTTACTTTATACTTTTTTTTTGATGATGAATGATGATGACCCTTAAGACCTAATTTACATACTTATAAACCTATTGAGATGATTTACTGACTTAGTAACTTTTGACTTAGGTTGAGGACCTTCCGGACCTACATACTTGCTTACTTTCTCGAGTCAACTTTACTACTACTTTACCACTGTGAGTTATAGCATCCCTCTTTACTTTAAACTATTTTGGAAACTGAGAATTCATGCATATTTTATGTTTTACATACTAGGCACGAGTACTTAAACTTAATATATGTGTGGGTTATACAATGGCATAAACATTACCTTTAGCTCGGTAACGTTTAGTCATTGGTTTTTGAACCGGTAAATGCGAATCTTAGATATGGATCCATAGGGTTTGACATCCCCACTCGGGCTAGTCGTGCTAGCATTTAACGGGTGTTTAATACTTCATAAACATACGCACTCGTCAAGTGTACTTTCAGGGGGTTATAAACGTTAAGTTAGTTACCAAGTACCCACGGTTAAACATATACTTTACATACTATTTTGAAACGCTCTTTGTAGCACTAAAATCTCGTGGCCTACCTTACATTACTGTTATACTTAAACTATAGCTCACCAACCCTTGTGTTGACGTTTTTAAACATGTTTTTCTCAGGTGCTTAAGGTTGCTTCCGCTGTTGTACTAGTCATGCCTCGTAGACTTCCGCTGTGCTTTACTAGAGATTTCACCGCATGAAACACTTTATCTTGCATTAAAATTTTAATACTTTTGAAACAATGATTTGTAAAGACCTAAGGGTCACGCACTATTATCTTTGCTTCTATTCATAGAAGCATACTTTTGATGTAAAACATTCGACGTTAGTTATGACGTCACCTTTTATCATGAATGCAAACTTGTTTTGAAAACGCATATAGTGTTTGACCTTGTAATGATCATGTTGTTGATGGTCCGTACATGTTGATTTAGTACGGGGCATCACATATGTGGTTACTTGTGAAGAAACTGGCTGGCTTGCAATCTTGGAGGTTACGTCCTTTATTAATCTGCTCATTTGTCATCCTTTATTCTTCTACTCTACTTTATTGCACGGGTTGCCTCCCGAGAAGCGCTTTTGTTTAAAGTAGTTGGCTCGGCCGTAGCGATGCTTAGAAAGCAAACATTCCCCTCTGGTAGTTGTAATCTTGGTATTCTCGAGAGAATGTGAGTATTGGTGGATAAATCCTGAGAAAGTGTCGGACCAAAAGTGGTAGAAGATCCGGTACTTCTCTTGAAGATCTTTTGAAAGATAGGTAGTGTGGAGTTTTGGCTCGTAATAAATCTTGAAGTATGATGAGAATATGATCCACGGCTCTGCTGGTTGACCCATGAATGTCATTCATTGAGGCAGTGCTGGTGGTGATTATCTCTCTGATAGGATGCTCATTTCGGAGGTCTTCAAATAGTGTTAGAAACTGTATCTTCAGTGTCTCAAAATTTCGGAATGGTGATCTCCACAGTAAGAGTCTATAGCTTTGCACAGATTGGTCAAAAGGCGAAGCTGAAAAGAAGTGAAAAGCAATCCTGAACCAAGCATTAATGTCACCGTCTTTGAGTATATCTCCCGACATCCAGCTTTAAATATGAAACTTGGGTCTGTGGATTCGTGGAAGATACGTGCTATCTATTTTGTTACGTAGGTGGCAATGTTGACTCGGTCTGGTTCAAGATGTGAAAACGGACTGTTGCGTCTTACTTCTTCTGTGACTACATCTCGTAACTCTTTGATAATTAGATCAGGGTGATGATCAATTGTTACATAAATCACTAGCCTGTCTGGTGTGCTTTCGAAATTATTACTTTCCAAGAGAGCGAAAAAGCTGTGAATATCCTCGATCATTTGCAAATCAGAGTGATAAGTAGGGTGTACGGTGGAATGATCCAGATGCTTCCGGATGAGAGTCAGTAGTGCTCGTTGGTTTGCTGAGAAATGAAGTGCAGATCCGACTAAGGTGTTGTAAACCTTAGAGTAAATGATCTACTGATCTCAACAGAATCTTGTCTCAAGAATAGTGCGAACCACTGAATTGTGCTCTCGTTTCCTTTCTTCGCGGTAGATATGATCGTGAAGGGTATTGATAAAGTCTTGAATGCGCTCTTCTAGGATTTCAACATTATTGTCTTCTCTCTATAGATAGAGGTTGTATTCTTCTCGGATAGCCATGATTCATTCCGTTAAGCGTAGCGTGAAATCAATTGTTGATTTACGGATGGCTTCGAGAATGTTTTCAAATTCATCGGTATTATTGATGAAGGTTATCATATCGGCCTGCGTAGATATGACAGGAATCTGATCTAAAGAAGAGTCCGGCTCCTCCTAATCTGGTTCAGGTGGAGAATATGAGTTATCCAGAATGTCTTCATGTTGCTATTCCTCGTCATCATCGGTATAATAGTCTTCTGAAGATTCGTCTGATGAACGGGCTTCTTCAGTATTCTGGTTCTCTACTTTGACACTTGCAGTGTTAATTTCTATATCTTTAACCTCAACCTTATCAATCTTCTTTTCGAAACGAATGATTAAGCTGTGATCTTCCGTATCAAGCCTCATTAATTCTTCGTGACGCTTCATGCTTAGAGAGGGTATTATCGCAGTTTTTTTTACGTCTCACATTTCCTCTTCTTCCTCAGGTTCTTCCTCTTCCTTTATTTCTTTCCTGGGATCCTCTTCTTCCATTTCTGGGTCGTCTGCAGACTGTGATTCGACACCCATCTTGTAGTGACCCGAACTTTTCCATGTTTATATATATTAATTGAGATTGATATTTACATGATTAAATGTTTTCAACATGTTAAGCAATCAAACTTGTTAAGACTTGATTAATTGAAATATGTTTCATATAGACAATTGACCACCCAAGTTGACCGGTGATTCACGAACGTTAAAACTTGTAAAAACTATATGATGACATATATATGGATATATATATAGTTAACATGATACTATGATAAGTAAACATATCATTAAGTATATTAACAATGAACTACATATGTAAAAACAAGACTACTAACTTAATGATTTTTAAACGAGACATATATGTAACGATTATCGTTGTAAAGACATTTAATGTATATATATCATATTAAGAGATATTAATACATGATAATATCATGATAATATAATAATTTAAAATCTCATTTGATATTATAAACATTGGGTTAACAACATTTAACAAGATCGTTAACCTAAAGGTTTCAAAACAACACTTACATGTAACGACTAACGATGACTTAACGACTCAGTTAAAATGTATATACATGTAGTGTTTTAATATGTATTTATACACTTTTGAAAGACTTCAATACACTTATCAAAATACTTCTACTTAACAAAAATGCTTACAATTACATCCTCGTTCAGTTTCATCAACAATTCTACTCGTATGCACCCGTATTCGTACTCGTACAATACAGAGCTTTTAGATGTATGTACTATTGGTATATACACTCCAATGATCAGCTCTTAGCAGTCCATGTGAGTCACCTAACACATGTGGGAACCATCATTTGGCAACTAGCATAAAATATCTCATAAAATTACAAAAATATGAGTAATCATTCATGACTTATTTACATTAAAACAAAATTACATATCCTTTATATCTAATCCATACACCAACGACCAAAAACACCTACAAACACTTTCATTCTTCAATTTTCTTCATCTAATTG
This sequence comes from Rutidosis leptorrhynchoides, assembly GCF_046630445.1. Lineage (NCBI taxonomy): Eukaryota > Viridiplantae > Streptophyta > Magnoliopsida > Asterales > Asteraceae > Rutidosis > Rutidosis leptorrhynchoides. The sequence continues at coordinate 596,357,319 of NC_092334.1, forward strand.
ATCTCTCTCAAGTTCTATCTTCAAGTTCTCTGTGTTCTTCATATATTCTACAAGTTCTAGTTACATAAAATCAAGAATATTTTCAAGTTTGCTAGCTCACTTCCAATCTTGTAAGGTGATCATCCAACCTCAAGAAATCTTTGTTTCTTACAGTAGGTTATCATTCTAATACAAGGTAATAATCATATTCAAACTTTGGTTCAATTTCTATAACTATAACAATCTTATTTCAAGTGATGATCTTACTTGAACTTGTTTTCGTGTCATGATTCTGCTTCAAGAACTTCGAGCCATCCAAGGATCCGTTGAAGCTAGATCCATTTTTCTATTTTCCAGTAGGTTTATCCAAGGAACTTAAGGTAGTAATGATGTTCATAACATCATTCGATTCATACATATAAAGCTATCTTATTCGAAGGTTTAAACTTGTAATCACTAGAACATAGTTTAGATAATTCTAAACTTGTTCGCAAACAAAAGTTAATCCTTCTAACTTGACTTTTAAAATCAACTAAACACATGTTATATATCTATATGATATGCTAACTTAATGATTTAAAACCTGGAGACACGAAAAACACCGTAAAACCGGATTTACGCCGTCGTAGTAACACCGCGGGCTGTTTTGGGTTAGTTAATTAAAAACTATGATAAAATTTGATTTAAAAGTTGTTATTCTGAGAAAATGATTTTTATTATGAACATGAAACTATATCCAAAAATAATGGTTAAACTCAAAGTGGAAGTATGTTTTCTAAAATGGTCATCTAGACGTCGTTCTTTCGACTGAAATGACTACCTTTAAAAAAACGACTTGTAACTTATTTTTCTGACTATAAACCTATACTTTTTCTGTTTAGATTCATAAAATAGAGTTCAATATGAAACTATAGCAATTTGATTTACTCAAAACGGATTTAAAATGAAGAAGTTATGGGTAAAACAAGATTGGATAATTTTTCTCATTTTAGCTACGTGAAAATTGGTAACAAATCTATTCCAACCATAACTTAATCAACTTGTATTGTATATTATGTAATCTTGAGATACCATAGACACGTATACAATGTTTCGACCTATCATGTCGACACATCTATATATATTTCGGAACAACCATAGACACTCTATATGTGAATGTTGGAGTTAGCTATACAGGGTTGAGGTTGATTCCAAAATATATATAGTTTGAGTTGTGATCAATACTGAGATACGTATACACTGGGTCGTGGATTGATTCAAGATAATATTTATCGATTTATTTCTGTACATCTAACTGTGGACAACTAGTTGTAGGTTACTAACGAGGACAGCTGACTTAATAAACTTAAAACATCAAAATATATTAAAAGTGTTGTAAATATATTTTGAACATACTTTGATATATATGTATATATTGTTATAGGTTCGTGAATCAACCAGTGGCCAAGTCTTACTTCCCGACGAAGTAAAAATCTGTGAAAGTGAGTTATAGTCCCACTTTTAAAATCTAATATTTTTGGGATGAGAATACATGCAGGTTTTATAAATGATTTACAAAATAGACACAAGTATGTGAAACTACATTCTATGGTTGAATTATCGAAATCGAATATGCCTCTTTTTATTAAGTCTGGTAATCTAAGAATTAGGGAACAGACACCCTAATTGACGCGAATCCTAAAGATAGATCTATTGGGCCTAACAAACCCCATCCAAAGTACCGGATGCTTTAGTACTTCAAAATTTATATCATATCCGAAGGGTGTCCCGGAATGATGGGGATATTCTTATATATGCATCTTGTTAATGTCGGTTACCAGGTGTTCACCATATGAATGATTTTTATCTCTATGTATGGGATGTGTATTGAAATATGAAATCTTGTGGTCTATTATTATGATTTGATATATATAGGTTAAACCTATAGCTCACCAACATTTTTGTTGACGTTTTAAGCATGTTTATTCTCAGGTGATTATTAAGAGCTTCCGCTGTCGCATACTTAAATAAGGACGAGATTTGGAGTCCATGCTTGTATGATATTGTGTAAAAACTGCATTCAAGAAACTTATTTTGTTGTAACATATTTGTATTGTAAACCATTATGTAATGGTCGTGTGTAAACAGGATATTTTAGATTATCATTATTTGATAATCTACGTAAAGCTTTTAAACCTTTATTGATGAAATAAAGGTTATGGTTTGTTTTAAAATGAATGCAGTCTTTGAAAAACGTCTCATATAGAGGTCAAAACCTCGCAACGAAATCAATTAATATGGAACGTTTTTAATCAATAAGAACGGGACATTTCAGTTGGTATCCGAGCGTTGGTCTTAGAGAACCAGAATTTTGCATTAGTGTGTCTTATCGAGTTTGTTAGGATGCATTAGTGAGTCTGGACTTCGACCGTGTTTACTTGAAAAATGATTGCTTAACAAATTTTGTTGGAAACTATATATTTTTAACATGTGAATATTATGTGATATATTAATCTCTTAACGCGTTTGATATTATGTGATAGATGTCTACCTCTAGAACAAGTCCCATCGACTCACCTAATAATAATGAAGAGTCAAATGTAAATTGGAATGATTCGTGGACTGATTCACAAGTTCCCGAAGAGGAACCGGAAGAAGAATCGGAACCGGAAGAAGAATTGGAACCGGATGAAGAAATAGAACCGGTGGGGGAAATAATAAAACGATTAAGTAAAAGAAAATCCTCAACCAACCGACCAAGGTTAATTATGGTCAACGGTGTTTCCGCCAAGGAAGCAAAATATTGGGAGGATTACCAATTCTCCGATGAATCGGATTCCGACGAGAATTCCGATGATGTTATAGAAATTACCCCAACTGAATTTAAAAAGGCAAAAGAAAATAATAAGGGAAAGAGCATAAAAATAGAGAAATCTAATTCCAACCCCGATGAACTTTATATGTATCGTCAACCCCCGAAGTCCTTAAGTTGTAACAATGACCCGGGAACCTCTAAACCACCAGGTTTTTCTAAACCAATGTGAAAAACGACGGCTCGTATTAGGGGAACATCATATATCCCTAGAAACTTGGCAAAACGAACCAAAACCGAAGTAGAAGAAACAAGCGAGTCGGAATAAGATAGTTGTATTCGTGTGGTGTAATATATGTAATATAGTGTGCTTATGCTTTATGATATATGTAAAAATTGCTTGTATTAATAAGTATTTTTTTTTTATGAATCTAACTCTTGTCTATTTTACAGTATAAAAACACAAAATGGATAGACAACCCAATATTTTAAGAGACCTACCCGGAGACATGATTGATGAAATCTTGTCTAGAGTCGGTCAGAATTCTTCGGCACAACTATTTAAGGCGAGATCAGTTTGTAAGACATTCGAAGAACGTTCCAAGAATGCCTTAGTTTATAAAAGGCTTTCGTTCGAAAGATGGGGGATATCACATTGGGAAATCCATAAGTTACGATGTGTTAACTTTGACGCATATATTGCGGGGAACCCAAATGCTATTTTACGCAATGGGTTAAGAAATTATTTTGACTCAATATATCCGAATATTGGACTTCGTGATTTAGAAAAAGCGACTAACATGCAACATAAAGAAGCATGTTATGCTTACGGATTAGTAATGTTAACTTCTCACCAAAGTGAGAACAAGAACATCGGGCTACAACTATTAAACAAAACGTTCCCACAAGTGACGGAGTCGGTAATTGGGGTAAGAAATGAGGTTTTTAGATTGTTACGGGACTGTTGGACATTACGTAACCCTCGTCCCTTTGACGACGTTACAACACGATGTCTTATCAACGGCCATAATGGTTATGTTCCACAAGACCAAGGATGGGAAGTAATCCTAGTAAAACCAGAATGCATGACTTGTTTCTGGACGTATGAATTACGTGTCTTTATTGCCTTTGCTGAACGACTTGTGTACTAGCTAGAATTATCTTCACAACCATCTTGTATCAAATTTATTGTGTGCTATATTTCATGCTATATGTAAAATAAGCGGTATTGTAAGTTTGTAAAATATTGTGTAAAAGTTTGAACGCGAAATATTATTATAATCAGTTTTTCATATAGAATTGTAGTAGTTGAATTGTATATTAGCTACTAAGTATGAACTTAACGGGTAGGTACTACCCGAATTTAAACTTATAAAATGCTAATATGAAGAAAAAGCTTTTATAAATGAGTTCATATTATGCTACGAAATACTATTAACTACTCTTAATATTCTGTATGATTAACTTGTTCCATTTGACTATTTTGAAGGAAATGGCACCGACTACTCGACACACCGTGAATATGAATGAAGAGGAATTCCGTACTTTTCTAGATTCAAACATAGCCGCAGTACAGGCTGCGCTACATACCAACAATAACCTTGGATCTAGCAGTACAGGAAATCGTGTAGGATGCACCTACAAAGAATTCACTGCCTGCAAACCTTTGGAATTTGATGGAACCGAAGGACCGATCGGATTGAAGCGGTGGACCGAGAATGTCGAATCGGTGTTTGCCATAAGTAAGTGTACTGAAGAGGACAAAGTGATGTACACTACGCATACCTTCACAGGTTCTGCATTAACATGGTGGAATACCTATCTAGAGCAAGTGGGACAAGACGATGCGTACGCACTACCGTGGTCAGCATTCAAGCACTTGATGAACGAGAAATACCGTCCCAGAACCGAGGTCAATAAGCTCAAGACAGAACTTAGAGGGTTACGAACCCAAGGATTTGATATTACCATGAACGAAAGACGATTCACAGAATTGTGCCTATTGTGTCCGGGAGCGTTCGAAGATGAGGAAGAGAAGATCGACGCGTTTGTGAAAGGATTACCGGAAAGAATCCAAGAAGATATAAGTTCACACGAGCCCGCCTCCATACAACAGGCATGTAGAATGGCTCACAAACTAGTGAACTAGATTGAAGAAAGAATTAAATAACAGACTGCTGAAGAGGCCAATGTGAAGCAAGTCAAAAGAAAGTGGGAGGAAAACGGTGATAAGAATCACCAATACAACAACAACAGCAATTACAACAATAATCGTAACAATTATCCCAACAATCGCAACATCAATTGCAACTACAACAAACGGCCCAACAACAACAACAACAACAACAGCAGCAGCAACTACAACAATCATCCCAACAACAATAATAACCGCAACAACAACAACAACAACAATCAAAAGCAGCTATGCGAAAGGTGTGAAAAGTATCACTCGGGGTTCTGCACCAAATTTTGCAACAAGTGTAAAAGAAATGGTCATAGCGCGGCGAAGTGTGAGGTCTACGGACCAGGGGTTAATAGAACGAAAGGAACAAATGGTGTCGGAATGAGTAATGGCGGAGCAAGTAGTGTCGGAGCAAGTTATGCCAATGTAGTTTGTTATAAATGTGGAAAACCGGGCCACATTATTAGAAATTGCCCGAACCAGGAGAACACGAATGGACAAGGCCGCGGAAGAGTTTTCAATATTAATGCGACAGAGGCACAGGAAGACCCGGAGCTTGTTACGGGTACGTTTCTTATTGACAATAAATCTGCTTACGTTTTATTTGATTCGGGTGCGGATAGAAGCTACATGAGTAGAGATTTTGTGCTAAATTAAGTTGTCCATTGACGCCTTTGGATAGTAAATTTTTACTCGAATTAGCAAATGGTAAATTAATTTCAGCAGATAATATATGTCGGAATCGAGAAATTAAACTGGTTAGCGAAACATTTAAGATTGATTTGATACCAGTAGAGTTAGGGAGTTTTGATGTGATAATCGGTATGGACTGGTTGAAAGAAGTGAAAGCAGAGATCGTTTGTTACAAAAATGCAATTCGCATTATACGAGAAAAAGGAAAACCCTTAATGGTGTACGGAGAAAAGGGCAACACGAAGCTACATCTTATTAGTAATTTGAAGGCACAAAAACTAATAAGAAAAGGTTGCTATGCTGTTCTAGCACACGTCGAGAAAGTACAAACTGAAGAAAAGAGCATCAATGATCTTCCCATTGCAAAAGAATTTCTCGATGTATTTCCAAAAGAATTACCGGGATTACCCCCACATCGATCCGTTGAATTTCAAATAGATCTTGTACCAGGAGCTGCACCAATAGCTCGTGCTCCTTACAGACTCGCACCCAGCGAGATGAAAGAACTGCAAAGCCAATTACAAGAACTTTTAGAGCGTAGTTTCATTCGACCAAGCACATCACCGTGGGGAGTTCCTGTTTTGTTTGTCAAGAAGAAAGATGGTACATTCAGGTTGTGTATCGACTACCGAGAGTTGAACAAACTTACCATCAAGAACCGCTACCCACTACCGAGAATCGACGACTTATTTGATCAACTACAAGGCTCGTCTGTTTATTCAAAGATTGACTTACTTTCCGGGTATCATCAAATGCGGGTGAAAGAAGATGATATTCCAAAGACTGCTTTCAGAATAAGTTACAGCCATTACGAGTTTATGGTCATGCCGTTTGGTTTAACTAATGCACCAGCTGTGTTCATGGACCTTATGAACCGAGTGTGTGGACCATACCTTGAAAAGTTTGTCATTGTTTTCATTGATGACATACTTATTTACTCAAAGAATGACCAAGAACACGGTGAACATTTGAGAAAGGTGTTAGAAGTATTGAGGAAGGAAGAATTGTACGCTAAGTTTTCAAAGTGTGCATTTTGGTTGGAAGAAGTTCAATTCCTCGGTCACATAGTGAACAAAGAAGGTATTAAGGTGGATCCGCAAAGATAGAAACTGTTGAAAAGTGGAAAACCCCGAAAACTCCGAAACACATACGCCAGTTTTTAGGACTAGCTGGTTACTACAGAAGGTTCATCCAAGACTTTTCCAGAATAGCAAAACCCATGACTGCATTAACGCATAAAGGAAAGAAACTTGAATGGAATGATGAACAAGAGAAAGCGTTTCAGTTATTGAAGAAAAAGCTAACTACGGCACCTATATTGTCATTTCCTGAAGGGAATGATGATTTTGTGATTTATTGTGACGCATCAAAGCAAGGTCTCGGTTGTGTATTAATGCAACGAACGAAGGTGATTGCTTATGCGTCTAGACAATTGAAGATTCACGAACAAAATTATACGACGCATGATTTGGAATTAGGCGCGGTTGTTTTTGCATTAAAGACTTGGAGGCACTACTTATATGGGGTCAAAAGTATTATATATACCGACCACAAAAGTCTTCAACACATATTTAATCAGAAACAACTGAATATTAGGCAGCGTAGGTGGATTGAATTATTGAATGATTACGACTTTGAGATTCGTTACCACCCGGGGAAGGCAAATGTGGTAGCCGATGCCTTGAGCAGGAAGGACAGAGAACCCATTCGAGTAAAATCTATGAATATAATGATTCATAATAACCTTACTACTCAAATAAAGGAGGCGCAACAAGGAGTTTTAAAAGAGGGAAATTTAAAGGATGAAATACCCAAAGGATTGGAGAAGCATCTTAATATTCGGGAAGACGGAACCCGGTATAGGGCTGAAAGGATTTGGGTACCAAAATTTGGAGATATGAGAGAAATGGTACTTAGAGAAGCTCATAAAACCAGATACTCAATACATCCTGGAACGGGGAAGATGTACAAGGATCTCAAGAAACATTTTTGGTGGCCGGGTATGAAAGCCGATGTTGCTAAATACGTAGGAGAATGTTTGACGTGTTCTAAGGTCAAAGCTGAGCATCAGAAACCATCAGGTCTACTTCAACAACCCGAAATCCCGGAATGGAAATGGGAAAACATTACCATGGATTTCATCACTAAATTGCCAAGGACTGCAAGTGGTTTTGATACTATTTGGGTAATAGTTGATCGTCTCACCAAATCAGCACACTTCCTGCCAATAAGAGAAGATGACAAGATAGAGAAGTTAGCACGACTGTATTTGAAGGAAGTCATCTCCAGACATGGAATACCAATCTCTATTATCTCTGATAGGGATGGTAGATTTATTTCAAGATTCTGGCAGACATTACAGCAAGCATTAGGAACTCGTCTAGACATGAGTACTGCCTATCATCCACAAACTGATGGGCAGAGCGAAAGGACAATACAAACGCTTGAAGACATGCTACGCGCATGTGTTATTGATTTCAGAAACAGTTGGGATCGACATCTACAGTTAGCAGAATTTTCCTACAACAACAGCTACCATTCAAGCATTGAGATGGCGCCGTTTGAAGCACTTTATGGTAGAAAGTGCAGGTCTCCGATTTGTTGGAGTGAAGTGGGGGATAGACAGATTACGGGTCCGAAGATTATACAAGAAACTACCGAGAAGATCATCCAAATTGAACAACGGTTGAAAACCGCCCAAAGTCAACAAAAGAGCTACGCTGACATTAAAAGAAAAGATATAGAATTTGAAATTGGAGAGATGGTCATGCTTAAAGTTGCACCTTGGAAAGGCGTTGTTCGATTTGGTAAACGAGGGAAATTAAATCCAAGGTATATTGGACCATTCAAGATTATTGATCGTGTCGGACCAGTAGCTTAGCGACTTGAGTTACCTCAACAATTCGCGGCTGTACATAACACTTTCCACGTCTCGAATTTGAAGAAATGTTTTGCTAAAGAAGATCTCACTATTCCGTTAGATGAAATCCAAATCAACGAAAAACTTCAATTCATCGAAGAACCCGTCGAAATAATGGATCGTGAGGTTAAAAGACTTAAGCAAAACAAGATACCAATTGTTAAGGTTCGATGGAATGCTCGTAGAGGACCCGAGTTCACCTGGGAGCGTGAAGATTAGATGAAGAAGAAATACCCGCATCTATTTCCAGAAGATTCGTCAACACCTTCAACAGCTTAAAATTTCGGGACAAAATTTATTTAACGGGTAGGTACTGTAGTGACCCGAACTTTTCCATGTTTATATATATTAATTGAGATTGATATTTACATGATTAAATGTTTCCAACATGTTAAGCAATCAAACTTATTAAGACTTGATTAATTGAAATATGTTTCATATAGACAATTGACCACCCAAGTTGACCGGTGATTCACGAACGTTAAAACTTGTAAAAACTATATGATGACATATATATGGATATATATATAGTTAACATGATACTATGATAAGTAAACATATCATTAAGTATATTAACAATGAACTACATATGTAAAAATAAGACTACTAACTTAATGATTTTTAAACGAGACATATATGTAACGATTATCGTTGTAAAGACATTTAATGTATATATATATCATATTAAGAGATATTCATACATGATAATATCATGATAATATAATAATTTAAAATCTCATTTGATATTATAAACATTGGGTTAACAACATTTAACAAGATCGTTAACCTAAAGGTTTCAAAACAACACTTACATGTAACGACTAACGATGACTTAACGACTCAGTTAAAATGTATATACATGTAGTGTTTTAATATGTATTTATACACTTTTGAAAGACTTCAATACACTTATCAAAATACTTCTACTTAACAAAAATGCTTACAATTACATCCTCGTTCAGTTTCATCAACAATTCTACTCGTATGCACCCGTATTCGTACTCGTACAATACACAGCTTTTAGATGTATGTACTATTGGTATATACACTCCAATGATCAGCTCTTAGCAGCCCATGTGAGTCACCTAACACATGTGGGAACCATCATTTTGCAACTAGCATGAAATATCTCATAAAATTACAAAAATATGAGTAATCATTCATGACTTATTTACATGAAAACAAAATTACATATCCTTTATATCTAATCCATACACCTCGACCAAAAACACCTAAAAACACTTTCATTCTTCAATTTTATTCATCTAATTGATCTCTCTCAAGTTCTATCTTCAAGTTCTAAGTTTTCTTCATATATTCTACAAGTTCTAGTTACATAAAATCAAGAATATTTTCAAGTTTGCTAGCTCACTTCCAATCTTGTAAGGTGATCATCCAACCTCAAGAAATCTTTGTTTCTTACAGTAGGTTATCATTCTAATACAAGGTAATAATCATATTCAAACTTTGGTTCAATTTCTATAACTATAACAATCTTATTTCAAGTGATGATCTTACTTGAACTTGTTTTCGTGTCATGATTCTGCTTCAAGAACTTCGAGCCATCCAAGGATCCGTTGAAGCTAGATCCATTTTTCTCTTTTCCAATAGGTTTATCCAAGGAACTTAAGGTAGTAATGATGTTCATAACATCATTCGATTCATACATATAAAGCTATCTTATTCGAAGGTTTAAACTTGTAATCACTAGAACATAGTTTAGTTAATTCTAAACTTGTTTGAAAACAAAAGTTAATCCTTCTAACTTGACTTTTAAAATCAACTAAACACATGTTCTATATCTATATGATATGCTAACTTAATGATTTAAAACCTGGAGACACGAAAAACACCGTAAAACCGGATTTACGCCGTTGTAGTAACATCGCGGGCTGTTTTGGGTTAGTTAATTAAAAACTATGATAAACTTTGATTTAAAAGTTTTTATTCTGAGAAAATGATTTTTATTATGAACATGAAACTATATCCAAAAATTATGGTTAAACTCAAAGTGGAAGTATGTTTTCTAAAATGGTCATCTAGACGTCGTTCTTTCGACTGAAATGACTACCTTTACAAAAATGACTTGTAACTTATTTCTCTGACTATAAACCTATACTTTTTCTGTTTAGATTCATAAAATAGAGTTCAATATGAAACCATAGCAATTTGATTTACTCAAAACGGATTTAAAATGAAGAAGTTATGGGTAAAACAAGATTGGATAATTTTTCTCATTTTAGCTACGTGAAAATTGGTAACAAATCTATTCCAACCATAACTTAATCAACTTGTATTGTATATTATGTAATCTTGAGATACCATAGACACGTATACAATGTTTTGACCTATCATGTTGACACATCTATATATATTTCGGAACAACCATAGACACTCTATATGTGAATGTTGGAGTTAGCTATACAGGGTTGAGGTTGATTCCAAAATATATATAGTTTGAGTTATGATCAATACTGAGATACGTATACACTGGGTTGTGGATTGATTCAAGATAATATTTATCGATTTATTTCTGTACATCTAACTGTAGACAACTAGTTGTAGGTTACTAACGAGGACAGCTGACTTAATAAACATAAAACATCAAAATATATTAAAAGTGTTGTAAATATATTTTGAACATACTTTGATATATATGTATATATTGTTATAGGTTCGTGAATCAACCAGTGGCCAAGTCTTACTTCCCGACGAAGTAAAAATCTGTGAAAGTGAGTTATAGTCTCACTTTTAAAATCTAATATTTTTGGGATGAGAATACATGCAGGTTTTATAAATGATTTACAAAATAGACACAAGTACGTGAAACTACATTCTATGGTTGAATTATCAAAATCGAATATGCCCCTTTTTATTAAGTCTGGTAATCTAAGAATTTGGGAACAGACACCCTAATTGACGCGAATCCTAAAGATAGATCTATTGGGCCTAACAAACCCCATCCAAAGTACCGGATGCTTTAGTACTTCGAAATTTATATCATATCCGAAGGGTGTCCCGGAATGATGGGGATATTCTTATATATGCATCTTGTTAATGTCGGTTACCAGGTGTTCACCATATGAATGATTTTTATCTCTATGTATGGGATGTGTATTGAAATATGAAATCTTGTGGTCTATTATTATGATTTGATATATATAGGTTAAACCTATAACTCACCAACATTTTTGTTGACGTTTTAAGCATGTTTATTCTCAGGTGATTATTAAGAGCTTCCGCTGTCGCATACTTAAATAAGGACGAGATTTGGAGTCCATGCTTGTACGATATTGTGTAAAAACTGCATTCAAGAAACTTATTTTGTTGTAACATATTTGTATTGTAAACCATTATGTAATGATCGTGTGTAAACAGGATATTTTAGATTATCATTATTTGATAATCTACGTAAAGCTTTTTAAACCTTTATTGATGAAATAAAGGTTATGGTTTGTTTTAAAATGAATGCAGTCTTTGAAAAACGTCTCATATAGAGGTCAAAACCTCGCAACGAAATCAATTAATATGGAACATTTTTAATTAATAAGAACGGGACATTTCACATCTCGATATCATCGGCTGGTGGTGGAGACTCGTCATCGGAAGTGATCCGTCTGGTGGAAATAGCAAACATCTCTGCCTGTCCAGAAAGATCGGTAGGTCGGTCAATTTTGAAGGTATCGCTCTCCCCATGTGATCGCAAGATCAAGGTTTGATTGTACACATCAATGATAGTCCTAACCGTATTCATGAAAGGTCTTCCTAACACTACTGGTGTGTGTAAGTCTTCCTTATTGTCCATCACTACGAAATCTGTAGGATACAAGAATTTTCGACTTTCACCAAAACGTTCTCAACTATGCCCTTAGGATACCGAATTGTGTGATCGGCAAGTTGGATTGTCATTTTAGTTTGTGACAAGTCTCCTAACTCTAATCTCTTGTAGAGAGAGTAGGGGATTAGGTTGATACTTGCTCCTAAATCTGCTAGCGCATGAATGGTTCCAGATTGGTAGATTGAACACGGAAAAATGAATCGGCCTGTATCTCCTAACTTCTGCGGTAGAGAGTTTCTGAGTAATGCCGAGCATTCTTCACTCAGTGGAATTTTGTTAGAATCCGGTATCCTTTCCTTTGTAGAGAGAAGCCTTCGAATGTATCTCTTCTGGTTGGGAACTTTGGACATGGTGTCCAGGAATCTTCCATCAAGTTTGAAGGAATCAACTTGGATGGTTCCTCCTGTAGCCTTCCAGGGTAAGGTACACGAACTGGAATTGTAGTGGGCAGCTTCTAACTACAGGCATACACGTTCATACGGCTCATCCAATTGAGCGACTCGGTTGGGTGACGTATTAACATTCCACAAAGGTCTAAACTTTTTTAAGCATAATAGAATACAGGATTTTTCGTATCCGAGAGACGTGATGTGTTTCGATGCTTTTGTTAGTGATTGAATTTAAAAGGCATTTAGGCCCTTAAAAAGAGTTCAACTATAAAGAACACCATGGCCAAGTCGGTTTTGACTTCCATGAACACGTTCGGTTATCCTAACGGTCCAATCCTTTATGTGTTTAAATAAAAAGTTCCTTAATTAACTAAGAATCCCTCAAGCGGGGTGCAATGCTTGAGACCGCGTTATGGTGAAGTGTACTAATCAGCACTGACCGGGTTCCATGGCCTTACTTAGCAGAGGTACAGCTTACAACAACCATTGTGCTTCAGCATGCACGTACGAAGTTTATATACTTGGTGACTACACTAGCATGGTCTAGGACCAACAATGTACTAAGAGTCTAGTAAGATGTTTCACTACAAAAGAGTCCTCAGTCGGAATTCAAGTCTTGGTAGACTTACTACAACCGGTGTGCCTCAGTCGAACTTACGTTGTATCCGATAGACTTCTCTTACCAAGGGGTGACACAGATAGTGTACTCTGAATTGGGGTTTGCGACTTCCCAATAATAGAGCCAATAACTACGTTCTATTAGTTGGAAAAGCGATTGAGTTTAAAGCATAATCGGAAAGCATCTTGACAACATACACAAACCATAATATTATTTTCGGCATTATAACTAACTACATCATAGCATACACTAAATAAAACTACTCGTTAATCATGGCAACAACATCACAAAGCATAATAATGGAAGGCGTTATATAAAGATAAAGGATAGAAGTACCAGTAGATTAAACGAATTCCGAATACAAAAGTGACAACTTCAAATGTAACAACCCAACCCAATATTCAACCAAAAACAGACCAAGAAAAAAAGAAAAAAAATTTTATATACAGGAGGGTGCGCGGCGCGCAGCCCTTCTTGTGCGCGGCGCGCAGAAAGCCCGGACAGTTTCTGATCAAACTGCCATTTACACGTGAAAAGATCACCCACTTCCTGACATATTTAGACGAAACGCTTTTCACATCACATTATAATAGTTAAACTAACACGTTTCAATAATAAAACAAGTTTTACCAAACCGGGCCCACATATGCCGAATTATGAGTTTCGCACAAAATGTAAGTTTCGACCACAAAAGTTTAATTTCCAAACGACACTTAGAGCATGGTGTTTGGGGTTAAACTACCCATAACTTGGTTGAACTTCCAAAAGCTAAATGTCCAAAAACTTCTCCTAACACAATGAAGCGGGATCACTAGTCCAAACGTATACCCTTTCCCTTGTTCACGCCGGGGCCTATAAAAAGGTAAACAACGAGAGGGTAAGCAAAGCTTAGTGAATGCAATAATTATACACACACATATATAACCTACTTACTTGCAATCACTAACACAATTACCTCATACACGCTAGCATTTAAATTAGCATACCATCGCAAAGTATAACGCTAAATCTCCGGTAACATAAGCTAGCACAACAATAGCATATAACACGAACAAATATAATAAGCTACACTACATCTCTTAACCATGGTTAACCAAAACACAAGGGAACAATTCTCGTGAATGAACTGTTAGCCACGCAGACGCCACTAGTATGCATCACTAGTCCCTTAGGAGGTATCGATGCCCGAACTTTAAACCCACCCGTCACGTGAAATGTGGTATCGAACGCCCGAACTTTAAACCCACACTTCACGCCCGCACACATACATATGATATGGTATCGAACGCCCGAACTTTAACCCATATCACATGCCACACATGAAGATGAGGTATCGAGCGCCCGAACTTTAAACCCTCATCCCATGCCAACATGATGTGGTATCGCATACCCGAACTTAAAATCCACATCGCATTTCGCGCAAGTAAATACATTATATACACACATGTATAATTATTCCACTCACCTTAACGATTCGGTGACAGTTTTATACTTCTGCAAGCTTCAAAGCAAAGTACCTAATACAATAAGTACTCGATCAACACACAAACTAGTTGGACTAAACACCAACAACCTACTCATGTGCATTTAATGACTTAATGCATTAAATCACCCATTTACACCAAAACCGTCCATTTAAGGTCAAGACCATCATTAATCACTAAAAGCTAGTGATTAAGGTCCAACAACACTAATTACCACAAAATTGAGGCATTTCATACCCATTTTTCACAATTAGGTCAATCATTTCCCAATTGACCATTTTAAAGTCAACACACCCATTTACTTAATACCTAGGTGTGCTAGTAATTAACTAACCAATTAAGACTCATAAACACCAATTAACACTTTGAAACCCTAGGTTACTTACTATTGAGTCTTCATGACTCAATCTTACCCAAGAACACCCAAAATCACCAAAAATGGGTTTGATGTTCACCATTTACCCAAACCCTAACCCTTATATACATTAAAGTAAGGAAATCAAAGTTAGGACATACCACTACAATCAAAACGTAGCAATTGGATAGATGAACAACTTTAATACACGCGCTTTGGCCCGAAATCAACTTCTTCTTCCTTGATTTAAGCTTTCTCTCTCTCAAATGGGTTTCTCACACTAGAACCTTAAATGGGAGAGATGATGTGGTTGGTGATGATGTTGAATGTGTTTCAACCTCCACACAACTGGCCACTAAAGCCCTAAACTCGTCCTCAAGTGAAAAGACAAGAATGCCCCTCATTAAACTTTAATTTAAAAAGTAGAAATCTGTGCACAGGAGCAGTGCGCGGCGCACACAACTACTCCTGTGTGGCGCGCACGAGGTGTTTGAGCAGGTTCTGACCTCTGTTTAAATACACAATGCAGCCCACACTTTATGTACCCTATTTACACTATGTACAATAATTATTCGGGTCTTACAACTCTCCCCCACTTGAATCGGAGCGCGTCCTCACGATCCAAGCCGCATGACAAGAGGGAAGATACACCAACACAAAATCTTCGGGCTCCCACGTAAACTCGGAACCTTTACTACGACGCCATTGAACTTTATAAGTTCTCACCTCTTTATTCCATAACCTTTTCACCTTTTCATCGAGTATAGCAATCGGCTCCTCAAGATACTCTAACTTGTTGTTTAGCTTAATTTCGTCTAATGGCATCCATGAAGAATCATCCGCAAGACACTTACGGAGATGGGAAACATGAAATGTATTATCGATCCCCGCAAGCTCTTCGGGTAATTCCAAACGATACGCAACTTCACCAACACGAGCTAAAATTTTAAATGGCCCAATAAACCGAGGAGCTAACTTTTCCCGTTTTCGAAACCGAATAATACTCTTCCATGGCAAAACCTTAAGCATCACCATGTCACCTTCTTGGAACTCAATCGGTCGCCTACGTTTGTCGGCATACGACTTTTGTCTATCTTGAGTCGCTTTCAAATGAGTCCGAATCATCTCAATCTTACTATTCGTCTCTAAAACCAAATCGGTACTCCCGATTTCCCTTTGTCCCACTTCACCCTAACAAATCGGAGTTCGAAACCTCCGCCCATAAAGCATCTCATAAGGTGGCATCCCGATACTAGTATGATAACTATTATTGTACGAGAATTCCACCAAAGGCAAGTGCTCATCCCAACTACCACCGAAATCGATAATACATGCCCATAACATATCCTCCAATGTTTGATTCGTACGTTCGGTTTGACCGTCCGTTTGAGGATGGTACGCCGTTCTCATTCTCAATTGTGTACCCATATCTTCATGGAACTTATTCCAAAACCGAGATGTGAAACGAGTATTTCGATCCGAAATAATAGATATAGGAACCCCATGTCTCGATATCACTTCCTTGATAAACAACTTTGACAGAGACTCCGACGATATCGTTTCCTAAATGGGAAGAAACAAGGCACTTTTCGTCAACCGATCAACTATCACCCAAATCGAATCAAATTGGGTTCTCGCCGTCTTTGGTAACTTTGTAATGAAATCCATGGTAATATGTTCCCATTTCCATTTCGGGACTTCCAACGGTTGTAACTTACCATACGGCTTTTGGTGTTCGGCCTTAACTTGCAAAAACGTGACGCATTGTTCAACATACTTTACAACATCACGTTTCATGCCCGGCCACCAATACTCTTTCTTCAAATCAAGATACATCTTCGTCGCACCCGGATGAATGGAATATTTTGACTTATGTGCTTTATCAAGTAGCACTCGTCAGTAATCTCCCATTGTAGGCACCCACACTCATCCTTGAAAGGACAACAACCCATGCGGGCTTAGGGTAATGGACTCCGTCTGCCCCATGATTCGTTCTTCGTGCTTGTGATTAACAAAAGCTTCAATTTGAATTTCACTAAGCTTTACAAGAAAATCGTTAGTAATAATCATGCGTAACGATACTACTCGTATTGCCGGATGCTGATTCTTTTGACTCAATGCATCCGCGACCACATTCGCCTTACCCGGATGATAAAGTATTTCACAATCGTAATCCTTTACCACATCCATCCACCTACGTTGACGATAATTCAAATCTCGTTGGTTAAAAAGATGTTTCAAATTCTTATGATCCGAATAAATCGTACACTTGACACCATACAAGTAGTGGCGCCAAATTTTCAACACATGAACCACCGCCGCCAATTCAAGATCATGAGTCGGGTATCTCTTTTCGTGCTCCTTTAATTGTCGAGAGGCGTAAGCGATGAATTTACTGTTGCATTAGAACACATCCGAGCCCATTTAATGAAGCATCACAATAAACCATCATATATTCTACACCTTCCGATAACACCAAGACCGGAGCTTGATACAATTTCTCTTTTAATAATTGAAAAGCAATTTCTTGCTCGTTCTCCAAATTGAATCTCACGTTCTTCCTCGTCAACTTCGTCAATGGAGAAGCGATTTTAGAAAACTCTTGGATAAACCGACGATAATAACCGGCCACTCCGAGAAAAACTTGGGATTTCTGTAGGCGTAGTCGGTCGTTCCCAACTCTTCACTGTCTCTATCTTCCCCGAATCCACTTGAATACCTTCTTTGTTCATAATATGGCCAAGGAATTGCACTTCCCTTAGCCAAAATTCACATTTGAAAAGTTTAGCATATAACTTCTCCTTCCGCAACGTCTTCAATACTTCACGCAAATGACGTTCATGTTCCTTCATATTTTTCGAATAGACAAGTATGTCGTCAATGAACACAATCACCGAATTGTCCAACATAAGTTGGCACACTCGGTTCATAAGATCCATGAATGCCGTCGGTGCATTCGTAAGGCCAAAAGGCATAACTACAAATTCAAAATGCCCATAACGCGTTCGAAAAGCCTTTTCTCAATATCTTCCTCACGGACCCGCATTTGGTGATAGCTGGACCGTAAGTCAATTTTAGAAAAATACGTCGCACCTTGGATTTGGTCAAACAAATCGTCAATCCGAGGCAATGGATAACGATTCTTAATCGTCACTTTGTTCAACTCCCGATAATCGATGCACATCCGCATACTTCCATCCTTCTTCTTCAAGAATAAAACCGGAGCGCCCCATGGCGAAGCACTCGGTCGGATAAAACCCTTTTCGAGCAACTCTTGGATTTGATTTAACAACTCTTGTGTTTCCGTTGGTGCTAAACGATAAGGAGTTTTAGCAATGGGAGTAGCCCCCGGAACTAACTCAATGCGAAATTCCACTTGTCTTTCCGCCGGAACACCCGGTAATTCGTCCGAAAAAACGTCTTCGAATTCATTAACCACCGGAATTTCACGAATGGATGGTGGCTCTTCACGCGTATCAACTACATGGGCAAGAAAAGCCATGCCACCACCACTAAGAAAAGGACGTGCCCGTGCATAAGTTCATAATGGCATAAGTCTTCTACGTTTCTCGCCATGAATAATTAACTCTCCCCCACTTGGGGTGAAATCTTCACACGGATAGACTTTTCATGGCATGCGATATTGGCTCTATAACGATCGAGCCAATCCATACCAACAACAATATCAAACTCACCCAAAGTCATCGGAATGAGATCAATTTTAAACGTTTTGGCACCAAATACAACATTACAATCTTTACAAACATCAACCCCCTAGCACCATCTTACCATCCGCTATTTCGACTTCTACCAGATGACTTAACTTAGCTAGCGGTTTATTAAGTTTAGGCACAAATCTCGGAGACATGAACGACAAATTAGCACCACTATCAAAAAGTATCCTTACCAGATTAGAGTTAACCATGAATGTACCTGAGACAACTTCGTTGGATTGCTTGGCCTCCTCATTGGTCATTAAATAATTTTGCCCCCTAGCCGTACCCGCCGCTTTCTCTAAACTCTTCACTTGATCACCATACAAATCGGGACACTCCTTCTTTCGGTGCCCTTCTTTTTGACAATTGAAACAAGTGATTTTGTTTGTAGGCGGCTTTGGGCATTCACGAGAGATGTGACTCATTTGCCCACAATTATAGCAAGTAGGGAGAAAACTTCCGGAACCACCCTTCTCACACTATTTACACATTCGGACCCCTTATTGTTTTTCTTGTTGAAAAAGTTCGAATGACTCGAACCTTCAAATTTTCTCTTAGAGAACGAGAAATCGCTTCTTTTTGGAACCTCCGTTTCAAAACCCCGGGCCAACTCAAATAACTCTTCAAAAGACTTAGCCATTCCCCGACTAATCATACGTTTCAACTCATCGTTTTAAGTGCGATAGAAATCTAACATCAACATTCGGTCATCACCAACGTACTCCGGACAAAAACGAGTCTTTGACAAGAATGTAGACTTGAGAGTAACCAAGTCCATCGAACCTTGTCGCAAATCGCGCAACTCGTCCCGGATTGTGTTTAGGTCAGCTTGAGTTCGATATTCTTCAAAGAACGTCTTCTTAAACTCTTCCCGCGATAAGCCCATACATTGTTCTTCGCCATACAATTGGATTTTATCATCCCACCATAACTTAGCTTCTTCACGCAACATGATAGAACCATACCTTGTTTTCTTTTCGGGAGGACATTCCACGGTACGAAAAGCCCCCTCAATGTCGGAGATCCAACATGTACTTTTCAACGGATCTCTAACCCCATTAAACATAGGAGGTTGAGCATCCTTGAAATTCTTGTAATGGAAGTCTCTCCTTCCATTCCCACCATTACCCTCACCCCCTTCACCACGAGGATAAATGTTTCTAGCTTCTAATGCCTCTTCGATCGCGACATTCATTCGCTCATTGATTAACTCGGTTACTTGCCCATCAACCGATTCTTGGAAGACCTTTCGGACATCCACAAGGAATTCCGCTCTTTGCTTTTTAATGATGGCCTCAACCTTGGCCGTGAATTCGGAGTCCTCGCTCGGGCCTCCGTCATTCGTGTCTTGTCCGTTTCTCATCTTCATTCTATAAAAAGGATTAGGTTAAACAACGAACAAAAAGACATGTCACATATATACATATACACCTCACCGTCCTATCTTGCTCAACAATCTTCGTACATCGCTTGTTTGACACGATTTAAACCCGTAACAATGGTAGCTAGTCATTGCTACGCGAGCACGTCGCATTAACTTGCTAGCACGTCGCATTAACTTGCTAGTACAACGTCTATCTCGCTTGATGTTTGCAATTACAACACAAAACAATTAGTGCAAGGTTATTTCACACAAACCTAAGCACTAGCCATTCCCGGTTCAACCCGTCTCCTACAAGTCCAGCATAAAATGCATACACAATAAAGTCTAAGTCTAGGAACCTATCTCAAGTCGCCTAAATCCCTTATACCATGCTCTGATACCACTTGTAACAACCGAACCCAATATTCAACCAAAAACAGACCAAGAAAAAAAGAAATTTTTTTTTTATATACAAGAGGGTGCACGGCGCGCAACCCTTCCTGTGCGCGGCGCGCAGAAAGCCCGGACAGTTTCTGATCAAACTGCCATTTACACATGAAAAGATCACCCACTTCCCGACATATTTAGACGAAACGATTTTCACATCACATTATAATAGTTAAAACTAACACGTTTCAATAATAAACCAAGTTTTACGAAACCGGGCCCACATATGCCGAATTACGAGTTTCGCACAAAATATAAGTTTCGAACACAAAAGTGAAGCGGGATCACTAGTCCAAACGTATACCCTTTCCATTGTCCACACCGGAGATTATAAAAAGGTAAACAATGAGAGGTTAAGCAAAGCTTAGTGAATGCAATAATTATACACATACATATATAACCTACTTACTTGCAATCACTTACACAATTACCTCATACACGCTAGCATTTAAATTAGCATACCATCGCAAATGAACCTACACAAGGGAACGGTTCTCGCGAATGAACCGTTAGCTACACAAGGGAACGGTTCTCGCGAATGATTATACACATACATATATAACCTACACAAGGGAACGGTTCTCGTGAATGAACCGTTAGCTACGCAGATGCCACTAGTATGCATCACTAGTCCCTTAGGTGGTATCGACGCCCGAACTTTAAACCTACCCGTTAGTGAAATGTGGTATGGAACGCCCGAACTTTAAACCCACACTTCACGCTCGCACACATACATATGATATGGTATCAAACGCCCGAACTTTAACCCATATCACATGCCACACATGAAGATGAGGTATCGAGCGGCCAAACTTTAAACCCTCATCCCATGCCAACATGATGTGGTATCGCATACCCGAACTTAAAATCTACATCGCATTTCGCGCAAGTAAATACATTACATACACACATGTATAATTATTCCACTCACCTTAACGATTAGGTGACGGTTTTATACTTTCGCAAGCTTCAAAGCAAAGTACCTAATATAATAAGTACTCGATCAACACACAAACTAGTTGGACTAAACACCAACAACCTACTTATGTGCATTTAATGACTTAATGCATTAAATCACCCATTTACACCAAAACCGTCCATTTAAGGTCAAGACCATCATTAATCACTAAAAGCTAGTGATTAAGGTCCAACAACACTAATTACCACAAAATTGAGGTATTTCATACCCATTTTTCACAATTAGGTCAATCATTTCCCAATTGACCATTTTAAAGTCAACACACCCATTTACTTAATACCTAGGTGTGCTAGTAATTAACTAACCAATTAAGACTCATAAACACCAATTAACACTTTGAAACCCTAGGTTACTTACTATTGAGTCTTCATGACTCAATCTTACCCAAGAACACCCAAAATCACCAAATATGGGTTTGATTTTCACCATTTACCCAAACCCTAACCCTTATATACATTAAAGTAAGGAAATCAAAGTTAGGACATACCACTACAATCAAAACGTAGCAAATGGATAGATGAACAACTTTAATACACGCGCTTTGGCCCGAAATCAACTTCTTCTTCCTTGATTTAAGCTTTCTCTCTCTCAAATGGGTTTCTCACACTAGAACCTTAAATGGGAGAGATGATGTGGTTGGTGATGATGTTAAATGTGTTTCAACCACCACACAACTGGCCACTAAAGCCCTAAACTCGTCCTCAAATGAAAAGACAAGAATGCCCCTCATTAAACTTTAATTTAAAAAGTAGAAATATGTGCACCGGAGCAGTGCGCGGCGTGCACACCTACTCCTGCGCGGCGCGCACGAGGTGTCTGAGCAGGTTCTAATCTTTTTTTAAATACACAATGCAACCCACACTTTATGTACCCAATTTACACTATGTTCAATAATTATTCGGGTCTTACATCAAACTCCAGACCGCTCCTAATACAATTTTCGGCGTTCTTCTCCGGGTACTAGATTTCTCACACGGAGTCGGAGACCTTGAAAGTATGACTAATATTATAGAAAGAGAGAGAAAGAAGTGAATTGAAGTGTGTGTAAAAATGGATGACAAAGACCTTTTAAATAGAAGTCCTGCAAACGGCAGGCAGCCCGTTTGCAGGGGTTGTTTTCCTTGGTCGCCCATTTCTTGTGCCCGTTTCCCTTGGCCGTGTTGCAAGCTGTTTCCCATAGTGGCAAGCCATTTGGCAGGCCGTTTGGCTTGCTGATTTGATGGATCGTAACTTGATTTCTTGTCTTTCACCGTTTTCGCTCTAGAATCTTCGTTTTAGCTTCGATTCTCTTGATTCTTTTTGCACCGTCTTCGTAATTACCTGATCTTCAAGTTTAACCGACGAAGCGAGTATTTTGACAATAAAGCTTGGAACTTTATTGTTTTTGGGCCTTAATACCGGGGTGAAATCGTGATTTTTTTGCCGATATCATACCCTATCGGTGTAGTGGAATATTGGTAAGTACAGGTTCGTCCGAGATAGGTTTGGGAGTCAAAGGTTGGTAAATTTGGTTTATTCTTATTTCTCAGGTTAGAAGTACTTGTTTCTTTGTCTAGGGGATTTTATTGCATGAACAATATTGATTGTTTGTGTAACAATAATAAATTATAAAAGGAAGAATGTTGGTTCAGTCCTAGATTATTATTTATATTCAAATACTTATATTAAGAAAATACTTTCGAATGACTTTAAGTGTCACTGACTACACTAAAAGTATGGTCAAATGAACAATAATAATTATATACTGATCGTTAGAGTATTCAATTCCAAATTAGGGTTCAACACATGGATAAAATAATGGGACATGTTTGGATTCGTTGTGATTAACTGACTCATATTACAAA
Source organism: Rutidosis leptorrhynchoides (assembly GCF_046630445.1). Taxonomy (NCBI): domain Eukaryota; kingdom Viridiplantae; phylum Streptophyta; class Magnoliopsida; order Asterales; family Asteraceae; genus Rutidosis; species Rutidosis leptorrhynchoides. The sequence goes on from NC_092334.1 coordinate 596,380,918, forward strand.
GTGGAAGTGCGATGTAATATCAGAACTTTAAGCCTTTTGTGATTCATGATGAACATGCAAGATGCTAAGGCCTTTTGATTTTCGCAACCCCGTGAATCCGCCCTAGAATTGGATATACAACTAATGAAGCTAATCATATCAATCATTGATGTACTAATGCAATACAACTAACTACGCATGCAAACATGAATTAAAACTTAGAACAATGTATCAATAACTAGGACAAAAGAAAATACATTAGAAAGCATTCAGAAATCAAGTGTTATCTTCGATTCTTATTCAGTCACCGACTGTTGTTATCCAGCCGCCTGCTAACTTATTCAACAGGTAGAGCCGCCGGCTGGCTATAGATAACCGTCAGCTAACTCTTGCTTTTTCAATTTTACTGAAACCTTTCTGTTATTGACTCCGCCGTCGGCTGGCCATAGATATAAACTGGCTTAGGAGTGTTAACAGACAGAAACGTTCGAAGGGCCATAGACAACCTTTGAACAATTTTTGGGTTTTTAAGGTTCTCAGCCATAGAAAACCTTCGAACAATTTCTAGATTTTTAAGGTTCTCAGCCACCGGCTACGGCCACCCAGCCGCCGACTGAACTTGCACTAAAATGGATTTCAGTTCTTAATCCCTTTTTCAGAAACCAACACCCTAATGGTGTTTTAGCTACGCATATTTACATAAAGCTTAAATGAATAAATAATTTGCATTATAGTCATTTAAAGGAGTAAAATGATAAAACGAGATTATACCTTTAAAAGTGATGAACAATTGGAAAAGAATATCTTTATTGAAACTATAAATCACAGCTACAATTGTCTTTAAACAAAAATTAACTTGAAATGGATATTACAATGCTTGAAACTAATTTTGAAATGAAAATTGAAGTGAACAAAAATTCAGAAACTAAACTAGAGAAAACTAGAGAGAAAACGGTAAAGACTTGCACACCCAAAATGAGGAGCCAGAGCTGTCTTTATATAGGCAAAACATAGTTGGCGGCTATTGATCCTAGGTTGGCGTCTGGGTCTTTCGTTAACACTTTATCCGACTAACTCTTGTTTTTTCCAGAGCTATCTTGGGCCGGTGGCGGGAGGCAAGAAACCCGGGATCTTCATACTGGCTTTAAAATTTCCAAACAGTTTCCATAATTCAGGCAGGCGGCTAAGATGTCAGGACGGCTGACTGACCATAGTTTGGGCGGGAACTTATATTTCTGTTGACTGGATTTGAATTGTCGTTGACTTGATCTGGCTGAAGGCTGAGTATTTCAGCCAAAGACCTTGGTTTCGAAATTTTGGATTTCTTTGTTCTCTTGATAACTTTTAAATTTTAGCCTTATATTCTAGAAATGTACATGTGTAGATCAAAATAACACTTTTCTACACGGTTAGTAGATTTTTCTCAATTTCCCCCCAATAAGCAAATAAATTGGTCAATTTCGTAGATTAAAGGGAACGATATCGCCTAAAATGGTAGAAAATTATGTATAATTTTGACGATGTCATCATCTAATTTACATGTAAGTAATTAGAGTGTATAAATTTGTTTTTAAAGCTTGGATGTGTAAAATGTGTCAAGTTGAAAGAAATCAAGTAGGGTAAAACGGTCAAGTGAGGTAAACCAAGTCAAGTCGGGTAATATGGGTCAAAAGGTAAAATAGATCATGTGGGTAATGTAGGTCAAAGGGTAAAACTGTCATTGTAAAAGAGATCTCAAAGTTTAATGCTCCGAAAGGTGTTCAGAGCACCACAAGGCGTCAACAACTTTAGGACAACCCGATAAATCCTATCGACGACGAACACGTCAATAACCTTATCAAACCAAAATTGCAACCTGATGAACAACTATTACTTCAAGGCGTTCCAAAATGATTGAAATGTACTCACGTAAGTCAAACCAACAAGAGAACGAATATACAGACTCCAGTTAGTTTTCCTTTAAATGAAATTATACCTTATTTAATTACTATAATGAATATTAATATAATTAATTTAATATTTATATTTTTAGCTTTTTTAAGTAAATCCATTTTTTTAAATAAATATATATTCATTACTCCATTAATAAATATTTTGTAGTAGTAACAGATTAAACTAGTATCCGCATTTCGTTGAGGATCGCCAAATGGAATAATCTTTTATAAATTGATCATATGCTAAAAGTATTAGAAATAAAAGTTAATTGGGTGCGTGTATTATATATGTATGTGTTTATAAAAATATTATTTAATGATAATATAGAGAAACAACATTACAATTTGTGAACAAAACAAGAAAAACATTACCTTTACTTAAGATAGTAGATAAAAAAATGTAATAACTTTAAAAGGAAAATAAAAAAAGAAAATAGAAGTTGCTTTTTAAATTTTAAATAGGCAAAAAATATTCGATTATACCACCGAGATATTGCCTGAGTGGTATAAGCTCTGGGTTAGATCTGAGAGATATTTAGCGCAGGTTCGAATCTGGGGGGAGGTTTTCCCCAAAGATTCTATTGTGGTGAATAAAGGTGTATGCCTAAGCCACTCGATTTAATCCAAAGCACGTCTGGTTTTTAATGTGGCAATGGTGTGTGAAGAGTTCTCTTAACGCGAGTAGCCAATGGGGGTCGAACTCCTGACCTCCCCTAAAGGAGGCAAGCCACCAACCGCTGGATCACATCACAACTTCTTAAGCAGTCTAGTTATGATAGTCTTAGAATTGATATGACACTCATGAGCTAATTAAACGTTCACAGTTCACTTATAAGTGTTACGATAGTGAGTGATCGTATGCATATTTATTTAATTTTAACGAGTTCATAATAATCTTTACTGATTTGAATCATAACAACCAACAATGAATAATGGATTACTTGTTTCTAAAATGACAAAATCGTTGAAATGGTCCATGTGGTTTGTACCAAAAATGCTGATTTAGTTCCTGTGATATTTTTTGATTAATTTCATCCTCGTTGAATGCAAATGTTGCTAATTTCGTCCCTCTGACTGACGACCGTTGATATCGTTCAAAAAGTCATTTTTGTTTGTCGTGTAACAAGGTTGACAGAACATTTCTCAATAGAGGGGGCGGGTGATTTATTTTTATAATAGCGGGGCCTAAATCTACCTTTTACTTCCTAAGGTAGCAAGTGTAAGTTGACCTAGGGTCGTTCTTTTTTATGGTTTAACTAATTAAAAATCAATGGGATAGTTGTAATTGGTTGAATTGCATGGATAGAGAATTAGTAGTGGTTTTGATAAAACTAAAGTCCTAATTGTGAAAAAGTAAAGCTGGTGGATAGATATCCAGAGTATGCAGATCAAGCAAATGCTGACCAAGATATAGTTTTAGGCTAGGGAAGGGTAATTATGTCTAGATTAGGGATATGATAAAGTAGACCTGGTCGGATGAGCTAGTTATACAACCCTACCTATCTCTAGACTCTCGGAGGTCTCTTTGAGAAAGACAAGTATGTCACTAGGGTTGCACAACTAGAGTGTATCTAAACCTTGGAGGTTATCCTCAGTAAAGCACTAAGCTTTGTTAGCGGGTTAGGTTCTAATCTTAACCCTCGTTATTAGTTAAAAAACTGAATAACAACATGCTGTGTTGATTTAACATTGACATAAACGAAAGAAATCCGTCGAGTTAAGTTGGTTAAACCTTAAACTAACAGCCTTATCATCATACTAGTGAGATCATATTATTCTAAACATTTTATAGCATTACAGTGTCAAACTAATAGTAAGACAGATAAGAGCCTACAACACACAGTATGACTAATCCTAAAGCAACAATTAAACAAGAACATGCAATATGAATGGATTATACAGTTGAGGCACTATATACATCATAACAGGTCCTAAGAGGTCTCTTTGGAACAGTTATCATGTATACAAGGTCATTCATGTCTCAATTCCTAAGTTCCGTGTCCCGAACGCACATTATATTCCTATCGGGAACACCAACCATACCGAGTTCATAGATGCTTCAGATATGATATAACCAAGGGTCTTAATCATATGAAGTAGCTAAGTTCATATAGGTGGATAAGTCCTGGTCACAACTTAGATTGGTCAATCCTCAAGATTCTAGCATACATGCCTAACAGGGTTACTAATTCATTATAACAACGGTAACCGTACAATATTAACATAATTACGCTAGCCTAAACTTTTATCATGGCAACATACAGATTAATTTAAGCTATCATGGCAATATCATAACGCATATTCAAACATAGATAATAACAATACATGTTTAAATAAAAATAAAAGCGTTACTGAGACACCACTATTTAAAAAAAAAAGTGGCGGAAGCATTAGTGGCGGAAGCATTAGTATTAGTTAACCATTGCAATAACATAAACATATTTAATTACATATCCAAATCATTTGACGACTAATATTAAACAATAATTCTAGTGTCTCGTGACATTACAACCAGAATTTAGTTTTAGCGGAAAAGACACATCAGAGTTTCTTCATAGTCAAACATAACATCGCCATGACCGTCTTCTCCCCAAAATGCATCACTTACAAAAGCTAACAACCTTCAGGGAGGAGATGGAGGGGAATTAGCATGATGCTAAGTGAGTGCAACTAACTACAGGCAATAGTACACAGAATCTGTTATACTAATTATGTCACATAGTCTAACACATAAACATCACCCAAGTGCCGTCTCCAGAGACTCTAGCGGCTCGGCCAAACCATTAACCACCTGTTGATCGGACTGGAGTTTACCAGAAGTTCCTCCACCACCGTATGTATATATATAATCCACACGCGACGGACGCGTCATTCACATATATATACACCTCGATTGTCTAGGCTACCACATGAGGAACCCAACCCGCAGGTTGATCTCTCCTACCGAGGCTACCACACAATAGGGACGCACTGGGCTCCAGCAGACAAGCATCAACTAACATGCAGTCATCACAACATACTAACTAATCGTAGTAGCAAGTTTATCTAAGCAATCATAATATAACATGCTACTCTATACTATATACTCCAGTTAGTCCCACTCACCAACCAGCTTAGATACTATAAACAAACCTGTTTTGTGATCCTCGTCACAAACTGATTCTAAGCACATCATTATTTAATAGTAAATATTAAATAAAAATAAAAGCATATAATAACACACTACTAACTTAAGGGCAAACTAGTAATCTTACAGCTAGACCCGGTTGAGGATGTTACAGTTACACATAAGAACCTGAGAGTTTACAAAAATCTGCCTAAGATCGCAGTGACTCCTGGAGTATCCTCCGTAATAAAGCTAAACTAGCTACTAACTTCTAAAACTAATGTTTTTTCTACAAAAATTGAAAATGAAATTGAATTGTGATGTGTGTTGAAATGGGAGCAATATGCCCTTTGAATAGGCCTAGCCCAGACCCTGGAAGGCCGTGGGCTCAGCCTGGCAGGCTGTAGGTCTAGGCCGTAGGCTAAGGGCGTGGGCAAGTGGCATCCTGGGTGCTTAGGCCATGGGCTAAGCTCTTGGCAGGTCGTATGGCTGGCTGGCAAGTCGTAGGTCATGGCCGTGGGCTATGCTGTTCAGCCTTGTTTCCTGGATCGTAAAATCTGATTTTCGAGATCGTAACTTGGTCTTCACCGTTTTCACTCTAGATTCTTCGTTTTAAGTCCAAATTCTTCGATTCTTCTTGCATTGTCTTTGTAATCACTTAATCTACAAAATAAAGCAAATAAATGCTTAAATTGGCGATAAAGTTTATATTTTTATTTATTTGGGATTCAATATTGAGTGTAAAAACACGACTTTTTCACCAATATCAGCCGTTAATACCAGTCACATGCCACATACGTGAGGGTAAAAATGTCATTTTACATTGTCTCATTCCTCACCTTCATCTTTCTCCCCCAAAAACAAGAACAAACCTTAATTTTCCATTTTCTTCAAACCCTTTAATTAACATGGTACAGAACCCTTCAAATCTAAAACAAAACAAGATCTTAAATAAGCACCCTAATCAATACTATAACGACCCTCATTTTTCCATTCTATATTTTTCCAATATTAAATGCCCAAACAATATAATTAAAACTTAATGATTAAACTTTAATCAACAATTGTTAAGTGTTAAGAGTTATAAAACATATTAATTAAGTTTGTGCAATAATTGACAAGTTAATAAAAGATGAAAATAATAAACTGTTAGTCGACACTCACTGCTAATTAAAATTTATGCATTTATGTAATATTATAACTAATAACCTATAAGTAATAAATAAAAAGTGACATTTATATAAATAATAAAACAATTGGGAACTAAATAAAAGAAAAAATATATATACAAGTCATGAATTAGTAAAAAGAAAATAATATTTATCATGTAGTAAATGTAAAAATAATAATAATAATAATAATAATAATAATAATAATAATAATAATAATAATAATAATAATAATAATAATAATAATGAGACTAAAGAATCTTAAACAATTACATCCTTGTGTTGACTAAAAAATAAAATAATATATATATATACATATATATATATATATATATATATATATATATATATATATATATATATATATATATATATATATATATATATATATATATATATATATATATATATATATATAAACACTAGTACCACCTATTGTTGACTAAAAATTTTAAAATAAAATAAAATTATTAATTAGAACATCCTTATGTTGACTAACACTCTAATACTTGCACTATATAAACACCCCTAGACTCCTAGTTTCTCTTTCACAAATCACACCAAAATCCTCTCTAAAAAACAATCTCTCCCTCTCCCTCTCTTCTGGTATTCGAATCTTCAAGCTTGTTCTTCGTGTTCATCAAGATTTTCAAGCGTGTTCTTCATTATTTGGGTTATTTGATCTTCATCACCAAGTTTTCTTCTTGTTTCTTGTTAATCTTCATCATCATTAACAAGGTATGATCCAAAATCTTAAAACTTTTAAATCTTTCTTTCAATTCATGTTTATATTCATAATCATATTCGTGCATGATCTTAACATTCATATTATTTAGATCCTCAAAACCCTAAACCCTAATCATTAAAATACTACTTTAATTAACTAACTCTAATTAATGAAACCCTAATACTACTTATACTATTAATTAACATGTATACACTATTACTATTACTAACACCTATAACCTACTACTTATATTATAACACATAAAAACATTTTGGGATATGTATTAGAGATGTATAGATCTTCGAACTTTCTTGACGAATGGTTTCTACGAAACTCTAGGCGAAAGTGTTTGAATTTCCGATTTAAAGGATTCTATAGCTCAAGCCCCTAGACCTGAAATGGCCATTCGAAGGGAAAGGGGTGATTGGAAGCTTATCTAATACGGCAAGTATCCTAAAATGGAAAACACTCTTAAAGTAGAAACTTTCTAGTTATAGAAACTTACTAAGATAAGAAATTTACTAAAAGTGGAAACTTTCTAAAAATAGAAACTTACTAGGAAATGAAACTTAGTAAAACGAACTATACTTACAACACTATCATACTTAAACATCTACTTAAACTTGGGCAAAAACACTTACTACTCTTAAATGTCAATAGGTTGACTTTTCTGCTCACTCATCCAACTTTCTATTCCGAGGAATAACTCTCTCTCTCTCTCTCTCTCTCTACTTACTAAGGTGAATTCATAGCCCCACTCTTTATTGCTAGCAAACTTACTTACTTTTATTGGGTTGAGACACATGCTGTTTTTACATTTTACAACTTAGACACAAGTACCAAACTACTAAACTATGCTATACCAGCTATGTCCGACTAAGTCCCTACAGTGATATTTTTAATAATGAAATTAAACCGACAAGTATAAACTACAACTTGTCTTTGGGGCAAACTTGAACGTTTAGTCTAAATATCACGCATTAGCATAACTTTTTGATCTGCGAGATCAACTTTATAAACTAAATCTTGTGGTCTAAAATAACGGTCAAACTTATTTGCTAAACCTATGATTTCACTCAACCTTTTTGGTTGACACTTTAGCATGTTTTGTCTCAGGTGCTGTTTGATTCAAGCTTTCTTTCTTTAGGCTTATGTGATGCTATTTAGACATAGGATCAAGAGATATTGCATTATTTACTTCTGCATTTGAACACTTACATTATTGTTACTTCCATCATTATAACGACATTTCATTTTCCGCTGCGTACTCTCAATAAAGATAATTTTATCATTTAGTATTGTTCTCGTTTATTATAATATGTTGGTTTGTTTGGTATTAAGTCACATTTCGCACAGGCCCTAACTGAGGGTGTGATAGATTGGTATCAGAGCATAACCAGGCTGTTATAGAGAACCAGGATTGCATCTTTATTTGTGCCTTACTTGCTAGCTAGGGTGCCTTAGCAATCTAGGAAACTATAACGTTTCCTGCCTTAGACTTAAAGCACTTAGGATTGTCCTATAATCTTAACAATTATGCTTTAATAAACTTGACTTAAAGATTTTAATCAAAGTCTATTTCCTAATGTTAGGATGTCAAGCTTAAGTGTTAACAAACCCAACAAATCAACTCTCTACAAGCCCACAGAAGAAATGGCTCGTTTCCACCCTACCACCGAAGTAGGTGTTGGACACTTTTCAACTTCGAGACCTGTTCGAAGCGCTCTCTATAGCCCTGCCTCACCATCGCTGAATTTCAACCCAAATACTAATCTTGATTCACATGGGTCTCCTCAATACTACCCAACTCCAAGAACCCAAGATAATGGAAAACATCATGAAGAAGTTGGTCCATCAAGGAAGAGAGCCCGATCTCCTTTTTATGATGGTGCTATGTATGAAATCATGAGCCTGCGAAATGATACCTAGAGGAACATTGGAGGTTTGCTTCGCCACGTGGCGAGAGTGGAACTTCGAATGGAGAAACTTGTGATGACCCGTCCAAATCTCTTTTGAACGAATACATCATTCATCGATTTCAGTGTGAGGTTTTGACCTCTATATGATACGTTTTGTAAACATTGCATTCTTTTGAAAAGGCACACCATAAATGAATATCTAATTCCAAGGTCTTTAATAAATCACCGTAAATAATAGTTTACAATACTACATCCGTTGACAATGCAGTCAAAATAATATACATGGTGATGATTTTGTGAATGCAAAGTTTTCTTGAATAAAGCATGTATGACTCCATGCACATAGCTTGTATAACGTATAAACAAACAGGGGAAGACTTCTAGAAACCTGAGAATAAACATGTTTAAAAGTGTCAACACAAAGGTTGGTGAGTTCATAGTTTTAATGTTGCGCATAATCTGTATATAAAGGTGAATCACAAGTTTTCAATTGTTTCATCCAGAAACGTTTATCAAAATATTCTACGAAATTGAGCACCCTGGTAACTAAACTTAACGTATATATAATTTATACCCTTTGTATAATCATCTTAATAATACACGCAAACCAAAGTGTACGCTTCTCAAATAGCATACGTCCGTTAAAAGGCTAGTGCTCTAGCTCGGACGGGGATATCAAGCCCTATGGATCCACATACTACTACTCGCGCCCACCAGTTCTTATAACCGGCAGTTACTAGTTACCAAAGCTAAGAGATTTTCGGTTCAAACTCGGTGTAGAATTTAGTATGTACTTGTATCCATTGCGTTTAAAATAAAGTGCATGTATTCTCATCCCAAAAATATATATTTCAAAAACATTTAAAAAGGGAGCAAATGAAACTCACCTTAGCAGCACATAAGGTCATTCACCAAAAAGTGACCGAAACTCGGAATGCAAAATTAACCGTAGATCTCAACCTAGAGAACATATGTTGGTCAATACATGTCTAATAAGCTAGGTTTGGTCATAGTGTATCACAATCCTAGTGCTCGAGATTATCATGCAAAAGTCAACAAAAGTCAACTTGACTCAAAATGATATCCAAAATCTATTCTAGTTTATTATATAACATAAATATAGTCGTTTTAAATATATTTATCAGTTTTTATTAAAGTAGATAATAAAAATCATTTATAAATAAAAAAATATACTAAAATTTATATATGATAAAAATATACTTTTATAAAATTTATGAAGTTCAATTAATATCGTAAAACTATAGTGATAGGTATTATTAATGTAATTATATTACGCGTGGTAAAATATCTTTGTATCATATTTATTTAATAAAATAAAATTGACAATAATAATAATGTGTAAAAGTTGTATTATTTTGTAATAATAATAATTACGACGATAATAACGACGATAGTAATAATAATAATCATTTTAATAACAATACAAAAATTCAGTTGGTCGTATCTTTTAATCCGTTCATCGAAATCACACGAATTCTAAATGAAAAGTTCTTAATTTTTCGCCAGCTTTCCAACGACATGCATATCTTATACCTTATCTCAACCGCATATGTAACTAATTCAAGATTCAACCTAACCTATCTAATGGCAATATCAAAAAGTACAAGCATGCATAATCCTATATTCTCAAGCACTAGTTAGGAATATACTACTAATATATAAAAGTTAATTTATGAGTACTCACGTATTAATATTGAGATTCAATATTACAGGAAAGGTACGTGGACGCAACGGAGATGATAAATACTAGTTTGACCTCATGAGCATACCCCCGAACATTACCCATAACCTCCATAGCTATAACCCAAAATTTCCTTAGCTTCATCCCGCTCATAAAATCCGTTTTGAAATTAATGCACTCATGACCTCGTCGTAATATTTTATGTATATTACTAATAATAATGCTACTTAAAATACTAATACTAATAAGATTAATATTAATAAACTTAATATTAATAATAATAATAATATTAATAATATATATAAATATTTATGTTTCTGGGAAGATGTGTTATGAAATGAGTTACCAGAACCCAAATTTCGTTCGACTTAAATAGATGTTACCCACCTAACCCTCTCATGCGATCGCATGAGAAAGTGAGGGAGGCCTCATGCGATCGCATGGGGTCTTGTTACCAGCTCATATGCACTAAACAAAAGACTGCCGACACTCAATTTACATTTGGTTAACATAAATAATATTAATTAATATATAATATATTAAATCTTTAGAATTAATTAAATATTATATTATATTTACGTGCGTAGTAAAAATGTAATTTTTGTTCAAATGACTCGTACATTGTCACTCGACTCATGTACCACTTTCGATTTTTCGAACGCACTTTCGTATGTTTAGAAAACTAGCCTTTTACGTTACGCGACGTGTACCTTTTACAAAAATTAGACTTAGACAATAATGAATCATTTTATAAGATATGTAACTTATATATTTGAGCGTCATGGTCATTTGCTTCTATAAATCAGTGGCTCGTTATTTATCAAAATATATTATTTTAAATCAGGACGTTTTATGACTAAGTTAAAATATATATATATTTTTATTTACAATTGTAAATTTGTACGTAATATATATGTTTGAAATATTTATCTAATGATATAAAGATAAAGTTTAAATTTGTTCGGAAATTTCTGGGTCGTCACAGCACCTACCCGTTAAAGAAATTTCGTCCCGAAATTTGATCGTGGTCATCATGGCTAATCATAAGAATGTTTTTATGACGAATATGAGTTGGTATATAGAGTTTTATCACTATTGAGTATTATAGATAAAATGATTCGATTAATTGAAGAGTACGAGTGAAGTTATCACAAAAGAGTGAAATGAATAAATGTAGATTCGACATATCTTTTGACGTAGATAGGATTGATTTTCGGATTTCAAGGGATTTAGAGAAAATCTTCGTAATAAGATTTGATTCTTCGATAATTAAGGAAATTAGGATCTTCTTTGATTAAATGCGATAACCTATTTCGATTGCTCTGTCGGATATTTTACTATAAATTCACCCCATTTGTTTCTTTATTTCCACAGCTCATCTTCTATTCTTCCTCCCTCAACTCATACTTTAAAATATTCGTCAATATGTTTCATCCAGTTCCGATTCTTGATATACTCCTAACTTTCATATCTGTCATTCTTCTTTTTCATCTCCTGCCGGAAGAATCTATTCACTTCTACTATACTCTTGATTTTATAGTGTTTTTAGTCCTCCCTTGTCTTTATATTGCTATATGCATCGATATATACGGATTATAATTTCTGGGTGGTTGTTGGGTTTTATATCTTCCCGTATATTTCGATGTCTCTGCTTTTGTCTTTCCATAATCATTGACATCCACAGTTAATACTCTCTCCAATTTACTGTGATTTATACTCCCATTGATATTTTGAAGCTTCATGCTTTTGTTTTATCTTTTCGACTTTAAATTAAGCGAATAATGGTCCAGAATACATAGATATTAATTTCGGAATGAACATAATTAATGTTCTAAGAAGGAAATTGTAATGACACGATCTTGACTTGTCAAATTACCAGAATATCCGGAAAAATAGAACTATCAAAAAGATATGTTCTTAATGTGTTTGGAGATGAGGTAGAATGTAAGAGTCGTGTAACATGGCACATGATGACCTTATGATCTGTGAATCATCACGTTCCATTTAGAAACTCAGCATGACTTACTGTAATATAATCACGTTGATCAAGTGTCATTATATTATACTAACTCATGCTTCAGCTCCCAACACGACTTCAAAAATATTCATATTTTAAACTCGAAGGTTTCAGAATTTAGAAACTAAAATAGTTTCTTTTATGATGTAACACAGATATCGTAAGGAGAAAATTGATTTCCGATAAGAATGATTATGGAATTATCTCCAGAAATATGGAGGATATATATAATGAAAGATACGATGATATCTTAGAATTTCTAATATCAGAGGATGATGAAGAATATTGTCCGCAAGGATTTAGATTCGGAAGCAAGGTATTCGTTAATGGCTTCAGCAGATACTGAATCATTTAGATTTTTTGAAGGCAGATTTCGTCCTTGTGATTTATCCACAGCCTCCTTCATACTTTGCTTAATCCGTTTTCCAGTTCCAAACCTTTTATTTTTCTGAGCTTTGCCAACACACTATTCTTTATCATCAAACTTTTTACTGTTAAGGTCGTTTACTGTTTTTGCTACTTCATCAGCACTTTTCAAAATTTCGAGAACTAGTTCACAGTTTTAGAGTGTTTTTCAGAAACTTCACATTCAAAGTATATAAGTCCAGAAGATAGACGTTGTACGTATACATATAACTGTTGGCGTAGACATGCAGCGAGATTTTCGAAATACCGATTGCTAATTCCCGATGAGTCGTATGGTAATTCTCGTTACAAGATGCGGATGAGTAAATGATAGGGTTCTGATAAATATAACGATTTTTCAGAAAATCCTAGATCATTACGGTTGCTGATAAGTTTACTGCTAATGTGGTGGAATATGAAAGGTTCTCCAGTAACAATGATGAAGGGGTAATCGTTATAATAAGGCTTATTCGAATGCACAATTGAAGGTGATTTGCTGAAGTAGTGACAAAACTGTCTATTTTGAAAAGGGATTGAAAAGTTATTTTAGCTAATAAATGCCAAAGGGTCTGACACTGATACATGTTAAACTATGACTTTAGTTTCGAGGGTTTTTCAGGTACAAGACCGCGGTTAACATGTGGTTGGATCATCATCTCGATGATTCATTATTTGAAGTGTCTTCAGGAATTTCGAAGGGTTTGAACACAGATTGTAATCGTTAATATACATATAATGTTCTAGCACATTTTCGAAGTCAAAGTATAGCTTTAAAAGATTTAGGAATCTAAGAGGGATGATACCGGTTATATCTCGAATTGAATTTTGTAGTTTCAAAATCAGAATACGTAATTGAATTCGAATGAGTATGTTTTTTTGATTTCTATGAAAGAATGTATATTGTTGTGAAAGTATTGAGTATAGTTGATGTTTGTTGAATCAGAATCGAAGAATGTAACATATTATTTGTGAATTTATATATCTTTTGGGTATTACCTACCCGTTAAAAGTTTCACAAATAATATTTTGTACAAGAAAATTTTATTACAATATTTATGAAAATATTAGTATGTATATTTTCTTCAAATGTAATACATATTTAATGAGTTAATATCATATTAAGTTCATTTGATTTTCAGCTGGAACTAGAAATGAATAATCTCTAAAACTTTAGAAATTTCGTAATCTTCGTGGATTATCTCTTCAACGTAAATGAAATTATGAATCAATACTTCGTTATTCATTTTTATTTATATTTCCTCGGTGAATGATATTAGTGCTCGTGGAATTCTTATGAACTACATAAGATAAATGATGTTTTCTAGAAAGTTTCAAGTACATTGAAGATAAAAGTGTAAAATCAAACATGTAGTTGATTAATACACTAAGTTTATTATGAAATGAAATTCATTGAGTTGAAACAGAGATTGTAGTTAACGATGGTTAAGTCGTTAACGAAGGTTGTACATCATAGCATATTAGTAATATGAATTAACTGAGTAGTCACTACTAGTTAAGATTCACACGTAATAGCTTAGTACGAAAAGATTTTTTTTTATCTTAAAATTCATATATATATAAAATATACATATAATTTCTTCAGAGGGAATGAGTTAATACTTCATAACTCATTGATACGATATACGCGTTGTTGATTAGTGATGATGTTTGCGGTGATTATGGATCTGGCGGAGCTTGTGATGTTGTATATGCTGCTGATGCTGATGATGCTGACGGTACTGACGGTGCTGGTGATGCTGACGGTACTATTGATGCTACTGGTAAAACAGATCTAGCTTGTAAATCGTGCACCATTCCGATCAGAGTTTTATTTCATCATTTCTATTCGCTCACTCATCTGGTTTACAATTAGAACTAGAATAAGTAATTTTTAAAACTTTTAGAAACTACATATTCTCTGCACAATATTTCTTCGATGAAGTTATGAATCAATACTTCATCGTTTGTTGTTGCTGGTATTCCTTAGTATCTATGGTGCGTATGACGTTGATGTTCGAGGTACAGATTGTGATGTTGAGGTGTGAGATGCGGATGTTGTTGTTGGTGGTGGTAATGATACTATTGGTGTTGATGATGGTGGTACTGTTGATACCGATGATGTTGCTGGTGCTTGTAATCTTTGCACCATATTCTCCAAAGCCACAACCCGAGCGCGAAGCTTGTTGACTTCTTCTACTACACCGGGATGATTGTCGGTTCGGACGAGCTGACGAATAAGATCTAGAATTTGAGATAGTATATAATCGTGATGAGATACTCGGGAAAAGAGAGAGAAAATGGTATTACGAACAGGTTCGCCGGTAAGTGCTTCAGGTTCTTCGCCAAAAGGGCAATGTGGTGGATGGAAGGGATCACCTTCTTCTTGTCTCCAATGATTAAGTAGGCTACGAATCCACCCCCAATTCATCCAGAAAAGATGATGGCTAATTGGTTGATCAATTCCGGTCACACTGCTTTCGGAGTTCGAGTGGAAATCCATATCGAAATAGTTATCGGAATCTAAGAAATTTGAACTAGATACGTGATCTATCTTGTATAATCAGGGAATTGATTTTTGATATGAAATAGATTATAGAACTTAGATTGGTATTCTCCAACACATAATTTACATATGTATATATAATACCAAAATCCCATAAATCACGGAGGAATTTTCGGAAGATGTCAAACAAAGTTTACAGTAATAGATATGCTAAGATATGAATTCGTCTGTATACTATGTATGCAATAAATGCATGAAACGTGTCTAGACTTAAGAATGATAAGCATGTAATTTCCGACAAAAAATGATAAGTAAAACTCGGTAAAAATAGATACGGTCATAGTCCAGACTCACTAATGCATCCTAACAACTACCAGTTAAACACACTAATGCAAATTCTGGTTCCCTATGACCTCAAGCTCTGATACCAACTGTGATGACCCGTCCAAATCCCTTTTGAAAGAATACATCATTCATCAATTTCATAGTGAGGTTTTGACCTCTATATGATACGTTTTGTAAACATTGCATTCTTTTGAAAAGGCACACCATAAATGAATATCTAATTCCAAGGTCTTTAATAAATCACCGTAAATAATAGTTTACAATACTACATCCGTTGACAATGCAGTCAAAATAATATACATGGTGATGATTTTGTGAATGCAAAGTTTTCTTGAATAAAGCATGTATGACTCCATGCACATAGCTTGTATAACGTATAAACAAACAGGGGAAGACTTCTAGAAACCTGAGAATAAACATGCTTAAAAGTGTCAACACAAAGGTTGGTGAGTTCATAGTTTTAATGTTGCGCATAATCTGTATATAAAGGTGAATCACAAGTTTTCAATTGTTTCATCCAGAAACGTTTATCAAAATATTCTACGAAATTGAGCACCCTGGTAACTAAACTTAACGTATATATAATTTATACCCATTGTATAATCATCTTAATAATACACGCAAACCAAAGTGTACGCTTCTCAAATAGAATACGTCCGTTAAAAGGCTAGTGCTCTAGCTCGGACGGGGATATCAAGCCCTATGGATCCACATACTACTACTCGCGCCCACCAGTTCTTATAACCGGCAGTTACTAGTTACCAAAGCTAAGGGATTTTCGGTTCAAACTCGGTGTAGAATTTAGTATGTACTTGTATCCATTGCGTTTAAAATAAAGTGCATGTATTCTCATCCCAAAAATATATATTTCAAAAACATTTAAAAAGGGAGCAAATGAAACTCACCTTAGCAGCACATAAGGTCATTCACCAAAAAGTGACCGAAACTCGGAATGCAAAATTAACCGTAGATCTCAACCTAGAGAACATATGTTTGTCAATACATGTCTAATAAGCTAGGTTTGGTCATAGTGTATCACAATCCTAGTGCTCGAGATTATCATGCAAAAGTCAACAAAAGTCAACTTGACTCAAAATGATATCCAAAATCTATACTTGTTTATTATATAACATAAATATAGACGTTTTAAATATATTTATCATTTTTTATTAAAGTAGATAATAAAAATCATTTATAAATAAAAATATATATTAAAATTTATATATGATAAAAATATACTTTTATAAAATTTATGAAGTTCAATTAATATCGTAAAACTATAGTGATAGGTATTATTAATGTAATTATATTACGCGTGGTAAAATATCTTTGTATCATATTTATTTAATAAAATAAAATTGACAATAACAATAATGTGTAAAAGTTGTATTATTTTGTAATAATAATAATTACGACGATAATAACGACGATAGTAATAATAATAATCATTTTAATAACAATACAAAAATTCAGTTGGTCGTATCTTTTAATCCGTTCATCGAAATCACATGAATTCTAATGAAAAGTTCTTAATTTTTCGCCAGCTTTCCAACGACATGCATATCTTATACCTTATCTCAACCGCATATGTAACTAATTCAAGATTCAACCTAACCTATCTAATGGCAATATCAAAAAGTACAAGCATGCATAATCCTATATTCTCGAGCACTAGTTAGGAATATACTACTAATATATAAAAGTTAATTTATGAGTACTCACGTATTAATATTGAGATTCAATATTACAGGAAAGGTACGTGGACGCAACGGAGATGATAAATACTAGT
This sequence comes from Rutidosis leptorrhynchoides, assembly GCF_046630445.1. Classification (NCBI taxonomy): domain Eukaryota; kingdom Viridiplantae; phylum Streptophyta; class Magnoliopsida; order Asterales; family Asteraceae; genus Rutidosis; species Rutidosis leptorrhynchoides. The sequence goes on from NC_092334.1 coordinate 596,398,513, forward strand.
TTGACCTCATGAGCATACCCCCGAACATTACCCATAACCTCCATAGCTATAACCCAAAATTTCCTTAGCTTCATCCCGCTCATAAAATCCGTTTTGAAATTAATGCACTCATGACCTCGTCGTAATATTTTATGTATATTACTAATAATAATGCTACTTAAAATACTAATACTAATAAGATTAATATTAATAAACTTAATATTAATAATAATAATATTAATAATATATATATATATATATATATATATATATATATATATATATATATATATATATATATATATATATATATATATATATATATATATATATATATATATATATATATATATATATATATATATGTTTCTGGGAAGATGTGTGATGAAATGAGTTACCAGAACCCAAATTTCGTTCGACTTAAATAGATGTTACCCACCTAACCCTCTCATGCGATCACATGAGAAAGTGAGGGAGGCCTCATGCGATCGCATGGGGTCTTGTTACCAGCTCATATGCACTAAACAAAAGACTGCCGACACTCAATTTACATTTGGTTAACATAAATAATATTAATTAATATATAATATATTAAATCTTTAGAATTAATTAAATATTATATTATATTTACGTGCGTAGTAAAAATGTAATTTTTGTTCAAATGACTCGTACATTGTCACTCGACTCATGTACCACTTTCGATTTTTCGAACTCACTTTCGTATGTTTAGAAAACTAGCCTTTTACGTTACGCGACGTGTACCTTTTACAAAAATTAGACTTAGACAATAATGAATCATTTTATAAGATATGTAACTTATATATTTGAGCGTTGTGGTCATTTGCTTCTATAAATCAGTGGCTCGTTGTTTATCAAAATATATTATTTTAAATCAGGACGTTTTATGACTAAGTTAAAATATATATATATTTTTATTTAGAATTGTAAATTTGTACGTAATATATATGTTTGAAATATTTATCTAATGATATAAAGATAAAGTTTAAATTTATTCGGAAATTTCTGGGTCGTCACAAAACTTATGGAAGAGAACGTCAAGCTAAGAAAGGAGTTAATGATGCTAAGGTGCGAGGAAGAACGCAACACCCGTTGGGGGAAGCAGTCCCTTGCTTATCTCAAAGAGGTTGTTGACTTTCGAATGAAAATGGAGAGAAGTCGAGTCGACAAACAGCTTGCTCTAAGGGAATACGACACTAATACCATCGACAGCCGTGTCATTAATCTCTACGACAACCTCGAGTATCTCTACGAAAAGCAAAAAGAAAAGAACGAGAGATATGAGAAGTTTATGAAGGAGGCGGAGAAAAAGAAATAAACCGCCATTTGTTCTTGTTTTGTTTTGATTCTTTAATTTCCTAAATATGTAAAGGCTATGCCTTAAACTATTTCTATTTTCGAATCGTGTATTAAAAGGCTTATTTAACGCCTCGTTCCTTAATAATATAAAGTGTTTTATTTATATCATGTGATATCAATACTTTATCTTATTCATACTTGTAATTGCTCAAACCTATAACTTGTTAACTTATCCAACTTATGTTCACTTCTATGTAGCGACATCATGGTTCGTCCAGCTGCACCTACTGTTAACAACATCGTGTTGACCACCGAGCAATTCCAACAGTTACTCGCTGCCGCATAAGGCAACATTCAAGCTAATAATGTTAATCCTCAACCGAAACCTTGTTCATACACGGACTTCACAAACTGAAATCCTCCCGCATTCAAGGGAAATGAAGAAGCTGTCGAACTAATTCGCTGGTTCGAGAAGATGGAGTCCATCTTCCGCATTTGCAACTGTGGGGATAATGATCGAGTCAAATATGCCACTAGCTCATTAGGTGGCAATGCTCTGACTTGGTGGACTGCTCATGCCAAGTCCGTGGGGATTGACAATGCTAATGCAATTCCATGGGATGAACTCAAAAGCATGATGGTTAACAAATTCTACCCAAGGAGTCAAGTTCAAAAACTTGAAGCTGAGTTATGGGAACTCAAGGTGAAGGGTACTGATATTGAGAACTACACCAACCGATTTCTTGAACTCTCTACTCTGTGTCCTGAGATGTTTCCTACCGAAGCTAGAAGGATTGGACGATATATTGAAGGTCTTCCCGAAGATGTTCAGGGGAATTTTATTGCTGCCGAGAAGGTTACTCCGGATGCTGTGATTCTCATGGCACAAAATCTAATGTTGGCCAAGAGAAGAAGAACGTCGGCCATTAAGCCTGTTGACACTAAGGGTAATGTAGGAAAAAGGAAGTTTGAGCCATCTCAAGGTTCAACTCAGAATGATAGTAAGAAGCTTACAGGTAGTACGAGGACGAATTATAAGGGTACCTATCCTTTTTGTATTCGTTGTGAGAGACATCACCCGGGGCGGTGCACTGCTACATGTGCATTGTGTAAGAAAGTGGGACACGTAACTAAGACATGTAAGACTCCTCCAAAGGATAAGGTGATTGTTCCTTCTAAAGCTCCTCCAACTTGCTATACTTGTGGAGAAAAGGGACACATTAGTCCAAATTGTCCTAAGAAAAAGGATAATCCTGCTACTGGAGCTAATGCTACTGCTGCGAAGGGTCGTGCGTTTGTTATTACTACTGCTGAAGCCCGAGATGAGGATGAGGTCATCACGGGTACGTATCTTGTCAATAATTGTTATGCAACTATTTTATTTGATACTGGTGCCGACCGAAGTTATGTGTCTAATGATTTTTGTACCCTATTTACTGAAAAGCCTCAACCCTTAGAAACCAAAAGATTAGTAGAAGTAGCTAATGGAAAGATCATGCAAGTCTATAAAATCTATAAAAACTGCAACCTAATCTTAGCCAATAAAGAATTTAAGATAGACCTTTTGCAGGTCGAGCTCGGAAGTTTTGACGTCGTAGTTGGAATGGATTGGTTACGTCCATTACATGCTGCCATCCTGTGTTATGATAAAACTGTTCATGTTCCATTGAGAAATGGAGAGACTCTCATCATCCAAAGTGAAAAGAGTGGTTCCAATCTCAATATTATCTCATGTATCAAAACCCGCAAATACCTTATGAAAGGTTATCCAACTATTCTAGCCCACGTTAAGATGATTGAATCGAAAGAGAAGCGTATCGAAGATGTACCAGTGGTTAAAGATTTTCCCGATGTGTTTCCCGAAGATCTTCCTGGTCTTCCACCTCCTCGACAAGTTGAATTCCAAATTGATTTAACTCCCGGTGCTGCACCTATTGCTAAAGCTTCGTATCGTTTAGCACCCTCCGAGATGAAGGAATTTTCCAACCAACTCCAAGAACTATTGGATAAAGGTTTCATTCATCCAAGCTCGTCCCCATGGGGAGCTCCTATTCTGTTTGTTAAAAAGAATGATGGTACGTTAAGGATGTGCATTGATTACCGCGAACTTAACAAGCTTACTATCAAGAACCGTTATCTGTTGCCGCGTATTGATGATCTATTTGACCAACTTCAAGGGTCAAGTGTTTATTCAAAGATTGATTTAAGGTCCGGTTATCACCAACTTAAAGTCAAGGAATCCGATATTCCTAGGACTGCTTTTCGCACCCGTTATGGGCACTATGAATTCTGTGTCATGCCTTTTGGTTTAACTAATGCTCCTGCCATGTTCATGGATCTCATGAATCGTGTTTATAAACCGTATCTTGACAAATTTGTCATCGTGTTCATTGACGATATCTTGATCTATTCGAAGAGTGAGAAAGAGCATGAGCAACATTTGCGCATGATTTTTGAACTCTTACGAAAGGAACAACTTTATGCTAAATTTTTTAAGTGCGAGTTTTGGCTCAAAACCGTACAATTTCTTGGACATGTTGTTGATAGAAACGGAATACATGTTGATCCAGCTAAGATTTCCGCTATTCAGAACTGGGAGATACCAAAGACAGCGAAGCATATTCGTCAATTTTTGGGACTTGCCGGTTACTATCGAAGGTTCATAAAAGATTTTTCTCTCATTGCTAAACCTCTTACAAAGCTGACTCAAAAAGGGAAGAAATTTGAGTGGTCCGAAGAACAGGAATCTGCTTTCAAGATTCTGAAGGAGAAGTTGACCACAGCCCCGATTCTATCTTTACCTGAAGGTATTGACGACTTCGTTATTTACTGCGATGCCTCAAAGCAAGGCTTTGGTTGTGTTTTAATGCAACGTGAAAAGGTTATTCTCTACGCATCTAGACAGTTGAAGAAACATGAAGAGAACTATACCACACATGACATTGAGTTAGGTGCCGTGGTATTTGCATTGAAGATATGGAGACATTATCTATATGGTACTAACTTTACGGTGTACACTGACCATAAAAGTCTTCGACACATCTTTGATCAAAAACAGCTGAAAATGAGGCAAAGCCAATGGCTCGAGTTACTGAACGATTATGACTTTGAGCTAAAATATCATCCCGGCAAGGCAAATGTAGTTGCTGATGCTCTTAGTCGAAAAGATGATGTTAAACGCGTTCGTGCTCTAAATCTGAAAATCAAATCGAATCTTATATCACGAATCTGTGAAGCTCAATTGGAAGCTATTAAACCGACACTTATCGGAGGTGAAGGACCTATAGGTTTTGAGAACCAACTTCAAGTGAAAGCTAATGGTACACGGTACTTTGGCAACAGAATTTGGGTTCTGTAACACCAGACATTTTTTTTTTTTAAAATACAGCGGAAGACTTATTAACAAACACACTATAAGTCACGACATTACATTAATCTGAGTAATTAAGTTTAAGTTTACACAACGGTGTTACGTTATTACAAAACATGATTTAAACAAAAGTCCACATCAGAGTAGGGTTGTCAAACATGTCTTCTGCCACAGCACCCATCCCGACCAGCAGTACCTAAACCTGCAAGGGGAGAATATGTGGGGGATTAGCGCACTGCTAAGTGAATAGAATCTATCTAACAGATATAGCTTAAGTAACACACAAGCTATATACTAACAACAACACTTGCTAACTACCAACTAGCATACAATAAGACAATATGAGGATCGGCGGCTTGTACGAGCACACGACTCTCAGCTGATCGGGCCTGAGTCTACCGATAGTCCCTGCTACTCAATTCACAATATAGTTATCCAGATGCAGGGGGTGCATCGTTCACACTATACTCAACAATCGGTAGCCTATGGACCCAACCTCCCCTAGGCACGGTTGACCTCATACGGAATCTAACCTCTCCTAGGCACGGTCTCGAGTCCTCAGTCTCCCTAGGCCCGACTGGTGCCAATCACACAGTGTACACATAATTCACATACAACATCAGGCATACTATATTAATCTAACATGACAATTTCTACACTATGCATGGTAAAAGAGTCAACCACAGTAGCATGATATGCTACTTAAACTCTATTCGGAGATAGACCCACTCACCGAATACCCGCAACTAGCTCAGATAATCTATCACTGAGCGGCTTCCTTATCCTTATCACCTGAACATAAGGCAAATCAAGTTAGTTTCTGTCCATTAACACAAAACAACACAGTACAAAAAATCAGTCACAAAAAGCGCCACAAAAAGGTCTACTTAACACTTATGCATTTTCAGAATTTACATCCTGAAAATCATAAAAACACACGGACAGCATAACGGCTATAATTCAACACTTAGTAAAAATTTCACTGCCAAAGACCATCGGTCGATGGTCCCATCCATCGGCCGATCATCCACACACCATCGATCGATGGTCTCCCCCAATCGGTCGATCGTCAAAATTACATCCGCTGGTCAGAAGTCATACACTATCGGTCGATGGTCTTGTCCACCGGCCGATCATCCCTCACCATCGGCCGATGGTCAACGACCATCGACCGAAGGTAGTTCATCAGCTGCAACAGCAGCAAAGTGACGGGTTTCAACCTAAAATCACCAAATCTCGACTTTGAACATGTTTTGGACCTCAAAACTGGTTACATCCTTTACACTTACCTTTTAGAAACATAAACCCACAACTTTTATGCACAAACAACAACAAATTGAACCAATTTTGACATCAAAACCCACTTTTATAAAACTTACCCAAAACACCCATTTTGACACTGATTTGATCACGAAATCAAACAAACTTTACCTTGTTAGAATCACAACAACGCAAGGAACGATTTGACACCAAAATCAAGCTTCAATTCGAGATCAAATGATTTAGGGTTATTTGAGATGATGAATATGGGGTTAGGTGAGAGTGTGAGTGGAAGGAAGGTTCAGGAAACAAAATGAGGGGAAATAGCGGCTTTTACACTTATTTTGGGGTTAAAACCCCATACCTCACAACACACGGGTATTTATCAGTTAACTGATATCTTTCGCACAAGATTAGGTAACCCAAATGAGGTCCAATTAAAATAAACAAACCTGTTCTGGGACCCTTGTCAGAAACTGGTCACAGCATAAATATAATAAAACACTAATTAAAATAATTAAAATAAAAGCACTTAAGACTAAGCACAAACCCTAAGGGCAAAATAGGCAACGTACAACTAGCCCGGGTTTCAGTCTATTACAAATCCACCCCCTTAAGAAGATTTCGTCCTCGGAATCAGGTCTTGGTCAAACAAATGAGGATAGAGAGTTCTCATCATCTCTTCTGTCTCCCACGTAAGATTAGAACCCAAATTGTGTTTCTACTCAATCAACACCATCGGAATCTCTTTCTTTCTCAGCTTAGTCACCTTTCGGTCAACTACACAGACCGACACAGACCGGCTCTTCCACCAATTTCTTACTCAAATCGACCCTTAAATCTTCCAAAGGAAGAAGTCGCGTTTCATCATCGACTTTACACTTACGAAGATAACATATGTTGAATCTATTATAAATACCGGCTAACTCTGGCGGAAGATCCAACACCACAGTCTGATCATTCAACACTTCACTGATTGGAAACGGGCCAATAAATCTCGGTGCTAACTTACCACGTTTACCGAATCTGATAACCCCTTTCTACGCCAAAACTTTCAGATACACTCGTTCACCCACATTAAAGGTTACCAGACGTCTATGCGGATCAGCATACATTTTATGCCTGTCTCTAGCGGCTTTCATCTTTTCTCGCGCAATTGCAACTTTTTCGGCTGTCATTTGAACAATTTCGGGACCTGCAAACTGTTTCTCCCCAGCTTCTAACCAACAAGTCGGAGTTCTGCAACGACGACCGTACAACATTTCATAGGGCGGCATCCCTATACTCGAATGATATGAATTATTATATGTAACACCCCAGCTTAACATGACCACAATATTGTCCGCTTTGCCCGCAGGCGCACGGCTTTTTCTTGGCGACCACACACGAGAAGCACTTTCCCAGGAGGTCACTCATCCTGGTAGTGCTCTCGCCCGAGCACGCTTAACCACAACATACTCGCACTTCTACTCAGCCTGTGATCCCAAAACGCGTTGAGTCATTTAAGCGTGAGTATTACCTTATAATCCCATGATCACTCATGTCTGTGGGCGATGTGGGATTTGCCTAGGGTGTTACATTCACCCCCCCTTAGGGACTCATCGTCCTCGATGAGGTTTGCCCCACTACCCCCAACAGCACATGAGTGGCTCTGATACCATTCTGTAACACCCCAGCTTAACATGACCACAATATTGTCCGCTTTGCCCGCAGGCGCACGGCTTTTTCTTGGCGACCACACACGAGAAGCACTTTCCCAGGAGGTCACCCATCCTGGTAGTGCTCTCGTCCGAGCACGCTTAACCACAACGTACTCGCACTTCTACTCAGCCTGTGATCCCAAAACGCGTTGTGTCATTTAAGCGTGAGTATTACCTTATAATCCCATTATCACTCATGTTCGTGGGCGATATGGGATTTTCCTAGGGTGTTACATTCTACGCGAATTCGACCAACGACAAATGTGTATCCCACGAACCACCGTATTCTAACACACAAGCCCTTAACATATCCTCCAAAGTTTGTATCGTTCTTTCACCCTGACCGTCTGTCTGAGGATGATAAGCTGTACTTAAATTCACACGTGTACCTAGATTTTGTTGAAGACTATTCCAGAAATTCGACACAAATCTAGAATCCCTGTCTGAAACAATCGATAACGGCACACCATGTCGACTAACTATCTCTTTCACATACAAATCGGCTAACTCACTTAACGAGGCTGTCTCACGAGTAGCAAGAAAATGAGCACTTTTACTTACACGATCCACTATTACCCAAATCATATCATGTCTTTTCTGAGTTCGAGGTAATTTTGTCACAAAATCCATCGTTATATGTTCCCACTTCCACTCTGGAATCTGTAACTGACGTAACGAACCATAAGGTTTCTGATGTTCTGCCTTCACTTGAGCACAAATATGACACTTTTCAACATATCGAGCGATATCTGTTTTCATTGTCGGCCACCAATACACTGTTTTCAAATCATGATACATCTTATTACTACCAGGATGTACTATTAATCTAGATTTGTGAGCTTCTGTCATGATTAAATCTCTCAAATCTCCAAGCTTAGGCACCCAAACACGATTGTTTAAGGTCTTTAGTTCACATGAGTCATCAATTAAGTCCACTTTTCGTTTGATCATTTGTTCAGATTTAATATGTTCGTCCTCCAAAGCACAGGCCTGAACAGTTCTTAAACTGTTAATCAAATCTGAAGTTATATTTAAACGAAGGAATTTTACATTTTCACTTGACTTTTTACGACTTAGCGCATCTGCAACCACATTTGATTTACCCGGATGGTATTTAATTTCACAATCATAATCTTTGATCAACTCTTGCCACCGTCTCTGTCTCATATTCATTTCTTTCTGTGATAAGATATAATGCAAACTCTTGTGATCTGTACAAATAACACAATGGGTTCCATACAAATAGTGTCTCCACAGTTTCAAAGCAAACACTACTGCAGCCATTTCAAGATCATGCACTGGATAATTCTTCTCATGAACTTTCAACTGTCGAGAAGCGTAGGCGATTACTTTATCTCTTTGCATTAATACACAACCCAACCCAGCATATGACGCATCACAGTATACCACGAAGTCGTCTGAACCTTCTGGTAAAGCTAACACTGGTGCCTGACACAGTAGCTGTTTCAAAATCTGAAAAGCCTTTTCCTGTTCATCAGTCCATCGAAAGGCTACATCTTTACGAGTCAACTTAGTCAACGGACCTGCTATTTTAGAAAAATCTTTGATAAACCTGCGATAATAACCAGCCAATCCCAGAAAACTCTTAATCTCAGTCGGAGTCTTCGGAGAATTCCAATTCATTACCGCTTCTATCTTTATTGGATCAACCTTTATACCTTCAGCACAAATCATATGACCCAAAAACTGCACTTCACGTATCCAAAACTCACATTTTGAAAATTTTGCAAATAGTTGCTCACGTTTCAACAAATTCAAAACCTGTCTCAGGTGTTCAGCATGTTCACTCTCTGTCTTTGAATACACTAGTATATCGTCTATAAACACAATCACAAACTTATTTAAGAACGGACGACACACTCTATTCATTAAATCCATGAAGACTGCTGGCGCATTCGTCAACCCAAACGGCATGACAAGAAATTCATAATGACCATACCTTGTTCTGAATGCTGTTTTCGGTATATCCGATTCAGCAACACGAACCTGATGATACCCGGATCGTAAATCTATCTTAGAAAAGAATGAAGCACCCTGTAACTGATCGAACAAATCGTCTATTCGAGGTAACAGATACTTATTCTTCACTGTTCTTTTGTTCAATTCACGATAATCAATACACATACGCATTAACCCATCTTTCTTTTTAACAAACAATACCGGAGCACCCCACGGTGAAGAACTCGGCCGGATAAACCCACGATCTAATAACACTTGAATCTGTGACATCATTTCACAGATTTCAGACGGCGCTAATCGGTAAGGAGCTTTTGCACCTGGAGTTGTTCCAGGAACTAACTCAATCTTATATTCGACTTCCCTTACCGGCGGCAGGCCTGGTAACTCATCTGGGAACACTTCAGGAAATTCTGATACTACCGGAATATCGGCCACTGTTTTCTTTTCTTTCTTCACATTAATCACATATACAAGAAATGATCCACAACCCTTTGCCATCGATTTTTCGCTTTCATCATGGTTATCAACGGAAAATTATACCCGCCCCGCTCCCCTCGGGCCACAACACGGGTTCCATCGGTCGAACGAAAGGTAATCATTTTCCTATCGCACTTAATATTAGCCCTAAGCGAGCTCAGCCAATCCATTCCTAATACTACATCAAAGGTAGGAATATGTAACACTAAACAAGTCACTGGGAAAGACTTCCCTTCGATCTCTATACAAACCCCAGACACATATGTTGTGATGGGTGTGGTCTTACCATCGGCTACTTCTACACTAACCGGCTTGGGTAACACAGTAACTGGTAAATTCAACTTAGTACAGAAATCTAGGGACATAAAACACCTATTGGCACCACAATCAAACAATACGCGAGCATGTATTGAGTTGATTAGAAACATACCGGTGATCACTTTGTCAGTTGCCACAGCTTTCTCAACCGACATCTGAAAAGCTCTAGCTTCTGCTGTTGGAGGGTTCTTCCTCTTTTGCCCACTCGAGGCAGTTGACCCTCCGGCTGATGCCGAAAGCGCCCCTGACCCTGCCCCAGAACTACCACTCTTCGACGGACAACTAACTGCACGATGCCCTGGTTTGTGACAACTCCAACACACACTATTCGGATACGGACATGCTGAAGACTCATGCCCAACAACACCACACTTTAAACATCTTCTTGTAGCCTCAGAACACTGACCACTATGAGAAGATCGACACGTGTGACACCGATTCCCTTTACCTGATCTTGATCCAGACCCAGAACTACTCTGACCACTTTTACCCTTCGATTTAAACCCACTAGACTTCTTGGATTTAGATCCTGATTGACCAGATACTTGCCCACCTTGTTGTAGCACATTACCAAACATTCTGTTTCTGGCGGCCTGAACATCACTTTCTACCATCTTAGCCATCACAACAGCTTGAGACAATGATGTAGCTGTTCTAACAAAAGTTCGGTACTCTGGCAAAATGATATTAACAAAATACTGGATACGAGACACTTCGTCTGGCACCCATTGTTGTACAAACCTCAGTTTATCCATATACTTCTCTACTACCTCATCGATCGTCATTTGAGGTGTCATCTTCATTTCAAGAAACTCAGTCTTGATTCGGTTCATATCAAATGGATTACAATACTGTTCACACACCTTCCCATGAAACTGCTCCCACGTGATCATACTCACTTGCTCTTTTGGTATACTGGAAATCAAAGAATCCCACCAAATCATAGCCCTACCTTTCAACATTCGACTAGCATATGTTACTTTCAGCTCTGGTTCACACTGACACGCTTCAAATACCCTTTCAATTTCTCGCAACCAATTGAGAGTTACAGTCGGATCAGTACTTCTAGAAAACTCAGAGGGTTTGCAATCACGGAAGTTCTTATAAGTACACTTTTGGGTGGTTGCATGTAAGGTTGTTGAAACATTTGCATTTGGTATGGTTCATCATCATGGGATTTTGGTAAGTAAAAGTATTTTACGGTGGCATATAGTATTGATTAGGTATTTGATTCTGAAATTGGTTCTGGTGCACATTAGGTATCGTTTGGGATTGCGCGGTTGGGAATCCAGGTGGTGTATCATCATTTCCAGAATGCCTTGCTAATTCAAGCTCATTAATTGTGTCTTCAGCCTCTTTTAGCTTGCTTTCTAACTGAAGGATGTAACTATTATGTTCATCATCGGACTCAACACCCTCTTCTGGTGCTCTGAATGTTCCGGGGTTGGATGGGCCAGTTGCGTTTCTATCAGCCATACCTGTACTACAAAACAGCTCACACAAAAGCTTAGTGGATAACAGTTAGTTCAGTCACAACTAACACACGTAAATCCTATTTTCACTTAGCCCTCACTCCCACAGACATGTTTGACTTGCCTCAGGGTTCGGGAACAAAATACGAACACGTACTTGCTGCCAAACCATGCTCTGATACCAACTTGTAACACCGGCCATTTTTTTTTTTAAAACACAGCGGAAGACTTATTAACAAACACACTATAAGTCACGACATTACATTAATCTGAGTAATTAAGTTTAAGTTTACACAACGGTGTTACGTTATTACAAAACATGATTTAAACAAAAGTCCACATCAAAGTAGGGTTGTCAAACATGTCTTCTGCCACAGCACCCATCCCGACCAGCAGTACCTAAACCTGCAAGGGGAGAATATGTGGGGGATTAGCGCACCGCTAAGTGAATGGAATCTATCTAACAGATATAGCTTAACTCACACACAAGCTATATACTAACAACAACACTTGCTAACTACCAACTAGCATACAATAAGACAATACGAGGATCGGCGGCTTGTACGAGCACACGACTCTCAGCTGATCGGGCCTGAGTCTACCGATAGTCCCTGCTACTCAATTCACAATATAGTTATCCAGATGCAGGGGGTGCATCGTTCACACTATACTCAATAATCAGTAGCCTATGGACCCAACCTCCCCTAGGCACGGTTGACCTCATACGGACTCTAACCTCTCCTAGGCACTGTCTCGAGTCCCCAGTCTCCCTAGGCCCGACTGGTGCCAATCACACAGTGTACACATAATTCACATACAACATCAGGCATACTATATTAATCTAACATGGCAATTTCTACACTATGCATGGTAAAAGAGTCAACCACAGTAGCATGATATGCTACTTAAACTCTATTCGGAGATAGACCCACTCACCGAATACCCGCAACTAGCTCAGATAATCTATCATTGAGCGGCTTCCTTATCCTTATCACCTGAACATAAGGCAAATCAAGTTAGTTTCTGTCCATTAACACAAAACAACACAGTACAGAAAATCAGTCACAAAAAGCGCCACAAAAAGGTCTAATTAACACTTATGCATTTTCAGAATTTACATCCTGAAAATCATAAAAACACACGGACATCATAACGGCTATAATTCAACACTTAGTAAAAATTTCACGGCCAAAGACCATCGGTCGATGGTCCCATCCATCGGCAGATTGTCCACACACCATCGGTCGATGGTCTCCCCCAATCGGTTGATCGTCAAAATTACATCCGCTGGTCAGAAGTCATACACTATCGGTCGATGGTCTTGTCCACCGGCCGATCGTCCCTAACCATCGGTCGATGGTCAACGACCATCGGCCGAAGGTAGTTCATCAGCTGCAACAGCAGCAAAGTGACGGGTTTCAACCCAAAATCACCAAATCTCGACTTTGAACACGTTTTTGACCTCAAAACTGGTTACATCGTTTGCACTTACCTTTTAGAAACATAAACCCACAACTTTTATGCACAAACAACAACAAATTGAACCAATTTTGACATCAAAACCCACTTTTATAAAACTTACCCAAAACACCCATTTTGACACTGATTTGATCACGAAATCAAACAAACTTTACCTTGTTAGAATCACAACAACACAAGGAACGATTTCACACCAAAATCAAGCTTCAATTCGAGATCAAATCATTTAGGGTTGTTTAAGATGATGAAGATGGGGTTAGGTGAGAGTGTGAGTGGAAGGAAGGTTCAGGAAACAAAATGAGGGGAAATAGCTGCTTTTACACTTATTTTGGGGTTAAAACCCCATACCCCCAACACACGGGTATTTATCAGTTAACTGATATCTTTCGCACAAGATTAGGTAACCCAAACGAGGTTCAAATGAAATAAACAAACCTGTTCTGGGACCCTTGTCCGAAACTGGTCACAGCACAAATATAATAAAACACTAATTAAAATAATTAAAATAAAAGTACTTAAGACTAAGCACAAACCCTAAGGGAAAAATAGGCAACGTACAACTAGCCCGGGTTTCAGTCTGTTACAGGTTCCTCGCTTCAGAAATCTCCGCGAACTAGTCTTGGGTGAAGCACATAAGACTAGGTACTCTATTCATCCCGTTTCCAGTAAGATGTATCACAATGTGAAGCAATTCTACTGGTGGCCTAATATGAAAGCCGACATTGCTACTTATGTTAGCAAGTGTCTCACTTGTTTGAAAGTCAAGGCTGAACATCAAAAACCTTCTGGTCTGTTGACACAACCTGGTATTCCGCAGTGGAAGTGGGAATGCATCACTATGGACTTCGTTACTAAGTTACCTAAGACTTCGAACGGTAACGATACTATTTGGGTCGTAGTTGATAGTCTTACTAAATCTGCACATTTCATACCGATCAAGGAAACCGACAAGATGGAGAAATTATCACAGCTTTATATTAAAGAAATTGTCTCACGTCATGGAGTTCCTATCTCGATTATTTCTGATCGCGACAGTCGATTCGTTTCAAGATTCTGGAAAACTTTACAATCTGCTCTTGGAACTCAACTCGACATGAGTACAGCCTATCATCCGCAAACTGATGGTCAGAGTGAACGAACAATCCAAACCATGGAGGATATGCTACGTGCTTGTGCAATCGATTTCGGCAAAGGTTGGGATAGACATCTATCTTTGGTCGAATTTTCTTACAACAACAGTTATCACTCCAGCATTAAAGCTGCACCTTTTGAAGCTTTATATGGACGGAAATGTTGATCCCCTTTGTGTTGGGACGAACTCGAGGACAGACATTTAACTGGTCCCGAAATCATTCATGAAACTACCGAAAAGATCGCTCAGATTAAGCAACGATTAGAAACTGCCCGTAGCCGACAAAAGAGCTATGCCGATATGAAACGAAAGGATATAGAATACCAAGTTGGAGATAAAGTCATGTTGAAAGTATCCCCTTGGAAAGGTGTTATCTGTTTCGGTAAACGAAGCAAACTCAGTCCACGATATGTTGGACCTTTCACGATCACTCAAAGAGTCGGTCCCGTGGCGTACCGATTAGAACTACCAACTGAACTTAGCCAAGTACATGATGTGTTTCATGTCTCGAATCTTAAAAGGTGTCTTGCTGATGACACACTTGTTATTCCTTTGGATGATATCCGCATTGATGAACAAATGCACTTCGTTGAAGAACCTATAGAAATCATGGAAGGAGAAGTCAAACAAACGCGTAAAAGCAACATACCTATGATTAAAGTCCGTTGGAATTCGCGTAGAGGCCCCGAATATACCTGGGAACGCAAAGACCAAATGATACAGAAATATCCCCATCTCTTCTCAACTGCTGATGCAAACGAGAAATCTACTTAAAACTTCGGGACGAAGTTTCTAATAACGGGGAGGTACTATAACGACCCTCATTTTTCCATTATATATTTTTCCAATATTAAATGCCCAAACAATATAATTAAAACTTAATGATTAAACTTTAATCAACAATTGTTAAGTGTTAAGAGTTATAAAACATATTAATTAACTTTGTGCAATAATTGACAAGTTAATAAAAGATGAAAATAATAAACTGTTAGTCGACACTCACTGCTAATTAAAATTTATGCATTTTTGTAATATTATAACTAATAACCTATAAGTAATAAATAAAAAGTGACATTTATATAAATAATAAAACAATTGGGAACTAAATAAAAGAAAAAATATATATACAAGTCATGAATTAGTAAAAAGAAAATAATACTTATCATGTAGTAAATGTAAAATAATAATAATAATAATAATAATAATAATAATAATAATAATAATAATAATAATAATAATAATAATAATAATAATAATAATAATAATAAAAATAATGAGACTAAAGAATCTTAAACAATTACATCCTTATGTTGACTAAAAAATAAAATAATATATATATATATATATATATATATATATATATATATATATATATATATATATATATATATATATATATATATATATATATATATATATATATATATATATATATATATATATATAAACTAGTACCACCTATTGTTGACTAAAAATTTTAAAATAAAATAAAATCATTAATTAGAACATCCTTATGTTGACTAACACTCTAATACTTGCACTATATAAACACCCCTAGACTCCTAGTTTCTCATTCACAAATCACACCAAAATCCTCTCTCAAAAACAATCTCTCCCTCTCCCTCTCTTGTGGTATTCGGATCTTCAAGCTTGTTCTTCGTGTTCATCAAGATTTTCAAGCGTGTTCTTCATTATTTGGGTTATTTGATCTTCATCACCAAGTTTTCTTCTTGTTTCTTGTTGATCTTCATCATCATTAACAAGGTATGATCCAAAATCTTAAAACTTTTAAATCTTTCTTTCAATTCATGTTTATATTCATAATCATATTCGTGCATGATCTTAACATTCATATTATTTAGATCCTCAAAACCCTAAACCATAATCATTAAAATACTACTTTAATTAACTAACCCTAATTAATGAAACCCTAATACTACTTATACTATTAATTAACATGTATACACTATTACTATTACTATTACTAACACCTATAACCTACTACTTATATTATAACACATAAAAACATTTTGAGATATGTATTAGAGATGTATAGATCTTCGAACTTTCTTGACGAATGGTTTCTATAAAACTCTAGGCGGAAGGGTTTGGATTTCCGATTTAAAGGATCCTATAGCTCAAGCCCCTAGACCTGAAATGGCCATTCGAAGGGAAAGGGGTGATTGGAAGCTTATCTAATACGGCAAGTATCCTAAAATGGAAAACACTCTTAAAGTAGAAACTTTCTAGTTATAGAAACTTACTAAGATAAGAAATCTACTAAAAGTGGAAACTTTCTAAAAATATAAACTTACTAGAAAAGAAAACTTAGTAAAATGAACTATACTTACAACACTATCATACTTAAACATCTACTTAAACTTGGGCAAAAACACTTACTACTCTTAAATGTCAATAGGTTGACTTTTCTGCTCACTCATCCAACTTTCTATTCCGAGGAATAAGTCTCTCTCTCTCTCTCTCTCTCTCTCTCTCTACTTACTAAGGTGAATTCATAGTCCCACTCTTTATTGCTAGCAAACTTACTTACTTTTATTGGAGTGAGACACATGCTGTTTTTACATTTTACAACTTAGACACAAGTACCAAACTACTAAACTATGCTATACCCGGCTATGTCCGATTAAGTCCCTACAGTGATATTTTTAATAATGAAATTAAACCGACAAGTATAAACTACAACTTGTCTTTGGGGCAAACTTGAACGTTTAGTCTAAATATCACGCATTGACATAATTTTATGATATGCGAGATCAACTTTATAAACTAAATCTTGTGGTCTAAAACAACGGTCAAACTTATTTGTTAAACCTATGATTTCACTCAAACTTTTTGGTTGACACTTTAGCATGTTTTGTCTCAGGTGCTGTTTGATTCAAGCTTTCTTTCTTACTGCTTATGTGATGCTACTTGGACATAGGATTAAGAGATATCGCATTATTTACTTCTGCATTTGAACACATACATTATTGTTACTTCCATCATTGTAACGACATTTCATTTTCCGCTGCGTACTCTCAATAAAGATAATTTTATCATTTAGTATTGTTCTCGTTTATTATAATATGTTGGTTTGTTTGGTATTAAGTCACATTTCGCCCAGGCCCTAACTGGGGGTGTGATAAATACTCACCAACACAAATTGAAATTGAAAGAGATAAATAAAACAAAAACCACCTACAGCTTGTTCTTATTTTTCACGTAACCAACAACGTGTAATAATTTTTTGCTGTGAAAAAGTAAGGGGAAGAACAAGATGAATGCACCCTTGGTTATAGTGAAAAATTGGGTTATGATTTGTTTATATTTGGTTTGTACTTTATGTTCTAATGGTAGTACTAAGAAATAAAGAAAAAGAACAAAACTAAATTGACTAATACACCTGCATGTGCATAGCATTTGAACAGAGTTAACGGAATTTTTTTATAGCCGTCAATCAAAGAGACCAAATAAGCAATATTTGCATACCACGGGGACGAAATCCATCAAAGAAAAACATAGGGACTAAATCGGCATTTTTGTACAGATCAACGGGACCATTTCATCAATTTTGTCTTTCTAAATTATATCAATTTACAACTTACATTATAAGGTAATTTTGGTTATGTTATTATGAACGAATTAAATTAAAGTGGAAGTACAAATAGAAATATATAAAAGGTGGAAGTACAACAAATTATGGCGGTTCAGTTTGTTTGTTAGTTGTGGTGGTGACTGACGTTCTCATAGTCACCGTCGTTTATTAGTGAGTCCGTGTGTTATTGTCTTTACCTACTCTTATAGCCAATTGATGAGGTCGTTAGTGTACAATTGTACATGGTTTAGTTTGGTATGACCCATTTTGGATTTTATTGTGTTGATTGTAGTTGTAGATATTCGAAACTGTTATTAATGTTATCGTTTTTTGAAAGGGGAGCGATATGCACACAACTCATTTTTATTATGTACATAACTATCATACTTTACACTGTTGTACAGTGAGCACTGTAAAGCATTATGATTGTGTACATATCATCACCATTTTTGAAAAAATAATATTAATAATATTAGAATAAAATAAAATAAATAAATGGTGAGAGGTTTGATATACGTGAAAGTTTTCGCTATGGTCTTGTGTCTTCTTTCTATTCGTACATTGAGGGTCGATTATTTATTTATAATTCATAGTACATATACTCTGTACCATTTTACCTTTTATTTTAAAATTTATATATTTGACAAAAGCTAACTTCTACTTTTAAGATTATTTTTAATGGTGATGGCATATAGGTAGTTTTTGCGGGGTATAATGTTAATGTGGCAATGATGGTAATGTGATGGAGGGTGCGTTTGATGAAACTGAATGGTTAAGGTTTAGATGATTCATAATCTGAATAATTCAAAGGTTCTGAATGAGTTTGGTTATGAATGACAATAAGCTGTTTGATAATCATTTTGAATGACCAATATTAATTATCTAATATTACCTTATTAACCTTTATATGAATAATAACTAGACTATAGTTGTTTAATAAGTATTTTTGATATAATTTAAAGATGATAGTGCATAAAATTATGCTTAACGGTCAAGAGACTATCTCAGCTTTGAATAGTGCTGATATGAACCATTCAGCATCATTTGTCATTCAGATATCAGAAACAAACGCAGTGAATCCTGAATGGTTCAACATTCAGCACTAAACCATTCCATTAAGAGGTAAACAAACACACTCGGAGTTTTGATGCTTTTAAAATAAAAAAACTTTTTTTTTCTGAATCTACACAATGAATACTATTCTCAGAAATTTTTAAATTGGAGTTATAGAACCAAAGATATAAAAAAATAAAATCACTTATCCCCTTATCTCCAAATTAGTGTTTATCCCTTGATCTCTCCCATATATATATATATATATATATATATATATATATATACACACACACACACATACATACATCCTCTTTTAACTGAAAGAAGTAATTCTCACTTGATTATCTCTCTCTCTATCTCTCTATAAATATATATATATATATATATATATATATATATATATATATATATATATATATATATATATATATAGTTAAAAGTTCAAACGAGAACTATAAAAAGGGCGAGAACTGCTAAAACTTTTAATTTACAAAGATTTTCACATTGAATATATTGAATCTGTAAGACCCGATTATTTATAGTGTACATAAGTGTATATAAGTGTAATGTACGGTACTTGAAACGGGGTTCTGTTGCGTGTATTTAAAATACAAAAGGAGCTGAACTGGCAGGGTTGCGCGCCGCGCGGCCTTGTGGCGCGCCGCGCCAACTGTCTGTGACAGATCCCTTTCTCTTTTTAAATTAGATATTTTGGGGGTATTTTGGTAAATTCACATCAAGGCCAAGTTTAATGCTTGGTTCAGTAGTTTGGGAGCTCATTTACTCCCTTGTTCACCAACCTTATCACCTCCCAATTTATTTTAGTGAGAGAGTGAGTTTTAGAGAGGGAAAGCTCACTTTGAAGAGGAAGAAGAGGGTTTCTTGCTAAAGCCCAAGTTCTAAAGTTGTTCATCTCGTCAATTGCTACATTTTGATAGTTGTGGTATGCCTTAACTTTCAATTCTTGTTTTGTTTTCGTGTATGGGTTAGGGTTTGTGTTGAAGATGAACACTAAGACCCATTTGTAGGTAAATTGGGTGTTCTTGGGTAAATTGGGTCATGTAGACTCAATTATGTGTAAGCTAGGGTTTTAAAGGTATTAATTGTTGTTATGAAACCCTAATTGGCTAATAATTTGCTAGAACACCTTAGGGAAGTGTAAATGGGTGTGATTTGGGTATAAATGACCCAAAATGGGTGTATTGACTTTTATTGAGTCAAACGGGTCAAAATGGACCAAGATTGGTTAACGTTAGTGTTTTGTGTTAAAATCTAGTGATTTAAAGTGTATGAAGGCCTTGAGTGCCAAGAGTTAGGGTTTTTGGTAAGAATGACCCAAATTAGGGTTAAGTGTCAAAATGGGTCAAGATGACCTAGGATGATGTGTGTTATGAGTTTAGGCCAAGTCGATTGATTGATTATATGCTTGTGAAATAGGTACGTTACCTCGGAATTCAAGCTTGGTTTAGTAATCACCGACGGCATAAGGTGAGTGGAATAATTATGCGTATGTGTATATAATGTATTTATTTGTGTTGCATGAATGTGGCATTGTCGCGTTGTTTAAGACACCACATTGTAAAGAAGTGGATGTCGCGTTGTTAAGACACCACATGGTATAGAAGTGGATGTCGCGTTGTTTAAGACACCACAATGTATTGGGGTGGATGTCGCGTTGTTTAAGACACCACCCATCGTATTGAATGGCATGTGGAATCGTCGCGTTGTTTAAGACGCCACATTGGAAAGGGTGAGTGAGTCGCGTTGTTTAAGACATCACCCGGGGGATTAGTGACTACGCGTTGGTTAAGTAGCACTAACGGATGTTATGAACTCCAACGGGCTCTTAAGCACCGTTTCCCTTGTTCGAATTGGTTAACCAAGGTTATGTTATTTATGTATTGAAAGTATTTAATCATGAAATATATGCTATTGTATTACTAGCTATTGTGGTATTGCGGTTATTGGTATATGCTTAGTATTGAAGCATGCTTGATGAATTGTTAAGTTCGAATATGATGTTGTGTAAGTGATGCGAGTAAGTAGATTATATATGTATATGTATAATTATTTTGCTCACTAAGCTTTGCTTACCCTCTCGTTGTTTACCTTTTTATAGGTTCGTGTGTGGATAAGGGTAAGGGCATTACCTTGGATTGAGTTTCCCGCTTCGATGATTAAGAAGCGCTTTTGGCTTTGGCTTGGAGTTTGACCGAGACTTGGGTAGTTTAACCCCAAACACCATGCTCGTTGTGTCGTTTGGCAAATAAACTTTTGTGGTCGAAACTCTAATTTGTATTAAACATTGTATTTTAAACTTAATGGCGTTTTGGGCACGTGTGGGCCCCACTTTGTAAAACTCGCTCAAACCTTAGTTATGTGCTAGTTTTACATATATGAATGTATGGTTAAAAGCGTTTTGGCTAAAAATGTCGGGAACTAGTCAAACATTTTCGTTAAATAGACTTCCGGGGACAGCGGGCTGTCCAGGTGATTTGGCGCGCCGCGCGGCCATCTGGCGCGCCGCGCAGATGGCCTGCACCAGAAAATTTTTTTTTTTTGTTTGAAATTTTCGTCGTGTTTGGTCGGTTACGGTTTGGGTTGTTACAAGTGGTATCAGAGCATGGTCTAAGGGATTTAGGTGACTTGAGATAGGCGCCTAGACTTAGACTTTTGTGTGTGCATTGTGCGGACTTGTAGGACTTTGGGTCGGACCGGGTCTTGGTTAGCACATAGGTTTATATGAACTAATCATGCGTTATTGTTTGTGTTGTATAGCAATCATCGAGCGAAATGAACGTTGTACTAGCGAGTTAACGCGACGAGCTCGCGTAGTAATGATTAGCTACCCTTACTACGGGTGCAAATCGTGTCAAGCAAGCGATGTACGACGATTGTCAAGCGAGATGGAGTGGTATGGTGTATATGTATATATGTGTCATGTCTTTAGTTTCGTTGTTTAATCTTTTCCGTTTTATAGAATGAAGATGAGAAACGGACACGACACCGATATTGGGGGCACGAGCGAGGACCCCGAGTTCACGGCCAAGGTTGAGGCCATCTTTCAACGCCAAAAGGCGGAGTTTCGCGAAGATGTTAAGAAGATGTTTCTCGAGACAATTGACGAACAAGTCGTCACATTGGTTAAGGAGCAAATTAAGATTGCTCTTCAAGAAGAAAATGGGGGAAGGCGTGACTTTTTCTTCAAGAACTTTAGGGATGCTCAACCTCCTACTTTTGAGGGCGATCGGGACCCACTCAAGAGTGCCCGATTCATCTCCGATATGGAGGGGGCCTTCCGTACTTGTGAGTGTCCACCCGACAAGAAGACTAGGTATGGTTGTAGCATGTTAAGGGGTGACGCGAAATTGTGGTGGGATGCTAAGATCCAACTTTATAGTGAAGAACAATGTATGGACTTCACTTGGGATGAATTTAAAGCGGAGTTCTTCGATGAGTACCGAACTTCGGCCGATCTTACAAGGCTTAAGGACGAGTTACGCACCTTAAGGCAAGGGTCGATGGACTTGAACACTCTCAAATCCGTGTTCTTGTCCAAGACGCAATTTTGCCCGGAGTATGTCGGGAATGATAAAATGTTGAAAGAAGATTTCTATCGAACCTTGAATGACAGTTATCAAGAAAAGATTAGCGTAAATGTGGTGAAGAGCTTCGATGAGTTGTTTAATATGGCGAAAGGGTTTGAAGCGATTGTGTTGAGGAAGAGAAAGTATGAAGGTTCGAGTCACTCAAATTTTTCAAGCAAGAAGTCAAACTTTTCAAAGAAGGGTGCAACCGAGAGTGTCGGAAGTGTCAAGAAGAGTGCGCCGGGAGAGTTTCGTTATACTTGCCATAATTGTGGGCGAAAGGGACATATGGCCCGTGATTGCACCAATCCCTCTACTACACCCAAGTTTACTTGTTTCAATTGCGGTAAAGAAGGGCACAAACGGCCCGAGTGTCCCGAGTTGCGTAATGATAATGCTAAGCGGATAGAGAAGGCGGCGGGTACGGCTAGGGGTCGTAACTACTTGATGTCTAATGAAGAAGCTAAACAATCCAATGAAGTCGTTTCAGGTACTTTCATGGTTAATTCTAATCCGGCTCGAATACTTTTTGATAGTGGTGCTAATTTGTCTTTCGTATCTCCAAGATTTGTGCCTAAGTTAAATAAACCGCTAGTAAAGTTGAGTCGTCCGGTAGAAGTTGAAATAGCGGATGGCAAGACGACGCTAGTGGTTGATGTGTGTAAAAATTGCAATGTTGTGTTTGACACCGAAAGTTTCGAAATTGATCTTATTCCGATGACTTTGGGTGATTTTGATGTTGTCGTTGGTATGGATTGGCTCGATCGTTATAGAGCCGATATTGCATGCCACGACAAGTTTATTCGTGTAAAGACACCAAGTGGGGGAGAGATGATTATTCATGGTGACAAACGAATGAGATCGGTGCCGATATGCACTTTTGCTCGGGCACGACGTCACGTTGTTACCGGTGGTATGGCTTTCCTTGCTCATGTTGTCGACACTCGTAATGAGCCACCACCAATTCGTGAAATTCCGGTAGTTAATGAGTTTGAAGATGTCTTTCCGGATGAGTTACCGGGTGTCCCGGCGGAAAGACAAGTCGAATTTCGCATCGAGTTGGTTCCGGGGGCTACCCCCATTGCTAAAACTCCTTATCGTTTAGCACCAACGGAGATGCAAGAGTTATTGAATCAAATTCAAGAATTGCTCGAGAAGGGTTTTATCCGACCGAGTGCTTCGCCATGGGGCGCTCCGGTCTTATTTGTGAAGAAGAAAGACGGTAGTATGCGTATGTGCATTGATTACCGTGAGTTGAATAAAGTGACGATCAAGAATCGTTATCCACTACCTAGGATCGACGATTTGTTTGATCAGCTTCAAGGCGCAACGTATTTCTCTAAGATCGACCTACGGTCCGGCTATCACCAAATGCGGGTCCGTGAGGAAGATATTGAGAAAACGGCTTTCCGAACGCGTTACGGGCATTATGAATTTGTAGTTATGCCCTTCGGTCTTACGAATGCACCGGCGGCATTCATGGATCTTATGAACCGGGTGTGCCAACCTATGTTGGACAAGTCGGTTATTGTATTCATTGACGACATACTAGTCTACTCGAAAAGTATGCACGAACATGAACGTCACTTGCGTGAAGTTTTGAAGACGCTAAGAAAAGAGAAGTTGTATGCAAAGTTCTCTAAATGTGAATTTTGGCTAAGGGAGGTTCAATTCCTTGGTCACATTGTGAACGAAAGCGGTATCCAAGTGGATCCGGGGAAGATTGAGACGGTGAAGAGTTGGGGACGACCGACTACGCCCACGGAGATCCGAAGTTTTCTCGGATTGGCCGGTTATTATCGTCGGTTTATCCAAGACTTTTCTAAGATTGCTTCTCCATTAACAAAGTTGACGAGGAAGAGTGCTAAGTTCAATTGGGAAAACGAGCAAGAAATTGCTTTTCAATTATTGAAAGAGAAGTTGTGTCAAGCTCCGGTGTTAGTGTTACCGGAAGGCGTCGAAGACATGGTGGTTTATTGTGATGCTTCCTTAAATGGGCTCGGGTGCGTTCTTATGCAAAGGGGTAAAGTCATTGCTTATGCCTCTCGACAATTAAAGGAACACGAAACGAGGTACCCGACTCATGATCTTGAAATGGCGGCGGTTGTGCATGCGTTGAAAATTTGGCGCCACTACTTGTATGGTGTCAAGTGTACGGTATATTCGGATCATAAGAATTTGAAACACCTTTTTACTCAAAGGGATTTGAATTATCGTCAACGTAGATGGATGGATGTGGTGAAAGATTATGATTGTGAGATACTTTACCATCCGGGTAAGGCGAACGTGGTCGCGGATGCGTTAAGTCGAAAGACTCAACATCCGGCGATACGTATAACATCGTTACGTTTGATTATCACTAACGACTTTCTTGAAAAGATGGTTGAAGACCAAATAGAGGCTTATGTTCACGATAAGCACACGGAACGAATTGTGGGCCAATCGGAGTTTATTACTATGGGTCCGCGGGGTTTGTTGTCCTTTCAAGGAAGGGTGTGGGTGCCTAAGACGGGTGATTACCGACGGGTGCTACTTGATGAAGCACATAAGTCGAAATATTCCATTCATCCGGGCGCGACGAAAATGTATCATGACTTGAAGAAAGATTATTGGTGGCCGGGCATGAAACGCGATGTTGTAAAATACGTCGAACGATGTGTTACTTGTTTGCAAGTTAAAGCCGAACATCAAAAGCCGTATGGTAAGTTGCAACCGTTAGAGATCCCGAAATGGAAATGGGAGCACATTACCATGGACTTCATCACTAAATTACCTAAGACGGCGAGAACTCAATATGATTCGATTTGGGTTATAGTGGATCGGTTGACGAAAAGTGCTTTGTTTCTTCCCATTAAAGAAGCAATATCGTCGGAGGCCTTGGCTAAGTTGTTTATCAAGGAAGTGGTCTCGCGACATGGCGTTCCTATATCTATTATTTCGGATCGAGATACCCGTTTTACATCTCGATTTTGGGAAAAGTTTCACGAAGATATGGGTACACAATTAAAGTTGAGCACGGCGTATCATCCTCAAACGGATGGTCAAACCGAACGTACGAACCAAACTTTGGAAGATATGTTACGGGCGTGCATTATCGATTTCGGTGGTAGTTGGGACGAGCATTTACCCTTGGTGGAATTCTCGTACAATAATAGTTTTCATACTAGTATCGGGATGCCACCTTACGAGATGCTTTATGGCCGAAGGTGTCGAACTCCCATTTGTTGGGGAGAAGTGGGTCAAAGAGAAATCGGAAGTACCGATTTGGTTTTAGAGACGAATAACAAGATTGATATTATTCGGGAGCATTTGAAAAAGGCTCAAGATAGGCAAAAGTCGTATGCCGATAAACGTAGACGAACGATCGAATTCCAAGAGGGCGACATGGTTATGCTTAAGGTTTCGCCATGGAAGGGTATTATTCGATTTCGGAAACGGGGAAAGTTAGGCCCTCGGTTTATTGGACCGTTTAAAGTCTTAGCTCGTGTTGGTGAAGTTGCATATCGATTGGAATTGCCCGAAAAGCTTGCGGGGATCCATAACACGTTTCATGTTTCTCACCTCCGTAAGTGCCTTGCGGATGATTCTTCATGGATGCCTTTAGATGAAATTGAGCTAAACAATAAGTTGGAGTATGTTGAAGAGCCAATTGCAATACTTGATGAAAAGGTCAAGAGGTTGAGGCATAAGGAGGTTAGGACTTTTAAAGTTCAATGGCGGCGGAATAAGGGTTCCGAGTTCACTTGGGAACCTGAAGAGTTTGTGTTGGTTTATCTTCCCGCTTGTCATGCGGCATGGATTGCGAGGTCGCAATCCGAATAAGTGGGGAAGAGTTGTAAGACCCGATTATTTATAGTGTACATAAGTGTATATAAGTGTAATGTACGGTACTTGAAACGGGGTTCTGTTGCGTGTATTTAAAATACAAAAGGAGCTGAACTGGCAGGGTTGCGCGCCGCGCGGCCTTGTGGCGCGCCGCGCCAACTGTCTGTGACAGATCCCTTTCTCTTTTTAAATTAGATATTTTGGGGGTATTTTGGTAAATTCACATCAAGGCCGAGTTTAATGCTTGGTTCAGTAGTTTGGGAGCTCATTTACTCCCTTGTTCACCAACCTTATCACCTCCCAATTTATTTTAGTGAGAGAGTGAGTTTTAGAGAGGGAAAGCTCACTTTGAAGAGGAAGAAGAGGGTTTCTTGCTAAAGCCCAAGTTCTAAAGTTGTTCATCTCGTCAATTGCTACATTTTGATAGTTGTGGTATGCCTTAACTTTCAATTCTTGTTTTGTTTTCGTGTATGGGTTAGGGTTTGTGTTGAAGATGAACACTAAGACCCATTTGTAGGTAAATTGGGTGTTCTTGGGTAAATTGGGTCATGTAGACTCAATTATGTGTAAGCTAGGGTTTTAAAGGTATTAATTGTTGTTATGAAACCCTAATTGGCTAATAATTTGCTAGAACACCTTAGGGAAGTGTAAATGGGTGTGATTTGGGTATAAATGACCCAAAATGGGTGTATTGACTTTTATTGAGTCAAACGGGTCAAAATGGACCAAGATTGGTTAACGTTAGTGTTTTGTGTTAAAATCTAGTGATTTAAAGTGTATGAAGGCCTTGAGTGCCAAGAGTTAGGGTTTTTGGTAAGAATGACCCAAATTAGGGTTAAGTGTCAAAATGGGTCAAGATGACCTAGGATGATGTGTGTTATGAGTTTAGGCCAAGTCGATTGATTGATTATATGCTTGTGAAATAGGTACGTTACCTCGGAATTCAAGCTTGGTTTAGTAATCACCGACGGCATAAGGTGAGTGGAATAATTATGCGTATGTGTATATAATGTATTTATTTGTGTTGCATGAATGTGGCATTGTCGCGTTGTTTAAGACACCACATTGTAAAGAAGTGGATGTCGCGTTGTTAAGACACCACATGGTATAGAAGTGGATGTCGCGTTGTTTAAGACACCACAATGTATTGGGGTGGATGTCGCGTTGTTTAAGACACCACCCATCGTATTGAATGGCATGTGGAATCGTCGCGTTGTTTAAGACGCCACATTGGAAAGGGTGAGTGAGTCGCGTTGTTTAAGACATCACCCGGGGGATTAGTGACTACGCGTTGGTTAAGTAGCACTAACGGATGTTATGAACTCCAACGGGCTCTTAAGCACCGTTTCCCTTGTTCGAATTGGTTAACCAAGGTTATGTTATTTATGTATTGAAAGTATTTAATCATGAAATATATGCTATTGTATTACTAGCTATTGTGGTATTGCGGTTATTGGTATATGCTTAGTATTGAAGCATGCTTGATGAATTGTTAAGTTCGAATATGATGTTGTGTAAGTGATGCGAGTAAGTAGATTATATATGTATATGTATAATTATTTTGCTCACTAAGCTTTGCTTACCCTCTCGTTGTTTACCTTTTTATAGGTTCGTGTGTGGATAAGGGTAAGGGCATTACCTTGGATTGAGTTTCCCGCTTCGATGATTAAGAAGCGCTTTTGGCTTTGGCTTGGAGTTTGACCGAGACTTGGGTAGTTTAACCCCAAACACCATGCTCGTTGTGTCGTTTGGCAAATAAACTTTTGTGGTCGAAACTCTAATTTGTATTAAACATTGTATTTTAAACTTAATGGCGTTTTGGGCACGTGTGGGCCCCACTTTGTAAAACTCGCTCAAACCTTAGTTATGTGCTAGTTTTACATATATGAATGTATGGTTAAAAGCGTTTTGGCTAAAAATGTCGGGAACTAGTCAAACATTTTCGTTAAATAGACTTCCGGGGACAGCGGGCTGTCCAGGTGATTTGGCGCGCCGCGCGGCCATCTGGCGCGCCGCGCAGATGGCCTGCACCAGAAAATTTTTTTTTTTTGTTTGAAATTTTCGTCGTGTTTGGTCGGTTACGGTTTGGGTTGTTACAAGTGGTATCAGAGCATGGTCTAAGGGATTTAGGTGACTTGAGATAGGCGCCTAGACTTAGACTTTTGTGTGTGCATTGTGCGGACTTGTAGGACTTTGGGTCGGACCGGGTCTTGGTTAGCACATAGGTTTATATGAACTAATCATGCGTTATTGTTTGTGTTGTATAGCAATCATCGAGCGAAATGAACGTTGTACTAGCGAGTTAACGCGACGAGCTCGCGTAGTAATGATTAGCTACCCTTACTACGGGTGCAAATCGTGTCAAGCAAGCGATGTACGACGATTGTCAAGCGAGATGGAGTGGTATGGTGTATATGTATATATGTGTCATGTCTTTAGTTTCGTTGTTTAATCTTTTCCGTTTTATAGAATGAAGATGAGAAACGGACACGACACCGATATTGGGGGCACGAGCGAGGACCCCGAGTTCACGGCCAAGGTTGAGGCCATCTTTCAACGCCAAAAGGCGGAGTTTCGCGAAGATGTTAAGAAGATGTTTCTCGAGACAATTGACGAACAAGTCGTCACATTGGTTAAGGAGCAAATTAAGATTGCTCTTCAAGAAGAAAATGGGGGAAGGCGTGACTTTTTCTTCAAGAACTTTAGGGATGCTCAACCTCCTACTTTTGAGGGCGATCGGGACCCACTCAAGAGTGCCCGATTCATCTCCGATATGGAGGGGGCCTTCCGTACTTGTGAGTGTCCACCCGACAAGAAGACTAGGTATGGTTGTAGCATGTTAAGGGGTGACGCGAAATTGTGGTGGGATGCTAAGATCCAACTTTATAGTGAAGAACAATGTATGGACTTCACTTGGGATGAATTTAAAGCGGAGTTCTTCGATGAGTACCGAACTTCGGCCGATCTTACAAGGCTTAAGGACGAGTTACGCACCTTAAGGCAAGGGTCGATGGACTTGAACACTCTCAAATCCGTGTTCTTGTCCAAGACGCAATTTTGCCCGGAGTATGTCGGGAATGATAAAATGTTGAAAGAAGATTTCTATCGAACCTTGAATGACAGTTATCAAGAAAAGATTAGCGTAAATGTGGTGAAGAGCTTCGATGAGTTGTTTAATATGGCGAAAGGGTTTGAAGCGATTGTGTTGAGGAAGAGAAAGTATGAAGGTTCGAGTCACTCAAATTTTTCAAGCAAGAAGTCAAACTTTTCAAAGAAGGGTGCAACCGAGAGCTTCACTTATATTTTACCTATATAATTAAATATATAGTTTCTCGTTCACATGTGCATATTTGTTTCCGAACATGTGAACAGTTTCATATAATTAACAATTTAACATGTAATTTGAGCCAATGAACATACGTTTGTTAATAATATGTGCATTAATTAACATTTACATGTAATTTGTTGCATTTAGATGCATAAAAACTATTAAATTAAATAGTTCTCGTAGTTCTCACATTTTTAGTGGTTCTCGTTTGAATCTGCCCTTATATATATATATATATATATATATATATATATATATATATATATATATATATATAACAAAAAGATATTTGCTTATGTGTAATTTTTTAATTAAATTAAATTAATTATTCATTATAATTTATTATATACATATAGATATAGATTTACATATATATGTATATATGATTACAACAACAACAGTACCCAATACCACTATAGTGGTGTATGGGGGAGGTGAGATGTAGACAATCCTTCCCTTATCCGAGAATAAAAAAACAAGTCATTTCTCCACCCAGAAAAGTAGAGAAAGTCATCCCTCTCTTTATTCGGCGGATAAAGAGATTCTTTCCGAGTGGACCTCCGGCCTTTTATTTTTTTATTTAAAAAAAAAAACTAGTAAAATAAAATTATAAATAAAAATTGAGACGCCATGAAAATGGTAGAATCAAATTTTCATGGGTTTAAAAGCCTGCCTGGAAATCAATTTAGGCTCTAAGCGGCAGTCAAGACGCCACTTAATCGACGTTTGGTGTTGCCTCAATAAATAAAGCCAATGGACCTTGTAAACAGAACTCGAAAGGTATGCCGGGTGGAAGTTGTTGCGCAAGCAAAGAGCCAACCACCCGTAACAAACCAAACACCACTCATGCACCTTTACGGTAGACATCCCCGAAGACACACAACTAAAAGAAAACCACTCAAGCTCATGAGCAAAGAAGGTTATCCTCAGCCATAATGACCCCAGAATGCATCGAACGATGCGAGACACACACACACCCACACACCCACCAACAAACACACGCACCCATCCATACACACCCCATCCACACCCCCATATTAATTGTATATATGATTACAATTAATACTAAATTGTATAGAGATAAGATATAGAAATGGAAATAGAATCAATTAATGCGTGTATATATATTGATCATCCTATCATCATCTTTATACTCTATAATATTCTTCCCACATATATCGTTGTTATCTATATTTACGAAACTTACATTATACAAATGGTTAATATGGAGATTTTTACCCTTTTACAAAGACAAAGAACAACATGTACAGTCTTTAAAATTTATTTAACTATCTAATTGTTAGAACAATGCAGATCAGTCATGAGAGCATTGATCATTTGATTTTTATTATTAATCAGAAATTTGAACCTTTTTTTTCTAATGGTTATGTGTGATGAATATACTTGTCAAATTGTCGAGTCGAATTGAGTTATGTTACTGATCAAAACGGGTTTGGGTTGATATGTGTCATTATTTTAACGAATCGGGTTTCAAGTTTGGTTGAGTAAGTTGGGTCAGAGCCGGGTTGGGTCAGGTCTGGTTATTTTGCGTTTATATTTTGTCTCTATATTTGCGTTTTGCGTTTCACATTTGTCTTTTGCGTTTGCTTTTTCGTTTGTGTATTACGTTCGCGTTTTACATTTTCTTTGCACGTTTTGCATCTATCCGTTGTTTATATTTTATGGTTTACGTTTTACATTTTACGTTTTATGCTTAATGTTTTATGGTATACGTTTTCATTTTTTCTTTTCATTTTACGTTTACTTATACATTTTAGAAAATTTTTAATTATTTTTGTAAACGTCGTGAGAAAAAAAATTAGACATTAAGGTGTTGTTTGTTTTCCTGTCTGCAGACCTTATTATGTCTTATGTCTGCACGCCCGCAGACGTTTTTACTACAGACAATTTGTTTTTCTGAAGATATAAGATAAAATAATGTCTTGTTATGTCTGCAGCCTAGCAGACTTAGAAATGTGCTTCTAAGTGCTGCAGACAGAATTAAGTTATGTTGCAGACATAAAAATAAACAGTCTTCATTATTCAACATACAGACCTTCTGACCACATCTTCTTAACAGACATGGTCCGCAGATCTTGAGACAAAAATATCTTAAAAAACAAACATCACCTAAGTTACTAACACCACCCAAAATCACTTTTAATATTTGTCAACACTACGTGCTATTAAACTCAAAAGAACTTTTAAAATTTGTTAACACCACGGGCTCTTAAACTTCAAAGAATAATTGTTTCAAAAAATCAATTAATTTTGCACGATCACTTTTATTAATTTGATGCCTGATGATGCATAAGAAAACGTAATAGGAAGAAACTTTCATCATCCGATCTTTATTATGATAACCCATTAATTTGCATCACCTCTAATTAAAGACGGAAATTGAAATTTTTGAAATCATTAACTCGGATGTAGTCGTTTTACTATGATGAAATCTGTTTTATCAGGATGCTATCAATTTGGTGACAAAACAAAGAAAATCAGTTTGTATTTTTTGGGATGCATCCTTAATTTGTTTATAATTATAATTTGGCGACAAAAAAAAAAAAGGTTTAGGTGTAGGTTAATTTTTTGTGGCTCACCCTATCGTGTTAAAAATTCAATCTAATCCCTAATTTCTAAACTCTAAATCCTAATTTCTAAATCCAAAACCCTAATTTCTAAACCATAATAGCTAAACCCTAATTTTTAACCTCTAATTTTTAAACCTAAAAACAAACTCAGAAGCAAAATATTCATTGCAATGAATGTTATTATTTATTTCTTCGAGTGTTTTTTCGTTAAAATAATAAACATTCATTACAGTCTTTTTTAAATCTTCATAGTTTTATGTGATCTTCATGTCTAAAAAAAATCAAAAAAAAAATGAAAAAAATTACTTTCCCCTACTTCCCCACAAAAAAAGTGTTTCCGTCTTGATTAAAACACACACACACACACATAGATATATATATATATATATATATATATATATATATATATATATATATATATATATATATATATATATATATATATATATATATATATATATATTGAAGGATCTAGAGCGAACTCGTAGAACTCACAGATTGAGTCAATCTGGACACAGATTAAGCTAAATCTGCACACAGATTAAGTCAATCTGCATACCATTGAGTCAATCTGCATACAGATTGAGTGTCAGTCTGTGAGTTCTTTGAGTTCTCTTCTACACTTGTTTTTCTCTGAATCTCAGAAAATATATATATATATATATATATATATATATATATATATATATATATATATATATATATATATATATATATGATGAAGTCACCGAACTTTTCCATCTCAACCTTTTAAACACGTTTTTCCCTTTTTTATGTTTTTTTTTTTTTTTTTTTTTTTTTTTGCATTTTAACTTACTACTGATAGTCAGTGTTGTAAAAAAACAGTCGAGACGACCGTCGCAACAAACGTCGCTACGGATTTACTTGAGTACCGTCGCCACAGATCTAAAAGCGGGTGAAAACGGTCAACAATTTACCAATGGACAACAACGGTAAAAAAAAGGTCAAGAACCTTAAAAAGCAGTCGAGGTGGGGTCGAGTTTTTGACCAACTTTGACTTTTAAAATATATATTTTAAACCTAAACATTTTTTCAAATTAAAGGCAATTTTTTTAAAGGCTAATATTTCAAATTAAATATAGATATTTGATTTTAAGTTTACATATTTATGTTTGAAATATGTATAAAAAATCAACGTTGGTTAACATCCGCATCGACCTCGTTTTTACCGTTGCGCCGTTTCAATGCTCCTGCCGTCTTGACCTCTTCTCGCGTCTTTTACAATCTTGGTTATAGTTAAACTCCGTAATAATTTAGGTTTAATTAGATTAAAACTGAACGAGAATTTGATTTAGGTTCGAGAGAATGTTTTTGTTCCGTACATGATAACATTCAAAAAGAAACAGGGATTCTTACAAGTTTTAGAATCTAGAAACGGGTCGGGCATGTTGAATCCACTTGGCACGGAAAAAGGATGCGAATCCCATAGTGGAAAATTTAGAGGCACCGGGCGCGTGAGATTGCATGATGTGCGGTACTTGATCCATTAACAGCACGGTTACAAACGAGTTTCCTCACCTCCGTTAAAACTTAACGGCTGTAACAGTGAATAATCCCTAACACCGTCACGTAAGGAGTACCTTGTGCCCCCTGTTGCCACCTGTACCAATGGCTATTTCAATGATTATTTAAGCAAACTATTAACTCTTTCGCATTGTTTGTACGTGGCATTTTAAATAATAAATATAATCATGATTTTTCCAACAAGAGCTCTTATGGCTACATTATTGAGGTAAAGTAAAATAGTTTATAGCAGTTATTTTTGATTTTAAGCTGACGGTCATTGAATTTTATATGTTTTTTATGAAACTTAACGATAATCTTAGATGTTGAAGTAAATTAAAGGGAGCTCGTCACCGGTTTTTAATTGTACATTATCAAATCAAATACTCCGTATATAGATGTTGAAGTAAATTATACGAGCACTTCTTTGTATGTCCTTCCGTTATCTTTTAGTTTTGTGTATTGCCTACTCTAACGTGTAGTCGCTTATTTTTTGTTGCGCAGATGGTGGCAAGGGCGGGCATCTCCCTTCCCAGAATGTGTTTTTGCAGGTCAACAAGCTGGTGGAGTTTCTAGAGGTCCCATCTGGAACTGCCATGACCCAGCTGAAGTTTTTGATGGACTATACACCCGAGCAAGCGTGTTGAAACTATTCAAAAAGGAGGATCCCGAGGCTGATCTGTATATGGATGTGCAGACGACGCTCACCAAATTTTTTCGTGATGTCTGCAGTATCCAAGATAAGTACGCGCTGCTGAAGGGAGAGTCTAGCTCGAGGCAGGAGGCCCTGAGAGTGCAGGAGGCGCGTGAACGCCTCAACGCGCTTCACGATGAGGTGAAGGCGGCACAGGATGCACGTGCTAGCACATAGGCGGCTGTTGCGCGGGTGTCTTCTGAAAAAGGATGCGCAAGTGAAAATCAATGATAACGACCTCTTGACCACTAGTGTTGACCTCCGTAAAACTGCAGAGCAACATTTCGCGCAACTCAATGAACTTGAGGGGATGCGCAAATACGCTTGGGATCAATTCATCACTTTGAAGCTCAGGCTTCCCGGGTTAATTACGCGTGCTTGCAATTCTCCTACCATGAATGACGCATACAACAGAACTGCACGTGCTATGAAGGAGGCTGAGAGGTGTAGGTTCTGGGAGTTTTTGAAGAAACATGTTCAGCTTCCCACTACCCTTCCACCTCTGTGGCCAAGAAAATGCCTTCAGGTGCTGCTGAGGAGAAAAACGCTGTTGTGCTCGCGCTAGAGCACGTGGATGTGCCCAACCTTGTTGCTATGACACAGAGCGCTCAGGCTACCGCTGAGCAGTTATTGAATGCTGCCTTGTAGTTTTTTTTGTTTATATATTGTATGCGCATTGCGCCTTTTGTAATGAATATTTGTGGAATAGAAATCAAGTTCTTTTAAGTAATGTCCCTTGCTGATCGCGCTATTACTTTTATTACTTGTATTCTCATATGCATGATACTTGGTTTAGACTTGTGCTTGTGAATTGTGGTGACACCAATTGCGCGTATATTAATTATCGTTTCAAGGTCGTTATGTGCATGGCTTAATGTAACAACCCAACCCGTTAACCAACCAAAAACGCGGAATAAATTTTTTTTTTTTTTTTTTTTATAACAGTAGGGTGCGCTGAGCGCACCACTCCTAGTGCGCTACGCGCACAAGGCCTGACAGCTTCTGTCCGGGTTTTCCATTTTTCGTTTAATGATCTTCGACTTCCCGACACTTTTAGACGAAACGGTTTACACAACATTTAATACTCGTTAAAACTAACACGTTCCAATAATAAAATGAGTTTTACGACATCGGTCCCACATCGGCCGTTTTACGACAGTACAAAAATACAAGTTTTCGACCACGTGATTTCTAACACAAAATAAAGACCGAGCATGGCGATTGGGGATACGCTACCCAATCCTAATCAATCCAAAAGCAAGATCTTCTAAAGCAACCACGCAAGTCCGCTAGTTCCCACGCTTACCCGAGCCACCGCTTTCATGCAAATCTATAAAAATGTAAACAACGAGAGGGTAAGCTAATGCTTAGTGAGTGATAATATACTACATACATATATATGTATAAAATGAACACGCCACACAATTAAACAAATACTGCATACCGGAGCATCCAAGCATAAAGGCAAGCTAAGCTAAGCATACCGTACGATCACTAAGCAATAAGCTAACAACAAGTAAGTTCACCAACGGCGCTATGAACGATTCCAACAAGCTACACCCGGAGGGTTAGCTACATCACAATAATACAACAATATACAACAAGGCGTAAACCGCCCAAGGTTAACCCCTTAACCCGAATACGGAAACCAAAAGATTACCACAATGAAGATTGGCCGAACTACACGAGCCTTAGCAAATCCGCATACACACGAGACTACTATCTTCAACAACACAACATCGAGATTGACCGAACTACACGAGCCTTAGTAATCCGAAACCACACGAGATCACTACCTCAATAAGATGACCGAACTACACACGTCACCGTGAATCCGAACTACACGAGATTCACTTTCACAATTCAATAAGATGACCGAAATTACACGCGTCATCGTGAATTCGCATACACACGCGACTCACTTCTCCATATCCAAAACCCTTCACCATTGGGGTTATATCATCCACATCACAACCACGTGTGATAATGTACACACAAAACGTGCACCTCGCCAAAGGTGGTCAACCAAAACGCACAACCGTGCCGATTGGACCTATACACAAGTCCATCAAATCCACATATATGTGAAGTGAGCTCTATAGCCGAGAATCACTTCACCCGACCCGCACCCATCCTACACATACATATGCACATAGGATATTAACACTCACCTTGTCGCCTTGATGAATGCTTCCAAGTGATCCTTAACTCATCAATGGAAAGTACCTATTCCATTATCACAATTACAACAACACATTTAGAGTGGATTTACAACCAACTCAATTCGACACTTAGTGCAAATTTGACCAATTGCACTAACAAACATAAAACGCGCCCAAACTAACCAATAATCACTAACACTAGTGACAATGGTCCTAATATGCCAAATTAACCCAATCATAAGTGTAAAACACTTAAAATTCTCAAAATCACCTATAAACCCTAATTTTGACTCAATGCAAAATTAGTCTTTCAAACACACCAAATGGGTTCCAATACTTCCATAATCACTAACCTAGTGATTAATCTCAATTACAAGTTCTAATCATGTCCAATTTGTTCACCAACCCAAAATCCACCAGCAATAACAATAAACCCGATTACTAGCATCACTAAACTCATTTCATGAGTTAAAATGGGTTTCACAACAATTTAAGTTCAAATCCTAACTTAAATATCAAAATCAAACAATGAAATTCGGTGTTAGAACTTACCAAAACAATAAAAACGTAGCTAGAAACGAGGTGAACAACTTTAAAACCCGAGCTTTTGATCACTTCGAACTCCTTCTTCACCAAAATCCCAAATCTCTCTCTAGAAATCTCCCTCTCTCTCTAAGATACTTGAGAGTGTTTGTGGATGTGAAATATGATCCAAAAGTGGATCCAACCCAGCTGATAAGGCCTGAGATCCGGCCTCAAGTGAAAAGACCAAAAAGCCCCTCATTAAACTTAAAATAGAAAAAGGCTGAATTCTGTCGCAGGCCACGTGCGCGGCGCGCACACCTTATGATGCTCGGCGCGCACCCATGTCTGAGCAGATTCTGACCTTTTAACTTTTACACTATGTTTCATCCACTATACGTACATCATTTAAAGCTCTGTGTGCCATAAATATTGAGGTCTTACAACTCTCCCCCACTTAGAATCGATCACGTCCTCGTGATCCTCGTCACTTAACCAAACGGACCATTCCACGGTCCTCAAACATAAGTCCCAAACCGACTTTCCTAGGCAACTCTTCCCCAATGTATCACCTCTAACAACTAAAATCGTCACCCGCGATTTATCACATCACAATTTCGAGCACTAAAACCTTACACATTCCCTCACATCGGGAAAACTTAACCAATCTCTTACCGAGATATCAATCCCTTAGCGTACCCTTACCGAGTACAATGCTAAAAGCAACCAAGTCTCAACCTAAGGTCAACAACCCGAAACAATGAAGACCGAACCAAACGAATCCTTACTGATAACACCAATCACTAAACATCCCTTGTAGTGCGCAATACGACCTATACGCAACTACCGTAACTTCATAATCAAACGGTTAAAACCGATAGCGCTCAAAATGATCATGGCAACGCTAGATCCCAAGGTGTACAAAATCAACTATTGTCACGCCCGTAACAACATGTGAGCGAAACACGGCTATCGCATCACTAAACACACAACATGGTCCTCATGACCCCACCATCGGTGTATAAAACAACCGATAGATCACACAACACGGTCCTTACGACCCCACCACCGGTGTATAAAACAACCGATAGATCACACAACACGAAGGCTAGCCGAAAACTACACGCGCCTTAGTGAATCCGAACTACACGCGACTCACTACCTTCCTCGCAACAACAATCGGGATTGGCCGAACTACACGCGCCTTAGTGAATCCGAACTACACAAGAGTCACTATCCCAAAAGAATGACCGCAACCACACGCGTCACTTGTGAATCTGAACTACACGAGACTCACTTTTCAATAAAATGACGGAAACCACACGAGTCATTTGTGAATCCGAACTACACGCGACTCACTTACACAATACAATGACCGAAACCACACGAGTCATTTGTGAATCCGAACTACATGCGACTCACTTCCACAATAAGATGACCGAAACTACACGCGTCATCGTGAATCCGCAAACACACGCGATCCACTTCCAAATCTCAACACCGGATGAAGTCAGCGGACCCCGTCAACGGTCATGCTTCACCGATATAGCACCACTCACATGATGAAGTCAGCGGACCCCGAAGGTCATGCTTCACTAATATAACACTACTCCCATGATGAAGTCAGCGGACCCCGAAGGTCATGCTTCACCAATATAACACTACTCCCATGATGAAGTCAGCGGACCTCGAAGGTCATGCTTCACCAATCACATACGCACTTTTGGCCTCAAACAACGAGTAGTGCAACATTGCGCTCTAACGGATACCACTAACCATCCACACAATCGAGCAAGAACCACCTATATCAAACATAGGCACAAAATAATAATTCTCTAGAAGAGAATCTGATATGCACATCCCTTAACCGAGGGATTTCACCTTGCTTGCCAAACACGTCCATTATCTCTCGACGAGATTTACCACATTACCACCTCGGTGATAATTTAAATCCAAACCATAAGTACAATTTAATCGAAATTGTACCATACCACAAATCGACCAAAACTAAGTCCCAACACAAGTTCCGGATCTACCAAAAGCATCATCCGAAACCTCACACTTAAACCTCCTCGTGCGGGAGTGTAACTCTTCACTTGGAACCACGTTCCATAACCGCATCTCGTACAACCGTACAATGCTACCAAAGGTAGACTTTACTAACAATTAGGTTCACACGACCCATCACCATATCTTGCTCCAACCTTGAGCATACTAAGGATCTTAACCTATCCTTAAACACTTCGAACGAAAAGTGTACCACAAATTACATAAACTATACTCTCGCAATCATCCAATTGCTTAGCTTGTCAAATTTCACCTAGTCACTCATGTACCTAAGGGTTTCACTTCGGTACCCTAAGTACAATGTAACCGCAACACAATCGGAGCCGAACACCACGCTAGTAGGTATAAAAGAGGTACCTAAT
The DNA here is from genome assembly GCF_046630445.1 of Rutidosis leptorrhynchoides. NCBI lineage: Eukaryota > Viridiplantae > Streptophyta > Magnoliopsida > Asterales > Asteraceae > Rutidosis > Rutidosis leptorrhynchoides. The sequence continues at coordinate 596,438,310 of NC_092334.1, forward strand.
GTCGCGTCATGCAGACTCTTTTACCAACATACATCGAGATCAACACTCGATTTCTCGTGTTTCATCCCACCCGTCGAACCTCATGGTTCATCAACTTCAACACAAAAGCGAACACGCACTTAACAACCGTACACCAAAACCCACTTCCATGGCTTGGTAGAAACATTTCCCAAATACTAAGGAATGCTTGGTTGCACCAAGTCTTACGCCCTTCGCCCGACAATCAAATGTCACCATAGGGTACTTCCATTAGGAACGTCACCCATAACAACAACATGCACAACACAAGGCATTTCACAACACAAACACAAACGACACTTAATAAATAATCAAAGGACATATTTATTAAAACGAAACGTACCTTAACGTCTCCTTGCCGCACCCATCCCCACCAGCTTGGGACATTCCGACTTACGATGTCCTTCTTCTTGGCAGTTGAAGCACACCATGTCATCACCCTTTGGTACCGAACATTCCCAATACTTATGACCCCTCATGCCACAATTGTAACATCTAGACGCACTAGAATCTGATATACCCGTCCGTGTACCACCCGTGCTCACACTCGGACCCTTAGTCCTCTTACTCGGAGCACCATACGAAACAACCCTTCTCTCACTTGAAGGTTCACCCTTCTTCGATCGTGAATACGACTCGAAACCTCTAGCCAAGTCGAATAATTCCGCAAACGATTTCGCTTGACCTCGGCTAATTTTACTCTTCAAGTCATCATTCAAGGTCCGATAGAAATCCCCCATCGACAAACAATCATTCCCCAAATAATCCGTGCAAAAACGAGCCTTCGCCATAAAGGTCATCTTGAGAGTATTCAAGTCCATAGAACCCTGTTGCAAATTTCGCAACTCATTACGCAATTCCCACAAATCGGCTGAAGTCCGGAACTCCTCGAAGAATTCCTCCTTAAATTCGTCCCACGATAAAGCCATAAACGGCTCGCCACCGACAAGATCAATCTTACCATCCAACCAATCCCTCGCCCTACCCCGCAACAAACTAGTAGCGAGTCTTGTCCTCTTCTCGGGAGGGCATTCAATAGTACGAAAACACCCTTCGACATCCGAGATCCAAGTTGTTCTTACCAAAGGATCCGGTTTTCCGTCGTACATCGGGGGTTTAGTCCTCATGTAGCTCTTAAGACAACGCTCCATTTCACCACTACTCTGAGATTCAGAATATTTCCTATCCATTTCTTCCAGAAACGCACCCATTTGCTCCGCAACGGCGAACGCAACTCTAGCGTTAAACTCCACGTCGTTCATCTCGATCCCGTTTCCCGTCGCCATTCTAAGGAATGCAAAGCGATTAGATCACGAACATATAAAGCACACACACAATACCGCCCCCATCTTGCTAAACACTCGTCGTACATCACTTGTTAGACACGATTTGCACCCGTAATAAGGTTTGCAAGTACTTATTACGCACACACGCCGTATCAACTCGTTAGTACAACGACCGCCTCGCTCAATGATATAAACAACACTAACAAAATTCTCCGCGTTATAAGCACATAATAATATATTAATAATATCCGCATTACTAATACAAACGTTAGTCCACCTACAAACAAGGCACTAACTATAACCTATTCCGACCCATAATCCTACAAGTCCCGCAACAAATAAGCACACACAAAAAGTCTAAGTCTAGGCACCTATCTCAAGTCACCTAAATCCCTTAGACTATGCTCTGATACCACTTGTAACAACCCAACCCGTTAACCAACCAAAAACGGGGAATAAATTTTTTATTTTTTTATTTTATAACAGTAGGGTGCGCTGAGCGCACCACTCCTAGTGCGCTGCGCGCACAAGGCCTGGTAGCTTCTGTCCAGATTTTCCATTTTTCGTTTAATGATCTTCGACTTCCAGTCACTTTTAGACAAAACGGTTTACACAACATTTAATACTCGTTAAAACTAACACGTTCCAATAATAAAATGAGTTTTACGACATCGGGCCCACATCGGCCATTTTACGACTTTCGTACAAAAATACAAGTTTTCGACCACGTGATTTCTAACACAAAACAAAGACCGAGCATGGCGATTGGGGATATGCTACCCAATCCTAATCAATCCAAAAGCAAGATCTTCTAAAGCAACCACGCAAGTCCGCTAGTTCCCACGCTTACCCGAGCCACCGCTTCCATGCAAATATATAAAAAATGTAAACAACGAGAGGGTAAGCTAATGCTTAGTGAGTGATAATATACTACATACATATATATGTATAAAATGGACACGCCACACAATTAAACAAATACCGCATACCAGAGCATCCAAGCATAAAGGCAAGCTAAGCTAAGCATACCGTACGATCACTAAGCAACAAGCTAACAACAAGTAAGTTCACCAACGGCGCTATGAACGATTCCAACAAGCTACACCCGGAGGGTTAGCTACATCACAATAATACAACAATATACAACAAGGCGTAAACCGCCCAAGGTTAACCCCTTAACCCGAATACGGAAACCAAAAGATTACCACAATGAAGATTGGCCGAACTACACGAGCCTTAGTAAATCCGCATACACACGAGACTACTATCTTCAACAACACAACATCGAGGTTGGCCAAACTACACGAGCCTTAGTAATCCGAAACCACACGAGATCACTACCTCAATAAGATGACCGAACTACACGCGTCACCGTGAATCCGAACTACACGAGATTCACTTTCACAATTCAATAAGATGACCGAAACTACACGCGTCATCGTGAATCCGCATACACACGCGACTCACTACTCCATATCCAAAACCCTTCGCCATTGGGGTTATATCATCCACATCACAACCACGTGTGATAATGTACACAAAAAAAGTGCATCTCGCCAAAGGTGGTCAACCAAAATGCACAACCGTGCCGATTAGACCTATACACAAGTCCATCAAATCCACCTATATGTGAAGTGAGCTCTATAGCCGAGAATTACTTCACCCGACCCGCACCCATCCTACACATACATATGCACATAGGATATTAACACTCACCTTGTCGCCTTGATGAATGCTTCCAAGCAATCCGCAACTCGTCAATGGAAAGTACTTATTCCATTATCACAATTACAACAACACATTTAGGGTGGATTTACAACCAACTCAATTCGACACTTAGTGCAAATTCGACCAATTGCACTAACAAACACAAAACGCGCCCAAACTAACCAATAATCACTAACACTAGTGACAATGGTCCTAATATGCCAAATTAACCCAATCATAAGTGTAAAACACTTAAAATTTTCAAAATCACCCATAAACCCTAATTTTGACTCAATTCAAAATTAGTCTTTCAAACACACCAAATGGGTTCCAAGACTTCCATAATCACTAACCTAGTGATTAATCTCACTTACAAGTTCTAATCATGGCCAATTTGTTCACCAACCCAAAATCCACCAACAATAACAATAAACACGATTACTAGCATCACTAAACTCACTTCATGAGTTAAAATGGGTTTCTCAACAATTTAAGTTCAAACCCTAACTTGAATATCAAAATCAAACAATGAAATTCGGTGTTAGAACTTACCACAACAACCAAAACGTAGCTAAAAACGAGGTGAACAACTTTAAAACCCGAGCTTTTAATCACTTCGAACTCCTTCTTCACCAAAACCCCAAATCTCTCTCTAGAAATCCCCCTCTCTCTCTAAGATACTTGAGAGTGTTTGTGGATGTGAAATATGATCCAAAAGTGGATCCAACCCAACTGATAAGGCCTGAGATCCGGCCCCAAGTGAAAAGACCAAAAAGCCCCTCATTAAACTTAAAATAGAAAAAGGCTGAATTCTGTCGCAGGCCACGTGCGCGGCGCGCACACCTTATGGTGCGCGGCGCGCACCCATGTCAGGGCAGATTCTGACCTTTTAACTTTTACACTATGCTTCATCCACTATACGTACATCATTTAAAGCTCTGTGTGGTATAAATATTGAGGTCTTACACTTAAATAAGTTGAATTTGTTAATCGTATATTATACTTAAGGCATGTCAGCGCGTAGTTTATCATATATGTTGTTGTGCACACAACATAGACTTAAACTACACGCCCTAATAGCTGCGTATCGAGAGTCTTCTAAGTGCGCCAACATTTAGGATTGAGATCAAGGGCGACCAAATCTATCACTTATTGTCATGACTTGCAGATCTCGTATTCTGCGCGGGTGTGGCTAGGACAAAAAAATGTCCCTCGCCTTCCGGTAATAATGTCTAGCTTGTCTCCAAACAAGCTTCTGTAGCGCGGGGGTTGGAAAAAACACCCCTTCAAAGGCAGGAGTGCGCGGGGTATTCACGACCGTGCACACCTATCTAAGTTAAAGAACTACTTTCATTATGCATGGCACAAAGATTTTCGCAGACAATATCTTGGAAAATAAAGAAAATTAGGCACATTACCAAGATTAATTATAGTAGTTTATCGTCTAGCGCAGTTACATAAACAGTGTGACGACATTCTTCTTAAGAAATACATAAGAACGTAATTAAAACTGAAAGACCATAAACGTTTGTATTGGTTTCACGCCCTTTCATAGCTAAACGTCATAGTTTCCATCATCTTCTGCTCCAACAGTTAAGCTATTTTCTTCCTCTTCCTTTCCTTCTGTCATTGCTTGGTTCCTCGGGGCCTGTTTAGACCAGTTAAATGTTTTTGGTAAATCAATAAATGTGCGTTAATATGCATTAGGTGCATTAGAGCCTGCGGCTTATGTTTCGGATTATACAAGATTGTGCTCATTGAAATGCGGTAAACGCGCTGAACTGTTCACGCGTTTAAGCATCTATTCAGATCAAGTAACCATCTTATAATTGCGAAGTTCATAATCAAAATACATGATTGTGACTGTTTTCTGATGATTTTGACATCATCGTTGCGATTCCAGCTTTTGTGGGAAACCTAAACGAACCATGCGCGATGGATAGCACTGCCTCAAACTTCTACAACGAGGGGTATCCCAATAGCGCATTATAATCTGATGTTGCACGCACAATGCTAAACTTCACTTTCTCAATTCGCCTTTTCACCCAACTGTCGTCATCCTTGAGTTGCAGTTCAACCTCCAAGGTTTCCAGGGTAAGCAGTGGATCGCCGGAAAGCCCTTGGAACTTGTCTATCGATGGCTTCAAGTTAAGTTTGAGTTTCCGCAGAAGTTTCCTGTAGTAACGCTCAAACATGTTATCGGCGCAGGTACTAGTGTCGACGCAGAGGCTCTTGATCTTGAGTCTTAACTCGGGCAAACAACCATTAACCATGATGAGGTCACTCTTGAATTCTTGAACTTCATTGATCGATAATGGGACCTGCTGGTATTCCCGAGAGTGCGCAGGTCCTGGCTTCATAACAGTGTATTCTTTTGTCACAACGTGGATCACCTTATCTCGCCCCTTTTCCCTGTCTTCATCATACTCTTCCTTGCACGATCGCCCTTTAGGTTCCTTAAAATGTTGAAGCTCGCCTCGCTTCAAGCATGCCACCACCTTATCCGTCAACGCTTTGCATCTGTTAGTCTCATGCCCATAATCTTCATGAAAGTCACAGAATTTAGACTTGTCATGCCTTGCGTATTCTGACATGCGCACAGGTCTGCCAAAGGTTCGCGATATAGGATTTGTCACAAGAATTTCTTTAAGACTTTTTGCCAGGTGTTTGATGAGCTTTTGGTTATGTTCCCGATTTCTGTTTCGCTGGTTGTTACTGCTGTGGTGGCCATGAGCGTGTACGCGCTTGTTGTCGTTATTTTGCTGGTAAGGACCATTGTCTTGGTATCCTCTGTGAGAATTGTGCGAATTGCACCCTCCCCTAGGTGAGCCATGGTCATCGCGATGACTATGACTTTGCATATCCTGAATACTGCATGGCGTGTTCTGCTGCACAGATGTTCGTGTGCTTCTCTGATAGTTTCAGCCAGTGTCTCTGGCGGCCTTTTTCACAGCTTCTGCCACAACTGTAAGTGACGTTCTCCACAGATTCCGTGAATGAATCCTAAACCTTTCTGTGATTCCACCAGAGTTGGGATACGCGCGACTTCTCGAATGTACCTATCGATAAACTGTCCCATGGACTCGCCACGCCCCTGCTTGATGTCATGACATTCAACATGAGTTCTCTTGGATACTCTCATGTTGTGAATGTTGAGCAAGAAACGTGTGACGACCCGGAAATTTTCGACCAAATTTAAACTTGATCTTTATATGTTTCCGACACGATAAGCAAAGTCTGTAATGTTGAATCTCAAAATTTTGGAACTACATTCATGTAATCAATTACCCTTTGACTGTGCCTGACGATTCACGAACAATTATGTGTGAATAGATATGTATATATATGTGTGTATATTAAATTGAGAAATATTAATAAAACATTAAACGGTTAGGTTGATATGAAAATAAGTTATGAAATCTATTATATGGCTTGAAAACATTAATAAGGTATTAAACGTATAACGTTATACTTATTCGTCACAAACATATCATATCTCAAATTCTAAACTTTATTCATCCGCTCGTCCGAACCGACAATCATCCCGGTGTAATAGAAGAAGTCAACGAGCTTCGCGCTCGAGTAGTGGCTTTGGAGAATATGGTGCAAAGGTTACGAGCACCAGCAGCATCACCGGCATCAACAGTACCACCATCATCAACACCAACAGTACCATTACCACCACCAACAACATCCACATCCCATGCTTTAACATCACAAACTGTCCCACGAGCATCAACGTCATACGCACCATAAATACCAAGGAGTACCAACAACAATAACCGATGAAGTATTGATTCATAGCTTCATTGGAGAAACATTCTGAGGCAATTATGTAATCTCTAAAGTCTTAGGGATTATATAGTCTAGCCTTAACCATAAATCAGATCAGTGGACCGAAATGATAGAAGGAAGAATAGAAACCCTGACAAGAATAGTGCGTGATTTATAAACTAGAAATTGTTATACAAGCACCACCAGAAGTACCACCAGCATCACCGTCAGCATCACCAGCACCAGCAGTAATGTCAGCATCACCGGTACCGGCAACGCCTGCAACACCACAAACTCCATAACCACCTCAGATATCGACACCACCATCATCAACGGATATATTGTATCAACGAGTTATGAAATATTAACTCATGTCCTCTGAAGAATTTATATGTATATTTTATATATATACGAGTTTTGAAAACACAATAGATCTTTTCGTACTAAGCTATTACGTATGGATTTTAACTAGTAATTACTACTTGGTTAATTCATATTACTAATATGCTATGATGTACATTCTTCGTTAATGACTTAACAATTGTTAACTATAATATCTACTTTAACTCAATGAAATCCATTTCATAATAAATCAAGTGTACTATTCGAATACATGTTTGATTTTACACTTTCATTTTTGATGTAATCGAAACCTTCTGGAAACCATCATTCGTGCCTTGCGAAATTCACAAGAATTCCACGCACATTAACATCATTCACTGAAGAAATGACAATAAAAATAAATAAAGAAGTATTGACTATAATAGTGAAATACTCCACAAAGGTTATATAATCCCTAATGTTTTAGGCTATTCAATTCTAGTTTCAGTCGAAAATCAAATGAGTTTAATATTATATTAACTCATTAAATCTGTATTACATCTGAAGAATATATATATATATATATATATATATATATATATATATATATATATATATATATATATATTCATAAAGTCTGTAATAAAAATTCTCTTGTACAAAATATTACTTGTGAAACTTTTAACGGGTAGGTAATACCCGAGAGATATATAAATTCACAATTAATATGTTACATTCTTCGATTCTGATTCAGAAATCATTAACTATACTCACTACTTACACAGCGATATACATTTTTTCATATAAATCAGAACAACCATTCTCATTCAAATTCAATTACATATTCTGATTTTAACAGATCAGAATCCAAATCGAGATATAACCAATATCATCACTCTTAGATTCCTACATCTTTCAAATCTATACTTTGACTTCAAAATTGTGCTAGAACATTACTTTTATTCATTAAACCCAGAAAACAATTTTCGTATCATTCAAAATTCTAGAACATCATATGTATATTGACAACTAAAATCTGCATTCAAACCCTTCATGATTCTTGAAAACACCTTAATTAAGAAACAATCGGGATGATGATCCAACCACATGTTATCCACAGTCAAGTACCTGGAAAACTCCCGGAACCTAAGTAAAAGTTTAACACAAATCCGTGAGCCATTTGCGCTGTTATTACCGAAAATAACTTTGCAATCCCTTTCCAAAATAGTCAAATTTTGTCACAGCTTCAGCAAATCAACTTTAACTTTTCATTTGGATTAGCCTTATTATAACCTTGATATACACGTTTGCCTTTTCATCATCGTTACTGGGGAACCTTTTATATCCCACCACATTAGTAGTAAACTTACCAACCACCGGGTTGATCTTTGACATTCCGAAAAATCATTATATATGCCGAAACCCTATCATATACTCATCCGCATCTTGTAACGAGAATTGCCATACCAATTACTGAGAGTCAGCAATCAGTATTTCAAATCTCGCAGCATTTCTACATCAACAGTTATATGTATACATATAACCTTTATCTCCTAGAATTATGATCTTCAATTCTGAAATTTTGAAAATCACCCAGTCTACGAACCAATACACGAAACTTTGAAAAAACTGGATAAAGCAGTAGAAACTGTAGACAACCGTAACAGTCAAAAGTTTGATGATAAAGAATAGTGTGTTGGCAAAGCTCAGAAAAAGAGAAGATTTGGAACTGGAAAACGGATTGAGCAAACCATGAAGGAGATTGTGGACAAATCATAAAGACTAAACCTGCCTTCAAAGAATCCAAATGATTCAGTGTCTGCTAAAGTCTTTAGCAAATACCTTGCTCCTTACTCTAAACCCTAGAGAACAATATTCTTCATCATCCTCTGATCTTAGATATTCTAAGATATCATCATATCTTTCATTATAAATATTTTCGATATTTTTAAAGATATCTTCATAACTATTGTTATCCGAAATCATTTACCTCTTAGCGCTACCTGTGTTACATCATAAAAGAAACTATTTTAGTTTCTAAATTCTGAAACCTTCGAGTTTAAAATATGAATATTTTTGAAGTAGTGTTGGGAACTGAAGCATGAGTTAGTATAATATAATGACACTTGATCAACGTGATTATATTACAGTAAGTCATGCTGAGTTTCTAATGGAACGTGATGATTCACAGATCATAACGTCATCATGTGCCATGTTACACGACTCTTACATTCTATCTAATCTATAAACATATCAAGAACATATTTTCTTGATAGTCCTATCTTTTCCCTTGAATTTTGGTAATTTGACAAGTCAGATTGTGCTATTACCATTTCTTTCTTAGAGCATTAGCTATGTTCATTCTGAATTTCATACCTACGAATTCTGGACCATTACTTGCGGTACTTAGTGGCAAGAAGAGAAAACAAAAGAATGAAGCTCCGAAGTAGAAACGGGAGTATAAATCGCAGTAAATTGAAGAGAGCATTAATTGTGGATGTCAATGATTATAGAAGGATAGAAGCAGAGACATCGAAATATAAGGAAGATATAAAACCCAACAACAACCCAGAAATTATAAACCGTATATATCGATGCATATGGCAATATAAAGACAAGGGAGGACTAAAAACACTATAAAACCAAGAGTATAGTAGAAGTAAATAGATTCTTCCGGCGGCAGATGAAAAAGAAGAATGACAGATATGAAAGTTAGGAGTATATCAAGAATCAGAACTGGATGGAGCGTATTGACGAATACTTTAAAGTATGAATTGAGGGAGGAAGAATAGAAGGTGTAAGCTATGGAAGTAAGGAAACGAAGGGAGTTGATTTATAGTGAAATATCTGACAGAGCAATCGAAATAGATTATCGCATTTAACCAAAGAGAATCCTAAATTTCATTAATTATCGAAGAACCAAATCTTATTACGAAGATTTTCTCTAAATTTCTTGATTTCCCGAAATCAACCGTGACTACGTCACCGGTTAAGACGAATCTGTATTTACTCATTTCACTCTTTTGTGATAGCTTCACTCGTACGCTTCACAAAATCAAATTGTTTTATCTATATTACTCGATGATGATAAAACTCTAGTTTTCAGTTTGTATGCGTCATGAAAACATACTTATTGTCAGCCATGACGATCCACTCAAATTTCGGGACGAAATTTCTTTAACGGGTAGGTACTGTGACGACCCGAAAATTTCCGACCAAATTTAAACTTGATCTTTATATGTTTCCAACACGATAAGCAAAGTCTGTAATGTTGAATCTCAAAATGTTGGAACTACATTCATATAATCAATTACCCTTTGACCGTGCCCGACGATTCACGAACAATTATGTGTGAATAGATATATGTTTGTATATATATATATATATATATATATATATATATATATATATATATATATATATATATATATATGTGTGTGTGTGTGTGTGTGTGTGTATATATATATATTAAATTGAAAAATATTAATAAAACATTAAACGGTTTGGTTGATATGAAAATAAGTTATGAAATCTATTATATGGCTTGAAAACGTTAATAAGGTATTAAACGTATAACGTTATACTTATTCGTTTTAGATAAACATCTATGTAATAAAACGTGTTATGTGAAACGTGTATATATATATATGTGTGTGTATATATATATATATATATATATATATATATATATATATATATATATATAAAGTATATTGAACATATATAAGCGGTATCGAATACAATTAATAGATATAGTAACACTCGATTGTTATTAAACAAGTTAATATAAATTTATAAGGATTTAAAATAAACATAATATCTAGTAATAGATTATGTGATCCGAATATAATTAGTTTTAGAAAAATAAACTTTATGATAGTTATTTGATTTAGTTTCAAACGTATGAAAGCGTTTTCAGTCTAAAAGAATTCTATTACTAAAATGTTTTATAATTGAATATGTATATAAAACCTAATTAAAGTTTATGCTATATATATTAAATCACATATATATATATATATATATATATTTATATATATATTAAAGATATAAAACGTAATACGATATATTTCGAAAGATTAGTACATTTTATAACTTGTCAAGAATTATATTATTAAAGTTATTATCATTATATTTTATTGAAATATATATATATATATATATATATATATATATATATATATATATATATATATATATTAAAGATATAAAACGTAATACGATATATTTCGAAAGATTAGTACATTTTATAACTTGTCAAGAATTATATTATTAAAGTTATTATCATTATCTTTTATTGATATAAATTTTAGAAATTATATAAAACGTTTAGAGTGTCACGTCTTCTTTAAAACAAATATAACTTTATAAATATCTGAAACCACTTTTGACAAATTGTTACCGAGCCATTTTAATAAGGATAAAGGTTTTAACGTTATCTTAAACTTTAGAATCTTTATAGAAACCTTTTGACAAGTCATAAATGATAACAGTCCGTGATTTAATTAAAATAGCTTGCAACGTGTAATTAAAAACGTGCTTATATATATTTCGAATTATTTAATAATCGATATTAGCATTCGATTAGTGACTCGATTGATATTCAAATAAGTTAATTAGAATATTTGAGAAGTCAGAGTAAACGCTAGTACATAAATGATTCATATCAAATTATTTTATTTTATGAAAACGATTTTAAATTATATATAATGAACTTTGGAATATAATTAGTTTGAAAAACTAAATATTATGTTATTAAGTAAATATTTCAATTATATATAATATATACAAACTTATATTCCTAAATGAATAAATATATATATGTATATATATATATATATATATATATATATATATATATATATATATATATATATATATATATATTTTAAATGATAAAATATAATATTAACCTAGTTATAAAATGTTTTGATAATACTATTATATATATATATATATATATATATATATATATATATATATATATATATATATATGTATGTATGTATATAGCGAAACAATGATTTAAGGAAGCAAATGACCAAAACACTCAGATGAATAAGTTACACTTTGAGTGGGATAGTTTTTCATTGATTTGAGTCTTGTTATGTATAAAGGTACATTACACGAAACATAAAGTACCAGTTTTCTAAGCGTACGATATAGCGTTCGAGAAACCGGAACCGGGACATTAGTCGAACTTTAGCGTACATGTAATCGGAACTAAATTTATAAGTTAATTATGCACGTAAATATAATATAATATTTAATTAATTATATAAAAATAATATATATAAAATATTATATAATAATCAGGAGCCCACATTTAAAATTGGTCGATGAGCTAGAAAAGTTAGCTCCGCGATTGTGGAGCTTAGACACACACATACGTCGCGATTGCGGAGCAGTGGATCCCAGTAAGGCCCTATAAATTCGATCGTTTTTCGGCTCAATTCAATCCACAATTATCAATCTCTCTATCTCTGAGTTATACTCCGTAATATTTATTAATTTATTATTATTATTATTATTATTATTATTATTATTATTATTATTAAAAGTATTATTATTATTATTATCAATATTATACATAAAATACTACGACGAGGTCATGAGCGAGTTATTTTAAAACGGGTTTTTCGAGCGGGAAAGAGCTAAGGAAATTATGGGTTATAGCTATGGAGGTTATGGGTATTGTTCGGGGGTATGCTCGTGAGGTCAATCTAGTGTTTATCATTTTCGTTGCGTCTGCGTACTTTCCTGCAATATTGAATCACAATATTGATACGTGAGCATTCATATCTTATCTTTTATATATTAATAGTGTATCCCTGACTAGTGCTCGAGTATATATGATTATGCATGCTTGTATGCTTAATTTTGTCGTTAAATAGTTTATGATAATCATGAATTTAATACATATGCTACTGAGATAAGGTATATGATATGCATGTCGTTGGAAAGCTGGCGAAAAATTAATAATTTTTCATTTAAAAAGCATTTGGTTTCGATGAACGGATTAGAAGATATAGTCAATTGAATTATCATTAATTTTAGTGTTATTATTTAAATGATTATTATTATTACTATCGTCGTTATTATCGTCGTTATTATATTATCTAATAATTATTATTAATATTATTATTATCGTTATCAATATAAGTATTATCATTAAAATTGTTATTGTTATTATTATTACTATCGTTATTATCATTAAGGTTATTATTAATATTATCACTATTATTATTATTATTATTATTATTATTATTATTATTATTATTATTATTATTATTATTATTATTATTATTATCATTAATATTATTATAAAATTTATTATTATTAGTATTATTATCATTAAAACTAATATTAGTATCATCTAACTATTATGATTACTGTTATTAACATTATTATGAATGTGATATAAAAGAGGACTAAAAGCTATTAAAAAAATTGATTAGGAAATGATGAGTATAAGTATGGGTGTTCATAATATCCGAATCCGAATCCGTAATCCGAATAATCCGAAAATACGATCCGAAAATATCCGAAAAATCGGCTATCCAATTTTTCGGATATCCGAAATTCGGATATCCGATTTTTCGGATTCGGGTTTCGAATAGCTTTTTAAAAAAATTCGGATATCCGAATATCCGAAATTATTACTTTGTTAATATTTATTAATATTTTATTTTATATTTTATATTATACTTATATAATTGAGCTATAAATCGAATAAAAGGAATCTTTCTTATAAAAAAAAAAGAAGTAAAAAATCTAGATCTATATCTCTCGTGACTCTTATTTGATCTTCATTCCTCCATTGCATCTTCATTCTTTATTTCTGCCTTCTTCACTTCTCTCATATTGGTGTTGTATCATTGTTACTCACATCTCACTTCTTTCTCAAGATCTAGATTTAGATCTAAATCATTAGATTAGTTTTTTTCCTGAAGAATAAAAAAACAAATGAGACGACGATATGCGCTTGCAAGTGAGGGGCGATGTTAAACTTTTAATTTTTAGAGATCGTTTATTATGGTCTGAAATTCTTTAACCGCGATATGCGAAATTAGGGGTAACTCACCATATTGAAAGGAATTTGGGTGTATTATAATTTTGGATGTATGTATTATATTTTTGTTTAACTAGTAAGCTTATACCAGTTTTAATTTTGGATGTAAGTCACGATATTTTTGAATTATTTTTTTTTTGGATGTATTATATTTTTGGTTGAGACTGAGACTTAGAGTATAGTTAGTCCTACGCCGTAGTTAACAACTCAGTTTGTGCTTACTATCTTCAACTTAATTTGATCTTTTATATAATACATGTGGCTTTGTCTATGTTTATCAAAGATTGGATAATTGAAAAATTAAAGATCACTTTTAGAAGTAAAGTTCGGATAATCGGATAATCCGATATTCGAATCCGAAATTTCGGATATCCGAATTTCGGATATCCGAAATTTCAGATTCGGATATCGGATGGCCAAATCCACTATCCGAAATTTCGGATATCCGAAGTTCGGATATCCGAAATTTCGGATATCCGGTTTTGAACACCCCTAAGTATAAGTATCATGATGATATTAAAATATTGTAAGATATTGATTCAGATAAAAATATCGTTTTCATTATTTTTATCATTATTATTATTATTAAAAGTATCATTAATATTAAAACTATCATTTTTATTAAAATTATCATTTTAAATAGAAATATCATTGTTATTATAAAATATCATTATTATTATCATTTTAGTATTATTATTAAAAATTATCATTTTATATAGAATTATTATTTTTATATAAAAATATTATTATTATTACAGTTAATATTAAAAAGTATCGTTATTATTAAAATTATCATGATTAGAATTACCATTTTATTATAATTAATATTATCATTAGTAAATATAAATATGTTATTATTATTATTATTAGTAGAATAATAATAATAATTATTATTATTATTAGTACAAAATAATACAACTTTTACTCATTATTATTATTATTATCAATATTATTGTGATACAAAGATATTTTTACCACACGTAATATAATAATACATACCACTATATTTTTATGATATTAAGTGAACTTTATAAATTTTATTACTTAAGATATATAAAATATATTTTTATCATATATAAATTTTAATATAAATTTTTATTAATAAACGACTTTTATTATTTACTCTAATAAAATCTGATAAAATTATTTAAATATATAAAATGACTATATTTAAGTTATATAATAAACATAAATAGATTTTGGATGTCATTTTTGGATTAGATGACTTTTGTTGACTTTTGCATGATAATCTCGAGCATTAGGATTGTGATACACTATGACCTGACCTAAATTGTTAGACAGATATTGACCAACATATAAATATATATATACTTAATTTTGGTTCGTGAATCCGAGGCCAACCATGCACTTGTTCAGTGTCGTCATTTGCATTATTGCTACGAAATACAGTATTGTGAGTTTCATTTACTCCCTTTTTAAATGCTTTTGCAATATATATTTTTGGGACTGAGAATACATGCGCTGTTTTTATAAATGTTTGATGAAATAGACACAAGTACTTAAAAACATTCTACGACTGAATTATTATTTGTACAGATGAGTGTTCATGTACGTTTATACAGATGAGTGTTCCTGTACGTTTGAGGATATCCTATATTCATTTTGTTAATGTCGGTTACCAGGTGTTTATTCGTATGAATGCATTTTATACAGATGAGTGTTCCTGTATGATGATTTTTTTCTTGCAGATGAGTGTTCCTGCAGATTATTTATAAAAAATGAAATCTTATGGTCTATTAAAATTATGGAATTGATCGATTATGATAAAATAATGAACTCACCAACCTTTTGGTTGACACTTTTAAGCATGTTTATTCTCAGGTATGAAAGAAATCTTCCGCTGTGCATTTGCTCATTTTAAAGATATTACTCGGAGTCATTCATGGCATATTTCAAAAGACGTTGCATTCGAGTCATTAAGTTCAACAAGATTATTATTAAGTCATTTATAGTTTGGATATATTATGAAATGGTATGCATACATATCAACTTTTGTTGTAATGAAAGTTTGTCTTTAAAAACGAATGCAATGTTTGTAAAACTTATCATATAGAGGTCAAATACCTCGCAATGGAACCATATGTTATTGTATTCGTCCTTATGGATTTGAATGGGTCGCTTCAAAACGCTCCCTCAAATCATGATAGGAGACGATGAGTGGCGCGGGTAGGTTATTGAACCATTGACGCTCTGTTCCTTCGAGGAGAGGAGGGAATTCAACGCATTTGGTTTCATCCGCCCATCTTTGATTACGCGCGATACCTACGTATTTCTGCAAGAAGTCATCTGGATCGATGAGTCCGTCATAATACCCTAACATAAGCGGGATTACCGACAAGGTAGGGGCAATGTAGTTAAGTATGTGAGACACAAACTTTTCAGAAGTGGGCGCAGTCTCAAAGTTCGGCTTAACACTGACCCCTTTCATGCCCGCGAATAAGTTCCTAATCATGAGCTCTGCCTTCTCCGGTTGCTAAAATTCTTTGACCATATCATCTGGTGCAGCCTTCATTAACGAGTAAATCAAGTTAGGTTAGTTTTGGGCACGCTCTTCAAGTGTTTGGGTGCCTGGCGCAGAGTTCGTCACTGCATTGAGAGGCGTCTGCTGAGGGATATAAACTGTTGGGGTTGGGCGCGGTTCTCTTAGCGGGGCCGTTTGATACAAACCTGAGCTTAGCTGAGTACTTTGAATGTTCAATTCTTGCATGTCAAAGCCCATTTTTGCAAGGCTTCTATTGAGCTGGACTGCGTTGTAACACCGGCCAATTTTTTTATTTTTTATTTTACACAGCGGAAGACATTTGATTAACAAATACGACATCGGTAATCATAATTACAGAAAACCACATTATTAAGTTTAACTTTCACAAACGGTGTTACTTTATTACAAACACGGTTACATTTGTCCACATCAGAGTTACTAGTCAAACATGTCTTCTACATCATAGTCCGATCCCATCAGCAATAGCTAAACGTGCAGGGGGAGGAATGTGGGGGATTAGCGCACCGCTAAGTGAATGAAATCTATTTATAGATTAATCTTAAGAAATCCATCATACAATAAACAACTAACATGCTTACAACCAACAAGCATACAAACAAAGACAATATAATGATCGTCGGCTTATACGGGCACACGACTCTAGCTGATCGGGATAGAATCTACCGATAGTCCATCCTACCAAGTCTCTGCATAACTATCCAAACGCAACACATGCATTCTTCTATGCTACACTATACAAATTGTAGGACTTGGACTCAACCTTGCCTAGCCTCGGTTGACCTCATATGAACTCGACCTTGCCTGGCCTCGGTGAGTTCCCAACCTTGCCTGGCCTTGTTTGGCGTCAACATAGTGCACACCCATACAACATTTAATTCACAGAACATTCAACTAACCAACTAGCATGGCAATTATTACACTACATAGGGTAATCAGAATAAACCGCAGTAGCATGACTTGCTACTAAAACTCTATCCGAAGATAGACCCACTCACCGATTACCAGCAACTGAAGATTCTCAGATGTCTAATCTTTCTGAATCTTCTCTTTTCTCTATTCCACCTGTGAATAGACATAACACAGTCAGTAATCATGTCTTGATATTGAATCAGCAACAAGACAACAACACTATAGATCAACACTTAAACAATTAAAACTGGTCTGCCAACCTTACGAGTAACACCCTCACTCGCACGTTTGAGAACACTTAATCGTGCGGTTGACAACTCACTCGTACGTTTGGTATAGGACCAAACATCCAACAACAATCACCTGATACGTACGGTTTGCCAAACGAGTGACCAGTGACTCGTACGAGTCATATCTCAACCGTACGTATCATCTTAACCAAAACAATAGTTCTCCTTAACCACTCACTCACACGGTTTATCACACGGTTGACCACCTCAACCGTACGAGTGAAGGCTCACTCGTGCGAGTGATGAAGAACAATAGCATCAATTGTTTAGACGGGTTTTAACCCAAAAATGCACAGCATAAAACATCAATACATACTGTAAATCAACATATAAAATCATGTATTTACTATGATATAAGTCTATATCATAACCTCAATCAATAACAACATTCACATGTGTGCAAAACAAGACATATACTCTAAGACCCATTTTTCTGACCAAAATAAAGTTTGATCCAGCTTCTTAAAACCTTATCATTGGAAGGTAGACCTCAAGACGATTCCAACGATAGTTTATTCATCAAAAACGGAGTTAAGTTATGCCCTTTTTAATTTTACCAAAGGCTGACAAGTGCTCAACCGCGTGGTTGAACCTTCAACTGTACGGTTTAGCCGTCAACTGCGTGGTTGAGCCATCAAAAGTTTGCTCAACCGCGTGGTTGAGCTGTCAAAAGTGTGGGAGCAGAAGAACAGCTCCAGCTCGCTGTTTTCGCGTGTTTTGACCCCAAATCATGATTTTAGCTTGTTTTGGTCATAAAACTCACTTACAAACTTCATATAACAACTATATAACTGATGTTTTAGCAGAGTAGTATATAAAATACTATTAAATTTTATCAGGAAATACTATTAAATACGATACAATTTTACACAAGATATTTATTTATTTAGAGAACGAATATACTTAAACCTTGCTACAACACTTATAGGCAGTGTACCTAATCGTACAGTAGTGTAGTTTTTAGTAAGTCCGGTTCGTTCCACAGGGAATCTTTTTAAACAAAGCTTAACGCTATATTAGTTTACTTTTATAGAAATACATATATATATATATATAAGTAATATTATTATTATAAAGGGGAGTTTTTACCGTTTAATGACCGGTTTGTCGATTTTAAAACTTTAGTCGCAGTTAAAACCTAATGTAAAATATTAAATAAATAAAAGACTTAATTTAAAGCGTAAAATAAATAACGATAATGAAATTGCAATAAATAAAAGTGCGATAAAATAAAATTGCGATAATTAAAAAGTACAATAATTAAAAGTGCGATTAAATAACAATAAATAAAAGTGCGATAATTAGAAGTGCAATTAAATATAAAATAAAGGAAATTAAATATGAAATAAAAGAATTATGCTTATTTAAACTTCCGTAATCATGATGTTTGACGTGTTGATTTTAGTTTTATGCCCATGGGTTAATTGTCCTTTGTCCTGGATTATTTAATATGTCCATACGGATTTGTCCATAATAGTCCATCAGTCATAAATATAAAGAGCGAAAGCCTTCGTCAAATTATTCTTATTCCCGAAGTCAAATATTCCAACTAATTGGGGATTCGAATTGTAACAAGGTTTTAATACTTTGTTTAATGAATACACCAGGTTATCGATTGCGTGTAAACCAAGGTTTTACTACTTTGTTAACAATTACACCAATTACCCTTGAATGTAATTCACCCCTGTTTCAACAAGTTTATTAACTATTAATCCAGTTCCGTATCCGGTAAAATGAATAATTATTGGTATTTATAGATATCCCGCCCACCGTACCCAGTCAAGCGTATGTGGTTATATATAAATACGTCGAATTATAAGTTTGTATATTAAATTAACAAGGTATTGTTTAGTTAATATAAAACCCATTAATAGCCCATAGTCTAATTTCCACAAGTGTCGTTCTTTTGTCCAAACCCTAATTATGGTACAAAGCCCAATTACCCAATTTTAGTAATTAGCCCAACATCATGATTACTTCGGATTAAATAAGCATAATAATAACTTAGCTACGAGACATTAATATAAAAAGGTTGAACATAACTTACAATGATTAAAAATAGCGTAGCGTTACACGGACAGAATTTCGACTTACACCCTTACAACATTCGCTAACATACCCTTATTATTAGAATTATAATTAAAATTAAAATATAAATTATAAATATATATATATATTTTACGTATGAATGAGGAGAAGAAAAAGATGATGATTACGATCAGAATGCGCGAGCTTTATAGGGAGTTTCTGAAATTGGGGCTCCGCGACTCGCGGCCAATTTTGCCTTCAAACTCTGCGAGTCGCGGAGTTTGCTTTTACAGCTCAGAGGAGTTTGGCTCTTTGTTTACCGATGGTTTTAAATATAAATATAATATATTAAATAATTATAAGAATTATTTAAATATTATATTATATTTATGTGCATAGTTGACTTGTAATTTTTAGTTCGTTGCGTCGAGCGTTGAGAGATGACTCTGGTCACGGTTCCGGATTTTCGAACGTCCTTGCGTACAATTTAATATCTTGTACTTTGCGTTTTGAATCTTATACTCTTGTAATTTCGAGACGTTTCTTATCAATAATTGGAACCTCTTTGATTGTCTTTTGTACTTTTGAGCTTTTTGGTCGTTTGCGTCTTCAATTCGTCGAATCTGTCTTTTGTCTTCACCTTTTATTATTTAAACGAATATCACTTGTAAATAGAACAATTACAACTAAAAGCTTGTCTTTCTTGAGGAATAATGCTATGAAATATATGTTCGTTTTTAGCATTATCAAATATTCCCACACTTAAGCGTTGCTTGTCCTCAAGCAATATCGTCTTGAAATACTAGAATCACTTCTTTATTCTTCACACTTTGTACATCAGTGATTTTCTATACGGCGGTATAAACAATGGTAGTAACGATATGGTTTACAGTCCCACATGACTATAAAAATTTAGATCCATTAAGGAAATTGGATCTTTATGAAAACATTTGATCTTTTGAAAATTAAATCTAGTTTTTACCCTAGATAAGTTTTCCGGAATAACCCTTTACCGGTGTTTGCAAAATATTTTTGTGGGTTTGGTGGGTTTCAGATTTGAAAATTTTAGCTCAAAACTTATGGTTTTGTGTCACCCACTTGCTAACCTTGTATTTGGAAAGCAACACGTCCAGTTTACTTGTCCCGTATATTACCTTTCGATAAACTACCGTCCGGTTGTAAAGGAAAGCGTTGAACAAGCAACTGTTAAGGCAATGTCCCCTGACATGCTTTTAATTATGGTCTATAACGTGTCGGACGCAATTACTATCCTTGGTAGGAGCAATAGTAAAGCTCACCCTTATAATTTTTCGGTATGGCACAAGGTCCTGTCTTTGACCACTATGCAACCACCGTTCTTACGGTTGACACCCGATTTGGTTCAGGTGACCTAATGAATTCCAGGTGAATTCCTAGGATTTTACGTTCAATGGTAATGAACGCATTGAAAATAGGGTTTTTAGAAAACAAATCGGTTTGTAATTTTGATCAAAATATTTTCTCGTTCAAGCTCGAGTTTAGATATCATTGAATTCCATGAGTTTGTAATTCTCAATCTTTAAGGTCAATCTTTAGGATTGAGTAATATCAGTCTTAATAGCTGATTTTTAATCTTTAAGGAGATTATCCTTTCTGGGGATCTGATTCATTAGTCTTATCCAGCTAATTTGCATGGTGCCCCCCCATTGTACGAGATAAATCCTTCTCATGGTTAGGATAAATCTGACCACTTGGCGACCCTGTTTAATGCTGAGGTCCGTGGATTTCCTGCTGATTTTAGTGATGACTTTTCTAGATTTTTCGTCAACCTACAGCTGGTCTGGACGACAACTTCATGACCTAAATCAAGAAGCGCGTGTCTTTTTCGGAAGACTTTACTTCCTTTTAATGATGGAATTGATTCATCGTGTAGATCCATCTTTTCTTTTCTTTCATCAGGTAAAACAGTTTAGTTTAGTCCAAAGCAAAAGTATTTTCAGTTATTTGTTACAGATATATGTGACATATGTTTAAGATAACTTGGTAAATTTTTGCACACTTGGCTTTTATTTTCCTTTTTATCGTTCTTTCCGAGGTAACAATAATTTCGCTGTTAAAACCTAGTTTTATCGTTCATAAATATGTATAAACATGATTTTGAGTTCATTTAATTGAAAATTTTAAAATTTTTTACTAGAATTGGGTAGTCAGTATATAAGACTAGGGCTGTTCTTTTTTATCAGAGAGCACTAGATTCTAATACAACTACTGCTTTACTAGTATTTTTAATGGTAACCAAGTGTATAAAGTAAAAAATTTTAAAATCCGAAAGAATTTAACCCCTTCCCACACTTAAGATCTTGCAATGCCCTCATTTGCAAGAAATCAGTAACAATTTAAATTATTGAGGGTGATTTGTGTGAAAATGATTAAATTTTTACCAAAGTTTCCAAATATATTGGCGTTTGTTTGCTGAATGATAAATGGTGCACATCATTTGTTCATTCCATCTTGTTGTTATTTCACATATATTTTGCATCTTGTCGTCAAAATTAGTTGCTTTTGCTGAACTTAATGCCAGTCTTTGAAAATGCGTTGTTTTACCCTGTTATGTACATAAGATAAACTGCAAACATATATACATATTTTTGAAGTTTGGTATATTACCCCACATTCAAAAATTATTAAAATCTAAGAATAAAAGTTAGACAATTATAAAGACTATTACAATATTAACAAAAGTATTAAACGTATCAATCATTACAAATTACAAAATAAAAAAAAATATAATAAGTAAACTAGGGATGATATTGATACCAATAGGGGTTCCAGGCATAACCATAGGTGCTATAGAATGCTTCGGCAGGGTTATACGTAGGATACGGTGGCTGCATCTCTATAGACCAGGGAGGGAAGATGGGTTTCGGTGTAGGAATATAGTTTCTACCTATATGTTGGCAATGAGCTATGATTTGGTTCTGATGAACTTGCCAATCTTCAAATGCTCTCTGTCTAGCATTTTCGTACTCCTGAGAAGCTATAAACCTTTGCATTTCTTGCATCTCATTCCCCCCTCCTACATTACCTTGCTGTTGGTTTCTCTCAACCTGTAGATGTCTACCATGGTATGGTACTGCGGCGTTATTTCGCCTCTTCAAAACTTTCGCACCATGGTATACATTTAAACCTATAGTATCGCGGGGTTCTGGTTCTTCCACTAATAATCCCCCCCGACTTATATCCACACCGAGATATTTAGCAATCAAAGTAATAAAAATACCACCTCCTATTATGCTATGCAGTCTCATCCCCCGAACCATAGCTGATAAATAATAACCCACACAATACGGTATACTTACAGCACTTTGTGGGTCTCGAATACACATATGGTAAAACAAATCCTGTTCATTTACCTTTTCCTTGTTTTTACCCCTTTGTGTAATCGAATTAGCTAAAAACCTATGAATCACTCTTAATTCGGCTCTATCTATATCCAAATAAGAGTAATTTCCCCCTTTGAAACGGTGATGGCTTGTCATTTGACTCCACACACCGTGTGTATCAAAATTTTCATCTATCTTTCTACCGTTTAGTATCAACCCTCTACAATCAGCAGATGCTAACTTCTCAGGCGTATATATAC
The DNA here is from genome assembly GCF_046630445.1 of Rutidosis leptorrhynchoides. Lineage (NCBI taxonomy): Eukaryota > Viridiplantae > Streptophyta > Magnoliopsida > Asterales > Asteraceae > Rutidosis > Rutidosis leptorrhynchoides. The sequence goes on from NC_092334.1 coordinate 596,461,861, forward strand.
GTAAAGCCTGAGCCATGTCTAGTAAAGACATGTGGCGCATCGAACCGCCTAACAAAAATCTAATAAAAGAACGATCGGTTAAACTAGCTACCCGATCATTCAACTCTATACTACACAACAATTCTTCACACCATACTTTATATACAGGTCTACGCATGGTGAATAGACGTACCCAGTCATTAAAAGTAGAATTACCATACCTCTGTACAAGTAATTCCCTAATTGGCCCGGCCAATTCTACAGCTTCTAAGGGTCCCCATTCTATGACCCTAGGTACCTCAACAACCTTTGAATGAAGAGTATGCAAACCCCTTTGATATTTTGGATAATCTATCCAAAGTCTGTCAAATCTCAGGTTCGGGTGCAACTCTTCCAAGTGCATATCAGAAAATTTCATGACTGGATGCGGGATATCCTGCTTGTAGTAGTTATCCACCTCCTGTTGTTCCGCATTCTCAGCAGGAGCATTGCGGGCTTGGGATGAAGATTCACCCCTTTCAGTCTGCAAAACACATCAAACACAATTTTTGTGCATCCAAATATGCATTAGTGTCGGCAAAATCATCAATCAAAATAATTACAATGACATGATCAATTTATATCAAACTTAAGCTCATTTTCACATTTTTATCAAATCTATACTTTTTCAAATAAGCATATACGAAAATGTTTGCCAAGTTCATAAGCATTTAATTCAAATAACATGTCAAAATAATCATTACTAGTAATGAAACAAGTTTCAAATGGCATTATCTCTCAAAAATCAAGTTCATGAATTTTAGACTTGAAAAAGTCCACTTTAATCCTCAAAATCATGTTTAGGCTCAAAGTTTGGATCATTTAACTACCTAAACATGTTACACTACTTAATTTAGCAACAATTCATGACAAAAATCGGCCATAACCTGTTTATATCAAAAAGCCCCAAATTTGCTCAAGAACACAAACCCTAGATTACTCTAAATTTGAAGTTTAAGGCTCCTAATCATGTTAAATAGCATCAATCTAGGTTATACAATCATAATACATAAACAATTTAATCATAATTACACTAAAAAGCATCAAAATCAAATTGGGGAAATTGCTCAAGAACACCAAATTTCGGATTAAATGGTGTTTAGGTGTAGAAATTTACCGTTTTTCTTGAGTAATTCCTAGATAGCATCCTTCTCAACATGATTTTAGTAAAAAATTTGGTGATTAACGGTTAAAAATTGTGATTTTGGGGTGTATTTTTCGGATTTTTTGCGTGTTTATGTTCGCAGTATTTGTGTGTTTTGTGGGTTGGGACTGATCTGTTCCAGCTTTTTATTTTTTTCTGATTTCCGGTCCTCCCGCGACTCGCGGCATTTAAGCCTTCAAACTCCGCGAGTCGCGGAGTTTAGTAAACTTTTTTTTTTTATATAATCTTTAACTTATAAAACAATTAAGTAAATAATTTTTAAAATTTTGTTTTCCTTATTATTGAGGACGAGGTCGTTTCGGATCGATGTCCTAGTCTGTCCCTCGACAAAATTTTAAAATTTGTCTTTTTGTAGCGATTGTTTTAAAAGCTAAGATTTTTGGTTTTTTTAATGTTTTTGGCATACTTTAATTCAATAAGATTAAAAATAATGATAATAAAAGTTCTCGTCCCTCCCTCGGGTAAAGCAATTTCGGTTCAAAGACCTAGTCTTCAACTTACGTCGAATTTTAAAAATCATATTTTTAACTTAATGAGATAAAGTAAATTTTTGTTTTTAAATTCACACAACTTAAATATAAAATTCAAAATTAATATTAAAAATTCACACCAAACTTAAAATTTGAAATGCATAAAATTAAAAATTTATATTTTAAAAATTAAAAATTCACACCAAATTTAATTTAAAAATTCATATTATAAATTCACACCAAACTTATATTAATTTTTCAAATATTTACAATTTTAAATATATTGTTTTTACAAAGTTTACAATATTAATTTAAGATTTAAATATTAATTTTAAAAACATGGCAAAAATAAAATTAAAAATCTTTTTGTCTTTTTATCCCACTTTAATCAATCAAATATTATCAAAAATATGCGCCCCTCTTTTCGGTAAAGTAATTTCGGTTCCAAGACCTAATTTAACTCATGACAAATTTTTGAAATATTTTGAGTTGATTGATTAAAGATATTTATACCTTAAGAATAAACGTTAAATTTCGCAGTGATGTAATAAATTTTTGAATGATATCAATAATTTCGGTCGCCAAACCTAATTTTATTCAATACCAATTTAATACTTTTTAGCGAACAAATTAGCGTTTATTATCAAAAAGGTTAAAAATAAAAATAAAAAAAATAAAAACTGTACAAACATACCTGTGAAATAGATTTCTTAGTTATATGATCTATCCCATTCATAAGATAGTCGGTTTAATTGGTTTTCCATAGCTACATAGGCGTAACCTCGAGCATTCAGTGTCTTTTCTTCTAAACATATGAACGGTCCGTCTCTGCATAAAGTAACAAATTCGGTATTTGAATAGGTTTGATTATTTGAACATTTACCTCCATGTGACCATTTTCCGCATTTGTGACATCGTTCTAGGTGTCGTGCTCTTCTTTTTGCTGCGGATTTTGATTTTCCTTTACCAAATTGTAACTTATTATCTTCGCATCTGGATTCTTTTCTAACTCCGTCCATTCTTTCTCTAATTACTTATACTAATTCACTCGGTAGTATGTCATTATTACGTTTAGTGATTAAAGCGTGTAGCATTAGACCATGGTTTAGTTCACAGGCAGTCTTCATTTTGTAAAAACCTAAAAAAAATAAAAATTCAGAATGGGGGGAGAAGACTAGTTCTTTAGGGTCTGCTAGGGAAAGACCATTCGGGTTCCATTTTCGAGAACTACACGAAAACAGACAATCTAACTCTAACATAAATACATAAACCCCTTTGATTCTCCCCACACTTAGTCAGCTGTGGTGTCGAAATTGTGATTAACATTATTTTCAATTGAATCATCAACAACTTGTATATCTTTGACTTTTACTTCAATCCATTTGTTGATTTCCTCCGTAACTTTCACAATTTCAACTAACATTGCCTTTTCTTTTGACGATAAATTGGATATTAATCGGTTATATAACTTAAAGTTTCCTTTAATCTTAGCATCGTGAATCCGTTTATAAAGTTTCTTCGTTGAACTGTTAAAAATGGGTTCATCTAATTTCGTATCATCAACGGCATTCTTTGTGATTGGATCATCATTAAGTGTTTCTTCATATTCCCCACACTTATGCATTTTTATTGTTCTAACAGTTTTGGTTTGTGGAGATCTAAACTTTCGGTTCACAAAGGTGATCGATGTATCACCATCCCTAAGTGTTATTCTACCTTTTCTTACATCAATGAATGCCTCGGTAGTTGCTAAAAATGGGCGACCTAGAATTAGAGGAATATCAAGGTTTTCCTTCATATTAATCACTATGAAGTTTGCAACAAAGGTCAAACTTCCCACGTTAACAAGTAAATTATTTGCTATTCCAACCGGGTGTTTAATGGTTTGGTCAAATGATTGAACACCTATTTTGGTTGGTTTTAATTTACCCATGCCTAATCTTTTGTATAAGGAAAGAGGCATAATATTTGCACTTGCTCCTAAATCTGCGAGTCCATTATATACAGCACCATCATTAAGTAAGCAAGAAATAATAAATTCACCCGGGTCTCCTGCTTTAGTAAGTCGAGTTGGTTTGTAAATCTTTTTCGGGTGTTCTTTCCTTGGTTCTTTCATTTCTATTTGAATTTCTTGTTCACATTTTTCTTCGTTTCTTGGAATGGGAGGTTTGTATAGGAATTCTTCTTCATCACTCAAATTTGAATCCTCCCTATATCCTAGTTTTGATTTTTCATATGTTGTTGATAACATATTTATGTTTTCATTTTGAAGGTTTTCTTGGGTGGTGAAATTATGATTAACTTCATTGTCAACTTCCATCGGACCATGTATGTAATGTTTAACTCTGTGACCATTAACTTTAAATTCAATCCCATTTGAATTTATCAATTCTATCGTTCCGTATGGGAAAACTCTTTTGACTATGAATGGTCCAGACCATCTTGATTTCAATTTTCCAGGAAATAGCTTGAATCGTGAATTGAAAAGAAGAACTCTGTCTCCTTCCTTAAATTCTTTTGAACTTCTGATTCTTTTATCATGCCATTTCTTCGTTCTTTCTTTATAGATTAACGAATTTTCGTATGCTTCATGTCTTAATTCTTCTAATTCGTTTAGTTGACTTAATCGTAGACGTCCGGCTTCATGTAAATCAAGATTACATGTCTTCAAAGCCCAAAATGCTTTGTGTTCAATTTCTACTGGAAGATGACATGCTTTTCCATAAACAAGTCTAAAAGGTGTGGTTCCAATTGGAGTTTTGTAGGCTGTTCTAAAAGCCCAGAGTGCATCCTCCAATTTAATGGACCATTCCTTCGGATTTGATCCTACGGTTTTCTCTAGAATACGTTTTAAAGCTCGGTTGGTATTTTCAACTTGTCCACTTGTTTGTGGATGATATGCGTTGGAGATTTTATGAGTTACTCCATATCTTTTAAGAACTTTCTCAAGTTGATTATTACAGAAATGAGTACCCCGATCACTTATTAAAGCTTTCGGTGTTCCAAACCTTGCAAAAAGACGTTTTAAAAAGTTGACTACAACTCGTGCATCGTTAGTTGGGAGAGCTTGTGCTTCCGCCCATTTAGATACATAATCAATGGCTACGAGTATATATAGATTATTATGAGATTTTGGAAATGGACCCATAAAGTCAATACCCCAAATGTCAAATACTTCACATACTTGGATGACATTTTGTGGCATTTCATCACGTTGACTTATTTTTCCGGCCCTTTGACAAGCATCACAGGATTTGCAAAGAAGGTGTGCGTCTTTGTAAATTGTAGGCCAATAGAATCCAGCATCATAAGCTTTTCTTGCTGTTAGTTGAGGCCCATAATGCCCTCCAGTTGGTCCTGTGTGACAATGGTTTAAAATTTTACTAGCTTCATCTCCAAATACACATCGGCGTATTATTCCATCTGGACAACTTTTAAACAGATGTGGATCTTCCCAAAAATAGTGTTTTATATCACTGAAGAATTTCTTTCGTCTTTGGTACGATAATCCTTTTTCAAGGAATCCACATACTAAATAGTTTGCATAGTCTGCAAACCATGGTATTTTTTTATAATCTATCTTCAATAGATATTCATCAGGAAAGTTGTCTTGTATGGCTGATTCATTTAGAACTTCTAATTCAGGATTTTCAAGACGAGAAAGATGATCAGCGGCGAGATTTTCTGCTCCTCTTTTATCTCGGATTTCAATATCAAACTCTTGTAAGAGTAAGATCCAACGGATTAATCTTGGTTTAGCATCTTGTTTTGAAAATAGGTATCTAAGAGCAGAATGGTCGCTATAGACCACCGTTTTTGCTAGAACGAGATATGATCGAAATTTGTCAAAAGCAAAGACAATAGCAAGGAGTTCTTTTTCAGTAGTTGTATAGTTCGTTTGTGCTCCTTGTAACGTCTTACTAGCATAATATATAGGTTGAAATCGTTTTTCAATCCTTTGTCCTAAAACGGCTCCCATTGCAAAATCACTTGCATCGCACATTAGTTCAAATGGTAGATTCCAATTTGGTGTTATCATGATCGGCGCATTAGTGAGTTTTTCTTTAAGAATATTAAAAGATTTGATACACTCATCTGAAAAGATGAATGGAGCATCCTTTTCTAGGAGTTTATTCATAGGAGTGGCAATTTTAGAAAAATCTTTTATGAAACGTTGGTAAAAACCGGCATGCTCTAGAAAACTCCTAACTCCTCTAACATTGGTGGGATGTGGAAGTTTAGCAATTACATCTACTTTAGCTCTATCCACTTCAATTCCTTCTTTTGAAATTTTATGTCCAAGAACGATGCCTTCTTTAACCATGAAATGGCATTTCTCCCAATTAAGTACTAGATTTGATTTTTCGCATCTAATTAGCATTCGTTCAAGATTAACTAGACATGATTCAAATGTATCACCGAAGACTGAAAAGTCATCCATGAATACTTCCATGCATTCTTCTATTATGTCGTGAAAAATCGCCATCATACACTTTTGAAAGGTTGCAGGAGCGTTACAAAGTCCAAATGGCATGCGTTTGTAAGCAAAAGTACCATAAGGGCACGTGAATGTGGTTTTCTCTTGATCTTCTGGTGCTATTGGAATTTGAAAATATCCAGAAAATCCATCTAGAAAACAATAGTAACTATTTCCGGCTAATCTTTCCAACATTTGATCTATGAAAGGTAAGGGAAAGTGATCTTTTCTAGTGGCGTCATTTAATTTTCTATAATCAATACACACACGCCATCCTGTTACAGTCCTAGTAGGAATAAGCTCATTTTTCTCATTTGTAATGACAGTCATGCCACCCTTCTTAGGTACGCATTGAACTGGGCTTACCCATGGACTATCAGAGATTGGATAAATTAATCCTGCATCTAGCAGTTTAATAATCTCTTTCTTAACTACATCTTGCATATTAGGATTTAGTCTTCGTTGGCGTTGCACATACGTTTTATGACCTTCTTCCATAAGGATTTTATGTGTGCAATACGAAGGACTTATTCCTTTAATATCATGAATCTTCCATGCAATGACTGGTTTATGAGCTTTCAACACAGAAATGAGTTGTGATTTCTCATTTTTAGTAAGAGAAGACGATATTATTACAGGTAATTCAGATTCACCATGTAAATAAGCGTATTCCAAATGGTTTGGAAGTGGCTTTAACTCTAATTTCGGAGGTTCTTCTATCAATGATTTGTATCGATATCTGTCTTCTTCTTTTAGCATTTGAATTTCTTCTGTTGTTGGTTCATATCCATTAGCTATAAGTGTAGCTAACATTTCAGCTTCATCAATTGGTTCATTACCTTCTCCTAAAGAACATTCTCCCGTTCCTTGTAATTCTGGAAATTCTTTTAATAATTCTGCATTTGCATTTATAGTTTGAATATAATAACATGTATCATCTGCAGATTGTGGTTGTTGCATTGCTCTATCAACTGAAAAGGTAACACTCTCATCATCTATACTTAGGGTCAGTTTCTTACCGAACACGTCTATCATTGCTTTAGCCGTGTTTAAGAATGGTCTTCCTAATATGAGAGGAACTTGAGAATCTTCTTCCATGTCCAGAACAACAAAATCTACTGGAAATACTAAAGTACCAACTTTAACTAGCATGTTCTCCATTATCCCTCTAGGATATTTTATTGATCTATCGGCTAGTTGTATGCTTATTCTGGTTGGTTTCAATTCTCCAAGGTCTAGTTTAGCGTATAGTGAATACGGCATTAAATTTATACTAGCACCTAAGTCTGCCAATGCTTCTATTGAACTAAGACTACCCAGAAAACATGGAATTGTGAAACTTCCTGGATCAGATAGTTTTTCTGGTATCTTATTCAACAGCACTGCTGAACAATTAGCATTCATAGTAACAGCCGAGAGTTCTTCCATTTTCTTTCTATTTGAAATTAGATCTTTCAAGAATTTAGCATATCTAGGCATTCCTGAAATCACATCAATGAAAGGAAGATTTACATTTATCTGTTTAAACATATCCAAGAATTTGGATTGCTCAGCTTCAAGTTTCTCTTTCTTCATTTTACTCGGGTAAGGAAGTGGTGGTTGGTATGGTTTAACATAAGGTTTATCCTTAGCTGTGTTATCTTCATTAACCTTTTCAACTACCGGTTCTTTTTCCTTATCTTGATCAGGTTGTGGTTCTTGTGGAGTAGGAATAGCTTCATCAGAAGTTACAGGTATTTCCGGTGGTTTAAGCGTTGTACCACTTCTTGTGGTAATAGCTTTAGCTGTTTCATTCCGGGGGTTAGCATTTGTATCATTAGGTAGACTTCCCGGTTTTCTTTCACCTATTAACCTTGCTAGGTTACTCACTTCTTGTTCCAGATTTTGAATAGAAGCTTGTTGATTTCTAAATGCTTGAGCATTTTGTTCATTGGTTTGTTTTTGAGATGTGAAAAACTGCGTTTGAGTTTCAACTAGCTTTGTCATCATATCTTCTAAATTCGGCTTTTTATCATCGGTTTGTTGTGGTGGTTTGTTTTGAAAATTAGGTCTTTGCTGATTGTAAGTATTATTGGATACTTGTTGATTGCTAGGACCTTGTTGGTTGTTGTATGGAATATTTCTGTTATAATTCTGGTTTTGATTGTAAATTGGTCTTGGCGGTTGATAATTATTCTGATAATTATTTCCAGGCCTTTGGTTTATGTATGAAATATTCTCTCTTTGTTCCATTGTTAATTCAATACTGAGACAATCTTTTGTCAAATGTGGTCCTCCACACTGCTCACAACTAATTCGTATTGAGTGAATATCTTTAGTCATCTTTTCCATTCGTCTTTCCACAGCATCTATCTTTGCGGAAATGGAATCTAAGTCATGGCTAGAATCGGCTCTAGCTGCTTTAGATGATCTAATGATATCTTTTTCTTGGTGCCACTCATGTGAGTGGGAAGCAGTGTTATCAATAATTTTGTAAGCATCAGTTTCGGTTTTCTTCATAATAGAACCACCAGCTGCTATATCTATGTCTTTCCTTGTAGTGATGTCGCATCCTTGGTAGAATATTTGTACTATTTGACAGGTGTCTAAACCATGTTGCGGACATCCTCTTAACAACTTTCCATATCTAGTCCACGCCTCATATAGAGTTTCATTTGGTTTCTGTGTAAACGTAACAATTTCTGCTTGAAGTCTTACGGCTTTAGATGCAGGAAAGAATTGTTTAAGAAATTTGTCAACTAAAACATCCCATGTATCGATCGCTCCTTCAGGTAACGATTCCAACCAATCTTTGGCTTCTCCCTTTAAAGTCCAGGGAAATAACATGAGATATATCTGTTCATCCTCCACTTCTCGGATTTTAAATAGTGTGCAGATCCTATTAAAGGTACGTAAATGTTCATTTGGATCTTCCTTAGGCGCACCACTAAATTGGCATTGATTAGTCACCATGTGTAGAATTTGTCCTTTAATTTCATAATCTGGCGCATTAATGTCTGGATGAGTAATTGCGTGACCTTGGCCAGTGCGTTTAGCTCTCATTCGGTCTTCCATACTTAAAGGTTCCAGATTCTCCATAATTGAATTTGTTGAATCGGAATCACTAGAGGATTCTGATTTAATGGTTCGTTCCTCAACAATCTCTGTTTGAATGATTGGTGGTTCCGGAGGAAAGTTTAATGGTTCAGGATCTACGAACCGTTCCTGAATATTCTCCGGATTCTCAATTGTGAGGTCGGGTTCAAAAAATGGATTATCGGAAATTTGAACTGAAGTACTTGGTTGACTGGATGACGATTCTAAAGAAAAATCAACGGCGGTTATATTTGCTAAATGTCTTGATCTAGTTACAGGTGGTGAACGTACAAAAGGTGGTGATCGTCTTGCTCGGTGCATTCACTGAATATCCTATTAGTTTTTAAAAGGAAAGAAAAATTATAATAAGTTATCCAATTAATAGACTTTTCTGATTTTGCCCACGTTTCGAATAGCCAAAAGATGCAGCAGAGGGGCAGGATTAGTTTGGTCTCAATATAATTGAGTACTGTTTGGCTCCAATAACCCGGTCCACGTACAAATCCAACTATTACTACGAACCAGAAAATTTTTATGTCTATCAATTTAACCACTTAAAATAAATTTTCGTAATTTTAAGAAATTTAGATAAGAAGTAGAATAAAAATCTATGTCCTAAAACTAGAATAGCGAGAAATAAGAAAGAAAAAGAGTTCGTCGAAAAAGGTCGAAAAAGAAAAATGGTTGAAAAATAAAAGGTGACGAAAAAATAAAAGAAACTTATAAAAATTAAAAATACTTGACTAACCTAACCTTATTACTACAACTAACTTAAAATTATAATCGCAAATTGATATAACTAATTGGAATGATAATTGGTACATAGTAAAAGGTGTCTAAAAATATTAAAGCTTACAGGAAAAACTATATCCCAAATGGAAATAACTTAAAAAGAAACTAAAACTTAAAAAGGCGTCGCAAAATTCTAAAGCACCTAAATCTTAGTCTAAAGAAAAAGCACTTAAGGAATTCTACGGCAAAGCCTAAAAATCTAGAAGTAAAAATAACTATTGCAAAAACTAAGTTTAAAACTAAATATGAGCGAAAAATACAAATATTACGCTAAAACGATTAAAAAGGGACAAAATATAAAAATATACAAAAAGTTGTAAAAAGTACAATTTTTATAAAAATATTATTTTTATATTATTTTATAAAAGTATTAATTTAAATATATAAATAAAACTAATTAAAACTTAATATAACTAAATAATTAAAATTAAATATTAATTTAATTAAAACCTAAATCTTAATTAATTAATAATAATAATTATTACTCCGTATTAATTGCAGTTAGGGTTTCTGGCAGGCGTGTCAGACAAAGCTCCGCGAGTTGCGGTATATCAGGTAGAAAACCCCGCGAGTCGCGGGGTTCAAAAATTCAACTCTGGTACAGTTTGAATTTGACGCGTTTTTTTATTTTTTTTTATTTTCTGTTTTCTGTTTTTATATAAATAAAAGATATTTAAATAAAACTTATATTTTTATAAACTAAAATAAAAATAAAGAAACTTATAAAACTTAAATATTTAACAAAATCTTAAAAATACTTATATTTTTGTTTTTCTTTTTATATTTTTGAATAATTAAAATGTATTTTTATAAAAACGAATTTTAATAAAAGTTAACTAAAAATCTTTTTTTTTTTTTTTATATAGCGTTGCGCTTCCGGCGTTTAAGAGAGTTCCCCGGCAGCGGCGCCAAAAATACTTGATGTTTTAGCAGAGTAGTATATAAAATACTATTAAATTTTACCAGGAAATACTATTAAATACGATACAATTTTACACAAGATATTTATTTATTTAGAAAACGGATATACTTAAACCTTGCTACAACACTTATAGGCAGTGTACCTAATCGTACAGTAGTGTAGTTTTTAGTAAGTCCGGTTCGTTCCACAGGGAATCTTTTTAAACAAAGCTTAACGCTATATTAGTTTACTTTTATAGAAATACATATATATATATAAGTAATATTATTATTATAAAGGGGGGTTTTTACCGTTTAATGACCGGTTTGTCGATTTTAAAACTTTAGTCGCAGTTAAAACCTAATGTAAAATATTAAATAAATAAAAGACTTAATTTAAAGCGTAAAATAAATAACGATAATGAAATTGCAATAAATAAAAGTGCGATAAAATAAAATTGCGATAATTAAAAAGTACGATAATTAAAAGTGCGATTAAATAACAATAAATAAAAGTGCGATAATTAGAAGTGCAATTAAATATAAAATAAAGGAAATTCAATATGAAATAAAAGAATTATGCTTATTTAAACTTTCGTAATCATGATGTTTGACGTGTTGATTTTAGTTTTATGCCCATGGGTTAATTGTCCTTTGTCCTGGATTATTTAATATGTCCATACGGATTTGTCCATAATAGTCCATCAGTCATAAATATAAAGAGCGAAAGCCTTCGTCAAATTATTCTTATTTCCGAAGTCAAATATTCCAACTAATTGGGGATTCGAATTGTAACAAGGTTTTAATACTTTGTTTAATGAATACACCAGGTTATCGACTGCGTGTAAACCAAGGTTTTACTACTTTGTTAACAATTACACCAATTACCCTTGAATGTAATTCACCCCTGTTTCAACAAGTTTATTAACTATTTATCTAGTTCCGTATCCGGTAAAATGAATAATTATTGGTATTTATAGATATCCCGCCCACCGTACCCAGTCAAGCGTATGTGGTTATATATAAATAAGTCGAATTATAAGTTTGTATATTAAATTAACAAGGTATTGTTTAGTTAATATAAAACCCATTAATAGCCCATAGTCTAATTTCCACAAGTGTCGTTCTTTTGTCCAAACCCCAATTATGGTACAAAGCCCAATTACCCAATTTTAGTAATTAGCCCAACATCATGATTACTTTGAATTAAATAAGCATAATAATAACTTAGCTACGAGACATTAATATAAAAAGGTTGAACATAACTTACAATGATTAAAAATAGCGTAGCGTTACACGGACAGAATTTCGACTTACACCCTTACAACATTCGCTAACATACCCTTATTATTAGAATTATAATTAAAATTAAAAAATAAATTATAAATATATATATATATATATATATTTTACGTATGAATGAGGAGAAGAAAAAGATGATGATTACGATCAGAATGCGCGAGCTTTATAGGGAGTTTCTGAAATTGGGGCTCCGCGACTCGCGGCCAATTTTGCCTTCAAACTCCGCGAGTCGCGGAGTTTGCTTTTACAGCTCAGAGGAGTTTGGCTCTTTGTTTACCGACGGTTTTAAATATAAATATAATATATTAAATAATTATAAGAATTATTTAAATATTATATTATATTTATGTGCATAGTTGACTTGTAATTTTTAGTCCGTTGCGTCGAGCGTTGAGAGATGACTCTGGTCACGGTTCCGGATTTTCGAACGTCCTTGCGTACAATTTAATATCTTGTACTTTGTGTTTTGAATCTTGTACTCTTGTAATTTCGAGACATTTCTTATCAATAATTGGAACCTCTTTGATTGTCTTTTGTACTTTTGAGCTTTTTGGTCGTTTGCGTCTTCAATTCGTCGAATCTGTCTTTTGTCTTCACCTTTTATTATTTAAACGAATATCAATTGTAAATAGAACAATTGCAACTAAAAGCTTGTCTTTCTTGAGGAATAATGCTATGAAATATATGTTCGTTTTTAGCATTATCAATAACATATATCTAACATCAATTAAGCGTAACTAACACAATTCATGAAGATTCAAGCTCAAAATACACACTTTTTACTCAAGAACACAAAACCCCAAATCATTAAGAATTCAAACAACAAATCAAACATGCTAATCTGAATAGATGATCACAAGGATGATAATAATCACTCCTTAAAGCCTCTTGATTCAATTTCTAGCTTAGATTCAATTAGGGTTTTGAAATGGGTAAAGGTTAGGTACGGTGTTTTCTTGAAAATATCTAGAAATGAAGGAAACAAGCAGATACATACCTATTATTATGTTAAAATATAATACCCCATTACACACGGGTATTTACCAGTTATCTAATATCTTTCGTACATCCTTAGGTCATCCTAACAGAGTCCGAATTAAACAAACGAACCTGTTCTGTGACCTTTGTCACAAACTGGTCTTAACCACATAGAAAATTAATAATAAACTTACTATTAAATTTAAAAGCATACAATTGGGCTGATAGTACTCTAAATGAACATATATTTAGTATCAATATCCTTCCAATATGTAAAGCTTTTAGTTACTATTGTTCTATTTTTATGTAATAATCGTTTAAATAAATAAGTGCGAAGACAAAAGAAAAAAAACGACGATATGAAGACGCAAATGACCAAAAGGCTCAAATGTACAAGATATAATTCAAGTGGTTCAATTTATTGACGAGAAACGTCTAAAAATTACAAGAGTACAAGCCGCGGAACGCAAAGTACAAGATATCTACGCGTACAAAAGGACGTTCGAAAATCCGGAACCGAGACATAAACCGAGCATCAACGCGCGAGGCAACGGACTTAAAATTACAAGTCAACTTTGCACATGAATATACAACAACAACAGACCCAATCCCTCATGTGTGAGTATGCACATGAATATAATATAATATATATATATAATTATATAAAATTATATATATTATATTATATTATTAAATAAAACGTCGGCAAACTAGAAAACAAATTGATGGATGCTGGAAAGGCTGGCCATGCGATCCCATGGCCAGGAAGAACAAAAGGCATGCAATCGCATGGCTCCCAAACTCAGGTCAGGTCTATAAAAGCCACAAGAATTCGAAGAGTTTTAACATACCATCATTAATCTATCTCTCCCTCTGTATAATATATATTTATATTTATAATATATATATATATATATATATATATATATATATATATATATATATATATATATATATATATATATATATATATATATATATATATATATAATATAAATTAGTTTAGTTTTATATTAGTTAGTTTGGGTAATGTAAAGATTATTTACGGGTTTTAAAGTCGAAGTTCTGTCCGTGTAACGCTACGCGATTAATAATCACTGTAAGCTAAATTCTCCTTTTTAAATTAATGTCTCGTATTTAAGTTATTCTTATGCTTATTTGAGCTGAAGTAATCGTAATGTTGGACTAATTATTAAGACGGGGTTATTGAACTTTGAACGATAATTGGGGTTTGGACAAAAGACCGACACTTGTGGAAATTGGACTATGGGCTATTAATGGACTCTATATTAACTAAATGATATCTCATTAATTTAACATAGAGATTTATAATTTGACATATTTATATATAACCGCATATGCTCGATCGGGTATGGTGAGCGGGATATTTATAAATACTAATAATTGTTCATTTGACCGAACACGGGGATGGATTAATAGTCAATGGACTCATTAAAACATGGGTGGATTACATACAAGGGTAATTGGTGTAATTGTTAACAAAGTATTAAAACCTTGGATTACACGCAGTCGATAACCTGGTGTAATTATTAACAAAGTATTAAAACCTTGTTACAGTTCGAATCCCTAATTAGTTGGGATATTTGACTTCGGGAATAAGGTTAATTTGACGAGCATTTTATAATTATGACCGATGGACTATTATGGGCAGAAACCAGATAGGTTTCAAATAAACTAGGACAAAGGACAATTAACCCAGGGTAATAAATTAAAATTAAAAAGTCAAACATCATGATTACAGAAGTTTAAATAAGCATAATATATTTTATTTTATATTTCCTCGTACTTTTATTTATGTCATTTTAATTTTTGTTATTTATTTTATCGTTATTTAAATATCGTCATTTATCTTTACGCTTAAAATATAAAATCGACAAACCAGTCATTAATTGGTAAAACCCCCCTTTTTATAATAATAATAATTGTAATATATATATATATATATATATATATATATATATATATATATATATATATATATATATATATATATATATATATATATATATATATATATATATATATATATATATATATATATATATATATATATATATATATTTATATTTTGTACAAATATAGTTGTTTAAAGTATAGTGTAACATAAGCCGTCACTCTGTGGAACGAACCGGACTTACTAAAAACTATACTACTCTACGATTAGGTACACTGTCTATAGTGTTGTAGCAGAGTTTAGGTATATCTCATCTGTAAATAAATAAATTAAAACTTGTGTAATTAGTACCGTATTCCGTAATAAAAATAATAGTATTTCGTATATCACCGCTGCACACATCAAGTTTTTGGCGCCGCTGCTGGGGAACTCGGTGAAAAACGCTATATTTTTTTAAAAACTATATTTTTGTAAAAATATATTATTTTTTATTTCGTAAAAATATTTTATATTTATAATAAGTGTTAAAAATATTATAAAAAGAAAAAAAATATTTTTAAGATTTTATATATAAAATTAACAAGTATTTTTATTTTTAGATTTTAAATTATAAGTTTATTTTAATTTATATAAATAATTTCTAATATTTTGTAAATTAAAACTCAGAAGAAAAAAAATAGAGACTGGGCCGAACCAGTCGAAGCCCAAAACTGATCTGCAATCCAGGCCCATGCGATCAC
Source organism: Rutidosis leptorrhynchoides (assembly GCF_046630445.1). Lineage (NCBI taxonomy): Eukaryota > Viridiplantae > Streptophyta > Magnoliopsida > Asterales > Asteraceae > Rutidosis > Rutidosis leptorrhynchoides. Next base: position 596,477,693 of record NC_092334.1, read on the forward strand.
ATGAACCTGATGCTTTAAAATCATGCGACCGCATGGTGTTGTCTGACAGCTGAAACCTAGTACGCATTAAATACAGTTTAGGGTTTAATTAATTTTTTTATTATTATCTAACCTAATTAGGGTTTTAATTATTTAATTAGTTTTTAATTTTAGTTTATAATTAGTAATATTAAGTTTTAATATTATTATTAGATATATAGATTAATACTTTTATAAAATATAATATAAAAATAATATTTTTATAAAATTTGTATTTTTATCATTTTAGTTATAATTTGTATTTTTATCGTTTATTTCGTAATATTTGTCGTTCGTAATATATAGTTTTAAGTTATAGTTTTTGCCGTAGTTAATTTAATTTTCTAAATTTTTAAGTTTGCCGTAAAATCTCTTAAGTGCTTTTTCTTTAGATTAAGATTTAGGCGCTTTAGAATTTTACGACGCCGTTTATATTTTAGTGCCTAATTAAGTTATTGCCGTTTTGGATATATAATTCATTTTAAGTTTTAATATCTTTAGACGCAATTTTTAATGTATAGTTTTTAGACTTTTAAGTTTCGACGCTTTACTTTCTTATTATTATTTTTTGACTTTTTGTTTTTCGACGTTTGTTTTTCGACTTCTTATTTTTCGACGTTCTTTTTCTTTTTCATTTCTACGCTCTAGTTTTTAGGACATAGAATTTTCTTTATTTTCTTTAAATTTCGACGAAAAATTATTTTAAGCAATTAAATTAATAGACATCCAAAATATTTTGGTTCGTAGTAATATTTGGATTTGTTAGTGGCGAGTTATGGGCTTCCGATTTAAAGTGTTCTGGCTACTTGCTGCATCTATTGGCTATTCGAAACGTGGGCAAAATCAGAAAAGTCTATTAATTTGATAACTTATATAATTTTTATTTTTATAACTAATACGATATTCAGTGAATGCACCGAGCAAAACGTTCACCACCTGTAACTCGATTAAGACATCTAGCCAATATAATCTTCGTTGATTTTTCTTTAGAATCATCATCTAGTCGAACAAGTTCTCCAACTCAAATTTTCGATAATCCATTTTTTGAACCCGACTTCACAATTGAGAACCCGGAGGATATTCAAGGACAATTCCAAGATCCGGAATCACTAATCATTCCTCCTGAACCATAAACCGTTAAATAAGAATCCTCTAGTGATTCATATTCAACAAATTCAATTATGGAAGTAACTGAACCTCAAAGTATGGAAGACCGAATGAGAGCCACACGCACGGGCCAAGGTCACGCCATTATTAAGCGAGATGTTAATGCGCCAGATTATGAAATCAAAGGAAAAATCCTACACATGGTAACTAATCAATGCCAATATAGTGGTACGCCAAAAGAAGATCCAAACGAACATCTTCAAACCTTTAATAGGATCTGTACTCTATTCAAAATCAGAGAAGTTGAGGATGAACAGATCTATCTCATGTTATTTTCCTGGACTTTAAAGGGAGAAGCCAAAGATTGGTTAGAATCGTTACCTGAAGGAGCGATTGATACATGGGATGTTTTAGTTGAAAAATTTCTTAAAAGATTCTTTCCGGCATCTAAAGCCGTGAGACTTCAAGGAGAAATTGTTACGTTCGCGCAAAAGCCAAATGAAACATTATATGAGGTGTGGACAAGATTCGAAAAGTTGTTAAGAGGATGTCCTCAGCACGGTTTAGACACTTATCAAATAGTACAAATATTCTACCAAGGTGTCGACGTTGCTACACGAAAAGACATCGACACAGCAGCTGGTGGTTCCATTATGAAGAAAACCGCAACCGAAGCTCACAAAATCATTGATAACACAGCATCCCACTCACATGAGTGGCAACAATAAAAAGATATTTTTCGTTCATCTAAAGCGGCTAGAGCCGATTCTAGCCATGACTTTGATTCCGTTTCCGCAAAAATAGATGCTTTCGAGAGATGAATGGAAAAGATGACTAAAGATATTCACGCAATACGAATCAGTTGTGAGCAATGCGGTGGACCACACTTAATGAAAGATTGTCACATTGAGCAAACGATGGAACAACGTGAGAATGTTTCCTACATGAACCAAAGGCCGGGAAATAATTATCAAAATAATTATCAACCGCCAAGGCCAAACTTCAATCGAAATCAAAACATTCTTTACAATCCAAATGGACCCAACAATAACTCGTACAACCAACAAGGTCCGAATAACCAACCAACTCAAAACAACATTTCAATCAACAAAGACCTGGCTTGTATAAACCACCACAACAAACCGAAGAGAAAAAGCTAAATCTGGAAGAAATGATGGTAAAGCTAATGAAATCTCAAACACAATTTATTGCAACTCAAACCCAAACGAATGAGAGGTTTGATCAGTCATTTAGAACTCAACAAGCTTCCATTTTGAATCTAGAAAAACACGTAGGTACTCTTGCTAGGATGATGAGTGAGAGGGAACAAGGAAAGCTACTGAGTGATACTGAAGTAAATCCTCGGAACGAGAATATTAACATGGTGTCAATAAATTCTGAAAAACCAGCACCAGAAGATGAGAAGGTTTTAGATGTGAGTAACAATGAAGAAGTTACGCCACCACTACCACCCGAGTATGTAAATCCAGTGGTGGCACCCTACAGACCACCCATCCCGTTTTCAAGAAAAGGAGTTGAGTATGAGCAAGTAATATGTAATAAAGTTTGTAATACCTCTGGAAAGAAAAAGAAGAATAAGAAAGTGCAAGAAACAAAAATCGTAGGAGTAAACCCGGTGAAGACAGTTCCACCAAAACTTCTACCCAGGTTGGGTGATCCGGGTGAATTTATTGTTCCTTGTCTACTTAGTGATTGTGTCATGTATGATGCACTAGCAGATTTAGGTGCGAGTGTGAGTGTTATGCCTCTTTCATTATATAAGAGATTAGGAGTAGGTGAGTTAAGTCCAACGAAAATGAGTGTTCGACTCCTTGATCAAACCATTAAGCACCCAGTTGGAATTGTTGATAACCTAGCCGTTCAAGTAGGTAATTTAACCTTTCTAGTCGAATTTATTGTCATTGACATAGAAGAGGACTCAAACATTCCTCTAATTTTAGGTCGACCATTCTTAGCGTCCACCGGGGCGTTATTTGATGTAAGAAAGGGTAGAATGACACTTAGTGATGGTGAAAAATCGGTCACCTTTGTGATTCAAAAGTCTAAATCTCCATCAACCAAAACCGTTGAACCAAAAACGATTGGTAAAAACCATATTGTTTTACCAACTCCAACGGTAATGCTTAACAATAATAAAACGCCTAAGTGTGGGGAAGATGAAGTAACACCTAATGATGACTTGATAATAAAGAACCCCGTTGTTGATACGAAATTAAATGTCCCCGTTATTAATAGTTTAATGAAGAAACTTATTAAACGGATTCGCGATGCTAGAACCAAGGGGAACTCTAAGTTATGTAACCGGTTAGTATCCAATCTATCGCCTAAATAAAAGGCGAAGCTAGTTGAATTTGTGGATATTACACAAGAATCCGACCAATGGCTTAAAGCAAAAGTCACAGATATGCAAGTTGATTATGGTCCAAAAGAAATTGACAATGAAGTTAATCACAATTTCGACACCACATCTACCTAAGTGTGGAGAGATTCAAATGTTCTAAGAAATAATGATGTCTAGAGTTAATTGTTCTGTTCTCGTGTAGTTCCGAGAATGGAATCCGATTGGTCTTTTCCACTAGCAGACACTAAAGAACTAGTTTTCTTCCCCCCATTCTGAATTTTTGTTTTGTAGGTTTTGTATAAAATTAATATGCATTTTTAAATTTAAAGTTTTGTGTGAATTTAAAAACAAAAATTTGCTTTATTTCATCAAGTTTAAAAAATGATTTCTAAAATTCGTCGTGAGTTAAAGACTAGATCATAGAATCGAAATTGCTTTACCCAAAGATGGGGCGAAATTTTTTTTTATCATTATTTATAATTTTATTGATCTAAAGTATGCCAAAAATATTATATGAACGTGGGGTTATTTACCAAACTTCAAAAATATGTATATATATATTTGTATTTTATGTTATGTATAAACATGGTAAAACAACGCACTTTCAAAGACTGGCATTAAGTTCAGCAAAAGCTACTAATTTTAACGACAAGACGTAAAATATCAAATGTGATATAAAACAATATGATTGCAAACTCGGTATTTTTAATCATTTTTCTACGCTAATCGCCCTCATGAATTTAAATTTTTACTGATTTCTTGCAAATGAGGACATTGCAAGATCTTAAGTGTGGGAAGGGATTAAATTCTTTCGGGTTTTAAACATTTGACTTATACACTTGGTTTAATAGCTACCGTTAAATTTTACTAGTAAAGCAGTAGTTGTATTAGAATCTAGTGCTCTCTGATAATAAAGAACAATCCTAGTCTTATATACTGACTACCCACTTCTAGTAAAATTTTTAAAAATTTTCAAATAAATGAATTCAAAATCATGTTTATACATATTTATGAACGATAAAAACTAGGTGTTAATACCGAAATTATCGTTACCTCGGAAAGGACTTAAATTGAGAAACAACCTAAAATACTTGAATTCATTTAAAATGAAAAGAGGAGAATAAAAATGCAAAGAAAGAAATAAATAAAAGCCATGTGTTTGGAGAATGTACCAAGTTTTTCAATTAAAAACTATCTATCACATGTTTCTGTAAAGTTATTGCAGGTACTTTTGTTTTGGAGATATTAATTAGTTTTACCCCTGTAATATATTTTGAAAGAAAGATGGATCTACACGATGAATCAATTCTATCATTAAAAGGAAGTAAAGTCTTCCGAAAAAGACACGCGCTTCTTGATTTAGGTCAGGAAGTTATCGTCCAGACCAGCTGTAGGTTGACAAAAAATCTAGAAAAGTCATCTCTAAAATCAGCAGAAAATCCACGGACTTCAGCATCAAACAGGGTCGCCAAGTGGTCAGACTTATCCTAACCATGAGAGGATCTGTTTCGTAAAATGGGGAGGGCGCCGTGCAAATTAGCTTGATAAGACTAATGAATCAGACCCCCAGGAAGGATAATCTCCTTAAAGATCAAAAATCAGCTTTTAAGCCTGATATTACTCAATCCTTGAGATTGAAATTAAAGATTGAGAATTACAAACTCATGGAATTCGATGATATCTAAACTCGAGCTTGAACGAGAAAATATTTTGATCAAAATTAAAACCTATTTGTTTTCTAAAAACCTATTTTCAATACGTTTATTACCAGTGAACGTAAAATCCTGAGAATTCATCGGAATTCATTAGGTCACCTGAACCAAATCGGGTGTCAACCGTAAGAACGATGGTTGCATAGCATGGTCGAAGATAGGACCTTGTGCCAGACCGAAAAATTATAGGGTGATCTTTACTATTGCTCCTACAAAGGATAGTAATTGCATCCGGTACGTTCTTAACTATAATTATTTGCATGTCATTAGACATTGCCTTAACAGTTGCTTGTTCACCGCTTTCCTTTACAACCAGACGGTAGTTTACCGAAAGGTAATATACGGAGAAAGTATACTAGACGTGTGCTTTCCTAATACAAGGTTAGCAAGTGGGTAACACAAAACCATAAGTTTTGAGCTAAAATTTTAAAATACAAAACCCACAAAAACAATTTACGAACACCGGTGAAGGGTTATTCTGGAAAACTTGTCTAGGATAAAATCTAGCTTGAATTTTCAAAAGATCAAATGTTTTCATAAAGATCCAATTTCCTTAAGGATCTAAATTTTCATAGTCACGTGGGACTTTAAACCGCCTTCCAAATGTGCACTTTGCTTTGGAAACCGAAAGTAAATCGGCTATTTGATTGCAAGTGTCGTTGACCTGAACCCGAGGCAACTGTGGATGGCACACCTACCTTTAAACATGGTTCTATTGTTACTATCATTGTTTATACCACCGTATGAAAATCACTGATGTATAAAGTGTGAGAATAAAAAAGTGATTCGAGTGAAGTGTGATTTAATTTCAAGTTCTGTATTGCTTGAGGACAAGCAACGCTCAAGTGTGGGGATATTTGATAGTACTCTAAATGAACATATATTTAGTATCAATATCCTTCCAATATGTAAAGCTTTTAGTCACTATTGTTCTATTTTTATGTAATAATCGTTTAAATAAATAAGTGCGAAGACAAAAGAAGAAAACGACGATTTGAAGACGCAAATGACCAAAAAGCTCAAATGTACAAGATATAATTCAAGTGGTTTAATTTATTGATGAGAAACGTCTAAAAATTACAAGAGTACAAGTCGCGGAATGCAAAGTACAAGATATCTACGCGTACGAAAGGACGTTCGAAAATCCGGAACCGAGACATAAACCGAGCATCAACGCGCGAGGCAACGGACCTAAAATTACAAGTCAACTATGCACATGAATATAATATAATATATATATATAATTAGATAAAATTATATATATTATATTATATTATTAAATAAAACGTCGGCAAACTAGAAAACAAATTGATGGATGCTGGACAGGCTGGCCATGCGATCGCATGGCCAGGAAGAACAAAAGGCATGCAATCGCATGGCTCCCAAACTCAGGTCAGGTCTATAAAAGCCACAAGAATTCGACGAGTTTTAACACACCATCATTAATCTATCTCTCCCTCTGTATAATATATATTTATATTTATAATATATATATATATATACATATATATATAAATATAATATAAATTAGTTTAGTTTTATATTAGTTAGTATGGGAAATGTAAAGATTATTTACGGGTTTTAAAGTCGAATTTCTGTCCGTGTAACGCTACGCGATTAATAATCAATGTAAGCTAAATTCTCCTTTTTAAGTTAATGTCTCGTATTTAAGTTATTATTATGCTTATTTGAGCCGAAGTAATCGTAATGTTGGACTAATTATTAAGACCGGGTTATTGAACTTTGAATGATAATTGGGGTTTGGACAAAAGACCGACACTTGTGGAAATTGGAATATGGGCTATTAATGGGCTTTATATTAACTAAATGATATCTTGTTAATTTAATATAGAGCTTTATAATTTGATGTATTTATATATAACCACATACGCTCGATCGGGTACGGTGAGCGGGATATTTATAAATACTAATAATTGTTCATTTGACCGGACACGGGGATGGATTAATAGTCAATGAACTCATTAAAACAGGGGTGGATTACATACAAGGGTAATTGGTGTAATTGTTAACAAAGTATTAAAACCTTGGATTACACGCAGTCGATAACCTGGTGTAATTATTAACAAAGTATTAAAACCTTGTTACAGTTCGAATCCCTAATTAGTTGGGATATTTGACTTTCGGAATAAGGTTAATTTGAAGAGCATTTTATAATTATGACCGATGGACTATTATAGGCAAAAACCAGATAGGTATCAAATAAACCAGGACAAAGGACAATTAACCCAGGGTAATAAATTAAAATTAAAACGTCAAACATCATGATTACGGAAGTTTAAATAAGCATAATATATTTTATTTTATATTTCCTTGTACTTTTATTTATTGTCATTTTAATTTTTGTTATTTATTTTATCGTTATTTAAATATCGTCATTTATCTTTACGTTTAAAATATAAAATCGACAAACCAGTCATTAAACGGTAAAAACCCCCTTTTATAATAATAATAATTGTAATATATATATATATATATATATATATATATATATATATATATATATATATATATATATATATATATATATATATATAGGGGCAGGATCAATGGGGAAGTAACCAATCGGGGGGAAGCGGGGGGAAGCAAAAAAAAAAAATTCGTTTTTTTTGGAATTTTTTTTCCGGTATCAAGATCACACGAAAATATGAACATTTAGAAGAGACACTTTGTAATGAATGTTATTATTTAGGCGGGAAAACGATCGACAAAAATAACATTCAAGATAATATTGTTCGTGAAGAATATGAACGTTTTTTTTTTTTCTTTTTTCATGTTTTGTGAAGTAAAATTTAGCCCGATTTAGAGTTTAGGGTTTAGGGTTTAGGGTTTGGTGTTTTGGGTTTATTCCATAAACTCAAAACACCAAACCCTAAACCCTAAACCCTAAACTCTAAACCGTTCGTGTTAAAAACTCAATCTAAATCCTAAATCTAAACCCTAAATGTAACGACCAGCACTTTTTCGATCGTTCTATACTTATAAGATTAATATTTACATAAATTAAACCTTACCAACATGATAAGCAATCCAAATTGTTGAGACTTATGTTTTTGAAAAGAGTTTTACACAACGTTTGACCGTATAGTTTGACCGATGATATCACGAACTATACAATATATGATAATTATACATACATATTTAACATGATCTAAGGATGTTTTAATATCTCATTTTGTATTAATAACAAAAAGTCATAAGTATATTTTGAAACTACTAACTTAAGTTTTCAAAACAATAACCTACGTAACGTTATTTGACATAAATACTGATGATTTATAATGTTTATACATATATCGTATAAGTAATGTATTTAATCATTTTTAAAGGGCTTTTATACATAAAACAATATAAGTATATTTACAAAAGATAGTTATATTTGAATTCTCGTTCCGTTTCCTCAATAATCCTATACGTATATCTAGGGTACTATACACAGCTTCTAGAAGTATTTACTATTGGTATATACCAATAGAAATCTTCAATTATTGGAATAATATGTCATTCATGACATAATAAATTTTAACTTATCTTAGATATTTTCACTAAAAACCAAATTTTCAAGCCTATAAATAAGCACCATTTCTAACTCATTTTTACACATTCATTTTCCAAATTTTACTTCCAATTTTCACACACACTTGCAAGAACTCTCTCAACTTTTATTTTACTACTTCTTTCCAGAAACTTTACATTTTAAACTTGAGGTAAAAACTCTACTTCAACTCTTTTTCAATTCATATATTTAAAGCTATATATATAAGAGTTTATAAACTAGAACATAGTTTGAATGATTTCAAACTTGTTCGCAAACTAAATAGATCCTTCTAACTTAACTTTTAAAATACTTCAAGACCTGTAACATATCTTAATTATATGCTAACTTAACAAGGTATAACTTGGTTTTTCAAAGAACACCTTAAAAACTGAATTTACGACGTCGGAGTGCAACCGGGGGCTGTTTTGGGTTGGATAATTAAAAACCATCTTAAACTTTGAATTGGAGGTTTATTTTCTGGAAAAATGATTTTTACTATGAATATGATAACACATAAAAATTTCATGATTTAACTCAAAGTATAAGTATTTTTAGAAAAATAATCATTTGAGGTTGTTTACATGATGGAAAATGATTAACTTCATAAGTTTCACTAAAGTTTGACCTATGCCGTGTGATTTTGAATACAAACTAAGGTATTTACAGTTCATAGTCTTAAAGAGGGACTCGATCCAAGGAGATGGCAAGTTGAATCAACGAAAACGGAGTTGTAACGAAGAAACTATGACCGAAACAAAATCGGATATCCAAGACTAGTTTAGCCACGAAAATAATTGGGAAAAAATTAAATAAATCACATCTTTTTAAGTTAACATGATATTTTATATATATGTACTTATAATTCAATTTTATATGGTTCAGGATCACCCGTAAACAACACGAGAAGATTAATCATAAGATCCCATGATTGTACGCAACACGTCATTTGACAACACCGGTACTTTATGTACGCAACACGTCATTTGACAACACCGGTACCATGGGTCAAGATTAATCTCGACCAATACATATACGATGGGGTTTTATTTATTTCGTTAGGGGGTTTTATTTATTTCATTGCGGGTATATTAAACATCTAAAAATGAACCATTAAAATTGAATTACTAACAACGAACTGCTAACTACGGACTAAGGAATTATTCAAAGTATTAAAAGTATAACAAGTATATATATGTGATGTTTGTTTAAAAAGAAAAGGTATTGATATATTATATATGGATAGGTTCGTGATATCAACCGGAGACCAAGTCAAATTATATATATCTTCAAGACAACAGTGAGTATATAGTCCCACTTTTAAACTCTAAATATTTCGGGATGAGAATACATGTATTTTATGTTTTACGTTATGGACACAAGTAACTGAAAAATATATTCTACGTTGAGTTGTACCACTGGCATACTTCCCTGTAGCTTGGTAACTGTTATTTACAGCGGTATTGTAAACGCGAATCCTGTTGATAGATCTATCGGGCCTGACAACCCCAACCGGACTGGACGACCAGTATTCAACGGTTGAACAGTACTTCGTTTCGTGACTACACTTGGTACGGTGTAGTAAGATTTCATAATAAAGGGAATATGCGACGTGATTAAATGTTAAGTATGGTTACCAAGTGCTCAACCACTTAGAATATTTTTATTAAACTGTTTATATACGAAATCTTGTGGTCTATATATATATATTGCTGCCGGCATTAAACCTATATCTCACCAACTTTATGTTGACCTTTTAAAACATGTCTATTCTCAGGTGATTACTAAAGCTTCCGCTGCATTATGTTGAATTTGAGCAGGATCTTGCGTACGCATATTTGTGTCAAAAATAAAACTGCATACCCAAGGATTTGTGTTGTAAAATATGCTCGAAATCGTGTTGTTATCATTATATGTAAAGTTTGTAAGTCGAAGATTATCGCTAAACGATAATCATCTTTTTATTGTCTAAAGCTTGTAAAAAAATAATGGTTATGGTTTGTAATGTATAATATATGCAGTTTCTCTTTTAAAAATGTCGCATATAGAGGTCAATACCTCGCAATGAAATCATACGTTATCTAACACGTTCTTATGGTTAAGGACGGGTTATGACATGTGGTATCAGAGCGGTGGTCTTAGCGAACCAGGTTTGCATTAGTGTGTCTAACTGATAAGTCGTTAGGATACATTAGTAAGTCTGGACTTTGACCGGGTCTGATTTAAAAACCATTGCTTATCATTGTTGGTTAAAATTTATATGTAAATATTATGTAGTACTAATGGGTTAGTTGTTGTGTGATAGATGTCGGGCTCAAAACTTATTATCACATTCAGCGACTCCGAATCAGAATCTTCAGATGGTGTTCCAGTCATTAATCTATCCGATGACGAAAATAATATCTTTGGGGAAGACTCACAAATTCCGGATGAACCAACTATAGAAAATCTGGAAAGTGAACCCGAGGAGGAAAGTGAACCCGAGGAAATTACGAAAGACAAGTTCGAACAAGGAAAGAAACGAAAAGCTAATGAATTAGAAAATTCAAATCCCGAGTTTAGGGAGGATGATGTGGCACCAACTCCACTAAACACTACCACCCCTATTCCCGCTATTCCTATTCGTGCTGTTCCGGCATCTAGTTCTTCAGCCCCACCGCCAAAATATAGGCAGACAGCTAGGATAAGCGTTAGGCCATTCATTGGAACTAAACGTCCTAGAAAATAGACCAAACGATGCGCTGCCGTATTAAACCATGGGATCATATAATGTTTTGTATAATATTATTAGTGTGGTTTGCTTAATGTTCGATAAGCATATGTAAAATAGTGAAGTGTGAAATGCAATAATTTTCCATGGTTAAGTATTATTTAGATTGTAGTAATTGGTTCGGTACTAAGCTATTAAGTATGAACATTAACGGGTAGGTACTACCCTAGATATAATTATAAAACGCTAATAAGAAGAAAAGGCTTTTATAATAATACCTGGTTCATATTATTAATAAGCTATAATGTACTGTAAATATACACTACATCTATAATATTCCATGTGAATAATTATTTTCTTTTCATTCTTATAGAAGAATATGGCGCGATTGAACCGAATGACGGAACAAGAAATCCAGGAACTCATCAATCAGCGAGTGAACGACAGAATGTTATGGGTCGAGGCTGCAAGAGGTGCTGCAGTTAACCCAAATCCTCGTGTGGGGTGCACTTACAAAACTTTTCAAGCTTGCAAGCCCTCATCATTCAGTGGAACAGAAGGACCGATCGGTTTAACCCGGTGGATAGAAAAGATGGAAACTGTGTTCAAAATCAGTGGTTGTGTTGAAAAGGACATGACCAAATACGCATCGTGCACTTTACAAGATAGTGCACTCACGTGGTGGAAAAATTATGTGAAGGCTGTAGGAGGAGATGTAGCTTATGATACTCCGTGGGAAGAATTCAAAACAATGTTAATCAATGAATATTGTCCAAGGAACGAGGTTAGGAAGTTGGAAGATGAGTTACGAAGTCTGAAGGTTATTGGTACTGAAATCACCAACTACAATCAGCGATTCATGGAATTAGTTTTGCTATGTCCTGAATTGGTTCCAACCGAAGAACGGAAGATTGAAATGTACAAAGATGGTTTGCCCAAAAAGGTCAAGGCAAATGTTACAGCATCGAAACCTAAGACAATTCATGAAGCTATAACCATGGCAAACGAGCTAATGGATCAGGTCATTTTGGATAAGAAAGCATTCAATACTGATGTGAAGGTATCAGGTAACAAGAGAAAGTGGAATGGAAGCTATGATCGAGGTAATCAACAACAAACTTTTAAGAAACAAGAAACCCCGAAAGGTGCGGGTAGTGGTTCAGGTTTTGGTTACAAAGGACAAAGTCCTTTATGCAACCGATGTCACAAACATCACTTTGGTTACTGTAGTGTGGTATGCAACAAATGTAATCGACAGGGTCATCTTGCTGAAGATTGTAGGGCTCTCGTTACGAATACAAATGGTGCCAAGACTCCTGCCACCAACGCAAATAGAACTGCTTTGGCTACCATTACTTGTTTTGGGTGTGGAAAACAAGGCCACTATAAGAGCCAGTGCCCGAATCCAGAGAAGAATATCGGACCTGCACGTGGAAGAGCATTTGTTATTAATGCTAAAGAGGCATGTGAAGACCCGGAGCTTGTTACGGGTACGTTTACCATTAATAACTTATCCGCATCTATTATATTTGATACTGGTGCTGATAGAAGTTACGTGTGTAGAGACTTTCACGCTAAATTGAATTGTTCATCATTACCTCTCGATGCTAAGTACATGATTGAGTTAGCTAATGGTAAACTAATTAAAGCCGATAAAATTTGCCGTGATTGTAAAATAAATTTAGCCGGAGAAACGTTTAAAATTGACTTGATACCCGTAGAATTAGGAAGTTTTGATGTAATAGTCGGCATGGACTGGATGTCCAAAATAGGAGCTGAAGTTGTGTGCGCCAAGAAGGCAATTCGCATTCCTCGTAAGGATAAAACGCCAGTAATGATTTATGGAGAGAAGGGTAACTCAAAGCTAAAACTCATTAGTTATTTGAAAGCTCAAAAGTGCTTGAAGAAAGGGTGCTATGCTATCTTAGCACATGTTAATAAAGTCGAAACAAAGGAAAAAGTGAAGAGCATCAATGACGTGCCTGTGGCAAGAGATTTTCCTGAAGTCTTTCCGGAAAAGTTGCCGGGATTACCTCCATTTAGATCTGTAGAATTTCAAATAGATTTAGTACCAGGAGCTGCACCAGTGGCTCGTGCTCCATATAGACTTGCACCGTCCGAGTTAAAAGAACTTCAGAGTCAGTTAAAAGAATTACTGGATCATGGATTCATACGACCAAGTACTTCACCGTGGGGAGCTCCGATTCTATTTGTTAAAAAGAAAGATGGATCTTTTAGGATGTGTATAGATTATCGTGAATTAAATAAGTTAACTATCAAGAATCGGTATCCACTACCGAGAATTGACGACTTATTTGATCAACTCCAAGGATCATGTGTGTACTCAAAAATTGACTTAAGGTCGGGCTATCATCAATTACGTGTCAAAGAAGAAGATATACCGAAAACTACTTTTCGGACACGTTATAGTTATTACGAATTTTTGGTTATGCCGTTTGGATTGACGAATGCGCCAGCTGTATTCATGGACCTCATGAATCGAGTTTGTAGTCCGTATTTAGATAAGTTTGTTATCGTTTTCATTGATGATATTCTTATCTATTCCAAGAGTGAGCAAGAGCATGAAGAGCATTTAAGGTTGATATTAGAGTTGTTGAGAAAAGAACAACTATATGCTAAATTTTCTAAGTGTGCTTTTTGGTTGAAAGAAGTTCAATTTCTTGGCCACGTTGTTAGTAGCAAAGGAATTCAGGTTGATCCAGCAAAAATTGAAGCCATTGAAAAATGGGAGACTCCTAAGACACCAACGCAGATACGCCAATTTTTGGGTTTAGCCGGTTATTATAGAAGGTTTATTCAAGATTTTTCCCGAATAGCTAAGCCGTTGACAGCGTTAACGCAAAAAGGGAAGAAATATGAATGGACTTCTGAGCAGGAGAGTGCATTTCAGTTACTGAAAAAGAAGTTGACTACGGCGCCTATTTTATCGTTACCAGAAGGGAACGATGATTTTGAAATATATTGTGACGCTTCGCGACAAGGTTTTGGTTGCGTTCTTATGCAACGAAAGAAAGTTATTTCATACGCATCCCGACAATTGAAGATTCACGAGCGGAATTATACGACGCATGATCTAGAACTGGGAGCAGTCGTGTTTGCATTGAAGATATGGAGACACTACTTGTATGGGGTTAAATGCACTGTGTTTACTGATCATAAAAGCCTTCAACATATTTTTGATCAGAAACAGCTGAACATGAGACAACGTAGGTGGGTCGAGTTAATAAACGACTATGATTGTGAAATTCGTTATCATCCCGGGAAGGCGAACGTGGTGGCCGATGCTTTAAGCAGAAAGGAACGAGAACCAATTCGAGTACGAGCGATGAACATAAAAATTCGCATGAATCTCAACTCACAAATCAAAGAAGTTCAACGAGAAGCACTTACTAAAGAAAATATAGGAAATGAAATAATGAAGAAGTATGAGAAGCAACTCGTTATGCGGGAAGATGGAATTCGATATTTTGCAAATCGTATTTGGGTACCGAAGTTGGGTGGATTAAGGAAGTTGATATTAAATGAGGCACATAAGACAAGATACTCGATACATCCTGGAGTTGGAAAGATGTACCAAGATCTTAAGACACATTATTGGTGGCCTAATTTAAAGACAGGCGTTGCAACATATGTTGAGGAATGTTTAACTTGTTCCAAAGTCAAAGCAGAACACCAGAAGCCGTCAGGGTTACTTCAACAACTAGAAATTCCAGAATGGAAATGGGACGGTATTACCATGGATTTCATCACGAAGTTACCAAAGACTGCCTGGGGATACGACACCATTTGGGTGATTGTTGATCGTCTTACCAAATCTGCCCATTTCTTGCCTATAAAGGAAACGGATAGAATGGAGAAACTATTACGATTGTATATAAAGGAAATTGTTTCAAGGCATGGAATACCTATTTCCATTATATCCGATCGTGATAGTAGATTTACCTCAAAGTTCTGGCAATCACTGCAGGAGGCACTAGGAACTCGTTTAGATATGAGTACCGCATATCATCCGCAAACCGACGGGCAGAGTGAAAGAACGATTCAGACTCTTGAAGACATGCTCAGGGCATGTGTGATCGATTTTGGAAACGGATGGGATAAGTATCTACCGTTAGCAGAATTTTCGTATAATAATAGTTATCATGCAAGCATTAAAGCTGCACCATTCGAAGCATTGTATGGAAGGAAGTGTAGATCTCCTATCTGTTGGAATGAAGTAGGAGATCGACAATTAACTGGTCCCGAGATCATACACGAAACGACTGAGAAGATAGTACAAATCAAGGAGAGATTGAAAACAGCCCGAAGTCGCCAAAAGAGCTACGCCGATGTCCGAAGGAAACCATTAGAGTTTCAGATTGGGGACATGGTTATGCTAAAGGTGTCACCTTGGAAAGGTGTAATACGTTTCGGTAAAAGGGGTAAACTGAACCCAAGATATGTAGGCCCGTTCAAGATCATCGAACGCATTGGACCGGTAGCTTATCGACTCGAGTTACCGCAACAACTCGCCGGAGTACATAATACCTTTCACGTCTCGAACCTTAAGAAGTGTCTTGCAAAGGAAGACCTCACCATTCCTCTTGAAGAAATCCATGTCGACGAGAAACTACAATTCGTCGAAGAACCAATCGAAATCATGGACCGTGAAGTTAAACAGCTCAAGCAGAGCAACATACCGATCGTTAAGGTTCGTTGGAATGCTCGAAGAGGTCCCGAGTTTACGTGGGAACGGGAGGATCAGATGAAACAAAAGTATCCACACTTGTTTCTCGATGACGCAAAATAGGTACAATTTTAAAATTTCGGGACGAAATTTATTTAACGGGGAGGTAATGTAACGACCCGCACTTTTTCGATCGTTCTATACTTATAAGATTAATATTTACATAAATTAAACCTTACCAACATGATAAGCAATCCAAATTGTTGAGACTTATGTTTTTGAAAAGAGTTTTACACAACGTTTGACCGTATAGTTTGACCGATGATATCACGAACTATACAATATATGATAATTATACATACATATTTAACATGATCTAAGGATGTTTTAATATCTCATTTTGTATTAATAACAAAAAGTCATAAGTATATTTTGAAACTACTAACTTAAGTTTTCAAAACAATAACCTACGTAACGTTATTTGACATAAATACTGATGATTTATAATGTTTATACATATATCGTATAAGTAATGTATTTAATCATTTTTAAAGGGCTTTTATACATAAAACAATATAAGTATATTTACAAAAGATAGTTATATTTGAATTCTCGTTCCGTTTCCTCAATAATCCTATACGTATATCTAGGGTACTATACACAGCTTCTAGAAGTATTTACTATTGGTATATACCAATAGAAATCTTCAATTATTGGAATAATATGTCATTCATGACATAATAAATTTTAACTTATCTTAGATATTTTCACTAAAAACCAAATTTTCAAGCCTATAAATAAGCACCATTTCTAACTCATTTTTACACATTCATTTTCCAAATTTTACTTCCAATTTTCACACACACTTGCAAGAACTCTCTCAACTTTTATTTTACTACTTCTTTCCAGAAACTTTACATTTTAAACTTGAGGTAAAAACTCTACTTCAACTCTTTTTCAATTCATATATTTAAAGCTATATATATAAGAGTTTATAAACTAGAACATAGTTTGAATGATTTTAAACTTGTTCGCAAACTAAATAGATCCTTCTAACTTAACTTTTAAAATACTTCAAGACCTGTAACATATCTTAATTATATGCTAACTTAACAAGGTATAACTTGGTTTTTCAAAGAACACCTTAAAAACTGAATTTACGACGTCGGAGTGCAACCGGGGGCTGTTTTGGGTTGGATAATTAAAAACCATCTTAAACTTTGAATTGGAGGTTTATTTTCTGGAAAAATGATTTTTACTATGAATATGATAACACATAAAAATTTCATGATTTAACTCAAAGTATAAGTATTTTTAGAAAAATAATCATTTGAGGTTGTTTACATGATGGAAAATGATTAACTTCATAAGTTTCACTAAAGTTTGACCTATGCCGTGTGATTTTGAATACAAACTAAGGTATTTACAGTTCATAGTCTTAAAGAGGGACTCGATCCAAGGAGATGGCAAGTTGAATCAACGAAAACGGAGTTGTAACGAAGAAACTATGACCGAAACAAAATCGGATATCCAAGACTAGTTTAGCCACGAAAATAATTGGGAAAAAATTAAATAAATCACATCTTTTTAAGTTAACATGATATTTTATATATATGTACTTATAATTCAATTTTATATGGTTCAGGATCACCCGTAAACAACACGAGAAGATTAATCATAAGATCCCATGATTGTACGCAACACGTCATTTGACAACACCGGTACTTTATGTACGCAACACGTCATTTGACAACACCGGTACCATGGGTCAAGATTAATCTCGACCAATACATATACGATGGGGTTTTATTTATTTCGTTAGGGGGTTTTATTTATTTCATTGCGGGTATATTAAACATCTAAAAATGAACCATTAAAATTGAATTACTAACAACGAACTGCTAACTACGGACTAAGGAATTATTCAAAGTATTAAAAGTATAACAAGTATATATATGTGATGTTTGTTTAAAAAGAAAAGGTATTGATATATTATATATGGATAGGTTCGTGATATCAACCGGAGACCAAGTCAAATTATATATATCTTCAAGACAACAGTGAGTATATAGTCCCACTTTTAAACTCTAAATATTTCGGGATGAGAATACATGTATTTTATGTTTTACGTTATGGACACAAGTAACTGAAAAATATATTCTACGTTGAGTTGTACCACTGGCATACTTCCCTGTAGCTTGGTAACTGTTATTTACAGCGGTATTGTAAACGCGAATCCTGTTGATAGATCTATCGGGCCTGACAACCCCAACCGGACTGGACGACCAGTATTCAACGGTTGCACAGTACTTCGTTTCGTGACTACACTTGGTACGGTGTAGTAAGATTTCATAATAAAGGGAATATGCGACGTTATTAAATGTTAAGTATGGTTACCAAGTGCTCAACCACTTAGAATATTTTTATTAAACTGTTTATATACGAAATCTTGTGGTCTATATATATATATTGCTGCCGGCATTAAACCTATATCTCACCAACTTTATGTTGACCTTTTAAAACATGTCTATTCTCAGGTGATTACTAAAGCTTCCGCTGCATTATGTTGAATTTGAGCAGGATCTTGCGTACGCATATTTGTGTCAAAAATAAAACTGCATACCCAAGGATTTGTGTTGTAAAATATGCTCGAAATCGTGTTGTTATCATTATATGTAAAGTTTGTAAGTCGAAGATTATCGCTAAACGATAATCATCTTTTTATTGTCTAAAGCTTGTAACAAAAATAATGGTTATGGTTTGTAATGTATAATATATGCAGTTTCTCTTTTAAAAATGTCGCATATAGAGGTCAATACCTCGCAATGAAATCATACGTTATCTAACACGTTCTTATGGTTAAGGACGGGTTATGACACTAAATCTAAACCCTAAACCCTAAATTTCTAAACCCTAATATCTAAGCCCTATAAACCCTAATATCTAAACCCCAATTGCTAAAACCTCAACATACGCTCGAAAAACACGATAATTGTTATATATTACTTCTTCGAGCATTTTCCCGCCAATATAAAAACATTTATCACAAAGTGTCTCTACTAAATGTTCATATTTTCATCCCATCTATAATGTTCGTGAACAAAGTTTTTTCAAAAAACGAAAAAAAAAGATTTTGCTTCCCCCCGATTGGTTACTTCCCTCTTGATCCTACCACTATATATATATATATATATATATATATATATATATATATATATATATATATATATATTTTGTACAAATATAGTTGTTTAAAATATAGTGTAACATTATCCGTCTCCCTGTGGAACGAACCGGACTTACTAAAAACTATACTACTCTACGATTAGGTACACTACCTATAGTGTTGTAGCAGATTTTAGGAATATCCCATCTGTAAATAAATAAATTAAAACTTGTGTAATTAGTACCGTATTCCGTAATAAAAATAATAGTATTTCGTATATCACCGCTGCACACATCATGGGCACACATAACCTAAGGGCAAAATAGTCATCTTACATCTAGCCCAGGTTTCGGCTGTTACAAATCCACCCTCCTTAAAGAGAATCCGTCCTCAGAATCTGGTCAGTCAAAAACACAAGGTTCTAAGTTAACAACCTTACACTATTGGTCACTCAAGGAACCAGATCAAAACACGTTTTACTGCCATGGACACTACCTAATTAGGTTCACTACTTGACGAGTCTTTTCATTTGGCAACTTATCATCCAAATTTATCAAATTGAACTCTTACTGTCACTGAGTCAAACACCAACTTTTTCCCGCTACGATTACCCTCAAATGGTCATTTCTGGCATAAGTTTATCCGCTATTACCACTTACACAACACCACAGTCAGATAATTTATCACACGCTTGCCTACAGTATCACACTCGTCGCTTGTAGAAGTAAGCAGGTACCATCAATCGGGCGTATACCAAAAACTACGCAAGTCATTTTCTATCTGAGTGTTAAATTAAAAGGATAACGATCCATAAATTTAATGTCAATTACAATTAACACCCTTTCAAACATGAGACAACTCATAAACAATACCTCGACCCGTCATCGATCTAACAAATTCCCACAAAATGAGTTATATCAAGTTTCTGTATACACATCGTAATCTCGTATCATAGGTATCTATCCACCATTTAGCCCACCAATTTACACCAAAGTTTTGGTTTCTATGGTTTATCATGAAAAGTTCTACATCAAAACTGAGATTGCACACCAATACTCGTAGATACCATCAGTAATCCACCTATAAATCCACCTAACCATATCATTCAGTCAAGTTCTCGAGATTACCCATAAGATGACTTCATCAAATTTTCCAATTCTGTCGTTCCATGTCATCATTCTGTTGCCATCGTCTCACATGAAAACACATTATCAACACTAATTTCCTCACCATAACAGTACTAATTTCATTGAAATTACCCAAATCTATAATCAAATACCCATTCTCAATCCGGTATTTAAGAAATTTATCATATTTCCTGTAACAATGTCGTTATCTACTAAATTTTCCATCGACTAGCACATGCCTCTAATCATATCGCCAATAGTACTAATTATTACGAACACAATATTCAAATCAATTTCAATTATACCACTAATGATTTCGGATAACGAACACCCCCTAATACATTCATGAGACAAGCATCAACACGTTATTTTCGTCAAATAACATCAATACATGAATTTGACGCCACCACTCTGTTTCTGAAAAGTCATCACTTGGTTAAAACTCCATCAGAACTCGCAATTAAACCATGTTTAACCAATAATAAACAAACATTTGGATTCAGCACATCGATCATTACCATTTTTGAACGGTTAACTTTCGGTTAGATTCCTCAGAAAATTGCAATAAATCGCCATTAAGGGTGATTTCACAATGAAACATATGGTATCTCTTATCAAGTTTCCCTAGAGAAGATAACCTCGATCTCTACGCAACTCGAAATTTCCCTCGAACAATGTTTTCCAAACAATATATCCAATGCTACATGATCCTATCACACAACACTGTCAATGAACATCTGATCCATCACTTACTATATCTTCTCCGACTTTTGAAACTACTATATGATTTACTACAATGTATTTTCGTTGACCAGACACAATACATTGTCTCAAATCATATTTTCATTTCGAATATCTCAGAGCAAGATCCTAATCATGTTCAACAGTCTATCAATAACTACATTCACGAGTCACTTGTCAGTTACAAACTTACAATCCACTAAGAATAAGCAAATCCCAAAGAATACAAGGTTGGCAAACCTTAACTTTAACACACAGTTATAATACTTACTGATTGTCGACACCTCATTCACTATCACACCGTTCTGAGTTCATACTGAAAATCCCACTCTAGTGCTTCTTACAACCTCAGGTTTTCTGAACTACGAAGTATCCCGAAGATTAAATATCTAACATCGCTTTCTAATTCAACTATATAAATAAATCAGTTCTGATAACATCCGACAGTTTCTAAGAACTCACCGTCTTAAAATCACATTTAGCTATACAACACTTGAAGAGTCAATCTCTGTTTCAAGCTCCACCTAAAGTCACATATTTCTTTGGTTAACTCCATCAATTAATCAGTCACTCTGACAACATACGACAATTTTAAGAACTCGCAGTTCAAAACACAGTTAACCCATAAACAGATTCTATCTCGAAATAGGTTAAATCATTATTCGCAGACACACACTTGCATAAATAATTCCATAATCGTTGAACCTAGATTTACCGATTTTTAAGGTTCATTAATGCAACAATTAACCAGATACTACAAGTTAATTCCCAGAAGACTTCAACCATCAATTGAATCTGTTACACGAATCCCATAGCATAAGAATTTATCATGTCAAATCATTCCATCATATTGACATACTGGTCACAAATCCAAATGGGTTCGAACACTCAACATTATCTTCGGGTCTTAACATTTACCCAATACCAACCCCCATTTAAGTCAAGGGTTTCCCTGTTATCTTTAGATAACCCACAGAACACTACTCACAATTCCTAAACTTAGTCTAACTTACGCCCGAGTCACAAAGTCAACACACCCCCAAACAACTCGGTCCTCAGTCAAGTCAAAGTTCGTCTCTAATTTCCCAAGATACCAATTCAAGAAAGTCACCCACATTTATTCTAAGGACCACATGAAAGGTTACGTCAGGCCACGAAAGGAAGACAGATCCTTTGGACAACCCTACGGGTCCTACACAATAAGTCCAGTCATACTATGATATCGCTAAACCAGTCACACTCACTGATTCAGTCATGGTCTATTAAGCATGTAGACTACGCGCCTCATAAAGTCACTCAATGGAATCCAAATATCTGGTCAAGAAATAAGGGGACTACTACCCTAGTCAGTCCCTACGGGTCACTACGTACCCCCACCCGTCAACTGTAAAGGAACAACACTTGACATAAGCCCTATACCACACTATCAGGCCACGCAGAACAATATATCAAGTCTAGACTAATGGACAATTCACTAAGAGCATGGCAACATGTCACATAAATTAGATCCCCTGCATAACTATACAACATGGCACTTATCACATATCACAGTTTAGTTCTGACCTACATATCATGCAATCACATAAAACATAACAACGAAACACTATGTTCAAGTTATTCGTCCATAACAAATGCACTATCCCTAATTATGAACTCTACGGGCCACTATGTGTTTTTCGTCAGTCAAAGTGAACTACAACTCATATCAACCTTACACAATATTATTAAATCATGCACACACAATATCCAATTTAGCATGACAAAAAAATCAGATAGAGTTCCATTGTGATGACTCCGTCAAAACACTTAACGGCTCCGTCACTTGGTCCCACAGCTTGATCGAAACTCTATATGAATTTAATAAAACAACCTTGCATTCTTTATTTAAAAATGATTTCCTATAAAGAAAATCTACTAAAATATATAAGTTTAGAAAAACTATACAATAATACTTTAACCAAAAGTTGACCAAAACAAAGTCAACAAACAACCACTATTTAATGTAACAAAATAGAGTGCAAGTTAATGTTTAACAAAAGCTGCTATCATAAATATGCAGACTCTCTAAGCACAGCGGAAGCAATCAATCATGAACCTGAGAATAAAACATGCGAGTAACTGTCAACAAAAATGTTGAGTGAATTATAGGTTTAATATTGCAAACAATATTTAATTTAAACAATAAAAATTTATGTTTGAAAACATAAAACTCCTTTTTAAACCACCAAATTATATGCTAGAAAACATATAATAAAACATTATTCCATTTTCCGTGAGCCACCTGGTAACCACTTAACCCTTTATTTACCCTTGCCAAACACAATAAATAATATACACCGAACAAGTGTATCTACAACAAAATACGAAGTACTAAACATTCCGATAACAAATTGCTAGCGCGACTAGCTCGAAATGGGGTTGTCAAACCCGATAGATCTATCCATAGGATTCGCGTTCACCAGTAGAAACCAGTGATTACAGTTACCATACTAGGGAATATTTTTGTTCAACTCACAATGAATAATTTAAACCAACTTCCACATGTGTCCAAAGTATAAAATAAATTGCATGTATTCTCATCCCAAAAGCTTTAAAATAGAAAAATGGGACTATAACTCACCTTAATAGCAAACGAAGTAACCACACAATTATGCGAACAGCAAATGAAGTAAAGTGATCATGAATGATCACAACGCCGACCTATAAATAAAGCAGGTCGATATAAATAACTAACTTAGGTCAAGTCTTAGTATGATAGCTATTGTACATGTTGCAAGTAGACATAGAACAACACTCAACATGCATCGGTTTGATCGGAACAGCGTACGGACACACACTTTCTATTTTTAGAAAGTTTCTATTTTTAGCAGGTTTCCATTTTTGGAAAGTTTTCTATTTTAGGAAAGTTTCTATTTTTGGAAAGTTTCTATTTTTGGAAAGTTTCTATTTTAGGAAAGTTTCTATTTTTGGAAAGTTTCCAAATTTAGAAAGTTCTATTTTTAAAAAGTTTTGAAGTTAGGAAAGTTTCCTTATTTAGAAAGTCAACAGAAGTCAACTGAAAATCAAAGTCAACCGAAAGTCAACTCAAAAGTCAACCTTGATCAAACATAGTCAACATTAATTTTAAAAGTGTAAAGTATAATAATAACATAAGTTATAATGTTAATTAAAGTTAAATATGTATAATTATGTCATAACATAAGTTTAATTAAATAAAAATGAATTATTAAAGTTAAGATAAGTTTAAATGATATAATTAATATAACATAAGTATTTAATTAATTAATTAAATATTAGTCATAATATAAGTATTATTAATTAATAATAAATTTTAAAACATATCATAAGTATTATTAATTAATAATGAATTATTAATCATTTCATAAGTTTCTAATTAAAATTATTAAATCATAAGTATTTAATAATTAGATCATAATTAAATAATAATTAAGTCTTATAATAATTAAATAATTATTTAATCTTTATTATAAGTCTTAAAATAATATTCTCATAAAATAAATTTAATACTTATCATAAGTATTTTTCATTAATAATAAAAGTATTATTAATCATAAGTTTAATTAAAACGTTAATTAAATCATAAGTAATAATTAAATGATATAATAAATATATATCATAAGTCTTAAATGATAACAATTACTTCTTATATCATAAGTAATTAATCAATAATGAAAATCATTATTTTTATCATAAGTTTCAATATTTAACCATAAGTTTTAATTCAAAAGTTCATCGGGTCATAACTTGAGCCCCGGGAATCAGTTTTCGGCGAGCCTTATATATATCTTCTCCTAACCAACCCATCCGACACATTAGTGTGCTCAAGAACATCCCAAGAACAGTCACCAAGTCGTGACTTACAGCTCTAAATCGGTTTGTACCTTTAATCCGCTCAAAAACGTATTTTAGTCATAACGGGTGATCCGTGGCTCGGATTTCGATGACCCGAACATGAAAGTTCATCCCATCATCAATCCTAACACACTAGTACACCCTAATAACTCTAAAAATGGTCACAAAGTCGGACCATAACTGAACCAATTCGTTTTCACCATTTAATCTTTACAAAACACCATTTTAATCATATCTTAAGCTCCGGGAATCGAAACGACATGAATCCGGAGTCTAAAATTAATGTCTTGATGAGAGGAACTCATCTAGATAGTTTATTTTATGATCAACATCAGTTACATGTACAGAAAATAACAATTACTCCGCTGTCCCAAATTAATCAAACCGAAAGACATGAAATCGAGCAATTCTACGCATACAATCAACATAACAATAACAAATAACTAACATACTATCAATATATCATACAAAATCAGTAAAATATATGAAAAATCAAAAATCTAGGGTTAGGGTTTATACCCTAATCAAGAATCGAAGAGTATGATCGTGTAGAGAAGAACGAGAGGAACGCGATGATGATTAAAGCCCTATGATCCAAGCAATAATTTTTGGTGAATTGATGATGATTTTGAGGTGTTGGGGGACGGCCTAATGGGAGGGAGGAAGGAGAGTTTGAGAGAAAAACAAGTTGATAGGTTTAGATAAGGAAAAATGTGAAAATAAAAATGATGTTGCAAAAATGAAAAACAACAAGGGGTATCCCCCCTTGTGTTCGGCTGAACATAGGAGTGGGGTGGGCCCCACTTAGCTCAATTTGCTTAAATGTAAATTTATTGTGGCCCGATTGCCCGATCGAAACCCGAAACGCGAAAACATGCTTACGCGATTAAAAATCCGGAGAGATAATAACTACGCGACGAAAAATAAATATAAATACACTATATAATAATATGATCTTAAAATATCATATTTAAAATATTTAGGATTTAAAAATCCCGAAAGCTCGACCGTTGGTTTGAAAA
Organism: Rutidosis leptorrhynchoides; assembly: GCF_046630445.1. Taxonomy (NCBI): domain Eukaryota; kingdom Viridiplantae; phylum Streptophyta; class Magnoliopsida; order Asterales; family Asteraceae; genus Rutidosis; species Rutidosis leptorrhynchoides. The sequence continues at coordinate 596,503,771 of NC_092334.1, forward strand.
CCGAAAAGATTCGCCGGATGGAAATCCGCGACACATAGAAACGTATAGTTTAAAATATGAATACAAATATTCATATAACGCATAATAATTAATATATTACTATAAAATAATAATATAGATCATAAAAATGACGTGGCACGAATAACAATTAACGGTCGTTAAATAATTAACGGCAAAAGATAACGGAAAAAGTAGGGTCGTGACAGTACCTTCCCGTTACGGAAATTTCGTCCCGAAATTTAAGCAGGTGCAGGGGTTGACTCAACATTTGGGAACAAATGCGGGTACTTCTGCCTCATCGAATCTTCATTCTCCCAAGTGAACTCGGGACCGCGTCGTTCAATCTAACTCGAACAATAGGAATTCTACTCTGTTTAAGAGTCTTAACCTTTCGATCCATAATTTCAACAGGTTCCTTAAAAGAAAAAGTAGTTTCTTATCAACATGAAGTCCCTCCATAGGAATGGTTTCCTCGGCCTCGGCCAAACACTTCTTTAAATTCAATACATGAAAAACATCGTGAACAGCACTGAGTTCTTGTGGCAATTTCAAACGATAAGCCACGGGTCCAACTCTCTCAATAATTTCAAAAGGTCCAACAAATCGAGGATTCAACTTTCCCCCTTTTACCAAAACGTATCACGCCCTTCCAAGGCAACACCTTCAACATAACACGATCACCGACCTGAAATTCAATATCGTTCCTTCTCTTATTGGCATAGCTCTTTTGCCGACTTCTGACGGTTCTCAATCCTTCCTTAATCTGTACGATCTTCTCGGTAGTCTCATGAATAATGTCTGGACCTGTGAGTTGAGCATCCCCAACCTCATTCCAACAGACAGGAGACCTACACTTTCTACCATACAGAGCTTCAAACGGTGCGGCTTTAATACTTGCATGATAGCTGTTGTTATAAGAAAGCTTAGCCAACGACAAGTATCTATCCCTACAATTACCAAAATCAATTACGCACGCCCTCAACATGCCTTCTAACGTTTGGATGGTCCTTTAATTCTGACCGTCCGACTGTGGATGATAAGCGGTGCTCATATCCAACTTAGTTCCCAAAGTTTCCTGTAAGGATTGCCAAAATCTCGATATAAATCGACTGTCTCGGTCCGAATTAATAAATACGGGAACACCATGTCTAGAAACAATTTCCTTCAAATACAAACGAGTAAGCTTCTCTATCGAATCTGTTTCCTTAATCGGTAAGAAATGAGCTGATTTTGTGAGTCGGTCAACAATCACCCAAATGGTATCATAACCACCCACAGCTCACAGTAACTTCGTAATAAAATTCGTTGTAATGCCTTCCCACTTCCACTCGGGAATCTCAGGTTGCACCAAAAGTCCAGACGGTTTCTGATGTTCAGCTTTAACCTTAGCACAGGTCAAACACTTAGCCACATACGTAGCCATATCAGCTTTCAAATTAGGCCACCAATACAGCTCCTTAAGATCATGATACATCTTTCCTGAACCAGGATGAATAGAGTACCCATACTTATGAGCCTCATCTAAAACAAGTTTCGTAGGTCACCAAACTTCGGAACCCAAAGGCATCCCGCAAAAATACCGAGTACCATCGGTTTGTACCTCTAACTGTTTACTCAAGCCTCTGACCTTCCCGTTACAAAATTTTCCTCCTTCAAGGCTTCTTGTTGTGCCTCAATAATCTACCTTGTGAGGTTTGTTCGAATGGTCATATTTAAGGCTCTAAACCTACGAGGTTCAACTCTCTCTTTTCGACTCAAAGCATCGGCTACAACATTGGCCTTTCCAGGATGATATAAAAGTTCGAAATCATAATCGTTCAACGTCTCAACCCATCTTCGCTATCTCATATTTAGCTGTTTTTGATCAAGAATATGTTGAAGACTTTTGTGATCAGTGTACACTGCACATTTGACCCCATATAAGTAATGTCTCCAATTCTTGAGTGCGAATATAACAACTCCCAATTCTAAATCATGGGTTGTATAATTCTGCTCGTGGATCTTCAACTGACATGACGCATATGCAATAACCTTCTTTCATTGCATCAAAACACACCCAAAGCCTTGACGCGAAGTATCACAATAAACAACAAAATCATAATTACCCTTAGGTAGTGACAATATCGGAGCGGTAGTCAACTTCTTCTTCAAAATTTGAGAAGCAGTCTCTTGTTCATCCTTCCACTCATACTTCTCCCCCTTATGCGTTAAAGCAGTCAGAGGTGTCGCTATACGAGAGAAATCTTGAATGAACCTTCTATAATATCCTACCAATCCTAGAAACTGACGGATCTGAGTAGGAGTTTTTGGAGTTTCCCGCTTTTTAATCGCCTCAATCTTAGCAGGATCAATCTGTATTTCCTGTTTACTAACAATATGTCTAAGGAATTGAACTTCTCTTAACCAGAAAGCACACTTAGAGAACTTAGCGTACAACTCTTCCTTTCTCAATAAATCAAGCACCAACTTCAAATGTTTTTCGTGTTCATGATCACTCTTGGAATAGGTAAGAATATCACCGATGAAAACGATAAAGAACTTGTCTAGATAGGGTCTACACACACGGTTCATGAGGTCCATGAACACAGCAGGTGCATTTGTCAATCCGAACGGCATAACAAGGAATTCGTAGTGACCATAACGGGTGCGAAAAGCGGTTTTCGGAATATCGGTTTCTTTAGCCCGCAGTTGGTGATGACCGGAATGAAGATCAATCTTAGAATAAACGGACGAACCTTGAAGTTGATCGAACAGATCATCAATTCTAAGAAGAGGGTAACGGTTTTTAACTGTAAGCTTGTTCAATTCACGATAATCAATGCACAAACGAAACGAACCATCTTTCTTCTTAACAAACAAAACAGAAGCTCTCCAAGAGGAACGTATAAGGACGAATGAGGTATAGTTGCAGCTAACAAAGGAAGAAATATAGAGAGTAACCAAATTGGTGGTAACGATGTTTAAGACAATTCCTTCAAAGGGAATAACGAGGATCATGAACTTCAACGTAAATTTTCATTATATTTCTGAAAAGGAAGACTTGCAAAAGGTGTGATCTTTCAACGACAGTGAACTTCCTCGCACAATGAGCGAGTCAACCTAGGATTCATCCTTATTATTCAATTTATATGAGGCTGAAAGGAAACGTGAATCATGGACTATAAAGAGTAGTTGACTCCAGGTGAGATCAATATCCAAAAATGATTTCGTGCACCTCAAAGTACTGAATCATAGGGTTGATGTTTACGAGGGTGTTGCGGTTGACAGCGAATATTGAGAGTAGAAACTCCTCAAATGGTCTAGTGTAATATATATCCATGGTACCCACTATAACAACAGTTGGGGTAGAAACCCACCTAGCGCCTTTTCTATAATAGGGTGACCATCGAGTGTACCCCAGAAAGTTGATTTATCGGTCCGCGTTTCGGCCATGTCCAACCATAAGAGGGAAAATTTTATGGGCGCAAAGACTTTCCAACAAATTTTATAAAACCGGCATCCAAACTGGTGTAAGAACTTCTATCAATGAACTTAATGGTAAATTTCATCCTTAAACGGAGAATGAGAAGAACGGTGATCCAAACACTCTGTAGAGTAATGCGAAAATTCTAATGTAATCAATCAAAGAAGTTTTGAAAAAGCTTTAAATGTCTGATGTAACCCATAAATGGAACGAAGCTCTTAGTAAATTTAGAAGTATGTACAACGTGTACCATTTTACGTAAAACAATTTGAGTTAACTAGACAACTCGACATGAGTGATTTTAAAATAATTTTGAAGGTACAATTTAGTGTATACTAGCCAAAATAGGTAAGGGTAAATTTATCCATTCGAATTCATACGTACATATATGATTTTATAATTAGTATACATGACAAAATATTTCATTACTTCTATTCGCCCATAAATCTCATGAGAACCGCCCAATTACACAAATGTGTAAAAATTTTAAATGAAAAGCAGGGTATCCGCATTACAAAGGTTACGAGTTGAAGTAAGACCGTTAAAGCTCGGGTGAAGGACTTGAATCGTCTTGCGACATCTAATCAATAAATGCTACGAGGTCATGAGAACCAATGAGTTAAATATTGTTTTGACTTTTATCAGGACACAAGTCCTTGGGTCAAAACTAGTCACGTGCGAAGCTGTCACTAACAAGCGAGTTATGAATGATAAAACATGGGGTAAGTAGTTCGGTTAAGACGAGTCTCTCGTATAACAACAAATAAGATAATGAGTATCTTCCTTACTCATGTAACAACGTTAGAATTTCCGAATGAGCGGTGTACAAATTTTCTTTGACTAACTTTCTATTCCTCATGTCACAATATTGGGACTTTTTATGAATTAACGTAATATAATCACGTTGGCCTGACGCCATTATATTTCACTAACTCATAGTTCCATTCCAATATCACTACATAAGGTCAGGACACGTGGTCAACCTTGAATTTCAACACAATTTCCCTAAAACAATTTCTTAACAATGTGCTAAGGATAGCACAAGAGACAAAGACATCGAAAGTAATGAATAGGAGTAACGATGACATAAGAATGTCTTCGAAGTACCAAGAATCTCTAAAAGTCAAGAATGACGTTTTTCGTTTCAAAAACCAAAGCACATAGGCACAACGGCATAAAGGCACGTAATATAACAAGAATGTTATATACCTAAGCAGAATAGCTGACATTGAAATGCCGAGCCTTTAGAAGTCAAGAATGACGTCTCGCGTAATATAACTCAAAAGTTATATACATATCCATAATAGATGACATAGAAATGCCTAGAATTCTAGAACACGTAATGTAACTCAAACGTTATATCAATAAACACAAATTATGACATAGAAATGTCGAGAATTTCAGAAGTCAAGAATGACACCCCCTCGGTTTCACTAACCGAGGTGTTCCTCTAAAAGATGAACTCGCATGAGTCGGAGAATACGTTCAAATCGGAATGGGAGTTCCTCCCGGATTCAGAACATAATAGAAATGTATGTATGATAACAATATACATACCAACACGATATTAATAATCACATATAATAATATATAATAGGCCGGGCTGTAGACTAGACTCACTAATGCACCCTATTGACTCGGGTAACGACATCAATGCAGCCTAATTCCCTACAACCAGAGCTCTGATACCAACTGTGATGACTCCATCAAAACACTTAACGGCTCCGTCACTTGGTCCCACAGCTTGATCGAAACTCTATATGAATTTAATAAAACAACCTTGCATTCTTTATTTAAAAATGATTTCCTATAAAGGAAATCTACTAAAATATATAAGTTTAGAAAAACTATACAATAATACTTTAACCAAAAGTTGACCAAAACAAAGTCAACAAACAACCACTATTTAATGTAACAAAATAGAGTGCAAGTTAATGTTTAACAAAAGCTGTTATCATAAATATGCAGACTCTCTAAGCACAGCGGAAGCAATCAATCATGAACCTGAGAATAAAACATGCGAGTAACTGTCAACAAAAATGTTGAGTGAATTATAGGTTTAATATTGCAAACAATATTTAATTTAAACAATAAAAATTTATGTTTGAAAACATAAAACTCCTTTTTAAACCACCAAATTATATGCTAGAAAACATATAATAAAACATTATTCCATTTTCCGTGAGCCACCTGGTAACCACTTAACCCTTTATTTACCCTTGCCAAACACAATAAATAATATACACCGAACAAGTGTATCTACAACAAAATACGAAGTACTAAACATTCCGATAACAAATTGCTAGCGCGACTAGCTCGAAATGGGGTTGTCAAACCCGATAGATCTATCCATAGGATTCGCGTTCACCAGTAGAAACCAGTGATTACAGTTACCAGACTAGGAAATATTTTTGTTCAACTCACAATGAATAATTTAAACCAACTTCCACATGTGTCCAAAGTATAAAATAAATTGCATGTATTCTCATCCCAAAAGCTTTAAAATAGAAAAATGGGACTATAACTCACCTTAATAGCAAACGAAGTAACCACACAATTATGCGAACAGCAAATGAAGTAAAGTGATCATGAATGATCACAACACCGACCTATAAATAAAGCAGGTCGATATAAATAACTAACTTAGGTCAAGTCTTAGTATGATAGCTATTGTACATGTTGCAAGTAGACATAGAACAACACTCAACATGCATCGGTTTGATCGGAACAGCGTACGGACACACACTTTCTATTTTTAGAAAGTTTCTATTTTTAGCAGGTTTCCATTTTTGGAAAGTTTTCTATTTTAGGAAAGTTTCTATTTTTGGAAAGTTTCTATTTTTGGAAAGTTTCTATTTTAGGAAAGTTTCTATTTTTGGAAAGTTTCCAAATTTAGAAAGTTCTATTTTTAAAAAGTTTTGAAGTTAGGAAAGTTTCCTTATTTAGAAAGTCAACTGAAAATCAAAGTCAACTGAAAGTCAACTCAAAAGTCAACCTTGATCAAACATAGTCAACATTAATTTTAAAAGTGTAAAGTATAATAATAACATAAGTTATAATGTTAATTAAAGTTAAATATGTATAATTATGTCATAACATAAGTTTAATTAAATAAAAATGAATTATTAAAGTTAAGATAAGTTTAAATGATATAATTAATATAACATAAGTATTTAATTAATTAATTAAATATTAGTCATAATATAAGTATTATTAATTAATAATAAATTTTAAAACATATCATAAGTATTATTAATTAATAATGAATTATTAATCATTTCATAAGTTTCTAATTAAAATTATTAAATCATAAGTATTTAATAATTAGATCATAATTAAATAATAATTAAGTCTTATAATAATTAAATAATTATTTAATCTTTATTATAAGTCTTAAAATAATATTCTCATAAAATAAATTTAATACTTATCATAAGTATTTTTCATTAATAATAAAAGTATTATTAATCATAAGTTTAATTAAAACGTTAATTAAATCATAAGTAATAATTAAATGATATAATAAATATATATCATAAGTCTTAAATGATAATAATTACTTCTTATATCATAAGTAATTAATCAATAATGAAAATCATTATTTTTATCATAAGTTTCAATATTTAACCATAAGTTTTAATTCAAAAGTTCATCGGGTCATAACTTGAGCCCCGGGAATCAGTTTTCGGCGAGCCTTATATATATCTTCGCCTAACCAACCCACCCGACACATTAGTGTGCTCAAGAACATCCCAAGAACAGTCACCAAGTCGTGACTTACAGCTCTAAATCGGTTTGTACCTTTAATCCGCTCAAAAACGTATTTTAGTCATAACGGGTGATCCGTGGCTCGGATTTCGATGACCCGAACATGAAAGTTCATCCCATCATCAATCCTAACACACTAGTACACCCTAATAACTCTAAAAATGGTCACAAAGTCGGACCATAACTGAACCAATTCGTTTTCACCATTTAATCTTTACAAAACACCATTTTAATCATATCTTAAGCTCCGGGAATCGAAACGACATGAATCCGGAGTCTAAAATTAGTGTCTTGATGAGAGGAACTCATCTAGATAGTTTATTTTATGATCAACATCAGTTACATGTACAGAAAATAACAATTACTCCGCTGTCCCAAATTAATCAAACCGAAAGACATGAAATCGAGCAATTCTCGCATACAATCAACATAACAATAACAAATAACTAACATACTATCAATATATCATACAAAATCAGTAAAATATATGAAAAATCAAAAAGCTAGGGTTAGGGTTTATACCCTAATCAAGAATCGAAGAGTATGATCGTGTAGAGAAGAACGAGAGGAACGCGATGATGATTAAAGCCCTATGATCCAAGCAATAATTTTTGGTGAATTGATGATGATTTTGAGGTGTTGGGGGACGGCCTAATGGGAGGGAGGAAGGAGAGTTTGAGAGAAAAACAAGTTGATAGGTTTAGATAAGGAAAAATGTGAAAATAAAAATGATGTTGCAAAAATGAAAAACAACAAGGGGTATACCCCCTTGTGTTCGGCCGAACATAGGAGTGGGGTGGGCCCCACTTAGCCCAATTTGCTTAAATGTAAATTCCTTGTGGCCCGATTGCCCGATCGAAACCCGAAACGCGAAAACATGCTTACGCGATTAAAAATCCGGAGAGATAATAACTACGCGACGAAAAATAAATATAAATACACTATATAATAATATGATCTTAAAATATCATATTTAAAATATTTAGGATTTAAAAATCCCGAAAGCTCGACCGTTGGTTTGAAAACCGAAAAGATTCGCCGGATGGAAATCCGCGACACGTAGAAACGTATAGTTTAAAATATGAATACAAATATTCATATAACGCATAATAATTAATATATTACTATAAAATAATAATATAGATCATAAAAATGACATGGCACGAATAACAATTAACGGTCGTTAAATAATTAACGGCAAAAGATAACGGAAAAAGTAGGGTCGTGACATCCATACTCAATATAAAACCAACAATATCACTAATCATGGCAAGCATATTTAATGCAATCACATCTGACAAGTCTCAGAGAACATGTCAATCACAAAAAGCATGGAACCACGTCAAAGGGAACAAGATCCTAATAATGTTGATGGTAGCTACAGACATATCTAATGTAACTGGAGCCATCAAACCATCGGCTATTTCTGCTATAGAAATAACAATCACATCACAATGATCCCCACTAATTACAACAGATTACAAGCATACATAACCACATGTATACAATCCAATAGTACACTACTAATTACAATAATGTAATAAGAACGCGCCTTCATAAGAAAGAAGATATCTTCTTATCTATCAACACATCAATCCCACCTGCACCCCGGACCCACTCAATATTAATTACAATCACTGCAGCAATGGTAGCCAGAATCAGTTTCGGTTGTCATTGTTCCATCTCATTTATCTTTTTGTATCTCGTAACTTCCTTTATCACTGCAAGTCATATACTTCTTTATTCACTAGATACTTTAATGCGACACTCCTGGCTAGTCAAAATCAATCTTGATATCATCAACAGAGCTCTGATAATGCTGAGGGTCAACGGGGCATCTGCAGGATTTGATCAATCATCATACCCGTCTTATCACATCACTTCACACAAAATCTTAGTAGATAATATGTTAGTTCAATCACAACTAACGCACATACTATCTTACATTCACTTAACCCCACTCCACCAACATGTTTGACTTATCTCAAGGTTTAGGAACAAGATACACACATGTACTTGCTGCCAAACCTATGCTCTGATACCAACTTGTAACACCGGCCTTTTTTTTAACACAGCATAAGACATTTGATTACCAAACACGACATCATTAATCATAATTACAGAAAACCACATAATTAAGTTTAACTTTCACAAACGGTGTTACGTTATTACAAACAAGGTTACATTTGTCCACATCAGAGTTACTAGTCAAACATGTCTTCTACATCATAGTCCGATCCCATCAGCAATAGCTAAACCTGCAGTGGGAGGAATATGGGGGATTATCGCACTGCTAAGTGAATGGAATCTATCTATAGATTAAGCTTAAGCAATCCATCATACAACAAACAACTAACATGTTTACAATCAACAAGCATACAAACAAAGAGAATATAAGGATCGGCGGCTTATACAGGCGCACGACCCTAGCTGATCGGGCTAGAATCTACCGATAGTCCTTCCTACCAAGTCTCTGCATAACTATCCAAACACAACACATGCGTTCTTCTATGCTATACTATATAAACTGTAGGACTTGGACTCAACCTTGCCTAGCCTCGGTTGACCTCATACGAACTCGACCTTGCCTGGCCTCGGTGAGTTCCCAACCTTGTCTGGCCTTGTTTGGCATCAGCATAGTCCTCACTCATACAACATTTAATTCACAGAACATGCAACTAACTAACTAGCATGGCAATTATTACACAACATAGGGTAATCAGAATAAACCATAGTAGCATGACTTGCTACTCAAACTTTATTTGAAGATAGACCCACTCACTGATTACCAGCAATTGAAGATTCTCAGAGGTCTAATCTTTCTGAGTCTTCTATTTTTCTCTTTTCCACCTGTGAATAGACATAACACAGTCGGTAATAATATCTTGATATTAAATCAACAAAAAGACAACAACAATATAGATCAACACTTAAACACTTAAAACTGGTCTGCCAACCGTATGAGTAACACCCTCACTCGCACGTTTGAGAACACTCAATCGTGTGGTTAACAACTCAGTTATACGTTTGTTATAGGACCAAACATCCAACAACAATCACCTGATATGTACGGTTTGCTAAACGAGTGACCAGTGACTCGTACGAGTCACATCTCAACCGTACGTATCATCTTAACCAAAATAATAGTTCTCCTTAACCACTCACTCGCACGGTTCATCACACGGTTGACCACCTCAACCGTACGAGTGAAGGCTCACTCATGCGAGTGATGAACAACAGTAGCAGCAACTGTTTAGACGAGTTTCAACCCAAAAATACACAGCATAAAACATCAATACATAATGTAAGTCAACACATAAAATCATGTATTTACTATGATATAAGTCTATATCATAACCTCAATCAATAACAACATTCACATGTGTGTAAAACAAGACATATATTCAAAAACCCATTTTTTAAACCAAAATAAATTTGATCCAGCTTCTTAAAACCTTATGATTGGAAGGTAGACCTCAAGTCGATTCCAACAATAGTTTATTCATCAAAAACGGAGTTAAGTTATGCCCTTTTCAATTTTACCAAAAGCTGGCAAGTGCTCAACCGCGTGGTTGAACCCTCAACCATACGGTTGAGCCGTCAACTGCGTGGTTGAGCCATCAAAAGTCTGCTCAACCTCGTGGTTGAGCTGTCAAAAGTGTGGGAGCTGAAGAACAACTCCAGCTCGCCATTTTTGCATTTTTTGACCCCAAATCATAATTTTAGCTTGTTCTGGTCACAAAACTCACTTACAAACTTCATATAACAACTATATAACGTATATCTAACATCAATTAAACATAACTAACACAATTCATGAAGATTTAAGCTCAAAATACACACTTTTTACTCAAGAACACAAAACCCCAAATCATTAAGAATTCAAACAACAAATCAAACATGCTAACCTGAATAGATGATCACAAGGATGATAATAGTCACTCCTTAAAGCCTCTTGATTCAATTTCTAGTTTGGATTCAATTAAGGTTTTGAAATGGGTAAAGGTTAGGTACGGTGTTTTCTTGAAAATTTTTAGAAATGAAGGAAATAAGCAGATACATACCTATTATTGTGTTAAAATATAATACCCCATTACACGCGGGTATTTACCAGTTATCTAATATCTTTCGTACATCCTTAGGTCATCCTAACGGAGTCCGATTTAAACAAACGAACCTGTTCTGTGACCCTTGTCACACACTGGTCTTAACCACATAGCCAATTAATAATAAACTTAATATTAATTTAAAAGCATACAATTGGGCATACATAACCTAAGGGCAAAATAGTTATCGTACATCTAGCCCAGGTTTCAGTCTGTTACAGGCGTAGTGGGTTTACGTGATTCGATACTTGAAAACTCAGCATTAGTACCATGCGCGGATAACAAGTAGCACCGACGTAGATGGGAATGGTTCCCACGTATGTGGTGTTCGCCACCCACGGTATTGGTCGCGTAGTCTCTGGGGTTTTGAAACCTTGTATCGGAGTCTCTGGTGAGGGAGGAAGAGTAGTTCTTATTGGCAACGCACTCGCGCCGCTGCTCGCCTGTGTACCAGTAGGTTTGGATACTCGCGGTGCTTGTGGTCGTGCCGGAACTGCCTTTGAAACCTCTGGTTGACTCGTCATTTCTTCGCGTTATGCTTTAATTTACCTGGGACTGAAACACATATACAAAAAAGAAACGTCTGAATGCAAAGAACTTTAAGGAAAAAAGATTTTAACAAAATCTTTTAACTTAGAGTCCCACGGATGGCGCCATTTGATCAAAAATAAAATGGTCCAAGGGGTTCGGTGTAGTGACCCGAACGTTTTCCATGATTATATATTATATGAGATTAATATTTACATGAATAAATGTTTCCAACATGTTAAGTAATCAAACTTGTTAAGACTTAATTAATTGAAATAGATTTCATATAGACAATTGACCACCCAAGTTAACCGACGATTCACGAACGTTAAAAACTTGTAAAAACTACATGATATATATATATATATGGATATATATATGGTTAACATGAGATTATGATAAGTAAGTATCACACTAAGTATATTAACAATGAGTGATATACATAAAAATGAGATTATTGAATTAAGAAACTCGAAACGATAAATATAATGATTATCGTTATAACAACGTCTTACTAAATACATATGAATCATATTAAGATATTGATACACTATGTTTAACATGATAAAATGATAATTAAATATATCATTAAGTGTGTTAACAATGAACTACATATGTAAAACAAGACTACTAACTTAAGGATTTCGAAACAATATATATGTAACGATTATCGTTGTAATAGTATTTTAACATATATATATATTAAGATATATTCATACACCATGTTATCATGTTAACATAAAAATTTAACATCTCATTAAATATAATAACAATGGATTAATTACATTTAACAAGATCGTTAACTTAAAAGTTTCAAAACAACACTTACATGTAACAACTAACGATGACTTAACGATTCAGTTAAAATGTATATACATGTAGTGTATTAAGATGTATTAATACACTTTTGGAAGACTTCAAGACACATATCAAAACACTCATACTTATCAAAGTTGGTCACAATTACATTCTCATTCGTTTTCATCAACAATTCTACTCGTATGCACCCGTATTCGTACTCATACAATACCCAGATTCTAGATGTATTTACTATTAGTATATACCAATAAAAATCTGCTCCTTAGCAGCCTTAAATGATTAATAAACATGTGGGAACCAACCATTTAACATCTAGTATGACTAATGAGCTAAAAATAAACTTAAGGATCTTTTTTTTCTCTTTATAACAAGTAATCCCGTTTTTATGATTTCACCTCATTTTTCCATTCCATTTTCTCATACTTACACTCCAAATTCTCTCTCAAAATACTCCTAACATCTTACTTGATCATCTCCAAGCATTTTCACCATCTTTTAGCTTTAATTACAAGTTTTAATCATCATAAAAACAACCATTCAAGAACACTTCAAGAAATCTTTCAAACTTGCTATCCATTCCAAGTAATCATCCAAGATCAAGAAACTTTTGTTCATCTCAGTAGGTTTTCATTCTAAATCAAAGGTAAGAATCATATTTAAGCTTTGGTTCAATTTCTATAAACATAACTATCTTAATTCAAGTAGTAATCTTACTTGAACTTGTTTTCGTGTCATGATTCTACTTCAAGAACTTTCAAGCCATCCAAGATCCTTTGAAGCTAGATCATTTATGTCACTTCCAGTAGGTTTACCTACTAAACTTTAGGTAGTAATGATGTTCATAATATCATTCGATTCATATATATATATCTATCTTATTCGAAGATTTAAACTTGTAATCACTAGAACATAGTTTAGTTAATTCTAAACTTGTTCGCAAACAAAGTTAATTCTTCTAACTTAACTTTTAAAATCAACTAAACACATGTTCTGTATCCATATGATATGCTAACTTAATGATTTAAAACTTGGAAACACGGAGAACACCGTAAAACCGGACATACGCCGTCGTAGTGAAACCGGGGGCTATTTTGGGTTAGATAATTAAAAACTATGATAAACTTTGATTTAAAAGTTGTTCTTCTGAGAAAATGATTTTTCTTATGAACATGAAACTATATTCAAAAATCATGGTTAAACTCAAAGTGGAAGTATATTTTTCAAAATGGTCATCAAGACGTCGTTCTTTCGACTGAAATGACTACCTCTTACAAAATTGACTTGTAACCTGTATTTCCGACTATAAACTTATACTTTTTCTGTTTAGTTTCATAAATTTTAGTTCATTATGAAACCATAGCAATTGAATCACTCAAAACGGATTTGAAACGAAGAAGTTATGGGTAAAACAAAATTGGATAATTTTTCTTGTTGTAGCTACGTGAAATTTGTAACAAATCTATACTAACCATAACTTAACTAACTTATATTGTATTATACATGTACTCTAACATATTATGTAACCTTAATAGACCATAGACACGTATGCAATGTTTTGACATATCATATTGACGTCATCTATATATATTATTTGGAACAACCATACACACTCTATATGCGGTAATGATCGAGTTAGTTATACAGGGTTGAGGTTGATTCCAAAATAATATATATACTTTGAGTTGTGATCGAGTCTGAGACTTGTATGCACTGAGTCGTGGATTGATTCGAGATAATATATATTGATTTATTTCTGTACTACTAACTGTGGACTACAAACGTTGGACTATCAACTTAACAAACTTAAATCGTTAAAACGTAATAAAATATGGTATAATTATATTTCGATCATACTTTGATATATATATATATACATATTTGTTATAGGTTCTTGAATCGACTAGTGGCCAAGTGTTATTTTTCGACGAAGTGATAATCTGTGAAAGTGAGTTATAGTCGCATTTTTACTATCTAATATTTTGGGATGAGAATACATGCAGTTTTGTAAATGTTTTACAAAATAGACACAAGTACTTGAAATTACATTTTATGTTGGATTATGAATACCAAATATCACCCTTTTAGCTTGGTAACCTAAGAATTAGGGAACATACACCCTAATTGACGCGAATCCTAAAGGTAGATCTACGGGCACTAACTCCCCCCCATACTGGAAAATGGTATGCTTTAGTACTTCGAGTTATTAATACAGATGAATTTCTGTTTTGGGAATATTCTATATGCATTTTGTTAATGTCGGTTACCAGGTGTTCAACATATGAATAGTTTTTATGCAGTTTGCATGTTATTGAAAAATGGAAATGGAAATCTTGTGGTCTATTATTACGATTTGATAAATATATAGGTTAAACCTATAACTCACCAACATTTTTGTTGACTTTTAAGCATGTTTATTCTCAGGTGATTATTAAGAGCTTCCGCTGTTGCATGCTAATTTAAGGACAAGAATTGGAGTCAGCATGCTTGTAATATATTGTTTAAAAACTGCATTCGGAGATTTAAATTAATGTGTAATATTATTGTAAACCAATATGTAATATTCGTGTGTAAAACGTTATCTTTTAGATTATCATTACTTGATAATCTACGTTATGGTTCTTGAACCTTTATTGATAAAATAAAGGTTATGGTTTGTTTTTGAATAAAACGAATGCAGTCTTTGAAAAATGTCTCATATAGAGGTCAAACCTTGCAACAAACTCAATTAATATGAAACGTTTATAATCGATATGAACGGGACATTTCAGTTGGTATTCGAGCGTTGGTCTTAGAGAACTAGAAATTTGCATTAGTGTGTCTAACCGAGTTTGTTAGGATGCATTAGTGAATCTGGACTTCGACCGTGTTTACTTGAAAAACGATTGCTTAACACTTTTATTGGAAACTACATATTTTTTACATGTAAATATTATGTGATATATTAATCTCTTAACGTGTTTGATATTGTGTGATAGATGTCTACCTCTAGTACAAATCTCATCGACTCACCTAATAATAATGAAGAGCCGAATGTATTTTGGGAAGATTCACAAATTCCCGAAGAGGAACCGGAAGAAGAAGAGGTTCCGGAGGAAGAAATATTAATAACTACAGAAAAATGGTTAAATAAAAGAAAATCCTCAACCAATGGACCAAAGTTAAAAATGGTCAAAGGTGTTTCCGCCGAGGAAGAAAAATATTGGGAAAATTACCAATTTTTCGATGAATCGGATCACGACGAGGATTCCGATGATGTTATAGAAATTACCCCGTCTCAATTTAATAAGGTAAAATAAAATAATAAAGGAAAAGCTATCAAAATTGAAAAACTCGAGTCCAAAACAGATGAACTCTATGTTAACATGAAATATCCCGATGGGATATATCGTAAACACCCTTATTTCTTAAACTTTCACTATAACCCGGGAACATCTAAGCCACCAGGTTTTTCTAGACCATTTGTGAAAAGGACGGCTCGTATTAGAGGAGCACCATCTATCCCTAGAAAATTAGCAAAATAAAATGAGTCTGAAGAAGAAGAAACAAGTGAGTCTGAATGAAGAGTAATAACCATGTGTGTAATATATGTATTGAAATGTGCTTATACTTTTATGTTATATGTAAAAATTACTTGTATTGTGTGTTAATTATCTTTTATGAATCTAATCCTCGTCTATTTTACAGTATAAAAACACACAATGGACGTTAAGGATAGACAACCAAATATTTTAGAAGACTTACCAGGGGATATGATTGATGAAATCTTGTCTAAAGTCGGTCAGAATTCATCGGCACAATTATTTATGGCGAAATTAGTTTGTAGGACATTTGAAAGACGTTCCAGGCATGCCTTGGTTTATAAAAGGCTTTCCTTTAATAGATGGTGTATATCACATTGGGGAGAACCTAAGTTACGCCGTGTTTTATTTAAGGCATTAAGTGCGGGAAACCCTACTGCAACTTTCCGCTATGGGTTGAGAGCCTATTTTGACTCTACATATCCTAACATAGGACTTCGTTCTTTAGAAAGAGGTTCAAACATGCAACATAAAAAAGCATGTTATGTTTACGGGTTAGTGATGTTCGCTTCTCACCAAATTGAGAAAAAGAACATCGGGTTGCAACTTCTAAATAAAACATTCCCACAAGTGACAGATTCAGTAGTTGAAGTGAGAAATAAGGTTTTTAGATTGTTACGGGGCTGTTGGGCATTACGTAACCCTCGTCCTTTTGATGACGTTACAACATGCTGCCTAGCCAACGGCCATAACGATTATTTTCCACAAGATCAAGGATGGGAAATAGTATTAGTAAAACCCGAATGCATGACTTGCTTTTGGACCTATGAATTACGTATCTTTATTGCCTTCGCAGAACGACTTGCGTTAAACTAGAATTGTCTTAACAATTGCCTTGTATCAAAGTTATTGTGTGCTATAATTCATGCTATATGTAAAATAGCGGTATTGTACGTTTGTAAATTATTGTATAAAAGTTTGAATGTGAAATTTATTGTAATCAGTTTTTCATATAGAATTGTAGTAGTTGAATTGTATGTTAGCTACTAAGTATGAACTTAACGGGTAGGTACTACCCGAATTAAAACTTATATAACGCTAATATGAAGAAAAAGCTTTTATAAATAAGTTCATATTATGCTACGAAATACTATTGACTACTCTTAATATTCTATATGATTAACTCAATTCTTTTGGCTATTTTTGAAGGAAATGGCACCGACGACTCGTCAGAACTTAAACATGAGCGAGGAAGACTTCCGTGCTTTTCTTGCTGCGAACATAGCCGCAGTGCAGGTCGCAATTCAAAATAACAACAATAACTTCGGATCTAGCAGTGGAATTAATTCCACAAGGAATCGTGTAGGATGCTCCTACAAAGAATTCACTGCCTGTAAACCTCTAGAATTCGATGGAACCGAAGGACCAATCGGATTGAAGCGGTGGACCGAGAAGGTCGAATCGGTGTTTGCCATAACTAAGTGCACTGAAGAATACAAAGTAAAGTATGCTACGCATACCTTCACATGTACTGCGTTAACATGGTGGAACACCTATCTCGAGCAGGTGGGACAAGATGCTGCTTACGCACTACCGTGGTCAGCATTCAAGCACTTGATGAACGAGCAGTATCATCCCAGAAATGAGGTCAATAAGCTCAAGGTAGAGCTTAGAGGATTACGAACGCAAGGTTTCGACATCACCACGTACAAACGGTAATTGATGCGGTAGCGGAGGGGTATAAAATACTATTAAATTTTAGCAGAAAATACTATTAAATACGATACAATTTTACACAAGATATTTATTTATTTATAGAATGGATATACTTAAACCTTGCTACAACACTTATAGGCAGTGTACCTAATCGTACAGTAGTGTAGTTTTTAGTAAGTCCGGTTCGTTCCACAGGGAAATCTTTAAACAAAGCTCAACGCTATATTAGTTTACTTTTATAAAAATACAAATGTATATATAGGTAATATTATTATTATAAAGGGGGGGTTTTTACCGTTTAATGACCGGTTTGTCGATTTTAAAACTTTAGTCGCAGTTAAAACCTAATGTAAAATATAAAATAAATACAAGACTTTAAATTAAAGCGTAAAGTAAATAACAATAATGAAATTGCGAATAATAAAAGTGCGATTAAATAACAATAAATAAAAGTGCGATAATTAGAAGTGCAATTAAATATAAAATAAAGAAAATTAAATATGAAATAAAAGAATTATGCTTATTTAAACTTCCGTAATCATGATGTTTGACGTGTTGATTTTAGTTTTATGCCCATGGGTTAATTGTCCTTTGTCCTGGATTATTCAATATGTCCGTCTGGTTTTTGTCCATAACAGTCCATCAGTCATAAATATAAATTGCAAGTGTCCTTGTCAAATTATTATTATACCCGAAGATAAATATTCCAACTAATTGGGGATTCGAATTGTAACAAGGTTTTAATACTTTGTTTAATGAATACACCAGGTTATCGACTGCGTGTAAACCAAGGTTTTACTACTTTGTTAACAATTACACCAATTACCCTTGAATATAATTTCACCCCTGTTTTAATTATTCTAGTGGCTATTAATCCATTCCCGTGTCCGGTTAAATGAACGATTATTCGTACATATAAATACCCCGCCCATCGTGTCCGATCGAGTGTATATGGTAATTTATAGGGACGCCCAATTGTAAATCTTTATATTAACATTAACAAACTTTCATTTAGTTAAACAAATATAAAGCCCATTAATAGCCCATAGCCTAGTTTCCACAAGTGTCGTTCTTTTATCCAAACCCCAATTATGGTACAAAGCCCAATTACCCAATTTTAGTAATTAGCCCAACATCATGATTACTTCGTTTTAAATAAGCATAATATTAACTTAGCTACGAGACATTAATATAAAAAGGTTGAACATAACTTACAATGATTAAAAATAGCGTAGCGTTACACGGACAGAATTTCGACTTACACCCTTACAACATTCGCTAACATACCCTTATTATTAGAATTATAATTAAAATTAAAATATAAATTATAAATATAAATATATTTACGTATGAAGAGGAAGAGAAAAAAGATATTTATTTTGATCAGAATTCGGGTTGCTTTATAGCCAGGGTTGAAAATTGGGGCTCCGCGACTCGCGGCAAAATGGCCTTAAAACTCCGCGAGTCGCGGAGATATATTTACAGCTCACACCCTTGGAGTTTCCTGCTGCCGACGGTTTTTAATATATATATATAATATATATATAATTAATATAATTAATTATATATTATATTATATTTATATACATAGTTAACTTGTAATTTTTAGTCCGTTGGGTCGAGCGTTAAGAGTTGACTCTGGTCCCGGTTCCGGATTTTCGAACGTCCTCGCGTACAATTTAATATCTTGTACTTTGTGTTTTGAATCTTGTACTCTTGTGATTTCGAGACGTTTCTTATCAATAATTGGAACCTTTTTGATTGTCTTTTGTTCTTTTGAGCTTTTTGGTCGTTTGCGTCTTCAAATCGTCGAATCTGTCTTCTGTCTTCACCTTTTATTATTTAAACGAATATCACTTGTAAATAGAACCATTGCAACTAAAAGCTTGTCTTTCTTGAGGAATAATGCTATGAAATATATGTTCGTTTTTAGCATTATCAAATATTCCCACACTTGAGCGTTGCTTGTCCTCAAGCAATATTGTCTTGAAATACTAGAATCACTTCTTTATTCTTCACACTTTGTACATCAGTGATTTCTATATGGTGGTATAAACAATGGTAGTAACGATATGGTTTACAGTCCCACATGACTATAAAAATTTAGATCCATTAAGGAAATTGGATCTTTATGAAAACATTTGATCTTTTGAAAATTAAATCTAGTTTTTACCCTAGATAAGTTTTCCGGAATAACCCTTTACCGGTGTTTGCAAAATATTTTTGTGGGTTTGGTGGGTTTCAGATTTGAAAATTTTAGCTCAAAACTTGCGGTTTTGTGTCACCCACTTGCTAACCTTGTATTTGGAAAGCAACACGTCCAGTTTACTTGTTCCGTATATTACCTTTCGGTAAACTACCGTCCGGTTGTAAAGGAAAGCGTTGAACAAGCAACTGTTAAGGCAATGTCCCGTGACATGCTTTTGATTATGGTCTATAACGTGTTGGACGCAATTACTATCCTTGGTAGGAGCAATAGTAAAGCTCACCCTTATAATTTTTCGGTCTGGCACAAGGTCCTGTCTTTGACCATGCTATGCAACCACCGTTCTTACGGTTGACACCCGATTTAGTTCAGGTGACCTAATGAATTCCAGGTGAATTCCTAGGATTTTACGTTCAATGGTAATGAACGCATTGAAAATAGGGTTTTCAGAAAACAAATCGGTTTATAATTTTGATCAAAATATTTTCTCGTTTAAGCTCGAGTTTAGATATCATTGAATTCCATGAGTTTGAATTCTCAATCTTTAAGGTCAATCTCTAGGATTGAGTAATATCAGTCTTAAAAGCTGATTTTTAATCTTTAAGGAGATTATCCTTTCTGGGGATCTGATTCATTAGTCTTATCCAGCTAATTTGCACGGTGCCTCCCCATTGTACGAGATAAATCCTTCTCATGGTTAGGATAAATCTGACCACTTGGCGACCCTGTTTGATGCTGAGGTCCGTGGATTTCCTGCTGATTTTAGTGATGAATTTTCTAGATTTTTCGTCAACCTACAGCTGGTCTGGACGACAACTTCCTGACCTAAATCAAGAAGCGCGTTTCTTTTTCGGAAGACTTTACTTCCTTTTTATGATGGAATTGATTCATCGTGTAGATCCATCTTTTCTTTCATCGGGTAAAACAGTTTAGTTTAGTCCAAAACAAAAGTATTTTCAGTTATTTGTTACAAATATATGTGGCATATGTTTAAAATAACTTGGTAAATTTTCCCACACTTGGCTTTTTATTTTTCTTTTTATCGTCCTCTATTCCATTTTAAATGAATTTTAACATTTTAGTTTGTTTCTCAATTTATGTCCTTTCCGAGGTAACAATAATTTCGGTGTTAAAACCTAGTTTTATCGTTCATAAATATGTATAAACATGATTTTGAATTCATTTATTTGAAAATTTTGAAAAATTTTACTAGAATTGGGTAGTCAGTATATAAGACTAGGGCTGTTCTTTTTTTATCAGAGAGCACTAGATTCTAATACAACTACTGCTTTACTAGTATTTTAATGGTAACCAAGTGTTTAATATAAAAATTTTTAAAATCCGAAAGAATTTAACCCCTTCCCACACTTAAGATCTTGCAATGCCCTCATTTGCAAGAAATCAGTAACAATTTAAATTATTGAGGGTGATTTGTGTGAAAATGATTAAATTTTTACCAAAGTTTCCAAATATATTGGCGTTTGTTTGCTGAATGATAAATGGTGCACATCATTTGTTCATTCCGTCTTGTTGTTATTTCACATATATTTTGCATCTTGTCGTCAAAATTAGTTGCTTTTGCTGAACTTAATGCCAGTCTTTGAAAATGCGTTGTTTTACCCTGTTGTGTACATAAGATAAACTGCAAACATATATACATATTTTTGAAGTTTGGTATATTACCCCACATTCAAAAATTATTAAAATCTAAGAATAAAAGTTAGATAATTATAAAAATGATTACAATATTAACAAAAGTATTAAACATATCAATAATTACAAATTACAAAATAAAAATAAAAATAAGTAAACTAAGGATGATATTGGTACCAATAGGGGTTCCACGCATAACCATAAGTGCTATAGAATGCTTCGGCAGGGTCATACGTAGGATATGGTGGCTGCATCTCTATCGACCAAGGAGGGAAGACGGGTTTCGGTGTAGGAATATAGTTTCTACCTATATGTTGGCAATGAGCTATGATCTGGTTCTGATGAACTTGCCAATCTTCAAATGCTCTCTGTCTAGCATTTTCGTATTCCTGAGAAGCTATAAACCTATGCATTTCTTGCATCTCATTCCCCCCTCCTACATTACCTTGTTGCTGGTTTCTCTCCACCTGTGGATGTCTACCATGGTATCGTACTGCGGCGTTATTTCGCCTCTTCAAAACTTTCGCACCATGGTATACATTTAAACCTATAGTATCGCGGGGTTCCGGCTCTTCTAGTAATAATCCCCCCCGACTTATATCCACACCGAGATATTCACCAATCAAAGTAATAAAAATACCACCTCCTATTATGCTATGTGGTCGCATCCCCCGAACCATAGCTGATAAATAATAACCCACACAATATGGTATACTTACAGCGCTCTGTGGGTCTCGAATACACATATGGTAAAACAAATCTTGTTCATTTACTTTTTCTTTGTTCTTACCCCTTTGTGTAATCGAATTAGCTAAAAACCTATGTATCACTCTTAATTCGGCTCTATCTATATCCAAATAAGAGTAGTTTCCCCCTTTGAAACGGTGATGGCTTGTCATTTGACTCCACACACCGTGTGTATCAAAATTCTCATCTATCTTTCTACCGTTTAGTATCAATCCTCTACAATCGGCAGACGCTAACTCCTCAGGCGTGTATATACGTAAAGCCTGAGCCATGTCCAGTAAAGACATGTGGCGCATCGAACCGCCTAACAAAAATCTAATAAAAGAACGATCGGTTAAACTAGCTACCCGATCATTCAACTCTATACTACATAACAACTCTTCACACCATACTTTATATACAGGTCTGCGTATGGTGAATAAACATATCCAGTCATTAAAAGAAGAATTACCATACCTCTGTACCAGTAATTCCCTAATTGGCCCGGCCAATTCTACAGCTTCCAAGGGTCCCCATTCTATGACCCTCGGTACCTCAACAACCTTGGAATGAAGAGTATGCAAACCCCGTTGATATTTTGGATAATCTATCCAAAGTCTGTCAAATCGCAGGTTCGGGTGCAACTGTTCCAAGTGCATATCTGAAAAGGTCATGACTGGATGAGGTACATCCTGCTTGTAGTAGTTATCTACCTCCTGTTGTTCCAAATTCTCGGCAGGAGCATTGCGGGCTTGGGATGAAGATTCACCCCTTTCATTCTGCAAAACACATCAAACACAAATTTTGTGCATCCAAATATGCATTAGTGTCAGCAAAATCATCAATCAAAATAATTACAATGACATTATCAATTTATATCAAACTTAAGCTTATTTTCACATTTTTATCAAATCTACACTTTTTCAAATAAGCATATACGAAAATTTTCGCCAAGTTCATAAGCATTCAACTCAAATAACATGTCAAAATAATCATTACTAGCAAATAAACAAGTCTCAAATGGCATTATCTTTCAAAAATCAAGTTCATGAATTTTGGACTTGAAAAAGTCCACTTTAATTCTCAAATTCATGTTTAGGCTCAAAGTTTGGATCATTTAACTACCTAGACATGTTACACTACTCAATTTAGCAACAATTCATGACAAAAATCGGCCATAACCTGTTTATATCAAAAAGCCCCAAATTGCTCAAGAACACAAACCCTAGATTATTCAAAATTTGAAGTTTAAGGCTTCTAATCATGTTAAACAACATCAATCTAGGTTATACAAGCATAATACATAAACAATTTAAGTCTAATTACACTAAAAAGCATCAAAATCAAATTGGGGAAAAAATAGCTCAAGAACACCAAAATTCGAATTAAATGGTGTTTAGGTGTAGAAATTTACCGTTTTTCTTGAGTAATTCTTAGATAGCATCCTTCTCAACATGATTTTAGCAAAAGATTTGGTGATTAACGGTTAAAAATTGGGATTTTTGGGGTTTTTTCTCGGGTTTTTTCGGGTTTTTTCGCTGTAAAATTCGCAGTGTTTTGTGTGGGAGAGTGAACTGATCGTTCAGCTCTTTATATTTTTTTTTTCTGTAATTTGGTCCCTCCGCGAGTCGCGGAGGTTTTGCACTTCAAACTCCGCGAGTCGCGGAGTTTGCTCTTTTTTTTTTTTTTTTTTTATAATTATTAACTTATTAAAACAATTTAGTATTTAATTTTAAAATTTTGTTTCCCTTGTTATTTAGGACGAGGTCGTTTCGGATCGATGTCCTAGTCCGTCCTTCGACAAAATTTTAAAATTTGTCTTTTTGTAGCGATTGTTTTAAAAGCTAAGATTTTTGGGTTTTTTCAATGTTTTTGGCATACTCTAATTCAATAAGATTAAAAATAATGATAATAAAAGTTCTCGTCCCTCCCTCGGGTAAAGCAATTTCGGTTCAAAGACCTAGTCTTCAACTTACGACGAATTTTAAAAATCATATTCTTAACTTAATGAGATAAAGTAAATTTTTATTTTTAAATTCACACAACTTAAATATAAAATTCAAAATTAAAAATTAATAATTAAAAATTCACACCAAACTTAAAATTTGAAATGCATAAAATTAAAATTTCATATTTTAAAAATTAAAAATTCACACCAAACTTAATTTAAAAATTTATAAATTCATATCAAACTTATATTAATTTTCCAAATATTTTAGATATATTGTTTTTACAAAGTTTACAATATTAATTTAAGATTTAAATATTAAGATTAAAAACATGGTAAAAATAAAATTAAAAATCTTTTTGTCTTTTTATCCCACTTTAATCAATCAAATATTATCAAAAATATGCGCCCCTCTTTTCGGTAAAGTAATTTCGGTTCCAAGACCTAATTTGACTCATGACGAATTTTTGAAATATTTTGGGTTGATTGATTAAATATATTTATACCTTAAGAATAAACGTTAAATTTCGCAGTGATGTAATAATTTTTGAATGATATCAATAATTTCGGTCGCCAAACCTAATTTTATTCAATACCAATTTAATACTTTTTAGCGAACAAATTAGCGTTTATTATCAAAAGGTTAAAAATAAATAAAAATAAAAACTGTACAGACATACCTGTGAAATAGATTTCTTAGTTATATGATCTATTATATTCATAAGATAGTCGGTTTAATTGGTTTTCCATGGCTGCATAAGCGTAACCTCGAGCATTCATTGTCTTTTCTTCTAAACATATGAACGGTCCGTCTCTGCATAAAGTAACAAATTCGGTATTTGAATAGGTTTGATTATTTGAACATTTACCTCCATGTGACCATTTTCCGCATTTGTGACATCGTTCTAGGTGTCGTGCTCTTCTTTTCGCTGCGGATTTTGATTTTCCTTTACCAAATTGTAACTTATTATCTTCGCATCTGGATCCTTTTCTAACTCCGTCCATTCTTTCTCTGATTACTGATACTATTTCACTCGGTAGTATGTCATTATTTCTTTTAGTGATCAAAGCGTGTAGCATTAGACCATGGTTTAGTTCACAGGCAGTCTTCATTTCGTAAAAACCTAAAAAAAATAAAAATTCAGAATGGGGGGAGAAGACTAGTTCTTTAGGGTCTGCTAGGGAAAGACCATACGTGTTCCATTTTCGAGAACTACACGAAAACAGACAATCTAACTCTAACAGAAATATATATTATCCTTTAAAGACTTGATTCTCCCCACACTTAGTTAGCTGTGGTGTCGAAATTGTGATTAACTTCGTTGTCGACTTCCATCGGACCCTGTATGTAATGTTTAACTCTGTGACCATTAACTTTAAATTCAATCCCATTTGAATTTATCAATTCTATCGTTCCGTATGGGAAAACTCTTTTGACTATGAATGGTCCAGACCATCTTGATTTCAATTTTCCAGGAAATAGCTTGAATCGTGAATTGAAAAGAAGAACTCTGTCTCCTTCTTTGAATTCTTTTGAACTTCTGATTCTTTTATCATGCCATTTCTTCGTTCTTTCTTTATAGATTAACGAATTTTCGTATGCTTCATGTCTTAATTCTTCTAATTCGTTTAGTTGACTTAATCGTAGACGTCCGGCTTCATGTAAATCAAGATTACATGTCTTCAAAGCCCAAAATGCTTTGTGTTCAATTTCTACTGGAAGATGACATGCTTTTCCATAAACAAGTCTAAAAGGTGTGGTTCCAATTGGAGTTTTGTAGGCTGTTCTAAAAGCCCAGAGTGCATCCTCCAATTTAATGGACCATTCCTTCGGATTTGATCCTACGGTTTTCTCTAGAATACGTTTTAAAGCTCGGTTGGTATTTTCAACTTGTCCACTTGTTTGTGGATGATATGCGGTGGAGATTTTATGAGTTACTCCATATCTTTTAAGAACTTTCTCAAGTTGATTATTACAGAAATGAGTACCCCGATCACTTATTAAAGCTTTCGGTGTTCCAAACCTTGCAAAAAGACGTTTTAAAAAGTTGACTACAACTCGTGCATCGTTAGTTGGGAGAGCTTGTGCTTCCGCCCATTTAGATACATAATCAATGGCTACGAGTATATATAGATTATTATGAGATTTTGGAAATGGACCCATAAAGTCAATACCCCAAATGTCAAATACTTCACATACTTGGATGACATTTTGTGGCATTTCATCACGTTGACTTATTTTTCCGGCCCTTTGACATGCATCACAGGATTTGCAAAGAAGGTGTGCGTCTTTGTAAATTGTAGGCCAATAGAATCCAGCTTCATAAACTTTTCTTGCTGTTAGTTGAGGCCCATAATGCCCTCCTGTTGGTCCTGTGTGACAATGGTTTAATATTTTACTAGCTTCATCTCCAAATACACATCGGCGTATTATTCCATCGGGACAACTTTTAAACAGATGTGGATCTTCCCAGAAATAGTGTTTTATATCACTGAAGAATTTCTTTCGTCTTTGGTAAGATAATCCTTTTTCAAGGAATCCACAAACTAAGTAGTTTGCATAGTCTGCAAACCATGGGATTTCTTTATAATCTATCTTCAATAGATATTCATCAGGAAAGTTGTCTTGTATGGCCGATTCATTCAGAACTTCTAATTCGGGATTTTCAAGACGAGAAAGATGATCAGCGGCGAGATTTTCTGCTCCTTTTTTATCTCGGATTTCAATATCAAACTCTTGTAAGAGTAAGATCCAACGGATTAATCTTGGTTTAGCATCTTGTTTTGAAAATAGGTATCTAAGAGCAGAATGGTCGGTATAGACCACCGTTTTTGCTAGAACGAGATATGATCGAAATTTGTCAAAAGCAAAGACAATAGCAAGGAGTTCTTTTTCAGTAGTTGTATAGTTCGTTTGTGCTCCTTGTAACGTCTTACTAGCATAATATATAGGTTGAAATCGTTTTTCAATCCTTTGTCCTAAAACGGCTCCCATTGCAAAATCACTTGCATCGCACATTAGTTCAAATGGTAGATTCCAATTTGGTGTTATCATGATTGGTGCATTAGTGAGTTTTTCTTTAAGAATATTAAAAGATTTGATACATTCATCTGAAAAGATGAATGGCGCATCCTTTTCTAGGAGTTTATTCATAGGAGTGGCAATTTTAGAAAAATCTTTTATGAAACGTCGGTAAAAACCGGCATGCCCTAGAAAACTCCTAACTCCTCTAACATTGGTGGGATGTGGAAGTTTAGCAATTACATCTACTTTAGCTCTATCCACTTCAATTCCTTCTTTTGAAATTTTATGTCCAAGAACGATGCCTTCTTTAACCATGAAATGGCATTTCTCCCAATTAAGTACTAGATTTGATTTTTCGCATCTAATTAGCATTCGTTCCAGATTAACTAGACATGATTTAAATGTATCACCGAAGACTGAAAAGTCATCCATGAATACTTCCATGCATTCTTCTATCATGTCGTGAAAAATCGCCATCATACACCTTTGAAAGGTTGCAGGGGCGTTACAAAGTCCAAATGGCATTCTTTTGTAAGCAAAAGTACCATAAGGGCACGTGAATGTGGTTTTCTCTTGATCTTCGGGTGCTATTGGAATTTGAAAATATCCAGAAAATCCATCTAGAAAACAATAGTAACTATTTCCGGCTAATCTTTCCAACATTTGATCTATGAAAGGTAAGGGAAAGTGATCTTTTCTGGTGGCGTCATTTAATTTTCTATAATCAATACATACACGCCATCCTGTTACAGTCCTAGTAGGAATAAGCTCATTTTTCTCATTTGTGATGACAGTCATGCCACCCTTCTTAGGTACGCATTGAACTGGGCTTACCCATGGACTATCAGAAATTGGATATATCAAACCTGCATCTAGCAGCTTAATAATCTCTTTTTTAACTACATCTTGCATATTAGGATTTAGTCTTCGTTGGCGTTGCACATACGTTTTATGACCTTCTTCCATAAGGATTTTATGTGTGCAATACGAAGGACTTATTCCTTTAATATCATGAATCTTCCATGCAATGGCTGGTTTATGAGCTTTCAACACAGAAATGAGTTGTGATTTCTCATTTTCAGTAAGAGAAGACGATATTATTACAGGTAATTCAGATTCACCATGTAAATAAGCGTATTCCAAATGGTTTGGAAGTGGCTTTAATTCTAATTTCGGAGGTTCTTCTATCGATGATTTATATCGATATCTGTCTTCTTCTTTTAGCATTTGAATTTCTTCTGTTGTTGGTTCATATCCATTAGCTATAAGTGTAGCTAACATTTCAGCTTCATCAATTGGTTCATTACTTTCTCCTAAAGAACATTCTCCTGTTCCTTGTAATTCTGGAAATTCTTCTAATAATTCTGCATGTGCATCTATAGTTTGAATATAATAACATGTATCATCTGCAGATTGTGGTTGTTGCATTGCTCTATCAACTGAAAAGGTAACACTCTCATCCTCTATACTTAGGGTCAGTTTCTTACCGAACACGTCTATCATTGCTTTAGCCGTGTTTAAGAATGGTCTTCCTAATATGAGAGGAACTTGAGAATCTTCTTCCATGTCCAAAACAACAAAATCTACTGGAAATACTAAAGTACCAACTTTAACTAGCATGTTCTCCATTATCCCTCTAGGATATTTTATTGATCTATCGGCTAGTTGTATGCTTATTCTGGTTGGTTTCAATTCTCCAAGGTCTAGTTTAGCGTATAGTGAATACGGCATTAGATTTATACTAGCACCTAAGTCTGCCAATGCTTCTATTGAACTAAGACTACCCAGAAAACATGGAATTGTGAAACTTCCTGGATCAGATAGTTTTTCTGGTATCTTATTCAACAGCACTGCTGAACAATTAGCATTCATAGTAACAGCCGAGAGTTCTTCCATCTTCTTTCTATTCGTGATCAGATCTTTCAAGAATTTAGCATATCTTGGCATTCCTGAAATCACATCAATGAAAGGAAGATTTACATTTATCTGTTTAAACATATCCAAGAATTTGGATTGCTCGGCTTCAAGTTTTTCTTTCTTCATTTTACTTGGATAAGGAAGTGGTGGTTGATATGGTTTAACATAAGGTTTATCCTTAACTTTGTTATTTTCATTAACCTTTTCAACTACCGGTTCTTTTTCCTTATCTTGATCAGGTTGTGGTTCTTGTGGAGTAGGAATAGTTTCATC
Organism: Rutidosis leptorrhynchoides; assembly: GCF_046630445.1. Lineage (NCBI taxonomy): Eukaryota > Viridiplantae > Streptophyta > Magnoliopsida > Asterales > Asteraceae > Rutidosis > Rutidosis leptorrhynchoides. The sequence continues at coordinate 596,533,437 of NC_092334.1, forward strand.
AGAAGTTACAGGTATTTCAGGTGGTTTAAGTGTTGTACCACTTCTTGTGGTAATAGCTTTAGCTGTTTCATTCCGGGGGTTAGCATTCGTATCACTAGGTAGACTTCCCGGTTTTCTTTCACCTATTAACCTTGCTAGGTTACTCACTTCTTGTTCTAGATTTTGAATAGAAGCTTGTTGATTTCTAAATGCTTGAGCATTTTGTTCATTTGTTTGTTTTTGAGATGTGAAAAACTGCGTTTGAGTTTCAACTAGCTTCGTCATCATATCTTCTAAATTTGGCTTTTTATCATCGGTTTGTTGTGGTGGTTTATTTTGAAAATTCGGTCTTTGCTGATTGTAAGTATTATTGGATACTTGTTGATTGCTAGGACCTTGTTGGTTGTTGTATGGAATATTTCGGTTATAATTCTGGTTTTGATTGTAAATCGGTCTTGGCGGTTGATAATTATTCTGATAATTATTTCCAGGCCTTTGGTTTATGTATGAAATATTCTCTCTTTGTTCCATTGTTAATTCAATACTGAGACAATCTTTTGTCAAATGTGGTCCTCCACACTGCTCACAACTAATTCGTATAGAGTGAATATCCTTAGTCATCTTTTCCATTCGTCTCTCGAAAGCATCTATCTTTGCGGAAATGGAATCTAAGTCATGGCTAGAATCGGCTCTAGCTGCTTTAGATGATCTAATGATGTCTTTTTCTTGGTGCCACTCATGTGAGTGGGAAGCAGTATTATCAATAATTTTGTAAGCATCAGTTTCGGTTTTCTTCATAATAGAACCACCAGCTGCTATATCTATGTCTTTTCTTGTAGTGATGTCGCATCCTTGGTAGAATATTTGTACTATTTGACAGGTGTCTAAACCATGTTGCGGACATCCTCTTAACAACTTTCCATATCTTGTCCACGCCTCATATAGAGTTTCATTTGGCTTCTGTGTGAACGTAACAATTTCTGCTTGAAGTCTTACGGCTTTAGATGCAGGAAAGAATTGTTTAAGAAATTTGTCAATTAAAACGTCCCATGTATCAATCGCCCCTTCAGGTAACGATTCCAACCAATCTTTGGCTTCTCCCTTTAAAGTCCAGGGAAATAACATGAGATATATTTGTTCATCCTCCACTTCTCGGATTTTAAATAGTGTGCAGATCCTATTAAAGGTACGTAGATGTTCATTTGGATCTTCCTTCGGCGCACCACTAAATTGGCATTGATTAGTCACCATGTGTAGAATTTGTCCTTTGATTTCATAATCTGGCGCATTAATGTCTGGATGAGTAATTGCGTGACCTTGGCCAGTGCGTTTAGCTCTCATTCGGTCTTCCATACTTAAAGGTTCCAGATTCTCCATAATTGAATTTGTTGACTCGGTATCACTAGATGATTCTGATTTAATAGTTCGTTCCTCAACAATCTCTGTTTGAATGATTGGTGGTTCCGGAGGAAAGTTTAATGGTTCAGGATCTATGAACCGTTCCTGAATATTTTCTGGATTCTCAATTGTGAGGTCGGGTTCAAAAAATGGATTATCGGAAATTTGAACTGAAGTACTTGGTCGACTGGATGACGATTCTAAAGAAAAATCAACGGCGGTTATATTTGTTAAACGATGTCTTGATCGAGTTAAAGGTGGTGAACGTATTAAAGGTGGTGAACGTCTTGCTCGGTGCATTCACTGAATATCCTATTAGTTTTAAAAAGGAAAGAAAAATTATAATAAGTTATCCTAATCAATAGACTTTTCTGATTTTGCCCACGTTTCGAATAGCCAAAAGATGCAGCAGAGGGGCAGGATTCGTTTGGTCTCAATATAATTGAGGACTGTTTGGCTCCAATAACCCGGTCCACGTACAAATCCAACTATTACTACGAACCAGAAAATTTTGATGTCTATCAATTTAACCACTTAAAATAAATTTTCGTAATTTTTAGAAATTTAGATAAGAAGTAGAAAAAATTCTAAGTCCTAAAAACTAGAATGGCGAGAAATAAGAAAGACAAAGAGTTCGTCGCAAAAGGTCGAAAAAGAAAAATGGTTGAAAAATAAAAGGTGACGGAAAAATAAAAGAAACTTATAAAAACTTAAAAATACTTAACTAATTTAACCTTATTACTACAACTAACTTAAAATTATAATCGCAAATTGAAATTACTAATTGGAATGATAATTGATACATAGTAAAAGGTGTCTAAAAATATTAAAGCTTACAGGAAAAACTAAATCCCAAATGGAAATAACTTAAAAAGAAACTAAAACTTAAAAAGGCGTCGCAAAATTCTAAAGCACCTAAATCTTAGTCTAAAGAAAAAGCACTTAAGGAATTCTACGGCAAAGCCTAAAAATCTAGGAGTAAAAATAACTATAGCAAAAACTAATTTTAAAATTAAATATGAGCTAAAAAAATACAAATATTACGCTACAACGATTAAAAAGTACAAAATATCAAAATATATAAAAAGTTGTAAAAAAGTACAATTTTTATAAAAATATTATTTTTATATTAATATTTAATTAAAACTACTAATTTTAAAATTTTAATAAAACTAATTAAACAAAATACATAAATATAAAGTAAAAAGTAAAAATAAAACTAAAATTAATAATAATAATAATAATAATTAAGTTTTAATAATAATAATAATAAATTAAAACCCGTAATCAATGCTTGATTAGGGTTTTGTCCGTGTGTCAGAAACCCTCCGCGAGTCGCGGCAAAGAGAGAAGAAAACCCCGCGAGTCGCGGGGTTCAGAATTTGAGCTGACAGGTTTCACTTTTTACGCGTTTTTCTTTATTTTTTTTTTATGTTTTCTGTTTTTTTTTATATAAATAAAAGATGTTTAAAACAAAAGTTATATTTTTATAAACTAAAATAGAAATAAAGGAACTTATAAAACTTAACTATTTAACAAAATCTTAAAAATACTAATATTTTTGTTTTTTCTTTTTATATTTTTCGAATTTTTAAAACGTAATTTTACAAAAACGACTTTTAATAAAAGTAGATAAAAATCTTTTTTTTTTATATTAGCGTTGCGCTTCCGGCTTTTAAGATATTCCCCGGCAGCGGCGCCAAAAATACTTGATGCGGTAGCGGAGGGGTATAAAATACTATTAAATTTTAGCAGAAAATACTATTAAATACGATACAATTTTACACAAGATATTTATTTATTTATAGAATGGATATACTTAAACCTTGCTACAACACTTATAGGCAGTGTACCTAATCGTACAGTAGTGTAGTTTTTAGTAAGTCCGGTTCGTTCCACAGGGAAATCTTTAAACAAAGCTCAACGCTATATTAGTTTACTTTTATAAAAATACAAATGTATATATAGGTAATATTATTATTATAAAGGGGGGGTTTTTACCGTTTAATGACCGGTTTGTCGATTTTAAAACTTTAGTCGCAGTTAAAACCTAATGTAAAATATAAAATAAATACAAGACTTTAAATTAAAGCGTAAAGTAAATAACAATAATGAAATTGCGAATAATAAAAGTGCGATTAAATAACAATAAATAAAAGTGCGATAATTAGAAGTGCAATTAAATATAAAATAAAGAAAATTAAATATGAAATAAAAGAATTATGCTTATTTAAACTTCCGTAATCATGATGTTTGACGTGTTGATTTTAGTTTTATGCCCATGGGTTAATTGTCCTTTGTCCTGGATTATTCAATATGTCCGTCTGGTTTTTGTCCATAACAGTCCATCAGTCATAAATATAAATTGCAAGTGTCCTTGTCAAATTATTATTATACCCGAAGATAAATATTCCAACTAATTGGGGATTCGAATTGTAACAAGGTTTTAATACTTTGTTTAATGAATACACCAGGTTATCGACTGCGTGTAAACCAAGGTTTTACTACTTTGTTAACAATTACACCAATTACCCTTGAATGTAATTTCACCCCTGTTTTAATTATTCTAGTGGCTATTAATCCATTCCCGTGTCCGGTTAAATGAACGATTATTCGTACATATAAATACCCCGCCCATCGTGTCCGATCGAGTGTATATGGTAATTTATAGGGACGCCCAATTGTAAATCTTTATATTAACATTAACAAACTTTCATTTAGTTAAACAAATATAAAGCCCATTAATAGCCCATAGCCTAGTTTCCACAAGTGTCGTTCTTTTATCCAAACCCCAATTATGGTACAAAGCCCAATTACCCAATTTTAGTAATTAGCCCAACATCATGATTACTTCGTTTTAAATAAGCATAATATTAACTTAGCTACGAGACATTAATATAAAAAGGTTGAACATAACTTACAATGATTAAAAATAGCGTAGCGTTACACGGACAGAATTTCGACTTACACCCTTACAACATTCGCTAACATACCCTTATTATTAGAATTATAATTAAAATTAAAATATAAATTATAAATATAAATATATTTACGTATGAAGAGGAAGAGAAAAAAGATATTTATTTTGATCAGAATTCGGGTTGCTTTATAGCCAGGGTTGAAAATTGGGGCTCCGCGACTCGCGGCAAAATGGCCTTAAAACTCCGCGAGTCGCGGAGATATATTTACAGCTCACACCCTTGGAGTTTCCTGCTGCCGACGGTTTTTAATATATATATATAATATATATATAATTAATATAATTAATTATATATTATATTATATTTATATACATAGTTAACTTGTAATTTTTAGTCCGTTGCGTCGAGCGTTAAGAGTTGACTCTGGTCCCGGTTCCGGATTTTCGAACGTCCTCGCGTACAATTTAATATCTTGTACTTTGTGTTTTGAATCTTGTACTCTTGTGATTTCGAGACGTTTCTTATCAATAATTGGAACCTTTTTGATTGTCTTTTGTTCTTTTGAGCTTTTTGGTCGTTTGCGTCTTCAAATCGTCGAATCTGTCTTCTGTCTTCACCTTTTATTATTTAAACGAATATCACTTGTAAATAGAACCATTGCAACTAAAAGCTTGTCTTTCTTGAGGAATAATGCTATGAAATATATGTTCGTTTTTAGCATTATCAGTAATTCACAGAGTTGTGCCTATTGTGTCCAAGAGCGTCCGAAGATGAAGAAGAGAAGATCGACACATTTGTAAAAGGGTTACCATAAAGAATTCAAGAAGATGTGAGTTCGCACGAACCCGCCTCCATACAAAAGGCAAGTCGAATGGCTCACAAACTCAGAAATCAGATTGATGGAAGGATTAAAGAACAGGCAGCCGAAGAGACCATCACGAAACAAGTCAAGAGAAAGTGGGAAGAAACCGGTGACAAGGGTCACCAATACAACAACGACAATAATCACAATCAAAATCGTAACAACTATCCCAACAACCGTAACATCAACCGCAACAACAAAAATCGCAACCCCAACAACAACTATAACAATCGATTCAACAACAACAACAACCACAACAACAAACATCTCAACAATAATAACAAAAGGCAGAAGCCATGCCAGAGGTGTGAAGGATACCATCCAACTGGGTTCTGCCCAACAACGTGTACTAAGTGTAAAAGAAGTGGGGCCATGGCGCGACGAAGTGTGAAGTCTACGGACCGGTGATTAACAAAAATAATGCAACAAATAATGTCGGGACAAATAATGCCGCCTTTATTTATTATGGATGTGGGAAACCGAGCTACGTCAAGAGTAAATGCCCAAACCATGGGAATACAAATGGGCAAAGTCGTGAAAGTGTCTTCAACATCAATGCGGCAGAAGCGCAGGAAGACCCGGAGCTTGTTACAGGTACGTTTCTTATTGATGAAAAACCTGCTTATGTTTTATTTGATTCGGGTGCGGATAGAAGCTATATGAGTAGAGATTTTTGTGCTAAATTAAGTTGTCTACTGAAGCATTTGGATAATAAATTTTTACTCGAATTAGCGAACGGTAAATTAATTACAGCAGATAATATATGTCGGAATCGAGAAATTAAACTGGTTAGTGAAACATTTAAGATTGATTTGATACCAGTAGAGTTAGGGAGTTTTGATGTGATAATTGGCATGGACTGGTTTAAAGAGGTGAAAGCAGAGATCGTTTGTTACAAAAATACGATTCGTATTGTACGTGAAAAAGGAAAACCTTTAATGGTGTACGGAGAAGAGAGCAACGCGAAGTTAAATCTCATTAGTAGTTTGAAGGCGCAAAAACTAATAAGAAAAGGTTGCTATGTCATTCTAGCACACATCGAGGAAGTCAAACCCGAAGAAAAGAACATCAGTGATGTTCCCGTCGCAAAAGAATTTCCCGATGTATTTCCGAAAGAATTACCGAGACTACCTCCACACCGATCTGTTGAATTTCAAATAGATCTTGTACCGAGAGCTGTACCAATAGCTCGTGCTCCATACAGGCTCGCACCCAGCGAAATGAAGGAACTCCAGAGTCAATTACAAGAATTTTTAGAGCGTAGTTTCATTCGACCAAGCACATCACCATGGGGAGCACCTGTTTCATTTGTCAAAAAGAAAGATGGTACATTCAGGTTGTGTATCGACTACCGAGAGTTGAACAAAGTCACCATCAAGAACCGTTATCCACTATCAAGAATCGATGACTTATTTGATCAACTACAAGGCTCGTCAGTTTATTCGAAGATAGATTTACGTTCTGGGTATCATCAAATGCGGGTGAAGGAGGATGATATTCCGAAGACTGCTTTCAGAACGCGTTACGGTCATTACGAGTTTATGGTTATGCCGTTTGGGTTGACTAACGCACCAGCTGTGTTCATGGACCTCATGAACCGAGTGTGTGGACCATACCTTGACAAGTTTGTCATTGTTTTCATCGATGATATACTTATTTACTCAAAGAATGATCAAGAGCACGAAGAACATTTGAGAAAAGTGCTAGAATTGTTGAGGAAGGAAAAATTGTATGCTAAATTTTCAAAGTGCGCATTTTGGTTGAAAGAAGTTCAATTCCTCGGTCATATAGTGAGCAAAGAAGGTATTCAAGTTGATCCAGCAAAGATTGAAACCGTTGAGAAGTGGGAAACACCGAAAACCTCTACGCAGATACGCCAATTTTTAGGATTGGCTGGTTACTACAGAAGATTCATTCAAGATTTTTCCAAAATAGCAAAACCCTTGACTGCATTAACGCATAAAGGAAAGAAATTTGATTGGAAGGATGAGCAGGAGAAAGCGTTTCAATTGTTGAAGAAAAAGTTAACTACGGCACCTATATTGTCATTGCATGAAGGGAATGATGATTTTGTGATATATTGTGATGCCTCAAAGCAAGGCCTCGGTTGTGTATTAATGCAACGAACGAAAGTAATTGCTTATGCGTCTAGACAATTGAAGATTCACGAGCAGAATTATATGACACATGATTTGCATTAAAGACTTGGAGACACTACTTATATGGGGTCAAAAGTATCATATATACCGACCACAAAAGTTTCCAACATATATTTGATCAGAAACAGCTAAACATGAGGCAGCGTAGATGGATTGAACTATTGAACGATTACGACTTTGAGATTTGATATCACCCGGGGAGGGCGAATGTGGTAGCCGACGCTTTGAGTAGAAAGGACAGAGAACCTATGCGGATAAAAGCTATGAATATAATTATTCGTACTAATCTTACTACTCAAATAAAGGAGGCGCAACAGGGAGTTTTAAAAGAAGGAAATTTGAAGAATGAAATACCCAAAGGATCAGAAAAACATCTTAATATTCGGGAAGACGGAACCCGATATAGGGCTGAAAGAATTTGGGTACCAATGTTTGGAGATGTGAGAGAAATGGTACTTAAGGAAGCACATAAAACCAGATATTCAATACATCCCGGAGCGGGGAAGATGTACAAAGACCTCAAGAAACAATTTTGGTGGCCGAGTATGAAATCCGATATTGCTAAATATGTAGGAGAATGTTTGATATGTTCTAAGGTCAAAGCTGAACATCAGAAACCATCAGGTCTACTTTAACAACCTGAAATCCCGGAATGGAAATGGGAAAACATTACCATGAATTTCATTACTAAATTGCCAATGACTGCAAGTGGTTATGATACTATTTGGGTAATAGTCGATCGTCTCACCAAATCAGCACACTTTTTGCCAATGAGAGAAGATGATAAAATGGAGAAGTTGGCACGTTTATACTTGAAGGAAGTAGTCTCCAGACATGGAATACCCGTCTCTATTATCTCGGATAGGGATGGCAGATTTATTTCAAGATTTTGGCAGACGTTACAACAAGCATTGGGGACTCGTCTAGACATGAGTACTGCCTATCAACCACAAACTGATGGGCAAAGTGAAAGGACGATACAGACTCTTGAAGACATGCTACGAGCATGTGTCATTGATTTCGGAAACAGTTGGGATCGACATCTACCGTTAGCAGAATTTTCCTACAATAACAGTTATCACTCAAGTATTGAGATGGCGCCGTTTGAGGCACTTTATGGTAGAAAGTGCAGGTCTCCGATTTGTTGGAGTGAATGGGGGATAGATAGATTACAGGTCCAGAAATTCTCCAAGAAACTACAGAGAATATCATTCAAATTCAACAACGGTTGAAAACCACCCAAAGTCGACAAAAGAGCTATGCGGACAGTAAAAGAAGAGATATAGAATTTGAAATTGGTGACATGGTCATGCTTAAGGTATCACCTTGGAAAGGTGTTGTTCGATTTGGTAAATGGGGGAAACTGAATCCAAGGTACATTGGACCATTCAAGATTATAGATCGTGTCGGACCAGTTGCTTACCGACTTGAATTACCTCAACAACTCGTCGGCGTACATGATACTTTTCAAGTATCGAATCTGAAGAAATGCTTAGCCAAAGAAGATCTCACTATTCCTTTATACAAAATTCAAATCAATGAAAAACTTCAATTCATTGAAGAACCTGTCGAGATAATGGATCGTGAGGTTAAAGGACTTAAGAAAAACAAAATACCAATCGTTAAGGTTCGATGGAATGCTCGTAGAGGACCCGAGTTCACCTGGGAGCGTGAAGATCAGATGAAGAAGAAATACCCACACTTATTTCCAGATGATGCGTCAACACCTCCAACTACTTCAAATTTCGGGACGAAATTTATTTAACAGGTAGGTACTGTAGTGAGCCGAACTTTTTCCATGATTATATAGTATATGAGATTAATATTTACATGAATAAATGTTTCCAACATGTTAAGCAATCAAACTTGTTAAGACTTAATTAATTGAAATAGATTTCATATAGACAATTGACCACCCAAGTTTACCGGCAATTCACGAACATTAAAAACTTGTAAAAACTACATGATGATATATATATATATATATATATATATATATATATATATATATATATATATATATATATATATATATATATATATATATGGATATATATATGGTTAACATGAGATTATGATAAGTAAGTATCTCACTAAGTATATTAACAATGAGTGATATACATAAAAATGAGATTATTGAATTAAGAAACTCGAAACGATATATATAACGATTATCGTTATAACAACGTCTTACTAAATACATATGAATCATATTAAGATATTGATACACTATATTTAACATGATAAAATGATAATTAAATATATCATTAAGTGTGTTAACAATGAACTACATATGTAAAACAAGACTACTAACTTAAGGATTTCGAAACAATATATATATATATATATGTAACGATTATCGTTGTAATAGTATTTTAACATATATATATATATATATATATATATATATATATATATATATATATATATATATTATGGTCTATGAATATATCTTAATATATATATATATATGATATTAAGATATATTCATACACCATCTTATCCTGTTAACATGACAATTTAACATCTCATTAAATATAAAAACAATGGATTAATTACATTTAACAAGATCGTTAACTTAAAAGTTTCAAAACAACACTTACATGTAACGACTAACGATGACTTAACGATTCAGTTAAAATGTATATACATGTAGTGTATTAAGATGTATTAATACACTTTTGGAAGACTTCAAGATACATATCAAAACACTCATACTTATCAAAGTTGGTCACAATTACATTCTCATTCGTTTTCATCAACAATTCTACTCGTATGCACCTGTATTCGTACTCGTACAATACCCAGCTTCTAGATGTATTTACTATTGGTATATACCAACAAAAATCTGCTCTTTAGCAGCCTTAAATGATTAATAAACATGTGGGAACCAACCATTTAACATCTAGTATGACTAATGAGCTAAAAACAAACTTAAGGATCTTTTTTTTCTTCTTTATAACAAGTAATCCCGTTTTTATGATTTCACCTCATTTTTTCATTCAATTTTCTCATACTTACACTCCAAATTCTCTCTAAAAATACTCCTAACATCATACTTGATCATCTCCAAGCATTTTCACCATCTTTTAGCTTCAATTACAAGCTTTAATCATCATAAAAACAACCATTCGAGAACATTTCAAGAAATCTTTCAAACTTGCTAGATTACTTTCAAGCTTTCAAATCCATTCCAAGTAATCATCCAAGATCAAGAAACTTTTATTAATCTCAGTAGGTTTTCATTCTAAATCAAAGTTAAGGATCATATTCAAGCTTTGGTTCAATTTCTATAAACATAACTATCTTAATTCAAGTAGTAATCTTACTTGAACTTGTTTTCGTGTCATGATTCTACTTCAAGAACTTTCAAGCCATCCAAGATCCTTTGAAGCTAGATCATTTCTTGTCACTTCCAGTAAGTTTACCTACTAAACTTGAGGTAGTAATGATGTTCATAACATCATTCGATTCATATATATATAACTATCTTATTCGAAGATTTAAACTTGTAATCACTAGAACATAGTTTAGTTAATTCTAAACTTGTTCGCAAACAAAGTTAATCCTACTAACATAACTTTTAAAATCAACTAAACACATGTTCTATATCTATATGATATGCTAACTTAATGATTTAAAACTTGGAAACACGAAGAACACCGTAAAACCGGACATACGCCGTCGTAGTGAAACCGGGGGCTATTTTGGGTTAGATAATTAAAAACTATGATAAACTTTGATTTAAAAGTTGTTCTTCTGAGAAAATGATTTTTCTTATGAACATGAAACTATATCCAAAAATCATGGTTAAACTCAAAGTGGAAGTATGTTTTTCAAAATGGTCATCAAGACGTCGTTCTTTCGACTGAAATGACTACCTCTTACAAAATTGACTTGTAACCTGTATTTCCGACTATAAACTTATACTTTTTATGTTTAGTTTCATAAGTTTCAGTTCATTATGAAACCATAGCAACTTGAATCACTCAAAACGTATTTGAAACAAAGAAGTTATGGGTAAAACAAAATTGGATAATTTTTCTTGTTGTAGCTACGTGAAATTTGTAACTAATCTATACTAACCATAACTTAACTAAATTATATTGTATTATACATGTACTCTAACATATTATGTAACCTTGATAGACCATAGACACGTATGCAATGTTTTGACATATCATATTACCGTCATCTATATATATTATTTGGAACAACCATAGACACTCTATATGCGGTAATGATCGAGTTAGCTATACAGGGTTGAGGTTGATTCCAAAATAATATATATACTTTGAGTTGTGATCGAGTCTGAGACTTGTATGCACTGGGTCGTGGATTGATTCGAGATAATATATATTGATTTATTTCTGTACTACTAACTGTGGACAATTATTTGTGGACTACAAACGTTGGACTATCAACTTAACAAACTTAAATCGTTAAAACATAATAAAATATGGTATAATTATATTTCGATCATACTTTGATATATATATAGATACATATTTGTTATAGGGTCGTGAATCGACCAGTGGCCAAGTGTTATTTTTCGACGAAGTGATAATCTGTGAAAGTGAGTTATAGTCCCATTTTTACTATCTAATATTTTGGGATGAGAATACATGCAGTTTTGTAAATGTTTTACAAAATAGACACAAGTACTTGAAATTACATTTTATGTTGGATTATGAATACCGAATATCACTCTTTTAGCTTGGTAACCTAAGAATTAGGGAACAGACACCCTAATTGATGCGAATCCTAATGGTAGATCTACGGGCACTAACTCCCCCCATACTGGAAAATGGTATGCTTTAGTACTTCGAGTTATTAATACAGATGGATTTCTGTTTTGGGGATATTCTATATGCATTTTGTTAATATCTGTTACCAGGTGTTCAACATATGAATGGTTTTTATGCAGTTTGCACGTTATTGAAAAATGGAAATGGAAATCTTGTGGTCTATTATTACGATTTGATAAATATATAGGTTAAACCTATAACTCACCAATATTTTTGTTGACTTTTAAGCATGTTTATTCTCAGGTGATTATTAAGAGCTTCCGCTGCTGCATGCTAATTTAAGGACAAGAATTGGAGTCAGCATGCTTGTAATATATTGTTTAAAAACTGCATTCGGAGATTTAAATTGATATGTAATATTGTTGTAAACCAATATGTAATATTCGTGTGTAAAACGTTATCTTTTAGATTATCATTACTTGATAATCTACGTTATGGTTCTTGAACCTTTATTAATAAAATAAACGTTATGGTTTGTTTTTAAATAAAACGAATGCAGTCTTTGAAAAACGTCTCATATAGAGGTCAAACCTTGTAACGAAATCAATTAATATGAAACGTTTATAATCAATATGAACGGGACATTTCATTCGGTTCATGCAAGATCAACAAATGAGGGGGGATTTAAGGGTTTCTTGAGTTTAACTCTCCGGTCCGGAGTACCGTGAATAACCCTCATACGAGATGATGATCTCGGAAAGGGTGGTTAAACTTAACCCACCATCATTCGGGTTAGCCGGAATTGATGGCTCGAAGGCGGTGTTAGAATTTATTTTATGCACACGTTACCTGAAACCGAAAAGTGTATGGAGGAGCTATTCTGGTCGCGCAGCTTAGCTGAGACGGTGAATGTAATTACTAAAATCGAGAGTGATTCTTTGTTGAGATAGAATGTTATTCCAAAGTTGTGTGTATTTCTTGTTCAAGTTACCTCTATTTATACATGTGAGCTTTTATCCCTTAGTGCTACATAAGGGGACAAAAGGATATGTTGGTGTCACGTCGCATTGTCTTTGTCCTTTTATGAAAAAGCTATAAAAGTGTAACAACCCTCACTCTTCGACTTCTAAATTACTGAATTAACCCTAGGGTTATATGTCTGACTATATGTATTAAGGGTTGTTATATACAATTAAATATTGACCGAATAGTAATTTTTAGTCAACAATGTACGCTTAAATAAATAATATATTATTAATTTATATAATTTGAAATAATTTAACTAAGTATATAAACTTTGTATCACTTTTATTATTTAGTTAATGTATTATATATTTAACTATATAATAAATCCAATTATATATAAATGTAATAATATTTACAAACTTAATAAAGCTATAGTTTAAAAATTAAAATCATAATTATTATTAAAAATACAAAATACCGAATTATTTATTATTTTTATGAAAAATTTGTATTTATTAATTAAATAAAAAAAATAAAATAAAATATTATTGACAAATATTATTGACAAATATTCTTGGAAAAACATTAAATAAATTTGTTTATTTACAAAAAAAAACCTTAAAATAAATAAAAAATAAATAAATAAATTACTTTTTAATTAAAAATTTTAATGGAAAAACTACTTTTATTATTTTATTTTGTGCATTATCCCATGACCTAACATTTAATACTTTTTAATTTTAAAATCCCATTAAGAATTAAATATTTCTTTTTCTTTTAATTATTTTATTCTTTTTACCTAATTTTTTCAAGTATAAATACCCCTCATTTCTCATTCAAACTCACACCAAAATTTCTCTCATTCTCTCTTTGAAGAATTACTACTAGTAAGTATTCTTTTCTTACTTTTTATTTTTTTTACTTTTTACTTTTTACTTTTTACTTAGGTTATTATTTTTACCGAAATATGTAAATAATGTTATAAATTATATGCAATTAAAAATAAAATAAATAACATGTATACACTATTACTATTACTAGCACCTATAACCTACTACTTATATTGTAACATAAAAAACATTTTAGGATATGTATTAGAGATGTATAGATCTTCGAACTTTCTTGACGAATGGTTTCTATGAGATTCTAGGCAGAGGGTTTGGATTTCCGATTTAAAGGGTCCTATGGCTCAAGCTCCTAGATCTAAATTAGCCATTCGAAGGGAAAGGGGTGATTGGAAGCTTATCTAATACGACAAGTATCCTAAAATGGAAAACACTGATAAAAGCAGAAACTCTCTAGTCATAGAAACTTAGTAAAATAAGAAACTTTCTAAAAAATGGAAACTTTATAAAAATAGTAACTTACTAGGAATAGAAACTTAGTAAAACAAACTATACTTAAACACATACTTAAACTTAAACATGGGCAAAACACTTAACTACTCTTAAATGTCAATAGGTTGACTTTCCTGCTCACTCGTTCAATTCTTTATTTCGAGGAATAACTCTCTCTCTACTTACTAAGGTGAATTCATAGCCCCTCTTTATTGCTAGCAAACTTACTTACTTTACTTGGGGTGAGACACATGCTGTTTTTACTTTTTACAATTTAGACACAAGTACCAAACTGTTAAACTATGCTATACCCGGCTATGTCCGACTAAGTCCCTACAGTGATATTTTTAATTGCTGCGGCATGCTTAATTATTGGGGGTAGGCCTATCGGGAGTAACGTCCCCGATACATTTGACCAAGTCATTGTATTACTTAATAATGAAATTAAACCGACAAGGACAGACACAACTTGTCATGGGGCAAAACTTGAACGTTTAGTCTAAATATCACGCATTGGCATAACTTTTTGATCCTGCGGGAGATCAACTTTACAAACTAAATCTTGTGGTCTAAAACAACGACAAACTTTTTGTTAAACCTATGAACTTCACTCAACCTTTTTGGTTGACACTTTAGCATGTTTTGTCTCAGGTGTTGTTTGATTCAAGCTCTTATACTTACTGCTTATGTGATGCTACTTGGACATAGGATCAAGAGATATCGCATTTATTACTTCCGCATGTGAACATTTACGTTATTGTTATTCCTGTCATTGTAACGACATTTCATTTTCCGCTGCGTACTCAATAAAGTTTAACTTTCACATTTAGTATTGTTCTCGTTATTATAATATGTTGGTATATTTTGATATTAGTGACGTTCCTTCCAGACCCTATTGGGAGGACGTTACAGATTGGTATCAGAGCCAGGCCCCGGACCAAACGTGCACAGCGAGGACGCTGTGTCCCATTAGGGGGAGGATTGTAACATCCGTGTTACATCCGTCTTACATCGGTTGGAGAGGGGAACGAAGCATGTCTTATAAGGGTGTGGAGACCTTTCCTAGCATGACGCGTTTTGGGACCACAAGTGCAGCAGATCTCATGAGAACTCTGCAGTTAAGCGTGCTCGGATGAGTGCACTACCAGGATGGGTGACCTCCTGGGAAAGTGTTCGTCGTCTTTGGTCGCCAAGAAAAATCCGTGCGCCTACGGGCAAAGCGGACAATATCATGCTACGGGGAACGTGTTACCTGGGATGTTACAGATGGTATCAGAGCTCCCTTTTACTCTTTACATTTTTAGGCTGAGAATACATGCGCTACTTTTATAACTGTTTTTATGAAATGAATACAAATACTAAAACTGATTTTTCGTGAGTTTCATCTGCTCCCTTTTTATCTATATTTTTGGGCTGAGAATACATGCGCAACTTTTATAACTGTTTTACACGTATCAACTATTAAACTGTGATATGTTGGGATATGACCAGCAAGTCCCCAACCGACAAGTATAAACGATAACTTGTTACGGGGCAAACTTGAAAGTCTAGTCTAAATACAAGTACCAACTATTAAACTGTGATATGTTGGGCTATGACCAGCAAGTCCCAACCGACAAGTATAAACGATAACTTGTTACGGGGAAAACTTGAAAGTCTAGTCTAAATATCAGTACCAACTGTTAAAACTATATTGTAACATCCGTGTTACATCCGTCTTACATCGGTTGGAGAGGGGAACGAAGCATGCCTTATAAGGGTGTGGAGACCTTTCCTAGCATGACGCGTTTTGGGACCACAAGCGCAGCAGATCTCATGAGAACTCTGCAGTTAAGCGTGCTCGGATGAGTGCACTACCAGGATGGGTGACCTCCTGGGAAAGTGTTCGTCGTCTTTGGTCGCCAAGAAAAATCCGTGCGCCTACGGGCAAAGCGGACAATATCATGCTACGGGGAACGTGTTACCTGGGATGTTACAGATTGGTATCAGAGCATAACCAGGCTGTTATAGAGAACCAGGATTGCATTTTTATATGTGTCTTACTTGTTAGCTAGGGTGCCTTAGCAATCTAGGAAACTATAACCTTTCCTGCCTTAGACTTTAAAGCACTTAGGATTTGCCTTGTAATCTTAAAACATATGCCTTACAATCCTATCCTAAAACTGATCAAAATCTCCTTCCTAATGTTAGGATGTCTAATCATCATCAAACGACCAAAATGAATCTTTTCAAGCTAACTAAAAAAAGATACTGAAAGGTCTTCCACAGAAATACCAATCCAAAGTCTACCTTATGGCTTTGGTGGTCCTCCCTCACCAAATTATAGCCCAAATACTACTCTAAAGTTACATGGGTCTCCTGAATACTATCCAACCCCGAGGAATAAAGACAAGAGGAAATGTCTTGAAGAAATTGGGCTGTCAAAGAAAAGATCCCGATCTCCTTCCTACGATGAAGTTGATGCCAAGTACGAGCTCATGAATCTGCGAAAAACTACCGATGACCTTATTCGCCATATTGCAAGGATCGATGCTCAAATGAAGGAAAAAGACCTAGCGATCAAGAAGCTCATGGAGGAAAATGCTGAGCTAAAGAAAGAGATTATATACATACATTTGTTTTATCCCATGACCGATGTGGACTTTGGTTTGCACCCTTACAAGAAATGCCCGATGGGGGAAGCAATCTCTCTCCTACCTAAGGGAAGATGTTGACCTTAGATTGAAGATGGAGGAAAACCGCGTGAATAATAAACTTTCTATGAGGGACCACAAGTACCATGTAATCAACAATGATGTTTTCAATCTTTATGATAACATCGAGTATCTTTATGAGGAACAAAAGGAGAAGAACGACAAGTTTGAGAAGTTTATGAAGGAGGTTGAGGACGAGAAGAAGAAATATGAAGACTACTTCAATCTTAATATTTCCTAGTTATTTTCTATCTATGCTAAGGCTAGGCCTTAAACTATTTCTATCCCTGAATCGTGTAATAAGAAGGCTTGTTTAAAGCCTTGTTCTTAATAAAACAAAGTGTTTCGTTTATATCATATTCATCTTTATTCCACTTAATTTTTTTTCAAACTTTTGACCTATCAAGTTTATCAAACTTCTATATGTTATTGAAGATAACGGTTCGTCCACAAGCTCCTGCTACTACTTCAAACACTCACGTATCTTATGCCTTGATGCATCGGTTTGCGAACCGAAAAATATTATTGGGTTATCACAGTATACGAATTGAAATTCTTTAATCAATATCTGGTTACAAATCTCAACACGTCATACCACCATTATTACATAAATGGATGACACATCATATCTTATCATATATTATCATGTCTATAAACTTTGTCTACCACTTATCCTAAATTTCATCCGTAAATTACGAAAATATTTTTGCTATAAATACGTATTCAAGGAGACGAATATATCATTCGGTATTCAATACCCATTTAATATCAAACCCTATTCCAAACATATAATATGAATTTCTCAAACTCTTCAAGCTCCCACGGCAGCGTAACCGGAACAAACGAACCAATCAGCCATCATCTATTCTGGATGAATTGGGGATGGGTTCGTAGCCGACTGAATCAATGGAGACAAGAAGAAGGTGATCCCTTCCACCAACCGAATTCACCTCTTGGCGAAGAACCTGAAGCGCTTACCGGCGAACCAGTCCGAAACACCATTTTCTCTCTTCTTTCCAGGGTATCCCGTCACGAATATATAATATCGAAGATTCTAGATCTAATTTCACCCCCTTGTTCCAACCACCAATCATCCCGGAATAATAGAAAAAGTCAACGAGCTTCGCGCTCGAGTAGTGGCTCTGGAAAATCTGGTGCGAAACCTACGAACACCAGCGGCAGCACCAGCAGCATAACCAGCATCACCACCAGTACCATCAGTACCATCAACATCACCACTAACAGCATCAGCTTCATCAACAACAACATTCGCATCCCCTGCCTCAACAACACACTCAGTACCTCAAACATCAACATGATACGCCCCATAGATACCAAGGAATATTAGCAATAAAGAGTTAAGATGTATTGACTCATTCTTCGTGAAGAATTATATATGTATACCTTATATATATATATATGATTTGGAACAATAATAAATCTTGTCGTACTAAGCAATTACGTGAGAATCTCAACTAGTATGTACTACTTGGTTAATTCATATTACTAATATGCTATGATGTACACCCTTCACTAATGACTTAACAATTGTTAATCACTGCTTCAGCACAATAAACTCCATTTCATAATAAATCAAGTATAACGATGAATGTATTGATTCATAACTTCATTAGCGAAATATTTCGTAACAATTATGAAATCTCTAAGATTTTGGAGATTATTTACTCTCGTTCCAAACCGCAAATCAAATGAGTTTAATATATATTAACTCATTAAATCCATGATTATATCTGAAGAATACATATATGAACGTATATCTTCATAAAGATTGTAAAAACTGTTAATTGTGAAAATATTTTAACGGGTAGGTAATACCCGAGAAATATTTACATCTCACATAAATACACTGTACATTCTTCAATTTCGATTCATAAATCATTAATTATACTCACTGCCTTCACTGTGATACACAATCATTTTCATACAAATTTAATTACACATTCTGAAATTAACATACCAGAATTCAAGTAAAGCTTTAGCAGGTGTTATCTTCCTAAAGATCACTACATTCATGAATTATATTCATTCGTATTCTATGATGAATTATCACATTAAACCACCGAAATTATCATCAACAACGCCTATTCGTTAACCATTAGATCCGTTGACGATTACAATCAGCGTTTAATCATCTAAAAAATAAAATTTCTTGAAACCATCTCGGATTGATAACCAATGATTCAGATATGGTAGCATTAAATGCAGAGGAAACAAAAGAATTTTCCCCGTCATTGGAACTTAGAAATTCTGAGATATCACTGTATCTTTCGTTATAAATATCCTCTATATTTCTGAAGATATCTTTATAACGATTCTTGTCAGCAATTAATCATCTCTTTGCGATATCTTTATCACATCATAAAGGAAACTGTTTTAGTTTCTATATTCTGTAAAGTTCAAGTTTAAATTATGAATGATTTGAAGTAGTGTTGGGAATTGAAGCATGAGTTAGTATAATATAATGACGTCAGGCCAATGTGATTATATTACAGTAAGTCATGCTAAATTTTTAATGGAAGATGATGATTCATAGACTTTATAATCATCATTTGCCATGTTACACGAATCTTATCTATTTAAACTCTAAACATATCAAGAAAATATTTTTCTTGATAATTCGGTCTTTTCCGGATATTCTGGTAATATGACAAATCAAATCGTGCTATTACCTTTCCTTCTGCTTTGAATATCATGATCATTCGAAACTTTATACCTACGAATTCTGGACCGTTACTTGCTTTACAAAAGCATGAAGCTTCGACATATAAGGGAAAATATAAATCCCGATAACAACACTGAAATTACAAACCGTGTATATCAATGCGTATAGCAATATAAAGACACGGGAGAACTAAAAACACAATAAATCCTAGAGCATAGTAGAAGTAAACAGACTCCTCTGGTGGGAGTTGAAAAAGAAGGATGATTGTGGCGATAACCAATATAATGTCAAAGACAAGAACTGGATTGAGCATATTAACAAAACTTTTGGAAGTATGAATTGAGAAAGAAAGTATATAAGTGGTGAAGATAATGAAACGGAAGAAGCTAATTTATAGCAAAAATTCCAGACATAGCAATCGAGGTAATTCACCGCATTTAATTAAAGAAAATCCTAATTTCCGTAATTACCGAAAAATCAAATCTTATAAAGATTTCGAAGATTTCTTTAATTCCTTGAAATCCGGAAATCAATCGTAACTACGTCAAAAGTTAAGGCGAACATTTAATTTTCTCATTTACTCTTTTACGATAGCTTCGTTTATACTCTTTCTATAATCGAATTACTTTATCCATATTATTTAATGTCGATAAAACTCTAATTCATCATTCTTGTTATAAAGAATGACGATCTCTATCAAATTTCATGACTATGATTTTCATGAACTCCTCTCTGTTTTGTCTGCCTAATATTGCAGCATAAACGCTCAAGGTTTTAAATGAGCTCAATATTATTCGTAACACATTTCAAGTATCCAATTTACTGAAATGACTTGCATAACATCATCATTTTGAATGATCTCTGCATTAATGATAAAATGCACTTCGTAGAAGAACCTATAGAGATTATGGTTTGTATGACTTAAACGCTTGAAACAAAACAATATTCTATCCTTTGGAAAACACGCAAGGCCCCGAACATACCTGGGAACGTGAAGACCAAATGAAACAGAAATATCCCCATCTCTTCTCAACCGCTGATGCATCCGAGAAGTCTACCTAAAACTTCGGGACGAAGTTTTTATTAACGGGGATGTACTGTAACAACCCTCACTTTTCGACTTCTAAATTACTGAATTAACCCTAGGGTTATATGTCTGACTATATGTATTAAGGGTTGTTATATACAATTAAATATTGACCGAATAGTAATTTTTAGTCAACAATGTACGCTTAAATAAATAATATATTATTAATTTATATAATTTGAAATAATTTAACTAAGTATATAAACTTTGTATCACTTTTATTATTTAGTTAATGTATTATATATTTAACTATATAATAAATCCAATTATATATAAATGTAATAATATTTACAAACTTAATAAAGCTATAGTTTAAAAATTAAAATCATAATTATTATTAAAAATACAAAATACCGAATTATTTATTATTTTTATGAAAAATTTGTATTTATTAATTAAATAAAAAAAATAAAATAAAATATTATTGACAAATATTATTGACAAATATTCTTGGAAAAACATTAAATAAATTTGTTTATTTACAAAAAAAAAAACCTTAAAATAAATAAAAAATAAATAAATAAATAAAAAATAAATAAATAAATTACTTTTTAATTAAAAATTTTAATGGAAAAACTACTTTTATTATTTTATTTTGTGCATTATCCCATGACCTAACATTTAATACTTTTTAATTTTAAAATCCCATTAAGAATTAAATATTTCTTTTTCTTTTAATTATTTTATTCTTTTTACCTAATTTTTTCAAGTATAAATACCTCTCATTTCTCATTCAAACTCACACCAAAATTTCTCTCATTCTCTCTTTGAAGAATTACTACTAGTAACTATTCTTTTCTTACTTTTTATTTTTTTTACTTTTTACTTTTTACTTTTTACTTTTTACTTAGGTTATTATTTTTACCGAAATATGTAAATAATGTTATAAATTATATGCAATTAAAAATAAAATAAATAACATGTATACACTATTACTATTACTAGCACCTATAACCTACTACTTATATTGTAACATAAAAACATTTTGGGATATGTATTAGAGATGTATAGATCTTCGAACTTTCTTGACGAATGGTTTCTATGAGATTCTAGGCAGAGGGTTTGGATTTCCGATTTAAAGGGTCCTATGGCTCAAGCTCCTAGATCTAAATTAGCCATTCGAAGGGAAAGGGGTGATTGGAAGCTTATCTAATACGACAAGTATCCTAAAATGAAAAACACTGATAAAAGCAGAAACTCTCTAGTCATAGAAACTTAGTAAAATAAGAAACTTTCTAAAAATGGAAACTTTATAAAAATAGTAACTTACTAGGAATAGAAACTTAGTAAAACAAACTATACTTAAACACATACTTAAACTTAAACATGGGCAAAATACTTAACTACTCTTAAATGTCAATAGGTTGACTTTCCTGCTCACTCGTTCAATTCTTTATTTCGAGGAATAACTCTCTCTACTTACTAAGGTGAATTCATAGCCCCTCTTTATTGCTAGCAAACTTACTTACTTTACTTGGGGTGAGACACATGCTGTTTTTACTTTTTACAATTTAGACACAAGTACCAAACTGTTAAACTATGCTATACCCGGCTATGTCCGACTAAGTCCCTACAGTGATATTTTTAATTGCTGCGACATGCTTAATTATTGGGGGTAGGCCTATCGGGAGTAACGTCCCCGATACATTTGACCAAGTCATTGTATTACTTAATAATGAAATTAAACCGACAAGGACAGACACAACTTGTCATGGGGCAAAACTTGAACGTTTAGTCTAAATATCACGCATTGGCATAACTTTTTGATCCTACGGGAGATCAACTTTACAAACTAAATCTTGTGGTCTAAAACAACGACAAACTTTTTGTTAAACCTATGAACTTCACTCAACTTTTTTGGTTGACACTTTAGCATGTTTTGTCTCAGGTGCTGTTTGATTCAAGCTCTTATACTTACTGCTTATGTGATGCTACTTGGACATAGGATCAAGAGATATCGCATTTATTACTTCCGCATGTGAACATTTACGTTATTGTTATTCCTGTCATTGTAACGACATTTCATTTTCCGCTGCGTACTCAATAAAGTTTAACTTTCACATTTAGTATTGTTCTCGTTATTATAATATGTTGGTATATTTTGATATTAGTGACGTTCCTTCCAGACCCTATTGGGAGGACGTTACAAAAAGTATTGCCAATATTTTAGTATTGTCCCCTTTATACTCTGCTGTCCTTTTCTGGCCGTTATACCATGTCAGGGTCGTACCGTCCTGCCACTGGGTGTCCTTTCTGCTTTAATGTCTTTACAGTACATTTCTAGCCTTGTTCATGCCATTTAGATGGCGCCATGTTTAAACTGTGCGACCAACATTGCGAGTACATTACTAAGGCATAATTAGATGGAGTGTGAGTAAGCGTATGGACATGGTCCTGCGCGATTATGCAGGGCGATGCGCGCTATCTGATATTGCGCAATAGATGTGCAGCTATGCGCTTGATAAGCTATCGTCGACTATTACTAAAGATACATGTTTTGACTTCGTCGATATTCTAGTGTATTAAATATTCTTAAAATATTCGAAGCATTTTTTAACTTCAATTTCTTTTATTTAAATTGACTGATCGGAATCTAATATTTAATACATGTTATTTTAATTACTCAGATATTCATTTTAATATAATAAATTATTTTAATTTAAATATAATTTATTTGAATGAAAATATCAGTGTAGGAAAACAGGATGTAAAATTTTTATTTAAAAATTGTGAAGGTTTTCATCAACAATTACTTTCTCACCGATTATTACTCCGTAGTGAATAGTTGTTTTTTAAAATCAAATTACCCCGTTATTGTTTATCTTTTAAAGATATATGTTTTGAGTGTCGACAAGTTTATTAAATATTTAGATGTTAATCACAATTCTATGGATTGTCATTAAAGTGTATTAATTATTTAGTTGTATTAAATTTCTTAAAGATTATCATTAAAAAATTTGTACATGCATGTTTTAACTGTACATTCTAAATAACTACTTAGTTTCATAAAAAATCTATCACCTAAGTTACAAATATACTTACACCAATTATTTGTACTAAACAATTGAATTTTTCTAAAGATAGCCTTAAGGGCTATCTTTATGATTTTAGGATATGCATTATTAACTTGTAACATTCTAATAACCACTCCACTACTTTGCATAAAACTATCTTTCTAGAAAAGATGTACCACTATTTATGCACTAAATAGTTTCTTAAGCATAGTCTTAAAGGCTATGTTTAGAAAAATCCTAAAAAATTCTTAATCAAAACCCGTAGAAATGTCTTAGCATTTTCCTTAATATTTTTAAAACATTTGAAGCATTTTTTAACATAAACGTTAAGATTATATTTTATGCTGATTGACAGATCGAAAACTATAATATTTAATATAAAAATGTTATTTTGATAAATACTCATATCTTTTTTTATAAAACAATTTGTTTGAATTAAAAATCGAGACCTCTAAATCTTAACAACATGAAGTCAAAGCAATGAATCTTATGATTTAGAAAAGTTTATATGAATTAGGGAACTAACTAATCATACTAATTGGTATTTTGCTTGAAATTTATGATCATAAATTGATTGATTATATAATTCATAAACTATGCCCTTTTTAAACTTATGGATATGTATCATATGAAATAATACATATAAGGAGCAGGGTGAAATCCACGCGTTGGTGCGGTAAATGGTTTCACTCTATATATATTTATAGTTACAATTCATAATAGTGTATCCTAGGGGATATACGTATAAAAGTATTAGGTTAACACAAAAGAAAGGCTTGAAAAACATAAAGGATAGCAATAATGGCAGTTTTTGTTAATAGTCGTTCAGCACTCAGCCAGGCCGCCCAACGTCATGCGTAAGCCTTGAAGCCATCTTCTATGCTTAAGCCCTAGAATAGGCGCGTGAGCGACACACAACCACGTCAGCCCAAGCTAGAGTCGGTTGCGGATATTTAACATAATCAAATTAATCAGCATCTGACACGTGTTTCCGAAGATTTCGGACATTCTACGCCTATAAATAGACCCATTGGTCACCACATTTCACAGTTCAGTCACTTGTGGCAGAGAGTACACTTTCTCTCTCACATAGTACTTTCTCACTCTAGAACTTCACCGCTTAGAAACAGAACGCTAGACAAACCACTCTGAGTTTGGTCCAAAGACTGATAAGGCCACCCCACGGAGATCTCTTCCGTGTTCCGGGTCTGCAGGGATCTTATCCAGAGGGCAAACATCAGTCGGCAACAAATCTCTCCACGCTAGGCAGTTCTAGTATTGTACTGGTACCTTTTAGCCGCTAGACAGAAAGTAGTACCAACATATGGCGCCATCCGTTTTGAAGAATCACTCGATCCTTATGAGCAAGAAAAACAATAGTCGGGAAGTAATTCCTATTGAAGCAAATATGATACATAAATGGCAAGCTGGACAACGGAGAAAAGCTGAAACTCTGGAAGATTGGAACACCGACGATTGATACAAACTAAATGAAAAATAAAAATTCGTATAGACTCCATTAAAGCTTATAAAAATTAAAGTTTAAACAAATTGTACACAAGAAACTGAAACATTTTTTAAAGAGACTACGACAAATGGTTTCGCTCTATAACACGTCGACGATTACACTCCAATAAAGCTTTTATATATAAAGTTTAAACAAATTGTAAAAAACGAATTTTTTTTTAAAGATACTACAATAAATGGTGTCACTCTATATCACGCTGACAGTTGGTTTAAATAATACTTCGAAATCTTTATAATGGTATTAATAGTTAAAGTTAATAGCAGTAGTTATAATATAATATAATACTACTAGTAATGATTATGATAATATTATTTATTGATAATAATATAATAGTAATGATAATTTTATAATATTAGTATTATAATATTACTATGTTACTATTCTTGGTTACTTCATTGATAGTATATATAGTTAACAGTTAATCATAACAATTTATAGCTCTTGAACAAATTTATATTATATCATACTATATAATTACAATAATAGTGACACTAAATATAGTGTTATTGTAATATAAGTTTATATTTATATGATAAACACCATAAAATCACATTATTTAATATTTTCTTATAAAATAAGTTCTAAAATATGTTATTGAATATGAAACAAAGCAAAATGAATCCTTATCCCACGTTTTTTCTTTATAAATCTCATTATCTATTGATGACATCTTATTAAAAGTGAAATAATACTTACTAATAAGGTTTGATAAAAACTTAAGTATAACATGTACTGACTTGAATTTTGTTGTTTCAATCGATGTGTAGTCTTAAAATGTTATTAATTATTCGAATTGAATTTTATTTTACAATAAAAACAATGTGATCTTAAGGTATTTATCATACAAGCTTATATGTACAAAAAGAGACTGTTCTTTTTCCCCTATATTATTATTTATCATACAAGCTTATATGTACAAAAAGAGACTGTTCTTTTTCCCTATATTATTAATTTTATCTATTAAATTAATTGATACTATTTTAAACTATCCTTGTCTAAAAGGCGATTCGGTATCACTGAATTACTATAATAAGGTAAAAGATCAAATAAATCTCTCCGATCAATCCCATTCCTAGTCTTCGTACACTTACTTATTAAGATCAAAGTCCTATATATAACACAAGATATACCCTTTAAAGGAAACTTAGATATTCACTATCACAAATTAATCCATAAATATATATAATTATTACATCTCAGGCAGTGGGGGATTAATTTGAACCTTTTAGTAAAAAGGGCAAGATCATCAACACATAAAAAATCACTTAGTTATATGTGGTAAAAAAGGTCGAAAATGATCACGATATACTTGAATATGTCACATACATCTACGTAAAAGAAATACTCTCTTTTCCGGTAGCCTGTAGTATATACCACTGTTGCAAAACACCCCGTCTCGAGCCGTCTCGACGCCCGTTGCGACGGTTTGGTGACTAGCCAGTCCCGTCTCGAAGAAAACCGTCTAATATGACAGTCAACGGTCAAAATTCGAGTCAAAGTTGAAAAAAATCATGTCAAAGTCTCTCAAATTTCGGAAAAGCCAGAAAGTCGGCAAAATCAATCAAATATGTCGTATTTTAGTTTAGATTTTCAGTATTATATTAACGGTGATAGCAATTATGAGTACAAGTTAGTCAATTGAAGTTTTTGACTTTAAAATATGTACATATATATATTTATATACTTATATATTTAAAAGTCAACTTTGGTCAACGTCCATCTCTACCCCCGTCTCGACCCCGTCTTGAACGTCTCGACCTTTTTAGGACCCGGCCGTCTCAACCCCGTCTCACGTCTTTTGCAACCTTGGTATATACATATCCTTGTATAATTTTGAATGATAACAATTATTGAAGATGTATATATGATTGAAAATAATTATATGTCATGTATATGTATTTAATTTGATAAAGTTCTAAGAATAAATCTTACTTAAATGTTGTGTAGTTGTAGTTTTGTGTTTAACAATTTTTAATGGACTATAGTTCAATATTTGGGATGGGCTATTATATGAATAACAGAATATTTATTTATTTAATCCTTTTACATACTAAAACTCCACCTGATTCATGTCGTCCCCGTTAAACCAAGTGCCGTTTCATCATTCCATTTCACACCAACAATTAATCCTATTCATATTAATATTAATATTCATACTAATACTATTATTATTATTATTATTATTATTATTATTATTATTATTAACTTAAAAGTTTTAAAACTTACAAAAAATTAGTGGGAAGCCTAGAGACAATCTGGGCCCCCACACCTCTAGCAATAGCAAAACCTATCCTAGTAAAAATATGAGCAGCAGCACCGGCACCAATATCTTGCGCCATCGAACTCTTCTGAACCCGCTTAAGCAAAGAAACAGCCTCCTTCTCTAATTCCCCAAGGGAAGAAAATGAGAAAGGAATGAAACCATAACCAATCGCCTGACAGCAAGATTCGTACTTGACCCGCTTCCGACGAGCCGCCTCAACCACAGCACGTCCAGGGACAAAGTCAGAAAGCCCAGACTGTGTCAAAGGAGAAGACCCTGTCAAGTCAACACAGACATCGCGACCACAATCTCAGGAATAAAGTAACACATCTGCAGGTCTGAGGGCCCTGTCGTTCCCTCCAGACAACCCAATGTCAACCTCCTTTCTCGCAGAAATCCCAGATCGATAACAAACATCAACAAGGGAATCCCGAACAATATTATGTCGATGCTTAATACCCACCATACCAGCACAAGACACCGCGTGATCCCCGAAAATATCCCCAGTAAAAACCCTTGAACAGGCAGAGCATGCCGTCGAGATAGAGAACAATGGAACACCTAACCGGTAGCACAACACACATCGGTAAGTCTTTGCGTTCATCGTCTGACCCAACCCCAAAATAGGGACTGCCCTTAGCCAAGCAGAGGTGTGAACACCCTGCTGTGATTTCCAAAAGGCCGATTGTCGGGGAGATAACGAAAAAGTGGATTCTGCAGAAGCGGTAACCTTTGTGAAATAAACATCTGCCAATTTCTTCATGAGTATTGGGGCAGCGACCTCACTCGAATTACCTAAAATATCAAACCCAACCGTATTATTAAACAGACCCAATGCATCTTCAAAAGCATGACCAAGACCAACAATACCCGCATGACGTAGGAGCTTGGTCTGCAACCCAGCAGTCTGTAACCGAGAAGCCAGAAAAGCATAATGACTAACATCTCCCGCCAAATAAACACCAAGCCCTCCAAAAGCAAATGGCAAGGTGGCAAGCCGCCACTGCCAATCACCAAACCCAGGCCCTGAAGCAGTAACAATACGCTCCAAGGAAGATCGAAGGGCTCCATCGAAAGCGCGTTGAGCCGCCTCTAATATACTAGGAGGACAAGTACGCAAGGTAAAGTAGAGTTTAGAAACTCCCGTACATGCCCTAAGCAACAACAACTCACACTGAGGATCATCAAGCTTAGCAACCTTATCCATAAGCGCAATGGACTTAGTCACCCTTTGCATCACCAGTTCCCTACTAAAACCAGGATCGGAACTTGCGGGGGCCTCCCAGCAACTTAACACCATTTAAAGGCCGAGCAATATTAGGAGGAAAGACACCTACTTGCCTGCTGCGAGGGTCCTCCGTAGGCCAGAAAATTTCTGTTTTTTCAACGTTGAGATGTAGCCCAAAACGAGGCCCATCCTCCATAATCAAATGCAAAACCTTCCCCACCACCAAAGTGTCCCCAATAATAGTGCCATCATCCAAATACCACACCTGAAGACAAACCTCAAAATTATCTCTGATTTTAGAAACCAAGGGTTGTAAGACCAAAG
This sequence comes from Rutidosis leptorrhynchoides, assembly GCF_046630445.1. NCBI lineage: Eukaryota > Viridiplantae > Streptophyta > Magnoliopsida > Asterales > Asteraceae > Rutidosis > Rutidosis leptorrhynchoides. The sequence goes on from NC_092334.1 coordinate 596,562,627, forward strand.
CAAAAAGCAGCGGACCAAGGGGATCACCCTGTTGCACCCCCCGAGAAGACCATAGTGTGTGGTTCCCATAATACAATCTGGCTGGATTAGAGTAGCAAAATTCAACCCACCGAGAAATGCTCGGACAAAGGCGGCGAACTTCACGTAACATGACCGTACGATCAACTAGATTGAAGGCATTTTGAAAATCAACTAATAACATAGAGAGGCCAACATCAGAGCCACGATCCTCAATCAACCGATTCACAACATGAAGAATTGCCTCACCACCTGAAGAAACACCAACACCAAATTGAAGACCATCGAAGTAACTTCCCAAAGACTGGCCAACCATAGCCGCGCCAACCTTCGAAACAAGACGTCGCCAAACAGTACCCACAGCTATAGGACGAAGACCACCGCCGGGCTTGACAAGCGGTGTGAGGGGAGCACTAGCTATATTCTCTCCTAATTCCATAGGGCACCTTCCAGCTAGAAAGAGATTAACGACCCCGGTAATAGAGCCAACCAACTCATCCGAGACTAATTGTCACCATGTTTTTGGTCGTTTTGGACCAAACCCCCCAAAAATTTGGTCAAAACGACAAGAGGGAAAAAATCAAATCACCCCTCATAAAATATGCAAACTTACACTTCAACCCTCAAAACAGGGGTATAAAGTGTAAATTCAATATTTTAATTAAAAATCTTAACCAAAATTTACCCATATTTTCAACAGGACATATCTTTCCGCTCGCCTCGCGTTAAATTTTTTCGAACCCACCGTTTAACTCAAAAAAATCTTCCGAACACAACGGGACTAACTATTACACGAAACGAACACTTCTAAAAAAACGCTAAATACCTCGGACTATATTAAATACATACACACACCTATAATAAACTACCAAAAATAACTACATCATATCGATAATTATGTTCCCTTTTTTTACGCAGTCTTCGTGGTTTTAAAAACACATAGGCCATTATGTACACTAGGTGTTAACTACGTGTATCTAAAAACGTCTGTATCAAAACTTTTTTACTTCTGTAATACATAACGCTCCATTAACTATGAATACGCAATCCAAAGACTGGGCCCGTTTTACTAGTTTTAGTCAAAATAATATAAAAATAATTACTTTAAACTAGATCTTAGGTGGGGTAGTCAACCCTCCTAGCAGTACTATCTTCTACACTTTATCTCAAAACTTGAACCTCTAACTTCGTAACTAAAATGTCAACTGTATTCCGCAAGGTAAATGACATAACACAAAAGATATCTGTTTGAATGGATAGGATATTATCAACATTCGGGCCATATACTGAATATATAACATCTTTTCATAATGCCTTTGAATCCACATTATGCTTCCAAATCCATTTCAACAAGAGAGCCATATTAAATGATTCCAAACTTCCAATATTTAAACTCCCTTTATCGAAAGATGATAAAATAGTATCCCACTTATCTATGCCATTCTCCTACATTCATCATCACCACCCCAAAAGAACGTGCAACGCAATCTCTCCAATTCATGTATAACTTTTTTCGGATATTTAAATAATGAAAGGTAGTATATGCCCAAACTACTCAAGATCTACTCAATGAGAGTAAGTCTTCCTCCAAATGATAGCATACGTGCTTTCCATGTAGAAAGTCTCTTCTTAAAACGTTCAATAATAACATTCCAACTTGATGTCAAATTCATATTCACCCCCACAGCCCACAGGTAATCCAAGATAATTCAGTGGAAACGTATATTTTGAAACACCGGACTGCAATACCAGATCATCTAGCTCAGGTTGATGAACACCAATACCATATAAATGTGATTTTTGAACATTTATCCTCAACCCCGAAGCTAGATGAAAAATCTTAAAAATACGGATAATGTTATCCATTTCTTCACCACTCTCCGAGATTATCATTGCATCATCCGCATAAAACAAATGAAAAATTTTCTTATTAAAAGATCCAACTTGCATACCTCTTATAATTCCCGAGTCAACCACATTTTTAGATCGAGATGTAACCCTTCCATAATTATGAGGAATAGAAAGGACTTAAAGGGAAGCCTTGACGAAGGACGATTTTAATATAAAATTCGTTGGTTGGACTACCATTGACCAATATAGATGTACGAGCTTGATTCAAACACATTCCAATACATTTACGACATGATACCCTAAAAGATGTTTGTTATTCTTAAATCATGTTAAGTATCTAAAATACAATTATTATTAAGTAGAATTATATATTATATTATATTATATTATATTATATTATCTAATGCATGCTATGGTGTTATGCATGTGTGTGTATTTAAAAGCTAGTTAAAGCACAAGGTGTTCGTAGTCTATTTCAATGTTCATTTCATTGTTGAAAATGAACCTTGAATTTGATTTTCAATTCAATGATATGGGCGGAGATATATATAACTTTTGATTATTTATTAATACATTATTTATTTTTTATAAACTAAAAATTATTGTTTTTTAATTACTTTTATTAAAGAAATAAGTAAACAAAATTAATAATTAAAAAAGTAATATTTATGATATGAAAGTAAATATAAAATATAATAATAAAATATGGATTATATTAATATTAAACTTGTACAAAAAAACCCTAAACTTATTCCATGCTTTCTTTTCTCAATCTCTCCATCTCACGCCTCCCATGTCTTCATTTCTTAAACCTACAACTCAAACCTTTCAAGGTTTTTAACAATCAAAAAAAAAAAAAAAAAAAAAAAAAGGGAAGAGAAGATAAAAGAAAGGAAAAAGGAAGAATAAAGAGAGTTGCAACGGTAACATTTGGATTAAAAACTAACGTCAGTCTCGCAACCTTGGACCATTGACGCCGGAGTCGACGGTGTTGCGGTGTCGACCGACACCGGTTTGTCGGCGTCTTGGAAGGTCGACGGTCAAATCAATTCCGGGCACCGTTTGCTCTTACGACTCGTATATCAATTTATCATTTATTTTGATAATTTATTAAAGATATTTATAGTAATAGTCAATAGGTGATATGTACTCAAGTTGGTTGTGTGCTTTGTCAATATGGGTTTGAATCAGCATCACATGTTTTCTTTGAATGTCCGGTGGCATGGTATGTTTGGAGGCGCATTGATTTATGGCTAGACTTGGATCGTTCCACTCCTCACTTTGTTTCGTGGCAAGAACAAAGTTCCTGGTTAGATGATTTGCAAGTTGATAATGACACAAGGAAGAAAATCTTGGTTTTTTTTCCGACTTCTCTTTGGACGATATGGAAACTAAGGAATAGTGTTATTTTCGAGCCTTCTCCTATTCGGAAAAGCTGGCTCTTTGACTTTATTCGTGAAATTTCTTATTGTTGGTATTGTAATAGAGGTCGTAAAAACATTAGTTGGAATGTGTGGCTACAAAGGCCAGTGTAATCTTTGTATTTTTCGCTCCCTAACATCTTGTTAGGGGCTCGTAATAAAAGCTAAGTTGTTCGAAAAAAAAATGTTATGTGTACTCAAGTGTTAGAGGTATTCTATTTAAAGGGATTTCGCGAAATTTAATAATGTAATTCGTTTAACTAACGGGTAAATGACTATTGCACTTTATTTGATTTATATTTACTCCTATATTATACTCCTTCCCTAACAATTAATAATCCACAGATAAAAAGATACACATTTTAATAAAGTAATTATCACAATGTGATTTTTATCCACTTTACTGTTTTACCTTTTAATGTTTTACCTATTTTTTTTAAATGCATAAAGTATGGGTATAAAAGAACTTTACCTCATTATTCGTATCAATTTATGGAAATGATCTATAGATTTATGACCTCAAAACAGTAAAAAAAAGGAATATTAATTGAGACGGAGAGAGTATCGTTTTACAATCATTCATTATTATTTTCATTAATTAGTGTGATTGGATTATAACGAATCATGAAATAGTCCGTGCGATGTTGCGAGAAATGTATTCGCTCGATACCTTAAAGGTTATGATTACGATACACACATTGACTATTAATACGAACCTTTCATTAAATACAAAAAGAAACATATTATATATATATATATATATATATATATATATATATATATATATATATATATATATATATATATATATATATATATATATATATATCTAGAGAGAGAGAGAGAGAGAATATCGTTGCTCACATGACACGACAATGAAATGAGTGACTATAAGTATATATAAAAATTCGTCACGCGTTGTTGCACCAAATTGTTAATAACAATACATGATTTCACTATATATTTAAGGTTATTCTAATAGTTTACAATACAATGTAGGTGAAATGAAAATGAAATTAGTGACTATTAGTATATTTCATCACGCGTTATATTTTTATACGGAGTATAATTATACTTATACATGTCATTGTGTAGAAATTGAAGTCTTTGGGCTGTCCTTTTCTCGTTCCATTTTTGATAAGTCATTTGTTTATGATATATCAAAGAACACAACATAAAAAGTGTAGGATTAATGTGCAAGGTACAACATATAACTATATGACCAACCTCATTTAAGCCTTCGGGGTTACATACATATACACCGAGAAGTCAAATAAAATATATATATTATGTATATATATATTACTCAAGTAACAAAATAGTAAATCGAAATTAATTCATTTACTATTCATATGAATAGTAAATGAAACGAAATTAATTAATTTACTATTCACATAAAAGCAACATGATAGAAATTATTAATTATAAGGTACATAATATACCCCTAAAGTATTTGAGAAATACGACTTTGAAAAAGAAAATTACAAAAGAAGTTAAAACAATCATAAATACGACTTTCAAAAAGGAAAATATATCCGTGATCCAAATTGATTGATACTCTTTACTTTACTTTATATTATATATATGGACGAGAGAATTGAAAAGAGAGGAAGTAAGAAAAATTAACATTGTTTCATACGTAGTATCATTTTGGATTCATAATATTAATCAAAGGTGGATTAATTATTACTTCGGTTTGGACTATCATCCATTGATGTTGTTTAAAGTGTAGTGTGGACTATCCTAAGAGACGGTCATACTTTTGATCGTAAGTTTCTCTCCATCTCATCAATTTCTCCAAGAAAGGTATATCGTTAACTCCTCTTTTGTTTTATATTCATGACAATTATTATGGTTGAAAGGACCCGTCCTAATCCATCTGGACGAATACATTACATTTGGTTACATCGCGAGGTACTTGACCTATATATGATATATTTTACAAACATTGCATTCAATTTTAAAATACAATCTTTCTTTACAACGAAAGTTGACGGCATGCATACCATTTCATAATATATCCAACTATAATTGATTTAGTAATAATCTTGATGAACTCGACGACTCGAATGCAACGTCTTTTGAAATATGTCATGAATGACTCCAAATAATATATCTAAAATGAGCAAATGCACAGCGGAAGATTTCTTTCATACTTGAGAATAAACATGCTTTAAAGTGTCAACCAAAAGGTTGGTGAGTTCATTAGTTTAACATAAATAATCATTTCCATCATTTTAATAGAGCACAAGGTTTTCATTTTCAGTTCTCATAAATATACGTCCCATGCATAGAGACAAAAATCATTCATATGGATTGAACACCTGGTAACCGACATTAGCAAGATGCATATAAGAATATCCCCTATCATTCCGGGAAATTCTTCGTACATGATAAAAACGAATTCGAAGTACTAAAGCATCTGGTACTTTGGATGAGGTTCGTTAGGCCAAATAGATCTATCTTTAGGATTCGCGTCAATTAGGCGTGCACTAATTCTCAAAATTAGTGATGTTCCCTAATTCTTAGGCTACCAAGCAAAAAGGGGCATATTCGGCTTCGATCATTCAACCATATAATGTAGTTTCGATTACTTGTGTCTATTTCGTAAAACATTTATAAAAGCGCATGTATTCTCAGTCCCAAAAATATATATTGCAAAAGCATTTAAAAGGGGAGTAATGAAACTCACTATACTGTATTTTGTAGTAAAAATACATATGACGACATTGAACAATGCAGAGTTGGCCTCGGATTCACGAACCTATATTATTCATATATGTATTAAAACATATTCTTGTAATCGAATAAATCTATATATTTTTATTAGTGATGTAATTGTTATATCTAATAATTTATAAGTTTTATTATTTATTTATATATTTTGTACATAATAATATTAATATAGTTAAGTTAAGTATATTAAATATATCTTTATATATAATCTACAATTTTTATAATAATTATCTTAACCAAGTCTTTTAAACTTCTACTTTTATAATTATTATTATTTTAATAATAATAATAATATAGATATTACAGATAATAATAATGATCGTTTTTAAGGATTACGAAAAGATAATTTTTGTAAAAATGACATTAATGATAATAACTTTTAATAATAATAATAATAATAATACTAATAATTGAAAATTCATATTAATGATAATATTTATAATAATAATGTTAATACTTATTTTAGTAATAAAACGATAAGGATCAAAATTTAAATGATGATAATATTAATTATAAGTAAATTTATAATACTAAAGTTTATGAACGTTACTAATACTAGTATTTATGAAAATAATAATATTAATAACATAATCATAAAAATGATAATAATGATTAAAATGATAAAATTAATAACAATAATAGTTATATAAATAATACTTTTAGTAATACTAATGATAATAATTCCTATAATACTTATAGGTATAATAATAATAATAATAATAATTATAATATAAATAATAACAATAATATTCATAATACTAACAATAATAATTTTAATCATAATAATTAATAATAATAATGGAAATAAAATTAAAAGTGTATACCCTTAAAAGCTTTGCCTAAAAAGAAATGCTCCCAACGGGACTCGAACTCGCGACCTCTCGCCCACCCACAAACACTCAACACCACTTGACCAATTCGACTTTTTTGATTTATTTAGCTTGATAAATTCTGTTAACTCGTCCCTGTAACAACACCCATTCTTGTTACTGTATCCTCACTTCATCATCATTAATATCATACGACTTATCATCTTATCGCATATATCCTAATTACATCATCATCATCTTAACCATTAAACCCTAATCGTCTATATTTTATCTATCATAATAATCACAACATTACAGCCTATATTCGTTAACCTAACCGTCACCATGTAATCCATCATATTATTCATCGTTCCTAATTATCATCAATTTCGTTTAACATCATAACTATCGTCTTGTGATCGAGCAAGAACATATCGAATAAGTTGCAGCTGCAGTCTTCGACAGAAATATATATATATATAGAGTTGCAGTAAATCGATGGTGGTATTGGTGGTTTGTATAGCGATAAAAAGAACAGAAATTTAGCAGCAAACGCAGCAGAAAATAAAGGTTGGAGCTAGGCCCAATAATATAAGAGGATGTACGGCCCACTTTACACAAGCCCACCTAGTAATACCCTTAAATTTTCGAACAGGAATAAGAACGATGGCTTCATGAGTCCATTTACATCCAACCCAAACTATCGGTTCAAGATTGAAGTGGTTAGCCCAACTAATAACTAAATTCCTAGCAGCCCACTTAACATGTTTTAAATTTAAATTGGATGATGGATTGTGGTAGGTGATGTGATCGTTCGAGAACACAAACAACAAACCAAAAGGCATGTAACTATTATTGTATCATCATACTTAAAATATAATTATATGTCACCTTATGACACCCATTTTGGTCGGCCATGATGTGCTGATTCATTCCACAAGTCTACTTGATAAAGCTTCATATATCAATATTATATTACCAAGTTGTCAAAACTTTTGACATACTCTCTCCTTTTCTTCATCTTCATGGTGTATTAATAGAATCAAAATATAAACCAAAGTAGGAGTAAAAACGGAATCACGGTAGTAGCACAAACACAACGGTATAGCAGTAGCAGAAATAGTTGGTTTCTAATATTGGTTGGCTTCGGTTGATAGCAGTTAAAACAGAAGTGTAGTATCAACAACAATATCGAATATGTGTAGGGTGTTTGGTGCTGTAATTGTCGAGTAATAATCATACCCGGGAATGAGTAGAAACTAGTGTACGTAATAGTAGTTGAGTGTTTCAATTAGGTGAGGGTGTCGTGATGGTGTTCAAGGGTTGGTCATCTGTGTATCGTTGGTGTTTGATTGAAGGAATAGAAAACTAAACAGATGGGGTGTTTAGTGATCAGAATAGTAGTAATTAAGTAGGAAGTGGGTTTGGGTTGAGTGTTCGAATACAAAAGTACAAACAATACCTGCAGTTGTGGCTTGATTTCTATGATTTGGGTTTTCGTTTGATGATGGTAATGACGGTTAGTGTTTGATTCCATTTGATCAGCTGCAAATTAGTAACAGGGACGGAAACACAAAGGTGGTAATAATTTAATGGGTTTCATGGTGATCGAAGATGATGGTTAGCGAGGGTGATAGTTAATTGGAGATGATAGTTTAAGTGGGGTTATGGTGGTTGAGAGTTGTGGTGTTGGGTTCGTGAAAAGGAGCAGCAAAAATAGCAATGATGATCGAAGGTATCGGTTTTGAAGATTGTTAACTTAGTTGATTGTGGTGTAGCAGGTGATGGCTGCCGGAGATGAGGGTCTTGTGTTTGTTAATCAGAGGAAGAAAATGAGATAGATATAGATTGTACACATTTATGTATATGTATATATGAAAGAGATGTTGTTGATAGATAATTAAAAACAGTAATGATGATATGATATGTTTGTTTACCAAGAATATAAAAAAATTTAGAGTACTAGTGAAATTGAGGTAGGGTTAAAGCAATTCAAAGAAACAAAAAAAAGTTAAAGAAACAGTAGTTCAAATTAATGAAGGTATCACGGGTGTACACTAAATCAAAACAAATTGATGTGAAATCTAACCGCATTCAGATGTAATATATATTATTTATAATACAAATAATAATATTAATAATACTAATATTAATATTAATATTAATAATACTAATGAAAGTAGTAATAACAATATTAACATTAATACAACAATTATATTTTATGTAATTATTTTCATATAATTAAATATCATAAATTTCTTCATATAATGTTTATAATTTATTTATATCACAATATAAATAATTATGTATAAGGATGGTATATATATATATATATATATATATATATATATATATATATATATATATATATATATATATATATATATATATATATATATTACATATATTAATCTACAAGTGTTAATTTTTAAATATTCGTTATTAACTTTGTAAGAAAAAAAAAAATAAAACGAGTGTTTCTAAAATAATATATATTCAAAGTTTTCAAGATAAATTTTCTCATTTCATCTTATATTATTTTATTTACATATTTGTTTCTAACAGTTAAATCGTATTTTATTTCAAATCGTATTTTATGTAAAAAGTTTAAATATTTTTGAAACTCAACATTACAGACTTTGCTTATCGTTTCGAAATCATATAAAGATTAAGTTTAAATTTAGTCGGAAATTTTTGGGTCGTCACAGTACCTACCCATTAAAGAAATTTCGTCCCGAAATTTGAGTGAGATCGTCATGGCTAACAATAAAAAATGTTTTCCTGGCGAATATGGGTGATAAATTGAGTTTTATCATTACCGAGTAATATAGATTAAATGATTCGGTTACTTGAAGCGTATGAGTGAAGCTATCGCAAAAGATTGAAATAGGAAGAGTAAAGATTCGTCTTAACTTTTGACAGAGTCAGGGTTGAATTCCGGAATTCAAGGGATTTAAAGAAATTCTTCGAAATCTAAAAGATTTGATTCTTCATCGAATAAGGAAATTAAGATCTCTAAAACTAAATACGGTGATCTGTCTCGATTACTCTGTCTGATATTTCCATTATAAATTAAGCCCTTTTGTTCTATTATTCTCACAATTCCTATACTTTCTTTCTTAGTTCATACATCCAAAAGATTGTGAAAATGCTTAATCCAATACTGATCCTTGTCCTTATCCTTAGTATCACAAAAATCATTCTCCTTTTCCAACTTATACCAGAGGAATATGTTTTCTTCTACTTCTCCCTTGGGGTTATAGTGTTTTTAATTCTCCCGTGTCTTTATGTTGCGATAAACATTGACATGCACGATTTGTAATCTCCGTGTTGTTATTGGGCTTTATATTTTCTCTTATATTTTGGAGCTCTTTGCCTTTTTATTATCTTCTCGACCTCTAGTAAAGCGAGTAATGGTACAGAATTTGTAGATATGAAATTTGGAATGAACATAGTTGATGTTCTAAGAAGGAAATTGTAATAGCACAAACTTGATTTATCATATTACCAGAATACCTTGGAAAAGGCCGAATCATCAAGTAAAATAATTTCTTGATATGTTTAGAGGTTAAGTAGAATACAAGAGTCGTGTAACATGGCACATGATGACGTTATGATATGTGAATCATCACATCCCATTAGAAATTTAGCATGACTTACTGTAATATAATCACGTTGATCAAGTGTCATTATATTATACTAATTCGTGCATCAATTTCTTTACATTTCTCCAGAATTCATTCATAAATTAAACTTAGATTTTACAGAAGTTTCCAATATAATGAAACACAGGAAGCACGAAGAGATATATAATCTCGAACGAGAATATTTATGAAAATATCCTCAGAAATATCGAAGATATTTATGATGATATTTTGGAATTTCTAAGTTCGATGGTTGATGAAGAAAGATTTTTCGCAAGATTTTAACATGAGTACGGAGCAAGATATTCGTTGAAGGTTTCATCGGATCCAGAATTACCTGGTTTCTTTGAATATATAGTATGGTCCTTGTATTTGGCCTTGGTCTCCTTCATGGTTTCCTCAATCTATTTTTCAGTACCAAATTTTCTATCGAGCATTCCTAACACTCCCTTCTTTATCATCAAACTTTTGGCCGTTTAGACCATCTACAATTTTTCTGTTTCCTCTGCATTTAATGCTACCATATCTGAATCATCGATTATCAATCCGAGGTGGTTTCAAGAGTATTGTGTTTTTAGATGATTAAACGCTGATAGTAATATGGTGGAATATAAAAGGTTTTCTGGTAACAATAAAAGAGCACGCATATATATCAAGGTTATAATAAGGTTGTTTCGAACGAAAAGTCGAAGTTGACTTGCTGGAGCTGTGATAAAATTGGCTAATTTGAAAAAGAATTGCAATGTTATTTTCGGTAACAACAATGCCAAAGGAGTTAGCACAGATACGTGTTAATCTTTTACTCAGGTTCCGAGTGTTTTCAGGTGCATAACTATATGCATCATCTTTTCTTCCATAGATGAAATGCAGTTGGTTCATCCTCTCGATTGAGGTGTTTTCAAGAATCATGAAATGTTTGAACGCTGATTGTAATCGTTAAGATACAAATGAGGTTTAAGATGAGATCAAGTGGCAAACTTGAAGAAATGTTTAGTTTCATATGTTATTATTAATATTTTAATTCATTTTAATTGTCCAATGTTATTAGTCCACAGTCGATAGTCCACAGTTAACAGTCCAATAATTCATATATAGTTTAATATATAATATTCGAATTAATTAATACGTATCGTGACCCGTGTACATGTCTCAGACTCGATCACAACTCAAAGTATATATATTATTGTAGAATCAACCTCAACCCTGTATAGCTAACTCACGCATTACTGCATATAGAGTGTCTATGGTTATTCCAAATAATATATATAGATGTGTCGATATGATATGTCAAAACCTTGTATACGTGTCCCGATATTTAAAGTGCGTAAAATAAATAACAGAAATTAAATGACGATAAATAAAGTGCGTAAAGTAAATAACAGAAATTAAATGACGATAAATAAAATTGCGATAATTAAATTGCGATAAATAAACTGCGATAAATAAAATGTAATCAGTTAGTTAGGAACAGTTAGCTGGAAACAGTTAGCGTGGATTCTTAACAAAATTTTTCTCATAGTTAATTCGTTTGTTTCTAACAAATTTTATTTTGTCAAATGTTTTTCTTCATTATGCCACTTGTTGGATTTTGATAATTCAAAATCTAAATATGAAATTGAATGAAAATGGTTATTCTGTGATGAGCGGATTCATACTTCTGTGGTTGTAAGTAGGATAGTAAATGACTATTGAATCAGATTTGAAGAATGTACATTGTAACTTATTAATGTGAAATCTAAATATTCCTCGGGTATTACCTACCCGTTAAAATATTTTCAACATTAATAGTTTGTACGAAAGATTTTTTAATTACAATATTTATGAAAATATACTTACTTATATATTTTCTTCAGATTTAATCATGGATTTAATGAATTAATATGATATTAATCTCATTTGCTTTTCGGTTTGAGCTAGAATAGCTAATCTCTAAGACTTTAGAGATTATATAATCGCCATGTTCCGTGAAGATAAATGATATAGAACGATTCGTAGAACGAAAATTAATCGATGTAGAACAAGGTGTAAAACGAAGATTATGCTCGAGGTACAAAATGAGATGTTGAGGCATGGATTGTTGATGGTACTGGTGCTGTTACTGATGGTACTGTTGGTGCTGGTGATGTTGCTGAAGCTGGTAAATTTTGCACCATATTCTCCCAATTGTTTACTTGAGCGCGAAGTTCGCTAACTTCTTCTATTATTCCGGGATGATTGTCGGTCGGAACGAGCGGATGAATAAGGTTTAGAATTGTGGATAGAATATAATCGTGTCGAACTACTCTGGAAATGAGGCTGAAAATGGTATTTCGGATAGATTCGCCGGTAAGTGCTTCAGGTTCTTCGCCAAGAGGGCAATTTAGTTGGTGGAAAGGGTCACCTTCTTCGCGTCTCCATTGATTAAGTCGACTACAAACCCATCAGATGAATTGGGGATGGCTGATTGATTGATTCATTCTAGTAACACCGCTTTCGGAGCTTAGGTGAATATCCATGTTGGAATAGCTGTCGGAATAACTATTGGAATAGCTATCGAAATCTGAGGGACTCGAACTGGTTGAGGGATTCATCTCGTACGATCAGATGAAGGATTTTCGATAATAAATAGATTATAGGATGTAGATTAGTACCCTGCAATACATAATTTACATATGCATATATAATACTAAAATCCCATAAGTTACGGAGAAATCTACGGAAGCTGTCAGGCAAAGGTAACAATAACAGATACGCTAAGATATGAATTTATCTATACACTGTCTATGCAATAGAGGCAGTAAGACGTGTCTAGACCTTAAGAATGATAAGCAAATAATTTTCGACACTAAATGATAAGCAAAACTTTTGACATGCAGACACGGTCGAAGTCCAGACTCACGAATGCATCTAAACAACTATCAGTTAGACACACTAATGCAAGACCTGGTTCGCTAAGACCACCGCTCTGATACCAACTGAAAGGACCCGTCCTAATCCATCTGGACGAATACATTACATTTGGTTACATCGCGAGGTACTTGACCTCTATATGATACATTTTACAAACATTGCATTCAATTTTAAAAGACAATCTTTCTTTACAATGAAAGTTGACGGCATGCATACCATTTCATAATATATCCAACTATAATTGACTTAGTAATAATCTTGATGAACTCGACGACTCAAATGCAACGTCTTTTGAAATATATCATGAATGACTCCAAGTAATATCTCTAAAATGAGCAAATGCACAGCGGAAGATTTCTTTCATACCTGAGAATAAATATGCTTTAAAGTGTCAATCAAAAGGTTGGTGAGTTCATTAGTTTAACATAAATAATCATTTCCATCATTTTAATAGACCACAAGGTTTTCATTTTCAGTTCTCATAAATATACGTCCCATGCATAGAGACAAAAATCATTCATATGGATTGAACACCTGGTAACCGACATTAACAAGATGCATATAAGAATATCCCCTATCATTCCGGGAAATCCTTCGGACATGATAAAAACGAATTCGAAGTACTAAAGCATCCGGTAATTTGGATGGGGTTCGTTAGGCCCAATAGATCTATCTTTAGGATGCGCGTCAATTAGGCGTGCACTAATTCTCAAAATTAGTGATGTTCCCTAATTCTAAGGCTACCAAGCAAAAAGGGGCATATTCGGCTTCGATCATTCAACCATATAATGTAGTTTCAATTACTTGTGTCTATTTCGTAAAACATTTATAAAAGCGCATGTATTCTCAGTCCCAAAAATATATATTGCAAAAGCATTTAAAAAGGGAGTAATGAAACTCACTATACTGAATTTTGTAGTAAAAATACATATGACGACATTGAACAATGCAGGGTTGGCCTCGAATTCACGAACCTATATTATTCATATATGTATTAAAACATATTCTTGTAATCGAATAAATCTATATATTTTTATTAGTGATGTAATTGTTATATTTAATAATTTATAAGTTTTATTATTTATTTATATATTTTGTACATAATAATATTAATATAATTAAGTTAAGTATATTAAATATATCTTTATATATAATCTACAATTTTTATAATAATTATCTTAACCAAGTCTTTTAAACTTCTACTTTTATAATTATTATTATTTTAATAATAATAATATAGATATTACATATAATAATAATGATCGTTTTTAAGGATTACAAAAAGAAAATTTTTGTAAAAATGACATTAATGATAATAACTTTTAATAATAATAATAATACTAATAATTGAAAATTCATATTAATGATAATATTTATAATAATAATGTTAATACTTATTTTAGTAATAAAACGATAAGGATCAAAATTTAAATGATGATAATATTAATTATAAGTAAATTTATAATACTAAAGTTTATGAACGTTACTAATACTAGTATTTATGAAAATAATAATAAATTGTATTGTTTTGAGAATAATTATAATATTAATAACATAATCATAAAAATGATAATAATGATTAAAATGATAAAATTAATAACAATAATAGTTATATAAATAATACTTTTAGTAATTCTAATGATAATAATTCCTATAATACTTATAGGTATAATAATAATAATAATAATAATAATAATAATTATAATACAAATAATAACAATAATATTCATAATACTAACAATAATAATTTTAATCATAATAATTAATAATAATAATGCAAATAAAATTAAAAGTGTATACCCTTAAAAGCTTTGTCTAAAAAGAAATGCTCCCAACGGGACTCGAACTCGCGACCTCTCGTCCACCCACAAACACTCAACACCACTTGACCAATTCGACTTTTCTGATTTATTTGGCTTGATAAATTCTGTTAACTCGTCCCTGTAACAACACCCATTCTTGTTACTGTATCCTCACTTCATCTTCATTAATATCATACGACTTATCATCTTATCGTATATATCCTAATTACATCATCATCATCATCTTAACCATTAAACCCTAATCGTCTATATTTTATCTATCATAATAATCACAACATTACAGCCTATCTTCGTTAACCTAACCGTCACCATGTAATCCATCATATTATTCATCGTTCCTAATTATCATCAATTTTGTTTAACATCATAACTATCGTCCTGTGATCGAGCAAGAACATATCGAATAAGTTGCAGCTTCAGTCTTCGACAGAAATATATATAGAGTTGCAGTGAATCGATGGTGGTATTGGTGGTTTGTATAGCGATAAAAAGAACAGAAATTTAGCAGCAAACGCAGCAGAAAATAAAGGTTGGAGCTAGGCCCAATAATATAAGAGGATGTACGGCCTACTTTACACAAGCCCACCTAGCAATACCCTTAAATTTTCAAACAGGAATAAGAACGATGGCTTCATGAGTCCATTTACATCCAACCCAAACTATCGGTTCAAGATTGAAGTGGTTAGTCCAACTAATAACTAAATTCCTAGCAGCCCACTTAACATGTTTTAAATTTAAATTGGATGATGGATTGTGGTAGGTGCTGTGATCGTTCGAGAACACAAACAACAAACCAAAAGGCATGTAACTGTTATTGTATCATCATACTTAAAATATAATTATATGTCACCTTATGACACCCATTTTGGTCGACCAGGATGTGCTGATTCATTCCACAAGTCTACTTGATAAAGCTTCATATATCAATATTATATTACCAAGTTGTCAAAACTTTAGACATACTCTCTCCTTTTCTTCATCTTCATGGTGTATTAATAGAATCAAAATATAAACCAAAGTAGGAGTAAAAACGAAATCACGATAGTAGCACAAACACAACGGTATAGCAGTAGCAGAAATAGTTGGTTTTTAATATTGGTTGGCTTCGGTTGATAGCAGTTAAAACAGAAGTGTAGTATCAACAACACTATCGAATATCTGTAGGGTGTTTGGTGTTGTAATTGTCGAGTAATAATCATACCCGGGAACGAGTAGAAACTAGTATACGTAATAGTAGTTGAGTGTTTCAATTAGGTGAGGGTGTCGTGATGGTGTTCAAGGGTTGGTCATGTGGGTATCGTTGGTGTTTGATTGAAGGAATAGAAAACTAAACAGATGGGGTGTTTAGTGATCGGAATAGTAGTAATTAAGTAGGAAGTGGGTTTGGGTTAAGTGTTCGAATACAAAAGTACAAACAATACCTGCAGTTGTGGCTTGATTTTGATGATTTGGGTTTTCGTTTGATGATGGTGATGACGGTTAGTGTTTGATTCCATTTGATCAGCTGCAAATTAGTAACAGGGACGGAAACACAAAGGTGGTAATAATTTAATGGGTTTCATGGTGATCGAAGATGATGGTTAGTGAGGGTGATAGTTAATTGGAGATGATAATTTAAGTAGGGTTATGGTGGTTGAAAGTTGTGGTGTTGGGTTCGTGAAAAGGAGCAGCAAAAATAGCAATGATGATCGAAGGTATCGGTTTTGAAGATTGTTAACTTAGTTGATTGTGGTTTAGCAGGTGATGGCTGCAGGAGATGAGGGTCTTGTGTTTGTTAATCAGAGGAAGAAAATGAGATAGATATAGATTGTACACGTTTATGTATATGTATATATGAAAGAGATGTTGTTGATTGATAATCAAAAACAGTAATGAAGATATGATATGTTTGTTTACCAAGAATATAAAACAATTTAGAGTACTGGTGAAATTGAGGTAGGGTTACAGCAATTCAAAGAAGCAAAAAAAAGTTAAAGAAACATTAGTTCAAATTAATCAACGTATCACGGGTGTACACTAAATCAAAACAAACTGATGTGAAATCTAACCGCATTCAGATGTAATATATATTATTTATAATACAAATAATAATATTAATAATACTAATATTAATATTAATATTAATAATACTAATGAAAGTAGTAATAACAATATTAACATTAATACAAAAATTATATTTTATGTAATTATTTTCATATAATTAAATATCATACATTTCTTCATATAATGTTTATAATTTATTTATATCACAATATTAATAATTATGTATAAGGATGGTATATATATATATATATATATATATATATATATATATATATATATATATATTTATATATATATATATATATATTACATATATTAATCTACAAGTGTTAATTTTTAAATATTCATTATTAACTTCGTAAGAAAAATAAAATAAAACGAGTGTTTATAAAATAATATATATTCAAAGTTTTCAAGATAAATTTTCTCATTTCGTCTTATATTATTTTATTTGCATATTTGTTTCTAACAGTTAAATTGTATTTTATTTCAAATTATCATCCAAATTAATATATATATATATATATATATATATATATATATATATATATATATATATATATATATATATATATATATATATATATATATATATTGTTCGTGAATCGTCGGGAACAGTCGAAGTACAATTGAATTTATGTAAACAGTTTAAATATTTTTTAAACTCAACATTACAGACTTTGCTTATTGTATCGAAATCATATAAAGATTAAGTTTAAATTTAGTTGGAAATTTTCGAGTCGTCATAATGGTGTAATTGGATCATTGGGATAAATTAATCGTGTGCATTTTTATTAAATATATGAATATATATAATCTTGTAAATGTTTTTATAAAATAATAAAATATTATTATTTTAACTATCCGCTGCGTTAATCTGAAATTGGTAAAAGTACACACGATTTTCCAACAGTGGTATCAGAGCCACTTTTATACCATCTTAATTGTCGCGTGGTTTTATTTAGATTTAGCTTTGTAGTAAATTGGTAACAGTCAAAACCTTTATGGTTTTGAAAGTCAACTTTGTTGATTACCTCATGATGCACGAATAAGATCTGAAAAAAAAATCACTGTTATAAATTTTAAATTTATTTATTATGGATTGAATATTTATTATAATTATTGATTGTTTTATTCCATGGTTATACACATGCATTGTAACTATGGACAAGCCATATTTAAGTTTTAATAATGTAGTTATTAAAATTGTGATTGCACACATAGCTCATAATGCCCCGACCTATGTATAATTGTTGTGATTGTTGACTACGGCAATATTATGTCATGTTGATTATTTGTATAATTAGAAAGGCCATTTTGAAGCCAAAGTTGTATTATATTTATTTTTCATTTTCATAGTATTGTATTTAAATTTATTTCAATTTGTAAAAGTACTAGTTTAGTTGTATTTTCAAATTTAAATAAATGTAACAAGATGAAGATTGAAGATAAAATACAATATGCTTTTGGCTTAGAAGATGGCAAACAGGTCAAGTTGACAACGATGGCGTTTGTCAAGTTTTCACTTAATTCTTGAATCAAGTGGGAGCTACGATATTACCCTTAGTTTGACCTCTTGATCCCATGTCGGCTCATGGGATCAAGCATAGGATTTTTAGGCTAGGCTGTGTGTGTGTGATGCATGGTATGGTTGTGTTTTTATTTTTACGCATTTATATTTAATTGTTGATTATAATATATGCTAAATATTTTTGATGAAAACATCAAATAAAACTAGTAACGAGTTTCAAAGGTTAAAATTGATGATTTTAAAAGTTAAACTCTAATGAGTTTAAAGTTAAATATTTTTTTTTGAAACTCAAATAATATATATATATATATATATATATATATATATATATATATATATATATATATATATATATATATATATATATATATATATATATATATATATATATATATATATATATATATATATATGGGTGACATCTTTTAAAACTGTTTTAAAACGATACACGTTTGAGTATTTGTTACTTTTATATATAAAATAAAATAACAAACTAGACGCATAAACACGATCGACATATATAAAACTGGTTAAAATGATTTTTAACAAATAGTGTATACCCGTCAAATTTAAGTCACGCCATCCAATGAGCTTGTAAACACTCCTCGTTATTTTTCTAACCTAGTAAGACTAGCATGAATTATAACCACGAGGTGGAATTTCTAATCTAGTAAGACTGGCGTGAATTTCCACTGTTTCCAAATTGGACGACTTAATCGTATTCACGGTGAGACCTGAGTTCGAGGCAAGGATGGGACAAACATGTCGATATAATACTTTAATTTATTGAAGTATTATATCGAAAATACTAAAATTGAACCTTGTTCTTTTGTAGATGTCAAACAATCAAAACGTAAACTAAAACACCCTCCGTTCTTTGTTGGAGAAGGAGAAACTCAATGGTTCAAACTTTCTCGATTGGTACCACAACCTGAGAATTGTTCTCAAATATGAAGGAAAGTTGAACAAAATTGAAGAACCCTTACCCGAAGCTCCTCCTGAGACAGCTACTGCTGCTCAAAAGAATGCTTATCAGAAGTTGTTTGATGAGCAAGAGAAGATAGCTTTAATCATGCTTGCTAGTATGACTTCTGACCTCCAAAAGGAAATGGAAGATCGTACAGCATACGATATGATGACTGAGCTGAAAAATATGTTTCAGAAACAGGCTAGTCAAGAGTTATATGAAACTTATAAGCTTCTTCAAACATGCAAAATGGAGGAGGGTCAATCAGTGAGCTCTCATGTCTTAAAAATGAAAAGCTACATTGACCGATTGAAAAAACTTAGAACTACCTTGTCGCCTAACTTGGCTGTGAACACGGTTTTGGTTTCACTACCAAAATCGTATCACCAATTTTTGATGAATTACAATATGCAAGGTTGGGAGAAATCTCTGGCAGAGGTGCACTCGATGCTCAAAACTGCTGAACAGGATATTTCATATATGGTTTCCAATCCAGGTGTCCTGATGATTAGGGAAGGTAGGGTGAAAAAGAATAAGCCAAAAACTTGGGGAAAGGGAAAAGGCAAGTCAATTGCTAAGAAGAAAATTCCACCTCCTCCTAAGAAAGAAAACCCAACTAAAGACGCTGAATGTTTCCATTGTGGAAAGGTTGGCCACTGGAGAAGGAATTGTCCTTCCTACCTATCTGAGTTGAGAAAAGGCAAAGCTGGTGAGACCAGCACATCAGGTATATTTCATATACAGTTATACACTTTTTCTAGTGATTCCTGAATTTTTGATACTGGTTGTGGTACTCACATCTGTAACAATATGCAGGAAATGAGAAGAAGTAAGAGACTGAAGAACAACACACTAGACTTAAGAGTGGGCAATGGGGCTCGAGCTGTTGTCGAAGCTATTGGCACCTATGAGCTTACTCTACCTAGTGGTCTTATTGTTTTGTTGGAACAATGTCATTATGCTCCTAGTATTACGAGCAATGTAATTTCAGTTTCTCTTTTGAAAGATGTTGGTTTTGAACTTACTTTTACGCACTTTAGTATTTCAGTTTCTAAGAATAATGTATTTTATTTTAATGCTATTCCACGTGATGGTATTTTTGAAATTGATATGCATGGTGTTATTTCAAATAATAATTCTGTATATATCTGTACTGCCAAACGAGTCAAGCAAGACTTGAATAACACCTATCTATGGCATTGTCGTCTTGGTCATATAAACAAACAACACATTTCAAAACTCCAATCTGATGGGCTTTTAGAATCAACTGGCTCTGAGTCATTTGATGTATGCGAGTCATGTTTATGTAAAAAGATGACAAAGGTTCCTTTCTCAGGTTTAGGTGAAAGAGCTAAACATCTTTTAGGACTAATACATACTGATGTAGGTGGCCCTTTTTGAACTATGTCAAGAAATGGTGAATCATACTTCGTTACATTTACTGATGATTATAGTAGATATGGTTATGTTTACTTGCTGAAACATAAACATGAAGTTTTTGAAACATTCAAAATCTTCCAAAATGAAGTAGAGAATCAACTTGAAAAGACCATTAAAGCCCTTCGCTCTGATCGGGGAGGGGAATATATGAGTCAAGAGTTTTTGGACCACCTGAAGAATCGTGGGATTGTCTCACAGTTCACTCAACCTTACACACCACAACACAATGGTGTATCAGAGCGGAGGAATCGAACTTTACTTGATATGGTTCGATCTATGATGAGTCTAACTACTCTGCCGATGTCTTTTTGGGGTTATGCATTAGAGTCTGCTGCACGCATACTCAATATGGTTCCAACCAAGAAGGTAGAAAAGACACCATATGAATTATGGCATGAAAAGAGTCCTAAGTTGTCTTATTTGAAAGTCTGGGATTGTGAAACGTATGTGAAACGTGACACTTCAAACAAGTTAGAACCCAGAGGTATCAAATATCACTTTATGGGATACCCAAAGGAAACAATGGGTTACTACTTTTACTACCAAGCTGAAAACAAAGTGTTTACTGCTCGGTTTGCTGAATTCTTTGAAAGAGATCCTTTCTTACAAGAAGTCAGTGGGAGTAAAGTAGATCTTGAAGAAATTCAAGAATCACAAAGTAACATACCTTCTGAAGGCACTAGCCAACCGCACGTTGAAGCTGAACACACTGTTGGTGAGCCAGAACGTGTTGCACCTATACTTCGTAGATCTAGTAGAACTCTTCATCAACCTGAGAGATTAAATCTTCTGATTAATTTAAATAAACCTCGTCTAGGGATTATGATGAACCCTCTAGCTATGGTGAAGCCATGTCAGATCCACAATCTGACAAATGGGGAGATGCTATGAAGGGAGAGACGCAGTCTATGAAAGATAATCAAGTATGGGACTTGATTGATCTTCCACCCAATTGCAAGACAGTGAGGTGTAAATGGGTCTTTAAGAAGAAGGCTGACATGGATGGTAATGTAAATACTTTTAAGACTCGGTTGGTGGCAAAAGGTTATACTCAAACTCAAGGAATTGATTATGAGGAAATTTTTTCACCAGTCGCGAGCATTAAATCAATTAGGATACTTATTGCCATAGCTGCTTTTCATGATTATGAAATATGGCAAATGGATGTCAAAACCACTTTCCTAAATGGTGACCTAAGCGAGGACGTATATATGGTTCAGCCGGAAGGGTTTGTGACGAAATGTCCCGTTCATATTGATTATAAACGTTCCATATTAATTGATTTCGTCGCGAGGTTTTGACCTCTATATGAGACGTTTTTCAAAGATTGCATTCATTTTTAAAACAACCATAACCTTTATTTTATCGATAAAGGTTTAAAAAATATTACGTAGATTATCAAATAATGATAATCTAAAATATACCGATTACACACGACCATTACATAATGGTTTACAATAAGAATATATTACATCAAAAATAAGTTTCTTGAATGCAGTTTTTACACAATATCATACAAGCATGGACTCCAAATCTTGTCCTTATTTTAGTATGCAATAGCGAAAACTCTTAATAATCACTTGAGAATAAACATGCTTAAAACGTCAACAAAAATGTTGGTGAGTTATAGGTTTAACCTATATATTATCAAATCATAATAATAGACCACAAGATTTCATATTTCAATATACATCCCATACATAGAGATAAAATTCATTCATATGGTGAACACCTGGTAACCGACATTAACAAGATGCATATAGAATATCCCCATCATTCTGGGACACCCATCGGACATGATAATTTCGAAGTACTAAAGCATTCCAAATTCCAGAATGAGGCTTGTTGGGCCTGATAGATCTATTTTTAGGATTCGCGTCAATTTGGGGGTCTGTTCCCAAATTCTTAGGCTACCAAGCTAAAAAGGGGCATATTCGGCTTCGATTATTCACCCATATAATGTAGTTTCATTTACTTGTGTCTATTTCGTAAAACATTTATAAAATTGCATGTATTTTCATCCCAAAATATTAGATTTTTAAAAGTGGGACTATAATTCACTTTCACGGATTTTTACTTTGTCGGGAAGTAAGACTTGGTCACTGATCGATTCACGAACCTATAACAAATATGTACATATATATCAAAGTATATTCAAAATATATTTACGACATTTTTAATACGTTTTAATGTTTTAAGTTTATTAAGTCAGCTGTCCTCGTTAGTAACCTACAACTAGTTGTCCACAGTTAGATGTACAAAAATAAATCGATATATATTATCTTGAATCAATCCACGACCCAGTGTATACACATCTCAGGCTAGATCACAACTCAAAGTATATATATTTTTAGAATCAACCTCAACCCTGTATAGCTAACTCCAACATTACTGCATATAGAGTGTCTATGGTTGTTCCAAATAACATATATACATGGGTCGATATGATATGTCAAAACATTTGCATACGTGTCTATGGTATCCCAAGATTACATAATATATTAGAATACATTTATAATACAATATGAGTTAGCTAGAATATGATTAATATAGATTTGTTACCAATTTCCCGTAGCTACAACAATCAAAAAAATATCCAATCTTGTTTTACCCATAACTTCTTCGTTTTAAATCCGTTTTGAGTGAATCAAATTGCTATGGTTTCATATTGAACTCTATTTTATGAATCTAAATAGAAAAAGTGTAGGTTTATAGTCGGGAATATAAGTTACAAGTCTTTTTTTGTAAGAGGTAGTCATTTCAGTCGAAAGAACGACGTCTTGATGACCATTTTGAAAAACATACTTCCACTTTGAGTTTAACCATGATTTTTGGATATAGTTTCATGTTCATAAGAAAAATCATTTTCCCATAAGAACAATTTTTAAATCATAGTTTATCATAGTTTTTAATTATCAAACCCAAAACAGCCCGCGATGTTACTACGACGGCGTATGTCCGGTTTTACGGTGTTTTTCGTGTTTTCTGGTTTTAAATCATTAAGTTAGCATATCATATAGATATAGAACATATGTTTAGTTGATTTTAAAAGTCAAGTTTGAAGGATTAACTTTTGTTTGCGAACAAGTTTAGAATTAACTAAACTATGTTCTAGTGATTTCAAGTTTAAACCTTCGAATAAGGTAGTTTTATATATATGAATCGACTGATGTTATGAACATCATTACTACCTCAAGTTTTGTGGATAAACCTACTGGAAATGAGAAAAATAGATCTAGCTTCAAAGGATTCTTGGATGGCTTGAAAGTTCTTGAAGCAAAATCATGACACAAAAACAAGTTCAAGTAAGATTTCCACTCGAAATAAGATTGTTAAAGTTATAGAAATTGAATCAAAGTTTGGATATGAGTATTACCTTATATTAGAAAGCTATATTACTATAAATAAGAAAGATTTCTTGAGGTTGGATGATCACTTTACAAGATTGGAAGTAAGCTAGCAAACTTGGAAGTATTCTTGATTTTATGAAACTAGAACTTATAGAATTTATGAAGAACAGTTAGAACTTGAAGATAGAACTTGAGAGAGATAAATTAGATGAAGAAAATTGAAGAATGAAAGTGTTTGTAGGTGTTTTTGGTCGTTGGTATATGGATTAGATATAAAGGATGTGTAATTTTGTTTACTTGTAAATAAGTCATGAATGATTACTAATATTTTTGTAATTTTATGAGATATTTCATGCTAGTTGCCAAATGATGGTTCCCACATGTGTTAGGTGACTCACATGGGCTGCTAAAAGCTGATCATTGGAGTGTATATACCAATAGTACATACATCTAAAATCTGTGTATTGTACGAGTACGAATACGGGTGCATACGAGTAGAATTGTTGATGAAACTGAACGAGGATGTAATTGTAAGCATTTTTGTTAAGTAGAAGTATTTTGATAAGTGTCTTGAAGTCTTTCAAAAGTGTATGAATACATATTAAAACACTACATGTATATACATTTTAACTGAGTCGTTAAGTCATCGTTAGTCGTTACATGTAAGTGTTGTTTTGAAACCTTTAGGTTAACGATCTTGTTAAGTGTTGTTAACCCATTATTTATTATATCAAATGAGATATTAAATTATTACATTATCATGATATTATGATGTATTAATATATCTTAATATGATATATATACAATTAAATGTCGTTACAACGATAATCGTTACATATATGCCTCGTTTCGAAATCCTTAAGTTAGTAGTCTTGTTTTTACATATGTAGTTCATTGTTAATATACTTAATGATATGTTTACTTATCATAATACCATGTTAACTATATATATATCCATATATATGACATAATATAGTTTTTACAAGTTTTAACGTTCGTGAATCACCGGTCAACTTGGGTGGTCAATTGTCTATATAAAACCTATTTCAATTAATCAAGTCTTAACAAGTTTGATTGCTTAACATGTTGGAAACACTTAATCATATAAATATCAATTTTATTTAATATATATAAACATGGAAAAGTTCGGGTTACTACAGTTCCTACCCGTTAAATAAATTTCGTCCCGAAATTTTAAGCAGTTGGAGGTGTTGACGTATCTTCTGGAAATAAGTGCGGGTATTTCTTCTTCATCTGATCTTCTCATTCCCAGGTGAACTCAGGTCCTATACAAGCATTCCATCTAACTTTAATAATTGGTATCTTGTTTTGCTTAAGTCTTTTAACCTCACGATCCATTATGTCGACGGGTTCTTCGATGAATTGAAGTTTTTCGTTGATATGGATTTCGTCTAACGAAATAGTGAGATCTTCTTTAGTAAAATATTTCTTCAAATTTGAGACGTGGAAAGTGTTATGTACAGCCTCGAGTTGTTGTGGTAATTCAAGTCGGTAAGCAACTGGTCCGACACGATCAATAATCTTGAATGGTCCAATATACCTTGGATTTAATTTCCCCCATTTACCAAATTGAACAACGCCTTTCCAAGGTGCAACTTTAAGCATGACCATCTCTCCAATTTCAAATTCTATATCTTTTCTTTTAATGTCAGCGTAGCTCTTTTGTCGACTTTGGGCGGTTTTCAATCGTTGTTGAATTTGGATGATCTTCTCGGTAGTTTCTTGTATTATCTCCGGACCCGTAATCTGTCTATCCCCCACTTCACTCCAACAAATCGGAGATCTACACTTTCTACCATAAAGTGCTTCAAACGGCGCCATCTCAATGCTTGAATGGTAGCTGTTGTTGTAGGAAAATTCTGCTAACGGTAGGTGTCGATCCCAACTGTTTCCGAAATCAATAACACATGCTCGTAGCATGTCTTCGAGCGTTTGTATCGTCCTTTCGCTCTGCCCATCAGTTTGTGGATGATAGGCAGTACTCATGTCTAGACGAGTTCCTAATGCTTGCTGTAATGTCTGCCAGAATCTTGAAATAAATCTGCCATCCCTATCAGAGATAATAGAGATTGGTATTCCATGTCTGGAGACGACTTCCTTCAAATACAGTCATGCTAACTTCTCCATCTTGTCATCTTCTCTTATTGGCAGGAAGTGTGCCGATTTGGTGAGACGATCAACTATTACCCAAATAGTATCAAAACCACTTGCAGTCCTTGGCAATTTAGTGATGAAATCCATGGTAATGTTTTTCCATTTTCATTCCGGGATTTCGGGTTGTTTAAGTAGACCTGATGGTTTTTGATGCTCAGCTTTGACCTTAGAACACGTCAAATATTCTCCTACGTATTTAGCAACATCGGCTTTCATACCCGGCCACCAAAAATGTTTCTTGAGATTTTTGTACATCTTCCCCGTTCCAGGATGTATTGAGTATCTGGTTTTATAAGCTTCTCTAAGTACCATTTCTCTCATATCTCCAAATTTTGGTACCCAAATTCTTTCAGCCCTATACCGGGTTCCGTCTTCCCAAATATTAAGATGCTTCTTCGATCCTTTGGGTATTTCATCCCTTAAGTTTCCCTCTTTTAAAACTCTTTGTTGCGCCTCCTTTATTTGAGTAGTAAGGTTAGTGTGAATCATTATATATATAGCTTTTACTCGAATAGGTTCTCTGTCCTCTCTGCTCAAGGCGTCGGCTACCACATTTGCCTTCCCCGGGTGGTAACGAATCTCAAAGTCGTAATCATTTAGCAATTCAATCCACCTGCGCTGCCTCATGTTCAGTTGTTTCTGATTAAATGTGTTGAAGACTTTTGTGGTCGGTATATATAATACTTTTGACCTCATATAAGTAGTGCCTCCAAGTCTTTAATGCAAAAACAACTGCGCCTAATTCCAAATCATGTATCGTATAATTCTGCTCTTGAATCTTCAATTGTCTAGACGCATAAGCAATTACCTTCGTTCGTTGCATTAATACATAACCGAGATCTTGCTTTAAGGCGTCACAATATATCATAAAATCATCATTCACTTCAGGTAATGACAATATAGGTGCTGTAGTTAACTTTTTCTTCAATAATTGAAACGCTTTCTCTTGTTCATCCTTCCATTCAAATTTCTTCCCTTTATGCGTTAATGCAGTCAAAGGTTTTGCTATTTTGGAAAAATCTTGGATGAATCTCCTGTAATAACCAGCCAGTCCTAAAAATTGACATATGTGTTTCGGAGTTTTCGGGGTTTCTCACTTTTCAACTGTTTCAATCTTTGTTGGATCCACCTGAATACCTTCTTTGTTCACTATATGACCGAGGAATTGAACTTCTTCCAACCAAAATGCATAATTTGAAAACTTAGCGTACAGTTTTTCTTTTCTCAGTAACTCTAGCACTTTTCTCAAATGTTCTTCGTGCTCTTGATCATTCTTCGAGTAAATAAGTATGTCATCGATGAAAACAATGACAAACTTGTCAATATATGGCCCACACACTCGGTTCATGAGGTCCATGAACACAGCTGGTGCGTTAGTCAATCCAAACAGCATAACCATAAACTCGTAATGACCGTAACGCATCCTAAAAGCAGTCTTTGGAATATCATCCTCCTTCAACCGCATTTGATGATACCCAGAACGTAAATCAATCTTCGAATAAATCGACGAGCCTTGTAGTTGATCAAATAAGTCGTCGATTCTTGGTAGTGGGTAACGGTTCTTGATGGTAAGTTTGTTCAACTCTCGGTAGTCGATACACAACCTGAATGTACCATCTTTCTTCTTGACAAATAGAACAGGAGCTCCCCATGGTGATGTACTTGGTCGAATGAAACCACGCTCTAAAAGTTCCTGTAATTAACTTTGTAATTCTTTCATTTCGCTGGGTGCGAGTCTGTATGGAGCACGAGCTATTGGTGCAGCTCCTGGTACAAGGTCTATTTGAAATTCAACGGATCGATGTGGGGGTAATCCCGGTAATTCTTTCGGAAATACATCGGGAAATTCTTTTGCGACGGGAACATCATTGATGTTCTTTTCTTCAGGTTTAACTTCCTTGATGTGTGCTAGAATGACGTAACAACCTTTTCTTATTAGTTTTTGCACCTTCAAACTACTAATAAGATTTAATTTTGCATTGTTCTTTTCTCTGTATACCATTAAAGGTTTTCCTTTTTCACGCACAATGCGAATCGCATTTTTGTAACAAACGACCTCTGCTCTCACCTTTTTCAACCAGTCCATACCAATTATTACATCAAAACTCCCTAACTCGACTGGTATTAAGTCAATTTTAAACGTTTCATCCCCCAGTTTAATTTCTCTATCCCGACATATATTATCTGCTGAAATTAATTTTCCGTTTGCTAATTCGAGTAAAAATTTACTATCCAAAGGCGTCAATGGGCAACTTAATTTAGCACAAAAATCTCTACTCATATAGCTTCTATCTGCACCCGAATCAAATAAAACATAAGCAGATTTATTGTCAATAAGAAACGTACCCGTAACAAGCTCCGGGTCTTCCTGCACTTCTGTCGTATTAATATTGAAAACTCTTCCGTGGCCCTGCCCATTAGTATTCCCCTAATTCTGGCAATTACTTCTAATGTGACCCGGTTTTCCACATCCATAACAAACAAAGGCAACATTACTTGTTTCGCCACTATTTGTCACTTTAGTTCTGTTAAACTTTGGTCCATAGACCTCACACTTTTTCGCACCATGGCCAATTCTTTTACACTTGGTGCAAAATGTCGTGCATAACCCATTCTGGTGGTACTCTTCACACCTTTTTTATTTTTGGTTTTTGTAACATCCTCAATCGGGCCTAGATGTAAGATTACTAGATTGACCTTAAGTTAGTATTGTGTTATTATATGCTTTTATTTTTATTTAATATTTATTATTATTTAATAATGTGGTTAGGACCAGTTTGTGACAAGGGTCACAGAACATGTTTGTTTATTTAATTTGGACTCCGTTTGGGTTGCCAATTGACATACGAAAGATATCAGATAACTGATAAATACCCGTGTGTTGCACAGTGTGGGATTTTAACCCACTTTAGATGGCTAGTGCTGTCCACTTTCTTACTTTTTCCAGACTCTTCCCAAACACACCCGTTCTTCATCTTCCTCACCTACAATCAAACCCTAATCCTTAATCTTTAGCTAGAACTAAAATTGTTCATATCTTTGTGTTCCTTGTGATTCACTGATTCGTTTAAGGTAAGGATCACAAGCTTCCATGCTCTAATCTTTGAGAAATTTAAGGTTTTGTGTTAGTTTTCATAAAAGTGTAAATTTGTGTCAAAACAAGTGATTTAAGTATTGTTATGGTCAAATTGTTGTGAGTTTTGTGTCTATAACAAGTAGTGAATAAGTTGTGGTCGATTTTGGTGTATAAAACGAGCTCTAGATTGAGATTTGAGGATTTCATCGTGAAGTTCGTAGCCTTTGTTCAGTTTCTGATGAAGATGAACACACTCGGCCGACTGTCGATCGACAGTCGACCGACTGAGGGTTGAACCGACCGACTGTTGAGTGAACCGACCGACTGAGATTTACCTTCGGCCGATTGATGTAATACCAAATGAATCGACCAACTGGAAAAGTCAGTCGACCGGTTGTGTCTACAGTCGACCGACTGTCAGAGTCAGTCGACCGACTGAGTGTCCAGGGCAGAATATTTTACCAAAGTGTTGATTTTTAGCCGTTATGCTGCCCGTTTGTATTTTGATGTTCAGGATGTAAATTTTTTAGCGGACAGTTTTTGATACAAAAATTTATATATTGTGTTATTTGATGTTAACGAACAGAAACTAACTTGTGTATATGTTTTTCTCAGGAGAAAAGGAGAAAGAGAAGGTTCAGTGATTAGATAGCTGAATACCTTCTCGTTTGCTGGTATTTGGTGAGTAGGACTAACTGAAGAATATAGTATATAGAAGCATGTTATATTATGATTGCCATGCTTGTTAGATATACTTATTGATGTGGTTAGTTAGTACGTTGTGATGACTGCATGTTGGTTAATGCTCGTCTGCTGGAGCCCAGTGCGTCCCTATTGTGTAGTGGCCTCGGTAGGAGAGATCAACCTGCGGGTTGGGTTCCTCATGTGGTGGCCTAGACAATCATGGTGTATATATATGTGATTGACGCGTCCGTCGCGTATGGATTATATATATACAACACGGTGGTGGAGGAACTTCTGGTAAGCCCTAGTCCGATCAGCTGGTGGTTAATGGTTTGGCCGAGCCGCCAGAGTCTCTGTAGACAGCGCTTGGGTGATGTTTGTGTGTTAGACTATTGTGACATGATTAGTATAACACTAATGTATGCTATGGCGTGTAGTTAGTCGTACTCACTTAACTTCGTGCTAATTCCCCTCCATCTCCTCCCTGCAGGTTGATAGCTTTTGTAGATTGTGCTTTTTGGGAGAAGACGGGCATGGTGATGTTATGTTTGACAGGAGTCAACTCTGATGTTGTCTTGTTTTGTTTAAACAGTGATACTTTGTAAATGTATTGTAAATACGTCTTCTCCGTATAAACAAGTATTTTGTAATGACACGTGACACAGGTTGTATTAACAATAGTTAATGTGGATATCGTATTTAAGTAATATTATGCTTCCGCCACGTATGTATGAAAAAAAAAAAAATTAGCGGTGTCACAAGTTGGTATCAGAGCTGAGTTTGGTAGCATGTGCATTGTGATCTACATGTCATGTACCCAAACTTAGAAGAGTCATGTCAAACATAACATGCTGGGGATGAGTTAAGTGAGTATTATGACAGGTTATGTGTTAGTTGTTAGTACTAACAGAATTTATACTAAGCTTTGGTGTGAGTGTTGTGGTAGTGCAGTAATGGCAGATAATGAAGCAAACGCTACTGGCCCTACTGTCCCTGGAACTGGTACTTTTAGAGCCCCTGACAAAGATGGACATGTGTCTTCAGAAGAAGAAACTTCTCAAGAAGTAATTGAACTTCAAAGTCGGTTACTAGAAGCTCAAGAGAAAATTAAGGAATTGGAACAAGAACGGGTGCAATGGAACCCTAATACCACTGCGTTAAACACAACTTTTCCTTCAAACCTTTATAATTAAGCCGGTGGCAGTTCCCAATCACAATTTCCACAAAATACCTATCAAAACTATCAAATGCCATTTCCGTTTAACCAGACTTTTCCTAATCAAATGATGTACCCATTTCAAGTCCCTGAAACAAGAAGGAAGTGTACCTATAAACAGTTTATGGACTGTAAACCTCCTGAGTACAGCGGACACACAAACCCTACGATGACCCTCAATTGGCTAAGAGAAGTGGAGAGGTCGTTAGAAGCATGTTTTTGTGGGCCAGAATCCATGGTGTTATTTGCTAGTAGGCTTCTCAAAGGTGAGGCAATGGAATGGTGGGACTCTATCACTGCATATTTACCTAAATAACAGATTAGTCAAATTACCTGGGAACAATTTGCTGCTAAAGTTCGTGAGCAGTATTGTTCTGAGTATGAGATGGAAAGATTGAAAACCAAGTTTCTGAGTATGAAGATGACAGAAAGGATGACGATTGATGAGGTTTTCAGAGATTTCACATCTAAGCGAAGGTTTGTTCAACAGTGGGTACCGACTGAAAAGGAGAAGATTCAGCATTTTATGCGGGTGATTAAGCCAGAATATAGAACAGTTGCGAGATTTGCAACCACATTGGCACAGGCTCATGAGATGGCGAAGATTACTGAAGGTGATATCATGGAAGCGAAAAGAGAAAGTTCAAAAAGTGGATCTTTTGGAGGTAAATTAGAAGGTCAATCGGGTGGACAGTCAAATCAGCAGTCGAGTAAGCAATCCGGTTTTCGTGGTAAAAGTCAGGCGGGTTTAAACAGAAAGTTAAGTCTGGTATTAGTGGATCAGGTTCAACTCAGTCTGGGTGGTGTAATGTTTGTAAGTCAACCCATACCGGTCCGTGTTCTCCAATGACCAGAAGGTGTTTGAAATGTGGAGTGTTAGGTCATGAATCAACAGCTTGTTCACTTAAGTCTAATATTTGTTGGAGTTGCCATCAGGAGGGGCATAGATCAGCGAATTGTCCATCTGCGTCAAGAGCCGGTTCTGGGGCAGGGTCAGGGGCGAGGTCATTCACTTCTGGGGGATCTTCTGCTTCTACTGCCGGGAAGAAGAGAAAGAATCCTCCAACAGCAGAGGCAAGGGCATTTCAGATGACGGTAGATGCTGCAACCACTACTGATGACGTCATTACCGGTATGTTCTTAGTTAATTCCTTGCCAGCTTGTGTGTTATTTGATTCTAGAGGGAATCGATCTTTTATGTCCTTAGGCTTCTGTAATAAGTTGAAGTTGCCTGTTAGGATGTTAGATGAGCCTTTGGGGATAGAAGTAGCTGATGGTAAAATGGTTCCATGCACATCATCTGTGTCAGGAATTACCATCGAAATCGACGGCCATTCCTTCCCTTTAACTTGTTTGCTGATGCCTATACCTAGCTTTGATGTAGTCATAGGTATGAATTGGTTAAGAGCTAATAGGGCTAATATTAAGTGTGATTAGAAGATGATTTCTTTCCGTTTGGCCGACGGATCCCAAGTGATAGCTAGGGGAGAGCGCAGTAGATTTAACTTTCCTATGGTTTCCCTAATGAAAGCTCAGAAGGCAATAACGAAAGGGTGTGATTCATTCTTAGTCTACGTGATTGATGTTAAGAAAGAGAAGAAGCAGGTTACCGATATTCCCATTGTGTCAGAATTTCCAGAAGTATTTCCAGATGATTTACCAGGGTTACCTCCAGTATGTGAAGTAGAGTATAAAATTGATTTGGTTCCAGGTGCTACGCCAGTTGCAAAAGCTCCTTACAGATTAGCTCCATCAGAAATTCGAGAAATGATGTCTCAAATTCAGGAACTGTTAGATAAGGGGTTTATCCGACCAAGTTCTTCACGTGGGGTGCTCCTGTGCTGTTTGTGAAAAAGAAAGATGGGTCGCTACGTATGTGTATAGATTATCGCGACTTAAATAAGAGAACAATAAAGAATAAGTATCTGATACCGAGAATAGATGATTTATTCGATCAGTTACAGGGTGCTTCCTACTTTTCAAAGATTGATTTACGTTCAGGGTATCATCAGGTACGTGTTGCAGAGAAAGATATACCAAAAACTGCATTCAGACCTAGATATGGTCATTACGAATTTTTAGTTATGCCATTTGGGTTAACAAACGCGCCAGCAGTGTTTATAGATCTCATGAACAGGGTATGTCGTCAGTATCTTGACAAGTTTGTGATTGTCTTCATAGATGATATCTTGATATATTCGAAAATCGAGAAAGATCATGCTACACATTTGAGATTGGTATTAGAACTTCTAAAACAGGAACAGTTATATGCCAAGTTTTCTAAGTGTGAATTTTGGTTGCGCGAAGTACAGTTTCTAGGTCATGTGATTTGTGAACAGGGTATTAAAGTGGATCAGTCTAAGATAGAGGCCGTAATGAATTGGAACTCACCGAAAACACCGACAGAAATTAAGAGTTTTCTGGGTTTAGCAGGTTATTACCGCCGATTTATCAAAGACTTCTCTAAAATAGCAGGTCCGTGGAATAAGTTAACTAGAAAAGATGTAGCCTTTCGATGGATTGATGAACAAGAAAAGGCTTTTCAGACTCTCAAATAGTTGTTATGTCAAGTGCCAGTTTTAGCTTTACCAGAGGCAACAGAAGATTTCGTGGTTTATTGTGATGCGTCACATGCAGGTCTGGGTTGTGTTTTGATGCAGAGAAATAAAGTTATAGCGTATGCTTCACGACAGTTGAAGAATCATGAACGAAACTACCCTACTCACGATTTAGAGTTAACTGCCGTTGTGTTTGCTTTGAAGCTTTGGAGACATTATTTGTATGGTACACATTGTGAAATCTATACAGATCATAAGAGTCTTCAATATATCTTTTCCCAGAAAGAATTAAATATGCATCAACGTCGATGTTTAGAATTGATTAAAGACTACGATTGTGAGATTAAGTACTATCCGGGTAAAGCAAATGTGGTCGCAGATGCTCTGAGTCGCAAGAAAACCATCGAAAATGTTAGATTTATGAGAATTAAAATAGTTTCAGACTTGATTGATCGATTGAAAACCGTTCAGTTAGTAGCTTTGGATGACGAAAACCTAAAGACTGAACAAATGACTAAAAGAAAATTTGACCTATGCAATGATTCTAGAGGATTAAAGACCTATAATGACCGAATTTGGGTGCATATGCTTGGAGATTTGAGGGATTTAATCCTTACTGAAGCGCATAAATCGAGATTATCAGTGCATCCAGGTAGTACAAAGATGTATAGAGACTTGAAAACATTGTATTGGTGGCCGACAATGAAGACAGATGTTGCAAATTTTGTCGAAAAATGTCATATTTGTGCACAAGTTAAGGCAGAACATCAGAAACCGTATGGATCTCTAAGACAGTTAGAAATTCCTCAGTGGAAATGGGATCATATAACGATGGATTTTGTAACCAAGTTACCCCGAACCCAGAAAGGACACGACATGATCTGGGTGATTGTGGATCGTTTAACAAAGAGTGCTCACTTTTTAGCTACTCGTGAAACAGCTTCGTTAAGTAATTTGGCAGAATTATACTTGAAAGAGATCGTTAGTCGACATGGTATACCGTTGTCAATAGTTTCCGATAGAGATACTAGGTTTGTATCGAACTTCTGGAATAGTTTACAACAGAATTTGGGTACACGTATGAATCTAAGTACAACATATCATCCACAGACAGATGGTCAGAGTGAACGGACGATTCAGACATTAGAAGACATGTTGAGAGCGTGTGTCTTAGAATATGGTGGTTCTTGGAATTCACATCTTCCATTGATAGAGTTTGCTTACAACAATTCATATCATTCGAGTATCGAAATGCCACCGTATGAAATGTTATATGGTCGAAAATGCAGAATTCCAACGTGTTGGTTAGAAGCGGGTGAGAAACAATTTGCATGTCCTGAAATTGTTCAGATAACTGCAGAAAAGGTTGAAATTGCACGTGAGAAGTTAAAAGCAGCCAGAGACCGACAAAAGATGTATGCTAATCTGCGCAGACGTCCAGTGACATTTAATGTAGGTGATCGTGTTTATCTGAAAGTTTCGCCATGGAAAGGGGTGATCAGATTTGGTAAACGTGGTAAACTAGCACCGAGGTTTATTGGGCCATTTTCGATCAAAGAAATTTTGAATGATCAGACTGGTGTTTTAGATCTTCCATCAGAGTTAGCAGGAATACACAACACGTTCAACGTGTGCTATCTGAGAAAGTTCAAAGTGGATGAGGGAAGTCAGATTCTTCCATTGAAAGATTTGAAAGTCGACTTGACTAAGAAACTAGTAGAAGAGCCGGTTAGAATAGCGGACAAGAAAGTCACAAAGTTAAGAAAGAAACAGATTCCAATGGTGTTAGTGGAGTGGCGGCACAGTTTAGGTTTAAACCTAACGTGGGAAACCGAGGAGTTAATGAGGGCGCGCTATCCCCAGTTGTTTGACCTTGACCAGATTCCGAGGACGGAATCTTCTTAAGGGGGTAGATTTGTAACA
The DNA here is from genome assembly GCF_046630445.1 of Rutidosis leptorrhynchoides. NCBI lineage: Eukaryota > Viridiplantae > Streptophyta > Magnoliopsida > Asterales > Asteraceae > Rutidosis > Rutidosis leptorrhynchoides. The sequence continues at coordinate 596,598,781 of NC_092334.1, forward strand.
TCCTCAATCGGGCCTAGATGTAAGATTACTAGATTGACCTTAAGTTAGTATTGTGTTATTACATGCTTTTATTTTTATTTAATATTTATTATTATTTAATGATGTGGTTAGGACCAGTTTGTGACAAGGGTCACAGAACATGTTTGTTTATTTAATTTGGACTCCGTTTGGGTTGCCTAATGACGTACGAAAGATATCAGATAACTGATAAATACTCGTGTGTTGCACAGTGTGGAATTTTAACCCACTTTAGATGGCTAGTGCTGTTCACTTTCTTGCTTTTTACAGACTCTTCCCAAACACACCCGTTCTTCATCTTCCTCACCTACAATAAAACCCTAATCCTTAATCTTTAGCTAGAGCTCAAATTGTTCATATCTTTTTGTTCCTTGTGATTCACTGATTCGTTTAAGGTAAGGATCACAAGCTTCCATGCTCTAATCTTTGAGAAATTTAAGGTTTTGTGTTAGTTTTCATAAAAGTGTAAATTTGTGTCAAAACAAGTGATTTAAGTATTGTTATTGTCAAATTGTTGTGGGTTTTGAGTCTATAACAAGTAGTGAATAAGTTGTGGTTGATTTTGGTGTTTAAAACTGTAACACCCCGTTTTCCCCGTACATGACTTATAGGTGTATTGTGTATGTACGATAGGCGTATGAAGGGTTCGGGACATGTTCGGGTGTTGAGGTCTTGTATGCAAGAAAATGACTCAGATCACGCCGTGTGTCGCGGCGAGACAAATGAGGCCGCGGCGCGGCAATCAACTAGAATTCAGATCAGAAAATATGGTAAAGAAGGCACCAGATTCAGGCAAAGGTCGCGGCGCGACCATTAATGCAGCGGCGCGGCATACTGCACGAACTGGCACCAGATTCTTGTAATTTCAAATGAAGTTCAAGGGTAATTTGGTCTTTTCACGTTTGAGCCAGATTTGAGGATTTAACCTCATCCATTCATTTCATTTCTTATTTTCTTTTCCTTTTTCTTTCATTTTCTCCCAAGAAACTCAAATACCCCAAGTGATTCAAGTGGGATTTTGGAAAGGAAGAAGCGGGTTTTGATCTTTGGCGTAGTTGACAAGTTTGTTCCCCTCGTTCTTAGCTTCAAGGTGATACTAGTGGTAAGCTCTAACTCCGAATTTCGTTTCGTGTTCATCATTCAATTTTGGGGCTTTTGATTGTATGATTCATAAATGGAACCCATTTAGTTGTTAATTGAAGATTAACACCATGATTCGGGTTTATAAGTGTTAAAGGCGGGTTTTGGGTTGGTTAATGATTTAACCATGATTAAGACTTGTAAATGGTGTATAATCACTAGTATTAGTGATTATTGATGATTTGGAGACCTTTAGGGTTCTTGTGGTTGACAAATTTTGACTAGAGTCAAAATTAGGGTTTGTTGATGATTATGACCCGAATGTCGATTCGAAGAGGTTTATAAACTTAAAATGGATTAAGTTGAAGTATAAAACCGAGTTAAATATATTTTGGTGTCAAAACTTGTAATTGGTGAGATTTTGACTTTATGGGTCAAAATTAGGGTTTATGGGCGATTTTGAGAACGATAAGTGTTTAACACTTGTGTTCGGGTTTAATTGGCATATTAGGACCATTATCACTTGTGTCAGTGATTATTGGTTAGTTTGGGCAAGGTTTGTGCTTGGAAGTGCATTTGGGTCGAAATTGCACTAAGGGTCGAATTGGGTTGGTTTGTAAATCCATCCTAATTGTGTTGTGGTATTTATGATAATGGAATAGGTACATTCCTTCGGCGAGTTACGAATTATTCAGAAGCGTTCATCAAGGCGACAAGGTGAGTGTTAATATCCTATGTGCATATGTATGTGTAGGATAGGTGTTGGTCGGGTGAAGTGGTTCTCAGTTATAGAGCTCACTTCACATATAGGTGGATTGATGGACTTGTGTATAGGTCCAATTGGCACGGTTGTGCGTTTTGTTGGCCACCTTTGACGAGGTGCACACTTTGTGTACGTTATCACAGGGGCGGGTGATGTGGATTATATAACCCTAATGGATAAGGGTTAATATTGTGAGTGGAATAATTATGCTTTCATGTTTATGGCATATTTGTTTGTGGATGTGATGGTATCATCGAGTGTGAACCACGAGCCGGTAGCACTATAAAAATAGATGTGAACCACGAGCCGGTAGCATCGAGTGTGAACCACGAGCCGGTAGCACTATAAAAATAGATGTGAACCACGAGCCGGTAGCATCGAGTGTGAACCACGAGCCGGTAGCACTATAAAACGAGGCGTGAACCACGAGCCGGTAGCGTCGAAGTGTGAACCACGAGCCGGTAGCACTATAAAAGAGTATGACTCAAATGCGTATGGTGTGAACCATATTGTGTATGTGATTGTTTAACATGTTAAATATTGTATACGTATAATGTTGTATTGTCATGATGTAGCTAACCCTCCGGGTGTAGCTTATTGGCGTTGTTCACATCGTCGTTGGTCAACTTATACTTTGTTGATATCTTTAGCTTGTTGCTTAGAGATCGTACGGTATGCTTAGGGTAGTTTCCTTATACATGGATGCTTCGGTATGCGGAATTTGATATTTGTGTGGTGTGTCCATTTTATACATACATATGTATGTAGTATATTATCATTCACTAAGCGTTAGCTTACCCTCTAGTTGTTGATATTTTTATAGGTTCGCATGCTTGGTGGCTCGGGTAAGCTTGGGGATTTAGAGATCTTGGCTAGGTTGCTTAGAAGATCTTGATTTTGTACTCGATTAGGATTTGGGTAGCGTAGTCCCAAATCACCATGCTCGGTTTGTTGGAAACTAAACTAGTCGGGCCGTGTATGTCCGTTTGCACAATTAACTAATGTATTAAATGTTTTAAGGTTATTAAACCTTCTATTGTAATTAAAGATGTTTATGGAAAAACAATTGGGACCTAAAGTATTATTTAACGCGTATTAAAAGGAAAAAATTTTATGGGCCGGTTTAATACGGGTTGGGTTGTTTCAAGTGGTATCAGAGCATGGTCTAAGGGATTTAGGCGACTTGAGATAGGTGCCTAGACTTAGATTTTGTGTGTACTTATTTGTTGCAGGACTTGTAGGAGTACGGGTCGGAATGGGAACTTGGTTAGTGCCATAGCGTGTAGGTGAACTAACTAGGATTGTGACTTGTGTTATGATATTACTTCTTGCGTGTGTTTTATCGCGTAGGATTTTTGTTGTGTTTTGTTATTGTTTGCGTTGCGAATATCATCGAGAAAGATAGTCGTTGTACTAACAAGTTGATACGGCGTGTGTGCGTAATAAGGACTTGCAAACCTTATTACGGGTGCAAATCGTGTCTAGCAAGTGATGTACGACGAGTGTTTAACAAGATGGACCGGTGTGGAGCGTGTTATTTTATACGTTCGTGGACTAATCGTTTTGCATTCTTTAGAATGACGACGTGAAACGAGATCGAGACGAATGACGAGGAGTTTAACTCTAGAGTTGCGGCCGCCGTTGCGGAGCAAATGAGTGCGTTTCGAGAAGAAATGGATAGGAAGTATTCCGAATTTCGGGGTAGTAGTGAAATGGAGCGTTGTTTTAAGAGCTTCATGAGGACTAAACCCCCGATGTATGACGGGAAACCGGATCCTTTGGTAAGCACAACTTGGATTTCGGATGTCGAAGGGTGTTTTTGTACTATTGAATGCCCTTCTGAGAAGAAGACGAGACTCGCTACTAGTTTGTTGCGGGGTTGGGCCAAGGATTGGTTGAATGGTAGGATTGATCTTGTCGGTGGTGAACCGTTTATGGCGTTATCGTGGGATGGGTTTAAGAAGGAATTCTTCAAGGAGTTCCGTACTTCAGCCGATTTGTCAGAAATACGTAATGAGTTGCGAAATTTGCAACAGGGTTCTATGGATTTGAATAATCTCAAGACGACCTTTATGGCGAAGGCTCATTTTTGCCCGGAGTATTTGGGGAATGATAATTTGTTGATGCAAGATTTCTATCGAACCTTGAATGATGACTTGAAGAATAAGATTAGCCGGGGTCAAGCGAAATCGTTTGCGGAATTATTCAATTTGGCTAGAGGTTTCGAGTCGTATTCACGATCGAAGATGAGTGAACCTTCAAGTGAGAGAAGGGTTGTTTCGTATGGTGCTCCGAGTAAGAGGACTAAGGGTCCGAGTGTGAGCACGGGTGGTACGCGGACGGGTATACCGGATTCTAGTACGTCTCAATGTTACAATTGTGGCGTGAGGGGTCACAAGTCTTGGGAATGTTCGGTACCAAAGGGTGATGGCATGGTGTGTTGACATCGTAAGTCGGAATGTCCCAAGTTAGCGGGGACGGGTGCGGCAAGGAGACGTTAAGGTACGTTTCATTTTAATAAATATGTCCTTTGATTATTTATTATGCGCCGTTGAGTTTGAGTTTATTAAATGCATTGTGTTGTGCATGTTGTTGTTATGGGTGACATTCCTAATGGAAGTACCCTATGGTGACGTTTGATTGTCAGGCGAAGGGCGTAAGACTTGGTGCAACCAAGCATTCCTTAGTATTTGAGAAATGTTTCTACCAAGCCATGGAAATGGGTTTTGGTGTTCGATTGTTAAGCGCGTGTTCGCTTGTATGTTGGACTTGATGAACCATGAGGTTCGACGAGTAGGATGAAACCCTTGAAATTGAGTGTTTTGGATCTCGATGTACGTTGGTAAAGGAGTCTACGTGACGCGACATTAGGTGCCTCTTTTATACCTACTAGCGTGGTGTTCGACTCCGATTAGGTTGTGGTTACATTGTACTTAGGGTACCGAAGTGAAACCCTTAGGTACATGAGTGACAAGGTGGAAGTTGACAAACTAAATCAATTTGATGATTGCGAGGGATTTGGGTTGTGTAATTGGTGGTACACTTTTCGTTCAAAGTGTTTAAGGATAGGTTAAGATCCTTGGTATGCTCAAGGTTGGAGCAAGAGATGGTGATAGGTCATGTGAACCTAATTGTTGGTAAAGTCTACCTTTGGTAGCATTGTACAGTTGTACGAGGTGCGGATATGGAACGTAGTTCCAAGTGGGGGAGTTACACTTCCACCCGAGGAAGTTTTAGTGTGAGATTTCGGATGATGCTTTTGGTAGATCCGGAAAATGTTGTCGAGACCTAGTTTTGGTCGATTTAGGGTAGAGTACAATTTCGGATAAATTGTACTTATGGTTTGGATTTGAATTACCACCAAGGTGGTAATGCGGTAAATCTCGTTTGAGAGATAATGGACGTGTTTAGCGAGCAAGGTGAAATCCTTCTGTTAAGGGAGGTGTGTGTCGGATTCTCTTCTAGAGAATCATTGTTTTTGTACCTATGTTTGATATAGGTGGTTCTTGCTCGATTGTGTGGATGGTTAGTGGTATCCGTTAGGGTTCACTATAGTGTAGCAGAGCGCGATGTTACGCTACTCGTTGTTCGAGGCCAAAAGGGCGTTGATTGGTGAAGCATGACCTTTAGGGTCCGCTGACTCCATCATGGTTATTGATTGGTGGAACATGACCTTTAGGGTCCGCTGACTTCATCATGGTATTGTTGATTGGTGAAGCATGACCTTCGGGGTCCGCTGACTTCATCATGGGAGTAGTGATATATCGGTGAAGCATGACCGTTGACGGGGTCCGCTGACTTCATCCGGTGTTGAGTGATCTATCGGTTGTTTTATACACCGATGGTGGGGTCGTGAGGATCATGTTGCGTGATTAGTGATGTGATAGCCGTGTTTCGCTCACATTGAAATGTCCCGTTCTTATTGATTAAAAACGTTCCATATTAATTGATTTCGTTGCGAGGTTTTGACCTCTATATGAGACGTTTTTCAAAGACTGCATTCATTTTAAAACAAACCATAACCTTTATTTCATCAATAAAGGTTTAAAAAGCTTTACGTAGATTATCAAATAATGATAATCTAAAATATCCTGTTTACACACGACCATTTCATAATGGTTTACAATACAAATATGTTACAACAAAATAAGTTTCTTGAATGCAGTTTTTACACAATATCATACAAGCATGGACTCCAAATCTCGTCCTTATTTAAGTATGCGACAGCGGAAGCTCTTAATAATCACCTGAGAATAAACATGCTTAAAACGTCAACAAAAATGTTGGTGAGTTATAGGTTTAACCTATATATATCAAATCGTAACAATAGACCACAAGATTTCATATTTCAATACACATCCCATACATAGAGATAAAAATCATTCATATGGTGAACACCTGGTAACCGACAATAACAAGATGCATATATAAGAATATCCCCATCATTCCGGGACACCCTTCGGATATGATATAAATTTCGAAGTACTAAAGCATCCGGTACTTTGGATGGGGTTTGTTAGGCCCAATAGATCTATCTTTAGGATTCGCGTCAATTAGGGTGTCTGTTCCCTAATTCTTAGATTACCAGACTTAATAAAAAGGGGCATATTCGATTTCGATAATTCAACCATAGAATGTAGTTTCACGTACTTGTGTCTATTTTGTAAATCATTTATAAAACCTGCATGTATTCTCATCCCAAAAATATTAGATTTTAAAAGTGGGACTATAACTCACTTTCACAGATTTTTACTTCGTCGGGAAGTAAGACTTGGCCACTGGTTGATTCACGAACCTATAACAATATATACATATATATCAAAGTATGTTCAAAATATATTTACAACACTTTTAATATATTTTGATGTTTTAAGTTTATTAAGTCAGCTGTCCTCGTTAGTAACCTACAACTAGTTGTCCACAGCTAGATGTACAGAAATAAATCGATAAATATTATCTTGAATCAATCCACGACCCAGTGTATACGTATCTCAGTATTGATCACAACTCAAACTATATATATTTTGGAATCAACCTCAACCTTGTATAGCTAACTCCAACATTCACATATAGAGTGTCTATGGTTGTTCCGAAATATATATAGATGTGTCGACATGATAGGTCGAAACATTGTATACGTGTCTATGGTATCTCAAGATTACATAATATACAATACAAGTTGATTAAGTTATGGTTGGAATAGATTTGTTACCAATTTTCACGTAGCTAAAATGAGAAAAATTATCCAATCTGGTTTTACCCATAACTTCTTCATTTTAAATCCGTTTTGAGTGAATCAAATTGATATGGTTTCATATTGAACTCTATTTTATGAATCTAAACAGAAAAGTATAGGTTTATAGTCGGAAAAATAAGTTACAAGTCGTTTTTGTAAAGGTAGTCATTTCAGTCGAAAGAACGACGTCTAGATGACCATTTTAGAAAACATACTTCCACTTTGAGTTTAACCATAATTTTTGGATATAGTTTCATGTTCATAATAAAAATAATTTTCTCAGAATAACAACTTTTAAATCAAAGTTTATCATAGTTTTTAATTAACTAACCCAAAACAGCCCGCGGTGTAACTACGACGGCGTAAATCCGATTTTACGGTATTTTTCGTGTTTCCAGGTTTTAAATCATTAAGTTAGCATATCATATAGATATAGAACATGTGTTTAGTTGATTTTAAAAGTCAAGTTAGAAGGATTAACTTTTGTTTGCGAACAAGTTTAGAATTAACTAAACTATGTTCTAGTGATTACAAGTTTAAACCTTCGAATAAGATAGCTTTATATGTATGAATCGAATGATGTTATGAACATAATTACTACCTTAATTTCCTTGGATAAACCTACTGGAAAAGAGAAAAATGGATCTAGCTTCAATGGATCCTTGGATGGCTCGAAGTTCTTGAAGCAGAATCATGACACGAAAACAAGTTCAAGTAAGATCATCACTTGAAATAAGATTGTTATAGTTATAGAAATTGAACCAAAGTTTGAATATGATTATTACCTTGTATTAGAATGATAACCTACTGTAAGAAACAAAGATTTCTTGAGTTGGATGATCACCTTACAAGATTGGAAGTGAGCTAGCAAACTTGAAAGTATTCTTGATTTTATGAAACTAGAACTTTTGAAATTTATGAAGAACACTTAGAACTTGAAGATAGAACTTGAGAGAGATCAATTAGATGAAGAAAATTGAAGAATGAAAGTGTTTGTAGGTGTTTTTGGTCGTTGGTGTATGGATTAGATATAAAGGATATGTAATTTTGTTTTCATGTAAATAAGTCATGAATGATTACTCATATTTTTGTAATTTTATGAGATATTTCATGCTAGTTGCCAAATGATGGTTCCCACATGTGTTAGGTGACTCACATGGGCTGCTAATAGCTGATCATTGGAGTGTATATACCAATAGTACATACATCTAAAAGCTGTGTATTGTACGAGTACGAATACGGGTGCATACGAGTAGAATTGTTGATGAAACTGAACGAGGATGTAATTGTAAGCATTTTTGTTAAGTAGAAGTATTTTGATAAGTGTATTGAAGTCTTTCAAAAGTGTATAAATACATATTAAAACACTACATGTATATACATTTTAACTGAGTCGTTAAGTCATCGTTAGTCGTTACATGTAAGTGTTGTTTTGAAACCTTTAGGTTAACGATCTTGTTAAATGTTATTAACCCAATGTTTATAATATCAAATGAGATTTTAAATTATTATATTATCATGATATTATCATGTATGAATATCTCTTAATATGATATATATACATTAAATGTCTTTACAACGATAATCGTTACATATATGTCTCGTTTAAAAATCATTAAATTGGTAGTCTTGTTTTTACATATGTAGTTCATTGTTAATATACTTTATGATATGTTTTCTTATCATAGTATCATGTTAACTATATATATATATCCATATATATGTCATCATATAGTTTTTACAAGTTTTAACGTTCGTGAATCACCGATCAACTTGGGTGGTCAATTGTCTATATGAAACATATTTCAATTAATCAAGTCTTAACAAGTTTGTACCTACCCGTTAAATAAATTTCGTCCCGAAATTTTAAGCTGTTGAAGGTGTTGACGAATCTTCTGAAAATAGATGCGGGTATTTCTTCTTCATCTGATCTTCACGCTCCCAGGTGAACTCGGGTCCTCTACGAGCATTCCATCGAACCTTAACAATTGGTATCTTGTTTTGCTTAAGTCTTTTAACCTCACGATCCATTATTTCGACGGGTTCTTCGATGAATTGAAGTTTTTCGTTGATTTGGATTTCATCTAACGGAATAGTGAGATCTTCTTTAGCAAAACATTTCTTTAAATTCGAGACGTGGAAAGTGTTATGTACAGCCGCGAGTTGTTGAGGTAACTCTAGTCGGTAAGCTACTGGTCCGACACGATCAATAATCTTGAATGGTCCAATATACCTTGGATTTAATTTTCCTCGTTTACCAAATCGAACAACGCCTTTCCAAGGTGCAACTTTAAGCATGACCATCTCTCCAATTTCAAATTCTATATCTTTTCTTTTAATGTCAGCGTAGCTCTTTTGTCGACTTTGGGCGGTTTTCAACCGTTGTTGAATTTGGATGATCTTCTCGGTAGTTTCTTGTATAATCTCCGGACCCGTAATCTGTCTATCCCCCACTTCACTCCAATAAATCGGAGACCTGCACTTTCTACCATAAAGTGCTTCAAACGGCACCATCTCAATGCTTGAATGGTAGCTGTTGTTGTAGGAAAATTCTGCTAATGGTAGATGTCGATCCCAACTGTTTCCGAAATCAATAACACATGCTCGTAGCATGTCTTCAAGCGTTTGTATCGTCCTTTCGCTCTGCCCATCAGTTTGTGGATGATAGGCAGTACTCATGTCTAGACGAGTTCCTAATGCTTGCTGTAATGTCTGCCAGAATCTTGAAATAAATCTGCCATCCCTATCAGAGATAATAGAGATTGGTATTCCATGTCTGGAGACGACTTCCTTCAAATACAGTCGTGCTAACTTCTCCATCTTGTCATCTTCTCTTATTGGTAGGAAGTGTGCTGATTTGGTGAGACGATCAACTATTACCCAAATAGTATCAAAACCACTTGCAGTCCTTGGCAATTTAGTGATGAAATCCATGGTAATGTTTTCCCATTTCCATTCCGGGATTTCGGGTTGTTGAAGTAGACCTGATGGTTTCTGATGCTCAGCTTTGACCTTAGAACACGTCAAACATTCTCCTACGTATTTAGCAACATCGGCTTTCATACCCGGCCACCAAAAATGTTTCTTGAGATCCTTGTACATCTTCCCCGTTCCAGGATGTATTGAGTATCTGGTTTTATGAGCTTCTCTAAGTACCATTTCTCTCATATCTCCAAATTTTGGTACCCAAATCCTTTCAGCCCTATACCGGGTTCCGTCTTCCCGAATATTAAGATGCTTCTCCGATCCTTTGGGTATTTCATCCTTTAAATTTCCCTCTTTTAAAACTCCTTGTTGCGCCTCCTTTATTTGAGTAGTAATGTTATTATGAATCATTATATTCATAGATTTTACTCGAATGGGTTCTCTGTCCTTCCTGCTCAAGGCATCGGCTACCACATTTGCCTTCCCCGGGTGGTAACGAATCTCAAAGTCGTAATCATTCAATAATTCAATCCACCTACGCTGCCTCATATTCAGTTGTTTCTGATTAAGTATGTGTTGAAGACTTTTGTGGTCAGTATATATAATAATTTTGACCCCATATAAGTAGTGCCTCCAAGTCTTTAATGCAAAAACAACCGCGCCTAATTCCAAATCATGCGTCGTATAATTTTGTTCGTGAATCTTCAATTGTCTAGACGCATAAACAATCACCTTCGTTCGTTGCATTAATACACAACCGAGACCTTGGTTTGATGCGTCACAATAAATCACAAAATCATCATTCCCTTCAGGCAATGACAATATAAGTGCCGTAGTTAGCTTTTTCTTCAATAACTGAAACGCTTTCTCTTGTTCATCATTCCATTCAAATTTCTTCCCTTTATGCGTTAATGCAGTCAAGGGTTTTGCTATTCTGGAAAAGTCTTGGATGAACCTTCTGTAGTAACCAGCTAGTCCTAAAAACTGGCGTATGTGTTTCGGAGTTTTCGGGGTTTCCCACTTTTCAATAGTTTCTATCTTTGCCGGATCCACCTTAATACCTTCTTTGTTCACTATGTGACCGAGGAATTGAACTTCTTCCAACCAAAATGCACACTTTGAAAACTTAGCGTACAATTCTTCCTTCCTCAATACTTCTAACACCTTTCTCAAATGTTCACCGTGTTCTTGGTCATTCTTTGAGTAAATAAGTATGTCATCAATGAAAACAATGACAAACTTGTCAAGGTATGGTCCACACACTCGGTTCATAAGGTCCATGAACACAGCTGGTGCATTAGTTAAACCAAACGGCATGACCATAAACTCGTAATGACCGTAACGTGTTCTGAAAGCAGTCTTTGGAATATCATCTTCTTTCACCCGCATTTGATGATACCCGGAATGTAAGTCAATCTTTGAATAAACAGACGAGCCTTGTAGTTGATCAAATAAGTCGTCGATTCTCGGTTGTGGGTAGCGGTTCTTGATGGTAAGTTTGTTCAACTCTCGGTAGTCGATACACAACCTGAATGTACCATCTTTCTTCTTGACAAACAAAACAGGAGCTCCCCACGGTGATGTGCTTGGTCGAATGAAACCACGCTCTAAAAGTTCTTGTAATTGGCTTTGCAGTTCTTTCATCTCGCTGGGTGCGAGTCTGTAAGGAGCACGAGCTATTGGTGCAGCTCCTGGTACAAGATCTATTTGAAATTCAACGGATCGATGTGGGGGTAATCCCGGTAATTCTTTCGGAAATACATCGGGAAATTCTTTTGCAATGGGAACATCATTGATGCTCTTTTCTTCAGTTTGTACTTTCTCGACGTGTGCTAGAACAGCATAGCAACCTTTTCTTATTAGTTTTTGTGCCTTCAAATTACTAATAAGATGTAGCTTCGTGTTGCCCTTTTCTCCGTACACCATTAAGGGTTTTCCTTTTTCTCGTATAATGCGAATTGCATTTTTGTAACAAACGATCTCTGCTTTCACTTCTTTCAACCAGTCCATACCGATTATCACATCAAAACTCCCTAACTCTACTGGTATCAAATCAATCTTAAATGTTTCGCTAACCAGTTTAATTTCTCGATTCCGACATATATTATCTGCTGAAATTAATTTACCATTTGCTAATTCGAGTAAAAATTTACTATCCAAAGGCGTCAATAGACAACTTAATTTAGCACAAAAATCTCTACTCATATAGCTTCTATCCGCACCCGAATCAAATAAAACGTAAGTAGATTTATTGTCAATAAGAAACGTACCCGTAACAAGCTCCGGGTCTTCCTGTGCCTCTACCGCATTAATATTGAAAACTCTTCCACGGCCTTGTCCATTCGTGTTCTCCTGGTTCGGGCAATTTCTAATAATGTGGCCTGGTTTTCCACATTTATAACAAACTACATTGGCATAACTTGCTCCGACACTACTTGCTCCGCCATTACTCATTCCGACACCATTTGTTCCTTTCATTCTATTAACCCCTGGTCCGTAGACCTCACACTTCGCCGCGCTATGACCATTTCTTTTACACTTTTTGCAAAATTTGGTGCAGAACCCCGAGTGATTCTTTTCACACCTTTGGCATAGCTGCTTCTGATTGTTGTTGTTGTTGCGGTTATTATTGTTGTTGGGATGATTGTTGTAGTTGCTGTTGTTGTTGTTGTTGTTGTTGTTGTTGTTGGGCCGTTTGTTGTGGTTGCGATTGATGTTGCGATTGTTGGGATAATTGTTGCGATTATTGTTGTAATTGCTGTTGTTGTTGTATTGGTGATTCTTATCACCGTTTTCCTCCCACTTTCTTTTGACTTGCTTCACATTGGCCTCTTCAGCAGTCTGTTCTTTAATTCTTTCTTCAATCTGGTTCACTAGTTTGTGAGCCATTCTACATGCCTGTTGTATGGAGGCGGGCTCGTGTGAACTTATATCTTCTTGGATTCTTTCCGGTAATCCTTTCACAAACGTGTCGATCTTCTCTTCCTCATCTTCGAATGCTCCCGGACACAATAGGCACAATTCTGTGAATCGTCTTTCGTACGTGGTAATATCAAATCCTTGGGTTCGTAACCCTCTAAGTTCTGTCTTGAGCTTATTGACCTCGGTTCTGGGACAGTACTTCTCGTTCATCAAGTGCTTGAATGCTGACCACGGTAGTGCGTACGCATCATCTTGTCCCACTTGCTCTAGATAGGTATTCCACCATGTTAACGCAGAACCTGTGAAGGTATGCGTAGCGTACTTCACTTTGTCCTCTTCAGTACACTTACTTATGGCAAACACCGATTCAACCTTCTCGGTCCACCGTTTCAATCCGATCGGTCCTTCGGTTCCATCAAATTCCAAAGGTTTGCAGGTAGTGAATTCTTTGTAGGTGCATCCTACACGATTTCCTGTACTGCCAGATCCAAGGTTATTGTTGGTATGTAGCGCAGCCTGTACTGCGGCTATGTTTGAAGCTAGAAAAGTACGGAATTCCTCTTCATTCATATTCACGGTGTGTCGAGTAGTCGGTGCCATTTCCTTCAAAATAGTCAAATGGAACAAGTTAATCATACAGAATATTAAAAGTAGTTAATAGTATTTCGTAGCAAAATATGAACTCATTTATAAAAGCTTTTTCTTCATATTAGCGTTTTATAAGTTTAAATTCGGGTAGTACCTACCCGTTAAGTTCATACTTAGTAGCTAATATACAATTCAACTACTACAATTCTATATGAAAAACTGATTATAATAATATTTCGCGTTCAAACTTTTATACAATATTTTTCAAACTTACAATACCGCTTATTTTACATAAAGCATGAAATATAGCACACAATAACTTTGATACAAGATAGTTGTGAAGACAATTCTAGCTAGTACACAAGTCGTTCAGCAAAGACAATAAAGACACGTAATTCATACGTCCAGAAACAAGTCATGCATTCTGGTTTTACTAGGACTACTTCCCATCCTTGGTCTTGTGCAACATAACCGTTATGGCCGTTGATAAGACAGCGTGTTGTAACGTCATCAAAGGGACGAGGGTTACGTAATGTCCAACAGTCCCGTAATAATCTAAAAACCTCATTTCTTACCCCAATTATCGACTCCGTCACTTGTGGAAACGTTTTGTTTAATAGTTGTAGCCCGATGTTCTTGTTCTCACTTTGGTGAGAAGCGAACATTACTAATCCGTAAGCATAACATGCTTCTTTATGTTGCATGTTAGCCGCTTTTTCTAAATCACGAAGTCCAATATTCGGATATATTGAGTCAAAATAATTTCTTAACCCGTTGCGTAAAATAGCATTTGGGTTCCCCGCAATATATGCGTCAAAGTAAACACATCGTAACTTATGGGTTTCCCAATGTGATATCCCCCATCTTTCAAACGAAAGTCTCTTATAAACCAAGACATTCTTGGAACGTTCTTCGAATGTCTTACAAACTGATCTCGCATTAAATAGTTGTGCCGAAGAATTCTGGCCGACTCTAGACAAGATTTCATCAATCATGTCTCCGGGTAGGTCTCTTAAAATATTGGGTTGTCTATCCATTTTGTGTTTTTAAACTGTAAAATAGACAAGAGTTAGATTCATAAAAAAATACTTATTAATACAAGCAATTTTTACATATATCATAAAGCATAAGAACACTATATTACATATATTACACCACACGAATACAACTATCTTATTCCGACTCGCTCGTTTCTTCTTCTTAGGTTTTGGTTCGTTTTGCCAAGTTTCTAGGGATATATGATGTTCCCCTAATACGAGCCGTCGTTGTCCACATTGGTTTAGAAAAACCTGGTGGTTTAGAGGTTCCCGGGTCATTGTTACAACTTAAGGACTTCGGGGGTTGACGATACATATAAAGTTCATCGGGGTTGGAATTAGATTTCTCTATTTTTATGCCCTTTCCCTTATTATTTTCTTTTGCCTTTTTAAATTCAGTTGGGGTAATTTCTATAACATCATCGGAATTCTCGTCGGAATCCGATTCATCGGAGAATTGGTAATCCTCCCAATATTTTGCTTCCTTGGCGGAAACACCATTGACCATAATTAACTTTGGTCGGTTGGTTGAGGATTTTCTTTTACTTAACCGTTTTATTATTTCCCCCACCGGTTCTATTTCTTTATCCGGTTCCGATTCTTCTTCCGGTTCCGATTCTTCTTCCGGTTCCGACTCTTCTTCCGGTTCCGACTCTTCTTCCGGTTCCTCTTCGGGAACTTGTGAATCAGTCCACAAATCATTCCAATTTACATTTGACTCTTCATTATTATTAGGTGAGTCAATGGGACTTGTTCTAGAGGTAGACATCTATCACATAATATCAAACACGTTAAGAGATTAATATATCACATAATATTCATATGTTAAAAATATATAGTTTCCAACAAAAATGTTAAGCAATCATTTTTAAAGAAAACACGGTCGAAGTCCAGACTCACTAATGCATCCTAACAAACTCGATAAGACACACTAATGCAAATTTTCTGGTTCTCTAAGACCAACGCTCTGATACCAACTGAAATGTCCCGTTCTTATTGATTAAAAACGTTCCATATTAATTGATTTCGTTGCGAGGTTTTGACCTCTATATGAGACGTTTTTCAAAGACTGCATTCATTTTAAAACAAACCATAACCTTTATTTCATCAATAAAGGTTTAAAAAGCTTTACGTAGATTATCAAATAATGATAATCTAAAATATCCTGTTTACACACGACCATTTCATAATGGTTTACAATACAAATATGTTACAACAAAATAAGTTTCTTGAATGCAGTTTTTACACAATATCATACAAGCATGGACTCCAAATCTCGTCCTTATTTAAGTATGCGACAGCGGAAGCTCTTAATAATCACCTGAGAATAAACATGCTTAAAACGTCAACAAAAATGTTGGTGAGTTATAGGTTTAACCTATATATATCAAATCGTAACAATAGACCACAAGATTTCATATTTCAATACACATCCCATACATAGAGATAAAAATCATTCATATGGTGAACACCTGGTAACCGACAATAACAAGATGCATATATAAGAATATCCCCATCATTCCGGGACACCCTTCGGATATGATATAAATTTCGAAGTACTAAAGCATCCGGTACTTTGGATGGGGTTTGTTAGGCCCAATAGATCTATCTTTAGGATTCGCGTCAATTAGGGTGTCTGTTCCCTAATTCTTAGATTACCAGACTTAATAAAAAGGGGCATATTCGATTTCGATAATTCAACCATAGAATGTAGTTTCACGTACTTGTGTCTATTTTGTAAATCATTTATAAAACCTGCATGTATTCTCATCCCAAAAATATTAGATTTTAAAAGTGGGACTATAACTCACTTTCACAGATTTTTACTTCGTCGGGAAGTAAGACTTGGCCACTGGTTGATTCACGAACCTATAACAATATATACATATATATCAAAGTATGTTCAAAATATATTTACAACACTTTTAATATATTTTGATGTTTTAAGTTTATTAAGTCAGCTGTCCTCGTTAGTAACCTACAACTAGTTGTCCACAGTTAGATGTACAGAAATAAATCGATAAATATTATCTTGAATCAATCCACGACCTAGTGTATACGTATCTCAGTATTGATCACAACTCAAACTATATATATTTTGGAATCAACCTCAACCCTGTATAGCTAACTCCAACATTCACATATATAGTGTCTATGGTTGTTCCGAAATATATATAGATGTGTCGACATGATAGGTCGAAACATTGTATACGTGTCTATGGTATCTCAAGATTACATAATATACAATACAAGTTGATTAAGTTATGGTTGGAATAGATTTGTTACCAATTTTCACGTAGCTAAAATGAGAAAAATTATCCAATCTGGTTTTACCCATAACTTCTTCATTTTAAATCCGTTTTGAGTGAATCAAATTGCTATGGTTTCATATTGAACTCTATTTTATGAATCTAAACAGAAAATTATAGGTTTATAGTCGGAAAAATAAGTTACAAGTCGTTTTTGTAAAGGTAGTCATTTCAGTCGAAAGAACGACGTCTAGATGACCATTTTAGAAAACATACTTCCACTTTGAGTTTAACCATAATTTTTGGATATAGTTTCATGTTCATAATAAAAATAATTTTCTCATAATAACAACTTTTAAATCAAAGTTTATCATAGTTTTTAATTAACTAACCCAAAACAGCCCGCGGTGTTACTACGACGGCGTAAATCCGATTTTACGGTGTTTTTCGTGTTTCCAGGTTTTAAATCATTAAGTTAGCATATCATATAGACATAGAACATGTGTTTAGTTGATTTTAAAAGTCAAGTTAGAAGGATTAACTTTTGTTTGCGAACAAGTTTAGAATTAACTAAACTATGTTCTAGTGATTACAAGTTTAAACCTTCGAATAAGATAGCTTTATATGTATGAATCGAATGATGTTATGAACATCATTACTACCTTAATTTCCTTGGATAAACCTACTGGAAAATAGAAAAATGGATCTAGCTTCAATGTATCCTTGGATGGCTCGAAGTTCTTGAAGCAGAATCATGACACGAAAACAAGTTCAAGTAAGATCATCACTTGAAATAAGATTGTTATAGTTATAGAAATTGAACCAAAGTTTGAATATGATTATTACCTTGTATTAGAATGATAACCTACTGTAAGAAACAAAGATTTCTTGAGTTGGATGATCACCTTACAAGATTGGAAGTGAGCTAGCAAACTTGAAAGTATTCTTGATTTTATGAAACTAGAACTTTTGAAATTTATGAAGAACACTTAGAACTTGAAGATAGAACTTGAGAGAGATCAATTAGATGAAGAAAATTGAAGAATGAAAGTGTTTGTAGGTGTTTTTGGTCGTTGGTGTATGGATTAGATATAAAGGATATGTAATTTTGTTTTCATGTAAATAAGTCATGAATGATTACTCATATTTTTGTAATTTTATGAGATATTTCATGCTAGTTGCCAAATGATAGTTCCCACATGTGTTAGGTGACTCACATGGGCTGCTAATAGCTGATCATTGGAGTGTATATACCAATAGTACATACATCTAAAAGCTGTGTATTGTACGAGTACGAATACGGGTGCATACGAGTAGAATTGTTGATGAAACTGAACGAGGATGTAATTGTAAGCATTTTTGTTAAGTAGAAGTATTTTGATAAGTGTATTGAAGTCTTTCAAAAGTGTATAAATACATATTAAAACACTACATGTATATACATTTTAACTGAGTCGTTAAGTCATCGTTAGTCGTTACATGTAAGTGTTGTTTTGAAACCTTTAGGTTAACGATCTTGTTAAATGTTGTTAACCCAATGTTTATAATATCAAATGAGATTTTAAATTATTATATTATCATGATATTATCATGTATGAATATCTCTTAATATGATATATATACATTAAATGTCTTTACAACGATAATCGTTACATATATGTCTCGTTTAAAAATCATTAAATTAGTAGTCTTGTTTTTACATATGTAGTTCATTGTTAATATACTTTATGATATGTTTTCTTATCATAGTATCATGTTAACTATATATATATATCCATATATATGTCATCATATAGTTTTTACAAGTTTTAACGTTCGTGAATCACCGATCAACTTGGGTGGTCAATTGTCTATATGAAACATATTTCAATTAATCAAGTCTTAACAAGTTTGATTGCTTAACATGTTGGAAACATTTAATCATTTAAATATCAATCTCAATTAATATATATAAACATGGAAAAGTTCGGGTCGCTACACACATGTTGTTACGGGTGTGACAATAGTCGATTTTGTACACCTTAGGATTAGCGTTGGCATAGTCGTTTTGGGCGCTTTTGGTTTTAGCCGTTGCTTATGATGTTACGGTAGTTGCGTATTGGTCGTATTGCGCACTACAAGGGATGTTTATTGATTGGTGTTATCCGTCAGGATTCGTTTGGTTCGGTCTTCATCGTTTCGGGTTGTTGACCTTAGGTTGAGACTTGGTTGTTTTTAGCGTCGTACTCGGTAAGGGTATGCTAAGGAATTGATATCTCGATATGAGATTGGTTGAGTTTTCCCGATGTGAGGGATTGAGTTAGTGCTAGTGCTCGAAATTATGGAATTTGATAAATTGCGGGTGATGATTTAGCTGTTAAGGGTAACTCTTTGAGAAGAATTGTCTAAGGGATCGTTGTAGACTTCAGTTGTTGCGTGTATTGTACGTCTCGGGATGCGATCAAGTGTGTAATTTGTCATTGGATTAACCATCGGGTTAGCGAATTTGTGGTAGAAGTCGGTTTGAAATGCATGTTCGACGACCATTGAGTTTGGGTCCGTTTGGGTTCGTGACTAGGATCACGAGGACGTGATTGAATCTAAGTGGGGGAGAGTTGTAACACCCCGTTTTACCCGTACATGACTTATAGGTGTATTGTGTATGTACAATAGGCGTATGAAGGGTTCGGGACATGTTCGGGTGTTGAGGTCTTGTATGCAAGAAAATGACTCAGATCACGCCGTGTGTCGTGGCGCGACAAATGAGGCCGCGGCGCGGCAATCAACTAGAATTCAGATCAGAAAGTGTGGTAAAGAAGGCACCAGACTCAGGCAAAGGTCGCGGCGCGACCATTAATGCCGCGGCGCGGCATACTGCACGAACTGGCACCAGATTCTTGTAATTTCAAATGAAGTTCAAGGGCAATTTGGTCTTTTCGCGTTTGAGCCAGATTTGAGGATTTAACCTCATCCATTCATTTCATTTCTTATTTTCTTTTCCTTTTTCTTTCATTTTCTCCCAAGAAACTCAAATACCCCAAGTGATTCAAGTGGGATTTTGGAAAGGAAGAAGCGGGTTTTGATCTTTGGCGTAGTTGACAAGTTTGTTCCCCTCGTCCTTAGCTTCAAGGTGATACTAGTGGTAAGCTCTAACTCCGAATTTCATTTCGTGTTCATCATTCAATTTTGGGGCTTTTGATTGTATGATTCATAAATGGAACCCATTTAGTTGTTAATTGAAGATTAACACCAAGATTCGGGTTTATAAGTGTTAAAGGCGGGTTTTGGGTTGGTTAATGATTTAACCATGATTAAGACTTGTAAATGGTGTATAATTACTAGTATTAGTGATTATTGATGATTTGGAGACCTTTAGGGTTCTTGTGGTTGACAAATTTTGACTAGAGTCAAAATTAGGGTTTGTTGATGATTATGACCCGAATGTCGATTCGATGAGGTTTATAAACTTAAAATGGATTAAGTTGAAGTATAAAACCGAGTTAAATATGTTTTGGTGTCAAAACTTGTAATTGGTGAGATTTTGACTTTATGGGTCAAAATTAGGGTTTATGGGCGATTTTGAGAACGATAAGTGTTTAACACTTGTGTTCGGGTTTAATTGGCATATTAGGACCATTATCACTTGTGTCAGTGATTATTGGTTAGTTTGGGCACGGTTTGTGCTTGGAAGTGCATTTGGGTCGAAAGTGCACTAAGGGTCGAATTGGGTTGGTTTGTAAATCCATCCTAATTGTGTTGTGGTATTTATGATAATGGAATATGTACATTCCTTCGGCGAGTTGCGGATTATTTGGAAGCGTTCATCAAGGCGACAAGGTGAGTGTTAATATCCTATGTGCATATGTATGTGTAGGATAGGTGCGGGTCGGGTGAAGTGGTTCTCAGTTATAGAGCTCACTTCACATATAGGTGGATTGATGGACTTATGTATAGGTCCAATTGGCACGATTTTGCGTTTGGTTGGCCACCTTTGACGAGGTGCACACTTTGTGTACGTTATCACAGGGGCGGGTGATGTGGATTATATAACCCTAATGGCGAAGGGTTAATATTGTGAGTGGAATAATTATGCGTTCATGTTTATGGCGTATTTGTTTGTGGATGTGATGGTAGCATCGAGTGTGAACCACGAGCCGGTAGCACTATAAAAATAGATGTGAACCACGAGCCTGTAGCATCGAGTGTGAACCACGAGCCGGTAGCACTATAAAAATAGATGTGAACCACGAGCCGGTAGCATCGAGTGTGAACCACGAGCCGGTAGCACTATAAAACGAGGCGTGAACCACGAGCCGGTAGCGTCAAAGTGTGAACCACGAGCCGGTAGCACTATAAAAGAGTATGACTCAAATGCGTATGGTGTGAACCACGAGCCGGTAGCACCATAGCGTTATGGTTAACCATATTGTGTTTGTGATTGTTTAGCATGTTAAATATTGTATACGTATAATGTTGTATTGTCGTGATGTAGCTAACCCTCAGGGTGTAGCTTATTGGCGTTGTTCACATCGTCGTTGGTGAACTTATACTTTGTTGATATCTTTAGCTTGTTGCTTAGAGATCGTACGGTATGCTTAGGGTAGTTGCCTTATACATGGATGCTTCGGTATGTGGTATTTGATATTTGTGTGGCGTGTCCATTTTATACATATATATATGTATGTAGTATATTATCATTCACTAAGCGTTAGCTTACCCTCTCGTTGTTGATATTTTTATAGGTTCGCATGCTTGGTGGCTCGGGTAAGCTTGGGGATTTAGAGATCTTGGCTAGGTTGTTTAGAAGATCTTGATTTTGTACTCAATTAGGATTTGGGTAGCGTAGTCCCAAATCACCATGCTCGGTTTGTTGGAAACTAAACTAGTCGGGTCGTGTATGTCCATTTGGACAATTAACTAATGTATTAAATGTTTTAAGGTTATTAAACCTTCTATTGTAATTAAAGATGTTTATGGAAAAACAATCGGGACCTAAAGTATTATTTAACGCGTATTAAAAGGAAAAATTTTTATGGGCCGGTTTAATACGGGTTGGGTTGTTTCAAAAACGATCTCTAGATTGAGATTTTAGGATTTCATCGTGAAGTCCGTAGCCTTTGTTCAGTTTCTGATGAAGATGAACACACTCGGCTGACTGTCGATCGACAGTCGACCGACTGAGGGTTGAACCGACCGACTGTTGAGTGAACCGACCGACTGAGATTTACCTTTGGCCGATTGATGTAATACCAAATGAATCGACCAACTGGGAAAGTCAGTCGACCGGTTGTGTCTACAGTCGACCGACTGTCAGAGTTAGTCGACCGACTGAGTGTCCAGGGCAGAATATTTTACCAAAGTGTTGATTTTTAGCCGTTATGCTGCCCGTTTGTATTTTGATGTTCAGGATGTAAATTTTGAAAGTGCATAAGTTTAGCGGACAGTTTTTGATACAAAAATATATATATTGTGTTATTTGATGTTAACGAACAGAAACTAACTTGTGTATATGTTTTTCTCAGGAGAAAGAGAAGGTTCAGTGATTAGATAGCTGAATACCTTCTCGTTTACTGGTATTTGGTGAGTGGGACTAAATGAAGAATATAGTATATAGAAGCATGTTATATTATGATTGCCATGCTTGTTAGATATACTTATTGATGTGGTTAGCTAGTACGTTGTGATGACTGGATGTTGGTTAATGCTCGTCTGCTGGAGCCCAGTGCGTCCCTATTGTGTGGTGGCCTCGGTAGGAGAGATCAACCTGCGGGTTGGGTTCCTCATGTGGTGGCCTAGACAATCGTGGTGTATATATATGTGAATGACGCGTCCGATGCGTGTGGATTATATATATACAACACGTCGGTGAAGGAACTTCTGGTAAGCCCCAGTCCGATCAACTGGTGGTTAATGGTTTGGCCGAGCCGCCAGAGTC
The DNA here is from genome assembly GCF_046630445.1 of Rutidosis leptorrhynchoides. Taxonomy (NCBI): domain Eukaryota; kingdom Viridiplantae; phylum Streptophyta; class Magnoliopsida; order Asterales; family Asteraceae; genus Rutidosis; species Rutidosis leptorrhynchoides. Next base: position 596,621,513 of record NC_092334.1, read on the forward strand.
TCTGTAGATGGCACTTGGGTGATGTTTGTGTGTTAGACTATTGTGACATGATTAGTATAACACTTATGTATGCTATGGCCTGTAGTTAGTCGTACTGACTTAGCTTCATGCTAATTCCCCTCCATCTCTTCCCTGCAGGTTGATAGCTTTTGTAGATTGTGCTTTTTGGGAGAAGACGGGCATGGTGATGTTATGTTTGACAGGAGTCAACTCTGATGTTGTCTTGTTTTGTTTAAACAGTGATACTTTGTAAATGTATTGTAAATACGTCTTCTCCGTATAAACAAGTATTTTGTAATGACACGTGATAATGCTAAAAACGAACATATATTTCATAGCATTATCCCTCAAGAAAGACAAGCTTTTAGTTGCAATTGTTCTATTTACAAGTGATATTCGTTTAAATATTAAAAGGTAAAGACAAAAGGCAGATTCAACGAATTGAAGACGCAAACGACCAAAAAGCTCAAAAGTACAAAATAAAATCAAAGTGATTCCAATTATTGATGAGAAACGTCTCAAAATTACAAGAGTACAAGACGCGAAACGCAAAATACAAGATATTAAACTGTACGCAAGGACGTTCGAAAATCCGGAACCGGGACCAAAGTCAACTCTCAACGCTCGACGCAACGGACTAAAAATTATGAGTCAACTATGCACAAGAATAAAATATTATATTTAAATAATTATATAAATTATTTATATATTATATATTATAATAAAAACCGTCGACAGAATGCAAACAAAGACATGTGAGCTGAATTCCAGGGCCATGCGATCGCATGGCCAGCATGACCATTTTCCATGCGATCGCATGGCAGTAGGTGGCAGGCCACACCCCTATAAATTCACGGTTTTGGCTCAGTTTAATATATCCATCCATCTCTCTATCTCACTCACGTATATATATATATATATATATATATATATATATATATATATATATATATATATATATATATATATATATATATTTATATATATATTTATATATTTATATTATAATTTTAATTTTAATTTTAAATTCTAATAATAAGGGTATGTTAGCGAATGTTGTAAGGGTGTAAGTCGAAATTCTGTCCATGTAACGCTACGCTATTTTTAATCACTGTAAGTTATGGTTAATGTTATTTTTAAATTAATGTCTCGTAGCTAAGTTATTATTATGCTTATTTAAGACGAAGTAATCATGATGTTGGACTAAATATTAAAATTGGGTAATTGGGCTTTGTATCATAATTGGGGTTTGGACAAAAGAACGACACTTGTGGAAATTAGACTATGAGCTATTAATGGGCTTTATATTAACTAAACGACACCTCGTTAATTTAATATATAGACTTATAATTTGACGTATTTATATATAACCACATACGCTTGACTGGGTACGGTGGGCGGGATATCTATAAATACCAATAATTATTCATTTTACCGGACATGGAACTGGATTAATAGTTAATAGACTTGTTGAAACAGGGGTGGATTACATTCAAGGGTAATTGGTGTAATTGTTAACAAAGTAGTAAAACCTTGGTCTACACGCAGTTGATAACCTGGTGTATTCATTAAACAAAGTATTAAGACCTTGTTACAATTCGAATCCCCAATTAGTTGGAATATTTGACTTCGGGAATAAGAATAATTTGACGAAGACTTTCGCACTTTATGATTATGACTGATGGACTATTATGGACAAATCCGTATGGACATATCGAATAATCCAGGACAAAGGACAATTAACCCATGGTAATAAAACTAAAATCAACACGTCAAACATCATGATTACGGAAGTTTAAATAAGCATAATTTATATATTTCATATTTAATTACACTTTTAATTATCACACTTTTATTTATTGTCATTTTATTTAATTGCACTTTTAATTATCGCACTTTTATTTTTTGTCATTATATTTAATTGCACTTTTAATTATCGTACTCTTTAATTATCGCAATTTTATTTTATCGCACTTTTATTGCAATTTCATTATCGTTATTTACTTTACGCTTTAAATTAAGTTACATTTATTTTTAATATTTTACATTAGGTTTTAACTGCGACTAAAAGTTTTAAAATCGACAAACCGGTCATTAAACGGTAAAAACCCCCCTTTTTATAATAATAATATTACTTATATATTTTTGTATTTTTACAAATATAGTTTTTAAAAATATACCGTTAAGCTTGTTTAAAAGTCTCCATATGGAACGAACCGGACTTACTAAAAACTACACTATTGTACGATTAGGTACACTGCCTATAAGTGTTGTAGCAAGGTTTAGGTATATCCATTCTATAAATAAATAAATATCTTGTGTAAAATTGTATCGTATTTAATAGTATTTCGTTGTAAAAATAATACTATTTCCTAGTACACCTCGCACACATCAAGTATTTTTGGCGCCGCTGCCGGGGAACAGTCAAACGCCCGAAGCAAAACGCTATATAAAAAAAAAGATTTTTAATTTACTTTTGTAAAAATACGTTTTTGTAAAAATATGTTTTAATACAAAAATATAAAAAGAAAAACAAAATTTATATATTTTTAAGAGTTTGTTAAATATTTAAGTTTTATAAAGTTTCTTTATTTTTATTTTAGTTTGTAAAAATATAAGTTTTATTTAAATATTTTATAAATATAAAACAGAAATTTAAAACAGAAAAAAAAAACACTCGAGGCCGGGTACTGTAGCAGCCCAACTTTTGGCCCGAAACCCTACCTCATGCGATCGCATGAGATTTTAACTATCAATCCATGCGATCGCATGGCTTGACTTGACAGGCCTGGTAACCTCAGCCGACTGTTTAGGGTTTAATATATTTTAATTATTATTATTATAACCCTAATTAGGTTTTGTTTATTTAATTAATTAGTTTTAGTTTTTATTTAATTTGTATTATTTAGTTTAATTAGTATTAATAAATTATAAAATCAATACTTTTATAAAATAATAAATATAAAAATAATATTTTTATAAAAATAAGTAATTTTATCACTTTTTATATCTTTTTATATTTTGTATCTTTTTATTTGTTTTAGCGTAATATTTATATTTTTCGCTCGTATTTAGTTTTAAGACATAGTATTTGCCATAGTTATTTTTATTTCTAGATTTTTAGGCTTTGCCGTAAAATCCCTTAAGTGCTTTTTCTTTAGACTAAGATTTAGATGCTTTAGAATTTTGCGACGTCATTTTAAGTTTTTAGTACCTTTTTAAGTTATTGCCGTTTTGGGATATAGTATTTCTTTAAGCTTTAATATTTTTTAGACGCAACTTTTAATTCTTAGTTTTTAGTTACTTTTTAAGTTTCGACGCGCTACTTTCTTATTTTTATTTTTCGACGCCTATTATTTTTCGACCTTTTATTTTTCGACGTTTTTCGACGCGTTTTTTTCTTTCTTATTTCTCGACACTCTAGTTTTTAGGACTTAGAATTTTTATTTTCTATTTCTTATCTAAAATTTCTTTAAATTTCAACGAAAAATTATTTTAAGCGGTTAAATTGATAGACATCCAAATTTTCTGCTTCGTAGTAATAGTTGGATTTGTTAGTGGCTGAGTTGTGAGCTTCCGATTTAAAGGTTTCTGGCTCCCTGCTACATCTATTGGCTATTCGAAACGTGGGCAAAAGCAGAATAGTCTATTAATTTGATAACTTATATAATTTTTATCTTTTATAACTAATAGGATATTCAGTGAATGCACCGAGCAAAACGTTCACCACCTTTTGTACGTTCACCACCTGTAACTCGATCAAGACATCTAGCAAATATTGTCGCCGTTGATTTTTCTTTAGAATCGTCATCCAGTCGACCAAGTACTCCAATTCAAATTTCCGATAATCCATTTTTTGAACCCGACCTCACAATTGAGAATCCGGAAGATATTCAGCGACAATTCAGAGATCCTGAACCATTAATCTTTCCTCCGGAACCACCAATCATTCAAACGGAGATTGTAGAGGAACCAACCATTAAATCAGAATCCTCTAGTGATTCAGATTCAACAAATTCAATCATGGAAAATCTGGAACCTCTAAGTATGGAAGACAGAATGTGAGCTAAACGCACTGGCCAAGGTCACGCAATTACTCAACCTGACATTAATGCGCCAGATTATGAAATCAAAGGACAAATTCTACACATGGTAACTAATCAATGCCAATTTAGTGGTGCACCGAAGGAAGATCCAAACGAACATCTTCGTACATTTAATAGGATATGTACTCTATTCAAAATTAGAGAAGTTGAGGATGAACAGATATATCTCATGTTATTTCCCTGGACTTTAAAGGGAGATGCCAAAGATTGGTTAGAATCGTTACCTGAAGGGGCGATTGATACATGGGATGTTTTAGTTGAAAAATTTCTTAAACAATTCTTTCCGGCATCTAAAGCCGTAAGACTTCAAGGAGAAATAGTTACGTTCACACAAAAGCCAAACGAAACTCTATATGAGGCGTAGACAAGATTTGGAAAGTTATTGAGAGGATATCCGCAACATGGTTTAGACACCTGTCAAATAGTACAAATATTCTACCAAGGATGCGACATCACTACAAGGAAAGACATCGATATAGCAGCTGGTGGTTCCATTATGAAGAAAACAGCAACTGACGCTTACAAAATTATTGATAACACTGCTTCCCACTCACATGAGTGGCACCAAGAAAAAGATATCGTTAGATCATCTAAAGCAACTAGAGCCGATTCTAGCCATGACTTAGATTCCATTTCCGTAAAGATAGATGTTGTCGAGAGACGAATGGAAAAGATGACTAAGGATATTCACTCAATAAGAATTAGTTGTGAGCAGTGTGGAGGACCACATTTGACAAAAGATTGTCTCAGTATTGAACTAACAATGGAACAAAGAGAGAATGTTTCATACATAAACCAAAGGCCTGGAAATAATTATCAGAATAATTATCAACCGCCATGACCGATCTACAATCAAAATCAGAATTATAACTGAAATGTTCCATACAACAACCAACAAGGTCCTAACAATCAACAGGTATCTAATAATACTTACAATCAGCAAAGACCTAATTTTTAAAACAAACCACCACAAACCGATGATAAAAAGCCAAATTTAGAAGATATGATGTCGAAGTTAGTTGAATCTCAAACACAGTTTTTCACATCTCAGAAACAAACCAATGAACAAAATGCTCAAACATTTAGAAATCAACAAGCTTCTATTCAAAATTTGGAACAAGAAGTAAGTAACCTAGCAAGGTTGATAGGTGAAAGAAAATCGAGAAGTTTACCTAGCGATACTAATGCTAACCCCCGGAATGAAACAGCTAAAGCCATTACCACAAGAAGTGGTATTACACTTAAACCACCTGAAATGCCTGTAATTTCTGATGACTCTATTCCTACTCCACAAGAACCACAGTCTGAACAAGATAAGGAAAAAGAACCGGTAGTTGAAAAGGTTAATGAAGATAACACAGTTAAGGCTAAACCTTATGTTAAACCATACCAACCACCACTTCCTTACCCGAGTAAAATGAGAAAAGAGAGACTTGAAGCCGAGCAATCCAAATTCTTGGATATGTTTAAATAAATAAATGTCAATCTTTCTTTCATTGATGTAATTTCAGGAATGCCTAGATATGCTAGATTTTTGAAAAATCTAATCACAAATAGAATGAAAATGGAAGAACTCTCGGCTGTTACTATGAATGCTAATTGTTCTGCAGTGTTGTTGAATAAGATACCAGAAAAATTATCAGATCCAGGAAGTTTCACAATTCCATGTTTTCTGGGTAGTCTTAGTTCAATAGAAGCATTGGCAGACTTAGGTGCTAGTATAAATTTAATGTCGTATTCACTATACGCTAAACTAGACCTTGGAGATTTGAAACCAACACGAATAAGCATACAACTAGCCGATCGATCAGTAAAATATCCTAGAGGGATAATGGAGAACATGCTAGTTAAAGTTGGTACTTTAGTATTTCCAGTAGATTTTGTTATTCTGGACATGGAAGAAGATTCTCGAGTACCTCTCATATTAGGAAGACCATTCTTAAACACGGCTAAAGCAATAATAGATGTGTTTGGTAAGAAACTGACCCTAAGTATAGAGGACGAGAGTATTACCTTTTCTGTTGATAGAGCCATGCAACAACCGCAATCTGCAGATGATAAATGCTATTATATTCAAACTATAGATTCACATGCAGAATTATTAGAAGAATTTCCAGAATTACAAGGAACCGGAGAATGTTCTTTAGGAGAAGGTACTGAACCAATTGATGAAACTGAAATGTTAGCTACACTTATGGCTAATGGATATGAACCAACAACAGAAGAAATTCAAATGCTAAAAGAAGAAGACAGATATCGATACAAATCATCGATAGAAGAACCACCGACATTAGAGTTAAAGCCACTTCCAAACCATTTGGAATATGCTTATTTACATGGTGAATCTGAATTACCTGTAATAATATCGTCTTCTCTTACTGAAAATGAAAAATCTCAACTCATTTCTGTGTTAAAAGCTCATAAACCAGCTATTGCATGGAAAATTCATGATATTAAAGGAATAAGTCCTTCGTATTGCACACATAAAATCCTTATGGAAGAAGGTCATAAAACATATGTGCAACGCCAAAGAAGACTAAATCCAAATATGCAAGATGTTGTTAAGAAAGAAATTATTAAACTGCTTGATGCCGGTTTAATTTATCCAATCTCTGATAGACCATGGGTAAGCCCAGTTCAATGCGTACCTAAGAAGGGTGGCATGACTGTCATCACAAATGAAAAAAATGAGCTTATTCCTACTAGGACTGTAACAGGATGGCGTGTTTGTATTGATTATAGAAAATTAAATGACGCCACCAGAAAAGATCACTTTCCCTTACCTTTCATTGATCAAATGTTGGAAAGATTAGTCGGAAACAGTTACTATTGTTTTCTTGACGGTTTTTTCGGATATTTTCAAATACCAATAGCACCCGAGGACCAAGAGAAAACCACATTCACATGCCCTTATGGTATTTTTACTTACAAACGCATGCCATTTGGACTTTGCAACGCCCCTGCAACCTTTCAAAGGTGCATGATGGCGATTTTTCACGACATGATAGAAGAATGCATGGAAGTTTTCATGAATGACTTTTCAGTCTTTGGTGATACTTTTGAAACATGTCTAGTTAATCTTGAACGAATGCTTATTAGATGCGAACAATCAAATCTAGTTCTTAATTGGCAGAAATGCCATTTCATGGTTAAAGAAGGCATCGTTCTTGGTCATAAAATTTCAAAGGAAGGAATTGAAGTGGATAGAGCTAAAGTAGATGTAATTGCTAAACTTCCACATCCCACCAATGTTAGAGGAGTTAGGAGTTTTCTAGGGCATGCCGGTTTTTACCGACATTTTATAAAAGATTTTTCTAAAATTGTCACTCCTATGAATAAACTCCTAGAAAAGGATGCTCCATTTATCTTTTCAGATGAATGTATCAAATCTTTTAAAATTCTTAAAGAGAAACTCACTAATGCGCCGATCATGATAACTCCAAATTAGAATCTACCGTTTGAACTAATGTGCGATGCAAGTGATTTTGCAATGGGAGCCGTTTTAGGACAAAGGATTGAAAAAACGATTTCAACCTATTTATTATGCTAATAAGACGTTACAAGGAGCACAAACGAACTATACAACTACTGAAAAAGAACTCCTTGCTATTGTCTTTGCTTTTAACAAATTTCGTTCATATCTCGTTCTAGCTAAAACGGTGGTCTATACCGACCATTCTGCTCTTAGATACCTATTTTAGAAACAAGATGCCAAACCACGATTAATTCGTTGGATCTTACTCTTACAAGAGTTCGATATTGAAATCCGAGATAAAAAGGGAGCAGAAAATCTCGCCGCCGATCATCTTTCTCGTCTTGAAAATCCTGAATTAGAAGTTCTGAATGAATCGGCCATACAAGACAACTTTCCTGATGAATATCTATTGAAGATAGATTATAATGAAATTCCATGGTTTGCAGACTATGCAAACTATTTAGTATGTGGATTCCTTGAAAAAGGATTGTCGTACCAAAAACGAAAGAAATTCTTTAGTGATATAAAACACTATTTCTGGGAAGATTCACATTTGTTTAAAAGTTGTCCCGATGGAATAATACGCCGATGTGTATTCAAAAATGAAGCTAGTCAAATCTTAAACCATTGTCACGCAGGATCAACAGGAGGGCATTATGGGCCTCAACTCACACCAAAAAAAGTTTACGATGCTGGATTCTATTGGCCTACAATTTTCAAAGACGCACACCTTCTTTGCAAATCCTGTGATGCTTGTCAAAAGGCCGGAAAAATAAGTCAACATGATGAAATGCCACAAAATGTCATTCAAGTATGTGAAGTATTTGACATTTGGGGTATTGACTTTATGGGTCCATTTCCAAAATCTCATAATAATCTATACATTCTCGTTGCCATTGATTATGTATCTAAATGGGAGGAAGCATAAGCTCTCCCAATGAACGATGCACGAGTTGTAGTCAACTTTTTAAAACGTCTTTTTTCTAGGTTCGGAACACCGAAAGCTTTAATAAGTGATCGGGGTACTCATTTTTGTAATAATCAACTTAAGAAAGTTCTTAAAAGATATGGAGTAACTCATAAAATCTCCACCGCTTATCATCCACAAACAAGTGGACAAGTTAAAAATACCAACCGAGCTTTAAAACGTATTCTATAGAAACCCGTAGGATCAAATCCGAAGGAATGTTCCATGAAATTGAAGGATGCACTCTGGGCTTTTAGAACAGCCTATAAAACTCCAATTGGAACCACACCTTTTGAACTCATTTACGGAAAAGCATGTCATCTTCCAGTAGAAATTGAACACAAAGCATTTTGGGCTTTGAAGACATGTAATCTTGATTTACAAGAAGCCGGACGTCTACGATTAAGTCAACTAAATGAATTAGAAGAATTAAGACATGAAGCATACGAAAATTCGTTAATCTATAAGGAAATAACGAAGAAATGGCATGATAAAAGAATCAGAAGTTCAAAAGAATTTAAAGAAGGAGACAGAGTTCTTCTTTTCAATTCACGATTCAAGCTATTTCCTGAAAAATTGAAATCAAGATGGTCTGGACCATTTATAGTCAAAAGAGTTTTCCCGTACGGAACAGTAGAATTAATAAATTCAAATGGGATTGAATTTAAAGTTAATGGTCACAGAGTTAAACATTACATACATGATCCGATGGAAGTTGACAACGAAGTTAATCACAATTTCAACACCACAACTAACTAAGTGTGGGGAGAATCAAGTCTTTTAAGGATAATATGTATTTCTGTTAGAGTTGGATATTCTGTTTTCATGTAGTTCTCGAGAATGGAATCCGAATGGTCTTTCCCTAGCAGACCCTAAAGAACTAGTCTTCTCCCCCCATTCTGAATTTTTATTTTTTTTAGGTTTTACGAGATGAAGACTTCCTGTGAACTAAACCATGGTCTAATGCTACACGCTTTGATCACTAAACGTAATAATGACACCCTTCCAAGTGAATTGGTATCATTAATCAGAGGCAAATTGGACGGAGTAAGAAAAGAATCCAGGAACGAAAATAATAAGTTACATTTTGGTAAAGGAAAATCACAATCCGCAGCGAAAAGAAGAGCACGACACCTTGAAAGATGTCACAATTGCGGAAAATGGTCACACGAAGGAAAATGCTCGACGAATCAGACATATTCAAATACCGAATTCGTTACTTTATGCAGAGATGGGCCGTTCATATGTTTCGAAGAAAAAACGTTGAATGCTCGAGGTTATGCCTATGTAGCTATGGAAAACCAATTAGTTCGACTATCTTATGAGTGGGCTAAAGCAGGTCATTGATAATTCTATTTCACAGGTAAGTATGTACAGTTTTTATTTTTATTTTTATTATTTTTAACCTTTTGATAATAAACGCTAAATCGTTCGCTATAAAGTATTAAATTGGTATTCAATAAAATTAGGTATGCGTAACCGAAATTATTGATATCATACAAAAATTTATTACATCACTGTAAAATTTACCGTTTATTCTTAAGGTATAAATATCTTTAATCAATCAACCCAAAATATTTCAAAAATTCGTCATGAGTTAAACTAGGTTATGAAACCGAAATTACTTTACCGAAAAGAGGGGCGTATATTTTTGATAATATTTGATTGATTAAAGTGGGATAAAAGACCAAAAAGATTTTTAATTTTATTTTTACCATATTTTTAAAATTAATATTTAAAAATTAAATTAATATTGTGAACTTTTTAAAATCAATATATTTAAGTTTGTAAATATTTAAAAAATTAATATTTTTAATATAAGTTTGTATGTATAAAAACAAAAATATAATAAAAGTTTGGTGTGAATTTATAATTTTCATAATATGAATTTTTAATTTTATGCATTTTAAATTTAAGTTTGGTGTGAATTTAAAAACAAAAATTTACTTTATTTCGCTAAGTTAAAAATTGATTTCTAAAAATTCGTCGTAAGTTGAAGACTAGGTCGTTGAACCGAAATTACTCTACCCAAGGGAGGGACGAGAACTTTTATTATCATTATTTTTAATCTTATTGAATTAAAGTATGCCAAAAACATTAAAAAACTAAAAAATCTTTACTTTTAAAACCTCGCTTTGAATTGACAAATTTTAAAATTTTGTCGAGGGACAGACTAGGACATCGTTCCGAAACACCCTCACTCCTAAAAAGAAACAAAATTTTAATTTTTAATTAATTATATGTTTCATTAGTATAAGGTTTTTATAAAAAAAAAAAAAAAAAAAAATTCAAATGTTACTGTACCCGGCCCCCATGCGATCGCATGGGATTTAAACTACACCTTCATGCGATCGCATGGAGGTAAAAATCTGGTCAGATACAAGAGCAGCTCGCTGTTCTGTCTTCACCATAAACACACACATATATGAACCTACTCCCAAATCACCTCTAAAATTCGCAATTTTTCACCATAATTCGTCAAATTTCTCGCTCTAATCATGAAATTGTTCAGAATTTTATCAAGAAAGGTAACAATTACATCCCTAAACCTCTTTAAATTTGATTTTTAGTGTTCTTGAGCTATATTTTTCCTAATTTGATTTTGTTAGTTTCTAGTGTAATTAGAGTTAAATTGTTAGTATTTTTTACATGTATAACCTAGATTGATGCTATTTAACATGATTTGAAGCCAAAAACTTCAAAAATTTTCGGAATCTAGGTTTTGTGTTCTTGAGCAATTTGGGGCTTTTTGATATAAACAGGTTATGGCCGATTTTTTTCATGAATTATTGCTAAATTAAGTAGTGTAACATGTTTAGGTAGCTAAATGATCCAAACTTTGATCCTAAACATGATTTTTGAGAATTAAAGTGGACTTTTTTTAAGTCTAAAATTCATGAACTTGATTAATTTGATATAATTTCCATTTGAGACTTGTTTAATTGTTAGTAATGAATGTTTTAACATGTTATTTGAGTTAAATGCTTATGAACTTTGTATACTTTTTCATATATGCTTATTTGAAAAAGTGTAGAATTGTTAAAATTATGAAAATGTGTATAAGTTTAATTTTGATTTAACATGTTATTGTAATTGTGTTAATTTGTTATTTTGCTAACACTAATGCATATTTGGATGCACAAATTTTGTGTTTAATGTGTTTTGCATAGATTTACAGATACTGATGGTGCTACATCATCATCCAGGAAACCTGCTCCAGAACCTGAACCTAAAATGCAATATGAACCTGAACAAGAACCACAACAGGAACCACAACAACAGCCTGATCAACACGTACCTTATTATGATCCGCTACAATTTGTTGATGCCTTCACAGTATTTCCGATGCATCCACCAGTAGAATACCCAACAATTCTTGAACACACGTTGCATCCTAATCTGAGATTCGATAGAAGCTGGAGAGATTACCCATCACATCAAAGTAACAAATTCAAACTGCTACCGAAAAATGTAGAAGTGCCAAGGGTAATCGATTGGGATCCTTTGGAAAGGGTCCAACTAGCTAACCGAGTTAGACTCCATCTGATCCAAAGGTATGGCAGTTCTTCTTTTCCCGATTGGGAACGTCTATTCACCATTCGTAGGCCTGTATATAAGGAATGGTGTGTTGAGCTGATGAGTACTATAGCGTTAAATGTAGATGTAGATAGGTTAGATGATAGAAGTTTTCTTAGGTTTATACTTCGCCGTAGGATGTACAGGATGTCCATGCTGGACATGGCCAGGGCATTACAGATTTACACTCCTAGTGAATTGCTACTACCCGATTGTATGAATTTGATTTATCGTGGTGAAAGGGTAGATAGGAATTTTGACGCGAACGCCGTTTGGAGGCGTATGTCAAACTATAATGTTTTTACACTGGGAGGAAAACACTCATACTTACATATTAACAAAGCCGAGCTTCGTATAATTCATAGATTTTTGGCTAACTCAATTACACAGAGAGGTCACAACAAGGAGAAAATGACCTTGCATGATTTATTTTACCTAAAGTGTATTCGAGACCCAAGAAGCTTTGTTAATATCCCCTACTGTGTTGATTTTTATTTGTCAAAAATGGTGGAAGGAATACAGGAAGGGGGGATTATAGGAGGAGGTATTTTTGTTACTCTCATTGGAGAGTACTTAGGTGTAGATAGGAACCAAGGGGGTCCAGTTTTGGAATGTAGGGAACAGGTCGAGCCTTTAGGATTGAAGGTTTATGCGGGTGCTAAGGTATTAAAGAGTAGACGCAATCAGCCAGTACCCTATGATGGTAATCATCCTCAGGTAGAGAGAGGTTCAGACGAGGAAATGGAGGAAGCGGATGACATTAGGGATGTCATTCGGGAGGCTATGACTGACGTCTACCAGCATATAGATGAGGTAGATATGACAAACGCGGAGAGATTTCGTCGGATGGAGCAGTGGCAAGCCCGGAATGATTACGAGCATTCCAGGCAACGACAGCATGATAGATGGGACTATCATCAGCGTCAGATTATGAGCCGGTGGTCACCTCAGGATCACTACGTTCCGACCCGACCCGCTTACTATCCTCCACACAAGCCCGAGATGAGACCACCATATACTCTCTACGACCCTAACCAGGCATACCAGTACACCTATCACCAACCATGGAACCCGGACGATGACATGAACTGGAACCCCTATCCAGATTGATTTAGTTCCGTTGGTGATTTCTATGATTTTTATCTTTTTATTATTTTTATTTATTTATGTTTAAACATATGATATTGTGATACATTAATGTATTGTTTAATATTTTTATTATTTGGTGCTAATATTTCATATTTATTTGAAAGTGGGATTTTAAGTCCCATTTCAAATTACCATGCATGTTTATATTTGTATGTATGTATATTGTCAATTGTACACAACAGGGTAAAACAGCGCATTTTCAAAGACTGGCATTAAGTTCAGCAAAAGCTAGTACTTTTGACGACAAAACGAAAAACAAATATGATGTAACAACAAGACGGAATGAACAAATGATGTGCACCATTTATCATTCAACAAACAAACGCCAATATGTTTGGAAACTTTGGTAAAATTTAATCATTTTTCTACGCTAATCACCCTCAATAATTTAAATTGTTACTGATTTCTTGCAAATGAGGGCATTGCAAGATCTTAGGTGTGGGAAGGGGTTAAATTCTTTTGGATTTTTAAAATTTTTGACTTATACACTTGGTTACCATTAGAAATACTAGTAACGCAGTAGTTGTATTAGAATCTAGTGCTCTCTGATAATAAAGAACAGCCCTAGTCTTATATACTGACTACCAATTTTAGTAAAAATTTTCAAAATTTTCAGTTAAATGAATTCAAAATCATGTTTATACATATTTATGAATGATAAAACTAGGTGTTAATACCGAAATTATTGTTACCTCGGAAAGGACATAAATTGAGAAACAAACCAAAATGTTAGAATTCATTTAAAATGGAATCGAGGACAATAAAAAGGAAAATAAAAGCCAAGTGTGGGAAAAATTTACCAAGTTATTTAAAAACATATATCACATATTTTTGTACAAATAATTGAAGATACTTTTGTTTTGGACAAAATTAACCGTTTTACCCGAAAAATTATAATATATTTGAATGAAAGATGGATCTACACGATGAATCAATTCCATCATTAAAAGGAAGTAAAGTCTTCCGAAAAAGAAACGCGCTTCTTGATTTAGGTCAGGAAGTTGTCGTCCAGACCAGCTGTAGGTTGACGAAAAATCTAGAAAAGTCATCACGAAAATCAGCAGGAAATTCACGGACCTCAGCATCAAACAGGGTCGCCAAGTGGTCAGACTTATCCTAACCATGAGAGGATCTGTCTCGTAAAATGGGGAGGACGCCGTGCAAATTAGCTTGATAAGACTAATGAATCAGACCCCCAGAAAGGATAATCTCTTTAAAAGATCAAAAATCAGCTTTTAAGACTGATATTACTCAATCCTAGAGATTGACCTTAAAGATTGAGAATTACAAACTCATGGAATTCGATGATATCTAAACTCGAGCTTGAACGAGAAAATATTTTGATCAAAATTACAAACCGATTTGTTTTCTGAAAAACCCATTTTTAATGCGTTCATTACCATTGAACGTAAAATCCTAGGAATTCACCTGGAATTCATTAGGTCACCTGAACCAAATCGGGTGTTAACCGTAAGAACGGTGGTTGCATAGCATGGTCGAAGACAGGACCTTGTGCCAGACCGAAAAACTATAAGGGTGAGCTTTACTATTGCTCCTACAAAGGATAGTAATTGCATCCGACACGTTATAGACCATAATTAAAAGCATGTCAGGGGACATTGCCTTAACAGTTGCTTGTTCAACGCTTTCCTTTACAACCGGACGGTAGTTTACCGAAAGGTAATATACGGAGCAAGTATACTGGACGTGTTGCTTTCCCAATACAAGGTTAGCAAGTGGGTGACACAAAACCATAAGTTTTGAGCTAAAATTTTCAAATATGAAACCCACAAAACCCACAAAAACAATTTGCAAACACCGGTGAAGGGTTATTCCGGAAACACTACATGTATATACATTTTAACTGAGTCGTTAAGTCATCGTTAGTCGTTACATGTAAGTGTTGTTTTAAAACCTTTAGGTTAACGATCTTGTTAAGTGTTGTTAACCCATTGTTTATTATATCAAATGAGATGTTAAATTATTACATTATCATGATATTATGATGTATTAATATATCTTAATATGATATATATACAATTAAATGTCGTTACAACGATAATCGTTACATATATGCCTCGTTTCGAAATCCTTAAGTTAGTAGTCTTGTTTTTACATATGTAGTTCATTGTTAATATACTTAATGATATGTTTACTTATCGTAATACCATGTTAACTATATATATATATCCATATATATGACATCATATAGTTTTTACAAGTTTTAACATTCGTGAATCACCGGTCAACTTAGGTGGTCAATTGTCTATATAAAACCTATTTCATTTAATCAAGTCTTAACAAGTTTGATTGCTTAACATGTTGGAAACACTTAATCATATAAATATCAATTTCATTTAATATATATAAACATAGAAAAGTTCGGGTTACTATATGTGAATCCTAAGCATCCTACTAAAGTATGCAAGCTTCTAAAATCCATTTATGGATTAAAGCAAGCATCCAGGAGCTGGAATCTTAAGTTTGATCAGAAAATCAAAGAGTTTGGTTTTTCTCAAAACTAAGATGAGTCCTGTGTTTACATTAGAGCTAGTGGGAGCAAAGTTGTCTTCTTGATCTTGTATGTTGATGACATACTACTTATTGAAAATGACATTTCAACTTTGCAAGATGTCAAATCTTGGCTTGGAAAATGTTTTGCCACGAAAGATATTGGAGAAGCTAAGTATATTCTAGGAATCAGGATCTATAGAAATAGATCCAAAAGGCTTATTGGTTTGAGTCAAAGTACATACATTGACAAAATCTTACGAAGATATAACATGCAAAACTCCAAGCGCGGAGCATTGCCCATGCAAAAGGGCATAACCTTGAGCAAGTCTCAAAGTCCTATCACACCTGATGAGATAAGACGAATGAAATGTGTTCCGTATGCTTCGGCTATAGGATCCATTATGTATGACATGTTATGTACTAGACTTGATGTCTCGTTAGCTTTGAGTTTGACGAGTCGTTATCAACAGAATCCAGGTGAAGAACATTGGATTGTTGTTAAGAGCATTCTTAAATATTTGCGGAGAACTAAAGATATGTTATTGGTTTACGGTGGTTTGGAAGAAGATTGGAGTATTAGATGTTATACAGATGCTAGTTTCCAAACTGATCGAGATGATTCTCGATCCCAGTCAGGGTATGTCTTTGTCATGAATGGCGGGGCAGTTGATTGGAGAAGCTCAAAGCAAAGCACAGTTGCACAGTCTACAACGAAAGCAGAATACATTGCTGCCTCAGAAGCTGCTCAAGAAGCTGTCTGGATTAGGAAGTTTATTGCTGAACTCGGAGTAGTTACCAGCATTGAATCCCCTATTGAAATGTACTGTGATAATTCAAGTGCTATTATACTTGCGAAAGAATCACGTGTACGTAAAGGTAGCAGACACATTCTTCGAAAGTTTAACTACATTCAAGAAGTCATTGAGAGGAATGATATTAGTATTCTTAAGGTTCATACAGATGATAATGTGGCTGACCCGTTCACGAAGCCCATGACACACAACAAGCATGGTGATCATGCTAATAGTATTGGACTTCGTTATGCAGCCAATCTTTTTAATTTGTAATTTAGTATTTGGATATTTTTGGAACATTAAGCTATTTAACTTAATGAATTGATATATAGTTGGTATGACCAGTTTCATTTATATCACTGTGTTCTATACTAGCATGTTTAATCCATGAATAATTGTTGATTATTCAAAATCTCCATAATCGGTTATGTTATGGGAATAACATGAATTAAGATTAATATGAATTTTTAGTTATATTCATTGATGATGAATAGTTAACTTATTGAGACCAAAATTCATATGTATTCATTGATGATGAATATTGGAATGACCCAACCATGAGATGTCACTACATGGATCGTAGTCAGTAGTGAATCTCTTAGTGATTATGTTTTTATGTCCTTAGACTTGAGATGCACGCCAGTTTTGATGTGTGGAACATTGTACTTTGATATGGTTAAATGTTGTCCTGAATAAGGCTGTTATAAAGGCCATTATTGGGTATAATGTAAAGCTCGTGATAGATACGTGTATGCAATATAGGATTTGTTCGTCTAAAATGTTTGGAGTTAGATACTTTTTGAGCTCCTCGATGAATGAATAAGATATTTGTGTGGCCGCACCCAGATGTAATTAAGATGATACTTAATTAGTTTGGTGATCTAATTCAGTTCTAAGATCGAGAAACAAAATTGTTAAACAAATGAGAATGACCGATGATCCATATCTCAAGTTTAACTAAAGTATCTGAAACAAAAGGACGAATGACATTTAAAACTTACCATAAAAAGTTTCGAGAAACTACCCTCACATGAATTTGGGGACAATGACGTGTTGCTAGACGCTTACCATTGTTTGTATAGTTACTTGGTGTTGTGTCATGCACAAGTGGGAGTCTGTAGGATTAATGTGCAAGGTACAACGTATAACTATATGGCCAATCTCATTTGAGCCTTCGAGGTCACACACATATACACCGAGAAGTCAAATAAAATATATATATATGATGCATATATATTACTCAAGTAACAAAATAGTAAATCGAAATTAATTCATTTACTATTCATATGAATAGTAAATGAAACGAAATTAATTAATTTACTATTTACATGAAAGCGACATGATAGAAATTATTAATTATAAGTTACATAATATACCCCTAAAGTATTTGAGAAATACGATTTTGAAAAAGAAAATTACAAAAGAAGTTAAAACGCTTAAATCATAAATACGACTTTCAAAAAGGAAAATATATCCGTGATCCAAATTGATTGATACTTTTTACTTTACTTCATATTATATATATGGACTAGATAATTGAAAAGAGAGGAAGTAAGAAAAACTAACATTGTTTCATACGGAGTATCATTTTGGATTCATAATATTAATCAAAGGTTGATTAATTATTACTTGGGTTTGGACTAGCATCCATTGACGTTGTTTGAAGTGTAGTGTGGACTATCCTAAGAGACGGTCATACTTTTGATCGTAAGTTTCTCTCCGTCTCATCAATTTTTCCAAGAAAGGTATATCGTTAACTCCTCTTTTGTTTTATATTCATGACAATTATTATGGTGTAATTGGATCACTGGGATAAATTAATCATGTGCATGTTTCATTAAATATATGAATATATATAATCTTGTAAATGTTTTTATAAAATAATAAAAGATTATTATTTTAATTATCTGCTGCGTTAATCTGAAATTGGTAAAAGTACACACGGTTTTCCAATAAAAAGAAAAGAAAAGAAAAAGGATATGTGTAAGGATGTTTATAAAAATGTTGATGTTCCTAGAAGAGTAACCTAGTCAAGATTCATCCTAGAATACGGGGTCAAAGGTTGTGATATACGAGGGAGGGTTTGAGCCGTTTTGGGTCCTAGTCTTATTTGTTGAATTATTCTCATTTCTTTCACATTCCAAGTTTTCAACCACTTCCATCCATGTTTCTTTCAGAATCTTTGTATACATTATATTTGCTACCATATTCGGCTTCTAAAACTTATTATATGGAAACCAGTTAATATGCCAATATTGAATGTCAAAAAGTAATTGTAACAAACTTAATTTTTTAACAGCAAAATTTTAATGTATTAAACTAGCAACTTGCTAAAATTTTACGAAGGATGACTAAGCCATAAATTCTTCCAGTTACAACAATATTTACTTCTAAAGCCGATGTCTAGAAGACTTAAGTATTGTTTGTTTGAAGATTTGTGAACAATGTTTGTAAAGAAGATGTGACCTGAAAATATGTATGTCGAAGATTAAAGACTGTTTATTTTATGTCTGGGCAAAATATATTATTCAATCATGTCTTTCAATTTTTATCTAAAATTAAATTTGTTAAAATAAAAAGTACACGTGATAATATTAAATTTATTACCTAATTCAATAACATTTTTTAATAAGTAATACAATTCCAATAAAAATAGTACGTTGATAATTTGGAGACCACTATTATTTATCTCATATATAGTGATGGTAATGAATCAAATATCAAATCGAATGATGTCATATTCATATTCATATTTATTTAAATTTTATTCATTCATATTCATATTCAGTTAATTTAAGTTCACACATTCATATCTATATCCATTGGATTAATCGCATAAATTGATATCCGTTGGATATTGAACAAAATGTTAATTTAACGATAATTTTGAAAATAACTATATATTATAACAAATGTAAATGTATAATCTTTATGTTCTGATTTATTACATATGTTTTAATTGTAACTTTTCGTCAACTGTGACTTCGATTTGAGCAAAATACGTTACGATATAAGTAAATATATATTTAAATAAATCTAAATGTGTAACTATTAATATTATTAGCAACAATTTAATAATTGTTACTTTCATAACCCTTATTTCGTTAATAATTTAGATTTTTATAGGTTTATGCATATAGAATTCTCCAAAGAATGGAGGAACTGAACGGCCTGTTTTGGGGGAGAAAAAGAAACTTAATAATCTGCGACTATCTCCAACCGCCCCGGGAGCCACAATTTAAAGTAACCGTTATACAAAAAAAATGAGTGACGTTATTTGGAGAAAACCTGTCGGACACCCCCCCCCCCCCCCCCCCAAAAAAAAAATCTACAAAGAACTCTCTGAATTGTGGAGCCACTTGGAAATGGAAACCGCGCTTCATCATATTGTAGGAATACGAAAGAAATGTTCGACCAGCTTCAAAAATGTTCGCCCCCCCCCCCCCCCTTTTTTTGTTCGACCAACGAGTTCTCAGGGTTCTCTAGCTTAAAAAGGTTCTCATTTGATCCTTTCAATATATTTCTCTCTCTCTCTCTCTCTCTCTATATATATATATATATATATATATATATATATATATATATATATATATATATATTACAAGAATCAAATGAGAACATGTTTAGGCCAGAGAACCCTGAGAACTCATTGGTCGAACAAATTTTCAGGCGGGCGAACATTTTTGGTTCTAGTCGAACAATTTTGGAAGATGCAAGAAATTACTTTTCGTTCGACAATTAATCTTGTTCTACATGATGTTTTACATTCATTTTCTATATTTTTCAATATGTTCTAACAATTTTTGTGTGTTTTTAGGGACCTTTGGTTTAGATTTAGGGTTTAGATTGTAGATTTTAGTGTTTAACACGAAAGATTTAGAGTTTAGGGTTTTAGGTTTACGGATCTAACCCAAAACACTAAACTTTAAACTCGAAATCGGGCTAAATTTAGATATAAAAAAATGACTAAATTGAACAAAACACTAAACTATAAACTCAAAAGCTGAGGTCGGATAGAACAAAAAATGTAGAACATGATGTTTGTAGATTATGAATGTAGAACAAAAAGTGATTTCTTTGTATCTAATTTTTTGTTCGACCAACCTCAATTTTGTTCGTTCGCCAAAAAATTTGTTCGACCAGAGAGTTATCAGAGTTCTCTACCAATTAGATTTCTCTTTTGATCCTAGGCGTGTATATATGTATGTGTGTTTGTGCCTCTCACAAATCGATTAATAGCTAAAAGCAAAAAAAATCTATATATTATTGAACTACTTGAGTATGATTATTTAATTAAATTATGTTTACTTTTTTATTTGTTTTAACGGCCAAAATATATTAATTAACTACGAATTATTCTAGCAAGGAACTAGAGTAGACCCGCAGAAAACTAAATTATGTTTATTTTAGTTAAATTATACGGAGTAATTTTTTGGTTGAACTAGGCCTTATTGGTAAATCTTGAGATTCAGATGATAACACATGTTCAATAATTTTTCGAGTATGATCTCTTTGTTCTTAATAAAAGTTTGTATTAATTTGTATGAGTTCTAAAGTTATGACTTTGTGTTTTAGAAGAAGTTATGTGTTAATTTAAAAGACTGTAAAATTTGTGTTAATTTGAAAAATTTTAAAAGGTCGTTTAGAAGAAGAAGTTGTGTGTTAATTTGAAAAACTTTAAATTTTTTTGTCAATTTGTAAAACTTTAAAAGTATATTATTTATTACTTTGTTTTTTAGAAGGAGTACTAATAATACTAATACTAATATATATTGATTTATCTTATCGTTAGAACAATCGTCGTTGAATAGATTATTTTTCGATAATATATATATATATATATATATATATATATATATATATATATATATATATATATATATATATATATATATCATCCAAAGTAATAATCTTATTGAGATATATATATATATATATATATATATATATATATATATATATATATATATATATATATATATATATATATTTGAAAGGCAAGGTAATTTTATTGATATATAACAATGAGTACATCACGAGATGGGCATGAAACCCTTAAAGTATCACGAGAACTCGAAAAAAGGAAAACGACCTAGTTAACGGGCGGGAGTAGAGATTGCAACCCACCCATGTAAATTACAAGTAAAAGCTTGGCCTTGTTAGCCACATGTTCCAATCTATCTTGACTTCCTTATATTTGCACAAGATCCAGTCGAACGAGATAGCTTGAATTTCGCATAGGGCCACCGGGGCGCTCCAACTTTTATTTTGAAAAACCATATTGTTGCGGTTCTTCCAAATAAGATAGGAAGTGACCCATGTGACCCCTTGCCAAATAAAACCTATATCATCCAAAGTAATAATCTTATTGAGATCCCTATGGGTGGACGTTGTTTTACACGGGTAAGTGAAGATGGACTAAAGTTCAGTAAACTAGATCGTTTCCTAGTCTCTAAACAATTCGCTTCATGTTGGAACAGTTTGACTGCTGTGGTTTTAGAACGTTCTGACTCAGACCATTGGCCCATCTCCCTTTATGATGACATGAAAAATTTCGGCCCAAAACCCATTAAAGTATTCGATGCATGGCTTGATGATAAAGAGGCTGAGCAAATAATCTTATCCACTTGGACCGAAACTGTTACCACTGGCCCACGTAAAGATTGTAATTTCATGGTCAAGCTTAAAAAAACAAAGGCATCCCTTAAATTGTGGAGTGATAAAAAATTCGGCCAACTTGATAATGATATCGATAACTTCAAAAACATTGCTCAATCTTTAGAGATCAAAGCTGAATCTTCCTCCTTATCAGAACAAGAATTGGCCGATTATCAAAACTAGTATGATGAAACAAAAGGCTCGTGTTCGTTGGATTCTAGAAGGGGATGAGAATTCAAAGTACTTTCACTCGGTCATCCGCAATAATTACAATCGAAATAATATTAGAGGGCTCAATATTGATGGTGTATGGAACGATAACCCTCTTGACATTAAACAGGCGGCATTAAATCACTTTTCAAAAATTTTCGATGAGCCAAACATCTTCAGACCGTCACTGGAAGATCTTCACTATCCTTCGATTACCCAGATTGAGGCAGCCGAATTAGAAAATAGCTTTTCAGAATCAGAATTTTTCGAAGCAATAAATGAATGTGGTAGTACCAAGGCCCCAGGACCGGACGGGTTCAATCTTCGATTCTTCAAAAAATATTGGAACATCATCAAAGAGAATCTTATCGAAGCTATCTCATGGTTTTGGGAAAAAGGTGAGTTTTCCAAAGGATGCAATGCATCCTTTATCACTCTCGTGCCAAAAAAATCAGATCCATTATGCCTCGGTGACTTTAGACCCATTAGCCATATCGTGTGCTTCTACAAGATAATGGCTAAAATGTTATCATCTCGGCTTCGAAAGGTGCTCCCAAATCTCGTAGGTTGTGAAAAAAGCGCTTTCTTAAAAGGGCGCTTCATCCTTGATGGCGCTCTAATCGCTAACGAAATGGTTGATTTTCTAAAATCTAATAAAACGAAAGGTCTCATATTTAAGGTTGATTTCGAGAAGGCGTTTGATAGCCTCAATTGGAAGTTTCTTCTAGATGTAATGAAGTGTATGGGATTCGGCAATAAATGGCGTGGTTGGATTAGCTCGTGTCTAAAATCAGCCTCCGTTTCTATTTTAGTCAACGGGTCACCTACTCGCGAATTCTTACTTGGTAGAGGTGTGAGGCAAGGAGACCCGCTATCTCCTTTCCTCTATATTCTCGCGGCCGAGGGGTTGAACATTCTTACAAAAGCGGCATTAGAAAGAAATTTGTTTAAAGGTATTGAGGTCGGGAAAGAAAAACTTCTAGTGTCACACTTGCAATACGCGGATGATACGATTTTTTTCGGTGAATGGAGTCAAACAAATGCTTTTAATATCCGCAACGTACTTAAATGCTTCGAGCTAGCTTCCGGATTAAAAGTGAATTTTAGTAAAAGTTACGTTTACGGAGTAAATGTAAATCATGCGGATATCATCCCCGTGGCTCAACACTTAGGTTGCCAAGTCGGTAATTTTCCCTTTATCTACCTCGGTATCCCAATTGGCTCCAAGATGAAAAAGGTTAGTGATTGGCAACCGGTTATTGATAAATTCGAAAAAAGATGATCAAGTTGGAACATGAGATCAATGTCCGTTGGTGGAAGATTGGTACTCATTAAATCGGTTCTTTCGAGTCTCCCATTGTACTACTTCTCGCTATTCCGTGCCCCGCAATGTGTGATCAAACTTCTTGAGAGTGTAAGATGCAATTTGTTTGGGGCGGGTCGGGTTCACAACAAAAAATACCATGGGTTAAATGGGAGGGTGTAATAAATTCTTATGAAAATGGGGGACTTAACATCGGGTCTTTAAAAAGTAAAAACTTGGCTCTTTTGGGGAAGTGGTAGTGGAGGTTTAAAACGGAAACCAAACCTTTTTGGGTTAAAATCATACATACTATACATGGTGTTTTTGGCGGACTGGTTACGGGGAGTTCTACCTCTCTGGTACCTGGGATGTGGACTAACATTATAATGGAAGGAATTGCTATTGAGCAATCTCAGGTGGAGTTTAGAAACTGTTTTCGCAGATCAATACATGATGGTGGCAACACGTCTTTCTGGCATGATCATTGGATTGGTGTTGACAAACTCTCTAGTCTATTTCCTAGACTTTATAGATTAGAAAGTAACGTGGATGTAACTGTGAAGGAACGAGTTTTAAGTGGCAGCAATGAGTTGACTTTAAACAACAACTGGGTGCGATCTCCTGCTGGTCGAGTAACAGATGAACTCTACGTGCTTACAGGGCTAATCAAATCCTTCGGGTTCGAGCAGGGTGGTGGTCAGAACCGATGGGTATGGACCTTAGATAGTGATGGTTTGTTTCGGGTCAACTCTCTCGCATCGTCAATTGATGCCCAGTTACTTGGATCAAATGTATCATCTTTATGTACCATACGTAACAACATTATACCAAAAAAGATTGAGATCTTCGCGTGGCGGACCCTTAAAAAGAGACTTCCAGTTCGAATAGAATTAGACAAGCGGGGGATTGACCTTGATAGTGTTCGTTGCCCAGTTTGCGATGATGATTTGGAATCCGTTGAACACTCAATTATCTTTTGTAAAAATGCTCTCGATATTTGGGATAGGGTTTATAAATGGTGGAATATGGGTTCCTTTTCTAGCTTTAGTATTCAAGAAGTCCTTGGTGATGATCCCGCTTCAAATACCTCTAAGTTTGGAAAGAAGGTTTGGCTAGCTGTTAGATGGATTAGTGCTTACCTTATATGGAAAAATAGAAACAACAAAGGTCGTTCGAGTGGATATCAACAAGATCGAAGGTCAAGAAACTCGATTGGCTCGTGTGGATCTCAAGTCCCTCATCTTGCCTTTCGAGTTGATGGAATTGTATCTCTCGGGCGCTAGTTAATAGTCTTTTTCGTGTTCATATATGTTTTTGTACCATTCGTGTTCTAGTATGTAGTCGTGCTTGTCTCCAATGCTCTATTAGAGGTTTATTCTCTTTGTATTCATTGGTTATTAATACAAATTACTTGCTTTTCAATATATGTATGTATGTATATATATATATATACATATATATATATATATATATATATATATATATATATATATATATATATATAGAGAGAGAGAGAGAGAGAGAGAGAGAGAGTAAAGTGTATATGAGGCTGTTATACATGTAGTTGGGTGTTGAACCCAAATATGATTGGTTCATATGATTAAAATTTTTTAAAAACTTTGAAAAATGTGCACCCAACTTGTTTTTTAACCAATGACATGTTGATTCTACACCCAACTTACATGTATAACAGCCACATTTTCTCCAACCTCATATATATATATATATATATATATATATATATATATATATATATATATATATATATATATATATATATATATATATATATATATATATATGAGGTTGGAGAATATGTGGCTGTTATACATATATATATATATATATATATATATATATATATATATATATATATATATATATATATATATATATATATATATATATATATAGAACTAGAATATGGGCGCAAGAGCCATAGTTTTTGTTTTCAAAGTGTAGTATATATATATTTTTTTCAAACTATATATTTGATTTTGCCTGGATAGCTATACATTGCAATTTTGTTTACATTTTTTCCCGTCGTATTTACATATTATTCGATGGTCTGTATATGTATCTAAGTATAGGTTTTTGTATCTATGTTTATATGTATATGTGTATATGCCTATGTATCTATGTGTATGTTTTTAGGTTATATATAGGTACCAGTGTATATGTTTGTATCTATATATGTATGTATGTATGTATCTAGGTGCATGTATCTGAGTGTTTATACTTATGTATGTATCGGTACCTAGGTATATGTACCTTTGTATGTATCTATATGTATACCTGTTGATCGGTCATTGTTTGACACGATCGTTTGTACTTAAACATGATAAAAGTGATTACATTTAAGTGAAAAACAAGGTACTTTGATGAGATTTCATGTATTACATGTGTGAAAAGAAGTTAGTGCAAAAAGGTGCGAAAAACGGCATTTGAAGTCGAGTTGTGGAAAAAGTTGAAAAAATCATAATTTTTACACTGGAGTAAATTACGCCAGCTTTCAAGTTTTTACGTCAGCTTTTTACGCCAATGCAAATATGGGTGTAGATTTCGCCAGCCCGGCGTAAATTACGCCAAATGCAAGTTTCAAAATTAGGGAAAAAAATCATTTTTGGGCGTACAATTACGCCAAGTTTTTACGCTAGTACAATTATAGGCGTAAATTTATGCCAATGCAATTTTGCTGATGCCGGATTTTGAGAGATGTTTGCTTTGGAAACAAGTTATTCACTCCCTATATAAGGGAAACCCTTAACTACGAATTGGGGACCTTTTTTCTCAGTTTTTAGAGCCCTAATCACATACAAAAACATCACAAAACATCATCAATCAAGGATTCAAGTCAAGATCAAAGGCGCGTTCATCATGATTCATCCTTCTATCATCGTGTTCATCATCATCAACATGCAAGGCTAATCTCCTTACTTTATTCCTTCCATTGAACAATTGTGTATCTATGATTTCATTCAAGTATTATTGTGATTCATAATTTGTAATGAAAAAGTCTTTTAATTTAAGAATTTTTCAAGTTATTGTTTAATGCAAAATTATCGAATTTCATTATTGCAAGACTTATTATTGTGAATTGATAGTTGTTCTAAATTCGCTTAGTGTTAATTTAGTTAAGGATAAAGACATGCTATATAATTTACATGAAAGTGCCCAAGATAGTGTTTTGATAATTTGAAGAACTTATGTCTATGTAAGTTACATGAAAACTTGATAAAGTCTAATACTTGTTTGAATGAATTGTACCAATTGGGATTTGGAAGGGATAAAGCTGTTAATCCATTGATAACAACTTTACATTTTTAATCTTTTGCTTATGCTTTTTGCTTTAAATCATTAAAGCTTTAAGTTTTCTTGTTTAATCTTCTTAATTAGTAAACGTGCTTTAGTTTAATCAAATCAACTCCTGAAAATTGCTTGCTTTTAACCACAATCTCCCGTGGAACGAACCTTACTTGCACTAACTAGTTTAAGGTAATTAAGTTATTTTTGGTTGGCCCTTCGACACCGATCAAATTTTGGCGCCGCTGCCGGGGAGGTGTGCGCTTGATTGCAAGCTCTTATTTGTAAATTGTTTTCTTTTAAATTTTGAAAAAACCATAAAAATTATAAAACCTAAAAAAATCCAAAAATATTTTCTCATTTTATCAGTTTTGTTCGGTTTTACGCATTGTGTTTTCTTATTTGTGTTCTTTTCAGGTAGGCGAAAATCCTGTTTGCAACAATGGCAAAGAGAGACACACGAGGTGTGGATTCGTATTACCAACCGGGTGATTACGAAGATCACTCACCAATTGTTTATCCGGCTTCGAATGCGGATAACAATAGAAGATTTGAGGTTCGCCCTCAATTGATTTCTATTTTGCCAAACTACCGAGGTATGGCAACGGAAGAACCTTATGAGCATATCCCTCAGTTCAATGAGTTTTGTGCTACAAATCAGGTAAACGGGTTCACGGATGAAGAGGTACGCCTTCGCCTATTTCCTTATTCTTTAAAAGATAAAGCAAAGCGGTGGTTCTTGTCCTTACTCGCCCGGAGTATCACTACTTGGGCAGTGATGAAAAAGAAATTCCTTGAGGAATTCTACCCGATAAGTAAAACTTCGGATATGCGTATGCAAATAAAATCTTTTAGGCAATTTTCGGGTGAACTTTTTCATGAAGCATACGAACGTCTGAAGGAATTACTTAGATCTTATCCCCACCACGAAATACCGAAATAGGAACTTGTAAAAGTTTTTTATGATGGTCTTGACTCACAAAATAGACAATTCCTATTAGCGGCTAGTGGTGGTGTGTTTATGACTCGAAGTAGTGAGGATGAATGGGCATTTTTCGAGCAATTGAGCAAGGGTTCAAAAACCCAAGCTTTGGTTGCACGGCAAACTCACAATCCTTTCCATGTTAACCACGTGTCTAACTCGGGAGGTTTGATTAGGAATTTAGAAAAGGAATTAGATGAGATAAAGATGTTGCTTCCAATGTTTAACAACCCGAATCAGGGTGGTAGTGTTAATTTTGTGCAGGTTCAGGATGTGTGCTCGATATGTGGCGATGCATCTCATTATGCAAATGGTTGCAAAAAGGGGATACCATTAGGGATAGAAGAGCAAGTGAACGAGGTTCAAGGGCGGAAGTATGATCCATATTCCAACACCTACAACCTAGGGTGGAGGAATCATCCGAACTTCAGCTGGAACAACAACAACACATTCAATGCACCAAATCAACACCAAACCCAATACCCGAACAAATTTCAAAACAACAACCAATATCAAATGCAAAACCAAAACCAAAACCAAAACTTATCTAAAAATAATCAACAAAGTCAATCCTCAAGCACGGATGCTAGGATAGAGTCATTCATGGAAGAGATGAAGAAGACTTTGGAAATTCAAAATAACTCAATTGCGGCATTGGGTAAGCAAATTAGTCAAGTGGCGGAGAAAAAGGCAACACGAGAATCGGATACAATTCCGAGTTATACATTGCTTGACCCTAATCATGAATCACAAGGAAGAGGACATGAAGTGAACATGGTGGGCACTTTAAGAAATGGAAAGGCATATGATAACCAGTAAAAATGCCCAGGAAATCGGAAATCAAGTATGGTCCAGGTAAGTCTCCTACTTTACATGACTTTGGGGTTGGGTTAAATGTTGAAAAACCGGTAGTTGAAAAGTTTGAGGAAACGGATATGGAGACTAATACCATTTCATTCCCCAAGGCTTTGGAGTCCCCGAACCAATTCCCTTATGGGAAAAAGGGACCAAAAACGGATGAT
Source organism: Rutidosis leptorrhynchoides (assembly GCF_046630445.1). NCBI lineage: Eukaryota > Viridiplantae > Streptophyta > Magnoliopsida > Asterales > Asteraceae > Rutidosis > Rutidosis leptorrhynchoides. Next base: position 596,650,572 of record NC_092334.1, read on the forward strand.
ATGTGGGAGACCTTTCAACAAGTAAAAATCAATATTCCACTTATTGATGCAATCAAACAAATTCCAGCATATGCTAAATTTTTAAAGGATTTGTGTGTTCAAAAAGGGAAACTAAATGTATCATTGTCCAAAAAGGTAAAATTAACTAAAAAAGTGAGTGCGGTCATTTATGGTTCACTTCCACCGAAGTTTAAGAACCCGGGGACACCATTAATTTCGGTTATGGTGGGTAATGTTAATGTCAAAAAGGCTTTATTGGATTTGGGGGCTAGTATTAACATACTTCCATCAAGTTTTATTGACCGGTACGAGTTAGGAACTTTAAAACGAACTGATATTCTCATTCAACTTGCGGATCGGTCAATGAGAACTCCAAGGGGTATGTTGGAAAATGTGATTGTGAAAGTGGAAGACTTTTATTACCCGGTAGATTTTATTGTTATGGATTTTGAGACCACTTTTAGGGAGACCCAACCGACGATCATTCTTTGTCGTCCATTTTTGGCTACAATTGATGCTCTTATCAATTGTATAACCGGGGTTATGAACATTTCTTTTGGTAATAAGAGATCACGAATCATTATTTTTAATTCATTACATACACCGGATGTCCAGGATTATTTTTTGCTGGATACTAACCATGAACAGGTTTAAAAGTCACCGAATGTGAAAGAGAAAGAGGATGTAAGGAAATTTAGTGAAGTGGGTATGACGAGTGAATTCATGAATCTCAAATAAAAACTAATGCAGAAATTTTGATGAGTCAACAAGAGTCGATTGAAAATCTTGAGCGCGAGTTGAAAAATCTGAGTCAAGTTCTTGAAACTAAGTTGAGTTCATCTATTAGCACCACTTGTTTGTTACCGATCAAACAAGTGTCCACATTTATTGACAAAGATGATAAGATGAAACATTTGGTAACTCCGAAGATGATTGAGCCTTACCGACCACCACCAATGAAAATATCAAATGAACATATATCTAGTGATAACAAAATGGAGAATATGTGTGTTCGGAATGTGTCTGATGATACACTTGAAAAATCTGAAGAATCCAGTGGAAAAGTAGTCAAAGTAATGGAGGGAACCGTAGAAAAACTTGTAGAAAGGTTTGGAGGTCACAAGATAAAAATGAATAAGAATGTGAAGGTGAATTCTCAAGTTGAGTATGAGGTGTCTTCCAATTTAGAAGATCTTGAAGGGCCTAAGTGTGGGAGAGACAATGTAAACCCGCCACATAGTTCTGTGAGGCATGATAGTGAGTGTAAGGAATATGTGGATGACCCGATGATTGATTGTTCTATGAGGAAATTACATAGAAGGGTCCATGATGCTAGCAGTAGAAGAGACGAAAGTTTGAGCAACCGTCTTGTGCATAACTTGTCTCCTAAATAAAAAGATAAATTGTTTGAGTTAATGCATGTCACCAAGGAAGATGATGCATGGTTGGAGTCTAAGTTGAGAAAAGTTAGAGTTAATGAAGATTCTCACAAAGCGAGAGAAGGAGGAATCTTCCACAGTCCCGGAATTGGCTGAAGTAGAGAACGAGTCGCGTGCACGACTTCGAAATAAAAACTGCAAGAACTATGTGTAGAGTTTGTAAGTCTCCTTTATTTTATTTTTACTTTATTTCTATTTTATTTATTTAGTTAAATGAACTTTGTGGGTATGTTCACTACAAGCCCTCACGAGACAAAACTCGTCCACCCGAGGGAATCGGGTGGTTTAAAGGCTTCTTGCACGCGTTAAGTGCAAGCGGGATCCCTACGAAAGTGGGCTAGTTAGATTTTATGTTTTCTTGTTGTTTTCGTTTTGTAAGAATAAAGTTGGATGGAAGGAAACATGTTTATGTGATGAAATCTGGGAAGTTCGTGTGCTTAATACGGTTGTATGGAAGTTGATTTTATCCCCGGGTAATATTGTTCTTTTTCTTCTTCTCTTTGTTCAATTTCCTCACTTTTGTATAAAATTATTTTAACATGCATACGAGGACGTAGCATGACTTAAGTGTGGGGGGAGGAAGGAAATTTTCACATTTGGCTTAGCTTGAAAATGATTGTTGTTCAAAGGTTTTATGGAATAAATGTTTTTTTTAATTGCCTACGTGGTCAAATTTTTAATTATAAGGCTATAATTGAGACGGTGACCCACGAGAGTACCCATAGTGATTAAGAATTAACCTGGAGTTTTAGGACTTGGCCAGTGAGGAATGAAAGTGTTAGGCAATCTATTGAATGCATTTGACCTTATTGACCTCGGCTAGTTAACTTTAAGAAATTGTATTTTCATGGAGAAAAGAAAGGTGAAAATGAGATTCCATTGTTGTATTCTAGGTAACATGAATGATAAAGAAACACCTTAGGATTTTCTTTTTAAACCATTTTTTTTATTTTACACCATTTTTAAGCCAGTTCACCCAGGTCGTTAGTACACAATTGTGTACTAGAATCAATTAGTTACCATTAGCAGCCTGAGCCTTTAAAATGAAAACCAAAGAAAAACCAACTTCCCATTCCTACCCTTAATTTTTGGTTATTAATGTCGAATTTAATCCTATTTATCTTGTTTAGACGTAGTAACATTAGGTGACAACGCAACTCATTTTTGCTAAGTCTTAATTGGTTAGAATTTCAATTATAACTAGCTATGATGTTATAGTGTTTGTGGCTTTTTGACTAATTCGACTCAGAGTGGTCTCCTAGGTTCCGCATTGGATTTCACGATTTACTCATCAGTACATAAGTGCATAATCAAAATAATCGTCACTCGTGCAACCCTTGTAGAGTTTACTCTGTAGAGACCCGTCCTAATCCATCCGAAAAACGACCATATCGATTATAAACGATTCACAACAGTTGATTACATCGCGAGGTACTTGACCTCTATATGATACATTTTACAAACATTGCATTCATTTTTGAAAAGACAATCTTTCATTACATCGAAAGTTGACGGCATGCATACCAATTCATAATACCTCTAACTATAATTGACTTAATAATAATCTTGATGAACTCAACGACTCGAATGCAACATCTTTTGAAATATGCCATGAATGACTCCAAGTAATGTCTCTAATATGAGTTAATGCTCAGCGGAAGATTTCTTTCATACCTGAGAATAAACATGCTTTAAAGTGTCAACCAAAAGGTTGGTGAGTTCATTAGTTTTACATAAATAATCATTTCATAAGTTTAATAGACCACAAGATTTCATATTTCCATTTCTTATAAACATACGTCCCATGCATAGAGACAAAAAAATATCATTCATATGGATTGAACACCTGGTAATCGACATTAACAAGATGCATATAAGAATATCCCCATCATTCCAGGATCCTCCTTCGGACATGATATAAAACAAAATCGAAGTACTAAAGCATCCGGTACTTTGGATGGGGCTTGTTGGGCCCGATAGATCTATCTTTAGGATTCGCGTCAATTAGGGTGTCTGTTCCCTAATTCTTAGATTACCAGACTTAATAAAAAGGGGCATATTCGATTTAGATAATTCAACCATAGAATGTAGTTTCACGTACTTGTGTCTATTTCGTAAAACATTTATAAAAGCAACGCATGTATTCTCAGTCCCAAAAATATATATTGCAAAAGCATTAAAAAGGGATCGAATGAAACTCACCTAATGTATTTTGTAATAAAAATACATATGACGACATTAAACAACTGAACAAAATAGGGTTGGCCTCAGATTCACGAACCTATATCATTTGTATATATATTAAAACATGTACTCATAATCAAACAAAATTTACATATATATAATTATGTATTATAATTAACATGTGATTTTTATTACTACTTATACTGTATTAAAATGCTTATTTGATATATAATAAAACATATTATTATGAAATTTTAATATACTTATATATATATATATATATATATATATATATATATATATATATATATATATATATATATATATATATATATATATATATATATATATATATATATATATGTATGTATCTTTTGTTTTGCAAAAATAATAATTGTAATATTTTCTGGTTTAAGGATAATAATAATAATGATAGTTTTAATAGGATTTTTAATAGTCATTTTAATGGTAATACTAATATCATTATTAAATGAAAATTTTATTAACAATAATGATATTAATACTAATGTTAACGATAATAATAATAATAGTTTGTATTATTTAGTAGGAACAATAATAATAATCATATTCGTAATAATAATAATAATCATACTTTGTATTAATAATAATAATACTTTTAGTTCATAACAATATTACTTAAAAATAACTAAAATGATAATAATAATAATAATCATGTTATAACAATAACAATAATTAGTAATGATCATAAAATCAACAATAATACTACTACTGATTAGGATACTTACAGTTGTGATGATAATAATAATTATTGGACTAAAAATAATACTAACAATAATAATAATATTACTTAATACTAATACTTATATTAATAAGATTACACATTTTCGCAATTATAAGTAGATAATATTTATTACTTGTATTAATAAGAATGATGACAATAATAATATCCTTAATACAAATAATAATACAATAATAACAATAATCAGATTAATAATAATATTAGTAACAATAATAATAATAATAATAATAATAATAATAATAATAATAATAATAATAATAATAATAATAATAATAATAATAATAATAATAATGATAACAATGATAATAATAATAAAAATTTTAGACTTGAAACTACCTCAAATAAGCTTTTAATAAAAAAAACAGCCACACGCCAGGCTCGAACCAAGACCCCTCGTTATCCTGTCAACAAGCTTAACCATTACACCGCGACTGTTTTTCTGATTTAAGATCAACCCATAAATACATAACTCGTCTGCTTTTCAGTTTTCTAATCCTTCTTCTTCTTCTTTAAATAAGTTCGACCAGAGATTGAAGTTTTTAACAAATGAATTTTGTTTCTAAGATTAGGAATTACAGAGGAATATTTTATCACACCTATTGTGTCTTCAATTTAATCAGACGCGAAAAAAAACAAAAAAAAACAGCAGCACAACGACGCTGTTATAAACACACACAAAAAAAATTAACTTCGATTTTTAGATGGTTTTGGACCAAGGTTTATACACAAAGTACCTTTCAATTCTATCCTAGAAACTATTGGAATCATCTATTGAACGTGAAACATCAAAACGATTTCGAATTTTGCGATGAACAAAATGTTTGACTTTTTGAATTTGAAACTTTGACTTCGAAATTG